>NW_027142371.1:11930970-13231547 GCF_026170545.1 Melanerpes formicivorus | reverse complement strand
GCACCTGAGGCACTCGGTGCCCCTGCTCTGGCTCCGTGCGAAGCAGAAATGAACTCACACAACTCTGCACTGCCGACTTCTGACACACAGATTGTGTCATCCCTGAGCTGGTGGGAGCTGTCTGAAATCAAACTGCTGGGGCTCGGGGTGGAGGGTGGGGGAGGATCATAGAATTGTTAGGGCTGGAAGGGACCTCAAGGCTCAGCCAGTTTCAACTCCCCTGCCATGGGCAGGGACACCTCGCACCACAGCAGGTTGCTCACAGCCACATCCAGCCTGGCCTTAAAAGCCTCCAGGGATGAAGCTTCCACCACCCCTCCTGGGCAACCTGTGCCAGTGTCTCATCACCCTCATGGGAATGAACTTCCTAGCAACCCAACCTGAATCTCCCCATTTCTATTTTAGCTCCATGCCCCTCAGTCCTATCCCTCCCTGACACCCTCAACAGTCCCCTCCCCAGCTTTCTTGCAGCCCCCTTCAGATACTGGAAGGCTCCTCAGAGCCTTCCCCCTCACACTAGCTCAGGTTGGTCCGAGCCACCATCCAGCCTGGCCATAAAAACCACTTAAGCTTCGTGCCTGTGGTTTAGTTATTCATCTGTTTGGCCAGAAACCTTTGTTCCCATCCCACCCCAGCCTTGTGTCCCACGGAGCAGCAGAGTTAATCTCTACAGAGAGAGAGAATTTGGGACGCACAGAGCTTTGCTTTGCACGGAAACACTGCCTGGTTAATCCCTGTTTCGATGCAAGGAGAGAGGGAACGAAGGGTTAATGAGTGCTGCCCAGAGAGATTAGTCTGGAGCTGTCAAGGCTGCTTTAGTCTCACAACATTTATTAAAGGCTCTGGTGTTTTTTTTGTTTGTGTTCTTCTCTTGCTGTTATTGTGCTGTTATTGGTGTAATGCTCCGTTCAAAGGAGTCCCCCGGTGGAAGGAGTCTTTCAATTTGCTCTCCAGCACAGGAATCAACTGGCTTATCTCAGATCTTTTAATATCAGATCCAGGGCTTTTAATAAACGGGAGTTTCACCACAGCCTTTTCTTTTTTTCCTTTCCCCTTTTCTCTCTCTCCTTTTTCTCTCTCTCTCCCCTTTTTTCCCTCTCTCTCTCTCCTTTTTTTCCTCTCTCTCTCTCCTTTTTTTCCTATCTCTCTCTCTCTCCTTTTTTTCCCCTCTCTCCTCTCCTTTTTTTCCCCTCTCTCTCTCTCCTTTTTTCCCCCCTCTCTCTCTCCTTTTTTTCCCCCCTCTCTCTCTCCTTTTTTTCCTCTCTCTCGCTCTTCCTTTTTTCCTCTCTCTCTCTTCTCTCTCTTCCTTCATCTCTCTCTCTCTCTCTCTCTCTCTCCTTTTTTTCCTCTCTCTCTCTCCTTTTTTTCCTCTCTCTCTCTCCTCTTTTTTTCCTCTCTCTCTCTCCTTTTTTCCTCTCTCTCTCCTTTTTTTCCTCTCTCTCTCTCCTTTTTTTCCTCTCTCTCTCTCCCTTTTTTTCCTTCTTCTCTCTCCTTTTTTTTTCTCTCTCTCCTTTTTTCTCTCTCTCTCTCATCCTTTTTTTCCTCTCTCTCTCTCTCCCTCCTTTTTTTCCCTCTCTCTCTCTCCTTTTTTTCCTCTCTCTCTCTCCTTTTTTCCTCTCCTCTCTCCTTCCTTTTTTCCTCTCTCTCTCTCTCCTTTTTTCCTCTCTCTCTCTCACTCCTTTTTTCCTCTCTCTCTCTCTCTCCTTTTTTCCTCTCTCTCTCTCTCTCCTTTTTTCCTCTCTCTCTCTCTCCTTTTTTTCCTCCCTCTCTCTCCTTTTTCCCTCTCTCTCTCTCCTTTTTTCCCCTCCTCTCTCTCTCTCTCCTTTTTCCCCCCCTCTCTCTCTCTCTCCTTTTTTTCCTCTCTCTCTCTCTCGTTTTTTTCCCCCTCTCTCTCTCTCCTTTTTTCCCCCCCTCTCTCTCCTTTTTTCCCTCTCTCTCCTCTCCTCTCTCTCCTTTTTTCCCTCTCTCTCTCTCCCTTTTTTCCCTCTCTCTCTCTCTCTCTCTCCTTTTTTTTCCCTCTCTCTCTCTCTCTCTCCTTTTTTTCCCTCTCTCTCTCTCTCCTTTTTTCCCTCTCTCTCTCTCTCTCTCTCCTTTTTTTCCCTCTCTCTCTCTCTCTCTCCTTTTTTTCCCTCTCTCTCTCTCTCTCTCTCTCCTTTTTTCCCTCTCTCTCTCTCTCCTTTTTTCCCTCTCTCTCTCTCCTTTTTTTCCCTCTCTCTCTCTCCTTTTTTTCCCTCTCTCTCTCCCTTTTTTCCCTCTCTCTCTCCTTTTTTTTTCCCTCTCTCTCTCCTTTTCTTTTCCCTCTCTCTCTCCCTTTTTTCCCCTCTCTCTCTCTCTCTTTTTTTCCCTCTCTCTCTCCTTTTTTCCCTCTCTCTCTCTCTCCTTTTTCTCTCTCTCTCTCTCCTTTTTTCCTCTCTCTCTCTCTCTCCTTTTTTCCTCTCCTCTCTCTCTCTCTCCTTTTTTCCTCTCTCTCTCTCTCTCTCCTTTTTTCCTCTCTCTCTCTCTCTCCTTTTTTTCCTCCCTCTCTCTCTCTCCTTTTTTTCCTCCCTCTCTCTCTCTCCTTTTCTCTCTCCTTTTTTTCCTCTCTCTCTCTCTCTCTCCTTTTGTTTCTGTCTCTCTCCTCTCCTTCCAACTGATGAGCCAATTTAATATTAACACATCACACCTTTCCCCCCCTCATAACACTTAGTCCCTGTAATCTTCTGACAGGCTAATTTCTGTAGCAGCATCCCCCTGTGTCAAATCTGCTCCATTCCATTACTACCCCTGGCTGCTGGTGCAGCCCAGGCTGGTAATGAATATTCTGGCTTCTAAGCTTTTATCTAAGGATTAGGAAATGAATTTGGAGTTTAGCTGCAGGGAGTTACAGCTTCGTGGTGCCTGGTGGAGTTGGGATCGTTGAGATAAACTGTAGAAGGGTTTATGCTAAAAAGGTTAGGATGGAGAGCCAAAAGTACAGATATGGGTTTAAAAAAACACCTGGATGGGGTAGGGTATTGTGTCCAGTTCTGGTCCCCTCCACTACAGGAAGGACATTGAGGTGCTGGAGTGTCCAGAGGAGAGCAATGAGGCTGGAGAAGCTGCCTGGAGCACCTGGGCTATGAGGAGAGGCTGAGGGAGCTGGGGTTGTTCAGCCTGGAGAAGAGGAGCCTGAGGGGGAGACCTGAAGGGAGGGTTGGAGTGGGGAAGGGGGCAGCCTATTCTCCTCAGTGCCAAGCAACAGGAGCAGAGGAAATGGTTGCAAGCTGCACCAGGGGAGGTCCAGGCTGGATATTAGGAAATAGTTTGCTGAAAGGGTTCTGAGACATTGGAATGGTCTGCCCAGGGCAGTGGTGGAGTCACCACCCATGGAGGAAGGAGGGGGGTTGGTCACTGCTTGAAGTGGGTCATCTGCCATCAGTGGTGGTGGGGACCCTGTGATCCCTGCTGTCAGTGCCTCACCTCTCCTGCCTCTCTCAGCTGCACACCAGCAGCTTTCTCTTGCTGTAACGTGTGCAGCTCAGGAGGCTGGAGATGAGGTGAGCTCCTTTGGCATAATTGTCCCACGTGGCAGGAATGTGAAATCCAAGGCTGTGTAACTGTCCTGGAACCATCACACCTCTGACAGCCTGCAGGCTATTGATGCTGCAAGGCTGGGAAATGCAGCTGCTTCCTGGAGCAGAAAATAGACTGCTCAGAAGAATGGGTGCAGGCTGAGCTGCTGCCCTGGGGGCTATGCTCAACATGCTTCCCATCCCAGCTCTGCTGCCCCCTCCCCATGTCTCCTCACTTGGCTCTTGCAAGCACCTTGGAGTGAGGCTGGGGCAGGTGATGCCACCCAGGGTGATGGCTGGCTGTGAAGTGGGGACAAGGGAGCTCTGTCCCATGTGTCCACTTGGCTGTAGCTCTGACCTCAAACTCTCATAGTAGAGGTGTGTGTGATCTCACTGGTGTGCCAAGCTCTTCCTAGGGTGGGAGAGAGGGTGAGGCAGCCTGCTGCACTGCTCAGGTCAGGCATCCTTGGCTGTCCCCATCCCCTCCTGCCTGTCACAGGCAGCTGAGTGCCACCATTCCCTGGTTATTGTACAAAGCAACACGGGGCAAACCCACGAACCCTGGAAGCAGAGGCGAGTGCCTGTCTCATTTCTGCCTGAGTTCTGCTTGGATCTCTCTGTTCCTGCTCACTTTATCTTTTGGAAACCCCATCCTTCCAGGAAATCTCCCACCCCAGCTCCCCTGGCACTCTGGAGCCATTGGCCAAGCCCCAAGCCCCGGTGGGGCAGCTTTGGTGGGCTGCGTGGTGCCACTTCAAAGCTTTGCAGCAGAGTTTCTCCAGGCTTTCTGCCAGAGATGCCACCAGTGAGGAGCTGGAAGTCACTGGGATGCCATGATGGGGCAGGAGTGGGTTGAAGCAGGAGGTGATGATGTTGTGCCCACTGTGGTCTACCCTGGGGAAAGAGGAGGCTGCTACCTGGCTCGGTCCTGATAATCCATGCTGCAGGGTGCCAAACCTCCCCCCCCTGCCCACCTCTCCCTTCCTCAATGAACAGAGAAGAAGAAATGTGAGGAAAAAATAATTACCTTGCCATCCATGGGGTATTAGCATATGAATGAGAGCTTAACATATGAAAGGGCTTTTGATGCTGCACAAAATGAATCTGGAAAATGACCGCAACAGAGGAACCAATTCCACTGGAAAAGGCAGCGCCAGCAGGCCTGCCTGGCATGGCCATGGGGGCACAGGCCTGCCTGGCATGGCCATGGGGGCAGCAGCCTGCCTGGCAGGGCCATGGGGGCACAGACCTGCCTGGCAGGGCCATGGGGGCACCAGCATGCCGGAGGTGGGGAGGCTGGCAACAGGGAATATCACCTTTGGGTGAGCTGCTTGGGGGCATGGTCTAACAGTTCTCTACAGGGACATGGTCACAGAATCCCAGAGACATTCAGGTTGGAGGGAAGTTGTAGCCAGGTGGGGGTTGGTCTCTTGCTGGAATGTGTCCAGAGAAGGGCAACAAAGTTGGGGAGGGGTCTGGAGCACAGCCCTGTGAGGAGAGGCTGAGGGAGCTGGGGTTGCTTAGCCTGGAGAAGAGGAGGCTCAGGGGAGACCTTCTTGCTCTCTACAACTACCTGAAGGGAGGTTCTAGCCAGGTGGGGGTTGGTCTCTTCTCCCAGGGAAGCAGCACCAGAACAAGAGGACACAGTCTCAAGCTGTGCCAGGGGAGGTTTAGGCTGGATGTTAGGAAGAAGTTCTTCCCATAAAGAGAGATTGGCCATTGGGATGTGCTGCCCAGGGAGGTGGTGGAGTCACCATCACTGGAGGTGTTTAAGAGGAGACTGGATGGGGTGCTTGGTGCCATGGTTTAGTTGCTTAGATGGTGTTGGGTGATAGGTTGGAATCAGTGATCTCGAAGGTCTTTTCCAACCTGGTCTCCTCTCTCCTCAATCACCTTTAAGCACATCCAGAGCTGTGCAGCATACTCCAGTCCCTGACCACTCTTGCTGGGGAATTTTTTTTTCCTCTTGTTCTGGTGCTGGTTGCCTGGGAGAAGAGACCAACCCCCACCTGGCTACAACCTCCCTTCAGGTAGCTGTAGAGAGCAAGAAGGTCTCCTCTGAGCCTCCTCTTCTCCAGGCTAAGCAACCCCAGCTCCCTCAGCCTCTCCTCGCAGGGCTGTGCCCCAGACCCCTCCCCAGCTTTGTTGCCCTTCTCTGGACACCTTCCAGCATCTCAACATCTTTCCTAAACTGAGGAGCCCAGAACTGGACACAGGACTCCAGGTGTGGCCTAACCAGTGCTGAGCACAGGGGCAGAATGACCTCCCTGCTCCTGCTGGCCACACTGCTCCTGATGCAGGTCAGGATGCTGTTGGCCTTCTTGGCCACCTGGGCAATGCTGGAGCTGGAGCTGGAGCAGCCCATGCAGGTAATCCTTCCATTTGTGTTCTGGCACTTGCTTTTCATTTATTTGAGCAAATGATGGTTTATTTTTGGTCTGTGGCTTTTGTCCAGGGTGATCATTTTGTTCCTGATGATTAACCTGGAGCCTTTCTCCACTTGAGATTTAAATACCCTGGCCAGGCTGAGCTTTCAGCTGCCTCCTTAATACATCCAGGACAGAGGGATTTAAGCAGCCATTGAGGCATATTGTTAAGTACAACCTGTGGGTAGAAATTATCATTTGCAGGCAAAACCTAAGTTTTCTAGGCCAGAGGTCAGCTGATAAAGAGAGGCCATTCATTTTCTGAGAGGAGGAGGGGGAAAGCAAACCAAGTCCTTATTGAACTATGAAAGCTATGAAGGCAATTAGATGTGGCTTGGATAAGAGCAGCTCAATGAGCTGTCACTCGTGGTGCTGAGCTGCCACATGGGTTCTGTGTGTGCTCACAGGCTGACCCAACTGCCAAGCCCAAGCTTGTGTCTTAAGTTGCCTTCCCTGAAGTGGAAAGTCAGCACATCTAAGGTCAGCATCGGCAGTTGTGTGGCCAGCAGCACCAGGGCAGGGATCATCCCTCTGCACTCACTGCTGAGGCCACAGCTTGAGTACTGGGTTCAGTTCTGGGCCCCTCACTCCAAGAAGGGTGTTGAGGGGCTGGTGTGTGTTCAGAGAAGGGCAGCAAAGCTGCTGAAGGGTCTGGAGAACAGGGCTGGTGAGGAGCAGCTGAGGGAACTGGGGTTATTCAGCCTGGAGGAAAGGAGGCTCAGGGGAGACCTTCTTGCTCTTTACAACTCCCTGAAAGGGGATCTTAGCCAGGCAGAGGTCACTTTCTTCTCCCAATTAACAAATGATAGGACAAGAAGAAATGGCCTCAAGGTGAACCAGGGGAGGTTTGGGTTGGACATTAAGGAATATGTCTTCCCTGAAAGGGTTGTCAAGCCCTGGCACAGGCTGCTCTGGGCAGTGGTGGGGTCTTCATCCCTGGAGGGGTAAAAGTGTGAGGGACATGGTTTAGTGTGACCTTGTAGTGCTGGGTTAATGGTTGGGCTTGATAAACTTCAAGGTCCTTGCCAACCCCAAATGTTTTATGATAGAGTTCTGTGATTCCATACTTCACATCCCTGCTCTACTCCTGCTGCAACATGTGGTTCAGCTCTCCACAACTTTGGTTTCTGTTCCAAAATCCCTGAGGGATTTCAGTGAAATCCTTGTGTTCCTTATTCCTTATTCCTTATTCCCTGCCACCTTTTCAGCTCCCTTGCAGGGTTTTGTGTTTGGGGCTGCTTTTGGAGTCTCAGTGTTCCCTATTCCCAGCCAGGTTCTCTCCATCTTTGCAGCTCCCTTGCAGGGTTTTGTGTTTGGTGCTGCTCTTGGAGTCTCAGTGTTCCTTATTCCCAGTCAGGTTCTCTGCCATCTTTCCAGCTCCCTTGCAGGGTTTTGTGTTTGGGGCTGCTCTTGGAATCTCAGTGTTCCCTATTCCCAGCTAGGTTCTCTGCCACCTTTTCAGCTCCCTTGCAGGGTTTTGTGTTTGGTGCTGCTCTTGGAGTCTCAGTGTTCCTTATTCCCAGTCAGGTTCTCTGCCATCTTTCCAGCTCCCTTGCAGGGTTTTGTGTTTGGGGCTGCTCTTGGAGTCTCAGTGTTCCCTATTCCCAGCCAGGTTCTCTGCCACCTTTTCAGCTCCCTTGCAGGGTTTTGTGTTTGGTGCTGCTCTTGGAGTCTCAGTGTTCCTTATTCCCAGTCAGGTTCTCTGCCATCTTTCCAGCTCCCTTGCAGGGTTTTGTGTTTGGGGCTGCTCTTGGAGTCTCAGTGTTCCCTATTCCCAGCCAGGTTCTCTGCCACCTTTTCAGCTCCCTTGCAGGGTTTTATGTTTGGTGCTGCTCTTGGAGTCTCAGTGTTCCTTATTCCCAGTCAGGTTCTCTGCCATCTTTCCAGCTCCCTTGCAGGATTTTGTGTTTGGTGCTGCTCTTGGAATCTCAGTGTCCTTCCAGTGCTGAGTCTGCTGTCTTTGCAGTGTGCAAAGCCCTCCCTGCTGGCCTGGGTTTGGGCCAGATCACAAGAAATCTGTGGCTCATGTCTGTCCCTTTTCTTTCTCCTTGGGTTTGTGTGTGTGTGTGTGCTTGGTGATTGCTTCCCCCCCCACCCCCCCCTTTCTCTGAGCAGGAAACCCTTAGGTTGTACCAAGACTGAAATAATTCCATCTCCCCAGCTGCTCTCTGTAAATGCTCTTGCCTTGAGTGCCAATTAAAATAAATGCAGATGATTTGGAATTTAAAGGACAAACAAACCACTCCTTGTCTAAATCTCAGCCTGGATGCTGGGGCCATTAAGTTGTTTTACATCAGTGCTCACATTTGTAACCTGTGTCAGATCCTTTCAGCGGGGTGAGGACCTCAGCCTGGTCCCTGGAGCGGGCAGCAGCGGCCCAGGGCTTTTGCTGGGTTGGCTTCTGCAGCCGAGGGGACTGAGGGAGCACTGGCTGCTCCCGTGGCTCAGCAAGCAAACACTGATCTAAAGAGCTTGCTCTACATTCAGGGCCAGGCAGAGCAAGCCAAACAGAGGCAACCACGCTCTGTCCCGGGGGTTAACTACGTGCTGCTGAAATGCTAATTGCGGTGAATTGTGTCCATCAATTACAGCAAAGAGGGTTTGCTTCTCGCCACGAGGAGGGAGCTTGCTGCTAACCAGCTGAGAGGTGGCAGAGCAGGAATGAGTGGGATGTGAGGATCCCTCACCAGCCTGGAACTAACATATCCTTGATCCCCCCCACCAAGCACACCTTTGCTTTGAGTGTTCATGCCCTGCTTCGTACTGCTCTCCCTGGTCATAGTATCATAGTATCACAGTATCATTCAGGGTTGGAAGGGACCACGAGGATCAACCAGTTCCAACCCCCCTGCCATGGCCAGGGACACCCCACACTACATCAGGCTGGCCAGAGCCTCATCCAGCCTGGGCTTAAACACCTCCAGGGACGGGGCCCTAGCTGCCTATTGGGGAGAGCTGAGATGTCCATTGCCATCACAGGCTGCTTCTCTTGGGGTTTTCTGTGACCATGTGGGTCCCTCAGTGCCTTTTGGAAGGTCTGGATTTACAGTGAGACCCCAGGTCCTGCCAGAGCTGCGGGGAGGTCATCCAACAGGCTGGGCTAAAACTTCCCTTTCCTTCCTCCAGACTTTAATGGCAGTGCTGCGATTCTACCGCTAAAAAGAGGGATTTCACACTCCTCCCAGCTCTAGGAGTCTATTGTTCAGGCTGTTTACCTCCCGTTTTGTTCTGAGGAATGATTAATTGTCTCCTTGGACAAGGTTGTCCTCTAAGTGGTACTAAATTGGTGGTAATTTGTGTAATATTTCTCACTTCACTCAGTAGTGATCTGCTGTTTACAGATCCTCCAGCCAGAAACTGCTTTTGGGGATGCTCAGCTCTGCAGCTGACCAGTCCTGGAGGAATCAGAGCAACTCCAGAGCCCTAGCTGGGCACCCCCAGGTGACCTCCATTGTCCCCTTTGCTGCATCCCAATGCATTCAGCTCCCTGGCAGGACTCAGGGAGAATCTGCTTCTGGCACCTCCTGTCTGGTTGCAAAGAAGCAGCAGCAGGTATCTCTTAGAAGCTATCTTGTGGCCAGTGGATTGAGAGAGCTGATTCAGCTAGAGGACTCTAGCCCAATCTTCTCCTCAAAGAAGGATCTGTTCAGATGCCAGCCTGCTCTAGTTTCATAGTTTCAGTCAGGGTTGGAAGGGACCATAAGGATCATCTAGTTCCAACCCCCCTGCCATGGCCAGGGACACCCCACACTAGATCAGCCTGGCCAGAGCCTCATCCAGCCTGGCTTTAAACACCTCCAGGGATGGGGCCTCAACCACCTCCCTGCACAACCCATTCCAGGGCTTCACCACTCTCATGGGGAAGAACCTCCTCCTCATCTCCAGCCTGAATCTCCCCACCTCCAGCTTCATTCCATTAGTTCCCTGGCCAGCCTGATCTAGTGTGGGGTGTTCCTGGCCACGGCAGGGGGGTTGGAACTAGCTGATTCTTGTGGTCCCTTCCAACCCTGACTGATACTATGATACTATGTGGCTCTGTGTGGCCATGTCCTGGAAACCTCCCAGGGTGCAGACTTCACCTCTTTTGACCTGTCCCAGACCTACACCAGTCTCTCAGGGGAGCTTTTCCCCCTAGCATCTAGCCTGACATTACACTCTTGGTGTTGATATTTACAGCCTGTCACTGTGATGAGGAATCATCTTTGAAGCTGCCCTTTGGATAGCTGGAACCCAGAGTACAGCTTCTCTTCATTAACCACAGGAGCACGCCCCCAAGCAAAAATGATTTCCTTTTGGGAAGGAGGGAATGGTGCAGGTGACTTGGGGACACTGCTAGGGTGGCAACCAAATTTTTCCATGGATAAAAACGCCCCAGTCCTGCTCACTCTTCCAGATCTGATCTCAACCCCGGGGCTGACAGAGCATCAGAACCATCCCAGCGTGAGGAAGGAGCACTGGCTGTGCTGCCAGCAGCCTCCCCAGCAGAGGCCAGCAGCATTTTGGCAGCTGGTGTTACAGAAACACCTACAGAAAGCCTCCAAAGGCTTAAGTTGGGCTTAGAGCAGAAGGAAAAGGAGATTTTCTGCCCTTTCCTCCCTGGTTTGTTGTTTGGCCAAATGCTCCCTGTGGAGGCTATGGGCTGTTCTCTCTCCTTTGCTGCTTTGCCATCGAGGGGTTTGCCTTAGTTCAGGTTTATTCACCTACACAAGCAGGGTAAGTGGTTTTGACCCAGTGCAGGCATCAGGTTAAACCAAAGCTGCAATAAAAAAGACATCTTTGCTCTCTGCAGAAGCCCTCAGCCCCCTGCAGTGATGCAGCTTCTGAATGTGCTGCAGCACATCAGATGTGTTCTGGGGACACCAACAAGGGTGTGAGCTCTCTGCCTTTGTCCCTGCAGGGCTCCCTACACAAGCCTCTGCCTCCGGTGGCAGGGGAGTTGTTTCTCCTCTTGGGCAGGGGGCTGGTTTGTGTGCTGTGCTGCCATGGATGAGTGCTGGGGTTGTGCTGACTGGCTCAGGTGTTTGGCTCTGCTTGGGTGGCAGAGAGGCAGAACTGGCTGGAGTAAGTCCCTTTGGGCTGCCCAGGGAGGTGGTTGTGCCTTGGATGTGGTTAAAGGTGGTTTGGATGTGGTGCTTGGGGGTATGGTTTTAGGGGTGAGCTGTGTAGAGCAGGGTTATTGGTTGGGCTTGATGCTCCTGAGGGTCTTTTCCAGCCTGAATGGTTCTGTGTTCTGTGAGTTTCAGGGTAACTATAAAACTTTGGGGTTGCCTGTCACTACCTCTTGCCTTCTTTTGAAGTTAAAGCTCACCTGCAAGACCTGAGGTGAGAGAAGCTTCGCTGTCCCACTGAAGCCCCAGGGTCCTGGAACCAGCTGGGGGACAGCACAGCCTTTTCCTGACACACTCCTTCCCTGTCCCATGCCAGCAATTCAATACATCTTCCCTCCTTTCCAGTCTGCAGCTAATTCCTGCCTCTTTAGGCACCCAGGAAAGGTGCTGAGCAGGACCTTTGGCCAGGAGCCTTGGGTGGGAGAGGTGGCAGGCATCAGGGCTCTCTGTGCTGTAGGCACCATCTGGGCTTTGGTGAGGAGATACTGGTGAGGCAGGGGGGGACCATCTGCTGCAGATGCAGCCACCCCCTGCCAAAGGCAGTCTCTGGGCTGTGCTGCAGCACCAAGCTGCTCTGCTACTTTTTCTCCCCCTTCTCTTTCTTTCTTTTATTCCTCCTCGTGGTTGGAGGCATCCCTTCATTTGGAGAGTGCCAGGGGCCTTCAGGCTCTGCCACTTCAAAGCCTGTCACCCTCAATGGCATTTCTCTCCAGCCCATTCCCACCCACCTCTCCCACTGTGGTGTGGTTCCCCCTTCCCTCCCTCCCTCCCACGCCTGCTGCCTTAATTCTGTATGGACAAAAGCTGACTTTAGCACAAGTCTCCTTTGATCAAAGGGAGCCTTATCTGGTCCCAGAGACAAGTGCATCCCAGGGAGATGGCAGAAAGTAGGTCAGCTCTGTGGTGCTCAGCATCAGGGCTGCTGGCCACCCTCCTCCTGCCTGTGGGGAGCCCCTGGGCAAGGCTCTGCTTGGGGGTGCCTGGGGTCCTCCCAGCCCTCCTGCCTGGATCAGCAATGTGTCCTCAACCTATCAGCCTCCCTTGTGCTGCCTCCTGCATGCTCCAGCACTGGAGCCCACCTGGCAGCTCTTTCCCTTTTATCTTAGGCTCTCTGTCTTGGGGCAAAGGCCTTCAGTCAGGGTGATGTGATGCTGTCAGGATGGGGCTGGTCAGGCTGGCAGCAATGGGCATGCTGGGCTGGAAGATGCTTGTTAGAAACTATATGAATTCCCCTTGCCACTTGTGCCAGCAGAACCCAAGCCCTTTTGCCAGCTGTGCCACTGGAACACACAGACATATACACAGAGTCATGGAATCATTTCAGTTGGAAGAGACCTTGAAGACCCAATGATCCAAGACCCCACTGCCAGGTCACCACTAGGCCCTCAGCACCACATCTACAAGGCTTTGAAACCCCTGAGGGGATGGGGGGGACTCCACCACTGCTCTGGGCAGCCTGTTCTGGGTCTTGACATTCATTTCAGGGAAGAAATTGCTCCTAATATCCAACCTCCCCTGGTGCAATTTGAGGCCAGCTAGGGAGAAGAGACTGGCTCCAGCATGGATCCAGGAGTCAGGTCTCCCCTTAGCCTCCTTGTCCCCAAACTGAACAACCCTGCTTCCCTCAGCTGCTCCTCACAAGGTAGGACCAAATCTCACTGGGAATAGGATGTAAAATCCACCCCTGCTGGGACAGGGCTTGTTTTGTACCTTTGGGCTGTTTGATGTTTTTCCAGGGGGGGTGCCTGCTGGTCTGGAAGCCAGGAAAAAGGAGGGGGACACAACTCATCTCGACGGACAGGATGACACCACATCCCCACAGCAGCATTCAGCTCAGCCCCGGGACCTTTTGCACAGCTCATTACAGCGAAGGCTGGAGAGAAGGAGGGCAGAGCCATTAGAGAGCAATTTATATGTAAATGCCTAAAGTAGCCAATAAAAGCTCTCTGGCCTTCCTTAGAGAAAGAAACACTGACTTTCGCTGCCTGTGTTTACTGTGGGGGCTCTGTTTGCTTTGTGGGGGTGTGTGTTTGTTTGCTTACTCTTTGTTTGGTTGGGTTTTCACCTTGGCAAGACAAAGCAGACTGTCGAAACGTCTCTCTGGCTTCTGGATTCTCCAGTTGCGTCCTTGCAGCATCCAGGCTCAGCTTAGGGTCAGGTTTTCCCTGCCCAGGTGAGGTGAGGAGTGGGGCAGGGAGGGGGTGGTCTCTGAAGTCTTTAATCACAGAATCAGCCAGGTTGGAAAAGACCTCAAAGATCATAAAGTCCAAGCTGTCACCCAACACCTCAGGACTACTAGACCATGGCACCAAGTGCCACATCCAATCCCCTCTTGAACACCTCCAGGGATGATGACTCCACCACCTCCCTGGGCAGCACATTCCAATGGCCAATCACTCTCTCTGTGAAAAACTTTCTCCTCACCTCCAGCCTAAACCTCCCCTGGAACAGCTTGAGACTGTGTCCTCTTGTTCTGGTGCTGCTTGCCTGGGAGAAGAGACCAACCCCCATCTGGCTACAACCTCCCTTCAGGTAGTTGTAGAGGGCAATGAGGTCTCCCCTGAGCCTCCTTTTCTCCAGGCTAAGCAACCCCAGCTCCCTCAGCCTCTCCTCACAGGGCTGTGCTAGAAGCCTCTCCCCAGCCTCGTTGTCTTCTCTGGAACCATTCAAGAGCCTCAATGTTCTTCTTAAACTGAGCAGCCCAGAACTGGACACAGGACTCAAGGTGTACCCAGGAAGAGGAACAACCCATCTCTGCTGCCCAGCTGGGACACTGAGGCCAGCCCTCAAGAGCTCACTCTGGGATGCTTGTGCCTGTGGCCAGGGATCACACAGCCAAAGCAGGTGCACCAAAGCAGGTGCAATGAGTCAAAGTGGCCTTGGCCCTACCCCTTCCTCTCCTCCTAACAGACAGCTTAGTCTTTTGTTGGTAGCTTATATCAGAGGTAGAATCCATCCTCAGCCTTGTGATGGGGCAGGGAAATGTCAGTCCTTTCCTCTCTGCACCAGTGAGGAGCTGAACTGCAGACAGCTCCTGCAGAGGATGGCTTTGCAACAGGAACAACTTCACTGTGCTGAGGTTTGGTCTTTTTGCCAGCCTCAACGAGGCTTTGAGCTGTGCCTGCTGCCGCAGTGGCAGTGGTGGCATTTGGCATCTCTGTCACAGCGAGCCATCCCCACAGCTTACGGGCTCTGGGTTTGAAGCTGGAGGTGCTGAGAGCTACAACGAAGCAGAATCACTTTCAGGAGCTTCAGTTTGCTTCCAGAGGACTCTGTCTGCTGGCAACATACTGAGGGGTAAGTGAAAAAAGGTTAGAAATTGCTGTCTGGGTGGGAGGAGTTGGGTTTGAGGAGCTGGGAGGTCTCAGTGGAGCAGGAACAGGGCTGCTGTGGCCCCAGCCTGAGCAGGAGTCAGGGCAGCACGCAGAGGTGGCACAGTAATGAGCAATTTAACGAGGAGCCACATCAACTGGCAGCTGTTGGCTGCCTGAAGGGACAGAAAACCTCACCCTGGCGCTTCTGTCGTGCGTTTGCTGCTCCCCCATGTGCTTTGTTACTTCCAGCTAGGAGCAGAGGGCCGCCTGCCAGTTCCTGCAGGAATTGCTCTGGCTGCTTGGCTGTCTCTTTGTTTATCCAAAATGACTACCAGGGGGAGCTGGGACCTTGCTCAGTGAGTTCCTAATGGACTCAGTGAGTTCCTAATGGGACTAATGGAGAACCCCTCCCCCCAGCTGCCAGGTTTCCCAGGGACTTGGGCAGCCTATTCCTTGTGTGCCTCAGAAATTAACTAGGGGAGGGGGAAACAATCCCAGGAGCTCCAAGAATCCATCCTGGAGAGGGTGTTCAAGGTAAAAAGACTAAAATAATGTTATTTGCTCATGTCATGCAAGAAGTCAATAAAGAACAATGCAGTGCAAGGCTGCTGTGGGGAATTTATACCTCGACACCAGGCTCCACTTCTGTTATGGCCATAATAAGTCCTCATCAGTTGCAAGATGAATGTGATAATAACATTTCCTCTTCATCTCAAGGAGATAAAAATACTGCCTGTTGGCAAGGAGGTGCTCCTGCTGCTCCTCCTGGCACAGGAACCTTTGCCTCAGCCCTGCTGGGCACAGGCTTTCTGCTTCTGTACCTTCCACTGAGCTCAGCTGAAGTGAAGTTCCCCCCAGCTGTCTGGGGTATTTGTTTAAGACAAGTGATGTACACGTCCTACCTTCTGCTCCTGTCCACCCTAGAGACATGTGGCTTAGGTTGGAAGGGACCTTAGAGTTCAGGCTGGATGAGGCTGTGGCCAGGCTGATCTAGTGTGGGGTGTCTCTGCCCATGGCAGGGGGGTTGGAACTAGATGATCCTTGTGGTCCTTTCCAACCCTGAATGCTACTATGATACAATGATCTACTCCACCTTCCAAGCCAAGGGCAGGGATTCCTCTCAACCAGACTTAGCTGCTCAAGGCCTCATCCAGCCTGGCTTTCAAACACTCCCAGGGAGGAGGCATCCACAACTTCCCTGGGCAGCCTGTTCCAGAGTCCCATCACCCTCACACTGAAGAATTTCTTCCTGAGATCCAGTCTAACCCTGCTCTCCCTCAGCTTTAAACCATTCCCTCTTGTCCTACCTCTAGACACCCTCATGGAAAATCCCTCTGCAGCCTTCCTGTAGCATCCTTTTGGCTGTTGGAAGGCAGCTCTAAGGCCCCCTAAGAGTCTTCTTTTCTCTAGGCTGAGCACCCCCAGCTCCCTCAGCCTGTCCTCATAGGAGGGGTGCCTCAGCCCTTGGATTATCTTTGTGGTCCCATCTGGACTCTCTCCAATAGCTCTATGTCCACCTGCAGCATCATCAGCTTCATTGCCCCCTTGTGCAGGACCCCAGGGGTCTCAGGAGGAAAGAGGTGAGGAGATGTCCCCAGATAGACTTTCCCCAGCACAAGGCAGAAGATCTGAAGCAGGTCTTGTCTCCTGCATGGCATCTCCTGGGGCATGACAATTAATCAGCCCCCAGCTGCCATCTACCTGGGAATTAGGCAATTTCCTGAGTATTAGCCTAATTGTCTAATCATTCATTGTATCACCTCCCTCCCTGCTCCTCAGGCATTGTGGGATTGTTTTATTTGTAGTACCAGAGAATCACAGAAGGGTTGGGGTTGGAAGGGACCTTAAAGCCCATCTAATTCCAACCCCTCAGGGAACTCTTCTGCTAGACCAAGGTGCTCAAAGCCCAGGCCAACCTGACCTGGAATGATTCCAGGCAAGAGGTATCTATATATATCTTTAGTCTCCTTTTTTTCAATGCATTCAAGACACTTATTCTGGGATGGGGGTTTTGGTTTGGTTTCTTTTTGTTTTGTTCTTGTGCTCTCCTCACCTTCTGAGACAACGCTGTTCTGAGACAACTGAGCTGTTCTGGGCCCCTCAGTTCAGGAAAGATGTTGAGTTGCTGGAACATGTCCAGAGAAGGGCAACAAAGCTGGGGAGGGGTCTGGAGCACAGCCCTGTGAGGAGAGGCTGAGGGAGCTGGGGTTGCTTAGCCTGGAGAAGAGGAGGCTCAGGGCAGACCTTACTGCTCCCTACAACTACCTGCAGGGAGGTTGTAGCCACATGGGGGTTGGTCTCTTCTCCCAGGCAAGCAGCACCAGAACAAGAGGACACAGTCTCAAGCTGTGCCAGGGGAGGTTTAGGCTGGGTGTTAGGAAGAAGCTCTTCCCAGAAAGAGAGATTGGCCATTGGAATGTGCTGCCCAGGGAGCTCTTACCAGCTGGTGTCTGCTCCACTTGGCTTTCACATCTTCCACCTGCAGAGATGTGCAGGGAGCTGGTGCAAATTTTGATGTGGGATTGAAATACCTCTGGTTGTGTCCAGAGTTAAAAGTGCCTTCAGATATGCCCCTTTTGGTGACATAGGAGTGCTTGCTCTTTCCCCTCCGTAGTACTAGAGCTAGGAGCCAGTGCTGGGGGCACATCCCAGCAAAGCTGCCTTTGTCACTCAGGCTGAGAGTGGCTGAGTCACTGCAGACAATAATCCTCAGTTGCTTTTGCCTTGTTTTCACAATCATTGGAGGATTTGCATTAAGCAGAACAAGAAAAATCTTCAGATCCCCCCCGGAGGCTTCTCTTATTCCTCTCATTCTCTCAAGGAAATAATAACAACAACAAATAAACCAAAACCAAAGCAGGAAAATTAAGCCCATGAGTAAAGCATCAATAATGGGGGAGAACTCTCTGAGAGTGCTTTGATGTTCAAATGCATCAGCTGCTTCTTTGGGGGCTCTTCCTTACAGGTTTGCTGTCTTTATTACTCCTAACTTTTCAGAGGCAGGGTTTCAGTGCTAATTGTGGCTTGTCAACATAGAATCAGAGAATGGTTTGGGGCCAAAAGGACCTCATGAGCCAGCAGTGTGCCCAGGTGGCCAAGGAGGCCAATGGCATCCTGGCCTGCATCAGGAACGGTGTGGCCAGCAGGAGCAGGGAAGTCATTTTCCCCCAGTACTCAGCACTGGTTGGGCCACACCTTGAGTCCTGTGTCCAGTTCTGGGCCCCTCAGTTTAAGAAGGACATTGAGACTCTTGAATGTGTCCAGAGAAGGGCAACAAGGCTGGGGAGAGGTCTGGAGCAGAGCCCTGTGAGGAGAGGCTGAGGGAGCTGGGGTTGCTTAGCAGGAGAAGAGGAGGCTCAGGGGAGACCTTCTTGCTCTCTACAACTCCCTGAAGGGAGGTTGTAGCCAGGAGGAGGTTGGTCTCTTCTCCCAGGCAAGCAGCACCAGAACAAGAGGACACAGTCTCAAGCTGTGCCAGGGGAGGTTTAGGCTGGAGGTGAGGAGAAAATTCTTCCCAGAAAGAGGAATTGGCCACTGGAATGTGCTGCCCAGGGAGGTGGTGGAGTCACTGTCCCTGGAGGTGTTCAAGAGGGGATTGGATGTGGCACTTGGTGCCATGGTTTAGTCATGAGGTCTGTGGTGATAGGTTGGACTTGATGATCTTTGAGGTCTCTTCCAACCTTGGTGACTCTGTGTTCTTTAAAGGCAGGGAACCATCCAAGAGCATTTCCAGCCCTGTATGGAAGAGCAGGAACTGGACTGAGCATGGCTGGGTTTGCTTCTGTGCTGGGCACTTGGCTTGTGGGGGATCTGCTTCGGGAGTCAGTCCTCTGGGACAAGTCTGTCTGATAAGAACATAGATATGTTTGATGGGTTCCCAGAACATGTTTGTGCATTGGCTCACTGGGCATGTCTCTGCCAGACCTGGGTGTCAGGGTTGATGCAGGCTGGAGCTTGTGGATGTCTGCACTGGATTTGGGTGTCAGAGCTGATGCAGGCTGGAGCTTGTGGATGTCTGCACTGGATTTGGGTGTCAGGGTTGCTGCAGGCTGGAGCTTGTGGATGTCTGCACTGGGTTTGGCTGTCAGGGTTGATGCAGGCTGGAGCTTGTGGATGTCTGCACTGGGTTTGGGTGTCAGGGTTGATGCAGGCTGGAGCTTGTGGATGTCTGCACTGGATTTGGGTGTCAGGCTTGATGCAGGCTGGAGCTTGTGGATGTCTGCACTGGATTTGGGTGTCAGGCTTGATGCAGGCTGGAGGTTGTGCATGTCTGCACTGGATTTGGTGTCAGGCTTGATGCAGGCTGGAGGTTGTGCATGTCTGCACTGGATTTGTGTGTCAGGGTTGATGCAGGCTGGAGGTTGTGGATGTCTGCACTGGATTTGGGTGTCAGGCTTGATGCAGGCTGGAGGTTGAGCATCTTTCTACTGGATTTGAGTGTCAGGGTTGATGCAGGCTGGAGGTTGTGCCCATGTCATTGCCGCCTCTGAGGCTTCTTGTGAATTGGAGGTGACTGTGAGGAGCTCCCCTGGCACAGAGGAGGGATGTGTGTGCGTGTGCTCTGGGATGGAGGTTTGCACTCCTCCTCTGAGTGCAGCCTTTGCAGCAGAAGCCAACTCCAAATACCAGGGGTAGGTTTTGCTGCCTGGAGGTGCTTGTTGGCTCACACATCTGAAAGGATGATGACATTCAAAAGAAATAATTCATAAACAGCAGATGTGTTATAAACTGTGATAACAACAACTACCCACCAGGCAGAACACCAGCTCACCCAGCACCTGTCTGTGCCTGGACTTGGAAAAAGGCACCAGGCAGAGCAGCAGCTGCTGAGCACACCGGGGTCCCTGGGCTCCAGAGCAGCTCTGGGACAGGCAGGATGCCTGCTAAGAAATTCCTAAGTGATGCAAAGAGGGCACCCGAGGGCAGCTTAACTCCTGGTGTTCTGTAAGAAATAGGGGGAAGAATGAGATGGAAGTGGGGAATGGGGCAGGAGGAAGGCAAGACAAGAAGGGAGATGCAGCAGAGCCAAGACACAGGGTGACACACTCTGACAGGGAGCTCTGAGCTCTTTGCAGCTGGCAGCAGCTCTGAGGCCCTGTCCTCTGCCTGCCCAAGCCTGGCTGGGGTGCAAGTGGGGCTGCTGCTGGGAGGAGGGGCCCTGGGGAGGCTGATGCTGTAGTGGACCCCTTCCCAGAGTGCCTATCTGATACAATTATAAGGAACTCATTTCAAAGCCAAGAGAGGCCTGAATTTGGGCTTTCACTCTGATTTAACTTCTTCTGCATCTGCTGAACAATGACACAGGTATCTTCAGAGTCTTCAGAAAATGTCCTTCTAGAGCACCCTAACTGCTTGGGTGTGGACTGTACCCAGCCCTTCTCCTCCTCCTCTTGCTCCCTGTGGCTCCTGCCTAGCTGGTGGCACCAGCAAGGAGAAGAAAGTGGACATCTCCCTCCTCTCTGTGCTTCAGCAGAGCTGGGGCAGAGCACTGGGGTGCAGAGGTGCTGGCTGAAAGCTTCCATCTAGCTGTGGCTCCTGGAGACACATCTGCCATGGACAGCATGGACTGACTGCAGCTCATTCTGTTTCTCCCTGCTCCCACCACTCCACCAGTGAATAGAATAGAATTAACCAGGTTGGAAAAGACCTTTGAGATCATCAAGTCCAACCTATCATCCAACTAAACCATGGCACCAAGCACCCCATCCAGTCTCTTCCCAAACAGCTCCAGTGATGGTGACTGCACCACCTCCCTGGGCAGCACATTCCAATGGCCAATCTCTCTTGCTGGGAAGAGTGCCCACCACTCTGTATCTGTCTGCTGGCAGAAGCAGATCCTTCCTCACAGTCTTTCCTCCCAAACCACACAGAACTTCCCTGCTTCTTGAATTTTAGTCCCTTTCACTTATGGAAGACCTCTCACCCAGGCTTGGTGGCTCTCAGGATCCCTGATGTGATTACATAATTCTCCCTAAGGCATCCCAGGGATGTAACTCATCTGAAGGACCTGGTCAGCTCTTTCCCAGCTGGCTATTAATCATTCTCTTGGCCCCAGAAACCCTCAGGCAAAGATTCACATCTCTTGACTAGCTTTTAGCAACACCCAAAATAGGCTTCAGAGGTAGCCAGTGATGTAGTTTCCCACTCACATCCATAAATCCCTGCTGATCTGCTCACCATCTGGGTACAGGTCTGGATGAAACAGCTGAATGCCTGAGCACTGTGAAGGGAACAGGTAGCACAGGAATGTGGAGTGAAGGAGGTCTCAGGAAGGATCCAGCCAGCCCTTCCTCAGAGGCTTGATCAGGTGGGCCTGGCTGGCAGGAGCCTGTGCCCACCATGCAAGAGAGCTGACAGATTTGGCAGGTGCCAGCCTAGAAACTTCAGCTGAGAGCTCCTGTGGTGGTGGAATTTCAACCCAGCACAGCTCCATCTCTCAGGTTGGAGCTTTCATGGCTCTCATTCCTGTGATTGCCATGTTCATCACCCCCATGTTGCACCATCTGCAGCAGGAGACAATTCACAGCAGTGTGTTGAGGTGATGAATCCCCAAACCACAGTCCACTCTGGCCAGAAGTTATTGGTTTAAGGCTCTGACAGTTGTTCCTCCTCCCAGCTTCTATTTCCTTCTAGTTGCTCTCCCAGTTTGTCCCTGCCTGGGAGCCAGTTGGATTTGTGGACCTAGGGGATGTGTTCCCTGCTGGAAGTGTGATGATCCAGAGCCTGGGTTTATGCAGCATTGCAAAACCAGCTGAAACCAGCGTGGGCATCCTGCAAGGAGGAGGCCACATTCTGCTTTAATAATAACTTGGTCTCCTTGGAGACCATCACATGTAGAGAAGCTTCAGAAAAGGCTCATAAAGGACCTTAGAACCCCCCCCTAATTTTCACTCCCTCTCTTCTCTGCATGCCCCAGGCCCAGCATGCCTGAGTGCCTCAGGCTGTGCATTTGCAGGTGGTTTATTTTTTGCTGAGGAAGACAGAGAACTCACACAAGCTTGGTGCTGCCTCATGCCCTGGGTCAGGGCTTCAGGGCTGGTGTTCACGTTCAGCAGTGCTCATTTGTTTTCATCTCCATGAATGAATTGCTCCTGGAGGGTCTCCTTGGAGAGGTGCTGTGTGTTAGAGCTCATTGGGGGGTAGGATCAGTGCTGTCACCTGCAGCAGCCTGCTGGAGGTTCAGGCTCACACCACTCACGTGCTGTGTCCTTAGGGACATGAGTTTCCCCAGTACTGAGGGTGATGGAGGCTCAGTCTGAGGATGCCTGCCATGATTTTGTCTGAATGAGCACAGGAGACAACCCTGGCCACACACAGTGCCCATGTGCAGGCTGTGCTTTGCAGAGCTGCTGCAGGAGCTGGATCTGCCACCCCAAAAGTGACCTTCCCCAGCAAGGCTCCCTCCTGGTGGGGTCTGTCTTACAGCCATGTGGTTTTAGGCAGGAAAAGAGGAGCCTGAGGGGGGAATCTCATAAGTGATTCTAAATACTTAAAGGGTGGGTGTCAGGAGCATGAGGCCCCGTGGCAGGACAAGGGGTAATGAGCACAAACTTGATCAGTGGGCTGGAGCACCTCTGCTATGAGAACAGACTGAAAGAGTTGGGGCTGTTCAGCCTGGAGAAGAGAAGGCTCTGAGGTGACCTAATTGTGGCCTTCCAGTATCTGAAGGGGGCTACAAGAAGGCTGGGGAGGGACTGCTCAGGATCTCAGGTAGTGATAGGACTAGGGGGAATAGAATGAAGCTGGAGGTGGGGAGATTCAGGCTGGAGGTGAGGAGGAAGTTCTTCCCCATGAGAGTGGTGAAGCCCTGGAATGGGTTGTCCAGGGAGGTGGTTGAGGCCCCATCCCTGGAGGGGTTTAAGCCCAGGCTGGCTGAGGCTCTGGCCAGCCTGATGTAGTGTGAGGTGTCCCTGCCCATGGCAGGAGGGTTGGAACTGGCTGATCCTGTGGTCCCTTCCAACCCTGACTGATTCTATGGACTTGAACACAGGGAGTTCCATCTGAACGCGAGGAAGATTTTCTTTAAGGGCGATGGAGCCCTGGCACAGGCTGCCCAGAGAGGTGGTGGAATCTCCACCACTGGAGACATTCCAGACCTGCCTGGATGTGCTCCTGTGTGACCTTCTTTGCCTTTGGACTTGATGATCCCCAGAGGTGGCTCCCAGCCTGCGATTCTGTGACACGTCTATTGCGCGTGGAGCGAGGGCAGCGCACAGCCAGCAGCCCTTGGGCTCTTCCAGCCAGCAGAAACCACTTTAGGGGCTGCTGGTTGCCTGGCAGAGCAAAGGTCCGTCTAGCCCAGCATCCTCACCTCCGAAAGCAGCCAGAGGAGCGGGTTGAATTCAGGGCAAGCAGCAGCTGCGGCTCGGCAGCCGCTCTGCCCTCCCGCAGCTCCGGCGCTCTCCGGAGGGTTTCTGTTTCACGACGTTGATGGACTTCTCTTTTTTTTCCTTCCTTTTTTTCACCCCCCCCATGAATTCGCCTAATTGCTTTTTGTATTTCTGGATCTTCATTTGCTGCTCTCAGCCGAGGAGAGGTTAATGAATTCGAGCCCTTAAAAGCGCCCGAAGGGGTTTCAAAGAAGCAATTCTCTAAGCCCAGCCCCGCGTTCCCACACCGTCATTAAGAGCTGCGGGATCGGTTGGAGCCTGGCTGAGGCAGGTGTGGGGACCCCGAGCCCTGTTCCCCTCCCGACCGGCTTCCCCACCTAGATGAAACTGGGGTGGTGTCTCTGGACCCGCCTGCAAGCCCGGCTCCCATGAAAGCTCTTTCGTTTCCTGCTTGGAGGGGTTTGCTTCTGCCAGGGGTGGGAGGGAGGGTTTGGGCTGTCTGCACTGCAAGCTGCAGCCTGAAAAACAGCAGCAGGTGATAATTGGGAGGAGTTTCGTGGGGCGCAGGAAGCACAGGGGAGCTGTAAAGGGGTGAAGTTGGGCAGAAGTGGAAGTGAGAGGCACAAATGCCCAGAGGCTTGCAGAAGAGCTGTCTGAAGGAGAGAGGTGCCAGCAGGGCGGCACTGATGAGGAGAGGCTGAGGGAGCTGGGGTTGCTTAGCCTGGAGAAGAAGAGGCTCAGGGGAGACCTTCTTGCTTTCTACAGCTACCTGAAGGGAGGTTGTAGCCAGGTGGGGGTTGGTCTCTTCTCCCAGGCAAGCAGCACCAGAACAAGAGGACACAGTCTCAAGCTGTGCCAGGGGAGGTTTAGGCTGGGTGTTAGGAAGAAGTTCTTCCCAGCAAGAGAGATTGGCCATTGGAATGTGCTGCCCAGGGAGGTGGTGGAGTCCCCATCCCTGGAGGTGTTTAGGAAGAGACTGGCTGGGGTGCTTGGTGCCATGGTTTAGTTGATTAGATGGTGTTGGATGATAGATTGGACTCCATGATCTCAAAGGTCTCTTCCAACCTGGTCTGGCCTATTCTATTCTAAATACAAATGGTAAGTGCAAACTAGTCCTATAGGGTATTCACATTGTTGATGGTGGAGCCCTGCAGGGTGGGAGGTATGGTCGTGGGGGACCCCTGTAACACCACCACTAAATGTGTTCTGTGAGGTTACACCCAACACAGTAGGGGCTTTGGGCTGTGAGCTCATGGTGCTGGCTCATGTCCAGCCTTTCCTCCCCCAGTATCCCCAAGTCCTACTCAGGGCTGTTCTCAGTCATCACCAAGCTTGGATTTGTCCTTTAGTTGCCCAGACTAAAGCAGTATTTTCACTCAGCTTTCCCCTGTATTTTCTTCCTTCTGCTCCCAGCCTCTGGAGGTGAGGAGCTGGCTGTGCCAGGCTGCTTTAGGTTTTAGGAGGTGATGCTGGGGGCTCAGAGAGACATCCCGCTGCCTGCCGGCAGGGCTGGAAAGCCAGAGGCTGCCTGGGATCGATTCTGCAGCACAGCTGCTGTGAGGATAGGGAGGGACAGCTACAACAGCGGGAGAAGAGCTGGGGATGCACAGTGTGAAAATGAAGACGAACCAAGGGGAGGGAAGGGGAACTGGAAGCAGGTGGTGGAGGGTGGTAATGAGGTGTTAAGATGCTAACACCACAGCAGCTGTGTGGTGCCCCTGGTGACCCCACACCTCTAATGAGCTGCTGCTAAGTGGAAGGGCTGGCCTCTTTAAGTACACGTTCTAATAACAGGTGGGAGACCATGCTGGCAGGGTGCTGTGCCCCCCAGCTCTCCCATGTCACCTGACAGCCCTTTGCTGAACCTGCTGCTTTGCCACATGCTGGGGCTGCTTCTCTCTGACCAGCTGCACTCCAAGGTGAGCATGAGCGGTTCAGGCTGTAGGAGGACATCCCCTTCCCAGCCACTGCTGGGAGCACTGGTTCTGCTCGCTCTGGAAGGGTCAGGCAGGCTGATTGGACACATCTTGTCCGTGTTGAGTGCAAAGCAAGAGCTGGGCACAGACCATGGACAGGCTTTTGGGCTGCTGCAGCTTTATGAGCCCCTCTCTCCTGGCCAGGGGCATGGTTATACCTCCAGTGCCTCAGATGAGAGCCACAGCTGCTTTTGTCAGCTTAAAGCTGATGCTGAAAGCCATTTTAGTTACCCCTTTCCCATGCTGGCCTGATGATCAATTACCAAACCTAGCTGTGGCTGCCTTCTGCACTGACTGGGTGCCTGTGAGAGCCTGGGTGCTGCTCTTGCCAACCTGGAGGAGGTGTGGGCTGGAGAGAAGGGAAATGAAGGTTAGATGGGGAAGGCTGGGCTGTGGGTGCTTGATTCAAACCCAGGGGTGATGAGTGTGCAGCAAGGCTAATGCCACCCAGTAACACAGGTTTAGACCTTCAGAGGAGCTGCTGGTGCTTCAAACTCGGATACTGAGTTGCTTCCTGGTGAAACCTGCTGTGGCTTTTATGGCTGCACCAGGGTGCTGAGCAGTGCTTGTAACCATGGAGCCTTGAGACTGGCTGCTGCAGCTGTGCCTAATGGCAGGGCAAATCCCTTCCTGCTGAGGCAGCAGGCTGGCAGATTCTTTCTGCTCCCAAAACAGCCCAGGGCTCTCCAGGAGGATGAAGAGCTGGGGTTGGTGGCCGGGTGATTGAAACCAAAGGACAAGGTTAGAAGTCTCAGCTGCACAGCTGTAACAACAGGAGCACTGAGCACTTTGCTGCAGCACAAGTGTAGGACTAGATCAGAGTTCATGGCTCCTCCAGGCCCTGTTGCAGCTGAGATCCTCCTTTCCTGGTCTGTCACCAACTGTAGGAGTAAGAGGTGAGAGGAGCTGGGAGACCAATAATGGACTAACCAGACAGCTCTCTGTTTCAGCTCAGCAGATGCCTAAAGTGCAACTGTCTCTAATTCTTTCCATCCAAAGCATTTGTTTTTAACCTGCCTTTTTACAGCTTCTCAAACCTTTGTGGCCAAATAGTGGGTTTTGCCTCCCTGAGCAATGTCAGGTAGCAATCCTCCTCCTCCTGCTTTTCCCAGAGTGCTAATTTTCTGTGTGGAAATAATACAGGCTTCTGCTGTCAGCAAATGCTTGGCAAGCTGAGATGGTCACAGGTGGCAAATGTGCTGTGGGTTGGCTTCCAGAAGCTGGGCAGGCACTGTAAAAAGGTCCTCCTCCACCTAAAATCCAGACAAGTGCTTCTGAGGAACTTCCCCTGTGAGGTCACCAAGTGTGGGGACAGAACTGGAGTTACATCCCTTTCTCCACTGGAAAAGGTCTTCTGTCATGAAGAGTTCAGGAGGTGTCCATAAAATGTGGCTCAGCTGGGTCCATAAAATGTGGCTCAGTTGGGAGTGCCTAAGACCCTTAATGGGAAGGTTGTGAGTTCAAGCCTACAGTGGGCAGTAGTGTCCTACCTACTCTAGTCATCAGGTCTATGGTGACAGGTTGGACTCTATGATCTTGGAGGTCTCTTCCAACCTTGGTGATTCTGTGTCCAGGGTGTGGGTGGTGTCATGGCGCTGCAGGGGCTGAGGGCTGTGTGCTGCTGTGACTTTGAGAGGTTCCTTCTTCCCATCACTCACTGCTAGCTGTGAAAGCCCTGTGCCACTGAAAGGCAGCAAGAGGGAAGTGCTGCATGGTCATGGCTCCCACGAGTGGGCACCAAGGTGACAACAAACTGCTGCCCCCGCTGGAGGCAGGGGTGGAGAGGACTGTTTCTGCCCCAGGCTGAGCTGGGAGGGAAACAGGGCCATCACCACCTAACTCAACCCTGAGCACTTCCAGGCTGCAGGAGGTCCCCTCAAGCCTGCCTGTGGGATATGAGCAGAGGTCCCTTTGAGGCAGTTCTTGCTGAGGCTCAGGCTGTGAGCTGGAGGAAGGGCTGCTCCCTGAGCCCACAGTGTCCTCGCTGCTGTGCTGGCAGCGCTCTCCTCTGTCCACCCTTCATCTTTCACCCACAGCTTTGCAAAGTGCTGGAGCAGCCCTCAAATAGATGGTTAAAAAAGGAGAGGGAGTGCAAATAAAAAAGAAAGGCAGTTTGAAGCAGTTCTGCATAATTTGCTCTATTTTTAGTTGCAATTTGCTAAATGAATGTAGGTCAGAAAATGGGGGAGCTTGCACTTCTGCACAGGATTCAAGGGAATTTTGGAAAACTGGAGCATCTCAGGAAGGGACAAAGTAGCTACTGAGCACAAAGCTTGGTCCTGCCTGCTGGGAAGGAGGAGAGGAGGTTTTTATTTCCTCCCAAAGTGTTCCTCGCTTTGGAGCATTTGAGCCTCAATAGGCTTCTGCCTCACTCATGAGGCAACCTCATGAGGTTCAACAAGAGCAAGGGCAGGGTCCTGCAGCTGGGTGGAGGCAATCCCAGGCACAAATCCAGGCTGGGCAGGGACTGGCTGGAAAGCAGCCCTGAGGAGAGAGACTTGGGGGTGCTGGGGGAGGAGAAGCTCACCAGGAGCTCTCAGTGTGCACTTGCAGCCCAGAAAGCCAACCAGAGCCTGGGCTGCAGCAAGAGAAGTGTGGCCAGCAGGGCAAGGGAGGTGATTCTCCCCCTCTGCTCAGCTCTGGGGAGACCCCACCTGGAGCACTTCCTCCAGTTCTGGAGCCCCTATTACAAGAGGGATATGGAGGTGCTGGAAGGAGTCCAGAGCAGGGCCAGGAGGATGAGCAGAGGACTGGAGCACCTCTGCTGTGAGGACAGACTGAAAGGATTGGGGCTGTTCAGCCTGGAGAAGAGAAGGCTCTGAGGTGACCTCATTGTGGCCTTCCAGTATCTGAAGGGGGCTACAGGAAGGCTGGGGAGGGACTGCTCAGGCTCTCAGGGAGTGATAGGACTAGGGAGAATGGAATGAAGCTGGAGGTGGGGAGATTCAGGCTGGAGGTGAGGAATAAGTTCTTCCCCATGAGAGTGGTGAAGCCCTGGAATGGGTTGTCCAGGGAGGTGGTTGAGGCCCCATCCCTGGAGGTGTTTAAGCCCAGGCTGGCTGAGGCTCTGGCCAGCCTGATGTAGTGTGGGGTGTCCCTGCCCATGGCAGCGGGGTTGGAACCAGATGATCCTTGTGGTCCCTTCCAACCCTGACTGATACTGTGATACTATGAAGTTGGTGCAGTGGTGCAAAGGGCACTCTCTGGTGGCTGTGCTCCCTTTTGGGGAGGAGAAGAGGACTGGTGCAAAAAGGCTCTGCCCCCATGGGGAGCAGCTCTGCTCAGCCCCCATCAAGCATCCCAAAGCAGAACAGTGAAGGGCTGCCCTGGGAAGGGAGCTGGGGCTGGCAGGTGGTGTCTTGAGAGAGACCTCATAGCTGTGCTGCAGTAGAGCACTGGGGTAGCTGTCAGAGCAGGTTTTAGGATGACAAAGCACAAGGAGAGCAGTTCTGTGTGGGATGTGTGTTTTGATAGAGGACACCCCAGGGTGAATGTCCTTCTCAGTACACCTGAAGGTGTTCCACTGCCAGCCTCTCAGGAGGCAGACTGCTGCTGTGGCTTGGATGGGTCCCTTTGCTGCAGCTCCTGAAGCCCAAGGGGGTGAGCCTGGAGCACTCCTAGTGCTGCAGTGTCCAGCTCTGAGCTGCATCCCTGAACACCCTCTTCCCATCACCTACTTTACCCTACCCTGCAGAGAAAACCCTGCCAAGATAACTTTCTTGGAGTACTCAATTACCTTCAGGACACTTGCTGGCACCTCTGCTAGCTTCCAGGTATATGCAAATGTAATTAATATGTTCTAAATTTATCTTCAGCACACAGGGGAGCAAAAAGACACAACCTTCCCTGCCTTTCTCCCAGCCCCCATTTGAACTAATGATGGTGTGGAATAATAGCACTGCAAAAAATAGAGAGCCTTTAATATCCACCCCTGCTGTTGAGCAGGTTTGCTCCCAGCTCTCTGCAGGGCAGCACAATCCCTGTGCCTGCTGCTGTTGGGTCTCTCAGTGTGAGCAGGGAGGGTTGGCACCCATGAGCAGCCTCTCTGAATTGCTCAGGCTTCAGGTGGGGGTTCATAGAATCAACAAGGTTGGAAAGGACCTCAAAGGTCATCAAGTCCAACCTGTCACCCAACACCTCCTGACTAACCAAACCATGGCTCCAAGTGCCACATCCAAACCCCTCTTGAACACCTCCAGGGATGGGGACTCCACCACCTCTTTGGGCAGCACATTCCAATAGCCAATTACTCTTTCTGGGAAGAGCTTTCTCCTCACCTCCAGCCTAAACCTCCCCTGGCACAGCTTGAGACTGTGTCCTCTTGTTCTGGTGCTGGTTAAGTTCTGGGAATGACCTTTAGTCTGGGTCTAGTTTCTCTGTTGCTTCTCTTGTTTCCTGGTCTTGGCTAACTACGGAGTTAAATTTGGGAGCACAGCAGGAAGAACACAGAGAACCTCTTATCTCCTCCCCTGGCAATGTCACTTCCTTGGGGAGTGTTTGCAAGCAAAAATAGAGGAATAAATAGATATGCCCAATAAATAGAAGAGACCAACCCCCACCTGGCTACAACCTCCCTTCAGGCAGTTGCAGAGAGCAAGAAGGTCTCCCCTGAGCCTCCTCTTCTCCAGGCTAAGCAACCTCATCCTCTTCTCATAGGGCTTGTGCTTGAGGCCTCTCATCAGCCTGGTTGGTGTCTTCTCCCAGGCAAGCAGCACCAGAACAAGAGGACACAGTCTCAAGCTGTGCCAGGGGAGGTTTAGGCTGGAGGTGAGGAGAAAGTTCTTCCCAGAAAGAGTAATTTGCTATCAGAATGTGCTGCCCAGGGAGGTGTTCAAAAAGGGATTGGGGGTGGCACTTGGAGCCATGGTTTAGTTAGTCATGAGGTGTTGGGTGACAGATTGAACTTGATGATCTTTGAGGTCTTTTCCAACCTTATTGATTCTATGACTTGTGGCAGGGGCAAAAAAAAAGCCCCACCAAAGGAGGATTAACAGCAGCTCAATGTGTGTGCTGTAAATTCTGTGTGCTTAGCACACACCACCTTTTAAAAGCACAAAAGAATCGAAAAGCAGGCAGGGGAAAGAGACAGAAATTGATGGATCTGGCCTGGGGATCTTTGTGGAGGGAATAATTGTGGGTGTAGCTCTGAGAGGAGGCACTCAGCAAGCCGAGATCAGGTTCTGCCACTCCTCCACCCACTTAGGCAGGGGAGCACAAAATCACTGTTTTCATTGTAGCTGCAAAGCTGCAGCAGTGAAGAGTGCAGCAGGTTTGTTATGAAGTCTCAGAGGTGTGTTGTACATGAGGAGCAGCTGAGAAGGTTGCAAAGGTGACTTGTCGAATGCTAACCTTGTGTTTTGCTGGATGCAGGCACTTCCTCCTGTGCCTCCTGTGCTGGCTCCTTCCCATCGCCACCAGGGAGTGTCTTCTATGTGGCAGGGCTGCTTTTAAGAGGTAGGGCTGGTTAGAAGGGTTTGTAGTGATAGGATGAGGGGCAATGGTTTGAAACTGGAGGAGGGGAGATCTAGGTTGGACACCAGGAGGAAGCTCTTCCCAATGAGGGTGGTGAAATACTGGAACAGGCTGCCCAGGGATGTGGCTGAGGTCCCATTCCTGCAGACGTTCAAGATCAGACTGGATGTAACCCTGGGCAGCCTGAGCTAGTTGGAGGTGTCCCTGCCAGTCAGGGCTTGGTTCAGATGGCTGTGCAGGAGCTAGGGTCCTAGGAGACTCCATGAGGCTGGGTAGAGCTTTTTCTGGCCATCCTAATTGACTGTGCTCTCAAATCCAGGGGCTGGTTCTCATCTTTGTTCCTCTGCAGGCATCAGGTTGTGGTTAAATGCTGTAGGGCTGTTTTGCACCCAAGCAGCAGGAGTGGTGGATGAAGCCTGGCTGAAAATTGCACCCTAAGGTGCCACTTCTAGGGGGAGGAAAAAGACAACCCACAAAACCAGAGGATGATCTGAAATGTTCAGGCAGAAGAGCAAGTGCTGTGCAGAGAGAGCTGCTCCTGGAAAGGCTGCTCTGTTCACTCCAGATTGATGACTCTGCCTCAGCCTGTGTTATTAAACATAAAAAATACAAGGATGCAAGGGAATAAACTCTGCTGTACAGCCCCAAAGATTTATGCCTGAGCTTTTCCACCCAGCTTCTGTGTTTGTTTTACTGCTTACTTAAGGGGCTCAATTATGTCTTGGAAGAGGTGGGAGGCAGAGGGTGGGGGAGAAACCTGTCACCCAAGTGACAAGGCACAGTGCTTCAGCGAGGTGTAATGCCTGCTGGTTGCTGCTGGAAGGGAAGAGGGACTGGTTTGGAGGGCAGTAATTGGGCAATGCTCTTTCAGCAATGGCCCTCTGAGTGGCTGTGTGGCAGAGGAAAGTCTGAGGCTGGCAGAGGAAAGTCTGAGGCTGGCAGATGAATGCTTTTGCTACTTGGATTCTTTGCCGTTCCACAAAGACCTCTCCCCCCTGCCTGCCTCCCCCTTGCCAGACCTCAAAGAACAAACATTAGCAGTTCTTAGTGCAAAAGAAAGGAGAATAAGGATCTCTTGGGGAGTTTTGTGGGGTTTAAGTAGCAAAGTTGAACTTTAATGCGATTCAGTTGGCAATAGGCTCAGAGTTATGGATGCCTCCTGGCTTCGGTGTGTTCCTCGCTGCCTTAAAACTGCTCTCAGCTCTCCCAGCATTCTGCAGGGGATTTTTTTCCAGCACAAAATAATCCCCAAGAAATGCCCCTGCAGTGCCCCAGTCTCCAGGGTGTCTGGGTGTGGTGTCAGGAGGAAGCTGGAACAGCAGTGAGTGCTTGTGATGGGTGGGCTTGGCATGAGGCAGGGAAGTGTTGGGGCTTGGGGAGGTAGTTCTTGCTGCAGTGAGCCTGACTGCTCTGCTCTCACCTCAAAGCATAAATCTCAGAAGGGTTTGGGTTGGAATACCTTAAAGATAATCTAGTTCCAACCTCCCTGCCATGGGCAGCAACACCTCTCACTAGACCAGGTCCCTCAAAGTCCCATCCAGCCTGACCTTGAACACCTCCAGGCATGGGGCATCCACAGCCTCTCAGGACATCTCTACAAAGAAGTGTTTTGCCAGAAGAATTCCATATTCTAGAGGTAGAATCACAGTGAGGTGCTGCTGTCTTGGTAAGTCTGTTTGCCCTGGGGCACAGAGGGGATCCCAGATTTCAGATGCTGATGGGTGCTTTGCTTTGGGGAGGGCACCTGGAGGTGTTCCCTGCCATAGGAGGAGGGGCAATGGTTTGAAATTAGAGAAGAGTAGGCTTGGATTGGATGTTAAGAACAAGTTCTCTAGCATGAGGGTGATGGAAAATTGGAACAGGTTGCCCAGGGAGGGAGTTGAGGTCCCATTCATTGAGATATTCAAGGTCAGGCTCAGCAAGGCTCTGAGCAACATGGTCTAGTTGGGGATGTCCCTGCTCACTGCAGGAACTAGATGGCCTTTGGTGGTCCCTTCTAACCCATTCTATGGCCATTGAGCATGCCCTGCTGCTGGCCCACATCACCCAGAGCTGAACAGTTCCCTGCCTTCTTACTTTCCCTTCCTCTCCCCCAAGTGGCCCCAGTAATGCTGTGGTTAAGCCATGCCTGGGGTCCCCAAATAGAAAATGGGGTTGGGGCTCATTCTCCTCCTCAGGGCACAGGACTTTGGTTGTGAAGCCCCTTTGGTGGCACAGCTTTGCTAGGCTGAAAACACCGACAAGGCAAATAAAGTAGTCAGCCTTGCTGATAGGATTGAGGGGGAAAAAGAAAAGCAAAGGTGTGGTCAGGCTAAAAGATCATAGAATTGTTAGAGCTGGAAGGGAGCTCAAGGCTCAGCCAGTCCCAATCCCCCTGCCATGGGCAGGGACACCTCACACCACAGCAGGTTGCTCACAACCATATCCAGCCTGGCTGCAAACACCTCTAGGGATGAGGCTTCCACCACCTCCTGGGCAACCTGTGCCAGGCTCTCACCACCCTGATGGGGAAGAACTTCTTCCTAACATCCAATCTGAATCTCCCCATTTCTAGTTTTGTTCCATTCCCCCCAGTCCTATCACCCCCTGACACCCTCAAAAGTCCCTCCCCAGCTTTCTTGTAGCCCCCTTCAGATTCTGGAAGGCCACAATGTGGTCTCCTCAGAGCCTTCTCTTCTCCAGACTGAACAGCCCCAGCTCCCTCAGGCTGTGCTCACAGCAGAGCAGCTCCAGCCCTCTTCTCATCCTCCTGGCTCTTCTCTGGACACCTTCCAGCACCTCCAGATCTTTCCTGTTATAGGGGCTCCAGTACTGGACACAGTGCTCCAGGTGAGGTCTCACCAGAGCAGAGTTGAGGGGGAGCATCACCTCCCTCAAGCTGCTGGCTGTGCTTCTCTTGATGCAGCAAGGGTAAGTCTTAACAGCAGCTTTTTATTCCATACCCTCCAGATTTCCACCTCTCTGATGCAGCAGTAATTTTCCTGGGGTTACAATGGCAGTTGTTCTTCCTCAGTACAAATACACTTCTGCCTCTCAGACTTTCACTTTTTAAACCATATTTAATGGGAAGAGGGCCACTGAGTAATTTATTGCAGCTGTTTCTGTCCTGTCACCAGGGAGGTACCGAGAGAAGCACATTGCAAGGAGCTGGGAAGGCTGGGGTGAGAATGGAAGGGGGAGGTGGCAAAGGGGTGGAGGCAGGACTAGAAGCCCTCTGTGTGTCCATAAGGTGACTGTGTGCATGCACTGGCATGGACAGGCAAACACAGACCTGTGCTTACTGGTGCCAGAGCAGCGTAGAGGGAGTTTAGTTGCTGCTGTTAATGGCAGAAACTTTTTCTTCCATTGTCTGAACAGCAAGAAGAGGAAGAAAAATCTATATTATTGCTTCATGCCATGTTGTACAAGATGCCAGTACACAGGTTAATGAAAGAAATGCATGAATTGGGATAGATATATAAAGGTCCCTTGGGTGTGCAGTCATAAATCTTTGTAGCTGGAAGGCAGAGCAGCCATAAATAGGCCTGATACCACCAACTGTTTTACATACAAATGAGTGCTTGCCTTTTATTTGGTTGACAATATGATTATTTCAAATTCAAGAAGAATATTAAGTGGATTCTGTTCTGCTCTCTCCATTAGGAGTGATCCCTGATCCCTGGGCTGGCTCTGGTGCTGTCTTGGGGCTCCACGCAGGCTTGCACAAAGCAAGGGGGTGTGAGCTCCTCTGCTCATTATTTCATGTAATGGGGGGAAGTGGCACTGACATGCACGCAGCTCTTTGCAGAGATGTGCCTTCCTCTGAAAGCTGGGCTGGGAGGTAGGGGGAAAACAGGCAACAAATTGGCTGCTGATGGCCCCCATGCTTGTAATGAAGGGTTCTGGTGATGGGCTGCTACTGAACCAACAGCAGCAGAGAACTGATTTCATTTCAAATGTGAAAGATTTCTTCTTTCTCAGCCCAGGCCATGTGGAAGACTGGAACAGGTTGCCCAGGGAGGTGGTTGAGGCTCCCTCTCTGCAGATATTCAAGGTGAAGCTCGATGAGGCCCTGGGCAACCTGATCCTAGTTGGGGATGTCCCTGCTGACTGCAGGCAGGTCAGACTGGATGACCTTTGGAGGTCCCTTCCAGCCTGGACCATTCTATGATTCTAAACACTTCAAAACTTCTGTGTGTTTTCTGCCCTAGTGAGGCCACAGCTGGAGCCCTGGGTCCAGTTCTGGGCTCTCCAGCTCAAGAGAGACAGGGAACTAGTGGAGAGAGTCCCATGGAGAAAGCCCAGCAAGGAGAGGGCCAAGGGGACACTTAAACATCTTCAATGATTCAGCAGTGATGTTTGCTGGGTTCAGTTCTGGGCCTCTCACTCCAAGAAGGACACTGAGGGGCTGGAGCAGGTCCAGAGAAGGACAACAAAGCTGGGGAAGGGTCTGGAGAACAGGGCTGGTGAGGAGCAGCTGAAGGGACCTGGGGTTGGTTAAGCTAGAGAAAAGGAGGCTGAGAGGCTGGCGCTCTGCAGCATCCTGGAGAGGATGAAAAGCTGTGTAGATGTGGTGCTGAGGGACGTGGTTTAATGGTGACTTGTCAGGGCAGGATTAATGGTTGGACTTAATGTTCTGAAATGTCTTTTCCAACCAAAGCAATTCTAAGAATATCTTGTGGTGTGTGAATCACAGGCTGAGGGCTCTGCCACGTGGGAAGGACCTTGGTCACCCTTCCAAGTTATTCTTTTGTTATTGGAATAGAATAAACCTGGTTGGAAGAGACCTTCAAGATTGAGTCCAACAAAGATTGAGTCCAACCTATCATGCAACAACACCTAATCAACTAAACCATGGCACCAAGCACCCTATCAATCTCTTCCTAAACACCTCCAGTGATGGTGACTCCACCACCTCCCTGGGCAGCACATCCCAATGGCCAATCACTCTCTCTGTGATGAAGAACTTCTTCCTCACATCCAGCCTAAACCTCCCCTGGTGCAGCTTGAGACTGTGTCCTCTTGTTCTGGTGCTGCTTGCCTGGGAGAAGAGACCAACCTCCTCCTGGCTACAACCTCCCTTCAGGTAGTTGTAGAGAGCAATAAGGTCTCCCCTGAGCCTCCTCTTCTCCAGGCTAAGCAACCCCAGCTCCCTCAGCCTCTCTTCACAGGGCTATGCTCAAGGCCTCTCCCCAGCCTTGTTGCCCTTCTCTGGACACATTCAAGAGTCTCAGTGTCCTTCTTAAACTGAGGGGCCCAGAACAGGACACAGGACTCAAGGTGTGGCCTAAGCAGTGCTGAGCACAGGGCAGAATGACCTCCCTGCTCCCACTGGCCACACTGTTCCTGATGCAGGCCAGGATGCCATTGGCCCTCTTGGCTTCTTGGGTACACTGCAGGCTTATGTTCAGCCTTCAAAGAGAATGATAACCTGGGACACCTGAGACTGCCCAAATCCTTTCTTTGTACCCTAACTTTCCTGTTCTTTTTTGGTTTTGGCTGCTGCAGCATGCTGACTTCACTGCTGGACTCAGCTGCGTGCAGCTCTTCTTCTGAGCTGATGCTGGAAGGCAAATGAGTTATGCAGGAGATGCCCTCCTGGTGAGTTTGCATTTCCAAGCACTGCCAGGTACCTCAGCCTGCCTTCCATTCCCTGAGCTCAGTTCTGGGCTATTCCTTGCCTCTTTCTGTGCACAACACCAAATCCAGCTTAGTTTCCTACAGGTCTTTGGCTTCATCTTTGCTCTCAGCTCACCCAAGGTGTTGGACTCGATGATCTTTGAGGTCTCTTCCAAGCTTTGTGATACTGTGGAAATGTGGCAGCTACTGAAATCCTGCAGGAAGGAGAGGTTTCATCTTTAAAACAAAAGCCTTCAAAGAGTCATAGCAACCCAGCCCAGTAAGTTCCAAAAGAATTAAAAGGGAAAAGAAGAAATAAGAGAGAGGGAAACAATTCTTAGCCTTTGGCAGCAGATCTCCCTGATTCTCCTGTGATCTGGGAAGTTAAGATAAACAAACCACGATGGAGCACTGCAGTGCTCTTACTCTCTCAGAGCTGAGAAGCTGAAGTACAAAAGTGGAGAGTGCTCCCTGAATCTAAAAACCTGGAGGCTTGCAAATTCCCATCCCCTTGCTCTTCACTCTCAGCCCTGCCCCAGCCTTGGGGGTAAGTGAGAGCCTCACCACCCCGAGGTTGAACTTGATGACCTCTGAGGTCTTTTCCAACCTTACTGGTTCTATGATTCTATGATCCCTTTGCCTGATGGACCTCCTCAGGTCCATCCCTGGGCTGGATGCCCTGTTGTGAGGTTTTCTTTTCCCCTTTGATGGGGTTGGTGGTGAAGGGTGGGGGGATGTCTTCCTTGGCACATGGGAAGGTGCCATCTGCCAGCGTGGCTTTGAACAAGCCACAAGGCTTTGTGGCTGGCGATAAAAGAGCTGGCAGGAGGCAGGGCAGGGGGAAAAGGCTTCTGACAAATATGCAATTCCTTGAACTACAAATGAAATAACAGGGGACAACGTGAGCCCTTTGCCTCTGCTGCTGGGTCCTCTCGCTGCCCCTGTGCCACAGTGAGAGCCAGGGCAAAGCCAAAGTGTCCTTTGAATAACTGCTTTCAAAAAGAGCCCAAGCAGCAGGGGAGGGGGGTGGGGATCTGGCCCTACAGGCAAAGGCAGGCAGAACAGCTCTGAGCTGCTCCAGGGCCAGCTGCTGCTGCTCTGCAGCAAAGCCCAGGCTGGGTAATCAGGGCAGTGTGTGGTGCAGAGATGTCTCAGAAATTATTTCTGGAGTGAGTGATAATTAAAAATAACTGCAGGACAGAGCAAGCACAGGGGAAGGCTGCAGATGCCTTTGCAAGTCCTCTTTCTTTTATTCCCCCCACCCTGTTCTGTTTTCAAATGCTGCTGAACTGGGACTGTTCAGGCAGCTGAGGGTGGTACTTGTGGAGGAGGGTGGAATGCTGCCCTCCTGCACGGGTCGTGTAGCAGTCATGTTGGGAGCACCTTTGGCATCCAGTTGCTACTGGAGCAGACCCAAGCCTTCCAGTAGTCATGGGGTAGGTGACCAGTGCAATGCTGATGTAGTGCCATTTAGGTCATTTAACCTGTGGATACTGAGACACTTGAAGGTGTCCAGAGAAGGGCAACAAAGCTGGGGAGGGGTCAGGAGCACAGCCCTGTGAGGAGAGGCTGAGGGAGCTGGGGTTGCTTAGCCTGGAGGAGTGGAGACTCAGGAGAGACCTTCTTGCTCTTATTGAAATGGTTGAGAACTTGCTCATTTATGGCCTTGCTGCTGATGTGGGATAGTCTGGGACACTGCCCCTGCCCTGAAGGCATGCTTCAGAAGGTAGAAACCACTCCACAATCCATTAGCTAATCTTTGGAGAGGTTGGGGGAAAAAATCCATATGAGCTTCTGTGCTTCCCTCTGGCAGCTGCTTTTTTTTTCCTGTTGAGGATGGGAACATGAGAAGACTCTGCTGTGATAACCCATCAGGGAATATTCCTTCCTCAGCCAGCCCTGACCCTGCTTTTGGTTTGGAGATGCAGGTGAAGATCTGGAGCTCAGCAGCAGGAGCTGGTGGTGGCAGCAGGCAGTGCTAGCTCCTGGTATCCAGCTGCCTGGAGGGACTGTGGCATTTTCAGCTGGTGCTGAAAATTGAGCAAGAGATGTGAGTGTTAAACTGCATGGCTGGAGCACAGGAGGTGTCAGCAGGTGTGAAAGAGAGACAGAGCAGAGCTAAGGGAGTGCACGCAGTGGAACCACGTCTAACAGGCTGTGTGCTGCCCTGCTTCCCTCGGTGTGATCCTCATCACAGAAATGAGCTCTGCTGTTCTCCCACAGGACCAGGACTTTCCCTGTGTTCATTGCTTTATCTGGAGGCTTCCTGCCTGTCACCTCTCATCTGCACAGCAGGGGGTTGGTAAATACTTGAGGTGAAAAGCCAGCCGGTTGGGAACACCCACTTATTGATGCTCTCTGCCTTCTCCGCCCAGGGTGGGCGGTCTCCAAGGCTGGGGTGGAAGGAGAGTTTCCTGTTTGATGGATTCAAAATGAGTGAGAGTCTTTAAAGAGAAGTTCTTCCTCTTGATGCTCACTTGTTCACCTCCAAACAGCATTTTGTTTGGTATATTATCAGGCTCACAGGATGGTAGGGGCTGGAAGATTCAGAGATCAAGTCCAACCCCCCTGCCAGAGCAGGACCCTAGAATCCAGCACAGGTCACACAGGAACACATCCAGATGGGGCTGGAAAGGCTCCAGAGAAGGAGACTCCACAACCCCTCTGGGGAGATTGGTCCAGTGCTCTATGACCCTCCCAGTGAAGCAGTTCCTCCTCATGTTGAGGTGGAACCTTCTGTGCTGGAGTTTCTATCCATTGCCCCTTGCCCTATCCCAGGGAGCAAGTGAGCAGAGCCTGTCCCCTCCCTCTTGACCCCCAGCCCTCAGATATTTATTGTCTCTGGTTGGGTTTTTTGTTCATCTCAAGGAGAATTTGGATTCTTCCCACTTCCTCTCCCCTCCCTTCCCCCTCACTCCAGGGTCAAGCTTGGCCTCTAAGGGAGTGAGGGACCCCTTATTTGATATTTCTCCTTCTCCATCCATTCTGACCATCTCCTGTGTATAGCAGGGCCAAGCTGTAGCTGGTGGGAGAAGAGGAGGGGAAACTTCACTTTTTATATGTTTGAAGGTTAGGAACACCAGGAATGAGGAAGGTCATGAAAAATGCATGTCCCTCATGTGGGGGCTGGCCTACATTTCTCACCAGATGACTCTCTGCCTCCTGGCCAGTGCTTTGAAGATGTACCCTGTGTTTTGAGTTGGTTTAATGGTGCTTTTCTTCTACCTGCATGAACTGATTTGGAGGAGGTCTCTCATTCTCTCTGTGCCATGTAGCATCCCTCTAAGGTGGTGTCTGGATGGATGCACTGTCTTTGTGCCTTCAGTGAGATGTTTCTGGAGCAGGGCAGTGTTGGGACGACAGAGCCAGGCTCTGCTCAGGGATGACCAATGATAGGGCAAGGGGCAATGGGGGCAAGCTGGAGCAGAGGAGGTTCCACAGAAACACAAGGAAAAGCTTTTTTTGCTGTGAGAATGACAAAATGCTGGAATGGGCTGCCCAGAGGGGTGGTGGAATCTCCTCTAGAGACTTTCCAAGCCCACCTGTGTGACTTACTTTAGGACATCCTGCTCTGGAAGGTCATCCAGATCCTGATCTGGATGATCTTTTGAGGCCCCTTCCAACCCCTGACATTCTGTGGCTATGTGTGCATGTTCACTGCTGCTTCCTGCACCTTACACCTACAAAGACAGCAAAATTAAGGAGAGTAAAGTGACAGTGTTTGGCACTTTGGGTGCTCTGCCAACCTCTTGGGATGGTGGCCAAAGCAGAACAGGGCTGTGCAGCTGGTTTAAGTGGGGACAGGCTTAAAGTGCAAGTCAGTAGAGGTGCCAGGAGCTCAGTGTTTTCTTTGCAGGAGGAGATCCCAGCTTGTCCCTGACAACCATCAGTAGTTGTAAGGACTTGGGTTTAGTAGTCATGAGGTGTTGGGTGACAGGTCGGCCTTGATGATCTTTAAGGTCTTTTCCAACCTTATTGATTCTATGACCACCAGGATGTAGAGCCCCAGTGTCCCCTCGTGGTCAGTGGAAGTTGTTCTTCATGAGGGAGTTCAGCACTGCTGAGCTCTGGTGAGAAGAACACAGTGAGTGCTGCTGGAGCATGTTCAGGGAAGGGCAATGGAGCTGGGGAAGGGTCTGGAGAGCAGAGCTGGTGAGGAGCTGCTGAGGCAACTGGGGTTGTTCAGCCTGGAGAAAAGAAGGCTGAGGAGGGACCTCATTGCTCTCCACAGCTCCCTGAAAGGAGGTTGTAGTGAGGTGGGGGATCGGTTTCTTCTCCCTAGTATCAAGTGATAGAATGAAAGGAAATGGCCTGAAATTGTGCCAGGGAGGGTTAGGTTGGATATTAGGAAACAAATTTCTGTATTGAAAGTGTAGTCAGAGATTGGCACAGGCTGCCCAGGGAGGTGGTGGTTTTCTAATCAAAGCAGCACGGGGCTGCAGCTGTCCGTGGGGCTGCAGCTGTCCGTGGGGCTGCAGCTGTCCGTGGGGCTGCAGCTGTCCGTGGGGCTGCAGCTGTCCGTGGGGCTGCAGCTGTCCGTGGGGCTGCAGCTGTCCGTGGGGCTGCAGCTGTCCGTGGGGCTGCAGCTGTCCGTGGGGCTGCAGCTGTCCGTGGGGCTGCAGCTGTCCGTGGGGCTGCAGCTGTCCGTGGGGCTGCAGCTGTCCGTGGGGCTGCAGCTGTCCGTGGGGCTGCAGCTGTCCGTGGGGCTGCAGCTGTCCGTGGGGCTGCAGCTCTGGGGGCAGCAGCTGTCTCTGGTGCCGCAGCGCTGGGCAGCAGCCGTCCGTGGTGCTGCAGCTGTCCGTGGTGCTGCAGCTCTGTAGCATCCCACTCCCCTACAGCTCCTTCACACCCTGTGCCCACGGCCAGTGAGAGGAACCCTTTGGGCTCTGTGATCAGAGCTGCAGTACCACGGACAGCTGCCAGAAAACATTTCTAAGATTGCGTCTAACCGTCGACCCACCACCACGGCCACTAAACCATGCCCTGAAGTGCCATATCTTGAACAGCTCCAGGGATGGGGACACTGCCACCTCCCACAGAGCCCAAAGGGTTCCCCTCACTGGCTGTGGGCAGAGGGTGTGAAGGAGCTGTAGGGGAGTGGGATGCTAAACTCACCATGAATCACTTTTTATCTCTGGGCAAAGCTGATCCCCAAGCTAGGTGAGATCAATAGTGGTGCATCCCCACAGGGGGCTGCCAGAGCTGCAGGATGGGGTGGGGATTTGTGGTCTTTCTGTAAATAGACAAAAGAATGAGCACTGCCTGGGAGACTGCTCCCACCACATCTCTGTGTCTCACACTTACTGCCTGCAGCTGCCTGCACCCTCCTGTCCACCCTGACAGAGAACTGCAGGATTGTTTTGGCTGGAAAAGACCTTTATGGTCAAGTCCAACCATTAACCCAGCACTGTCAGGTCACCACTAAACCACATCCTTCACCACCACATCTGCACAGCTTTGACACCCCTGCAGTGATGGGGACTCCACCTGGGCAGCTTGTTTCAGGGCTTGACAGCCCTCATGGGGCAAAAATTGTTCATGTCCAACCTAAAACTCCCCTGATGCAACTTGAGGTCATTTCTTCTTGTCCTATTAGCTAAGAACAGACCAGCTACCACCTAGCTCCAGCCTCCTCTCATTATACATCTCAGTTTTTTCATGTTTTGTCCAACATAGCCTCTTTTGTCCTTTGGAAGAGATTGCCACCCTCCACAGCTCAGCTATCAAATTGCACTTGAGGAGTGAGGTGCACAGGCAAGATCACCAACAAATTTCAGTTGGAAAGGCCCCTGGGTGGGGTGTGGGGGTGGGGGTGGGGTGATGTATCTAAATGTTCCAAATCTGCTCAGGCCCTGGGATGTGCATGCTGTGGCTGTCCTGCTTGCAGGCTCCTCCAGAGCTCCCTGCCACCTCTGCTTTAGCTGGTGGTACAGACAAGGACACTAATAAGTGAAGTAATTACTCATGTCCAAATCAATTTGCTGTCCTGTCTGCTTCATTTTCTCCTTGGACACAATATCAGCACTGAGTGCTGAAGTCACCCTTCTCCTCTCCAGTGCTGTGCACAGACCCAGGCTTACAGTGACTCCTGGAACAAGGTCTGAAGGAAGAGTTCTTCATTAAAACTTGTTTCCTTTATTTATTTCTTAGAGCAGCTGAAGCATGTTGAAGTGGCTCCAAATGATTTTTTGTTTCCTCTGGCAGATCTCAATGATCTGGCAAAAGAAAAATAAGGCAATAAGGATTTAACACTGTTGCTTAAAAAGTACCCACAAAAGCAAGGTGCAGAGCCAGGCTTGCTGTCTGAATGGGCTGTTTGTTGGTACCCACTGCTCTGGATAATTGGATCCTAGTGTGTGGTTCAGCTGGCTGGAGATCTCTGGAGCTAGAGCCTGGGATTGCACAGAGAGCTGTAGTGATTTGTCACTTCTCCTGGTTGCAGGCTGCAATAATGCACCGGCAGAGGTTGTGTTTTCTGGAGGAAAGCGAAGCTCTTGCTTCTTGGCATGCCATGGAAATGCTCTGACTTCTTTTGTTTATGTTTCAAAGCACAGGGCTGGGCCCCTGGGAGCACCTGTAGCTGTACAGGCACAATGCTCTCCTCCTGCCTGTGGCCTCTGGGCCGCGTTCTCCAAAGCCAGGACTCCAGCAGTAGGCAAGCAGGGGGTGGTCCAGCTGCAGTGCAAATGAAGCCTCTCCACCCAAGTGCCATCCCTCACCCACAACTGGGGAAGCTGCAAGAATTTTTGGCACCTTTAATATGCAAAATGAGATTGCCATCCAAGCTGGCTGCTGGCTGCAGGTAAGATCTGCCTGCTCCTCAGCATCCATCCCCTCACCTCTGTGGGAGGGCAGGAGAAGCGAGGTGTGCAGAGAGCCAAGGCAGTGATGTGCTCTGCAGGGTGAGGCAGTGAATCTTTGCTTTTCACACCTTGAAGTTTGTGTATTTGCACCTTGAGCTGCCTCCTGCCCTTGCTGTGCCTGCCCCAGCTGAGCATTGGCTGTGTCCAGCTGTGGCTGCTGATTTTCTACTCCTGGGAGCCCTGGTTTCTGTTCTGCCCTCAGAGGGATCTTTGTTGAGGAGGTGTGGCAGAGAAAAACAGAGGGCTTTTGAAAGCAGTCACCTTTGCAGAACTAGAAATCCAAGTGTGAAACTCTGACCATTCATATTCAGATCTTCATTGATGTAAATTACATTAGGGCAACGAAGCTGGGGAGGGGTTTGGGGCACAGCCCTGGGAGGAGAGGCTGAGGGAGCTGGGGTTGCTTAGCCTGGAGAAGAGGAGGCTCAGGGGAGACCTTATTGCTCTCTACAACTGCCTGCAGGGAGATTGTAGCCAGGTGGGGCTTGGTCTCTTCTCCCAGGCAACCAGCACCAGAACAAGAGGACACAGTCTCAAGCTGTGCCAAGGGAGGTTCAGGCTGGATGTTAGGAAGAAGTTCTTCCCATAAAGAGAGATTGGCCATTGGAGTGTGCTGCCCAGGGAGGTGGTGGAGTCACCATCACTGGAAGTGTTTAGGAAGAGACTGGATGAGGCACTTCGTGCCATGGTTTGGTTGATTAGATGGTGCTGGGTGATAGATTGGACTTGATGATTTCCAAGGTCTTTTCCAACCTGGTTTATTCCTATCCTATTCCTTTTCTATTCTTGGTGCTTGCTCCAGGTTGTGCCCTACTGCTGTGGCTCTGTCTTTGTTCAGGGACAAAAGAGATGAAACAAACAGGTAGGTAAAATTTCCTGAGGTTTTTGTGTAGGGATTGTCTCCAAGCTAAGGAGGGCATCACCTCTGCCCCACCAGCACCTCTGCCCCACCAGCACCTCTCTGGGGGTTCTGGCTTGGGGAGAAAATCTGATTTTGAAGGCAATAGAGTTGGTGTGGGATGTGAGGTGAGCAGAGGATGTATCATAAAGTCCCTGAATACAGCAAAATGCTCTGGCTTGAGAACTTCACTTTATAATAGCCTGTGGACTGGGATGTTAATAGAAGGAGGATTAATTCCATTTAGATTTGTGTGCTGTTCCTGGCAGGGAGGCTTTGGGGGGCAGTGTCTGAGTGTTTAGTGCATCCTAGGCCTGCTGATTAATATTTTATTGGGGGAGGGAGGAGGGGAATTTATTCTTTGCCTGGCTGGTTTCATACCTTTCATCCTGAACATTTCCACCCCTGTGCCATCAGGGAAGCCACACATCTGTGTGTGCTCAGGGCTGGCTGGGCCCTGCTGTTGTCCAGATGAGCAGGAGGATCCAAATTTCCTCCCCTCCCCTCTCTCCTTTGAATTTTCCTCTGGGGGGTGATCCGTGCACTCTCCTCTTGGCTTCCCCAGCTCTGCAGGTGCTCCTGGCTCCTGTGTTGTATCAACAGCCTTTGTATTCCTCTGAGGGCACAATCTGTAGGTGATATTTCAGAGGAATCAATGTGAAGAGAAAATGGACAGCTTTGGCTCTGCAGGGAGGTGACAAGTGCCTCATTACTGGCCCAGAGGTTTTTCTTGTGGGGGGAGTGGTGCTGGTGGTGGAAAATGTCAGTGCTCTCTTTTCCTGGTTTTTCCCTTTCCTTTTTTTGGTGTTTTTTAATGGACTCAGATTATTGTGGCTGTTACGAGAGCAAATATTATTTTCCAGTTAGTACCATCTTCATCAGCCACTAGAATCATAGAACCAGTCAGGGTTGGAAGGGACCACAAGGATCAGCTAGTTCCAACCCCCCTGCCATGGGCAGGGACACCCCACACTAGATCAGGCTGGCCAGAGCCTCATCTGGCCTGGCCTTAAACACCTCCAGGGACAGGGCCTCAACCACCTCCCTGGACAACCCATTCCAGGGCTTCACCACTCTCACAGTGAAGAAGGGCAGAGTACACCAGGTGCTGTGGTTTGAGCCTTAACTGGGCTTTAAGAGCTCAGATGGCAGCCAATTGACAATTCCTGCACCCCCCCCCCCCCTCCCCACCTTCCCCTTTCTTTTCCCTAAGGAAAAGGAGAGAAAGAGGGAAAAAAGGGGGTAGGGGAAAAGAAAAAGGAGGAGGTAAATCTACCAAAAGTAATCTGGAGTCAGTTTGGAAGTAGAAGTAGTAAATCTTTTAACTACATATATATATATATATAGAGAGAGAGAGAGTGTGTTAACAGGGAGGTTTTACAAGGATAAGGAATAAGGTTAAATAGGAAAATATACAAAACCAAGCCTGGATGGCCTTGTATTTCCCTGGATGCAGGTGGATTTCAGTCCCTTAGGGAAGCATGGAGAGGCCAGGCCTGACCACATGGAAGAATCAGGAGAATAGAATAGAATTAACCAGGTTGGAAAAGACCTTTGAGATCATTGAGTCCAACCTATCATCCAACACCATCTAATCAACTAAACCAAGAACCCTATCAAGGCTCCTCCTAAACACCTCCCATGATGGTGACTCCATCACCTCCCTGGGCAGCACAGTCCAATGAGTAATCACTCTCTCTGTGAAGAACTTCTTCCTAACATCCAGCCTAAACCTCCCCTGGTGCAGCTTGAGACTGTGTCCTCTTGTTCTGGTGCTGCTTGCCTTGGAGAAGAGACCAACTCCCACCTGGCTACAACCTCCCTTCAGGTAGTTGTAGAGAGCAAGAAGGTCTCCCCTGAGCCTCCTCTTCTCCAGGCTAAGCAACCCCAGCTCCCTCAGCCTCTCTTCATAGGGTTTGTCTTCCAAACCCCTCACCAACTTTGCACCAACAGCAGCCACCTGTGAGTCCTGCTGCCCTCTCACAGTAAAGTGAGGTTTGCCTTGGCATGGTTGGTTCTTGACAGGCCTGTGGTGGCTGTTCCTTGCTGCCTTGCCATCTTTTAGGTGCTTAGAAAACGTTGGATTTGCTGCAGGATCTCTTGTTTTTCTCTGGGAACTGGAGTTAAGCTGACTGGCCTGCCATCCCCTGCTCTATTTGCTGTCCTTCTGGGACTTGCCATGGTCTCTGAGCTTGCAAAGGTAAGCGCTAACAGCCCTCAGATTGCCTTCCACCCCTTCAGAGAGCCTGGCAGTGGCTCTCAGCAGAGGCAGGTGATTTGAAAACATCTCATTGAGATAAATATCTTCCAGACTGTTGCCTCCCTCTTGCTGCCTCCATTCTCCCCTTTTTGTCACAGGTAACAACTGACACCTCTGAAGAGCTGAACCCAGCATTTGTAGTGGTGGAGCATTAACCTTTGCAGCAATGGCTGGTAACAGCTCTGCTGGAGGATGGAGGAACCTCTCCTCCTGCTTGGTGACTCATGGCTAATTTGACTTCATCCTTTGATGTTATTTAGCTGCTTTACAAGCTCCACAGCAATACCTAACCTGACCTATTTTATTTTGGTTTTTTTCAATTGAATTCCTAAATGCCTGCTGTGCTCATTTGCATAGCCCTTAGCCATTTGAAGCACTTTCTAGAGTCAGAGAATGGTTTAGGTTGGAAGGGACTTTGAAGGTCATCCAGTTTCAACCCCCTGCCATGGGCAGGGACACCTTTCACTAGCCCAGGTGGCTCACAGCCTCATCCAACCTGGCCTTGTACACTTCCAAGGAGGGGACATCCACAGCTTTCCTGGGCAACCTCTTCCATTGTCTCCCCACCCTCACTTTCTTCCTAATCTCCAGTCTAACTCTGCTCTTCTCAAGCTTCAATCCATTCCTTCTCCTCCCATCACTACAAGCCCCTGTAGAAAGTCCCTCCCTGGTTTTCTTGGTACTGGAAGGTCCCTATTAGGCCTTCTCTTCTCTAGGCTGAGCAACTCTCCTCAATTTAAAAAGGACATGGAGACACTTGAAGGTGTCCAGAGAAGGGCAATGAGGCTGGGGAGAGGTCTGTGAGGAGCACAGCCCTTTGAGGAGAGGCTGAGGGAGCTGGGGTTGCTTAGCCTGGAGAAGAGGAGGCTCAGGGGAGACCTTACTGCTCTCCCCAACTCCCTGAAGGGAGGTTGTAGCCAGGTGGGAGTTGATCTCTTCTCCCAGGCAAGCAGCACCAGAACAAGAGGACACAGTCTCAAGCTGTGCCAGGCGATGTTTAGACTGGAAGTGAGGAGAAAGCTCTTCCCAGAAAGAGTAATTGGCCATTGGAATGTGCTGCCCAGGGAGGTGGCGGAGTCCCCATCCCTGAAGGTGTTCAAAAATGGATTGGATGTGGCACTTGAAGCCATGGTTTAGCTGTCAGTTAGTGTTAGGTATTAGGTAATAGGTTGGACTTGATGATCTCTGAGGTCTCTTCCAACCTGGCTGATTCTATGCTTCTATGAACTCTTTTCCAGGATGAACCACCTCTGCCCTAGTCTGGTTCCTTGTGCCAAACATCACCTTGGGACCTCCTCTGAATGGATGTAGAACATTTAGGTTGGGAGATGGTGGGTTGGTGAGAGGTTTGTGCATGTGCAGCAAGCAGAAATGCTGTTGATTTGACAGTTTAACTTTGCAGGGAAGGGATAAAAAAAAAAACCAAACCCTCAAAAAGCAGTGTTTAGGAAATTGCCTGGGTTCCAATGACAGGTTTTGATATTTGGAGTTTGAAATAACCTTTTATTTCAAAACAAAGAGAAGGCAGAGGGAGGAGAAATCAGGAGTCAAAGCTGAAGAGAAACAGCAGTTGATAACATTCAGTCCCTTCCCTTTGGAAGGGTGTTATTTCATCACCCAACAACAGAAGAAAAGCAAAGCTCTCGCATTTCCACTCAGGACAGCCTTCCCCTGAGCCTCTCTGTGGCCAGCCCTACACAAGGTGTCCACCAAGGGGCAAAAGAGCTGCAGCTATGAAGAAAAGGGTTATTTCTCCAGTGGAAAACCTTCCTTCCCTTCTCTTTTCATCCAGCCTGAGTCCAATCACAGAGAATGTTTATTCTGAAAAGCCATCACGATGGGGTCAGAGCAGTGGTGGCCTCCTGGCTGTTACTGAGATCTCAGACAGCCACCCTGGGTCAGGAGCCTGACAGCTGACTGTTGTGCTGCTCCCAGGATTACAAGTGGTGCAAAAGGCTCCAGCTTTTAAGGCTCAGCACGTAGTGAGGTGTTCTCTATTCCCATGCAAAACTCAGCTCTAGTAATGAGTGTGTGCATGAGCACTTGTCTCACGAGTAACCCAGGGAGACAGCATCAAGCTGCTAGCCATGCACCGTGGCTAAGTTATGCAGGCTTTGAAAGGCATGGGTCTAAGCACTACTGCTGGTAGGTCTCCACAGGGCTCAGTCTAAGCCTGCAGATTGGCTGACTCTAAGCAAAAAGATAATGAATGTAATTATGAGTAATTTCCAGCTTGTTCATAGTCAGAAGCCAAGCTGAATAACTAAGCATCCTTAATTTCCTTGGTGCAATGATGTCCTGTTCAGCAATGGGCAAATAGCAGAGTCACCATCTCAAAACAGCTCCTCTCCTCCTCTCTGCTCTCACCTCTGCTGGCTGCACCACTCCTATTAATGCCAGCACTCTTGGTGCCAGGAGGTGCCCTCCAAGCAGGGAATGCATCTGCACGGTAAGGAGCTTCGCACACAGGACGCCTCACCTCCAGCACGGGAGTGTTGCCCACATTTGAAATGTCTGTGTCCAGCAAATGTGTAGCATGGAGACCTAAACCTCAGGGAAGAGCAGGATTTCGCTCAGGGAGCTTGTGTGGGGAGCTGCAGGCCAGGGCATAGGATGATGTCCTATGGGGATGGTCCCCATGACTTTGGCGTGGTGAAAGGAACTCAAGTGACTCAACAGCAGTGGGAGAGGGAGTGGATACCCACAAAGAATAAAGCAAAGAGCAGTAGATATAAACTATAGCACAGGAGGTTCCACCTCAACACGAGGAGGAACTGCTTCATTGGGAGGGTCACAGAGCACTGGAGCAGGCTGCCCAGAGAGGTTGTGGAGTCTCCTTCTCTGGGAGACTTACCAGCCCTAACTGGATGCATTCCTGTGTGACTGGTGCTGGATTCTATGGTCCTGCTCTGGCAAGGAGGTTGCACTCAATTATCTTTGGAGGTCCCTTCCAACCCCTAACATCCTATGATCCTCTGATCATGTCCATCTGCCCTATTTTGACCTCATTTTGACTTAGAGCTTCACTGTTGCCATGAAATCTTTTTTGTTTTATTTTAGTTTTTATTATTTCCAACCTCAAAAGTGTGACAAAGGGGAAAGATAAAGTCTGAAACCTGAAAGCTTTTTCTTCTGGGGGCTTTCAAAGCCTGAACCTCACCTTGATGTTGGTTGAGCTCTCAGAGGCTAAGCTGAATTCTAATTCTGCTGCAGGAGCTGCGCTGGCCAGCGACAGCTTTCAGACTCATCTCACACAGAAGGTTAAGAGGGGAGGGGGGGAGGAAAAAAACCACCACCAAATCATCATCCAGATTTCATATTTCATCTGCCTCACTTCAAACAATTTATCCTTTTGGAGATAGCAAAATCCCTCAGCCCCTTCGAGCTCACCAGGCGCTCTGTGTGTGTGTGCGTGTGTGTGGTTCCATCTGCGCTGGCACACACGGAACAGCTGATCCCTCCGGACCCATCCGTTGGGGAATGAGGGTAATTAGCCTCTAACAAATACAAATTGGGAGACATCTGTGTGGATTGCAGCTGGGGGGAGCAGGGCTGGGGCGGGGGGAGCAGGTTCCAGCCACAGGAAGCGAGCAAGCGAGCGAGCAAGCAGAACTCAAGGTACCAGGCAAACACTGCAATTAAATTAGTCAGCTTGAGGAAATTAAATCAAGGGAAATTGGAATGTGTCTCTCTCTCTCTCTTTCTCTCTCTCTCTTTCTCTCTCTCTCTTTCTCTCTCTCTCTTTCTCTCTCTCTCTTTCTCTCTCTCTCTTTCTCTCTCTCTCCTCTTTCTCTCTCTCTCTCTTCTCTCTCTCTCTTTCTCTCTCTCTCTTTCTCTCTCTCTCTTTGTTTTTTTTTAATCTGGATTTCTGGCCCTTATGAGATTTTTTTTTTAAAGAGAGCCAGTGAAGAAAATAGAAGCTAATAAGTTTAATTTTATTTCCTGGTGAGTCAGAGAGCTGGATGAAGGCCTTTCTGGTTTGGTGATAATTAATGCAGCTCCTGTGGCAAAGTGCAGCGCTGTGAGCAGTCATAAGTCAGCTGGGCTGGCCTCACAGCAGAGTTTTGGGCAACTTCTCATTGCTTCATGATGCATTTTTCCTTCCTCTCCCTCTCCTCCTTAAGCTAAGTTACTTTTCCATGGGCCCATCCTGTCTGCAGGGTCAAACATTGCTGAAGAGAGCTCGATGCTGAGTGGGCAGTCTGTGATAGAATAGAATAGAATAGAATAGAATAGAATAGAATAGAATAGAATAGAATAGAATAGACCAGACCAGACCAGACCAGGTTGGAAGAGACCTTCAGGATCATGATTTTTCCTGATTTGTTTTTCTCTTGAGGTCACTGGAGAGAGGATTGCCATTAGCTAATGAGTAGATCTGGAAGCTGGCGAAGTGGAGATAGCTGCACCCTTCCCTGTGTGGCAAGATCCCACGTTACTGGAGTGCTTCCAGGGAACAGGTCAGAGAGAATGCTGTTGCTGATGAAAGGAGAGGTCATGCGCTGTGCTCCCTGCCAGCTCTTCCCATAACTCACCTAGCACCAGCCCTGTGACTCTTTGAACCTCTCCAGGAGCCAGTTTGGCTCATTAAAGGAGGAGGGAAAAGCAGGTTTTGGCTGGTGGAAGGTTGAGGGCTCCATGAACACCCTGAGATGGAGAATGGGGCAGAGGAGAGGTGCAAGTCTGGAGAAAAGAAGGCTCTGAGGTGACCTAATTGTGGCCTTCCAGTATCTGAAGGGGGCCTAGAAGAAGGCTGGGGAGGGACTCAGGATATCAGGTAGTGATAGGACTAGGGGGAATGGAATGAAGCTGGAGGTGGGGAGATTCAGGCTGGAGGTGAGGAGGAAGTTCTTCCCCATGAGAGTGGTGAAGCCCTGGAATGGGTTGTCCAGGGAGGTGGTCAAGGCCCCAGCCCTGGAGGTGTTTAAGCCCAGGCTGGATGAGGCTCTGGCCAGCCTGATGTAGTGTGGGGTGTCCCTGCCCATGGCAGGGGGGTTGGAACTAGATGATCCCTGTGGTCTCTTCTAACCCTGACTGATACTATGACACCAAGTCCTTCCTGGCAGCATGGAAACTGTAGCATGGAAGTCAGTGTTTTTCCTTCTGATTCACTGAAGAACAGCCTCAGAAATCTACTTTCCAATGCATTTGAAAAACAGCTTCATTTTTCACACTTCAAGGAAGAACTTCCCTCATTTTTAGGGGCCTTGGACAGCTCCCTTGTCGTGTGTCTCCACATTAACAATTTCATCATCCTCTAAAGTCTGCACTGGGAAAAGCAGCTAAGTATGTGGCTAATGTAGAGCGAGTTGCTGGCTATCAAGTCAGGAATAGATGCTCAGATTGTATCCCAGATATTTATTTCAGGTGCCTGACAGGCTCTGAGAGGTGCCTGTGGTTATTTTTAAACAAATCAATCATGTCTTGGCTATAGGACACCCTGAGGGTGTGAAGGTTCTGTTTTCAAGTGGCGCAAGGCCTCAGGTGGAAGGTGGCAAGAGGGTGATTGATTTCTGCAGCCCTGCTGGAATGCACCATCCCCACGCTGCTGGCTAGGGTAAATGACCTGTCACTCACTGCATTTACCTGCTGGGAATGAGACCCACACAGATGGGCAAAGAGAGGCCTGGGCTGCTGGTGTCACTTGGGAAGGACCAGTCTGTGTTTGGACAGGTTTCCTACAGTTTCTCCCTCTGGACTGCATGTGGGAAGTTTTTGCTCTGGTTGCTGAAGTTAGAATCATAGAATCAATAAGGTTGGAAAGGACCTCAAAGATCATCAAGTCCAAGCTGTCACCCAACACCTCCTGACTAACTAAACCACGGCTCCAAGTGCCACATTCAATCCCCTCTTGAACACCTCCAGGGATGATGACTCCACCACCTCCCTGGGCAGCACATTCCAATGGCCAACAACTCTCTCTGGGAAGAACTTTCTCCTCACCTCCAGCCTAAACTTCCCCTGGTGCAGCTTGAGACCGTGTCCTCTTGTTCTGGGGCTGGTTAAGTTCTGGGAATGACCTTTAGTCTGGGTCTTGTTTCTCTGTTGCTTCTCTTGCTTCCTGGTCTTGGCTAACTACGGAGTTAAATTTGGGAGCACAGCAGGAAGAACACAGAGAACCTCTTATCTCCTCCCCTGGCAATGTCACTTCCTTGGGGGGTGTTTGCAAGTAAAAATAGAGGAATAAATAGATGCTGAAGCAAACCTTAGATACCATCTCTAATTAGATTAAGATCCACAGTTATGGAGTAATAAATTTTCTGACTACCACGGAACAGCTTCACGGCACTTTTAAGATTGATTCTTGCCTAAGGCCCTGGGAAAGGGACTTCAACAAAACTTAAAGAGATTAAGGCTGATTATGAAGTGAAGCTACCCTTTTATTTTTCCTCTGGATGCCTCTTGCAGACACTCAAGCAATTCTTAATGACCCTGTCTGAGAAGAGGAGGACACCTTGTGTTACTGTGGCAGCTGCATCAAGCATGGCTCGGTTCGTTTACCTGTGGCCAAGGCAGGAGTTAATAAGTCAAATGCTGGCCTGGAAATGTGACAGTGAGATGATTTTTTACTTTCAGCCCTCCTAAATTAAAACACATGCCCTGGTGTTCCAGGTACGAGGACTCTATTAATTTCTGTCGTTGCCTTCTGCCTGTAACTCAGAAGTGATTCTCAGCATCATCCATCTCCAGGCGGCTGGCGGGAGAGAGCTGAGCCATGCAGGGCTCCTCTCTAACAGTGCAACTTTATTTCAGGGCTGGTCTCCCTCTAACAGTGCAACTTTATTTCAGGGCTGGTCTCCCTCTAGCAGTGCAACTTTATTTCAGGGCTGGTCTCCCTCTAACAGTGCAACTTTATTTCAGGGCTGGTCTCCCTCTAGCAGTGCAACTTTATTTCAGGGCTGGTCTCCCTCTAGCAGTGCAACTTTATTTCAGGGCTGGTCTCTCTCTAACAGTGCAACTTTATTTCAGGGCTGGTATCTCTCTAGCAGTGCAACTTTATTTCAGGGCTGGTCTCCCTCTAACAGTGCAACTTTATTTCACAGAATCAGGGAGGTTGGAAAGAACCTCAAAGATCATCAAGTCCAACCTGTCCCCACAGACCTCATGATTAAACCGTGGCTCCAAGTGCCATGTCCAATCCCCTCTTGAACACCTCCAGGGATGGGGACTCCACCACCTCCCTGGGCAGCACATCCCAATGGTGAACGACTCTCTCTGGGAAGAACTTTCTCCTCACCTCCAGCCTAAACCTCCCCTGGTGCAGCTTGAGACTGTGTCCTCTTGTTCTGGTGCTGCTTGCCTGGGAGAAGAGACCAACCCCCACCTGGCTACAACCTCCCTGCAGGTAGTTGTAGACAGCAATAAGGTCTCCCCTGAGCCTCCTCTTCTCCAGGCTGAACAATCCCAGCTCCCTCAGCCTCTCCTCGTAGGGCTTGTGCTCGCTTCACCCATTTCTCCTGTTAAATCAGCAGCACCCTTTTTTTCCTCCAGCTGGTTGTTCACCCAGTGCTCCCAGCAGCCTTTTGCCAGCACAGGAACCAGGAATACCAGAGAAGGGCTCCTGGCTTGGAACTGGGAGCTCAAATCCCACAGTGTGTCACCTCATCTCTTCCTGCATCACTTCTGGCCTTCCAAACATCTGCTGTGCTTGAGGAGGTTGGATGCTGAACGTGAGACAGATAAGTCTGCCTGGATTTTAGGCTGAGACTTGACCTACCTGTAATAACCCCATGGATATTGATTTTCTGGAGGGTTTTTTTTTGTTTGTTTGTTTGCTTGTTTTATTTTTGCTTTGGGCAATAAATTATATACCTGGCTCACAGGGCTGTTAATAAGAAGCAATTACAGAATGTTAGTACATGGTTTTGAGAGCCTGGGGCTATTATTTCTCGTCTGCAGTGTAGCTGACAATCCACACACCTCTTTTCTTGGCTTCACAGCGTACTCTAACTAGGATGCAGCAAGAAGACTCTGTCACACAGGAGCATTTGGAAGCCTTCATTATTAAATTAACCCAGAAGGCTTGGCAATGCCATTGTGTAGGGCACTGCCCTCTTGCCCCTGGACATGCAAGAGCATCCAGTCTCATAAAAGCACACATTGCTCCCCATCCATCTTCACTGCACAGCTCTTGGGGTTTCCATCCTCCAAGGCTTCTAAGAGCCAAGGCAGTCAAAATGTGGCAAGATATGGAGAAGCAGATCCCTCTGGGGATTTTTAGCAAAGCTCCAAGTCTGCAGGGCAGTGACTTCCAGGGCCCTGACCTCAACACTGGGCCAGGTGCAGCATCCAACACCTGAGCACAGAATAGAATAAACTAGGTTGGAAAAGACCTTTGAGATCATCACGTCCAAACCATCACCCAACACCATCTAATCAACTAAAGCATGCAACCAAGCACCTCATCCATTCTCTTCCTAAACACCTCCAGGGATGGTGACTCCACCACCTCCCTGGGCAGCACATTCCCATGGCCAACCTCTTTCTATGAAGAACTTCTTCCTAACATCCAGCCTAAACCTCCCCTGGCACAGCTTGAGACTGTGTCCTCTTGTTCTGGTGCTGGTTGCCTGGGAGAAGAGACCAACCCCCACCTGGCTACAACCTCCCTTCAGGTAGTTGTAGAGAGCAAGAAGGTCTCCCCTGAGCCTCCTCCAGGCTAAGCAACCCCAGCTCCCAGTAGGGTTAACAGTTGGTCTTTTCCTGCCTAAATGATGCTATGTCTTCCAATCTGTACTGTTTAAAGCAGAGGCCAGGAGCAAGTGTAACTGGTTGAAAAGGCTCCTCTCTGGAGGTGTTATTTTATGCTGGCAAAAGTGAGTTTTTCCAACCCATGTGCCCAGCTTGAAACTCTTTGACCCTTTCTAACCTCTCAGCAAGCCTGTGTGATCTGCAGGTGTGGATTCCCTGGTGTTCCACTCTGGAAGGCACCTGGGTGGCGGAGCTGCATGCAGTCACTTCCATACCACGGTCTCCGTTGCCATCCTACCCATCAGCCCTGTGAGGGCTGTGCCTCTCACCTCATGCCCACTTATTCCCCTTAATAGTTTCCTGTGAAGACTTTGATGGAGCTTTTTAAAAAGGCCAAGTGCTTTACTTGGCCTCCTTTTAGTCATTATTTTATTGATGTCTTGCAGGAAACTAATTAAAGCTCAGCTGCTCCTGACAGGAACTTCGCTGTTCTCTCCTGTCACAGCGTGTTCGTTGTGCTGCTTCATCCCTAACTAGATCCCATCCAACCCAGAGGTGATGTCTGCCAGTGATTCATGCTGTCTATAAACAGAGTTGTCTGCTCTGTTTGATCAGGCTGCACATCATGAACATTTATTTTAGAGCAGAGGTCTGTGCTGCATGAGACGACAGAGGGGAGCAGGCAGGGGAGGGTGTTGGGTGCCGGTGAAGAGGATTGGTGAGGCTGGCCCAAGGGAAGGAGGGCACTGGGTGAGTAATTTGGCCCCTTAGGGTCCATCCTTGGGCTCTGCACCCTGGGACCATCTATGAAACACGAATGGTTTGTTTTGTTTGCTGCTAGAGAAGGAAGGCAAAACTGTTCCTGGTCTCATGGTTTGACCTGAGCTGCTCCTGCCAGGATTTTCAAACTGAACTTCTCCTGCCTCTCAGGAGCTCCTGTGATTGAGTTATTCACTGATGAGTAGCAACTTACAATGCCCTAACTGCTTGGAGGCATTGACATAATCCTGTGGCAGGAGAAAGCACATAATGAAGGGGTTCCTGATGTGCAGTTTAGGTACAAAGAAGGGAGGTGTCTCCCTAGGGGTGAGGACACGTTGGGCTGGGGCATTGTGGGGCATAAGAATCAAAGAAGCATTTTGATTGAAGAAGACTTCTAAGATCATCATGTACAGCCAAGTTTGGTGCTAAACCATGTCCCTCAGCATGTCTTTGAAACACCTTCTGGGATGGAGATTCAATCATCTCTCTGGGCAGCCTGTTGCAGTGCTTGAGAACCCTTTCAGTGAAGAAGTTGCTTCAAATTTCTGGCCCAAACGTCCTTTGGTGCAACTTGAGGCCATTTGTGGTTTAAACCCTTGGTTTTGTGCTGAGTGCAGAATCCATCTGTGTGGACTTCATAGAATCAATAAGGTTGGAAATGACCTCACAGATCATCAAGTCCAACCTGTCACCCAACACCTCCTGACTAACTAAACCATGGCTTCAAGTGCCACATCAAATCCCCTGTTGAAAACCTCCAGGGATGGTGTCCCAGCAGCAACATCCCTAAGTATCTGCTTCTTATTGTCCACTATATGAAACTTGAGGGCATTGGAAGAAGCAAGCAAAGCAAAGCATCCACCACAGCAAACAGCATGGCTGGACATCTCTTACAACCATCAGCATCCTCCTAAGGCATGGAGAGCAGCTTCTCTGCCACTCAGTTCTTGGCTTTTGCATCTCTGTGGCAGTGGCTCACATGAGCTCCTACACAGCTCAGCATCAGGACAGTGCTGAGCAAGCAGATCCTGATGCCCCCCCATTTATCACATTATCTGTGCAAGTTAGGCCAGCCTGCAGCCCCTGAGGGCTCACTTGTAGCAGGCACCATCTCTCCAGCTGCTAAATGTAAGTTTTCATTTCTTGTTATGTGATAGTGAGGTCAAGGAGGTGTTAGTAAGCCTCATGTAAGCCCTCCATAGAGGTGGCCTGTCCCTTTCAGTGCACACATGGCCTGTTTCTAAGGGCTGCCCTAAAATGTGGCAAAGCCAGCATGGAGAGGCAGAGCCTGGCTGCCGGTAGCTCTCTCCTGCTTGCTGAGGGTCTCTGTGGAGCAGCCTCTTCCAGCCAGCTGTCTCCAGGCCCCCCTGCCTCTCCACTCATGCTGCATGCAGAAGGGAGGATGAATTGCTCCTTCCACGAGTATTAAGTGTTTTATTTTGTGACCTTCCTCTAATCAGATGCTTTATCTCAACCATATATTAAAAGAAAAGTAATAAAAAAAGGATTTTAATAAACTTAACCTCCTTAAATTGTGTAATTGTCACTTTCCCAGGACATTAGGGGAGCTGTGAGGGAGGGGGAAATTATTTACAGAGCAGTTTCTGGTGTATTGATAATTTATTGTCTAATAATCTCCTCTCTTCCCCACTATTCCCAGTATCCTCATCACTTGTGTGCAGCCTAAGCCCTGTTGCTAGCAGCAGGTTGCTGTGCTGCTGCAGGGCCAGGTCTGCTCCATGTCAACATCCACGGTGCTGGTGGCAGGAGGAGGAGGAGGGACTGTGCTGGGTCCAGGCGCCGTTGGTGTAGCTAACTGAGCTGATTTCTCTTCTAGCCCTGGGCTGATTTTTGAGGAGCTCTGTTTTCAACAGACTGGTGGCCAGCTTTCCAGAGCCAACAAACCATGGCAGGTGTTTCTCAGAGGTGCCACGGAAGCCCTGTGCCAAAGAGAGACATCCCTGAGGAGCTCAGAGATAAGTTGTTCATCCCTGCTCTTGTTTTAGGATGCCTTTGGGTCCATATGTGATAGGACCTGGCCAACGTTGTGGCTCTGAGCAGCTTGCTCTAGTGTGAGGAGTCCCTGCCCATGGCAGGGGGGTTGGAACTAGATGATCCTTCAGGTCCCTTCCAACCCTAACAATTCTATGAGTCTATGTACTGGGCTGCTACTCATAGGACAGCTTCAGGGATAACTTGCAGCCTTGGGAGAAGAGGAGGGATACCTTAATGTTCAGTGTTTGTCAAAGGCTGCAGTGTAATTGGAAAGGCAAAGCACAGTTGTAGTTCCCTGGGCTGGATCTTCACATTCCCAAGGCTGTGGCCTCACTGGCTGCTTGAACCTCTGCTGGTGTAATTCAGGTGGTATATTTGCCCCAGAATGGATGTGTTTGTCATCGTATAGAAGGTGAGTGTCTGTGTACAGCTGGACTCTTCATTTGTTCTGTTCCTTTCTCCAGCACTTCTAGCTGGGCATAGCCAAGGTGGAAAAGCACATCAGAGCAGTTCCAAGTGCAGCTTAGTCTCTGTTCCTACTAGGTGGCAGATCCATCCTTGCCTGTGGTGAGCACATTTATCCTCAGGGGTCTGCTGGGTAAAGGTGGTTTCCATGAAGTTGCTCAGCTAGCTGAGCCTTAGGTATGAATCAGTCCCTGTGGATCCCCTGTTTCTCTCAGGGAGCTGTACCAGAGGAGGTTTGAGGTCTGACTCCTCTGAACAAGACTGACAGAGTTTGTTTTCACTGTCTTGAATGCTGTACAAACACCTGGAGAGCACAAAGCACCTTTTTGGAGGGCTCACAGACCTGCTAGCACAGACAGTGCATCTGCTGCATAATGGCTGGGTTTAGATCAAAGCAGTAGACCTGAGATAGCTGGAGGGGAGAAAGCAGAGGTTCTCCTTATCCTCATCTGGCCTCTGGAATAACCAGAGGGTGCTGGGGAGCACAGCTCCCTGTCTTGGTCTTCTGAGGGATGTGAGTTGACCAAGTTGTCCATGAAAATGCAAAATGCAGGTGGTTCTGGAGTGAAGAGATAGCACCAAGCCAGCTGTGCAAGGAGAAAGAGAGCTGCAGCTGGAGAGGGACAACTTCTCCTCTTGTCAGCTCCCTGCATTCAAAAGCGGAGAGTTCTCTCCTTTTACTGTGTACTTTCATAGGAGAATTCATGTGACAGCTTTACCTACACCAGAGAGCTTCTCCCAGAGATAAATTCATACAGCAAGTCATCCCTGGATCAGAGGGTTTTCAGTGAAGAGGGAGCAGGGGTCAGACAGCTGCTGCCTGCTGCAATCTGCAATTCCATCCCGTCTTCGGGAGCCGCAGCGGAGAGCGTTGCCGCTGCTAGGCTTCGGGCTGGGCAGATTGGAAGATGTGAGTTGATTGGAGTTGTGTAGAGGGTGATTACAACAAGGAGCTAGGAAATTAAATGAAAATGCTGCTGGTTAGGAACCAAATGCAAATGATTTGCTTCTGCTCTGGGGAGCTGCGTGCAGGTGGATCTGCATCTGCGCTGCCGAGGAAGGGCGCAGTGCTGGAGGCAGATTAGCCTGCTGGAGCCTGGAGCCTGCTTAGCCTGGAGGAGAGGAGGCTCAGGGCAGACCTTATTGCTGTCTACAACTACCTGAAGGGAGGTTGTAGACAGGCAGGGGCTGGTCTCTTCTCCCAGGCGACCAGCGCCAGAACAAGAGGACACAGTCTCAAGCTGCACCAGGGGAGGTTTAGGCTGGATGTTAGGAAGAAATTCTTCATAGAGAGAGTGATTGCCCATTGGAATGTGCTGCCCAGGGAGGTGGTGGAGTCACCATCATTGGAGGTGTTTAGGAGGAGACTTGATGGGGTGCTTGGTGCCATGGTTTAGTTGATTAAATGCTGTTGGATGATGGGTTGGATGCGATGATCTTGAAGGTCTCTTCCAACCTGGTCTGGTCTATTCTATTCCTATTCTATAATCTGTGGGCATGAGTTGTTGAGAAGGGACTGAGGTTTGACTGCTGGGCAGGCAGGTGTCACCCTTCAGGGAGCAGAGCTGGGGAGTCTTGCTTATCAAGGAGAAAACCAGGGTGGTGGCTGGGCTGGTGGGTAGGGCTGGTAGGTGTGAATGAGAAGGTGGTGGTCGCTCCCTGGTGTGAGTGACAGAGTAGGGGTGCAGATTGGTGGAGTATTGATGTAGTGTGGGGACTTTAAATGGAGGGAAAGTCCTGCATATGGAGTCGGCAGATCGGAGTGCAACAGCTAAGGAAACGATTTTAACAGGGATTTGCTCCTTGGTCTGAAGGCACAGTTGGATTGTTGAGGTTGTGGGGGAGAGGATGAGGCTTGTTATCAGAGCCCAACATCTATGTGATAGAATAGAATAGAATAAACCAGACCAGGTTGGAAGAGACCTTCAAGATCATTGAGTCCAACCTATCACCCAACACCATCTAATTAACTAAACCATGGCACCAAGCACCCCATCCAGTCTCTTCCTGAACACCTCCAGTGATGGTGACTCCACCACCTCCCTGGGCAGCACATTCCAATGGGCAATCACTCTCTGTATGAAGAATTTCTTCCTAACATCCAGTCTAAACCTGCCCTGGCACAGCTTGAGACTGTGTCCTCTTGTTCTGGTGCTGGGTGCCTGGGAGAAGAGACTAACTCCCACCTGGCTATAATCTCCCTTCAGGTAGTTGTAGAGAGCAATGAGGTCACCCCTGAGCCTCCTCTTCTCCAGGCTAAACAACCCCAGCTCTCTCAGCCTCTCCTCCCAGGGCTTGTGCTCTAAGCGGCAAAAATCAGACCCAGACCTAACCACAGCTGTGAGGGGCAAGGGCTTGGACCTTATTGCTGCTCAGTCTGGCCGTGGGCATTGCTGCCTCTGCCCCTGCCCTGCTCTCCCCCTGATTTGTGTGGTTTTCAAAGTATGATCAGCCCTATTCATTAAAACCCTGGGATGTTTCTCCCCACCAGCAAATGGGATTCTGATAAAAGAGTCAATAAGGCTAATGTTGTTTTCAGCCACTAAATTTGACTTAAAGCTGGCCTAGGAGGAAAGGAATTCATCTCTGAATATATTAGCTGCTGACTGACAGGGAAATATTGCAGATGCTGTGGTTGCTGTGTATTATTCAGTCACCTGTTAAGCTGGCTGAATATTGGAAGAATGTTGGGGTGGGTTTATTTTTTTTTTGTGCAAAAGTATCTCAATAATTGGCAGCAAAAGAAAGAAATGAATATTATACAGCCATTTCCCCCACAAATTGCTCCATTATGTACCTCCAGAAGCAACAGCTTCCTAAAGCAGGAGCGAATTCAGCATCAAAATCTCCATCTCGGGCACCCCAGGGGCTCTGAGCTGTGCTGAGGGGGCTGGGAAGGAGCAAACTCCCAACCTCCTCTTGGCACTATACAGCACCATTCCAGGTCTGATTCATTCAACTTGAAGGGAGGTTGTAGCCAGGAGGGGGTTGGTCTCTTCTCTCTAGCAACCAGCACCAGAACAAGAGGACACAGTCTCAAGCTGCACCAGGGGAATGGAAATGCCTCACTTAATATTGTGGCCTTCCAGTATCTGCAGGGGCCTAGAAGAAAGCTGGAGAGGACTTTTTAGGGTGTTAGGGAATGATAGGACTGGGGGGAATGGGAAGAAAATCAAAATGGGTAGATTCAGATTGGATGTTAGGAAGAAGTCCTGGAGACTTTCAAGGTCAGGCTTGATGGGCAACCTGACCTAGATGGGGCTGTACCTGCTGACTGCAGCAGGGGTTGCCCAGATGACCTTCAAAGGTCCTCATCCAAGGAGGTTTTTAAGGCCAGGCTAGATGTGGCTCTGAGAAACCTGATCTAGTGTGAGGTGAGCACCAGAACAAGAGGACACAGTCTCAAGCTGTACCAGGGAAAGTTTAGGTTGGAGGTGAGGAGAAAGTTCTTCCCAGAGAGAGTTGTTAGCCATTGGAATGTGCTGCCCAGGGAGGTGGTGGAGTCCCCATCCCTGGAGGTGTTCAAGAGGGGATTGGATGTGGCACTTGGTGCCATGGTTTAGTCATGAGGTCTGTGGGGACAAGTTGGACTTGATGATCTTTGAGGTCTCTTCCAACCTTGGTGATTCTGTGAACTAGATGAACTTTAAGGTCCCTTCCAACACAACCTATTCTATAATTCTGTGACCCACTGCTCTGGTGAGAGATGGAATGCCTGCTGGTACACATGTCATGGTCTGCAATTGTTTCAAGAGCTAGAGCTGGGCTGGTCACCAGATGACTGATAGAAGTCTCTATGAACCCCTCTGCCTTCCCAAAGGGAAGAGAAAGGGTAGAAGGGAGAGAGACTGATAGGGTAGGGAAGAAAATAAATGGGATGGAAAGAAGAACAATCCAATGAAATAGAGACAGAAAGACATAAACCAATATGGAGCCCCACTCCTGATGGCAATGAGGTCACCATTGTCACCACTGATGCTGGGGCCAGGCACCGGGCAAGTCCCAGACTGTATTCAGCAGCAGATGGGAACTGGATTCTGGAGTTGGATTCAGGAGCTAGATGCATGAACACACACATTGGGGTGGAAGGCACAATGGACAGAGTCCTCCTGGATCACCAGCCAGTGAAGAAGAGGCTTGACCCTAGGTATCCCTCAGCTGTCTCCTGAAGATGCTGTCCCTGGGATGCAATCCATTGTTGGTCAGTTGAGGGTCACCTATCCTGTCTGCTCCTCCCCACAGGTGCCGCCTCTGACTGCCCAAAGTGTGGCATAAGTTGTGGCAGAGCCCTTAGTGTGCCCAGGAGCAAATCTAAGACAGAGCTTTTCTGCAGCCCAGCCCTTGGCAGTGACTCTGCCCAGCAGCTTCTCCCTGGTAGAAGCAGCCCCTGGCTGTGGCAACCTGCCCTGGACTTCAGAAATTGCATCACTGAGCAGAGACTGAGCTGGGGAGTCAAATCCCTGAGCAGAATCAGTTCTGCTCTGGCTCAAAGCAGGACAATTTGCCAGCTGACATGGCTGTACTGCAGATGACATGGCCAGGGTGATGTCAGCTGTGTGCACAGTGTGCCAAGTGCCCCAGGGCTAGGCTCTGGCTGGTTCTTGCAGCCACCTTGCTGTGAGCAACAGCAGTGGCTCTGTGGCCACATAAGGAAAATTTGCACCTGACAAACCCAAATCCTACCCATTGACAGCAAGGCTTGAGCTGGGGAAGAGGTCTGGAGTAGTCAATGAGAATGACAATTAGACAAGAGAATAGATAATATTGGCAGATGGGAGAGCAATAGAGTAGGAAGAGGCAGAATAATCGATGAGGTAGTTCATAGTGGAGATGGCAATGCTCAGGAGGACACCCAGGGCATGCCCAGCCTCTGTGCACCACTTCAGCTCCTTGCCAGAGGGAACCTCCATTGAATGGAAGATTTACAAACCCAGAGATTTCAAAGTACCAGCAAGATTCAGAACAGACTGAGGTCAGAGTTCCATAGGCTCCAAACAGAATTTGATGTGCTGACTCCGTTTTCCAAGTGAAGGACATGATGCAGGCAAGCAGCACCAGAACAAGAGGACACAGTCTCAAGCTGCGCCAGGGGAAGTTTAGGCTTAAGGTGAGGAGAAAGTTCTTCACTGAGAGAGTTGCTAGGTATTGGAATGTGCTGCCCAGGGAGGTGGTGGAGTCCCCATCCCTGGAGGTGTTCAAGAGGGGACTGGATGTGGCACTTGGTGCCATGGTTTAGCCATGAGGTCTGCAGTGACAGGTTAGACTTGATGATCCTTGAGGTCTCTTCCAACCTTGGTGATTCTGTGCTTCTCCCTCCCTTTAAGCCACTTGCTTCTTGTGCATTTCCTCAGGCTGTGAAAAGCCTTGAGATTTCTCCAAGGAGCCCAAATGGAGCTGAGGAGAAACAGAGCCACCTTTGTGCCCTGTCTCATGGGGCAGGGCGTGCACAAACTCAGTGCTTGCTGGCTGGGTCCTTATCACCACACACTTCTCGTGGCTGTTGGTTTCTCCTCTGAGCTGTGTCCCCTGGATCTGAAATGAAAGCAGTGCAATTGGAGGCACCACCACAGTGACCAATGGCAAAAAGAATTTTTATGAGAGCATTTTTTCCACTCCCCCTCCCTGCTGCTGAAAGATAACATCTGATGTTATAAGCCATCATTGCTCCCAGTTGGTGCCACCGCTAAGTAATTTACCCTCCTAGAAAAAGCTTCTTGTTATTGCAGCATGGTCACTGCAGCCACCTTGATGAAATTATTTCTTTCAAGCTAGGGGTGGAAAAAAAAATAAGAGAAGAAGACAAGATATCTGTCTTGTGCTCTCCATTATTTAAAACCCTTGGAGAAAAATCAGCTACAGACCCAGACCAAGGTGGGGAGAGCACCCTTTACCGAGCTCGGTTTTAAGTGCAGCAGAGGAGCGAGGGGAGCTGGGGGTTGGTGGGAAGCAGAGGGGTTCAGGCAGCCTGGAGGGGTTTTGATCCCATTTGGAAAGGGCTTGCAGCAGGAAAATCTTGAGTTATGCAGCTCAGAGTGGCATCTGTGTAGGAATTTACCCCCATCTGCAGTTTTCTTCTCCCAGGCAAGCAGCACCAGAACAAGAGGACACAGGCTCAAGCTGCACCGGGGGAGGTTCAGGCTGGATGTTAGGAAGAAGTTCTTCACAGAAAGAGAGATTGGTCATTGGAACGTGATGCCCAGGGAGGTGGTGGAGTCATCATCACTGGAGGTGTTTAGGAAGAGACTGGATGGGGTGCTTGGTGCCATGGTTTAGTTGGTTGGATAGTGTTAGATGATAGGCTGGACTTGATGATCTCAAAGGTCTCTTCCAACCTAGTCTGGTCTGGTCTATTCTGTTCTGTTCTATTCTACATTTGTAGGCGAGAGGAGGTGTGATTTGCCACATATGTTTGCCCTTAATATCACCTTCCCTCATCCTTTTCCCTGTGGTGCACACTCATCTTTACTTTCTCTTGCTCCTAAGCACCTGGAAGCCATGTGAGATGTTTGTAGGAGGTATCCAGGCATGGCTACCTAATGCTCAGATATCTGCTGCTCCCTTGGGCTCTGCTCTGGAGGTAAGTGCTCCAAAACAACATGATGCTCAGTGTCTGCTGCCCTTTGCCATATACAGACCAAACCTGCAGGTCTCCCATGAGTGGGCTGTTCAAGACTCACAGAACCACAGAATTCCTCTAAGGCTGTCAAGTCCACCTTTAAATCTTGGAGTCCTTTTCCAGAAGAAGGGTAGTAGCAGAACACAGATTCTCTGAAAAGTCAATATAGCCTGTGAGGCATGCAGCAAAGGGGGCAGATTTGCTCAGAAGGTGTCAGAGATGTCCAGCTGCCCAGTAAAATGTATGGGTGCCATACTGGAGCAGGCAGGCAGAGCCAGGATGTTGGCACCAGATTCAGAGAGTGCAAGACACAATTTAGCCCCAGGTAAAAATCCAGGCTTGAAAGGCTTCATCTCTGCTTTAGGTCTGCTGACATCTCAAAGCTCTGGCTGCCTCCTGGGCTTCCCTCTGATTTAGGGTACATGTTCATGAGGGGTGATTTCAGATCTCAGCCTTCACCTGAACATTTCCCAGTGGTCCAGGGCCTGTGCCAGCCTGGGGGTTGTTCATCCCAGAGGCACATCCTCATCTGACTGCCTGAGAAGAGGGAGCTGTGTTTGCTGGGTTTTGTACGCTGCTTTATTTGAGAGAACAAGGGCTGTGGGAATAACTAATGCATGAATCCACCTGAGACTGTCCTTGTTAACTTGAATTGGCCAATTTCAGTGTAATTTGACAGGCAAGAGCTTCTGAAGGTAATAGATTTCTGAAAAGCTCTGTAAAAATAGCTGGACAGGTGAAGAAGAGGCTCAGCTGTGAGAAAACCTCTAGCATCATGGGGGAGGTGAAGAAAAATCTGTTCAGGTGCTTTCCATAAGAGAGCAGGAATTGTTTCTCCTGGTTGCACAGAAGTGCTTTGTTGTTCAGGTAGAGCAAAGGGGAAGAGCTGAGGGATGGGCTGCTTGGTGCCATGGTTTAGTTGATTAGATAGTGTTGGTTGATAGGTTGGACTCGATGATCTCAGAGGTCTCTTCCAACCTGGTCTGCTCTGCTCTGTTCTGCTCTGTTCTGCAAGGTTGGATGCTTATGGTGTCCCACACTTGGGGATCATGCAACTTAACCTAAAGGACTGGTAGGAAATGTGAGGCCTTATCATAGAATCAATAAGGTTGGAAAGGACCTCAAAGATCTTCAAGTCCAACCTGTCACCCAACACCTCATGACTACTAAACCATGGCACCAAGTGCCACCTCCAATCCCCTCTTGAGCACCTCCAGGGATGGAGGCTCCATCACCTCCCTGGGCAGCACATTCCAGTGGCCAACAACTTTCTTATGCTTCAGTGGATTTTAGATAAGGCCTTACTGCAGTGAAAGATGCTGTCCAGTGGTTGCCATATTCCTGTCCTGCCTCCTGTTTTCAGCTGAAACCCAACTAATTAGGCTCCTATTAGTAAATGAATCTCCTAGACTCCAGCCACATTCAGAGCCTTTATCAAAATGAAGCTCAGGTGTGCACCAGCTTTTTCTAGTCTCCTACTACCTGAATGGAGCTCTTCATGCAAAGGAGACTCAGCTGTGTGGGAATTCACAGTATCCAGCAAATCCCCAACCCCAGAAAGTGGCTTGGAGTTTCTGTTCCTCCTACTGGGATAAGAAATCTAACAGCCTGTTCAGTTTCTCTTGATTTCCTGGGCAGTGGAAGACCAGTGGGCAATGGATGCAAACTGCAGCACAGAAAGTTCCACCTTGGCATGAGGAAAAACTTCTTCACTGTAAGGGTGACAGAACACTCAACAGGCTGCCCAGAGAGGTTGTGGAGTGTCCTTCCCTGGAGACTTTCAAGACCCATCTGGATGTGTTGCTGTGTGACCTGTGCTGGATTCTGTGGTCCTGCTCTGCCAGGAGGGTTGGACTTGAAGATCTCTAGAGCTCCCTTCCAACCCCAAGCATCCTGTGAGCCTGGGACACTTCATTTTCTCGGAGGTAAGGAGAAGCCAGAGGGAAAGGAAAAGAAGCAGCTGTTGGTAGCTGTCATTTCTGCTGAGTGCCCTGGGCAGTGGAGGCTATTTTTAAGACAGGGTTTTTACAGAGGCTGCTAGGGTTGCTCTCACAACTGCAGCATAAGGCCATCTGTGACATCTCTAGGTTGGTTGGTCCAAGGGTTAATAATTTCTAGTCAAACCAACCTTTTTCCTTCTTCTTACTGAACGTTTTGAGATGGAGAACGAAGGCACAGCTCTGCTCTCCTTGATGCTCTTTGTTTTGCTGGCTGCTAAAGCCACAATCTCTTCCAGAGTCCTTTCATGCCCACAGTGTGGATGCTAAATTTAATACTGCTCCCAAATGTGCAGCCACACAGGTGGTGACCTTCACACCTGGCTAAAGAAACCTGCTCTGTGCTCCCTGCCCTATTAGGAGCTCACATGCCAAAGCCCTGTGCTGGGGCTGGCAGGAGCCTGCCCTCCTGGGGGAGTATTTTGCAAGCTGAAAGAAGCGAGCTTCAAGCCATCAGGATGTTTCTGTGTCTGAGGAAGAAAATCCATCAGTGATTATTCTGAGCCTTGTTCCCAATCAGCCCGAGGCCAGGGGTGAATTGCCTGCTCCTGTGATGTAATCGAGATGGATGCAGTGTGGTCCAGCTGCTCCTCGGAGGGATGCTGAGATGCCGCTCCCTGGGATGGCAGCTGGGCAATCCAGCCCCTGAAGGCAGCAAGCACAGGCCTGGGGGGCGTAAACTCTGAAAAATGGCTACACTCCACACCCTGCTCAGCCTCTCAGCACACAAAGTGGCCAGCTAATAACAGAGAGCTCCTCCAATCCCTGCTGCAGAGACTGGAAAAGATCTTTGGGCCCAGTCATTAACCCAACACTGACAACTATTGAAGGTGCTGTGAGAGAATGGCCTCACTCTGCTGACTTCCAATAACTGGTGAAGCAATGGCAATAGAGTTTGTGCACTGCAGTGGAAGAGATCTATTAAGAGTCCTTTCCAGGGCTGTGCTGCTGGGGAGCACAGTTAATTGAAACCACAGTGTTTATTTAAATTGGCTCTGTCCCTAAGCTTGGGCTCAAATGGCTCTGTCCAGGCTGCTTCCCCACACCTCTAGCTCTGCTCTGAGACTTTGTGAGGAGAGAAATTGGGGCTTTCAGACTGGAGAAGAGGATGATGAAGGGAGACTTTCATGCTCTCTCTACAACTCCCTGAAAGGTTGTAGCAAGGTGGGGGTCTCTTCTCTGAAGTAATGAGGATGAGAGGAAACAGCCTCAAGTCCTTAACTCAGTGGCTCAGCTTTGCTCCTTAGTTTCATAGTTTCATTCAGGGTTGGAAGGGACAACAAGGATCATCTGGTTCCAACCCTCCTGCCATGGGCAGGGACACCCCACACTAGATCAGGCTGGCCAGAGCCTCATCCAGCCTGCTCTTAAACACCTCCAGGGATGGGGCCTTGACCATCTCCCTGGACAACCCATTCCAGGGTCTCACCACTCTCAAGTTCCTGAACTTATTCCTTCCCTGCAGAGGAGTGAGTCCTGGTGGACAAGAATTTCACCAAGAGCTAGTAGTGTGCTCTTGTGGCCAAGAAGGCAAAGGGTCTCCTGGGCTGCACTGGGAGGAGTGTGGTCATCAGGGGAAGAAAGGTCTTCTGTCCTCTACTCTACCCTGGTGAGACCACATGTGGAATACTGGGTACAGCTCTGGGCTCCCCAGCTCAAGAGAGACAAAGAACTACTGAGGAAAGTACAGTGGAGGCTACAAAGATGCTGAGGGGCCTGGAGCCTCTCTGTGAGCAGGAAAGGCTGAGAGCCCTGGGGCTGATGAGTGCAGAGAAGAGCAGCCTGAGAGAGGATCTGATCATTGCTCAAAAAGAGCTAAAGGGTGGGGAGGGGCAGGAGGATGGGGCCAGACTCTGTTCAGGGGTACCCAGTGACAGGACAAGGGGAAGTGGGTGCAAACCAGAACCCAGGAGGTTTCTCTGAGGAACATGAGCAGGAAATTTACTGTGAGGCTGCTGGAGCCCTGGAGCAGGCTGCCCAGAGAGGCTGTGGAGTCTCCTTCTCTGTAGAGATTCCAAACCCACCTGGCCATTGTGATCCTGGGTAGGTGACCCTGCTTTGGCAGGGGGCTTGGACTGGGTGATCCCCAAGAGGTTCCTTCCAACCCTCACTGTGCTGGGATTCTGTGAGCATTCATCATGATCCCTTCCCCACACCCCTTAGCTCCAGGGCCTCTCTGTACCACCCAGCACTGTGAAGGGGACTTCCTGCCAATCAAATCTGGCGTAACTTATCCTTCTTTCCAACCCACTTTGCAGTGCCAAGAATCCACAGCCAGTTTTTAAGGCTAGGTGGGAGCCAGGCTTGCTGTTGTGCAGACCTTGAGCATGGGACCCTGGGGAAGTTTCAAGGATTTCCAGCAGAGCCTTGTTTAGTTTGCATGGATTCCAAATAAAAAGCAAATATATTTCGGGCTATGGATGGAGAAGGGGGAGGAAAAGAAAAGATTAGCAAATATTGTGTGTGTTTCTGAGTTTTTCAGCTTTCTGCTCTTCCTCACGAAAGCCTGAGTGACATTTATTTGGCTGGCTGCATAATCCATGTTAACAAGACAATTAGTATGTACTGAGAGTTATTATTTTGCCTCAGCACGTCAAAGTCAGGAGTGCCACTGGATTTGGAACAGAGCCTTGATTCATTCCTTCTTCGTGGGGAAAAGATAATATTGAATCTTTCTCCAAAGATCTTGGCAGCATGTAATTAATATTTCCCCCCCCCCCCCAACCCCCTCTTTTTCTTTCCCCCCCTTCTGCTTTACCTCAAGTGAAGCAAAACACAACCACCCAACAGGGGAGATAAAAATCAGACAACAATGCATGGTTCTCATTTAATCATGTGTTGAGTGAATCATAGAATGATTGTTTCACTTGGGAAAGACCTCTAAGATCACAGGCTCACAGGGTGCTAGGGGTTGGGAGGGATCTCTGAAGATCATCAGGATGATCTGAGGGCTGGAGCACCTCTCCTGTGAGGACAGACTGAAGGAGTTGGGGCTGTTCAGTCTGGAGAAAAGAAGGCTCCGAGGTGACCTAATTGTGGCCTTCCAGGATCTGAAGGGGGCTACAGGAAGGCTGGGGAGGGACTGCTCAGGATCTCAGGTAGTAATAGGGCTAGGGGGAATGGAATGAAGCTGGAGGTGGGGACATTCAGGCTGGATGTGAGGAATAAGTTCTTCACCATGAGAGTGGTGGAGACCTGGAATGGGTTGTCCAGGGAGGTGGTTGAGGCCCCATCCCTGGAGCTGTTTAAGGCCAGGCTGGATGAGGCTCTGGCCAGCCTGATCTAGTGTGGGGTGTCCCTGCCCATGGCAGGGGGGTTGGAACTAGCTGATCCTTGTGGTCTCTTCCAACCCTGACTGATTCTATGATCGTGCAGCCCAACCTCCCTGACAGAGCAGGACCATGGAATCCAGCACAGGTCACACAGGAGTGCATCCAGATGGGTCTTAAAAACCTGCAGAGAAGGAGACTCCACAACCTCTCTGGGCAGCCTGTCCCAAAGTGGGTGATCATTCCCACTGGGGAACAAGGCTGCTGCTGCTGGGGCACAGCCAGGGAGGTGAGGAAGATCCTCATTGGCTTGACTTCTTGCTCTGCAGTTGGTTTCCTCCAGGCATTCAGGATGTCCCCCTGCCTTGGCTTCTTCCTTTCCGAGCAGTTTTCTGCTTTCCCCTGGGAAGAGGCAGAGAGCAGCTGATTAGCATCTGTGAGGCAGAATGATGTACGCCCCTGGAAAGACCAGGAATAATCAAGAGGGAGGCTGGAGGGGTGCAGTAAATAAGGCAGAGGTCGCCCATGGAATGAGAATGAAGCGAAGCACTAAATATCTCTCTCCTGTTCCCTGAGCAGCATCTATCCTGTGCTGGAAACGGGGCAGAGGTCCTGTGGATAAAAACCCTGTGATTAAATCCTGAAATATCTTTCATCCAAGCAAAGGAACTGAGAGGGTGGGCCAGCAATTAGTGAGGAGAGAGCCTGGCAGGATGAGGGGAGGGGACAGGTCCCACCCACCTCAGGTAATGCCTCCGTCTCTGGGAGCAGTGTGAAAGCAAGGTGAGATGGGGCCAAGTAGCTTTGACAAACAGCAGCTGTGGCAGGGAAATGGATGAAAAACTTCAGAGAGGTGAAAAGATTTAGGGTTAAGTATGAAAAATGTAAGTGTTGCTGGCAGCATGACAACCTTCACAGTCATATTTCAGTGACTAGATGAGAGTGTTTTATTTAGGAAGGTCGCAGGCTTCCTGGCTGCCCACCACGAATATGTGGCCAGCTTTGCTCCTTCTGTAGTGTAGGAGCATAACCAGTTTGGGGTTTCTGTTTGGTTTTTTTTTCCAACACAACACCTTGTTTGCTGAGGAGGGACTTTAGTTGCTCCAGAGCTGGTCCTCTGGGTACAGCTTAATTCCTCTTCTCTGGCATCCTGGAGCGTCCCAACTTGGCTTGCTCCAGCCCACAGCAAACTCCTTGAAGTCATTGACTGCAAGGGAGCCAAACCTGAGCCTTTCAAGAAGTTCTGTGGATGAGATGTGCACAACAGCCCAAATGGAAGGTTAACTCTCAGTAAACAGGAGATATCATTAAAGTATTTCAGCTGGTAGCCATGGTTCTGGGCTACAGGTTGCCCAGGGAGGTGGTCTAGACCCTTTCCCTGGAGATATTCAAGGTGAGGCTTGACAAGGCCCTGGGCAGCCTGAGGGGAACACAAGCCTGAAGAAGAGGAGGCTCAGGGGAGACCTTCTTGCTCTCTACAACTACCTGAAGGGAGGTTGTAGGCAGGCAGGGGCTGGTCTCTTCTCCTAGACAACCAGCACCGGAACAAGAGGACACAGTCTCAAGCTGAGCCAGGGGAGGTTCAGACTGGATGTTAAGAAGTTCTTCACAGAGAGAGTGAGTGCCCATTGGGATGTGCTGCCCAGGGAGGTGGTGGAGTCCCCATCCCTGGAGGTGTTTAGGAGGAGACTTGATAGGGTGCTTGGTGCCATGGTTTAGTTGATTAGGGGGTGTTGGATGATAGTTTGGGCATGATGATCTTGAAGGTCTCTTCCAACCTGGTCCATTCCGTTCCATTCCATTCCATTTCTATTCCATTCCATTTCTATTCCATTTCCATTCCATTTCCATTCCATTCCATTCCATTCCATTTCTATTCCATTCCATTCCATTTCTATTCCATTCCATTCGATTTCTATTCCATTCCATTCGATTTCTATTCCATTCCATTCCATTTCTATTCTATTCCATTTCTATTCTATTCCATTCCATTCCATTCCATTTCTATTCCATTCCATTCGATTTCTATTCCATTCCATTCCATTTCTATTCTATTCCATTTCTATTCCATTCCATTCCATTCCATTTCTATTCCATTCCATTCGATTTCTATTCCATTTCTATTCTATTCCATTTCTATTCTATTCCATTCCATTTCATTTCTATTCTATTATATTTAATTTCTATTCTATTCTAATTAATTTCTATTTCTATTTTGCTGGGGATGTCCCTGCTGGCTGTGGGGAGCTCAGACTGGATGACTTTGAAGGTCCCTTCCTGCCCAGACCAGTCTGTGATTCTGTGATTCTATGCTACTCATAAGGAGCATTGAGACAGAGTGTTTCAGGAGCTGTGATTTCTCTGTTTTCTCTTGCTGTTCAAACACCAGAAGAAACTATTCCTCAAGAACCTGAAATGTAAATAATTCCTCAAGGAATTATTATGATTTTTTTTCCCTTTAGCCCTATCTTGGCCAACCACTGCTATAATTTTTCCTAATGCTGCCATTCTCCATCTGCTTGATGGAGTTAATGTCTCACTTTGTCAATCACTGGCCCATCTTCCTCCAGCATCTCGGCAGCAGGCAGCCAGGGTGTGCAGAAATTAGGTGATTTTTGCAGGCATTCAAATGACAGCTTTCAGCTCGTGGATGTTCATCTTTCTGTGTGTGTTTATTGACTGGCTCCTCGATTTTGCCTCAACATGGAAGGATGTGGGCCCAGGAGGGGCTGGATCCTGCCCCTCACCACTCTGGTGTTCTGGGCCGAGCTGTGGTGCTGTTGGTATGGCAGAGAGGGACCTGGCTCCCTGGCTCCTCTTCTTCCTCCTAAAGCTTGATAGCCCTTGCCAAAAGACAAAAGCAAGAAAAGACCTCCTGGGGCACGGGGAGAGGCAGTCAAGAGGGTGCAAGAGAGAGAAGCAGCTTCATGCTTATGAGGAGAGGTGGGGTTGTTCAGCCTGAATAAGGGGAGGCTGAGAGGAGAGCTTATTTCTCTCTGCAGCTACCTGAAAGGAGGTTGTAGGGAGGGCAGTGCTGGCCTCTTCTCCAAAGTAACTAATGATAGGACAAGAGGTAATGGCCTCAAGCTGCACCAGGGGAGCTTTAGTTTGGATATTAGGAAGAATTTCTCTACTGTAAGAGTCAGGGATTGGAACAGGCTGCCCAGGGAGGTGGTGGAGCCTCCTTCTCTGGAGAGATTCCAAGCCAGTCTGGACATGTTCATGTGTGATTGACTCCAGATGATTCTGCACTAGGGGTTGGACTGGATGATCTTCAGAGGTCCCTTCCAACCCTTAAATTCTGTGTCTCTGTGTGATTCTATACAGGCTCCTCAGTAGATCCTAGCACATCTTGTGTCCCCCTAGAGCTCCCTACAGTGACTGAAGCACAGAACCTGCAGAGCACCCAAGGTGGTCAGGGAAAGGTAGTTTGAGTAGCTCTGCACAGACATACCCTGAGGGGAAAAGCACTGATTATTTGTTCTGCACTGCAGTTTGGCTACCTGTAAACAGGCATGAATCTTGCTGAATGCATCCTTGGTAATGAGCTGGGGCTGTTGTCTAATTAATATTTCAAACATTCCCAAGCTAGATTGATGCACTGTAAATGAACAGTGTCAGATGACAACAGAAATTAGACAAGGAGCAGCTGGAAGTGATCTGCTTGTGGTTAAGACCTAGCACTGCTAAGAAACTGCTTTTATTAGCAGCTACTTAAAAAATATCAAACCCCAACTCCAGGGATTTTCACAGGAGTGCTGTGTGTACTGGGTGAGAAGGAGAGACTCACCCAAGATGTTGAGTTGCTGGAAGGTGTCCAGAGAAGGGCAACAAAGTTGAGGAGGGGTTTGGAGCACAGCCCTGTGAGGAGAGGCTGAAGGAGCTGGGGTTGCTTAGCCTGGAGAAGAGGAGGCTCAGGGGAGACCTTATTGCTGTCTACAACTACGTGAAGGGAGGTTGTAGCCAGGTGGGGCTTGGTCTCTTCTCCCAGGCAACCAGCACCAGAACAAGAAGACACAGTCTGAAACTGTGCCAGGGGAGGTTTAGGCTGGATGTTAGGAAGAAGTGCTTCATGGAAAGAGTTATTGGCCATTGGAATGTGCTGCCCAGGGAGGTGGTGGAGTCACCATGCCTGGAGGTGTTTAGGAAGAGACTGGATGGGGTGCTTGGTGCCATGGTTTAGTTGATTAGATGGTGTTGGCTGATAGGTTGGACTTGATCTCAAAGGTCTCTTCCAACCTGGTCTATCCTATCCTATCCTATCCTATCCTATCCTATCCTATCCTATCCTATCCTATCCTATCCTATCCTATCCTATCCTATCCTATCCTATCCTATCCTATCCTATCCTATCCTTGCTCCCCAATACTTGCCACGAGGCTCAGGTTCTTCACAAGCAGAAGCCAGCATCCCTGTCCCAACCAAGCTCGTTAGCTGCATGTAATTGGCTTGTGGTTTGGAATTGCAGGCAGGGGTTGGGGGTAGAGCAGCAGTCATAATGAAATGAGAAAGTGGGTAGCTGAGCACAGAGATTTGAATTCCAAGTGAGGATTCCAAGTGCCCTTAATGAAAGGCAGGCTTTCTTCAGTGCTGATTCCTTGATTATCAAGGGTTACAATTTGTAGGTTCTCGCAGCAAAGAAAGGAAAAAAAACCCAGCTGCATCCTCCCCACAGCCTGGGGACAATTTTGCCTCTTTCTCTCAGTTGTTATCCATCTTGGTCTCCAGTTTGCAGTCCATTTTTGGCATGGAATCTCTGCTCACTAATGGATGATTCCACTGACCCCTGTGTTTTGTGGTGGGTGTGTGTTCTGCCTGCCTTCAATGCCTGACAGACTTCACATTTCCTTCAGAGGAGATGCTCTGTCCCCTTCATCCTGAGTGGTTAACAAAAGTTTGAAGCCTGGATCGTTTGTTTCTGTCAGGATGAGACAACAGTGATGTGCAGCAGCTACGTTTTCTCTGTAGCCTTTTTGTTGCTGCTGTTGTTTGTTTGTTAATCATTCACAGGCAGACAGGAAAGAAACAAACACAAAAGGCAAACGCTGCGTCGGTCTTGTTTCCTTAAGCACAAACAGAGACAATTCAAGCAGATTCCTAAGCCAGAAATCAACACTAGCAAGTGCTGTGACCGGAAAACCAAATCTCTCCAGGCCCACATTTGTGACTTCTCCTGGCAATCTGCCTCTGCAGCACGGAGCGTGTGAGCAGAAGGGCAGCTCTGCCCTCGCCTGCCTCCTGCCCGCACCTCCTGCGCTCGCCCAGGCTGCAGGCATCCTCCCTGTGAAGGTCCTGATGGCAGAAGGACTCCTTGGCAGGCTGGCCAGGCTGGCCAGATTGCCTGGCAGAGACTGAGTCTGAGCAACTTGGAGAAAGTCTTCAGGAGGCTTGTTTTGTACCGGGTTTGGGGAAAGGCAGCTGGTAGATGTCGTTGTCCCATATGACAGCATCTAGAAGACAGGATTTCTTGTCTGTCCTGGTCAGGGCCAGCCCTGAAATGTACTGTTTTATCATCAGTGTGGGATACTGTGGGCTGCTTTTCTTCTCCCAAAATGTACCACAGTATCACAGTATAACTAAGGTTGGAAATGACCACGAGGATCATTGAGTCCAACCTATAAACACAGACCCCATGACTAGACCACGGCACCAAGTGCCACGTCCAATCTCCTCTTGAACACCTCCAGGGATGGTGACTCCACCACCTCCCTGGGCAGCACCCTGTGCAGTATGGAGTAGGTATCTGTTCAGTATGCTTTGATACTCATACAGGGGGTACTGGTTGATGGTAGGCTGAACATGAGCCAGCAGTGTGCCCAGGTGGCCAAGAAGGCCAATGACATCCTGGCCTGCATCAGGAACAGTGTGGCCAGCAGGAGCAGGGAGGTCATTCTGCCCCTGTACACTGCACTGATTAGGCCACACCTTGAGTCCTGTGTCCAGTTCTGGGCTCCTCAGTTCAGGAAATATGTTGAGCTGCTGGAAGGTGTCCAGAGAAGGGCAACAAAGTTGAGGAGGGGTTTGGAGCACAGCCCTGTGAGGAGAGGCTGAGGGAGCTGGGGTTGCTTAGCCTGGAGAAGAGGAGGCTCAGGGGAGACCTTATTGCTGTCTACAACTACCTGAAGGGAGGTTGTAGCCAGGTGGGGGTTGGTCTCTTCTCCCAGACAACCAGCACCAGAACAAGAGGACACAGTCTCAAGCTGTGCCAGGGGAGGTTTAGACTGGATGTTAGGAAGAAATTCTTCACAGAGAGATTTGCCATTGGAATGGGCTGCCTGGGGAAGTGGTTATCATTGGATCCACCATCATTGGAGGTGTTGAGGAGGAGACTTGGTGCCATGGTTTAGTTGATTAGGTGGTGTTGGATGATAGGTTGGACGTGATGATCTTGAAGGTCTCTTCCAACCTATTCTATTCTATTCTATTCTATTCTATTCTATTCTATTCTATTCTATTCTATTCTATTCTATTCTATTCTATTCTATTCTATTCTATTCTATTCTATTCTATTCTATTCTATTCTATTCTATTCTATTCTATTCTATTCTATGGTCTCAGGGGTCTGTAGCCATTCCTGAATTCAAAATATACCCTCTTGGACTCAAAATATACCCTCTTGGATTCAAAATATAGCAGGCATTAGCCACCTGGGTTACAATTCCTGAGAGGGAGCAAACCAACTCTTTGGTCAAATAAAAGGAGGTAATTAATCTTCATTTTGGATGAAGAGCCTTTGCAAATAAAAAGAAGAAACCTTTGTGATAGCAAAGCTCATTTCAAGAGAGGAAGAGGAGGGTGCTCCTTTTATGAAACATAAACTCCCTGCTGTGGAAAACTATCAAGGCAAGTAGATGAGTAAGATTATAAAGAGGATTAGGTATGGATTATCCAGGATTAAGGCAATGAACTCTCTTGGATAAAATTCACAAGAGGTTTTCATCCTGAGTGTGTTTGGGGTTCCTAGATAAATCATTACTCCGACACAGGAAAGAAAAGAACAACCCTCCTCTCTCTCCTGCACTGTGAGGACCAAATGATTGGTTTGGGGTTTCTCCATTCCAGTCTTTACAAAACCTCAAACTCCCAAAGAGAAGAGAATAGAATAGAGTAGAATAGAATAGAATAGAGTAGAATAGAATAGAATAGAATAGAATAGAATAGAATAGAATAGAATAGACCAGATCAGGTTGGAAAAGACCTTTGAGATCATGGAGTCCAACCTATCATCCAACACCATCTAACCAACTAAACCATGGCACCAAGTGCCTCATCCAGTCTCTTCCTAAACATCTCCAGGGATGGGGACTCCACCACCTCCCTGGGCAACACATTCCAATGGCCAACCTCTCTTTCTATGAAGAACTAACATCCTTACATCCAGCCTAAAGCTCCCCTGGTGCAGCTTGAGACTGTGTCCTCTTGTTCTATTACCTGGGAGAAGAGATCATCCCCCACCTGTCTACAACCTCCTTGATCCCTGGGTCTTAACATGTTGAATCATAGACTCATAGAATGGTAAGAGTTGGAAGGGACCTTCTCCCAGGCAACCAGCACCAGAACAAGAGGACACAGTCTCAAGCTGTGCCAGGGGAAGTTTAGGCTTGAGATGAGGAGAAAATTCTTCCTGAAAGAGAGATTGGCCATTGGGATGTGTTGCCCAGGAGGTGGTGGAGTTACTGAACCTTGGAGGTGTTCAGAAAAGGATTGGATGTGGCACTTGGAGCCATGGTTTAGTTGTCAGGAGGTGTTAGGTAATAGATTGGACTTGATGATATCTGAGGTCTTTTCCAACCTGGCTGATCCTGTGATTCTATGACTCTCTCCTCTTTCACAGGGGTTTGGCCTTTGAGCATGTTTGGGATTGCAGGAGTCCAAGCTACCAGCTTCCATCCCTGTTTCTAATAAAGGAGCTATTGCTTGCTTGCAGACAGCGAAAAATCATTTTCAGCTGTTGCTGCTACTCTCAGCAGGGTGTAATAGCAACTCATTAATGTTCACAAGTCTGCCTTAATTACATTTTTTTCGTGGAGGATTTTATGCTGGCTCAGCGGGCAGGGGAAGGGGGCGGGGGGCTCATCTACATACATTTTAGGGGCTGTCTGCTCAAAGCTTAGTGGTATCGATGGCAAATGGCTCAGAAAAGGTGGAGAATTACTTTAGGAGCTTCTTTTAATCAATGCAAGTTGTAGCATGGACCCACCAGACCCACAGGAAACATTATCAAGCCCAGCAGCTGCATCGATAGACAATGAGATGCTGCTTTGCTGCCTCTGTGCCTGTTGCTTTCATCAGCCAGCCACAGAATCTGAAAAGGAGTAATTTCTTCACTGGTCAAATCTTGAAGGCTTTAATTGGTTTGTTCCTTTCATTTCCTTCACAGAGGGCTCGAGGCATTACTGAAAATGGAATGAGCAGAAGAGAAGACTTTGGAATCCAGCTCAGGGTGCTGAAAAAAAGGCTTTCTGTGGTTGCTTGCTGATGATGTCTGAGTGTAACCAGGCCCTGTGTGAGATGGGTGTTCTCACCTCCCTTTTGTGGTCAGCCACAGGGTGTATCACTGCAGGTCACTCAGCAGATGGGTTATGGGGAGCCCTCCTCTGAGGCCAGGTCCATTAAAGGTTGCTCACTGCATCCACGCTGTTGTACCAGGTCCCAGCATGGTCTGATCCAGAGGTTACATCAGGGAGCTGAAAATGCCCAAACACAAAACGCCTTTGAGCATGTTATTCATGAGTTGGCTGCCAAGAGGGTCAGCATGAGAGTCACAAAGCTGCTTTCTGGGTCAGCCTGGGAGATCTTTGCAGTCTGACCCCAGCCTGGCAATTACTGCTTCAGGTCATGGGTTTGGGTGGGTGGTCGTAGCCTGCACAGCGATGGGTCAGAGAGGACAAACTTTGCAGGCAGGCTCCAAGGCAGGAATAAAGAAGTGGTGAAAGGAGCCATATAATTAGCTGTGCAACTAAACTTTCTCTGGGGCAAGAAACTCTGAGCCACTTCTGCCTCCTGTGAAGTGTGGTGACCCCTCCAACACCTCTGACTGAAAGAGAAATCAAAGTAGAGCCTTGAAGGGTTCCTGCGAGGGGATGCTGTGAGGGGGGACACAGCTACAAGAAGCAGCTCCCGTTGCAGGTTCAGCAAACGTCTTTGGGGTTAATCTGGAAGGATTTAAGCACCGGGGATGGCAGAGGAGGTTGCCTGGTAATGCTCCTGGCCCCCGTGGGGAGGGGGAAAGTCTGAAACAAAGCAAAAGTAATTAAACCAAAGCAAGGCAGGCAGCACTTCTCTGCTGCTAATCTATGCAAACGACAGGGCTTATTGTTTGGCCAATCCATGAGCCAGCCCATTTCATTGTGTTTTGGGGTGCTTGCATATGCTGCTTGTATTGTGACAGAACCATTGCAGAGAGCTGATTCCCAGATAGAACTCTATCTGGCTTGCTTGTGGTTTATTAAGAAGATCAAGATAACAAGTGCTGCATTATTGATCAGACCCAGAGGGACACTTCCTTTCTTTCTGCCTGTCGATGAAATCCTGTTGTAATTATTTCCCCCCCCCCCCCCCCCTTTTCTCATTCATCTTTTTCTCTTGCCCCTTCCTGACTCTCTGGAGATGCAGTAATGGAATAAGTGCCAAAAAAAAAAATGTCAGTCAGGGCTGGTGGTGAGCAGAGGAGTAGAAGAAGGGAGGCAAGCAGAGATGTTGCAAAGCAGGATGCCTGCATCAAGAGCAGTGTGGCCAGCAGGAGCAGGGAGGTCATTCTGCCCCTGTGCACTGCACTGGTTAGGCCACACCTCGAGTCCTGTGTCCAGTTCTGGGCCCCTCAGTTTAGGAAGGAGGTTGACTTGCTGGAGTGAGTCCAGAGAAGGGCAACAAAGTTGGTGAGGGGCTTGGAACACAGCCCTGTGAGGAGAGACTGAGGGAGCTGGGGTTGTTTAGCCTGGAGAAGAGGAGGCTCAGGGGTGACCTTCTTGCTCTCTACAACTACCTGAAGGGAGGTTGTAGACAGGCAGAGGTTGATCTCTTCTCCCAGACAGCCAGCACCAGAACAAGAGGACACAGTCTCAGGCTGCACCAGGGGAAGTTTAGGTTGGATGTTAGGAAGAAGTTCTGTACAGAGAGAGTGATTGCCCATTGGAATGGGCTGCCTGGGGAGGTGGTGGAGTCACCATCATTGGAGGTGTTTAGGAGGAGACTTGATGGGGTGCTTGGTGCCATGGGTTAGTTGTTTAGGTGGGTTGGATTGGTTGATGGGTTGGACATGATGATCTCTGAGGTCTCTTCCAACCTGGTTTATTCTATTTTATGTATTCTACCTATGCATGTAGAGCAGTGCTGATGCTCCTCATTGAAGCATAGACAGGGACAGAAGCTCAGTGGGAGCTGAAGGAGCTTTTCTGGTTTGTGTCTAGAAACCTTTCAGTGTGGATAGAAATCTTTGTTTACAGCACAACCAGGCCTCCCTGCAGGGTCCTGTGTAGAGCTGGATTTACCAAGCTTAGACCTGGCCATGGGCCAGGGGAAAGGAGAGCTGTTGGTTTGCTGGCTTTCAGCAGAAGAAAACAAGTTTTTTTCCAAGTCTCTGCAAAGAGATTGGTCCAGGTGTGCACATCAGCCATGACCATGCTGCAGCAGCTGGGGGGACAAACACAGATCAAAGACCTCAGCTGCAGAGATGAACTTTGAAGCAGGAGCAGTGTTTAGCTGAGCAGGGCTTGGTGAGTCTCATTGCCTCTGAGTTCCAGATCATAGAATTGTCAGGGCTGGAAGGGACCTCAAGGATCATCTAGTTCCAGCCCCCCTGCCATGGGCAGGGACACCTCATACTAGATCAGGGTGTTCAGAGCCCCATCCAGCCTGGCCAGGCATGAGGCTTCTACCAGCTCCCTGAAGCTTTGGTCCTCTGTGTCCCTCATTAAGTTAACTTTTTCTCACTCCTCTGACCTGTATGTAGGTCACACAGAGCTGGGCAGGTTTCAAGTGCACCTTATCTCCTCTGTTCCTTCAGGATTTCACTCCTCCTGTGAGCTGGAGGTCTCCTTAGCAGTTCAGAGGAGGCAGACCCTACAGGTTTTCTGTCCTTATTTTTATGCAGGTAGCCATGGGTACCTTGGCTGTGCTCTCCCAGTGACAGATGCTCCTCAAGGAGCAGGTTGGAAAATTCCACCTGTGCAGATCTGCACTAAAGGAAGCCTTTAGACCTTGAGATACTCCACTTGTCCTGTCCTTCACAGTTGTGCCTGCCTGAAGTGTCTCACAGGTGTCCCTAGAGTAAATCAGTTAGGAGTTTGTGCATCCCCACAAATTTGTGTTGATTTCCCTTCTGCTCTAGGTCTTTTCCTCCCCTTGCCTTCCCCTTCCCAAGCCAGAAAGGAGCTCACAATTCTGGAAGCTTCTCACTAGTCAGGGACAGCATCAGCTGCACGACTTGCAGTCACCCTACGAACCTTGGCCATGTCAGTGCTGCTCTTTTAGCTCTCCTGCCAAAGCCTGGAGCCTGAGGCAGCCATGGCACATCTGTGCTGTGCTGCCAGGGCCATTCCATGTGCAGGGAGCCAGGAAAAGTCCCAGCTGGTCCAAGAAAGGCTGTGAGGAGCATGATGAAAGGACTGGAACATCTGTCTCAGGGAGAAAGGCTGAGAGACATGGGGCTGCTTAGCCTGGAGAAGAGAAGGCTGTGAGGGAATCTTATTAATGTTTAGAGATGCCTGAAGGGTGGGAGTCAAGACGATGCCAGTCTCTTTTCAGTGGTGCTCTGTGATGGGATGAGGCGCAAGGGGCACAAACTGCATTCCAGGAAGTTCCACCTCAACACAACCAAAAACTTCTCTCCTGTGAGGGTGCTGGAGCCCTGGAGCAGGCTGCCCAGAGAGGTTGTGGGGTCTCCTTCTCTGGAGGCTTTCAAAACCCTCCTGGACATGTTCCTGTGTGGCCTGCACTAGGTGATCCTGCTTTAGCAGGGGCTTGCACTTGATGATCTCCAGAGCTCCCTTCCAACTCTTACCATTCTATGAGTCTGTGATTCTACATGTTAGGACCCAGTGATCAAGGAGGTTGTAGCCAGGAGGGGGTTGGTCTCTTCTCCCAGGCAAGCAGCACCAGAACAAGAGGACACAGTCTCAAGCTGTGCCAGGGGAGGTTTAGGCTGGAGGTGAGGAGAAAGCTCTTCCCAGAAAGAGTAATTGGCCATTGGGATGTGCTGCCCAGGGAGGTGGTGGAGTCACCATCCCTGGAGGTGTTCAAAAAAGGTTTGGACTTGGCACTTGGAGCCATGGTTTAGTTGTCAGGAGGAGTTAGGTATTAGGTAATAGGTTGAACTTGGTGATCTCTGAAGTCTTCTCCAACCTGGCTGATTCTATGACTCCTCCAGGTTTGTACCACTGTCAACAAGGGATGAGGCAGCTCCTGAAAGCAGTTCAGGACCTCTGTAGTCCCCAACTACACTCCTAGTGGCAGTGGATGTGACAGGGAGGTTGGCTTGCTTTTGCCCAAGCAAAATGACTACAGCAGCAGCAGCTTTTACTTGCAGAGGTGGGAGAGGGCACGAATCTGAGAAGGTAAATTTTCTATTCAGAGGTAGTCTGGCAAGTTCTTATGGCACTTAATAGCTGGCACAGTCCCACTGCAAGGGGAGCAGAAAGCAAATTCAATCATTTATGTTACAAAAATCCCACTGCTCTTTATTATGTGCACAGATGGTGTCTCAGGAGCTTTGCTGCCAGTGCTCTGCATGCCTAATGCCAGGCAGGAGCAGTGCTTTTCCAGCCCAGGTGACACTGGAAAGCTCTTCTCTTCATTTACTAGACCTAGGGAGATTTCCAAGTGCTCCCATTTTTTTGTCATTTCATTTGAATCTGTCTTCCAGCAGAAAGTCAAAACACTGCTGCAGCCCACATGGAGCAGAGGTGCAAATGAGAGCAGAATATAGAACCCTGGAGGTGAAAACCTACCACAAGCAGAAGAACAAAGAGAAAGGGATTGCAGGACACCTCCCACAACAGCAAATGGAGCTGCTTGGTCTCAAATCCTTTCAGACAAAGAGTTAAAGTGGGGAATCAGCTAGATTTGTGGAAACATTTCAGTCCCAGGGATGGAATAGTCTCACCAAATGCCACCCTGGTTGTTTTTGTTTTATGGAGGCTTCTTAAAGCAGCAGCACCCTTTGTAAGACCTGCATTCCTCCAGCTGTTTATAACCACTTCTAGCCTGGCCTTTCCTGACAAGCAGCATCTGTCTGGAGCTGGCCACCCTGAGCTTGTTCTACTCCACTGCTAGCTGGGTGTGGGACAGACTTCTTAGCAGAAGGTACAAGACAGTAGAAAGGTCAGATGTGCTCAGCCTCCTCTTACGAGTGCCACACAAAGCCTGCCACATACTCGAAGCAAGAGAACTCTGTAGGTCTCATAGAACTACAGAATCAATAGGGTTGGAAAAGACCTCAGAGATCATCAAGTCCAACCTATCACCCAACACCTCATGACTAACTAAACCATGGCTTAAAGTGCAACATCCAATCTTTTCTTGAACACCTCCAGGGATGGTGACTCCACCACCTCCCTGGGCAGCACATTCCAATGGCCAATTACTCTTTCTGGGAAGAATGTTCTCCTCACCTCCAGACTAAACCTCCCCTGGCACAGCTGGAGACTGTATCCCAGCCTAAACCTCCCCTGGCACAGCTGGAGACTGTGTCCCAGCCTAAACCTCCCCTGGCACAGCTGGAGACTGTGTCCCAGCCTAAACTTCCCCTGGCACAGCTGGAGACTCTGTCCTCCTGTTCTGGTGCTGGTTGCCTGGGAGAAGAGACCAACCCCCACCTGGCTACAACCTCCCTTCAGTTGGTGTAGAGAGCAATGAGGTCTCCCCTGAGCCATCTCCTCCTCCAGGCTAAACAACCCCAGCTCCCTCAGCCTCTCCTCACAGGGCTGTGCTCCAGACCCCTCATTGCCCTTCTCTGGACATCTTCAAGTGTCTCAATGTCCTTCTTAAATTGAGGGGCCCAGAACTGGGCAGATGGTCCACCTCTCCAAGCCTGAAACTCTTCCAGCACTTAACAGCTGCACTGTTATGGTGTACAGCACCACTAGGACAGAGGAAAGCACCATCTCAGGTTCCCAGACAGAAGAAAAAGCCACAGAGAACCTGGGTGACTTGAGAACTACAGATCTTCCACCAAAGACAATGCTTTAGGCCAGTAGAATTTAACTGCAAGGCTCCCCAGCTGCCAGGACTGGCCAGTTTCATGCTGATGGAGTAATTCCTGTCAGCTGATGCCTTTGGGGGTGGCTACAAACCAAAGGCCAGAGGAGATAAATACTATCAGGGGAGTGCTATCGTTGGTCTTAGTCTGTGTGCTGTTGGGTGGAAGCTTGCTTCAAAGGGGAAGCTGGAAATAGCCAGAAGTCTCAAGGCATGTGGAATAACTGTAGATGCTTCAATTTTAATGTGTGCCTGGAGTGCCTCTGCCTTGAATAGGCTGGAGCTTTTGGATGTAATATGTATGACGTGTGCTAGACTATGGGCCAACAGAGATTTGGGGTAGAGTTCTTTCTGTTACAGAGCATTTGACCTTTGCTCTATGCAAACCCCAAAAGACTTCACCAAACCACAGTGTCTCTGAGCTGTTTTCATCTCCTACAGCTGGACCAGGGTGAGAGTGAGCTCCATGGGAGCATCACTTTGAAAAACAGACGCTGAGCTCTTGGTGCTTTATCGTGCCTTGTATCTCTGCTTCCCATGGGCTTGGGTATGGATTTCTTGGCAGTGGTTGATTAATGGTTGGACTCAGTGGCCTTAAAGATCTCTTCCAACCAGAACAAAACTGTGATTCTGTGTTTAAAGCATTGCTCTGATGACCTGGACCTGTCTCAGAGCTGAACATCCATGGAGACAGAACTTACTGGGAGTTTTGTCTTAGACCCTTCAGTTTTCCTACCTGGTGTTTAAAGGGCCTTTGCTACAGAACTTTCTAGATTTCTCTGTTGATCTCCATCAGTTAGGCCTGTTAAGTGGCAGAGCACACCGTGGGTCTATGATTCTTCTGTATTTAGTGATTGCTGAGTGCTTTGTTTTGCTCTTAGTCTTCCTTCCTCCTTTCCTGCTGCGAATTAAAAGGCCGAAGTGAAGAGCAGCACTTGTTAGCCATACCCAGGTTGCCTTGATCCCCTGGAGAGCCTAAGGGGATGCTCAGGGAATTGAGGAGGGGGGTCGTTTGTCTTAGCATAACAATCCTGCTGACTTCTGAAAGAAGCTGAAAGGTTCTAGCCTTTCACCTCTAAGGAGGGCAGCAGAGCTGACCTGAGGACACTAATGAGATAGGTTGTGCTGTGAAGCTGGAGGAGTCGATAGAAATGAATATTTAAGCAGTGGAATTTTCTACTGCCACCACCACCAAACTTTTTTTTCTCCTCCCTCCTAATTACTGCCATTAATAAGGTCCTGCCAACACCTGACTAACAGACTCAGCATCAACTTTGTTTAAACTATGGCCTTTGTTTTTCTTGGTGGTGTGATGTGTGTCTGGCAATTGAGTTGCCAGGCTGCTGAGCGTGAGGGTTTGGCAGGCACTAACAGAAGGTGGAAAGAGCCTTACAGGAAGTCCATGCTGATAAAAATCTCCATTCTTCCTGAGCAGAATGTCTTCTGGAGTTCAGATGAATGCTAGGTCTGCTGGCCTCCTCTCTGGTGTTCAGAGATGCTGCATTTTGTCTCCTGCTGTCTAGGAACAACTCTTGATCACAAAAAAGGGTTAGAGGCTGGAGGAGACCTCTACAGATCATCTAGTTTGATGATGGAAAGAGGACTGCAGAAGAGTTAACTTGAATCTGCTCATGAGTCTTGCAGGAACAGGAGTATCTGCTCCAGAACTGCTTTCTGCTTGCAGTGTTGGTGGCTCCCTGTCATTTAATAACAAACAGTGTGGAGCTGGAGCTTTGTTTTCTGCTATTGGCAGCCAGAATGAAATCTCTGAGTTCTCTCTTTCCGGTTTGACTTGTCATACACACCAGTTTATGAAGTGAAGTGCTCACAGGAAGGAAACACACCCCTCCTTTTGCTTTGAGCTGGCCCTTTGGGATGTGGTTTCATGGCCATGGTGGTGTTAGATGGATGGCTGGACTTGGTGACCTTAGAAGTCTTTTCAAGCCAAAACACTTCCATGATTCTCATCTCACCTCCACCTGGCTGACTCTTTTTAGAACATTTAGAGGTGAAATGCCCACAGTGTATGCAAGGACTACCCTTGCCCCCTCAGGACACCTGGCCACAAAAAGGTTGTTTACTGCTTAAAATGAGTTTGGTTGCAGCTTATCCATGAATCTTATTGAAGAGGCAGCTTCAGGACCACAGTTTTCCTCATGCTGTTAGCTGGTGAGGAACATTCTACCCTGAGTTGAATGCCTCAGTACTTTGACTCAATCATAGAATGGTCTGAGTTGGAAGGCACCTCCAAAAGTCATCCAGTCCAACCCCCTCTGCAGTCAGCAGGGACAACCTCAATTAGATCAGGCTGCCCAGGGCCCTGTTGAGCCTCACCTTGAATATCTCCAGGGATGTGGCCTCGATTACCTCCCTGGGCAACCTGTTGCAGTGTTCCACTGCCCTCTTGGGAATAATGCTGCTGTGTTTTGAGTGCAGGAGTGGAAATGCTGTGGGAATGCCTTCCATCTGAGCTTTGCAGGGCTTCAGGGGAGCTGGTGCAGAGCAAGCTGAGAGTTAGGAAGAGAGGGACCTGGGGGTGCTGAGTGACAGCTGCCTGAACATGAGCCAGCAGTGTGCCCAGGTGGCCAAGAAGGCCAATGGCATCCTGGCATGCATCAAGAATAGTGTGGCCAGCAGGAGCTGGGAAGTCATTGTGCCCCTGTACTCAGCACTGGTTAGGCCACCCCTTGAGTACTCTATCCAGTTCTGGACCCTTCAGTTTAAAAAGGACATCGAGACACTTCAAGGTGTCCAGAGAAGGGCAATGAGGCTGGGGAGAGGCCTTGAGCACAGCCCTGTGAGGAGAGGCTGAGGGAACTGGGGTTGCCTAGCCTGGAGAAGAGAAGGCTCAGGAGAGACCACATTGCCCTCTACAACTACCTGAAAGGTGGTTGTAGCCAGGAAGGGGTTGGTCTCTTCTCCCAGGCAATTAGCACCAGAACAAGAGGACACAGTCTGAAGCTGTGCCAGGGGAAGTTTAGGCTGGAGGTGAGGAGAAAGTTCTTCACTGAGAGAGTTGTTAGCCATTGGAATGTGCTGCCCAGGGAGGTGGTGGAGTCACCATCCCTGGAGGTGTTCAAGAGGGGATTGGACATGGCACTTGGTGCCATGGTCTAGTCATGAGGTCAGTGGTGACAGGTTGGACTTGATGATTGTTGAGGTCTCTTCCAACCTTGGTGATACTGTAAAGTTCTTCATAGAAAGAGAGATTGGCCATAGGAATGTGAGGGAGGTGATGGAGTCATCATGACTGGAGGTGTTTAGGAAGAGCCTGGATGGGGTGCTTGGTGCCATGGTTTAATTGTTTAGATGGCGTGGGATGATAGGTTGGACTTGATGATCTCAAGGGTCTCTTCCAACCTGATTAATTCTGTTCTATTCCATTCTAGAAGTCAAACCTTTCACTTAGGAGCAGATATGAATCCGTTGGGAGTGTGGAATTGCTGTTAGAGTTGAGGAAAAAGTTGGGGGGTGTAATTGCAGAACCAAAGCAAATCAGCCTGACTCTGAGAGATGGTGTTTCAGGGCTGTGAACTGCAGTCGATACCAAGCTCTGGCTCCCATCCTTTTGGAGTTGTTTCACGTTTGAGCAGTGTAATTGCTGGTAAATGCAAGCTCTCTGAGCTTCAATAAAAATAGCATCACATTAACCTAACGAGTTTTTACAGGCAGGATTGATAACATTTATTAAAGGGTTTATGGGATGTGTTTGTCTGCAATAAAAACCCGATGGCACTCGATGACCTGAGAGGTCCTCAGGGTCCCAGAGCTTCTGCTAGAGGAAAACCAGCCACGAGAGGGCAATGGAGGCTTGTGTGCCACTGGGGGTGGGGGTGGGGTGCCAAGGAGGAGGGGAGGGAGGGGGCTTCAGAATCTTTTTAACCCACCACGAATCTGTGAGCTCTGGGGAAAAGATTTGCTGCTGTTCATGGAAGCTGCATCTTCGCCAGCGTGGGCAGCAGGTGGAGGGGAGGGGATGGGATTCTGCCTCTCTGCTGAGGCCCCACCAGCAGTGCTGGGACCAGCTCTGGAGAGTGTTTAGCTGCTGGCATGTGTGTTGCTACTTTCCTTGAAATGACTTAATTGAGCCCAAAGCCTCCTTCAAAACAAAAAGTGTGAAGAGTGGGAGGTGGAAAGGATGATGCTGAATTGAAGATTTGATGGAGAAGATTCCCAGGAGAAGACTCGAGCAAGCCTAGGGATTCTAGGGAAAGCAAGGACAAGGAAAGGGTGCAGAAGGGGACAGGAAGGGCTCAAAAGAGTGAGAAAGAGAAGCTGGAAAGGAGATGTGGATGGTTTAAATCACCTGGTGGACATTTCCTTGTCTTTGGTGGCCCAGTCGTGAGGAAAGGTGTCTGTAACTATTTTGTGGAGGGTGCTGAAGGGAAATTTGCTCCAGCCTATGTGAGGGAGTGATTGGCCATTGGAATGGGCTGCCCAGGGAGGTGGTGGAGTCACCATCACTGGAGGTGTTTAGGAGGAGACTGGATGGGGTGCTTGGTGCCATGGTTTAGTTGATTAGATGGTCTAGGGTGATAGGTTTGACTCGGTGATCTCAAAGGTCTCTTCGTTCCTATTCTGTTCCTATTCTGTTCCTATTCTGTTCCTATTCTGTTCCTATTCTGTTCCTATTCTGTTCCTATTCTGTTCCTATTCTGTTCCTCAATCCTCTTTCCACCATGGCACAAATGCAGACAGCCCCCTCTCAGTCAGCTACTCACAGCCAGCAGGGACAGGATGTGAGGAGGATTAGAACTCTGAAAGCTAAAGATGAGAAACTGCTCCTTCCACAGACTTGAAAATAAAAGCTTCAGCTGCTTTTATTTTGATTATTTCTTTGTGTTCTGCCTTTGTTTTGGAAAAAAAAGAGGAGAGAAGAACAAGTTTGTGTGGAGGTGTCAAGTTAAGCATCAGAAACACCTTGGACTGCAAGCTGCTGGCTTCTTCTCCCTTTGTGGTTGGTATTTTTGACCCCAGATGCATCCTCATAGGCTTGAGGAATAACACTAAGCTGTACAGACTGCTTTTGGGCTGAACTCTGGGGCTGGCAAACCATCCCCATCCTTTCTCTGGCTTTTACTTGAGACCATAACGAGTTAAGGGGCATCAGTTTGCTGTGGCTATTTTGGTGTTTGCTTCCTTTCAGTGAATAAAAAAGAAATGAAGGAAGGATGTGGCAGCTGATTTAATAGTTTGTGGGCAGAATGGGCTGATCTATGACATCATGGATTAAAATGAAGGGCAGGGAAGAGTCAGCTGCAGAGGGGGGGAACAAAAGATCTAAGGGAATGTTTGACAAATGATGGCAAATAAAATATGAGCTCACAGAGCTCGAGCTTGCTGTTAATATGGTTTCCAGATATCATTCAGGGGCAAGGAGTAGCCCAGCAGGGTGACCTTTGCTAGAGGATCTGGGGTGGGGTTTTTTTTGAGTTGTTTGGGGTTTTCTTTCTCCAAAACATCACAAATGAGTAGCTGTTTGACAATGAGCATTCACTGGCTGCCTACAAATGAGCTCCTTTCCCCCTTTCCCTGCTGCAAGGATTGCACAGTAGCTGGGGACCGAGTTCCCAGGCTGAAGAATTTATTGAGGTATTTACTAAATCCATCTGTAGACACCCAACATTTACTGTCAGCATTTTAGAGTGACAGCAATTAGTGATGAAAAGGTATCTCTGGGTGCCTGGGAGGGCTGTTTAGGCACATTTGTAGGTGTCTCAGCGGACTCTAGATGCAAGAAAGGCTGTCTGTGATGGGCTCACTTATTATAAATAACATCCAGGTAATAGTACACCTCAGCTGCTGCTGTTAAAGGTGGTTTCTTCATCCATGCTTCACTTCATTGGTTACTCTTAAGAGGGCCTACAAGAAAGCTGGGGAGGGACTTTTCAGGGGGTCAGAGAGTGACAAGACTGAGGGGAATGGAACAAAACTAGAAGTGGGGAGATTCAGATTGGATGTTAGGAAGAAGTTCTTCCCCATGAGGGTAGTGAGAGCCAGGCACAGGTTGCCCAGGGAGGTGGTGGAAGCCTCATGCCTGGAGGATTTTGCAGCCAGGCTGGATGTGGCTGTGAGCAACCTGCTGCAGTGTGAGGTGTCCCTGCCCATGGCAGGGGAGTTGGAACTGGCTGATCCTTGAGGTCCCTTCCAACCCTGACAATTCATAGTATCAGTCAGGGTTGGAAGGGACCACAAGGATCATCTAGTTCCAACCTCCCTGCCATGGGCAGGGACACCTCACACTAGATCAGGCTGGCCAGAGCCTCAGCCAGCCTGGGCTTAAACACCTCCAGGGACAGGGCCTCAACCACCTCCCTGGACAACCTATTCCAGGGCTTCACCACTCTCATGGGGAAGAACTTCCTCCTCACATCTAGCCTGAATCTCCCCACCTCCAGCTTCATTCCATTCCCCCTAGTCCTATCACTACCTGAATTCTCTGATTCTTAATGGGCATACAGGGTGAAATGGGGAGTGCTGTGGTGTCATGGGATATGAACCCCTCTAACTGCTCTTGTTGTTCTGACAAATAGGAGTGGAAGAAAGTAGAGTTTGCCATTCAGGGTTGATGGTGTTCTTATGGATGAGAGATCTGAATTCAGAGAAAGAATCACAGGAAGGGTAAGGGTTGGAAGGGACCTCTGAGGTTCATCTAATCCAAGCTGCTGTTAGAGCAGGATCACCCAGAGTAAATCACCCAGTAACACATCCAGGCAGGTTTGGAATGCCTCCAGAGAAGGAGACTCCACTACCACTCTGGGCAGCCTGTTCCAGTGCTCTGCAACCCTCGAGGTGAAGAATTTTTTCTTTGTTTGGGTGGAACCTCAGTTTGTGTCAGTGTTTGTGTTTCAGCTTGTGTCCATTGCCAGAGGGGGGCGGGGGGGAATATTCTGGTGCTGTGAAGCCAGGAAGGTGAAGCATCTCCCTGTGGGCTACTGGCTGTGAGAGCATCAACAGAAGCTTCAGCCCTGCTGCCTGTGAGCTAAATGTTGAGAACAGAGGAACTGCTGGAAGGAACCAGGTGCCTGTGGTTGTATTCCTGACAGTTCTGACTTTGATGGCTTCATTATGCCGTGTTTATAATTTCTGAAGATGCTAGGCAGTGTTTGAGGGAAAACAGCAACCTCCTCTGAGGGAGGAGGGAAAAAGAAATGGATTTTTTTAAATACTGGCAGAGATATAAAAAGGGGGAAAAAAATCTCTAGTGGGATAAGTGTGGCAGGAATGCCACGGGGCCAAGACCAAGTTGTTTCACCCAGGGTTGACCCTCAGACATCAGCAGCTGTTGTCTGAAGGCACGTGTGCTCAGGGAATGGGGAGGGAAGGCCATGGAGGGCTGGCTGCTCTCCAAGCAGGCAAGGGCTGGATGTGCCACCAGAGGAGCTGGAGACAGATGTGTGGGAAACATAACTGTACACCTGTGTACCCTTCTCAGAAGATGCTCTGCCTGGAAATGTGGAACTGCAGAGGTGGGATGTTAGCAGGGAAATTAATTTTTCGACATCAGTGCTATCTGGTTAGAGTAATTGCTTGTTATCTGCTCCCCTGGGGCTTGAAGCTCGTGGAAAGGACTATTTACATCTCAGAGCATGCTTAAAGGAAGGAGAGAATTGCACTCTGTCGTTGCAAGGCCCTGTTCTGGCTCTTGGATATGCCAACATGGATAATAAATGAATAACTGTACTTAGGGAACTCTTTCTCCTGCCCCATCTGCTCCAGACAGTGCCTGAGTTGGACACATTTATTCACCTGCTGGGGTTGGTAGGTAGTGGACTATGAGATAGAATAGAACAGAACAGACCTTCGAGATCATTGTGTCCAACCTACCATCCAACACCATCTAATCAACTAAACCATGGCACCAACCACCCCATCAAGTCACTTCCTAAACACCTCCAGGGATGGTGACTCCACCACCTCCCCGGGCAGCACATTCCAATGGCCAACCTCTCTTGCTGGGAAGAACTTCTTCCTAACATCCAGCCTCAAAGATCATCAAGTCCAACCTGTCACTCAATACCTCATGACTACTAGACCATGGCACCCAGTGCCACATCCAATCCCCTGTTGAACACCTCCAGGGATGGGGACTCCACCACCTCCCTGGGCAGCACATTCCAATGGCTAACAACTCTCTCAATGAAGAACTTTCTCCTCACCTTGAGCCTTAACTTCCCCTGGTGCAACCTGAGACTGTGTCCTCTTGTTCTGGTGCTGGTTGCCTGGGAAAAGAAACCAACCTCCACCTGGCTACAACCTCCCTTCAGGTAGTTGTAGAGAGCAAGAAGGTCTTCCCTGAGCCTCCCCTTCTCCAGGCAGTCAGGAGGTGTGTTAGGTATTAGGGAATAAGTTGGACTTGATGATCTCTGAGGTCTTTTCCAACCTGCTTGATTCTGATATTCCATGATTTAAGTGAGGAGTGACCTCAGCCCTGGCTGGTGGCTTAGAAGGCCCTCTGTGGGCTGATGGGGAAGGAAGGAATTTTTGTCTTTGATATTTCCTCCCCTCCCCCCCCCCTTTTTTTTTTTTTTATTCTGGTTTTTGGGGTTATTATTTTTTTGTCTTTTAAAATTTATTCTTTGCAAAGCCTTCAGTAAACACTGCCATAAAGCATGCTGATGGAAACCAACTGCAAATTGAGGCATTATTTCACGTTATTTGTACCAGGAGTTTATTGCATTCGCAGTTATTTACAGTATGTAAATAAGCTTCCCAGGGCAGACAAATGTGCTGCTATAACTCAGTTGTTTCAGCATTAAAAAGAGGAGGGGAGGGGGGGAAAGGAAATCAACCAAACCCCATAGATGCAAGAAAAGATTATGGATTCTTATTTGTTTGGTTGGGGTGGGTTGTTTTTTACCCCCCCCTCCCCTTATAGGATTAGCTCTGTTTCAAAGTAGTTTCCATCTCCTGAACTGCTGAAATCTGTGTACTTCAGCTACCTGCATTGTGTTATAAATCCATAATGACTGCTTTCCACCCAATATTGTGTTAGGGTTTGAATTATTAACTGCTAAATGGCTGCTCCTAGGTTGTAAAGCAGCAAGAATTCCCTGCCAGTTGCAGGTGAGCCCCTGGTTTGGGCAGGGAGGCAGCTTGCAATGTTCATCACAGTGTCTGGAGACAGAGGCAATTATATGCAGATGGAGCACAGGCAGAACAAAGATAAATGTAAAGGTCCTCTTGAAAGCCTGCTTGCAGATATTCCCCACAGAAATGTGGGCTACAGTGTAATTGCCTGGCTTTTAGAAGGGTTGATTTTCATCCCACTGAACCTAATGGCAAAGCATCTCTTGATTTTGTGCAGCAGCAGGGCAGGCTCCAGAGCTCTGGCTCCAGATTAAAGCAGCCTAAGAAGTATTTGAAGAGAGGGAGAGAGTGAGGCAGTGAACTGCTGTGGGAGAAAACATTGGTTGGGTGTGTGGAGTTTTGAAGAGACTGCTCAGTTGTGGAAGAGGTTTCTGCATTGGCCCACACACTTTGTCTGATTGTCCTGGTTAGAGCCAGAGCAGAACTGTTTCTCTTCAGTGATTTGACTTCCCAGCTCAGTCTCTGCTCAGTGCTGGCACTTTCTGAACTTCCAGGCAGGTTTGCACAGCCTGTGGCTGCTTCTAGCAGTGAGGCCTTTGCAGGGCAGAGTTAGAATAGAATAAAGCAGGTTGGAAGAGACCTTCAAGATCATTGTGTCCAACCCATCATCCAACACCACCTAGTCAACTAAACCATGCAACCAAGCACCCTCTCAAGTCTCCTCCTGAGCACCTCCAGTGATGGTGACTCCACCACCTCCCCGGGCAGCCCATTCCAATGGGCAATCACTCTCTCTGTGGCAAACTTCCTCCTAACCACCTCTTGCTTAGACTTGCTCCTGGGCACACCAAGGGCACTGCCACATTTTGTGCCACATGCTGGGGTGCAGTCAGTCAGAGGAGGTACCTGCAGGCAGAAGCAGAGAGCACAGGTGACCCTCAGCTGGCCAACAAGGGATTGCATCCCATGGATGTCATCTTCAAGCTGGGGGATCACCAGGGCTAATCCCCTTCTTCAATTGCTGGTGTCCCAGGAGGACTCTGCCCATTCTGCCTTTGATCCTCATCTGTGTGATTATGAATCCAGTTCCTGAATCTGGTTCCCATCTGCTGCTGAGTCCAGTCTGGGACTTGGCCAGTGCCTGGCCCCAGCATCAGTGGTGACAATGGTGACCTCATTGCCTTCTGGGGTTGGGTTCCATGTTGGTTTGTATCTGTCTCTATTTCATTGGATTGTTCTCATTTTCATCCCAAATGGTTTAGTTTCTTTCCCACCCCATCAGTCTTTCTCTCTCCTTCCCTTTCCCTTCTCTTTGGGAAGGTAGAGAGGTTCATGGACAGCCTCTGCCACTAGTCTGGTGGCCAGCCCAGCCCTGACCTTAATGCAGCAAGCTGGGTGTATTTCCAGGATCCTCAGCTAGGCTGCTATTGGTTTCTTACATTATTTTTCTTTCCCCTGGAGAAATCATGCTGTTTGACAAATGTAGCATGAAAACAAACCCTTCCAATAACCAACAGCAGAAATGAGTGATGATTTCTGGTAGTTCTGGCTCAAGAAGGAAGGATTCAAAACCTAGGTGAAGCTGGTGTTTGATGGATCTGTGGAGCTAGCTCCAGGTGGTCTGTCCTGCATGGCCTTACATGGTTAGAGGAGCATAGCTGGGCAGGGATGAGTGGTCTGTCCTGCTGCCTCCACATGTTTTGAGGTTGTGGGAGGATGAGAGTTGCTGCACAGGATTCATAGGCTGTCATAAAGAGAGTAAAGCAGCATGCCAAGCTGTCATGGGTGATGCTACACATCTTTCTGGTGTATCACCCCACCACTGCCTGTCTCATGCTCTCTGTAGTTAGACAGGATGTGATTGCTGCTGAGTGTGAGCACAGAGCTCCCCATTGGGCATGGGAAGCATCTCCTGGTTCACACAGATGAACTCTCAGCTTCCCTGCAAAATATTTAGAAGAGAAGACAAATCCCTTCTGTCAACTGCAATGATTAAATGTGCTGTGGAGATGGCTCTTTCCACCACCTCTGGGTTCTCATTAGGACAGGCAGTGCCTTACTCACAGCCTGCAGAGCTGACCCTGCCTGCTGAGTGTGCTGCAAGCTGTGTTGCCCTGGAAGGACTTTGTCTCGGGGGCAATAAATCTCTTTTGTGGGCAGCACTGCTTTCCCCACTGGCTGGATGAATGCACCTGCACGTGGGCTGCTGCCATGCTGTCAGCTCTAGCTGGGAGCTTGGCACCTGAAAGTCATTCCCTTGGAAACAGAAGACCTTAAGGGTCTAAAAGGTAACAAAAGCAAATGTGGTTCAAGTCCAACAGCTGCTGTGTCACAGCAGAGCTGGGAGGCTCTGCCCTTCCATGTGTGGTTTAGTCCTCACTCTGTTCTTCAGCTTCAGCATCTGCTTGAAAAAACCTTTGCAGAGTTCCTGGCAGGATGCATCGATGGTTGTAGCATGCCCTAGAGCAGAGCAATATGTGCTACACCCTGACCTCTGCTGAGCCAGCCTGTTGGTGCAGGAAGGTAGGTGATGTATTCATGTGGATGTTTTGAAAGCAAATCAACTTTGGCTCTTCACAGAGTTCCTTTGGATACAAACTATGGAAAGCAGATTCCTAGCTGGCTAGATCTGATGGCACTGCAGAGACACAGGGAGAATGTGAGGTGGTTTGTTGGCACCCACTGAAGAGCATAAGGCAGCTCAGCTATTCCTTATGATCTTTTCCAAGCAGCAAGTAGATGGTTCCTCAAGCACAGCCTTTATTGACACTGGTGTTGTCAGGTGCAAGCCTACTTTCCCCTTCACCCCTAGTTGCTTTTCCCACCACTTTTGTGTTTGCTGCCTCTCCTCTGTTCCTAGGAGTCAAGGAAGGCATCTCTCAATCTCAGTCTGCTGGACACTTAATTGGTACCAGGGAGAAACCTGCAGAGCAAGATGAGCTCTGTTGAGGGCTTTTTTTCCCTTTGTCTTTCCACTGGCCATTGTGATCAGCCCCCCCCAGCAATGTGCTGTAATGAATCACCACCTTGCAGGTGAGGAATAAATTAGCCTTATGGAAAGAACTTTGCCATAGAAGCCACATCAACTTCTGCTGTATTACCCCAAGGTTCCTGGTAATTGCTGTGATCTGGGGCTGGGGGTGAGGGGGAAGACATCCAGAGGAGAAATGCAATTTGTTGCTGTGGCTACTAGCTCCTGGATTTATTGTCTCTCCTCTTTCTCCCTGAGTGCTGTAAAATACACCACAAATTCAGCTTGCTTGCCTTTTGGGTTGGTTTCCCCCCCCCCCCCCCCCCCCCCCCCCCTTTCTTTTGTTTTGGGGTTGCTCTTTAATTTATTTTGGAGTAAATTCTGTCCACAGTTTCCTAGCCCTGGGGAGTGCTGCATTGCTGTGGGCTTGTACTGTAATCAGTGCCTGGTGTTGGGTTAGCTGGCATCTCTTGTCAGCTCAGAGGCTGCTATTTAAACACACTTTTGATGTAACCCTTCCCTGGAGTGGCCTGGAGTGCCTTGTCCTGGGTGTCTTCTGAGGTGAACCACAGCAGCTTGGTGCTGATGTACAGAGGATGGAGAAAGCATCTGGTACGCCCTAGGGCTCTGGTTGGAAAGGACATCCAACATCCTCCAGTCCAGCCACTATCTAACTACCAAGTCTGGGGCTAAACCATGTCCTTCAGCACCATGTCTCTGCCTCTGTTAAACACCTCCAGGGATGGGGATTCAACCACCTCCCTCATTCCAGTGGCTGAGAACCCTTTGCAGTGAAGAAGCTTCTTCTCAAGTCTAACCTGAAGCTGCTCTGGTGACCATTTCCTTTCATCCTATCGTTTGAAGAGGCTGAGCCCCCCTCACTCCAACCTCCTCTCAGGTAGTTGTAGAGAGTGAAGAGGTCTCCCCTCAGCCTCCTTTTCTCCAGACCAAACAACCCCAGCTCCCTCAGCCACCCTTCCATCAGCCTGGGAAGTACTGAGGAGAAAGGGAGGGCTGTTCTTTCAAAGAAAAACCTGGTTCCTCCCTGGGAATTTTCTGGTGAGCCTGGTCAAGTCTTTTCAGCCCCTAAAAAAAGCCAAGTTCTGCAACAGCCCTGTGCAGCAGGGTGCTGTGAAGTGGTCAGGTAGTGCTGTGAGCACATCAGGGGTGCCTTAGGCTATTAAGGATGCTATTGCTTTTCTTCATCCAGATAGAGCTCTTTATTTGCTTGCAGCAGATGACAGCACTGTGAGCATTTCTCCTCTGCTTTCATTTGCATCTGCCTTCCCCTGATAGGATTTGGCTTTTTCAGGGGGTGACTCCCAGTTTCCACTGGCATATCTTAAAGAAATTGTGATACCAGGAATGAAAGCTGAGCAAAAGCATCAAGAGAGCAAGGTGCCTTCTTCAGAAGCCAGTTTTCAGCACAGCAAACAGTGAGCTGTTGTAAGCTTTTACATGAGCTGGGAGTGAGGAAGTCACAGCAATATCTCCCTGCCAGGAGTCTGGGAAACTGGCTTTTGATACTGGAGTCTTTAGAGACAGTTATGGCCTTCTGATGTCCTCATTTCATAGAATCAATAAGGCTGGAAAAGACCTCAGAGATCATCAAGTCCAACCTGTCACCCAGCACCTCATGACTAAGCAAACCATGGCTCCAAGTGCCACGTCCAATCCCCTCTTGAACACCTCCAGGGACGGTGACTCCACCACCTCCCTGGGCAGCACGTCCCAATGGCTAATCTCTCTTCCTGGGAAGAACTTTCTCCTCACCTCTAGCCTAAATTTCCCCTGGCACAGCTTGAGACTGTGTCCTCTTGTTCTGGTGCTGCTTGCCTGGGAGAAGAGACCAACCCCCACCTGGCTATAACCTCCCTTCAGCTAGTCATAGAGAGCAATAAGGTCTCCCCAGAGCCTCCTCTTCTCCAGGCTAAACAACCCCAGCTCCTGAATTTGCTATGAAAAGATCATCAGAGCTTTAGCATTTGGACTCCCAGAATGAATGCTGGAACAGGCTGCCCAAAGAGGTGGTGGAGTCTCCATCAGGTATTGCCATCTCTGCACAACTAGATCTGCTCTAAAGGCTCTGCAGCCCTCAGGCAGTGGTTGCTGAAGGAAATGCTGTCTACATGTGCAGTGTGGTGATGCCTGAGATCCCCTGTGGTTGCAAGCCCAAGACAGTTATAGAGAGGAGATTCATGTTGGTTTCCAGTCTTTACCACTGAAGCTGAGGGCATGCCCTGAGCTTCTGTGTTTAAATGGTGCCACTTGGTGCCATGGTTTAGTCATGAGGTCTGTGGTGACAGGTTGGACTTGATGACCTTTGAGGTCTCTTCTAACCTTGGTGATTCTGTGGTTCTGTAAATGGTTCCTGAAGTGTTTTATTATTACACTGCTCTGCATCTTTCAGTAAAACAGGCCTGTGACCTTCAGACCCCCTTCAAGACCCCCTTCAAGACCCCAACCTTTGGCCATTCAGCCCCAAAGCTCTCTCCTCTTGATGGAAGTCAACAGCATTAAGGTTGTGGAAGTCAGGGGAGGTGCAGTGGCTGTAAGTGATCAAAGGGAGTCAGCCTGGGATAAAGATTTAAGAAGGATTTGCTCATTTCAGAGCAAGTGATAGACTGCTACATTGCAGGGCTCATGCCATGCCAGGGCAGAGCAAAGCCTGACTCTGCAGAAGTGCCCATGATGGATGATAATGAATGCTTCTTTGCATAAGACTTTCATTTGCTGGAGAGAAACATTTATTATTGCTGAGTGATAGTGTGCTCTTTGATTTTTCATCTGCTATTTCCTGATCCAGTGATAAATCTTAACTGTTCAGGTTCTGGCTCTTCTTCATGATCTAAATGATCCTTTTCAAAGTTGACTGGCAAAGAGGACAGGCTGGGCAGCCTGGTCCATCAGATCTGCTGAAAGTCTGGTCCAAGAGGGGGGAAAAAACCCCCAAAAAGGCAGAAGAAAAAGGGGAAGGCAGAGTGGATGCAGCCTGCCAGCTCTTGGAAGGAATATATGGGCTTCAAGATACCCTGGAGAGTTGCTTCCTTTAGATCTTGACACAAACTCCTCCCTTGCCTTTCATGTTCCAGGCTCCTAGGGTTAGCTGGCTTAGTAAGATGAGATGGATTCTTAAAGGATGCAAGGTTGAGCCAGGACAACTTCCCCATCTGGAGTACTGGGTCTAGTTCTGGGCTCCCCAGCTCCAGAGAGACAGGGAACTGCTGGAAAGAGTCCAGAGAAGGCTACAAAGATGCTGAGGGACCTGGAGCATCTCTGTGAGCAGGAAAGGCTTGAGACTGAGACTGTGTCCTCTTGTTCTGGTGCTGGGTGCCTGGGAGAAGAGACCAACCCCCACCTGGCTCCAACCTCCCTTCAGGGAGTTGTAGAGAGCAATAAGGTCTCCTCTGAGCCTCCTCTTCTCCAGGCTAAGCAACCCCAGCTCCCTCAGCCTCTCCTCATAGGGCCTGTGCTCCAAACCCTCACTCCCTAGTGCCTGGAAAGCAGAGGAGTTGCTGTGCATTAATTGCTCATCTTGCCTCCTTCCTCTCCCCACATCACCCTGCCTTGTGTGTGTGTGTGTGGTGCAGAGACCTGCAACGGAGCTGCAAACCCTCAGGAGGAACTGATAGCAAACCCTGCCTCTAACTGCTTCTCCCACATGATGTTTTTTCTGCTGATTTCTTTCTTTCAATGCCAAATTATCTTGGTTGCAAAAAAAACAAAACCCCAACCCTTACAGAAGAGTCTAATTGCATCATCAACCACTTTCTAATTGATAGGGAAGGAAAAGAGAGGGGAAGGGGGGGGTTGTGGGGGGAAAAAAAAGGCAAGCCATTAGCCCAAACAGAGCTTTCTGTATCTCAGTGTTATAATTAGATTTGGAATCTTTCAATATATCTCCAAAAAAAAACCCACCCAACCTATTTCCCCCACATTCAAAGCACTTAGGGTGATTTAAAGTCCTCCTCATTCCTTCATACAACCCCTGTCAGCTGGATGGGGGTATAAATTATTCAGTAATTACAATAAATATCAGCTTAATATACATATATATCATTGTAATTAACTGTCCAAATAGCTGAAAGCAATTTGTTTTGCCTTTAATTCTCTTTTGGCTCCCTGGCTTTTGGAGCTGTCCTTTGCCTGAGACTCTCCATCTCTCGCACGGTTTAGCCACCACCGGCAGACAGCCCCTCGTTGATATGCTCTGAATTAATGCTGCTCTCTCCTCTGCTCATGAAAGGAGGCTGGCTCTGGGTTAATTTTAAAGAGAGTGGTTACCATGTCCAAGTAATGCCATTTAAATGCATTTATCTGATACTTCTCTTTGAATTGGTTAGGCTACACCTTGAGTACTGTGTCCAGTTCTGGGCCCCTCAGTTTAGCAAAGACATTGAGACACTTGAAGGTGTCCAGAAAAGGGCAAGGAGGCTGGGGAGGGGTCTGGAGCACAGCCCTGTGAGGAGAGGCTGAGGGAGCTGGGGTTGCTTAGCCTAGAGAAGAGGAGGCTCAGGGGTGACCTCATTGCTCTCTACAACTACCTGAAAGGTGGTTGTAGCCGGGAAGGGGTTGGTCTCTTCTCCCAGGCAACCAGCACCAGAACAAGAGGACACAGTCTCAAGCTGCACCAGGGGAGGTTTAGGCTTGAGGTGAGGAGAAAGTTCTTCACTGAGAGAGTCATTCGTCATTGGAATGTGCTGCCCAGGGAGGTGGTGGAGTCACCATCCCTGGAGGTGTTCAAGAGGGGATTGGGCATGGAACTTGGTGCCATGGTCTAGTCATGAGGTCTGTGGTGACAGGTTGGACTTGATGATCTTTGAGGTCTCTTCCAACCTTGGTGATACTGTGACACTGGGTGTGCCCAGGGCAGCCAGTTTGGCTGGGAACGTCTTGCTGCCTGCTGGACAGCAGCCCTTGAGGCTGTGTCCTCTTGAACACCTTGTTTAAGCTGCACCAGGGGAGGCTTAGGCTGGAGGTTAGGAAGAAATTCTACACAGAGAGAGTGATTGCCCATTGGAATGGGCTGCCTGGGGGGTGGTGGAGTCACCATCACTGGAGGTGTTCAGGAGGAGACTTGATAAGGTGCTTGGTGCCATGGGTTAGTTGCTTAGGTGGTGTTGGGTGATAGGTTGGATGCAATGATCTCAACGGTCTCTTCCAACCTGGTTTATTCTATTCTAAGCTTAGCTGTGGCTCATGGAGCCTGGAGCACCTCTTCACCACTGGTGACGTGGAAGCTGAGGCCCTTGAGGCAGCTTTCTGGGGCAAACATCTTCTTGCACTCCACAACCTCTGCTTGGATTGGAAGAGGCTTTTGCAGATCATCTAACTCCACCTCCCCTGCAGTGAGCAGGGACACCCTCAACCAAACTAGGTTCTTGGGAACCATTTCCTGAGTTTTGCTGCCAGTGAGGATCAGCTCTCCTCTGCTTGAACACAGGGTGAGAGCTTTGAGGTGCTGGGGATGTCTCAACCCAAAGTGTTTAATGCATGCCCATTTGTGGTGGCCCTGCTGAAGTGTGCTCTGGGCTGTGTGTGAAGCTCCAATGGGGTCCTGCCTGAGAGATCTCAAACAGAAGTGGTGATAGGAGCTGAGTGGGGGCTGCCTCTCCAATGAGGAACTCATGGAATCAATAAGATTGGAAGACACCTCAAAGATCAAGTCCAACCTGTCACCCAACACCTGGCACCAAGTGCCACATCCAATCCCCTCTTGAACATCTCCAGGCTTGATGTGGCTCTGAGCAACCTGATCTAGCTGGGGAGGCTCCTGCTTATTGCAGTGGGGTTGGACTAGATGACCTTTGGACTGCACTATGTTGGAAGGGACCTCTATGATTCTGTGAACTATCAGCTGGGAGAGCAAAAGGGTAACACTGGTAGGGCAGCAGAAGCCCAGGTGGCAAATCGGAGTGGTGAAGATGTGCCAGAAGAACCATTGTAATGATGAATTACAGAACAACAGGGATTGGAAGGGACCCCCTGGAGATCTTCTACTCCAATCCCCCTGCCAGAGCAGGGTGTGTAGGATGGTGTCCAGGTGGGTTTGGAATGACTTCAGAGGTGGAGACTCCACCACCTCACTGGGCAGCCTGTTCCAGTGCTCTGTCACTTGCTGTGCTCCAGTTTGTGCCTGGTACCTCTTGTCCCTCTTGTCCTGTTGCTGGGCACAGCAGGTGCTGCTGGTTTGTTAGGTTAATATGAGGTTTTTGTGTGGCTGGGTGTTGTGTTTGGGGGTTTTCTTTCTTTAATTTGATGGGAGGGGGAAGCAGAGGAGGCTCCTGATACTGTTATTCATCTGACTAAAGAGCTCATGTTAACATTCTCTCTTTAAAATCCAGCACTGGCCTGTGTGTAAAATGAGCTTTGAAGTTCTGAGCTGACAAAGCCCAGGGGGGAGCATGGCTTTTATTAACAGCTGCTGGTACACGTCAGGAGCTCTGGTTTAATGTTTAGTAAAAACCCTTTTCTCTGTGAGCAGAAAGAATCCCTGAGCTGAGCCATGTGCTGGCCATGGCTGGGAGGTCTGCTGCCTCTTTGCCCCTAAGCTCCCCTCCTGGGAGGTCTGCTGCCTCTTTGCCCCTAAGCTCCCCTCCTGGGAGGTCTGCTGCCTCTTTGCCCCTAAGCTCCCCTCCTGGGAGGTCTGCTGCCTCTTTGCCCCTAAGCTCCCCTCCTGCACAGTGCTTGGAGCCTGTGGGTGAGATGGGAGTTGAAAACCAGTCTGTGGTGGCAGTTGCTGCTGAGAGTCCATAAGTCATAGGATGTTAGGGGTGGGAAGGGACCTCTAGAGATCAAGTCTAATTCCCCTGCCAAGGCAGGATCACCCAGGGCAGGTCACGCAGGGGGAGGTCTTGTGCAAGTCTCTAGAGGAAGAGACTCCACAACTTCTCTGGGCAGCCTTCTCCAGCACCCTCACAGTAGAGCTTCTCCTCGTGTCGAGGTGCAGCTTCCTGTGTTCCAGTTTGTATCCCATGACCTATTACTGGGCATCACCAAAAGGAGACTGGCACCTTCATCTCCACAGTGTGTTGGAGCTGCTTGTGTGTAGGCTCATGAAATGGCAGCAGGGTTGGGGTTTTATCTTGTCCTCTTGGGTGGGGGTGGTGGGGGGCTGGTTTGGGAGGGGTTAGTGATTTTCTTTTGGTTTTTAGGTGGTGAGGTGATGTAAGCTCCAAGGCTGCCCTTGGATTTCAGTTGGGTTCTGCTGCTTTCAAAGGCTCTTAGGTGCTTTTGGAAAACATTTTAATGAAGAGGCATCCTTAGCCTTATCCTCTGTGGCTGTCCAATCAGTCTTTCTTCAGATGGCTCCCTTGCTGTGTGGCTCAGTCCCTCTGCTGCGGTAGTGGGGCCAGTTCCTTTCTGAAGTGTGAATGTTTTGCTGTAATCATTGAATTCCCAAAATGTGAGGAATTTCTGTGAATTGGTGGTGCTGACCAGCCTGCAGTCATGATGGTAAGGATCTGTGCTCCTGTGTTAAAGGCAGGGGTGGATCACAACTGCTTGCTGAGAGTCAAGACAGGGTGAAGAGTGTAGATTTCCCCTTCCCCCTTCCAGTGGTCAGTCACAAGTCCACAGCACCTCCACAAAGCAAGCAGAAGTGGAGCCTTCCTGTCTCTCTAAGATGATCCCCTGAATATACAGCCACACTGGCTCCTCATGGTACCATCTGAGAGGAACTGCACAAGTGAAGAGGATCAGAGGCTGCAGAACCACCCCTGTGGGGACAGGCTGAGAGAGCTGGGGCTGCTCAGCCTGGAGAAGGCTCCAGGGAGACCTTAGAGCAGCCTTCCAGCACCTGAAGGAGGCTCCAGGAGAGCTTGGGAGGGACTTTTGACAAGAGCTTGGAGTGATAGGATGAGAGGAAATGGATTGAAACTTGAGGAGGGGAGATTGAGACTGTAGAGAAGGAAGAGATTCTTTGCAGCGAGGGTAGGGAGGCACTGGAACAGGTTGCCCAGGGAGGCTGTGGATGCCTTCTCCCTGAAGATGTTTAAGGCCAGGTTGGATAAGGTCTTGAGCAACCTGAGCTGATGGGAGATGTCCCTGCCCATGGCAGGGGGCTGGAACTGGATGATCATTAAGGTCTCTTCCAACCCAGACCGTTCTGTGAGTCTAACAAGAGCCAGCCAGAGCTCTGAGTCCTTGGAGCAAGCACTGCTGTTTCTCCCCACACAGCCCTGGACCTCAGACCAGGCTAATTCCTTGCAAGGGTCTCCACTTCCCCAAGTCATTTACAAGTTGATAAGGGTTGATGAGAGACCTTCTTGTCCCGAGATGCTGGCAGCTTTAATGACTTGTGGAAGGCTGGAGAAAGAGGTCGCTGTTGATGCTGTGATTAGGCATTTGCACTCCTTGGCTTTGGGGAGCTGAGAGTGGCTGCTCTGGAATGAAAGACGAGCAGCCTGAATTTTTTATGCTGCAGTTCAAGTATATTTGGGCTAGATTCATCAAAGGGATAACCAGGAGAGATCTCTTTCATTTGTAGAGTCTTAATGAATAACATGACACTGCTATTCATTATTTATCTGCTTTCCCCATTCTAATTAATAGTTCTGATGGCCACTTCTGATTCTTTTTTCTTTCCCTTCCCCCTTATATTTATAGAAAGTGATCACTTCAAAAATATTGAATCATGCTGCTGTTTGTCATCTTCCCTAACATTTCCTTAGTGTTAGGACAGACTGAGTCCTGCTCTGACTTTCAAGTACATAGATGAAGAACATCATCGAGTTTTCTGTTCCTCCAAGTGTAAGGTTTGTGGGTTTTCCTTCCCTCATGCTTTTGCAGTGCAGTTGAGCTGCCTTTCCTTCTGTGAGAAGGAAGCACCAGACACCTCTTGAGGTGAACAGGCACAGCCACAAGCAGAGAAATTGGTGGGGTGAGGGGGGTGGGATTTCCAACCTGCTTGATTCTGTAAACAAGGAGGTAAAGACCTTTGAGGTCATCACATCCAACCTATCACCCAACACCATCCAATCAACTAAACCATGGCACCAAGCACCCCATCCAGTCTCTTCCTAAACACCTCCAGGGATGGGGACTCCACCACCTCCCTGGGCAGCACATTCCAATGGCCAATAGAATAGAATAAACCAGGTTGGAAGAGACCTTCAAGGTCATCCCGTCCAACCTATCATCCAACACCTCCTAATCAATTAAACCATGCAACCAAGCACCCTATCAAGTCTGCAACTCTAAATGCAAACCCTTGTGAAACCCAACTGGAAAAGATGCCTCTTTCCATGTGAATCAGAGAATTGTCAGGGTTGGAAAAGACTTCAAGGCTCAGCCAGTTCCAACCTCCCTGTCATGGGCAGGGACACCTCACACTACAGCAGGTTGCTTACAGCCACCTCCAGCCTGGCTGCAAAAACCTCCAGGGATGAGGCTTCCACCACCTCCCTGGGCAGCCTGCGCCAGTCTCTCACCATCCTCATGGGGAAGAACTTCTTCCTGACATCCAATCTGAATCTACCCATTTCTAGTTTTGTTCCTTTTCCCCCCAGCCACTCCCTGACATCCTGAACAGTCCCCTCCCAGCTTTCTTGCAGCCCCTTTCAGATACTCAAAGGCCACAATTAGGACTCCTCAGAGCTTTGTCTTCTCCAGATGGAACAACCCCAGCTCCCTCAGTTTGCCTCCATAGCAGAGCAGCTCCAGCCCTCTGCTCATCCTCGTGGCCCTTCTCTGGACACCTTCCAGCACCTCCAGATCCCAAGCCCCCCCCTTCCCTCCCCCCCTCCCCCCCATGGTTATTGATCACAGCTTGTAAAAATTATACCCCAAAAGGTTAACCTTCCACAGTTTTTCCAAGCCTAGAGTAGGATGTACAACAGAAGATTAGAAAGAGAGAGAGAGAGAATACTTGAGATTTCCCAGGTGGAACTTTGCCACTTTCTGGTTTAATTAATGCTTTTAATTAATACTTTGGAAGAAAAAAAAATGAAACCTTTTCTCTTCCTCATTGGAATGCAAAGGGTTTGGAGAACGTTTAGGAGGCTTCCTAATGAATCTGCTGAAACAGGGTGGTTTAAAATGTATTCCTTCCCTCCTCAGTAGAAGGGGAAATGCTGTTTTGTCCTGGTTGCATCCTAGATGAGGAATTCCCTCAGCAAATGCTTCCTCTGCAGTCCTTGTGTCTCCATTTATTTATCTCTATCTATACTTTTTAGTGCAAATTGAAAGTTGCTTTGTCCCAAAACTTTCACACAAGGCTTCCTTTCATGGGGAACTGGGAGTTTTCCTTCCTCTGATGTGGGTGTTTGCTCTCACTGGGAGCTACCCTGCCTTTCAGAAGTGGGGTAAAGCCCACTTCTGACTGAGGAGCTGGAGAGAAGCCACTCAGCAGCAAGCTGTCCAGCACTGAGGAGATGGACTCATGCTGGTTGGAGTGGCTGGAGAGCTGCCAAATAGAAAGGGACTGATTGACAGCTGGCTGAACATGAGCCAGCAGTGTGCCCAGGTGGCCAAGAAGGCCAATGGCATCCTGGCCTGCATCAGGAGCAGTGTGGCCAGCAGGAGCAGGGAGGTCATTCTGCCCTGTGCTCAGCGCTGGTTAAGCTATAGCTTGAGTCCTGTGTCCAGTTCTGGGCTCCTCAATTTAAGAAGGACATTGAGAGACTTGAAGGTGTCCAGAGAAGGGCAACAAGGCTGGGGAGAGGCCTTGAGCACAGCCCTGTGAGGAGAGGCTGAGGGAGCTGGGGTTGCTTAGCCTGGAGAAGAGGAGGCTCAGGGGAGACCTCATTGCTGTCTCCAAGTCCCTGAAGGGAGGTTGTAGCCAGGTGGGGGTTGGTCTCTTCTCCCAGGCAAGCAGCACCAGAACAAGAGGACACAGTCTTGGGCTGTGCCAGGGGAAGTTTAGGCTGGAGGTGAGGAGAAAGTTCTTCCCAGAAAGAGTAATTTGTCTTTGGAATGTGCTGCCCAGAGAGGTGGTGGAGTCACCATCCCTGGAGGTGTTCAAGAGGGGATTGGATGTGGCACTTGGAGCCATGATTTAATAGTCAGGAGGTGTTGGGTGACAGGTTGGACTTGATGATCTCTGAGGTCTTTTCTAGGTCTTAGCTAGCCCAGGCAAGCTGAGCTCAGCTTGCGTCTGAGGTTTTCGGAGCTCCCTGTCCTGTCCTTCCTGGCGGCAGTCACCAGAGGGGGACAGAGCCCCACGCACGGCGAGTTCCACACCTTCACCCACCAAAACCCTGCTCCTGAGAGCGGACCGGGCGGAGAGATGTGTTTGGGGGTAGCAGGTCCCCAGCTGCACCCCTGGGTGCCCAAGTGCTGGGGGTGAGGCTGGTGGCAGGCTGGCAGGGTTCAGGGTCCAGCCTGCTCTTCCTTTGCTGTTGTAGTTCATCACTCTCTCTTCAGCCTGGAGAAGATTTCTGTGTGCTTTTGAAAACCAACAGCAGCACTTCAAACAGCTGCAGGTTTGCTGGGGGTGATGTGAAAGATTGAGCTCCTCTTGCAAACTCGGTTTCAGAGCTGCTCAGGGGTCTTTCCTGTCTTTCATGGCAGCAGAAACGCTGTTTAGAAATGACTGTTTGTATGGGTAGAGGGATCTGCTCCCCTCAGTTTGGGGCTGCTTCACTGAACGCTGGCATACAGCTCCTGTCCAAGTAGTGAAGTTAGCACCACCCCTGCAGAAGGAAAAATTGCAACCCATGGCACTGAAAATGAGAGGAGAAGCAAATGTGCTGAGCACTTGGCCATTCCAGTAGCAGGCTATGCCTGATTGGAACCTGTAGGGAAAACAAACACAATTATTTCTGTGAGATTGAATTTCACTTCCACCAGGAAAGATAAAATCTGTCACCTGCCTGCTTGCTGGAGGATGCTGGTGGGTACCAGAAGTAGCAGCCAGCCTTGAGTTGGGGTGTGTGCATAGATGCCTGTGTCCTCCTGTCCTATTGCCATGTGTGACCCCTAAAATGTGTGTCACCCATGTGGCAGGAGTCAGCTCCCTCCCAAAAAGCATGATGAGGGCAAAGGAAGTCCCCCAAGCCGAGGAGCCAGAACCTCCTTGAGCTTATGTACCACAGGCTACAAGCCTTGGTGTGGTTTCTTGGCCAGCCATGACTGGTAAAGGGAAATCTGTGAGATCTTAAGACATATAAATAATACCTGGCCTGAGTCCATCTCCTCAGTGCTGGACAGCTTGTTGCTGAGTGGTTTCTCTCTGGCTCCTCAGTCAGACCCTTGCCTGCATCCAGCTGTCCCTGGTAATTAAATGTTAATGCCTCAAGCTGGGAGCTTGTATTGGTGTTTGAAGTGAAGCATGTTAGCAGCCCCTGCGTGGTCACCCTCAGGCTTTGAAGCTCCTCATCTGCTGCTGAGGACAGCAGGGCACAGTCCCACCTCTGTGGGTGCAGCTGCTGTGCTTGGTCCCAGCTGGACCTGCTCAGCAGTTGCCCACTGATTTGGGGAGCCAAGGAATCTTCTCTTGTGCAGGCAGAGGCACTGGCAAGCTAGTGAGGGTTTAGTCTGATGGATCTGAAGAAGAAGACATGAAATATCTGGAGACAGCCCCAAAGAGATGCTCACAGTCCTGTTTGGACAGCTGCTGGCACCTTTACTGGCTGTTTGGTGACACCCACAGATGTGGTCCCAGTGTGAAGGATGTGGGGTATGAGGCATGGAGGCTCCCACAGCCTGTCCTGAGCATCAGCATCCCACAGACCTGGAGCCAGGTCTCCAGGGTGACAGCCAGGGCAAGTCATGAGCTGGAAGGTTCTCCTTTGCTACAGAGGAAAGAGAAGTTCAAGATGGAGAAGGTGGCTAGCAAACCAACCTTGCTGCAGTGCAAGACTCTCTTCCTCCTCCTGAAACCATTTCATGGTGATTACTGCACACACAGAAGGCCTGGGTAATTATTCTGTGGGTTTGTGGGTGTAAATTTAACATGTCATTCCAATGCAGCTACACTGGGAAGGAAGAGTTCCTCCTTTGAGCTTTTTTCTCCTCAATTCTCTGCTTTCAGTCTCCCCATGGGTCCAGAGTAGGTAGTTAACAGTCACCTGGGTGGGAAATAGCTCTGCAGGCTGATCAGCAGTAGGGACTGGCACTGCTGTGGGGCAAACCTGGTTTGCACAAGGAGCTGGGAAGAAGCAACAAAAGTTTGTGCACATACAGGTTGTGACCCAGTCCAAAACAACGAGTGGGAATGCTGAGTGCAGCTAGTAGGTCTCTAAGATAGCTCTCTCAGAGAGCTGCCTTGTCCCCAGCCAAACCATGGAGGTTAATGAGCTCCAAGGGGACACTCCAGCTACCAAAGCCCCTGGTGAAATGGTGGGGAGTTTGCTCAGGGATCCTGAGGGAGGGCAGCTGTTGTTGTCAGTTCTCCAGAGCTCTGGTGGCCAGAGCTTTTGAGCTGAAGCACCAGCAGTTCTCTTTCAAGCTAGCACAGAATGATGGTGCAAACGCATCTCAGGGACACTGTTGGGCATTATTCCCCCCCTGCCTTTAGCATGTAGCACAAGAAGGCACAAAGCTCAGCCCCTGTTGTTTGTTGTAAGTGAAGTTTCCACCGAATTAGAGCAGCTTCCCCCCCTTCAGCTGGTCATGGTAAGCTGAATTTTGTCACTGCTTTGTCTCTTCAGCAGCGAGCCTGAGAACAAATCAGCACAGATGTGGCTTGTTGGAACAGTCCCACAGCTCAGGATGAAAGAGATGGCTGCAAACAACTTTAGATGTCTGTGTGCCTCTGTGTGTCTAGTATAGGCAAAAAAAAAAGGCCTCTGCTGCTGTTTGAGCTGCACAAGAGATGGCTTGGAAAAGCCTCTCAAGTAAGTATAAACTGCTTCCTCTCCCCCATGCTGTTGTCTTGTTCTGCTGTTCCACTCCTTCCTATTTAATTTGTTTCCTTCCTTTTTCCCCCTGCATGAAAGCAAAGGCAGAAGTGCTGAGTGCTGAAGGCACCTGTCCTTATGCCCTGCTCAAAGGTATTTGTAGTGGAATTCCCCAGGGTTCAGGCTGCCCAGCTCTCACAAATGAACCAGCCAAGGAAGCTCATTGCTGAGCAGCTGATTTTCTGCTGCTTGGATAAAGATGTTGGCTGAAGGAGTTTCATCTTTTCAGCTGATCTTTTATTTCCCACATGTATGCTCCATAGCATAGCGTGCCCTGCTGAGAATTAAACCTGTCAGCGCTGTTGGGCTTCCCTCTTCTGCAGTAGCTGTTTGTTTTGTTCCAAGTCCCACAGCATTCAGAACCTGCCAGGCTTGTCCTTCCCATGCACAGCCCCACTGAGGTTCATGAGGAAAGCTGGAGGTGTGCATTTGTGCCCACAAAGGTCTAGGACACCCCAGGCTCTCACACTTCAGAACCCTGGCATCTTGGCATGTGTGGAAGCTCAATGTCTCCTGCCTTTCAAGGGACTTCACTGTGGAAAAGGTTAGGGCAGGTAGGTTTAGGGACAATAAAGGTGTAAGCAGCTATGATTTTCTTGTTTTCCTTTTTGCAGTCCACTGGACCCATTTCATCTTTGGGACATGGAGGAGAGGAGCAGAAACTTACAGAATAACATAGAATCAAAAGCTCCAGGCCTTTGGGGGCAATGGCTGGCAGCTGAGGCATGGGAAGCTCCATGGAAACAGGACAAAGAATTATTTCACTGTGGGGGTGACAGAACACTGGAACAGGCTGCCCAGGGGGGTGGTGGAGTCTCAAGACCTGCCTGGATGAGCTCCTGTGTGACCTGGGCTAGGTGATCCTGCTCTGGCAGGGGGGGTTGGACTGGATGATCTCTTGAGGTCCCTTCCAGCCCCTAACACTCTGATTCATATTTCCAACAGAGAAAGTTTGTTGTACTCAAGCTTTCCATAATATCTATGTGGGGCATGGGGGGGTGGTCTTTGTACCTTGCTGGTATGGCACTTCTTCAGCTGGTGGTGCCTTGACCACAGAGGAAAGGTGTTCCTAAAATGTGATGATTTCATGCCTAAGCTTTGGCTAGTGGCAGCAAGACCCAGGTGATTTTTGACTTGGGACCTTGAGTCAGTCCTTTCTCACCTTTGTAGCTCATCTTGGTCACAGCTGGGGCAGGCATGGGGATCCTTTCTTCCAGGATCAGGAGGTGAACATCCTGAGGATCTGCAAAGCCCTATCAGTCACAACAAAGGCTACTTCTGGTCAGTGCCCTGGGAATGGAAAGGGAACATTCCATGTGTATGCTGCTGTCCCTTGGGCTGCTGCTGTTGAGGGAGGATTTACCAACACAGCCTCAGGAGAAGGTGAGTGGTTGCAAACAAGGTCTCCCCTGAACCTCCTCTTCTCCAGGCTAAACATCCCCAGCACCCTCAAGCCCTGGATTTTCATCTGCCCTGCAACACTGCTTGTGATGTTGAAATACTGTCATTACTTCCATGAAAGTTTGGGGATTTTATTCTGCCTCATCCTAGATTTGCACTTCCCCAGGTCTAGAGCCCGTCAGGACTCTGGCTGGGCTAATCTCTGGGGAGGGAAGCAGAAGCATTTGTGTTGTCTCTGCGTCTTTTAAATGTAGGTTCAGAGCTCTTTTGTTCAGCACCTTGGAAAATAACTGGTGACAAAAGAGATTTGGAGTTTGGATAAGATAAGAATTAAATTGAATAGTTGTCCTGAGCAAACAATGCACTTGAACTGTGCAGGAGGTTGAAAGAGTTGTGCTTGTTTTCTAAATAGACTCTCTGGTTCTCCCTTCTCCTCACATTCTCTGTGCTGATGTTGAGCTTGAGCACTACAACAATTAACAGCCCTGAGCACTGAGGGGGGAAGAGTAAAGTGCTCTTTAGAATTTGATCATGGGCAATGTTCCCAGCCTCCTTTTAGAATAGAATTAACCAGGTTGGAAGAGACCTTTGAGATCATGGAGTCCAACCTATCATCCAACACCATCTAATCAACTAAACCATGGCACTAAGCACCCCATCCAGTCTCTTCCTAAACACCTCCAGGGATGGGGACTCTACCACCTCCCTGGGCAGCACATTCCAATGGCCAATCTCTCTTTCTATGAAGAATTTCTTCCTAACATCCACCCTAAACCTCCCCTGGCACAGCTTGAGACTGTGTCCTCTTGTTCTGGTGCTGTTTACCTGGGAAAAGAGACCAACCCCCACCTGCCTACAACCTCCCTTCAGGTAGTTGTAGACAGCAATAAGGTCTGCCCTGAGCCTCCTCTTCTCCAGGCTAAGCAACCCCAGCTCCCTCAGCCTCTCCTCACAGGGCTGTGCTCCAGACCCCTGCCCAGCTATGTTGCCCTTCTCTGGACACCTTCCAGCATCTCAACATCTTTCCTAAACTGAGGGACCCAGAACTGGACACAGGACTCAAGGTATGGCTGAACCAGTGCTGAGTTCAGGGGCACAATGACCTCCCTTCTTTTGTCACGACAAAGCAGCACAGGGATTCCTGGCTGTCACCTGTGGCTCAGAGCCTCTGGGAATGGTTTTAGACTTTGTCAGGAAAGGGTTGAGTCCCAAGAGCTGCTGATTTAGGAGGAGGGCCCTAAAGCTCAGTGTTACCCTGTGCCTGCATTTACCACACTGAGCAAAGCACTTAGTGAGGATAATTAACCATGTGCAAACGCACCTCTGAGCAGGAATTACACGCCGCACTCCCAGCCTGCTGTCTCTCAGCCTTCTTGCTTTGGTGAGTTGCAATTTAGCCCTCTTGGACTGAGGCCTAGTGCCATCCTCCTTGGAGACAATTCCCATAATTCCTGTGTAATTAGATTAGCTCTGACTAGACCTACCTGCAGCAGCCAGAATGAATGGTTTCTAACCTTCCCAGAAGATGCTGAGAACGATGCCTGTGGTCCCCCCACATGGGAGCTTGTGCTCAGCAGGGATCACAGTGCCAGAAAATGGCTTTTTTAAAGTGAAATTGCACAGCATTAACAGCAGGTCTAGTGAAGCCTAAGATAAGATGATGTGTTACATGATAAGGAAGTCTCTGTGTTGCCATTTATTGTCCAAATCCAGTAACCTGGAGACCAGAAACCAGGAGGGTCCATCAGGAGATTGGGGTAGAGAAGATGGTGTGTTAAAGGATAAGGGGACTCTGTTTTGGCTTTTATTGCTTGAATGCAACAACCTGGAGGCCAGAAACCAGCAGGCTCCATCAGGATGTTGGGGTTGATATTGAAATGGATGATTCTTTATTGCCTCTCAGTATTTGTTTAGGAGGCACTAGAGAGAATTCTCCGTTTGCTGACAAACCTGCCAATAAACTTACTCAGTAGGCACAAATAATGAGCAGCATGGGGACGTGGGTTGACAGGTGATTGTCCTCCACGTTTGCAAGCCACTCAAAATCCATTACTGTGGGATCAGAATCAGGTAAAAGCTCCAAGCGCTGAATCAGGGGCTGAAAATCCAGGCTGCCCGCCATCGCGTGCTCCCTGGTAATCAGCTACAAGAAAAACCTATCTTTGCTCAGGTTGTATTTCTGGTCAGCAGAGAGTGGGGGGAAATTAAAGAATTAGCATATTTGTGGCCAATCAAATATTCTGCTTTCCAGCCAGTGACTGCCCTTATTTAATGGAGTAGCTGTGGAGGCGCATCCTGTGCGCGCCCGGCGGCGCCAGCTGAATTAGGTGTTTAGAATAATTCATCAGATAAATTCATGTCCATGAACAATCTGCATTCAGATCATGACCTTTACTAAGCTGTGCTTTTTTTATTTTTTCCCACCCTCCCCCTCCCCCCAGGGCTCACAGCTTTCAGGCAATGCTGGCAAGAGACAGCACAGAGCAGGCTTTCTCCCGGTGTCGCTACCCCAGCAGCAGTCCTCGTGGTGGGAGCAGGGCGGGAAAGCCTCAGCCTAAGGGATGCTTCAAAGTGGGAAGAGGGATTTTTCTGAGCCTGATGCTGGGGTTGCAGTGGTGCTTGAAGTAGTGAGAAGGGGTGGGGAACACAGTGGGCTTACTGTGTGAGGCTGGCACTAAGCACATGCCAAGCCTTGGCTTTCTCAGCGCAGACTCCTGAGTCACGCTTGCTGATGTTGGTCTCTTCTCCCAGGCAGCCAGCACCAGAACAAGAGGACACAGTCTCAGGCTGCACCAGGGGAGGTTTAGGTTGGATGTTAAGAAGAAGTTCTACACAGAGAGAGTGATTGCCCATTGGAATGGGCTGCCCAGGGAGGTGGTGGAGTCACCATCATTGGGGGTGTTCAGGAGGAGACTTGATGGGGTGCTTGGTGCCATGGTTTAGTTGATTAGGTGGTGTTGGATTGGTTGATAGGTTGGACACGATGATCTTGAAGGTCTCTTCCAACCTGGTTTATTATTCTATTCTTTTTTTTTTTTTATTCTGAAAGAGCAGAAGTGCAGTCCCCATTGCTCAGCTCATGTGTGCCATCTTCCCAAGCCACAGTCCCTTACTCAGGTATATGAGCTCCAGATGCAGTCAGATGAGAGGTAGCTGCTCCTGGAGCCTGTCCCCACCCCAGGGGTCAGTCCCTTACTCAGGTATTTGAGTTCCAGATGCGGTCAGATGAGAGGTAGCTGCTCCTGGAGCCTGTCCCCACCCCAGGGGTCAGTCCCTTACTCAGGTATATGAGCTCCAGATGCAGTCAGATGAGAGGTAGCTGCTCCTGAAGCCTGTCCCCACCCCAGGGGTCAGTCCCTTACTCAGGTATATGAGCTCCAGATGCAGTCAGATGAGAGGTAGCTGCTCCTGGAGCCTGTCCCCACTCCAGGGGTCTGTCCCTTACTCAGGTATTTGAGTTCCAGATGCGGTCAGATGAGAGGTAGCTGCTCCTGAAGCCTGTCCCCACCCCAGGGGTCAGTCCCTTACTCAGGTATATGAGCTCCAGATGCAGTCAGATGAGAGGTAGCTGCTCCTGGAGCCTGTCCCCACCCCAGGGCACTGCTGGTGCCTCTTGTGTCTGAGCCTGGGCTGCAGAGGTGAATCATCTGGGTAGTGGACAGTGCTGGAATTGTGTTAACTTTTGTCTTAAAACTGCTGAACGCTGGGAAATGAGGCAGGGCAGGCTGTCCAGGTGATGTAGGTCCACATATGTTTACTCACTGAAGCAGCTGGCTGCTTATCCCAGCACTAACCTGATGGGAAAAACACTAATGAAACAGCTCTCTGCTGATGGCAGCTCTCACTGTGTGAGCTGAGCTCATTCCACACACCTTGGTGCACTGGAGAGAAGGAGGCAAAATTAAAAGAGTGTCAGGACTTGGAGAATCACAGGTGAGCTACAAGCAGTTGTAAGCTCTGGTAGCTTTTCCTCATCTAGCCAAAAATTAACAGGAAATAAAAGAGCCAGAGAGCAGCAGGGCTGTGAAGTGTCAGGAGCAAAAACTGCATCAGAGATTCCCATTTAGCCAATATTATATCTTAATATTAGAGGAGTTTGTGCTGCTGATCTTAGGAGTGAACTTCAGCATTTTCAGTATCAAACATTTGCATTCTCCCTCATTTGCTCTCAGCAGTTTCAGTTTCAACTCTCCACACAGAAATGCCTGATGGCTTCTGCAAGGTTCTTTATTTGCTGCTTGTGTTTAAGCTGGGAAGTAAAATTTTGTCTAACCCACTGCTGTGGGGGTGGAGTTCCCCTGTGGCATACTCCTCAGGTCCTCTGGCTCATAGGCTCTGCTCAGTTGCACCCTGTGATAAGACAAGGGGCAGAGGATATAAACTGCAGCACAGGAGGTTCCACCTCAACATGAGGAGGAACTTCTTCACTGTGAGGGTCACAGAGCACTGGAGAAGGCTGCCCAGAGAGGTTGTGGAGTCTCCTTCTCTGGAGACTTTCCAGAGCCATCTGGATACGTTCCTCTGTGACCTATGAGGAGAGGTTGAGGGAGCTGGGATTGTTTAGCCTGGAGAAGAGGAGGCTCAGGGGAGACCTCATTGCTCTCTACAACTACCTGAAAGGTGGTTGTAGGCAGGAAGGGGTTGGTCTCTTCTCCCAGGCACCCAGCACCAGAACAAGAGGACACAGTCTCAAGCTGTGCCAGGGCAGGTTTAGACTGGATGTTAGGAAGAAATTCTTCATACAGAGAGTGATTGCCCATTGGAATGTGCTGCCCAGGGAGGTGGTGGAGTCACCATCCCTGGAGGTGTTCAAGAGGGGATTGGATGTGGGACTTGGTGCCATGGTCTAGTCATGAGGTCTGTGGTGACAGGTTGGACTTGATGATCTTTGAGGTCCCTTCCAGCCTTGATGATTCTGTGATACTGTGCTGGATTCTATGGTCCTGCTCTGGCAGGGGGGGTTGGACTTGATGATCTTGGGATGTCCCTTCCAATCCCTAACATCCTGTGATCTGAAGCTTGAGATGCTACAAGTCCTGGTGTTCCTGTGGCTCAGAGCCACATCCAGCCTGGCCTTAAAGTTGTGATGTCTAGTGAGAGTTTGCAGAGTTGATCAGAAACTCAAAGCAAAAGCCTAAACTTCCCCTGGTGCAGCTTGAGACTGTGTTCTGCTGCTGGTTGCTGGAGAAGAGGCTAACCCCTCCTTTCAGGTAGTTGTAGAGACCATTGAACAACAGCTAAAGAAGGAGGAACACTGTGTATTTGGGTTTTGTGGGATATTCCTGTTCCCATGTCTTTGAACCCATTGTCTAGCAGCAGGCTTACCATGCAGGATGCAGCAGTGTCTGGGACTCTTTGTTGAGGCTTTGTTGACTGCTGGAAAAGCAGAAGTGTGACTGAATGAGGCTTTCACTGTTGCACTATTTTGGGGGGGATTTGGGTGGGGTTTTTTTGGTATTTATTTTGGACTGCTCATTAGGTGAATAATTTTCCCACCTCACCATCTGCTTTAGACTCCATCTCGAAGGGTTCCCAGCAAACGTGGCACGTAAAACCCTTTACAAATGATCCCCTCTGTATTTCCCACACTCAGCAGCCTGCTCATGTGGCTAATAGATCTAGGTGATGGGCCTGCATGATTCAGAGTGGATCATTAGCCTGCTGAGGAGCTGTGCAACTGTCTTGCTTGTTCACAGTTTGCAATTTCATGGCAGCAGCCTTTGTCTTGGGAAGAGTTCTGCGTTGAAGCTTTTACAGGTGGAGCAGTTGCCAGGAACATTCAGCCAATGAGATTTCCACCTTGAGCTCAGGAGCACCACAAGCTGCTCCACTCTTGTCCATCTCATTTCCCTCCTGGGTTGGGCTGGGAACATTCAGGACCGAGGTGGTGGAGTCACCATCACTAGAGGTGTTCAGGAGGAGACTTGATAGGGTGCTTGGTGCCATGGTTTAGTTGATTGGGTGGTGTTGGGTGATAGGTTGGACACGATGATCTTGAAGGTCCCTTCCAACCTGGTTTATTCAATTCTGTTCTCTCTGTAAGTGATGTGAGGGTAAGTGCACATCTCCCACTGGCATTCAAAGGGTCACTCCCAAGGAGTTTGTACATCATAGAATCAACAAGGTTGGAAAGGAGCTAAGAGCTCATCAAGTCCAACCTGTCACCTAACACCTCATGACTAACTAAACCATGGCTCCAAGTGCCACATCCAGTCCCCTCTTGAATACTTCCAGAGATGGTGACTTCACCACCTCCCTGGGCAGCACATTCCAATAGCCAATTACTCTTTCTGGGAAGAACTTTCTCTTCACCTCCAGCCTAAATTTCCCTGGCATGGCTTGAGACTGTGTGCTCTTGTTCTGGTGCTGGTTGCCTGGGAGAAGAGACCAACCCTCACCTGCCTGCAACAAGGTAGTTGTAGAGAGCAATAAGGTCTCCTGAGCCTCCTCTTCTCCAGGCTAAACAACCCCAGCTCCCTCAGCCTCTCCTCACAGGGCTTGTGCTTGAGGCCTCTCCCCAGCCTCCTGACTCTCAAGCCTGTGTCTCCATGCATTTCCTATTCCTTCTCTCTCTTGGATCTAAGGTTTTTCACTTTCAGTCTTTGCCTCCCAGGGCTGAACTCCACAGAAGCCTCTATTAAGCATCCTCACGGCAATGCCTCTCAGTGCAGTGCATGAATGCCCACCTTCCCTGCCAGGAGGAGGAGGGGGAGGAGGAGGAGGAGAAAGCTGAAGCATTTAACCTGCCTGTCAAACAAAATTATTCATGGTGGATGAGTGGCTGAGGAGAATTTTGCAAGGTTCCCATGAATAATACATAGGATGGTCAGTCTTGGCATGGGGCTGTTACTCCAACCGTGGAATAATTCACATGCCTGAAGGAAAAGAGGTGCAGATCTTAATTTTGTTCATTTTCTGTAAGTGCCAGGAGCAAAGGAATCCTTTCACAGCTGAGCTTCAAGGGTTGCAGCTCTGCCTGGTGTGATTTTGCTTTGGGTTTGGCCATGGCTGCTGCCTTGGACAGGTTGAAGAGCACAGACCTGCTCAGCTCTGACCATCAGTTGGGTTTGAGTCATTGTCTCTTCTCCCAGGCAACCAGCACCAGAACAAGAGGACACAGCCTCTAGCTGCACCAGGGGAGGTTTAGGCTGGATGTTAGGAAGTAGTTCTTCACAGCAAGAGAGATTGGCTATTGGAATGTGCTGCCCAGGGAGATGGTGGAGTCCCCATCCCTGGAGATGTTTAGGAAGAGCCTGGATGGGGTGCTTGGTGCCATGGTTTAGTTGATCAGATGGTGCTGGGTGATAGGTTGGACTTGATGATCTCAAAGGTCTTTTCCAACCTGGTTAATTCTGTGTTCTGGGTTGCACAGCCCTCCCCCCCCCGTGCCTGGGTGGCACACACAGCCCCCTGTGCCTGGGCAGCCCCTGCTGATGGATTCATTAGCATGGGTAAGGCTGGATCATGATGAGGTGACGCAGCTCTGGGACTGCACCTAACTCATCACTCTGGAGAAGAGAAGGCTCTGAGGTGACCTCATTGTGGCCTTCCAGTATCTGAAGGGGGCCTACAAGAAGGCTGGGGAGGGACTGCTCAGGCTCTCAGGTAGTGATAGGACTAGGGGGAATGGAATGAAGCTGGAGGTGGGGAGGAATTTCTTCCCCATGAGAGTGGTGAAGCCCTGGAATGGGTTGTCCAGGGAGGTGGTTGAGGCCCCAGCCCTGGAGGTGTTTAAGCCCAGGCTGGATGAGGCTCTGGCCAGCCTGATCTAGTGTGGGGTGTCCCTGGCCATGGCAGGGGGGTTGGAACTAGCTGATCCTTGTGGTCCCTTCCAACCCTGACTGATACTATGATACTATCTCCTGACGTGGTGGGACCTAGGGTGGGGGGGGAGCGGAATGAGCTCCATCTCTTCCTCCTGGATTTTTGTTTGCACTTCCCAAGACAGCTGGACAGCCATGTTCACAAAATATACTCAGTCTTCTCCCTGAAGAATGATGTCATTCTTGTGGGTTGTGGGTTTTTATTCCCCCCCTATATTCAGGGTAAAACACTCTAATGGCTCCATTTTTTTTCCTTCAAGTAAGAAAATGGTTGAGCAGATCTTCTATTCTCATGGAAAGCCTCTGAGTCTATTACTTGGCTGAGAACTGGATTTGTACTATGTTTTTTTCTTCTTTCCTTCTTGAAAGGAGGTCCTTTCATCACTTAAAAAAAGAAAAGAGGGGGAAAAAAAATCATCATATTTTGGCTGTAATACAATTTTGGCCATGTTTTAGTAATAGAATGCATAAAGGACTCTGAACACTCTGGGGTTTGATTACATTATGGAAAGTCTTAGCATTATGTGTTGAACTACTGGCATCAGGGAAATGAATGGAAACAAATAAGCTTTTTAGATGTGTAAACTTTGCCACAGTCCTGGGTTCAGTTTTGGGCTGCCCTCACTGTGAGAAGGACATTGAGGTGCTGGGGCAGGTCCAAGGAAGAACAGCAAAGCTGGTGAAGGGCCTTGAACATGAGTCTTATGGGGAAGAGTTGAGGGAACTGGGGCTGAAGAGGATGCTGAGGGGAGAGCTCATTGCTCCCCACAACTACCCCAAAGGAGGTTGGGGTGAGGCAGAGATTGGTCTCTTCTCACAGGTTTGCCAGTAGAGGTTTAGGTTGGGTATCAGGAAGAATTTCTTCACAGAAAGGGTTATCAAGCACTGGCACAGGCTGCCTGGGGGAGGTGGTGGAGTCACCATCCCTGGAGGTATTTAGCAGGCTGTGGATGTGGTGCTTAGTAACATAAAATCATAGAATCAGTAAGGTTGGAAGAGACCTCAAAGATCATCAAGTCCAATCTGTCACCCAAGACCTCATGAATAAACCATGGCACCAAGTGCCACATCCAGTCCTCTCTTAAACACCTCCAGGGATGGGGACTCCACCACCTCCCTGAGCAGCACATTCCAATGGCTAGCAACTGTCTCTGGGAAGAACTTTCTCCTCACCTCCAGCTAGTGCAGATTGAGACTGTGTCTGTCCTTTTGTTCTGGTGCTGGGTGCCTGGGAGAAGAGACTAACCCCCTCCTGGCTACAACTTCACTTCAAGTAGTTGTAGAGAGCAATGAGGTCTCCCCTGAGCCTCTTCTTCTCCAGGCTAAGCAACCCCAGATCCCTCAGCCTCTCCTCATAGGGCTTGTGCTTGAGGACTCTCCCCAGCCTTATTGCCCTTCTCTGGACATGTTCAAGAGTCTCAAAGTCCTTCTTAAATTGAGGGGCCCAGAACTGGACATGGTACATGGTTTAGAGGTAGTGGCTTAGCAGTAGTGGTGTGATTGAATACTTTAGGCTAGAGGCTGGACTTGATGATCTGAAAGGTTTCTTCCAAGCTCAACAGTTCTTTGTTTCTATGGTTTACGTTTTCCTCCCCCTTTCCCCAGTGATCCTGCCTTGGCTTTTTACTCACCCTGGAAACCCACATCGTGGGAGAAGTGACCACAAGCCTGCTGGGAAACTGCCTCCGCCAGCCCTCCCCAAACACAGGCAAACCCCTCGTGCTGAAAACTGCACTTTCAGTAATGATTTGTTAATGCCAACATAAACCTCGCTGCAAACTCTCGAGGCAAAGAGTGTCTGCCCTGCAGCTCCTTGGCTCAAGCACTTAACGTGGAGAGAAAAGAGAGGCTGAGCCCCACGACTGACCTGGCGAGACCCCACGTACAGTGGCCATCTATAAGAGGCAGCAGAAGGTTGCAGTGGCCAGACAGGTAATTAGAGAGGGTGGGTGGCACAGCTCTAACATATGGCCACGAGGGCATCGGAGTGAGGCCTTTAATTTCACATTAGGATTCTTCTGGTATTTGTTAGCTAGAACAATATTAACCTTTGGAATTTATTTAGAAACTCATTAGTGCTTTTTCTATAGGCCATTCTTCTCCTGATTAGCTCTCCTCATTACAATTCAAATTTCTTTCTGCTACATTTACCACATTGTCCTGCTTTCTCTCATCTCTATTGTTGCTCAGCTTAATTTATTAAAGCAATGAAAAAGGAAAGTAGGGGGGGGAGTGGGATTGGTGGACGTAGTGAACTTCCTCGTCTTTAGCGCTTGGGGAGGAAGAGAGGAGCAGGGAGACACCTGGGAGCTTGCCCCATCCCCTGGCAGGGTGCCCAGGATGGGCATGGGGGCAGGAGTTTCCATACAGATGTGTGATGGTATATTGTGATTCTGTGGTTGTGGCAGCATCACATAAAAGACCTTCTGGGTCTGCCTGGGTTTGAGCCCAGGGCTGCCAGCGAGGCAGCGGCCTCCACGCGCACCTGCAGCGACCCTGGCTTGCTTGTGTGGGTTCAGCTTGCAGAGGCTTGACTTGGCTGCTTTCTCATTTCAGCCCTTGCTCAGTCTCAGAGGTTTTAAATGGAATTCACTCTGAAAGTTCAGTGTCCTCATCACATCCTGCAAACGTATGCAGCTAATGCCCCTGCCTCCTCTGGCATCCTGTTGCTCAGGTTATTTTGAAGCCTATATGCATGCATGGGGCGGTGTTCCTTTTATGTACTTTCCCCTGGTATCAGGATGGAAGCCTGGGACTTGCTGTAATTGCTCTTGACTTCACATGTCACCAGTGGAATAGGAAATGACTTTTTGGTCAGGATATTTTTTTTCAGTGAAAGACCTGAGCCTGTCCCTTTTTTGAGGGGGGAATTGGCCTGGGAAGATGCTGAGCTTTGGATATGATTTTAGGCATCCACTACTTTCTGTAGGAAACACAGATTTGGTGCTTGTGGTGGGTTGCCCCCCCCCCCCCCCCCCCCCCGTCAGCATGGTGCTTGTTTCTCGAGAGCAAGGCTGCTGGGTCCCATGTGCTTGTGATTAAAGATGCATATGCTTCTGACAAGAGATGATTAAATACAGCCAGCTGATTGCAGCCATCCCAGTCGTGGTGGTGCTGCAGTTATTGGTCTGTCTGAACATCTCACAAATGGGAATGAATGTGTTTGCACAGCAGCCATCATAAACCAGCCAAGTGCCAGAGTATTTCACTTGGGGCACTGAAGGATTAACTCACTCTATGGAGGTTGTGGAGGGAGCTTTTGGCAAAGCCACAGGAAGAATCTGCATCTCTGAGTTTCTACTCCAATGCTTTAATCATAAAAGTAATCTTTTCTCTGATTAGTTTTTTCTTTCTTTTCTGTGATAATTATAGTTTTGGCTTGGTTTGTGTCCTTTTATTACAACCCATCTCTCTCCCATCCACTGACACTGGAGATGAGAGCAGCCCTGAAGAAAAGGACCAGGGGGTGCTGGTGGAGGAGAAGCTCAACATGAACCAGCAGTGTGCACTTGCAGCCCAGAAAACCAATCACATCCTGGGCTGCAGCAAGAGAAGCACAGCCAGCAGGTGGAGGGAGGTGATTCTCCCCCTCTACTCCCCTCTGGTGAGACACCACCTGGAGTATTAGAATAATTAGAATAAACCAAACCAGGTTGGAAGAGACCTTCAAGAGCATCGTGTCCAACCCATCAACCAATCCAACCCACCCAAACAGCTAACCCATGGCACCAAGCACCCCATCAAGTCTCCTCCTGAACACCTTCAATGACGGCGACTCCACCACCTCCCCGGGCAGCCCATTCCATAGCGCAATCACTCTTTCTGTATAGAACTTCTTCCTAATATCCAACCTGAACCTCCCCTGGTGCAGCCTGAGACTGTGTCCTCTTGTTCTGGTACTGGGTGCCTGGGAGAAGAGACCAACCTCTGCCTGTCTACAACCTCCCTTCAGGTAGTTGTAGAGAGTGATAAGGTCATCCCTGAGTACTGTGTCCAGCTCTGGAGCCTCTATTACAGGAAGGATCTGGAGGTGCTGGAAGGTGTCCAGAGAAGGGCCACGAGGATGAGCAGAAGGTTGGAGCTGCTCTGTTATGAGGACAGACTGAGGGAGTTGGGGATTTTCAATCTGGAGAAGAGAAGGTTCTGAAGAGACCTAATTGTGGCATTTGAGTATCAGAAAGAGGCTACAAGAAAGCTGGAGAGGGACTTTGTAGGGTGTCAGGGAGTGATAGGACTGGGGGGAATGGAACAAAACTAGAAGCAGGTAGATTCAGATTGGATGTAAGGAAGAAGTTCTTCCCCATGAGGATAGTGAGAGACTGGCACAGGCTGCCCAGGGAGGTGATGGCAGCCTCATGCCTGGAGGTGTTTGCAGCCAGGCTGGATGTGGCTGTGAGCAACCTGCTGTAGTGTGAGGTGTCCCTGGCCATGGCAGGGGGGTTTGGAACTGGAGGATCCTTGAGGTCCCTTCCCACCCTGACAATTCTGTGATAAATGAAAGCAAATCAAAAAGCCCAGCAGATAAACCCATCAAACAATCAGCGTTTTCCAAGTGGATAATGCTGGACTCCAGCAGCGGCCGGTAACAAGTCAGGTAATTATTCCACTCTGTTCAGCACCATTTGGAGAAGGAGGGCTGTTTGGTGAATTGCAGTTTTGAAACAAGGCACACGAACTGGAAAAAGTTCAATGAGCAAGAGAGAAAATAAATGCCTGCAAATGTCAGCTGTGAGAGGAAAGGAGCTGGCAGCACACCCCTGGCGTGAAGGTGAGTGGAGGAAGACAGGAAAGATGAACGCTGCAGAGGGAAGGGTGGAAGAAGGGTTTTTATTGCTTCCTTCAGGTTATGGGGAAATGCCAGGACAGACTTTCAGGACTAAGTTAATTCCTGGTGCAATCTAAGGAGGGGAAAAATAAAGTCTTTTCCCCAAGGATGAATTTAGCCTGTGGGCAATAATCATAGGAGGTCAGGCTGGGGAAGCTGCCAAGAGGAGGTGGAACCAGCTTTTAGAGAGTGGTTAAGGTCTAGACTAGATGTGCCTTTCTTAGTGATGGTTAATTAACTTGTTCCTGGCAATCAGCCACCAGGCCAGGAGGTGGACTTGATTTGCAAGTTGTGATTGTCAAGGAAGTCAGCCCATTATTGCCTGTGATCTTGTGGCTTTCCTCTTTTCACCTTGGTCTTGTGTTTCCCTGGGTGCTTTGTGGCTTGAGTTTGTTTTCTGTTGGTGTTTTTCAGGGGGTTGTGGTTTGTTTGTTTGTTTATCTTTTTCTCTCTTCACAAGTTATTTCCTTCATACAACACCATTTCCATGCCTTTATTGGGGGGGCTAATGTGGTTGATCCTTTGTCACAGTTATTCTTTGGATGCTGGCATCCATGGTGAAAGGAGACTAGAATAGAACTAACCAGGTTGGAAGAGACCTTCGAGATCATGGAGTCCAACCTATCACCCAACACCATCTAATCAACTAAACCATGGCACCAAGCACCCCATCAACTCTCTTCCTGAACACCTCCAGTGATGGTGACTCCACCACCTCCCTGGGCAGCCCACTCCAATGGGCAATCACTCTTGAGAACATCAATCATTCACACAGGTAAGAGTAACCAAGTCACCTATGATTGTAGAGGGGATTCAGAACTGTTCTGGCTGAGGAGAGAAGAGTGCTCTTGTAGGGGGGCTGCAGGACATACTTACAGTATTTGTTCCTAGTTCTAAAGAGCTTCTAGGTGCTAACAGCCCCACAGGATTGGCTTCCACCCCCATTCCCCCGGCAACCCTTCCCTTTGTTGCAGTTCTAGTTGGTCTTTGGAGGTCCTCTGCTGTACATCAGTAAGATCACTGTGAGGATGCTTTGTTGTGTCACCACACAAGGGCTGCCACACAGGACCAGTGTTGCTGGAGGATGGTGTGGTGCCCACACAATAGTTTCATAGTTTCATAGTTTCATTCAGGGTTGGAAGGGACCACAAGGATCAGCTAGTTCCAACCCCCCTGCCACGGGCAGGGACACCCCACACTAGATCAGGCTGGCCAGAGCCTCATCCAGCCTGCTCTTAAACACCCCCAGGGACGGGGCCTCGACCACCTCCCTGGACAACATATTCCAGGGTTTCACCACTCTCATGGTGAAGAACCTCCTCCTCACATCTAGCCTGAATCTCCCCACCTCCAGCTTCATTCCATTCCCCCTAGTCCTATCACTACCTGAGATCTTGAGAAGTCCTTCCCCAGCCTTCCTGTAGGCCCCCTTCAGATACTGGAAGGCCACAATTAGGTCGCCCCTACCCTTTGTGGTGTGTCAAACTGCAGATGGAATAGAGCAGAAGGACTAACATAGGCTTGGACTCCTCACATAGAAGGAACCAGTCAAAGGCAGAAATTCTGTTCAGGTAGAGATATGGGGGCAGGTAACAGAAAGGAGGTTGATTACACAATACATGTGTAATCATAGAATCATAGGATTGTTAAGGTTGGAAAGAACCTCAAGGATCATCTAGTTCCAACTCCCCTGCCATGGGCAGGGACCCCTCACACTAGATCAGGTTGCTCAGAGCCACATCCAGCCTGGACTACAAGGTCCAGCCAGACCTAGAAGCAGAAGACTAGGAGGACAACAAGTTTGGACCTATTCCTTTGTTCCTGGAAGCAAGAAAGAGGTGGAATAGAATAAACCAGGTTGGAAGAGACCCTCAAGATCGTGTCCAACCTATCATCCAACACCACCTAATCAACTAAACCATGCAACTGAGCACCCTATCAAGTCTCCTTCTGAACACCTCCAGTGATGGTGACTGCACCACCTCCTCAGGCAGCCCATTCCAATGGGCAATTACTCTCCCTGTGTAGAACTTCCTCCTAACCTCCGGCCTGAACCTCCCCTGGCATAGCCTGAGACTGTGTCCTCTTGTTGAAGTTGCCATGATGCCTGCCTTGGACTATTTCTTACTTTTAAATGAAACACATCAGGGAAGGATGGAAAATGAACCAGTCTTAATTGATGTTTTTATTGCTACTTATATACCCAAGTGAAAGACAAGGCTGAGAAAGCTTGAATGCCTGAATGGATAGTTTCATAGTTTCATTCAGGGTTGGAAGGGACCACAAGGATCATCTAGTTCCAACCCCTCTGCCATGGGCAGGGACACCCCACACTAGATCAGGCTGGACAGAGCCTCATCCAGCCTGCTCTTAAACACCCCCAGGGACGATCCTTCTAGAGGCATCCTTCTAGAGGCAGATTTACTGCTGGTAGGAAAGAAATGATGAGTAGGGCCTCAGATCATGGTCCAGCCCTTTTGATGGAGAAGTCTCTGCTGTCCAAAGAGTGAGTGGTACCTAATCTGTGAGAGAGGAGCAGTTGCAGATGCAGGTGGAGGCTGAGGAGAGTGGGCTGTTGCTGAACTGGAGAGGAATAAAAGCAAGGGAATGACATTAGTATATAATTTCTGGCAGTTGTTGCAGCACATAATAACCTCCATTTAAAAGCTTCTCATTTCCCTCACTTTCTGCCTTATTAAGGCTCCAACCTGTATTTAATGGGGGGAATATCACTTTTTTTGCTTCCCTAATTTGATGCCTGCAATTGATCTACATAACCTGCTAGATCTTCTCTTGGATTTCTAAAACATGTGAAGGCTCTTGCTGTGTCCTGAGAGACACAAAATTATGACTCAAGCTCTTCCTTATGTTCTTCCTGAGTTATTTTGGTCTTTTCTTTCCTTGTGGGACAGCAGAGCAATAAAAGAGTGGGGGAAATACTGATTCTGTTGCATCTGAGATATTTGTTTTCCTCTTTTCAGCATGCCAGGCAGGTTTCCACTCAAACCTCCCTCCATTTCTCTCCTTATGGATGGCAAGTTCTGCGTGCAGGGCTAAGGCCACCTCCTTGCATGGACTCTTTTAAAAGGGACCCAGTGGCTTGGCAGTCCAGCCAAGTTGACAGCTTTGGGGAGTGACTCCTTGGGGTTTCTGAGACTCTTATTGGGAAGCAAAAGTCTAGCTCTAGTTTGGCAAGTCCTTCCCCCTGGTTAGAATCCTAAAATCATTAAGGTTGGAGAAGACCTCTTAAGATCATCAAGTCCAACTGTGACCACTAAACCATCTCCTGAGTGCCATGGTTAAAAGTTTGGGTGTTTTATTTCAGCATCTCCAGGAATGGTGACTGTGTCTCTTCCCTGGGCAGCCTGTTCCAATGCCTGGCAAAGGTTAGTGCAGAGAGAACACAGTCCAGTTACTCCAGCTTTGTATAGGACCACCTTGAGGAGTTCTGCTGCTGGTGAGCTTAATTATCTGAGACTTCCATGTTCAAAGAGAAAATGATGTATTTCATGTTTAAGGAAATGTATCTAGCCAATTGATTGTCTTGCCTTTAATCTCCAGGCTGCTCATGTTTCTCACAGTCTGGATGTTTCTCCCCCTGGTGCATGTTTAGTGCCAACTCCTCCTTTCATTTCCCTCTCTGTAGTTGTGCTCTAGATCTTTTCCAGACTCAAGTGACTCATCCTGCTTCCTAAGACAAAATGTAGCTTGATCAAACTATTCTGAATCTATTTATCCAGGCAAATATTTAGACATGTGAAACAGCAGTGAAGTGCTCTGATGTCTCTCAGGGCAGAGGTGCACACCAATTGCAAGCCTCTCCCTGGTATGTTTTATCTGGAACTAGAATAGAACAGAATTAACCAGGTTGGAAAAGACCTTTGAGATCATTGAGTCCAACCTATCATCCAGCACCACCTAATCAACTAAACCATGGCACCAAGCACCCCATCCAGTCTGTTCCTAAACACCTCCAGGGATGGTGACTCTACCACCTCCTTGGGCAGCACATTCCAATGACCAATCTCTCTTTCTGTGTAGAATTTCTTCCAAACATCCAGTTTGAACCTCCCCTGGCACAGCTTGAGACTGTGTCCTCTTGTTCTGTTGGTGGTTGCCTGGGAGAAGAGACCAAGCCCCATCTGGCTACAACCTCCCTTCAGGTAGTTGTAGACAGCAGTAAGGTCTCCCCTGAGCCTCCTCTTCTCCAGGCTAAGCAACCCCAGCTCCCTCAGCCTCTCCTCACAGGGCTGTGCTCCAGACCCCTCCCCAGCTTTGTTGCCCTTCTCTGGACACGTTCAAGAGTCTCAATGTCCTCCTTAAATTCAGGGCCCCAGAACTGGACACAGGACTCAGGGTACAGTGCTGAGTACAGGGCAGAATGACTTCCCTGCTCCTGCTCTCCTCATGGAAGAGACTTCAAGAGAGGCTTCTCCTGTCCCCAGAGGAAGACTGCCCCTTTTCTGTTCTGAAGCCTCATTCTCTGAACTGTTGACACAGGCTGCTTAGAGCCCACACGGGAAGGACAATAGGAGGTATAAATTACCATCTAAGAGCTCAGGAGCTTGGCAAGCTTTCCCTGCTGCCAAGGCTGCAGATGTGAAAGTCTAAGGTTTGTCCTTTTTCTTTTTTTTTGTGTTGGCTTTAACCTTTTGGCTGTCTGAATTAATGCATTTCTTATTGATTTGGTAATGAAGACAGAGGCCTGGATTCATATGTTGCCTTTTATTTGCATTTTTACTACACTTTGGTCTCCTCTCCTCGTTGCTGAAGGCCATTAGCAAGGAGCTGGATGACTTTTCTGGGCTTCTGCTTTTTGTAGTTTCCCAATGCTCTATACATAATAAATCAGGCACCTTTATTTTTTTGGCTGCTGCAGTTAACTAACCCACAGTGTAACAGGAGCAGTAGAATTGATTGAGTACTTCAGGTTTTTAAGCCTTGAGAGGGGAAAAAAAAATGCATCAAAATAAAGAAACTCATTTGTGGTGATGCTTTCCATAATCGTTGTCCTCCTTCTTGCAGCGATCTAGGCATGAAATTGGGAGGAAGGAAAGGTTTTCCTCCACTGGGCCACACTGCAGTCAATCCTAAGCTGTGCTTGAAATGAGTTTCTGATGTGTCATGCTCATCCCTGCGGCACACATGGCTTCATCTTTGTGTTTATCTCATCTGCAGGTGACAACTCTCTTTACTTCTCTGAAGGTAAGATGTAGTCCAGCAACAAAACCAGCAGACCAATTGTCTGGCATGGATATCTTGACTTGCTGGTTAGAGCTCTTTCGTGGCAAGACCCTTCAGTTTTTCCCCTCCCCCTTCTTTTATAAAGACCTCCCAGTCTCATTGCTTTGCCTTTCTTCTCTGAATAAGCAAGCTGGAAGAAAAGGAAGGTTGAAGAACCTTTCTCAGAAGCATCTCTGAAGTCACTGACTGGCACTGAGCCATGCCACTTAGTCAAAGGTATATTAAGCTGCATTTCAACAAGAAACTGAGCCCAACCTGACCCTTTTTATTAGAGGAGAATATGGAAGCCTTCTCCTGGGGCTGTGTTGGCACAGCACCATGAAAGCCAAGCTGGGTACTGGATTCCCTCTGTACCAGCAAAGTATTCCCAGGTCAGAAACCACTTCTGCTGAACTAAGAATTGCTTTCTTGTCATTGATATGGTTCAAATAGTTTGTGTGGTTTATTTCCCTGTGATACTTTACCTCATGAACTTCCCCTTTTTGGTGGAGAAAGCCAGGGGTCATTTATTGTGCGGTTCATACTCACAGGTCCTTCTGGTCCTTGCTGCCATGCAAGGGATGGTGACTCCACCACCTCCCTGGGCAGCACATTCCAATGGCTAACGACTCTCTCTGGAGAGAACTTTCTCCTGACCTCCAGCCTAAGCTTCCCCTGGCACAGCTTGAGACTGTGTCCTCTTGTTCTGGTGCTGGGTGCCAGGGAGAAGAGACCAACCCCCACCTGGCTATAACCTCCCTTCAGGTAGTTGTAGAGAGCAATGAGGTCTCCCCTGAGCCTCCTCTTCTCCAGGCTAAGCAACCCCAGCTCCCTCAGCCTCTCCTCACAGGGCTGTGCTCCAAACCCCTCCCCAGCCTCATTGCCCTTCTCTGGACATGTTCAAGAGTCTTAACATCCTTCTTAAATTGAGAGGCCCAGAACTGGACACAGGACTCCAGGTGTGGCCTAACCAGTGCTGAGTACAGGGCAGAATGACTTCCCTGCTCCTGCTGGCCACACTGTTCCTGATGCACTGTAGCAACTGCACTCACTACAGTGATTTGGGGGTTTTGGTGCAACATCCTTCCTCCTCAGGACAAGCTGCTGCTGAAAGCTGGACTCCTCTTCCTACAAACAGGGAAAGAGCAGCTGAGGGAGCTGGGATTGTTTAGCCTGGAGAAGAGGAGGCTCAGGGGTGACCTCATTGCCCTCTACAACTACCTGAAAGGTGGTTGTAGCCGGGAAGGGGCTGGTCTCTTCTCCCAGGCAACCAGCACCAGAACAAGGGGACACAGTCTCAAGCTGTGCCAGGGGAGGTTTAGACTTGAGGTGAGGAGAAAGTTCTTCACCGAGCGAGTCATTCGTCATTGGAATGTGCTGCCCAGGGAGGTGGTGGAGTCACCGTCTCTGGAGGTGTTCAAGAGGAGATTGGATGTGGCACTTGGTGCCATGGTCTAGTCCTGGGGTCTGCATTGATAGGTTGGACTCGATGATCCTCGAGGTCACTTCCAACCTTAGTTATACTGTGATACTCTGAATTGATTTCCCAGCTCCCATGAGCAGCTGCAGGACACTGCCTGCAGCAGGATGTTGGAGATCATTACAAGAATGGGGTTGGGGTTGGTGGGGTTTTTTTTTTTTTGGTGCCAAAGATTTTTACACCTCTTTGGTGAACGTAAGAAACAAATATTAATTGAATAAAGTACTGTCAGCAGAACAAATGTAGCTTGAAAAGTATGCAGAGCTGCTGGAGTTTACCAATTAGGTGGTAATGGAGGAAGCAGGAGGTGTTACAAATGCTTAATTAAAACATACACATCCAAGGAGAAACAAATGATCGTTTTGGCACATTCTTCATTTGGAGAGAGGTTTCCTCGCCTTCACCGAGCCTCAGTGCTCCCTCTTGCAGGCAGCTGGCGTCAGCTGCGGTTTCCCTCTCTTAAGCAACGCAGCCTCTGCTGTTCTCAGGACCTGCTGAAGTGAAGAACAGCTCCCACTGGAAGTGTGGCTGGAAGCTGGGGGCTGCTTCACACCTGGGTACGTGATGAACACTGCAATAAGGGCTAGATAGGCTGTGGTCTTCAAACTCAAAGCTGCAGCTACTCAGGGAAAGCAAAGGTAAGTTTTTGCCTGGTTATGGCAATGAAAACCAAGCAATGACTTCAGCATTTAACGCCTAGAGAGGTCGGGACGAGAGTCACACTAAATTTTTCCTCTGGACTTGCTCCTAGGTTAATCTCTGAGGTGCACTGCTGCAGGTCTTTGGTGTGCTCAACATCTTGACGTCTTAGCCCCACAGATGTAGCACAAGCAGGAGAGCTGCCCTCTGCTATCTCTGGTGAGGAAAGAGGGCTTTATTTAATGGGTAAGAACAAGGTTTCTCTTCAACTGTCACAGCCTGGGTCAGGAAAGCATTAGACTGTTTCCCTGGGAGCTGGTTTGCCTTCTCCCCTGGGAATTAGCTAGGCATTAGTCATAGCTTTGCTGGGACCTCTCTTTGCCCTCTCCAGATAAATGGCTTTGGAAGAGGAGGGCAGGGCTGTGAGTCTTGGAAGGGATGAGGCTCCTTCCAGCCAACCTCTGCTTGGCAGGACTGATTCACAGAGCTGGGAGGAAGCTCTGAGGAGGTCATCTACCATTGCTAAACAGGAGGTCAGTTTATCTCATTTCACCCTGGGACTGCTGGGTGATGGTTGTGGCTGAGGCTTGTTCCGGGATGTTAGAGCAGTCTGTGGAGGCTGTGTTACAGCAGGGCACAGCTACACACTCGTGGGCAGGGGAGAGAGAGTTCTCTCCATCTCATCAGCTCTTTAGGAAGCATTCATTTAAACATCCTGTTGTAAGACAGTGTTTGATGATTTTCCTCACTCTGGAATAAATGCTGAAAGCCTGCTTGTGCAGGGGGTAAAAGGCCCTACAGCTTATCTCAGAGCCAGAAGAAAAGGTCCAAAGATCATAGCTTCTGCCATGTCAGAGCAGTGCTATTGGAGGATGTGGCACCTTCCCTGATCTCTTACGATGGCTATGGAACTGCAGAAGGAATGAGGGACAATAGGAATGGAAAGCTTCATGAAATAGATAGATCTAGATATATTGGGCTTGTCTGGATGTTTTACTGATGAAAAGAAAACTTCCATGAACCTATGGAAAACAGTGGGAGGTTTTTCTCATTGACTCAGGCCAGGGTTCACCCCAAGCTGCTTCAGTTACTCCTGGTTTTCACTGTCTTTTCTCCCCTTTCTCCCTGTCTGTCTTCTCCATGCATTATTTTCACTTTGGACAGAAAATACTTACTGCTCTCAGGTCCAGAGGCTCTTCCCCAGGTACTCTGCCCATCAGAGAGGCTTATTTCAGAGATGTGAGATACTTGACTCACTGGAGCTCTCAAAGTATTTTTTTCCCCCTCTGCCCTTTCTTGACCAGATTCCCTACGTGTGTGCTGAGTCTGAGTTAGTCAGATGGAGCTGGTGGCTGTTTGGCTTTTATGTCTGTGCACATCTGCTTGTGGCAACTGCATTGCAACCATCTCTGCTAAAGCAATGCTGTATTGCATTCTCAAGGTAAGAGAGGAGCTTCCAGGCACAAAGCTCAGACCCAGAGCTGGGTTGACCTTGCCATGGAGGCTCCCACCCCCAGTCCATCTCCTCTTTGGCCCTCTACTTCTGGATAATGGGAGCAAAGCATTGAAAAGCAGTAACACAGTAACACCTTAGTAGTGACCTGACATTAATCCCTGAGTCTTTGGTAGCTTAAGGCAACGTTGCACAGGAGAGGGAAAATCAGCAGATACTTTTTGTCCGAAGTCAAACCCCGGTTGCTCTTTATCCGTTCAGATCTCTGTTGCCTGGGGCTAGCTGAGTCATTCCGCTTGCTAAAGCGTGTGGATGATTTCCTTCCTCCCTTCCTTTCTTTCGGTGTGAGCAGTTTGCACTTCTAAGACTCAGGCAGGAAGGTTTGGCGTTTCCCTTGCCTCATTGCATCGGGTTGGTTGCTCCACACCAGCTTCATCACAGCTGCTGCTGCTGCTGCTGTAAAATCTCTGCCTGGCTCTCTGCACGCCTGACGCCTCCCGCGAAATGTACACTTTGCATCAATTGTTGCTGTGTGCTGGGAACAGCCGGCTTGTAAAACCCGAATGTCTCACTTCTCCAGCTCATGTTACTAAGTTTGCCCCGTGTGGGTGTCTGCAAGAGCCTATTTTAACTGCCTTTCAAAAAAACCCACACCACACCCCATATATATCATAGGGCACCAGGAAGCAGCCTGTTCCCCAGGGGTCAGCACAAGCCCTGTGAGGAGAGGCTGAGGGAGCTGGGGTTGTTTAGCCTGGAGAAGAGGAGGCTCAGGGGAGACCTCATTGCTCCATCTCCAGGGATGGTGACTCCACCACCTCCCTGGGCAGCACATCCCAATGGCTAAAAACTCTCTCTGTGAAGAACTTTCTCCTCACCTCCAGCCTAAATCCTGGTGCAGGTTGCCTGGGAGAAGAGACCAACCCCTACCTGGCTACAACCTCCCTTCAGGTAGTTGTAGAGAGCAAGAAGGTCTCCCCTGAGCCTCCTCTTCTCCAGGCTAAGCAACCCCAGCTCCCTCAGCCTCTCCTCACAGGGCTGTGCTCCAGACCCCTCCCCAGCCTTGTTGCCATTCTCTGGACATGTTCAAGTGTCTCAACGCCCTTCTTAAACTGAGGAGCCCAGAACTGGTTGAAGGCTGGATGAGGCTCTGTCCAGCCTGATCTAGTGTGAGGTGTCCCTGCCCATGGCAGGGGGGTTGGAACTAGATGATCCTTGTGGTCCCTTCCAACCCTGACTGATTCTATGATTCTATTCTAAGTTCCTGTAGCTTTACTGCCAACAGCACCTGCCTCATTTCCTCATGGCTGTTTCTCCTTACTTTGTTTGTTTGCTTCCACTTCAGCCTCAAAAACTTAGACTTCATTGGGGGAAGAATTGCTCCCAAGCCTTTGCCTTCTCCTGCATTTTCCATGGGAATGAGTCTGCTGTGCCCTAACTTCTTTTCCTGGTGGTGCTGATCCTCTTTAGGTTGGTTGTTTAATGCAAAGTGAGAGTTAATTAGTTTCCTGAAAACTGGGGGGGTGCTCCTGAGCTTGTCCCCTTGTGGAAAATACTTCTTTTCTTGGGGAGGGGGGAAGAAGGAAGCATTTCACTGAGAAGCTTTCAGCCTCTCTTGGTTTGCTATTTTTTTTTTGCCTCTTCTGCATTCTGGCTCCAATTTCTCATCACTCAGTTTTGTCTGTGCCCCTTTTCTCCCAGTCTAATGGGAAATAAATCTCCAGGCTGTTTTCTATTCCTTACCATCCTGTAAGTCTTCTGCTCTCACTGAATGGCTGAGATCATTCATCTCCTTTTATAAAACACTAAAAGTACCACTTATACATATAGATATAGATATTTTTCCCCCCACCAGAATCCCTTTTGACTGGTGCCAGAGAGAGGAGCACTGACAAAATCAACCCCAAGGATACAAAAAGTAATCCTGGTGATTCTATCTCCATTTAAGATCAGATCACTTCTCAGTGGAGATGGATGCTCTGACTCCTCTCCATCCACTTTTCTGTCTCACTCTCAAGGCAGAGGATAGGAAAGAATTGAATAGAATTAACCAGGCTGGAAGAGACCTTTGAGATCAAGTCCAGCCCCTCACCCAACACCATCTAATCAACTAAACAAGTCTTGCCCTGTGAACTGCTCTTGTCTGGGTGGTGCTCACACCACACCACTTTCCTCTACTGTGTTTTCTAGTCCAAACTTCTCCCTAAGTAACTGGATCTGAGTAAGCCAATTGTCACACTCCAGGTTCTGCTTCCAACCATATCTTTCAGGAAGTATGTGACTTTCCAGTATCTTCAGGGGGCTACAAGAAAGCTGGGGAGGGACTTTTTAGAGTGTCAGGGAGTGATAGGACTGGGGGGAATGAGAAGAAAATCGACATGGGGAGATTCAGATTGGATGTTAGGAAGAAATTCTTCCCCAGGAGGGTGGTGAGAGATTGGCACAGGCTGCCCAGGGAGGTGGTGGAAGCCTCCTGCCTGGAGGTGTTTGCAGCCAGGCTGGATGTGGCTGTGAGCAACCTGCTGTAGTGTGAGGTGTCCCTGGCCATGGCAGGGGGGTTGGAACTGGCTGAGCCTTGAGGTCCCTTCCAACCTTAACAATTCTATGAGTCTATGGCAAGCCCTTGCCCAGTACCAGGAGATGTGTTGGTCCTTGGTGGAATTGTAGTTGTGCAGTGGTTTCCAAATCCCATCTGCCCTGTGTTGTGCCAGGGACTTGTGAGATGAGCTGATGCTCTCCAGGAGCCAGCAGAGTTGCCACCATCCTGCATGCAGCAGCGTCCTTGCCTGAGTGAAACACCATGGTCTGCTTTAGTCACCCAGCAGAGATGCTCTAATGCAGAGCTCTGTGTTCTGACCACCTCCATGGCTCTGTTATTTCTGCCTGAGCAAATCCAGTGTCTTGCTGAAGATGCACACCTGTGATAACTGTGTCCAGGTTTGGGCTCCCCCTTTGTGGAGAGACAGGGCTCTGCTGCAAAGGAGTGCAGTGGAGAGCTGGGGGGGATGATTAGGAGCTTGAATATCTCTGCTATGAAGAATGCCCCAGGTCTCTCAACCTGTTTAGTATGGAGAGGAGGAAGCTGAGGGGGGATCTTATCAGTGTCTATAAAAATCTGAGGGGGTAGCTGTCCAGATGAAGGTGCCAGGCTCTTTTTCGGTAGTGCCCAGTGATAGGACAAGGAACAAGGAGTAGAAACTGGCATTTGCCCATTAACTCCTTGCCCACAAGTGTGCAGGTCCTCATCCCCTAGTGTCCCCACAGCAGCTCCAGGTGCTGGCAGCACCCTCTGAGCAGGTCACCTCCACAGTGATGTGGGTTTTGCCCTTTGGTGGGTGGAAAGCAAGACTGAAGTGAGCATGGCAGCCTGGCTCTGGTGAGAAAAATGAAGCTCTGATGGTAATGTGTGTGGACTTGTCTTGTTAGCAGCAGCCTTGGCTTTGCCACCATTGCTGAGATGGTCCCAGCCACTGCTCATTCACAGTCTTCACACAGCAGCCTGGAGCCTGAGTGAGTAGCCTGGGGAGCTGTGGTGGAGACAGCAAAACTCAGTGCAACATCCATTACAAGCATGAAAGCTTGCTTGCAGGACTTGCCCTGCTGATGGGCTGTTAGGGGAAATGACACATGGATGTTGAAAGCCTTAAATGTTCCTGGGGCACAGGGACAAAAACTTCATGTTTCTCCTTAGGCTGCTGCAGCAGCAGGCCAGAGAACATTTTGCTTTCAGCTAATCAAACTTGATTTTAGTTGGGTTTGGTTTGTTTCCTTTTGGCCACTGCTGCTGCTGGGGAAACCCCCCCCATTCTCCTGGAGTGCATCAGTGGGCTGCAGGCATGGTTCCCATCACCTCATGACATCCTCAGGGCCTTTCCTGGCTGCATCCTACCTCCCTTCACCCTTGCTATGGTTCTGATCCTTGTGCCTTGCTCTTACTGTCCCTTATGCATCAGGTAGGAGGTTGTTGCCTGGCACCTGACGTGCTTCATGTGAGGACAAACTCCAGCCCCAGCAAGGATCGGCGGTGGCCAAAAGCCAGCATTGGCTCCTTGCACCCAGCAAGGCTCAGGGACTCTTGGGCAACCTCCTGACAAGCTGCTTTTATTTCCACCACTTAATTCCATGTTTAGCTGCCAGTTCAGATAAAACCACAGCAGGACACTACAGGAACCAGCCAGGTTTCATTAGTCAGCTGTAAAAGGCAGATAGCAGAGCTCGCTGCAGAGTCTCAGCATGGAACTTCAGGGGTAAAAAGTGGCTTTGTCTTACCATTTTGCTCCTCAAAAGTAATAACAGCCCAAATTAACATGTCCTGACTGATGCTGGGGATCAAAGCTGGCTCTAGATGTTTGGAAATGCCTCACTTAATATTGTGGCCTTCCAGTATCTGCAGGGGGCTAGAAGAAAGCTGGGGAGGGACTTTGTAGGGTGTTAGGGAATGATAGGACTGGGGGGAATGGGAAGAAAAGCAAAATGGGTGGATTCAGATTTGATGTTAGGAAGAAGTCCTGGAGACTTTCAAGGTCAGGCTTGATGGGCAACCTGACCTAGGTGGGGCTGTACCTGCTGACTGCAGCAGGGGTTGCCCAGATGACCTTCAAAGGTCCTCATCCATGGAGGTTTTTAAGGCCAGGCTGGATGTGGCTCTGAGAAACCTGATCTAGTGTGAGGTGAGCACCAGAACAAGAGGACACAGTCTCAAGTTGTGCCAGGGGAAGTTTAGGCTGGAGGTGAGGAGAAAGTTCTTCCCAGAGAGAGTTGTTAGCCATTGGGATGTGCTGCCCAGGGAAGTGGTGGAGTCACCATCCCTGGAGGTGTTCAAGAGGGGACTGGATGTGGCACTTGGTGCCATGGTTTAGTCATGAGGTCTGTGGGGACAGGTTGGACTTGATGATCTTTGAGGTCTCTTCCAACCTTGGTGATTCTGTGATTCTCTGTCCCTGGCCATGGCAGGGGGTTTGAAACTGGCTGATCCTTGAGGTCCCTTCCAACCCTATGATTCTAAAAGAAGTGCACGAGTTCCAGTGAGCTCATGCAGCGAAATGTGTGTATGACAGTGCTCAGATTTCCTGCTGAACTTTTGGCTTGCTTAACACTTGGACACTCCTGAAGTGTTCCTCCCTGTTCTTCTTGGGTTCTTCACAGCCCCTGGGCAAGCTGCAGGTTCACTGCTTCCTTCTGTTTGTTTCTGGTGAGGCCACATCCTGAATACTGGGATCAGTCTTGGGCCCCTCACTACAAGTAGGGCACTGAGGTGCTGGAGCAGGTCCAGAGAAGGGCAACCAAGCTGGGGAAGAGGTCTGGTGAGGAACAGCTGAGGGAGCTGGGGGTATTTAGTCTGGAGACAAGGAGGCTGAGGGGAGACCTCATTGCTCTCTGCAGCTCTCTGACAGGAGGTTGCAGTGAGGTGGGGTTGGTCTCTTCTCCCTAGTACTGGGTGATGGAATGAGAAGAAATGGCCTCAGCTTGCACCAGGGGAGGTTGAGGCTGGATAGGAGGAAAAATTCCTTTCCTCCAAGAGAGGTCAGGGGTTGGAACAGGCTGCCCAGGGGCGGTGGTGGAGGAGTCACTGTCCCTGGAGGTGCTCAAAAAGTGTGTGGACATGGCACCTGTGGACATGGTTTGATGGCCATGGTGGTGGGGTGGTGGCTCTGCTCAATGGCTTTAGAAGGCTTTTCCAAGCCAAACAACTCTAGGATTCTCTGTTTGGGATTTCTCCTTTGGGTTGTGGTGGTGCTGGAGGGTTTATTTTGGGGTCAGTTTGGGGTTTGTTGATTGGTTTGGGGTTTGGTTTTGTTGTTTTTTCTCCCATATCCCAGACAAGGAGTACAGTATCTTGGTTTGCAGCTGAGGAACTGAGGCTCAGAAGGACCTGCAGTCAGTGGCCACTGATTTTCCCTCTTCCCACCTGCAAACTGCTGAGTATTTATTATTTAGAGCACTATTTTTTCTTTTCCCCCTCTAGCTGATTTTCACAGCTTCCTGAATATCTCCACACCTGTCCCCAGATGACTCAAACAGCAGGAACAATTTACCAGGGGAATGCTCAGCCCTGGGAAGCTTTTTTACCTCATTTGCCTTGTGGCTTCTGTGGCAAATGACACCACAGTCCTATGCACAGGGCTCAGCCACCCATCAGAGCCCTGATGGGAGGGCTTTGGTGATGGGGGTTCACTCCAACAGCTCCCATTTGACACATTCAAGTAGAACTCTGTTGGTTGAGCCAGAGGATGGTAGATGGGAAATCTGCCACAGTTTTGCTGCTTAAACTTGTGGCTTGCTTGTACAGAGAGTTTCTTGTCTGATTTATGTACGTGGTTGGAGAGTTAACTTACTCTGGAATTAATTGCTTGCCCATTTGCTCCTGCTACTCTTCCCTTGTTTTGTTCTTTATGGCAAAGGTTTAAGGTTTGTAAAATGCAGCATCTCTCATTTATGTGACCTCTGGAGTCCTGGGCACAGCAGAGACATGAGGCTGTTGATATGCAGCAATGATGCAAGAGCTGGAAGCCCTCTGCTGTGAGGACAGAGTGAGAGAATTGGGGTGGTTCAGCCTGGATACCAGGGAGACCTTCTGGTGGCCTTTCAGTACTACAAGGGGTTGATCAGAAAACTGAGGACAGACATTTTAGCAGGACCTGTTGTGACAGGACAAGGGGGGATGGTTTGAAACTGAAAGGGGAAGACTTAGACTAGAGAGAAAGAAGTAGTTTTGTTCCACTGAGGATGATGAGAGCCTGGCCCAGGCTGCCCAGAGAGGTGGGAGATGCCCCATCCTGGGACCATTCCAGGTCAGGTTGTTTGGGCTCTGAGCATCCTGGTCCTATTGCAGCTGTCCTTGCTGACTGCAGAGGGGTTGGATTAGATGACCTTTAGAGGTCCTTTCCAACCCAAACCCTTCTGGGTTTCTGTTTCCAGACAGTCCATGGCTAGTCTGCATGCAGGACGGTAGCTGATAGAACCCACTCTGGCTGCATTAACCTGTGCCACATCATCAGGGGACTTTGGGCTACTGAAGCAAGACTTTGTTGGGCTTTACTCCTCCTTCTCTAGAGCCAGGTTTGTGCCTTGCCTTCTGTGCCCTGTGGGGTTTGGGCTGGAGCAGAGGAAGAGGCTCAAATGGCTTGTAATTGTTATGGCAGCTGGAAATAGGCTGTGGGAGATGGTGGCAGAACAGTATCCTCTAGTTTTGCTGTAGTTGAAGTTTACTTCTGCCTTTGCAAACTGAAACCTATGTAATAAAACCAACCTAAAGGCTTGCTTAGGCTGCATTGATGTGTATCCAACCTCAGTATCCAGCCTCTTGCTTCTGTTATTTCCACTCATTCCCTTCCCTGAGCTTGTTCATCTCACTTCATCCTCCCTCACCTGCTTTTCCTGCATCTGGCTTTCAGCTGCTCCAGGCTGTGATGAGCCACCTCTCCTGCCTGCCAGCAATTTCAAAGGATTGTGTGAATGTCAGGATCACTTAGGATGCTTTTCTCCCCAAATACTTTTGCTCCAGGAGGACTCCTGTGAGTTGGAAGGCACCAGTGGCATTTTCAGAAGGACTTGTGTAGTGCAGGAGCTCAGATCTCGGTGAACAGCAGTAATGAGGGGTGCCTTGATCACTTAGATGCTGTTTAAAATCACTGCTTGTTGTCTTGAAGCAATCTAGACAGATGATGAGGCATCAGCATGCAAGGATTTGCATTTCTCTCCTGTAGTCCAAACCAGGAAATTATCTGTTCATGTAGACAGTGAAGTTGCTGTTTGTGGTTGCTGAATGAGTTCACTGTTGGGTTGGATGTGTAGCTTGATGAGAAGTAGTCAGGAGACAGAGATTGGTGGTGAAGTAGAAGTGGTTTTCCAGCTGTCTAATCAGGAGATAGAAACTCCTGCTCTCAGGGGGTAATCTTCCTCCCCAGAAGAAACAGAATTTCAAAGCAGTTCCTAACAGCTTTCTCTTCACTGACTTCCATGGACCAAGCTGTAGACCATGGGTTAGGTGGGTGTGAAGCTGCTCTAGGATAGACTAAAGCATCACAGAATCACCAAGGTTGGAAGAGACCTCAAAGATCATCAAGTCCAACCTGTCACCCAGCACCTCAGGACTAAACCATGGCACCAAGTGTCACATCCAGTCCCCTCTTGAACACCTCCAGGGATGGTGACTCCACCACTTCCCTGGGCAGCACATTCCAATGGCAAATGACTCTTCAGTGAAGAACTTTATCCTCACCTTGAGCCTAAACTTCCCCTGGCACAGCTTGAGACTGTGTCCTCTTGTTCTGGTGCTGGGTGTCTGGGAGAAGAGACCAACCCCCTCCTGGCTACACCCACCCTTCAGGGAGTTGTAGAGAGCAAGAAGGTCTCCCCTGAGCCTCCTCTTCTCCAGGCTAAGCAACCCCAGCTCCCTCAGCCTCTCCTCACAGGGCTGTGCTCCTGACCCCTCCCCAACCTCATTGCCCTTCTCTGGACACCTTCAAGTGTCTCAATCAGCAATTGCTCTCCACTGATCAGCTGCAGCGTTGCAGGTTGGGAGGCATCGAGAGGGCTGCTGCAAGGTCTGCACAGGTGGAGCAGAGAGTGGTTAGAAACCATCCAGCTACAGGAAATCTGAGTCATGAGAGCCACTGGATAAATTTAAATACATTATTCTAGCTTGGAGGTGGAGACCATCTGGGGAAGTAGAAGGATGTGTGTCTTGCTGAGGGAAGAGTCATTTCAAATGACAAAAGAACTGTCCTGAGCCTGAGGAAAAAAAAAAACAGACCACCACACCTACCAGACCTGAGATGAAAAGAGCAGCTTAGAATGACACTGATTTAATGGTTGCATGTCAAAAAAGTCCAGCTGAGGGGTGAAATGTTAAAATCTATTTTTAAAAGTGATTAAAAAAACCCAACCTTTTGCTGGTATCTGCCAGCTGTGGGAAGGAGGCAGGCTCACAAATTTCCTCAGAGCTTCATGGTATGAATTCCCTTTCAGAGCCTTTTAAAATAGATGTTGTGTTTGGACTCCAACTTCCATGGCAGCCCTGCCTTAGACAAAAGGAAAGGAATAGGAACAGGAGGGAAAGGAATAGGAGCAGGAGGAAAGGAACAGGAGGATCTCCCAGCAGCCAGATTGCAGTGGGCTCGGATAGGAGGATAAGACAACCTGGCTTTCAACTTGTTTTTGGGGAGTTTAGGCTCTGGTTTGCCACCTGGTTCGTCCCTGTGGGTTAGGGTTGATGGTTGGGTAGCCAGGTGGTCTCCTGCTAGACATCCTCCATCTGTGTTTGCCCGGGCCCTGCTGCCACAAGACACGCAGCCAACAGCCTGGTGTTCTGGCTCTCCCTCCTGGCACTAGTGCTGGCTTCAGATGAGGGGGAGCTGGTGTGCCAGCAACGCCCAGGTGAGCTCCAGTCCAACTCTATTAATTTTCACAAAGAGCAGGTCTTGCCTGGCAGAATCTCTGAATGCCAGCTGAGACAAGGCTGAGGAGTGGGAGAGCCAAACAGGATGGAAAGAGGGGTGAGCAGCTCAGGATTTAGCCAGCACTGAGCTGTGATTGTGAACGGGGAAATGAAGGCAGTGTGAGGGAAACAAGCTGGAGTCATTGCTCTGTCTCACTGCACTGATGGACCAGTCACCCACAACTGGCTAACCATAGAATCAGTCAGGGTTGGAAGGGACCACAAGGATCATCCAGTTCCAACCCCCTGCCATGGGCAGGGACACCTCACACGAGACACCTCACACTAATGAGAGCACCCTCTGTCATCAGAGAATCACAGACTGCTTTGGCATGGAAGGGACCTTTCAATAATCATCTGGCCCAACCCCCCTGCAGTCAGCAGGGACACCTGCAGCTAGAGCAGGTTGCTCAGAGCCCCAGACAGCCTGACCTGCAATGGTTCCAGGCCAGGACATCTACCATCTCTCTGGGCAGCCCAGGCCAGTATCTCCCCATCTTCAGTGTAAAACACTTCTTCCTTCTCTCTACTCTGATTCTCCTTCTTTTAGTTTCAAACCATCACCCCTTGCCCACAAAAGGCCCTGATCAAAACTCTGTTCCCAGCTTTCCTCTCAACCCATTTAAGTACTGAAAGTTCAGAGGAAGGTCTCCCTGGAGCCTTCTCTTCTCCAAGCTGAACAACTCTCAGCCTGTCCTCAGAGCAGGGGGTCCCAGCCCTTCCATCATTGTTGTGGCCTGCTCCAACAGGTCCCTGTCTGTGCTCTTTCTGAGGAGTCCAGAGCTGGTCCCAGCACTGCAGGTGGGGGTCTCTGCAGTGCAGAGGGGCAGAATCCCCTCCCTCCAGCTGCTTGCCCATGCTGCAGGGGATTCAGCCCAGGACGTGGTTGGCTTCTGGGCAGCGAGCACATCATCTCCTGTCACCTTCTTGGGAGATATCCTGCACATGCACAACTTTCTGGTGCCACCATCAGCAGCCTCAACCAAATGTGACCTGCCATGATCAGCATGAGGGATCCAGGTCTGATGCCAGGGCAGGGAGAGGGTTTGCAAAAAGAATTCATGCAGATGCTGTTGCAAAATGCACAAAGGCTCAGGAGCTTGCTCTCCACCCTGGCTGCAGTCAGCAATGGTAATTCCAAGTCTTACTGTAGCTCTTTTTTTTACAAGCACAGATCTCAAAACCCTGTGGTACAGCCTCATCATTACCATCTTACAGATGGGGTTGCTGAAGCATAAAGAAATGAAATTACTTCCCTGCAACTATTAGCTGGGCAAATGACAGGGCTAAAAATAGAGCCTAGGTAGCCAACCTTCCTTACAAGCCCTTGCCATCCCTACCTCAGGGAAAAGGTGCCAAGGAAGTTGGTGAAAGGAGGTAACCACTGCTTTAACTGAATGCAGGCCATGAATCCTCGTGGCAAGAGGCTTTCTCTGAGGTGCTCCACCTGGATCCCTCCAACACACCGACATGTTCTTGGAGAGCAACCGGCTGGTGGAAAGGATGGTGAGCCCCATGGGGCTGTGGTGTGTGTCACTCACACAGCCCCCTAACACATTCAGAAGTTCCAAATGCCTTTTAAAGCTAATGGTCTGTGCACTAATAGCTTCTGGCCCTGGCACCCAGGCTAGCAGCTGGTGCCACTAATTGGTAGCCCCGAGGCCGAGCACATGTGCAGGCGGCTGGGTTGCGGGAGCGGCGCGAGGGTCGGGATTCCTGCCTTGCTGATTCTGTCGTCCAGCATGGGCTTTAATCAAGATGAAAAGTCAGGAGATCACGAGGGGCTAGGCTAGCAAACAACAGCTTTGCCCCCTCACCAGAGCCCAGCTCGCTCGGACCTGATGGGCACAGCCTGGAACAGGGTCAGGAGCAGCTTGGACGACTGCGAGAGCTGCAGCTGCTGCTCTTCCCTGTGGTGTCTGCTGCACAATGCTAGAAATAGCAGCAGAGGATGATCTGCCCTCCTCTGGCCTTCTTGGGGATGCAAGGTTGATTATTTGAGGGGTGGATGTCAGGTTGTATAAAAGCATCTGAACTCCTCCAGCTAAGCCCAGCTGAGATAAACAGCCTGTCTGGTGCAGGCTGCTGACACCTACCAGTGATGGCACTAACATCTCTCTTCCCTTTCTCCTTCCTGGTCTCTGCCTTGTGGGCTGCAGAGCCATGGTAGAAAGAGCAAGAGCACTGAAAAGGCTAAAGAAGGCTGTCAGAGAGCTGAAGCTGCTCAAGGAGCTGCCAAGCAATGCTGAAGCCAGGCCAGAGCGACCCAGCCCATAGCTGGAGGGCAGGTTGGGAAGCTGTTGTGTCACTGGGGCTGTGCACAGCAGTGCTGCCACCTGTTTTCCTGATGGCAGGAGGTCACAACACGTCCTCTGATGGCTGTTTTAAATCCTGGTAATGAAGGTTTTGCTGTTCCCTGTGAAGCTTAACAGTAACCTGGAATTAGCCCATTTGAACACCATCCATCTTTGCTCCCTTGAGAGCTGAGCTGGCCCAGGCTTGGGAGCTGCAAAATCCCTGCAGCCACTGAGAATCACCTGCTGATGCTCTGCAGATGGGCAAGGGCCCCTTCCAGTCTCTCAGGTAAGTCAGGAGCATTTCAGACTGCAAATCCTTTGGGGAGGCTCTCCCTGCATCACTGACTGGGGTTTTGTAGTCCCCAGCTCCTGTCAGGTATCAAAGCTCTTGGTATCTTCCCAGCAATTGCTACTTAGTGGTTCCAGATCGTACAGTGGAGACCAGAGTGTCACAGTGAGGCACAGAGAGAGCTCACCAGCTCTGAGCACACTCATCATTAACCTTCCCACTACATCTCCAGAAATATCCTCTCCCATTATGCTTGTGACTGACTCTGAACCTTGCTCCAGATGGCAGTGGGCTGAGGAGATGAAATTTCACTGCAGTCACAGCTCAAAGATGCACAAAAGAGGGAAATTGTGAAATTGCAATGACAGGGTTGTTTGGGCAGCTTGTGATGTTCTGGCTTTAGAGAAATCCATGCCTAATGTGCCTGCATGGCAAGGTAAACTAAAGAGCAGATAATTCCCTTTAAGCTTAGCATGACAGGGAGAGGCCCATGTCTCCTCTCTGCAAGCATTACCACCACCTTCTACATGTGTTGCTCAGTCACTCCATGTCAAATCCCTCAGGATAAAAGACTTCTGGGATTCAGTTCCTGCAGAGTGTGGAGGCCTGACTGCCACATTCACACTGGTTTTTAGGCAGCATTGTGATCAGGCACAGCATGGCCTTGCAGAGGTTCATGGTGTTGGTCCTCGCACCACCTGCAGCTGTAGAGGGGAATCTCTGTTTTTCTTGCTCTCCTGCAGCTGTAGAGGGGAATCTCTGTTTTTCTTGCTCTCCTGCAGCTGTAGAGGGGAATCTCATTGCTTGCTTCTAGCTGTCATGAGTCTGAGCTCGAGATGAAGGAGGAAAGCCCCTTCCAGAAGGCAGACTGGAGGTGTGAATGGAGTTTGTTTCATGCAATGACAGGATGAGAATCTTGTATTTGAGTTGCTGGGGTAAACTGCTCCTCCTGGGCAAGGCATGCAGGAGTGGATGGAGCCTCACAGAGACAGTCTTAAAGGCAGCACCTTGCCACGTTGTGAGGTGTGCTGCTGCACCACTCTGTGTCATGGTTTGGCTGTTCCATGAGAGGAGACAAAGTCCTAACTTGCTGACAGAAGGAAACAGTTTGCCCAGGGTGGTTATGGAGACTCCTCTGGAGCCTTTCAAGCATGTTTCTGTGCAACCTGATCTAAGTGTACCTGCAGTAGCAGGGAGCCTGGGCTAGATGATCTCAGGAGGTCCCTTCCATCCTATGATTCTGTGATACACCTTGAAGTCTGTTTCCACATTTCCACATTCCCACTTGGAAAGCTGTAGAGCAGTAGAGAGGAGCTGCAGGGGACCTGGCAAATTTGTGCTGTCCACCCTTCAACCCTGAGGTTGCAGTGGGCTTCTGCAGGATGCTGCAGACTTCAGCAGACTGAGTTTGAGGAGAGGTGAGGCAGTGTATGTCTCCTCTAACGACTCTTTCTGGTGAAATGGGAGCTGCACTGCTGAGCTCCAGAGTGGGCAGAGGCTGCACAGATGGGATGTGTGGCCTGCCTACACTTCCCCAGCTACTGCTGGCACATCCCCAGGCAGGGCCTCTCTCCTGTCCATACAGAAATGACTCAGGCCCTAAGAACCTGGACAGTCTCCTCAGGCACCTATGCTCTGTTTTTCTTTGTGAAGTTCAGGGTCCCCTCATTTGTGTACCTGGAGGTGGCAGAGCTGAAGCAGATGGCTCCCTTGGTGACCATGCCAGCAGAGCTGCTGCTGGTGGATGTCTGCAGGTGTGCAAGGTGGAAATGCAGGGTCCCAGGGTGACCCCTTCAGCTGGCAGGCACAGCTACCACCTGTCTGTCTGGGCAAAGAGCTGACAGCTGCCACTGAAATGCTTCAGTTCTCCTCACTCTGAAAGCCAGAGTGCAGCACTGACTCGTGCTGCCCAACACAACAGCGATAAGCAATCCTCCTCCAGTCTCCATTAAGTTCCTGGAGTTGATGCTGTTGGCAGGAGCTCTGCTCAGGGGTGGATTTTCCCCTGCTGGTGTCAGGGCTGGGCACCCAGCTTGGACCTAAGCCCTGTGTCATAGGCTGAGCAGGAGGAGACTCCTGTCCTCAGTGGCAGCTCATGGAAGAGGTGCAGGCTGGCACCCAGGGGCAGAGCATAGCAAAGGTGACGGGAGCCAGATCCTGAGCGACAGCTGGGCTGGGGGTGGAGGGTGACTTTGGGCAGGAAGATGCTGTGGGGCTGCCCAGGGAGGTTGTGGAGTCACCATCCCTGGAGGTGTTCAAAAAGGGATTGGAGGTGGCACTTGAAGCCATGGTTTAGTTAGCCACGAGGTGCTGGGTGAGAGGTTGGACTGGATGATCTCTGAGCTCTTTTCCAACCTTATTGATTCTGTGATTCTATGACTTTCTAGAGCAATGGGACCAAGGACTGAGTCTCCCAGAGCTCTTCCAGGCACTGCTGCTTTATAGCCTCCAGCCTGATGTAATTAATGAGACATCTCCCTTTATGTAATACTGTGTTCAGTGTGATTCACCCTAATGAGCAAAAACAATACCATGTGCCTCCTAATGGGACTCCTGCTCTCTGTGTCCCCATGTTTGCTATGAATTATTTAAGGCATCTGGAGGGTTCTGTGAGTAATGAAATCTCTGCTGATTCTGTCTCACCTCAGATAACTCCCAAGGTCTAGCTAGCAGTTCTGGTTCTGTTTCAGGCTCCTCCTTCACCTGCAGATCAGCCAGCTTGAAACTTTCTCCATGTTCTTATCCTCTCATTTAGTCCTTGACTATGCTACCCTTGCCTTCCCTCACCTTAAAGGACAAGCTGCTGCTTTTCCCTGTCATGCATGTGGTGCATATTTCCCCCATGTTCTTCATCACAAGGATGTGCTGAGGCTTGGCCTGCCAGAAAAGGAATAAAACTCATTTAACTCCTAACTTTAAAGAGAGCAGCAGTTGTCATGGCATTACTCAGGGGAGCGTGTGCAAGGTGTGCTTAAGGACTTCCTCTGTGGCTAGGGAAGCTGGCAATGATTTTAATTTAGTGGTAGAGGGGTCTGGGGGTTTGTTTTGTGGGGGGTTTGGTATAAAAATCCCCCCAATCCCCAAACCACCAAAGCTTTCATGGTCACCTTCCCACTCTCTTCCTTGAGGTTGCGTTGCACTTCTGGACTTTGAGGCTGTGTGAAGACATTCTTCTAGCTGAGGCCCTGGAACAGAGAGCCTGAAGGAAACACTGGGAAGATTAAAGATTACTTCAAGAGAATGAATGAGAGCAGGAAGCTGAGGTTTCCCAGAGGCAAGAGCTGGTGCAGAGCTGCAGCAGAGCTGCAGTGCTTTGTAGCCACTGTGAATCTGCCGGTGCCGATGGCCGAAGGGGACAGAACCAAACATCTGCCATCTGTGACCCTTGACCAGGGAGAGGTGATCCTCCTTATCCCACAGAATGAGAGCCTGATTTAAAGCACTTGATGCCCTGCTTTCAGCAGCATTAGAAGGGCACAGATGTTAGGGTGGTGTTTCTGTTTCAGCAACCTGCTTGAGATTACATGCCTACAAGGGAGCAGTGGAAAGGGAACCAGCCTCCCTTGAAAGAAATTAATCCAGAGGCTTTTGTGGCAGCAAAAGCAAAGGGATGAATGTTGCAGTGCTGCAGTGAGTGGGGCTCTGATACAAGCTGCACCTTGACTGGACACAGAAGCCTTGAGTTCTTGGCCTGGCCTTTGATCTGATGCATATTGCTAGGTCCTAAAACACCTCACCTGCCAAATGCTCAGGAAAAAGAAACCCACAAGGGTTTAGGGGACAACACCTTCAAACACCTATCCTTAAAAAGCAGTGGCTGAGTGAGCTAGGTGTGATATTTTTATCCTCTCTCTGAGTAGGAGGATTCAAGAATGCCTCAAAACCACCAGAGCCAACGTTAGTTTTGAGCACAACAATTTAAATAGCCCAGAATTTTAACACAGCCATCGTAGACCAGACCTCTGTAAGGTTCATCTCCAGACCTCTGTAAGGTTCAGCCCCCTGTAAAGTTCAGCCCCAGACCTCTGTAAGGTTCATCTCCAGACCTCTCTAAGGTTCAGCCCCTTAGTCTCATATTCATAGAATCAATAAGGTTGGAAATGACATTTAAGGCTGCATAGAAGCTAAGGGAGTTGTGCATGTCAAAGCTGGAGCCATACCTGGGATGATGGTGTGGCCTTTGGCAGCTGTTATCTATCTATCAGCAGCAGTTAAAGAAACCCTGAGCTGTTTTAAAGTCACAATCAAGAAGGGTGATAGAAGCTGCTCTTGCATCTCCACTTGCTTGGTGTTCCTGCAACAGTGCTGGCACTGCTCAAAGGGATGGCTCCACCCCAACACCTCCTGCCTTCCAAACAGCCCTAAGAAAATGGATCTACCTTTGTGTGAATTGTTCCAAAGATGTATTATCAAGTCATGTTAAGAAGATTTCCTTTTATTCCTAGTATCATTTTCCCCACCAGGGAAGTATATCATAGAATTGTTAGGGTTGGAAGGGACCTCAAGGATCAGCCAGTTCCAACCCCCCTGCCATGGGCAGGGACACCTCACACTGCAGCAGGTTGCTCACAGCCACATCCAGCCTGGCCTTAAAAACCTCCAGAGATGAGGCTTCCACCATCTCCCTGGGCAACCTGTGTCAGTGTCTCACCACCTTCATGAGGAGGAACTTCCTACATCCAATCTGAATCTACCCATTTCTGGTTTTTTTTCCATTCCCCCCAGTCCTGTCACTCCCTGACACCCTACAAAGTCCCTCCCCAGCTTTCTTGTAGTCCCCTTCAGATACTGGAAGGCCACAATTAGGTCTCCTCAGAGCCTTCTCTTCCCCAGACTGAATAGCCCCAACTCTCTCTGTGTTATCTCAACCTCTACAACAGCAAACACTTTGTCCAGGAGACCAATGTGCTCTGTGAATTGCAAGGACTCACCCAGGAGATGGCTTGGCTCTGTGTACTGCAAGGACTCACCCAGGAGATGGCTTGGCTCTGTGTGTTGCAAGGACTCACCCAGGACGTGGCTTGGCTTCCCTGACAGCAGCAGAAGCGTGTGGGATATTATGGGAAGAAAATGTGGAGGGGAAAAAACCCCCAACAAAAGTCTGAAGGCTAAGAACAGCACGATGGCTAATTCTTCCCAAGATGCAAAGTCTAAAAGCAATTAGGCAGAGGCACAAACTGTACTTAGCAAATCCATCTCCGTGTGCAAAACTCTCTGTTAGCAGGCGCAAATTGGTCAGCGAGCTGCAATTGGCCCCTGTGGAGAGGCAGCAAGCGCAGAGGCGTCTGTCCCTCTAAACACTTGTTTGTCTCTGTGGTGCTTGCAGAGCCCTCATTAATGGAGTAGTTAAGCGTGTTACAACCTTAGTGCAGCCCAGGAGAGCAGCATTCATTTTGGCAGGCTGAAGCTGAAAGTCTTAGGAGGCTGTGGTAGCAGTGGCTGTCCTGGGAACAGCCGCCTGTAGCATCCCCAAATCTGCACATTCAGGCTGTCCTCAGGTCCAGGCTGCACTGCAAATCCTATCTGCTACAGTGGGAGGTAACAAGACCCTTTGAAGACCTTTGGGCCTTTTTCTGTCTGCCCAGGGAGGTGGTGGAGTCACCATCACTGGAGGTGTTTGAGAGGAGACTGGCTGAGGCACTTGGTGCCATGGTTTAATTGATTAGATGGTGTTGGGGGACAGGTTGGACTTGATGATCTTGAAGGTCTTTCCCAACCTGGTTAATTCTATCCTTATCCCTACTCTTATCCCTACTCTTATCCCTACTCTTATCCCTACTCTTATCCCTACTCTTATCCCTACTCTTATCCCTACTCTTATCCCTACTCTTATCCCTACTCTTATCCCTACTCTTATCCCTACTCTTATCCATCAGGTGACTCTTACAAAGCAGACCATGGCATTGTAGAATTGGGTTGGTTTGGGTTGGAAAGAACCTTTAAAGGTCAGCTAGTCCCACCCTGCTGCAGTCAGCAGGGACATCTGCAAGCAGAGCAGGTTGCTCATGCCCCCAAACAACCTGACCTGGAATGGTTCCAGGGATGAGGCCTCTCCCACCTCTCTGGCTAGCCTGGGCCAGGCTCTTGTGTCTACCTGTCACAGTTGGCAGACAGAAATCTCTTCTGTTTGGGTGGGTCTTAATGCTCCTCCATCACTCTTTTTGCACCTGTTTTATGGCTCCAGGCAGCAGGGAGTAAGAGGATTTTGAATTACTTTGCCATAATTGGGAATCAGGTCCCATAGATCACCAGAAGTCTGTTAGCAAACTCAAAGACATGTGGTAATCAGAGGTGCTTAAATGTTTGTGTGTGTGGATAATGCAATTTCTGCAAAAAGATCAATTTGTGTGGTGGGTTTTTTCCCCCCCTCCTATGGAAAAGCATGATTTAAAATCAGATCAATGCACAGACTTTGCTTTATGGTCAAGAAGAGTTGAACGAAGCATATCATGCCAGTCTGGTGGATCCAGGTCGACCTGTCCTGGCATGTTAAATCAAATCAAACAACGTCCTTTTCAGTTCATTCAGTAATCCTGTGTGCTTGCCAGAGCTGGTGCAGTGCCTGCAGGAGCTGTAGGTCAGATGAGCTGGATGAGGGGATGTAGTCCATCATCAGTAAGTTTGCAGATGACACCAAGCTGGGGGCAGGAGTTGATCTGTTAGAGGGCAGGAGAGCTCTGCAGAGGGACCTTGACAGGCTGGACAGATGGGCAGAGTCCAAGGGCATGAGATTGAAAACATCTAAGTGCCAGGTTCTACACATTGACCACAACAACCCCATGCAGTGCTACAGACTGGGGTCAGAGTGGCTGGAGGGCAGCCAGGCAGAATGGGACCTGGGAGTACTGGTTGACAGCAGCTGAACGTGAGCCAGCAGTGTGCCCAGGTGGCTAAGAAGGCAAATGGCATGCTGGCCTGCATCAGGAACCTGAAGGGAGGTTGTAGCCAGGTAGGGGCTGGTCTCTTCTCCCAGGCAACCAGAACAAGAGGACACAGTCTCAAGCTGTGCCAGAGGAGGTTTAGGTTGGATATTAGGACAAAGTTCTCTGGAAGGAAGTTGTAGTGAGGTAGGTGCTGGTCTCTTCTCACAAGTCCCAACTGACAGGACAAAAGGAAATGGTCACAAGTCACACCAGGGGAGGTTTAGGCTAGACATGAAGGGGAAAAAGTCTATAGTGAAAGGTTTATCAAAGATTGGAACAGGCTGCCCAGGGAAATGGTTGAATCATCATCCCTGGATGTACTCAAAACGCTGTCTAGATATGGTGCTCAAGGATGTGGTGTAGTAGTGGCCCTGGTAGAGTTGGACTTGATGATCTTAAAAGCCTTTCCTAAGCACAGTGATTCTGTGTGAAAGGCTTTCCCTAGGCACACCATTTGCAAACCCTGGTTGTGTTCAAGTGAAATGTGCAACATCAGTTGACTTTAATCCGAGCTGTTCCCCCATGGTGAGAAGCAAAGCTTGTAGGGACTGCCCACAGAGCCTGACTTTGTTCCCCAAACTGCAGTGTGAGAGCTGTGAAGGATTGGGATGGTTGGCAGCCGTGGAGTTTGCCTGGGTGAATGAGTAATGCTGACTTCTCCTCCCAGGCCCACTGGGTGCTGAGTGTGATTAAAGGCAAGTGGAGATGGCCCCTGTGCTATTCGTTCTGATAGAGGAAATCTCTTGCATTATTCATCAGATGTATATGGCTTGTTCCAGGAGGAGAGGGAACAGAGAAGCACCTTTGGTTGTGTTGCAACATCTGTGAGTACAGCTGGCTCTCTTGCTCTGTGTTCCACTTATTATGTGCAGTTTGTATGGCTTTTTTTTCCCCACCATCCTTAGACTGAAAAAACACAACCAACAAAACAACCACAACCACCTCACCCCCCACTCCCCCCAGCAGCTCTTTACAGAGGAAACTTGTAATGCTTGTTGTTACCAGGGCAAAATTCCCACTCCTCCAGTAGAGGCAGGGATGGCTGAGCTCTTGTTGAGCCTTGGCTGTAATATCTGCTATCATTTCTCAGCCTTCACATAATCAGGTAATTTAATGTAATTCCTACACTTTCAATCAAGCCTGGTGAGCAGATGGCAGAATTCAAGCCTGTAGATCCTGTCTAATGATGCAGTCTGATTCCAGACCTGAAGCTGGCTGCTGGTGCTGTCTCTGTGCTCATGGCAGACTCAGCTCTGCTCTGTGGTGTGGGCTTGGGTGAAGGGGAGCTCAGGGCTGGGCTGGGGCCGTCAGCCAGGCAGCCTCACCTGGCTGTGTAATCACACCAGGTTAGGCACTTTCTCTTCTGCTGAGTGGCTGGAAGTGTCCCTTGCTTCCTCAGCACAGGGAGAAGGTGATGGGTGCACTGAGAAGAGCTAGCATAGGGTTTCACAGAGTGGTGGAACTCAACCAGTGCCACACTACTGATGACCTTTCTCATGCCTGAACCAAGGGGCAGCTCCCTCAGGGTGTTAGCACTGTGCATTGAGTGGGGCACTAGAGAGAGATCCTCTCTCCTGGGCAGCAGAAGTCAAATAGTGACAGCAGTTTGGCCAAAAGCTTGATGGTGTCTCCAGCCCTGAATGAACACTGTCCAGGAGGCAGGTACTGCGTTTCAGAGCTTGCCATCAGCCTCTCAGAAGCAAGTACATGGAGACAAAGGAGATGCCACAGGTTTCTATGAGCTTGTCTCTGTCTTGGTTCATATATATGGACAAGACATATGATGCCCTATGCCTTATTTCTCCTGTCTCTTTTGAGCAGCAGCAGCACTCACTTTGCACGCTGGGGAAGATGTAAAGCTTAGCTCACAAATGGCCATGAAATGCTTTGATGGCCAACAGTGAGGCAATCTGAAATGCTTGTTACTGGGCAAGAGTGGAACATCCCTTTCCAGACAACTGCTCCTAAACAACATTTGACTTTCAAAGCTGGGAGAGCCTTGTGTGCACTGTCTATGTACAGTGTTCTGGGAAATTTGTCTGCACCAGCCTCCTTCGGGAAGTGCAGCCTGCTGGACCTCAAAACCCATGCCACCTCCTTCCAGCCTTGCTTCTCTCACTGCTGCCTGAGCCCTCCAGTTTGTCCTCCAGCTTCTCCCCTTTGCCTGACTGCTGTGTATGGCTCAAAGGCAGCTTTGACAGGCAGCAGCAAACTTGTGTGTGGTGTTTGTGCATGCTGCTGGGGGTTTCAGGGCTTCAGGTGGTGTCAGGTTAGCTGCACTTGCTGCTTAGAGCTTTCTTATTAAGTGACAACCAAAGATACATCATCTTTTCCTTCCTGCTTCCAGGACAAGGCTGGAGGTAGCTGCTTAGCACATTGCATGAGCATCGCTTTCCCGAATCTGGGTTACTAAGCACCCTGAGAAACAACTGGAGAGCTGCCTTGAAGAAAACCTGGACATGTCAACATTGCCCAAACATCAGGGACACCCCAGGAGAGCTGCACCGTGCGTGAGATTACCGCACAGTATGTGGCAAGGCAATTGTCTGTCCCTCCTCCTGTTTGCTGGAGGATTTCTCTTCTTGATGCTGTGGCAGCTGTGGGAGCACAGCTGCTGCCAGAGCACTGCTGTTTCTGGGGAGCAGGACAGAAGGGCTGGGGGAGCCCTTCAAGAACTTCACTGGAGCTCAAGGAGTCTATTGCACTGCTGTTGGTTGCTGTCCCCACGGCACTGACATGAGCTTGGTGCAAAGGAGGAGGAGAAGAACTGATCTGGGCCTATGGATACCCAAGTGGAGGACACAGGGCACTGCCCATCCCAGAGCTCTCCTGGAGGCAGCAGGGTTTGTGAGGGGGGCCATTCAAAGGCATGGTGAGACTCACCATCCTTCCAGAGGCAGGCTGCTCAGGGAAGATGTGCCAAGCACAGATGTGCTAATGATTGTGTATTTTCTGCTCAATTAGAAGGATTGACAAGGACCTCAGAAAGGCCTCCTTGAAGAGCCTGCAGCTCCTGCACAGGTGGCTGTCATTTCATAGTGACTAGAGAAACACAAGTGGAAAGACATAGATACAGTGACACACAGATGATATCTTGATATATATAGACCTAAATGCACTGGTGCACCGGGGTGCTCAGGTGTTGTGATACTCTCTGTACAGACACTTCCCAGACGCCTGGCTGGATCAAGGCAGAAGGTGAGCTGCTTCCTGCACACGTGGCTGCTAAGCTTGTGAGCTTTGCTGGCAGAGTTTAACCAGGCTGTTGGCAATGTTACCCAGAGATGCTTTTATTTAATGATTTTTTTTTTCCTGGTGGGGAAGAATGACAGAAACAAGAAGGGAGATGAGTGCCTTTCTGTGTGGCTTTTGTTACCTGTGCTTATGTTTTCACAGATGGTCCTCCTGCTGCCCACAGCTGCTGTCTTGACATGTGTGGTTGGAGGGCTGGCAATGACCAGAGGGCTTCACTAACACCTTGCTTCCCCCTCCCTCCTCCATCCATGGAGATGGGAAATTAATTCTCTGCTGTGATAGTCATTGTCTCCCTGTGCAGGTTCATCAGGTGCAACACGGACTCAAGCTTGTCTGAACCTTGATGATAAGCTCTCCTTGTTAAAAGCCATTATATTCACTACTAGCTGAGTGTAATTCTGACTGACTACTGCAGCTCTCTTCTGCATGTAATTGAATTCATATTCATCATGAAGCAATGAAAAATAAATTGTGTGTGTGTTTTTTTTCCTCTCCCTCATAAAGCAAGGCACGCCACGGGCTCTGCGCTCCCTCTAATCTTCCCCTTTGCAACCCACTGTAATGGAATTCATGGGAACAGAGCAGCTGAAATAGATTGTGTGGTTTTGACCCACCTAGCAGAAAAGAGCTCTATTTCGGTGCCAAAGAGGAATTGATGAATTCTGTTGTCTGTCTTCAAGGGAAAGCTGAAGTCTTGGCTTAAGATGCTTCAGCACCAAAGAGCTCTGCTGGCTTCGTTGCAGGCTGACCATGGCGGTGTGGCAGAGGAGCTGTGCCTCAAAGCTGTCTGTAGTGGGGGTTCTCACTAATAAGGTGGTTTGAGACTAAGGTCTGAAAACTGAGTGTGTTTCCATGCAAGGCTTCCAATTTCAAGTCTCTGTAACTTGTCTGCTTGCAGCATGTGAAACTTTCAGGTTCAGAAGAGTCTGCTGGTCCTGTGCCCAGTGTCAGAGGGTCAGCTCGAGGAGTCCATTCTACTGTGGCTTCTGCTGCCCTTATGGCAACGACAGGAGCTCAGTCCAAAGGAGTTGGAGAGCTGCTCTGGGGCTAAGGGGACCAAAGGTAAGGGCACAGGGGACTGCAGTGCAGGGTGCTAAGTCCCTTACACCTCATCCCTGCCCTGCAGCTGGTAGAATAGAATAGAATAGAATAGACCAGACCAGGTTGGAAGAGACCTTCAAGATCATTGTGTCCAACCTATCATCCAACACCTCCTAATCAACTAAACCATGCAACCAAGCCCCCAGTGACTTCCATTGCAGTGGTGTACTATAGAGATGTCCTCTGAAACAGATGTCAAACTACTCCTGCCCCCTACATTACTTTTAAGACCCTTTTGGCTGAGCATCTCACAAATGGCCGATAGCTGGTGGGGAGCTGGCCAGCTGAGGTCTCTTCCCAAAATGTGTTTGCCTTTTATTTTGTCCTTGTGTGTTTGATGGGTTCCAGAACCCAGGAGCTAATGGTGCCTGTGAGCAGAGCTGCTGCTGCACTATTGAAGCCTGTCAGAAGTGCTCTGTTTGTCTGCAGCCCCTGGCTTGCTGCCAGCTCTGGGATAGCTGCTTCAGAGACAGCCCAGCCCAGACAGTTCTAATGCACCATAAGATTAGTCAGTTTTGTTCAACAAAGGGTCCAAATGTCTTTCCAGTTAATTATTAGTTTCATTATGGTGAATTCATTAATTACATTTTAATACTGGAAGACCTTACTTCTGCCATTGGTGAAATGAACATTAGGAAAAGGAATAAAGAGGGACTCCCAGGGAGCTGCTGGGAGCTGTGTGGGTGAGCAGCAGCAGACAGAGAGGTGTGGTGGGCTTCTGTGAGGCTACCACTCCTCAGCCTGTCCTTTCTCCATTGCCTCCTCCCTGCACTTGTGCTGGCAAGCATGTGGGAAGAGGATGCTAAGCAAGGCAGGTGTGTGAGCAGCACCATGCTTGTGCTGCCCTGCATAGGACATGCTTTCCATCCTAAATCAGTGCCAGCTGCACACCAGCAACTCCAAACCCTTCCCCAGCCTCGCTCAGGTTGGCTGTTCTCTCTTCCCTGGTGCAGCAGAATTTCCTTAAAGTAGTAAGAAAAAAGTGGAGCAGGGGTTTTGCCTGCAGGTTCCTCCAGAAATTTAGATAATGAGAGGAAATGGCTTCAAGTTGTGCCAGGGGAGTTTTAGATTTGATATTAGCAGAAAAAAAAGTCTGTATTGAAAGGGTGGCCAGGCATTGGAACAGGCTGCCCAGGAGGTGGTGGAGTCACCATCCCTGGAGGTGGTCAAGAAACGTGTAATCATGGCACTACAGGACACAATTTAATGGTCATGGTGGTGCTGGGTTGACAGTTGGACTTCATGATCTTAGAGTTCTTTTCCAGTTGAAATAATTCTATGGCTCAGGTGAGGAGAACATTCCTCATTCATCATTCCCAGTGATGGTCCATGGCTGTACCGTGGGACTGGGAATGTTAATAGCCAACCATGCTGCGATATGGTTGTCTATTAACAGCCAGCAGTGTGTCCAGGTGGCCAAGAAGGCCAATGGCATCCTGGCCTGCATCAGGAACAGTGTGGCCAGCAGGAGCAGGGAAGTCATTGTGCCCTGTACTCTGCATTGGTTAGGTCACACCTGAGCCCTGTGAGGAGAGGCTGAGAGAGCTGGGGTTGCTTAGCCTGGAGAAGAGGAGGCTGAGGGGTGACCTCATTGCTCTCTACAACTACCTGAAAGGTGGTTGTAGCCAGGAAGGGGTTGGTCTCTTCTCTCTAGCAACCAGCACCAGAACAAGAGGACACAGTCTCAAGCTGCACCAGGGGAGGTTTAGGCTCGAGGTGAGGAGAAAGTTCTTCACTGAGAGAGTCATTCATCATTAGAATGTGCTGCCCAGGGAGGTGATGGAGTTACCATCCCTGGAGGTGTTCAAGAGGGGATTGGACGTGGCACTTGGTGCCATGGTCTAGTCATGAGGTCTGTGGTGACAGGTTGGACTTGATGATCTTTGAGGTCTCTTCCAACCTTGGTGATACTGTGATATACGTGAGCAGCACCTCCTCTGAGGACCGGGACCACGTCACCTTTGCACTGGGAGGTTTGTTCTGGCAGCTGTGTCACGTCTGAGGGGAGAGCTGAGGCTCTGGTGATATAATTACAGCCAGCAATTGTTCAAATAATGAATCTGTTTTCTGCCTTACGAGGGAAGTCAAGAATTAAAACCTGCGAGAGGGAAACCTGATGCACGGCGCAGTAAACCTGCTGGGCACTTGACAGGCTCCTCTAAATGAGAAGTCTGCTTTGATGGCTGCTCCTTGGAGTATCAGCTTATGCATAAACTCTGTCTGATTTCACCCTTGCAGTCTGGATATTTTGTTGTAGCTCAGTAAATGTTTGCCACAGGAGAGAGGAGCTGCCACGCAGGGTCAGAAAAGCGGCTTCCTTAGGTCGGGACGTTTGTCAGGTCAGGAGGGAAGGTTCAGATGCCACCAGCTGGGCTCCAGATGTGTGTTTGCAATATGAGTGGATGATCCCACGGACCATGTAGTGCTCAGGTGGGTCCAGGTGTCATAACCTTCTTTTCTCTCTAGCAACTTGCAGTACTGGTGATAACCAGAGGGTATCACAGTATCACTAAGGTTGGAAGAGACCTCAAAGATCATCGAGTCCAACCTGTCACCACAGACCTCATGACTAGACCATGGCACCAAGTGCCATGTCCAATCCCTTCTTGAACACCTCCAGGGATGGTGACTCCACCATGTGACTAGCAAGAAACTCCAAGGTGATTCAGTGACTGAACTGGACAAAGGATACCAGAGCCTCGTGGCTCAGCTTCACCAGGAGAGGGAATTACCATGAATTACCAGGCTCTGCTGTAAATGAATGCAGTCTGCTTGGACTGTGGCCTTCTGAAGATTGATGTTCAGGAGGTAGAGACTTAGCACCTGGATTTTCCTCTGAGACCATCAGAAGTGGTAAGTAAAAAAAAAATGATGGAGAAATAACCAATCTCTCTCTCCCAATCTAACCACACAGGATGTGGATCCTTGCCTAGCTCCATATGGGTGACTGCCAGCCATCCTCCCTCTGAGGAGCTGCCATCTTCCTGAGTTCTGTCACTTCATACTCTCCCTGGTGGCAGTGATAGAAAGAGAGGAAATGGCCTGAAATTGTTCCAGGAGAGGCTTAGGTTGGATATTAGGAACATTTCTTTATGGAAAGAGAGGTCAGGCACTGGAACAGGCTGCCCTGGGAGGTGATGGACTCACTGTCCCTGGAGGTGCTCAAAAAATGAGTAGACATGGGACTCTGGGACACAATTTAATGACCATGGCAGTGTTAGGTCAACAATTGGACTTGATGATCTCTGTGGTCTTTTCCAGCTGAAATGAGCCTATGAACTACAGCACTGTTCAGGAGGGAAACCAGCATGAATTCTCAGATGCTTACATTGATTGCATCCCTGATCTGCCTGGTCAGCCTCTGAATACCACTTCCCCTTGCTTGAGTCATTTAATCACCACTGCCAATCAGCACTATTGAAGAGAGCAACAATACATTTCAGAGCTCAATCACCTTCATAATCGTCTCACTGTCAGCACGTCTGTCTCCCTGGAGGGCAGAATTACTGCCAGATGAGATGCAGGGTGGGTTTGCAACTGAAATGTTCACTGGTGTATGGGTGTGTGTCTCGTGAGCACACACATGGCTCTCTCTCTCTCTCTCTATATATATATATATGAGTGTGGATGATGTGCTTTTAAATGTAGGCTCAGTGCTGGGAGCAGCTTGCAGGCAAACAAGGAGCTATGCATTGAAACAGAGTTTGCAGCTTCTTAAATGTTCAGTCAGCTGAGAACCATGCTTCAAAACAACAAGCAGTGCTGCAAGGTTTGCGGTGACACTGGTCAGGGTTTCAATCCAGTGGAGAGGGCTCGTGTGGGGATGAGCCTGGGACAGTCCCTCTTCTGGGAGGCCTTGGTAAACCTCACTGTCATCAAATTGTGCAAGCTGCTCATTTTGGTCTTTTTAAATCAGCATGGACTGGGAAGTTGTAGACAGGTGGATGTTGGTCTCTTCTCCCAGGCAGCCAGCACCAGAACAAGAGGACACAGTCTCAGGCTGCACCAGGGGAGGTTTAGGTTGGATGTTAGGAAGAAGTTCTATACAGAGAGAGTGATTGCCCATTGGAATGGGCTGCCTGGGGAGGTGGTGGAGTCACCATCATTGGAGGTGTTCAGGAGCAGACTTGATGTGGTGCTTGGTGCCATGGGTTAGTTGTTTGGGTAGGTTGGATTGGTTGATGGGTTGGATGCGATGATCTTGAAGGTCTCTTCTAACCTGGTTTATTATTCTATTATCAGAGAACCTGCTTGGCTTTGCAGAGGTGGTCAGTGATGGGACAGGCCATTTCAGCCCATGGAGATGCTCCAGGGAGGCTGAGATGTCTCCCTCCCCACCCTCCCATCTTTAATTCCACCCAAATATTTCCCTGAAGGCTTGTAGAAGCCTTTCAAGAGAGGTGTGCTTTCTGCAAAACCCTCTTCAGCTGAAAGATTTCCACCTCTAGCAGTTACATACTGAGATTTTTTTCCCAGCTTTCTCTCCACTTCATCCCTGCTGACATAAAGTCATAGAATCACTAAATGCTTTAGGTTAAAAGGAATCTTCGAAAGTCATTTAGTCCAACATCCTCTGCAGTCAGCAGGGACCTCTGTAACTAGAGCAGGTGGCTCAGAGCACCAAAAAACCTGACCTGGAGTGCTTCCATGGATGGGACACCTACCACCTCTCTGGGCAACTTGGGACAGGGTCTCACCAGCCCCACTATAAAAATATCTTCCTTCTCTCTAGTCTAAATCTCCCTCTTTCAGTTTCAAACCATCACCCTTTGTCCTGTCACAACAGGCCTTGCTGAAACCTCTGTCCCCAGTTTTCTGGTGGGCTCCTTTAAGCACTGGAAGGCCACCAGAAGGTCTCCCTGGGGAGACAACAACCCCAACTCTTTCAGCCAGTCCTCACAGCATAGGGGTTGCAGCCCTCCCATCGTTGCTGTGGTCTCCTCTGGCCCTGCTGCAGCAGGGTTTCATGCAGCAGCCAGAGATAAAGCTTCTGGCTCTCACTCTCTGGAGCAGCCTGTCCAGCACCCATCACAAGTCCCATCTCCAGCACTGGGGGGAGCAGAAGCAGCAATGCCAGCTGTTAGCTCTGGGATGTGGGCAGAGGCACGTGGTCCCCCAGCACTCCTGCTGAACAACATTACTGGGATCATTAACTCCTGACCTGTGACATCGTGCAAGGCTGGTGGCATCCACCACCCTGGCATGATTCATCACCCCAGAGCCTGGCAGCTAATTATAATCTGCCTCTCATATCTGCCACTAGCCTATAATTTTAATCCCAAACATTTGTGTGTGTAATGAGGCAACACTTTTATGCCTTCCACCCTGGTGTAAGCCTCTGATTTGTAACATGCTGGAAATGCAAACTCAAATAAGAGGGAGCAAAAAAAAAACCAACTATGAAGCAGCAGCAAACTTCTGCCTTTTGAATGTGATGTGTGAAAAAAGTGTTGTGGTTACTTTGAAGCTCTGAGTGTGGATGTGTCTTCATCTCTCTGTTTCTAGGCTTATATGCCTATATAAATGTAACCTTCAAGGTCCAGGCTTCCTTCCCTGATGCTCCAATAAAGCAAATCTTGATTTGACTCGCTGACCCTGAGGGAATGCTGTGAGCAGGATCAAATCAGAGTAATTTCTGCCTTTGATTTAGCAAGACAGAGTGCAAGTGCAGCTTGCTGCATGCACAGCTGCTTCCTGCTGCCTGGATGATTTTCCTAGAGGCTCTCAGCAAAAACTTTGCTGGCCCCATCAGTAAATTGTGGGCTGACATGCAGCCTGTGCTGCTGAGGAAAAGGGTTTCTGGTCCTCAGCTTGGTGATGCTTTTACTTAATTTTCAGTGTACAGATACAGCTCAGCTGTTATTGCCATCTTCAACAGTGTCAGCAGGTCAAGGATGGTTCTCCTTCCCCTTCTCTCTGCCCAAGTGAAGCCACATCTGTTGTATTGTGTCCAGATGTGGCTTCCCCAGTTCAAGAGGGACAGGGATATACTAGTGTCCAATGGAGGGCCACAAGGATGGTGAAGGGAGAGGAATAACTGATGAGGAAAGGGTGGGAGACCTGGGGCTGGTTAGTGTGGAGAGGAGCAGCTTGAGAAGAGCTCTTCTCAATGCTCAGCAAGAGGGGCAACTTTCCAACATACAACAGTAGAGCATCTAAAAAAGAGAGTCTGGCTGGGAACCAGATGCCAAGAGAAGGAGGGGAGGTTTGCCCCATGAGTGCTAGGGCCAACATGTGGCCCTGTAAATCATATCTTAACATTTGTTGTGCCACAGGTCTGGAAGAAATGAGGGTCTGGAGAGCTTTAGGAATGGCTTTTGGGAGAGACTTGTTCCAGGAGTGTTGCCACTGCTTTGTGGACTGAGCTGGTATGACCTCTGTCAGCCTCTGCAAGCTTGCTGTCCCTTCAGCTGGGAGGTGAGCTTACCCAGTGACCCTGAGCCAGCAGAGCTGCTAATGTCTAACATCAGCTGATGGGTGATCAAGGCTCAGCGACCAAGCCTTGATGCTTTACAAAGGGAACCCAGGGGGTTGAAGGGCTGTCCTGTGCTCTCTTGATGACTTCGGTAAGTTTGGAGGAAAACATTGTGTTTGTCATGGACAACTACCTGAAGGGAGGTTGTAGCCAGTTGGAGGTTGGTCTCTTCTCCCAGGCAACCACCAACAGAACAAGAGGACACAGCCTCAAGCTGTGCCAGGGGAGGTTTAGGCTGGATATTAGGAAGAAGTTCTTCACAGAAAGAGAGATTGGCCATGGGAATGTGCTGCCCAGGGAGGTGGTGGAGTCACCATCACTGGAGGTGTTTAAGAGGAGACTGGATGGGATGCTTGGTGCCATGGTTTAGTTGATTAGATGGTGTTGGGTGATAGGTTGAACTTGATGATCTCTGAGGTCTCTTCCAGTCTGGTCTGGTCTATTCTGTTCTGTTCCATTCTGTTCCATTCCTAACCCTCCACTTTAGCAGGCATCTGAGCTGGACAAATGTGTGGGGAGGGAGAGGCAGAGACTTTGTTGGTACATTTTTCCCTAAAGACTCTATTTGATTAAAAAGTAGAGCTGATGTGAGCAGACAGCAAACACCACAAATCATTGGGGTTTGAGTACTGGAAGAAGAAACCAGCTCTCCTTGGAGAGTGACACTGAGCTGGAAAAGAGAAAGTACCGAGCTGGAAACAATCAATGTTGTGTGCTTTAAAATAGCAGCAAAAGCAATAAACTCTTCCTTTTGGCTGCTTCCTCAAGCAAGCTGCTTTGGATGGAGGTTTTGTTTCCCCCTGTAATGAAACGAAGCTGATCTCATCTTGGAGGTTGGAGTGATGTAATAACCATATAGGGAGTGGTTTGGATGCCTTGCATGGGTCATTGAAAAAACCTGCCTGGTAAATTGGAGTGTGGACTGTAGGGAATACCCCTGCCAGGCAGGAAAATGGTCTGGGTATAGCAAGCAACCAAAGGGGGTTGAGAAATCCTCGCCATGTGTAGTCATTTTCTAGCTATGCTCACAGAAATACAGATTTTATCCCCCCCCCCCATCCCCTCTATTTTTGTTGTCTTTTAATACAGCCTTTCCTTCTCATTCAATAACCCTCCTTATGCCTTGATTTCCCCCCTCTACATTAGGACCTGGTGATCCATTAAGGCAGATCCTGTGTTTTGAATTGCATCTAAATTGATGGCGGAACACGGACTGCTTGCCTCCAAACCGCTTCCATTCTCTTCTGCTTAGAGACTAGATGGATTTTTCTTGCAGAAAACAAATGAAAACGTTGATTATGTGTGTCATTCAAACTGTGATTCCATCTTATTAAATGGTTCCAGGCAGTTGGTGCTGGGAACATTGTAATAAGGACTTGAGCAGCTGAGGCCGTTTGGCCGAATCTGTCGGCCGGTTCCTCGCTCTGAGTCAGGAAATTCTGGCTGTGGCTAAGTGTGCAAACTGAAAGCCATGTGAAACAGAGAAAAGAAGTGGTTTGTTCTGCCACTGTTAATTCAAGTGGTTTAGATGGCATTTAACAAGGCCAAGTGCTGGGTGCTGCGCTTTGGTCACCACAACCCCATGCAGCGCTACAGGTCGGAGAGCTGCCAAACAGAAAAGGGAGCTGGGGGTACTGGCTGACAGCCAGCTGAACATGAGCCAGCAGTGTGCCCAGGTGGCCAAAGAAGGCCAATGGCATCCTGGCCTGCATCAAGAATAGTGTGGCCAGCAGGAGCAGGGAGGTCATTGTGCCCCTGTACTCAGCACTGGTTAGGCCACACCTTGAGTCCTGTGTCCATTTCTGGGCTCCTCAGTTTAAGAAGGACATTGAGACACTTGAGCATGTCCAGAGAAGGGCAATGAGGCTGGGGAGGGGTCTGGAGCACAAGCCCTGTGAGGAGAGGATGAGGGAGCTGGGGTTGTTTAGCCTGGAGAAGAGGAGGCTCTGGGGAGACCTTCTTGCTCTCCATAACTACTTGAAGGGAGGCTGTAGCCAGGTGGGGGTTGGTCTCTTCTCCCAGGCAACCAGCAGCAGAACAAGAGGACTCAGTCTCAAGCTGTGCCAGGGAATGTTTAGGCTGGAGGTGAGGAGAAAGTTCTTCATGGAGAAAGTTGTTAGCTGTTGGAATGTGCTGCCCAGGGAGGTGGTGGAGTCACCATCCCTGGAGGTGTTCAAGGTTTGGCTTGATAGGGCTCTGAGGAACCTGATCTCGTTAAAGATGTCCCTGCATACTGCAAGGGAGTTGGAATAGATGACCTTTAAAGGTCCCTTGGAGTCCAATACATTCCATGATAGCGTGATTCCATGATTCCAATTATATTCTGCTGTGTTTGTGGGGAGCTGGGGTTTGCAACACCGCAACCTTGCTGCTTTCTATAAATAATACAAACACGTGGTAATCACCACTGGAACTCCTCACTGATATAAAAAGACATGCAAGACATTGGTGGGCATGAAATCCCCAAAGATCAGGATATCCAGAGGCTGTGTTTGGTTACTGAGCTTGTGCTCCCAGCCGCGGGGTGCTGGGCAGCGGTGAGGCCGCTTTGTATTCCTGCCGCTGCTGTTGGCTCCGGGGCAGTCTGGGGCCCATAACAATCTTTCAGTTTCTCTATTGACACCCTGGGGATAATGACACACTGCCATTTTCACAGAGCTCCATCTCTTTCTCTCCAGACCCCAAGGTGCTGTGCAGGGCTGTGCAGGTGTGGTGGTAATTGCGGTATGGCTGCTGGCGCTCGCTGGGCTTGTGGGAGCTGAGCTGTCTGCACGCTGCTGACAAAACGCCAGGGCTGCATCTGCTTAACGGCTTGTTTGCAGACCCCACCGAGCCCCTGTGGACCCCAGAGCTGCTAATAGCAGTGGTTCTTATTCCACCTTCCCAGAATTCTTCCAGTGCTGGCTCAGCTTTGCAGGATCTGATGGGCTAAGGATGATGAGGTACAAAATGACAAAGTGAAACAACCTCATGGGATTGTTTAGCCTGGAGAAGAGGAAGCTCAGGGGAGACCTCATTGCCCTCTACAACTGCCTGAAAGGTGGTTGTAGACAAGAAGGGGTTGGTCTCTTCTCCCAGGCAACCAGCACCAGAATAAGGGGACACAGTTTCAAGCTGTGCCAGGGGAGGTTTAGACTCGAGGTGAGGAGAAAGTTCTTCACTGAGAGAGTTGTTTGTCTTTGGAATGTGCTGCCCAGGGAGGTGGTGGAGTCACCATCCCTGGAGGTGCTCAAGGGGGGATTGGATGTGGCACTTGGTGCCATGGTCTAGTCATGAGGTCTGTGGTGACAGGTTGGACTCGATGATCTTTGGGGTCTCTTCCAGCCTTGGTGATACTGTGATGGTTTAGTGGTGACCTGGCAGTGCTGAGCTAGCAGCTGGACTTGGTAGTCCTAAAGGTCTCTTCTAACCAAAGTGATTTGATCATTCTGTGATCTGCTTTGATTTCACTAAATGCTACACACCCATGCTCAGACCTTTCAAAATATTTGTGTGCTCAAGTCCTATTGATTTTGAAAGGGAATTAATGGTTTAAATGCCTTTGAACAGCCGGCCCTGGGGGCCTGTTTTCACAGACACATCTGCAGACTCAGCTCTCATTACCGCATTTGGAAGAGCAGCCTTTTACCCACCCGGTATTTACCATCTTGCACCATGAAAAGGAAAAGCCAAACACAGCCCCAGGAGCTGATGTTTCCAATTTAAGGTTCATTATCTTATCGTTTACATCCACAGCTCTTCACTGAAAAAAAATAATGCTTTGACCTTTGTCTTTCCCTTTGCAGCAGGTGAAATCTAACAGCACCGGGTGTGCTGCAGCTGCCAGCTGGGTATTTCCATCCAGGGAGTGCTGAAGGGTGCTCAGGGTCCCTTCAGTGCTGCACTAGCCCCCAGCCCAGCCCTGCCATGTCTTACATGGATGCCTCCATCTACACAGAAGACTAGTGGCATTAGTTTTTCCCTTCCTGTGACTTTTCAATCAGTAGAAACATCTCTTCCCTCACTTCACCTAATTAAGTGTCAGGAGTTGATCCTTGGGCTGAGATTGGTACCTCAAGTAGAAATGTGTGAACAAGCTTGGCTGGTGGATTTTGTTATTTATTGGCAAGTCAGATGGAAACAGCCAGGGAGAGGGCTGAGCTGAAGGTTACCTCATTTGCATTTTGTTTGTACTTCAGCTGTATTTTGTTTGGGTTTTGTTTCTTGCTTTTTTATTTTTTCCCCCAAATGTATTAACTTGTTAAGTGTCAGGGCTGGAGCAGCTACCAGATGAATGACAGAGGCTCTCTGTCAACCCCTCTGTCTTCCCTAGTGGAAGAGAAAGGGAAGAAGGGAGAGAGACTGGTGGGGTGGGAAAGAAATTAAACCAATTGGAATGGAAATAACAACAATCCAATGAAAGATGAGGCACTTGGTGCCATGGTTTAGTTGATTAGATGGTGCTGGGGGATAGGTTGGATTTGATGATCTTGAAGGTCTCTTCCAACCTGGTTAATTCTATTCCTTTCTATTTTTATTTCTGGTTCTATTTCTATTTCATTTCTGGTTCTGGATTCTATTCTATTCTATTCTATTCTATTCTATTCTATTCTATTCTATTCTATTCTATTCTATTCTATTCTATTCTATTCTATTCTATTCTATTCTTCTTCTGTGTCCTCTCCACTCAGAGTGAGGTGCTGCCCACCTTGCACTCAGGGTGCAGCTATAGCCATCATGGCCTGTGGATTTATGCCAGAGGCAACATTTTCCCTGAGCTGGCTGCTACTGATGGGAAATCAGACATGCCTTCTGAAGAGGGCTCATGTGCCACCAGCTCTCTCCATGAAGAGCTCTGGTCTCCTGGCAAGCATTGCTCCACGTTGATGGGCACTGTGCATAATTACTTGCTGTTTGCTGCTGGCAAGACAGGTGCTTCTACAGCTCCAGGCACCCTTGATGTGTTGTTTCCATCTCCCCCTTTCTCCACTTCTGCAAAACATCTCACCTCAGACAGTGAAATGGATCTCCATAGGCATGCAACAACACCCACGTCCTCCTATGCATGCCTCATCAAGCGGCCCCCTTGAGCTGCCTTACTTCTCACTCCTCCTTTCTTTGCCTGCTCCTGCTTTGCCACCCACCTGTGTGCAATTGCCAGGAGCAGCAGGTGCTCATACAGCTTCACTGGCTGGTGGCTGCACGGTGGAACAAGTGCCCCTTGAGATGAAGAGCATCCTGGCACACCATAGCCTGTCTCTTCTCCTCCCACTGGTGTCCTTCGTTCCTTTTACACCTGTTAGGCTGCCGCTGCTCCTGGTCTCTTTGCTCCTGTGGGTTCCACTTCCCTTTCATTCTCATGGACTGTCACATCCACCAGCATGAAACACTCATGTCTCAGCAAAGGGCAGACTTTTGAAAGTCACTGTCTTCAAAGCACTTCTGCTGAGAGAAGTCTGCTTCATCTGTGGCCTCCTTGGACTCCCCTCTTCCTCACACCTTGCTCTGCCTCTCACCATCTTTTCTTAAAGTGGCATTGATTTCTCAACTTGAAGCACATCTTGAGCTGTCAATGCTGCCCTAGTCTCACCAGGGCATATTTGCAGGGGGAAAGGAGGAGTGTGGGTGGAGGAAAAGGAGGAAGAGAGCTGGGAAGGAGGCAAAAGGTATTTGTAGAGGCCTGTTCCAACCAAACTCATGAATGCCTGGGAAGGAGGCTTCTAAGGCTGTTCTGAGACATGCAGAACATTTTATTTTTGGAGCTGTGTCTGCTGGCAGCATAGTGATGGGATGGATCCTGATTGTGCAGACATCCCTCCAGCCTCTGTGCTGGTGAGCATGTGGGAAGAATGAGAGCAGGATGGATGAGACCAGCCTAGAGTAGACTAGCAGTCAGATCCACTGCAGGCGCCGATTTATACCAACTAAGGATCCAGCCTGTGCAATCTGGTTGAACCTTAATTCCTGCTCAGATTCCACTTCCCATTAGCACTCTCTGAGCATTTATTTGACAGCAGAGATTTTTCACCATCTTAGGCAAAGCAGTCACGTTTCAGGGGGAGCTGCTGCACTCAGTTCATCTGCACAGCCTCGTGCACTCCCAGACATGCACAGAGCTTAATTCTGCATAATCACATTGGTTCTTAACCATGGCAATGCATTCAGATCTTCAGACACCTGACAGTCAGACCCAGCTCTCTAGCAGCCTTCCTGCTGGAAAAGCAATTCTATTTGTGCAAAGGCTTCAGTGCAGAGTTTAAAGGCACCTCTCACCTTAGGGGGAATGGAAAGATTTTGGGGCTAGTGCAAGGGGGGAGCATCCCACCCAAATTTGTTATCAAGTGACCAAGAATAATTTTGCACTACATGTGGCAAAGGAAGATGAACCTTAACTCGCTAAGAGGCAAGCTGATCAGCTTGTCTTCCCCTTCTTGATGGTGATGAAGCAGCTTGTTGAGGTACCTCAGTCCCTAAGGATGAAATGAAAGCCTTTGTCTAGCCAAGAGGGAGGCAGAACCTCTTCATCTGAGTCAAGAAGTAAATAAGACAAGCAAAAGCAGCCATTTACCACTTGCTCTCTTGTCCAGTTTCTTTTCTGTACAAACCAGAATGTAACAAAACTCCCCAGCTCTCCCTGCTTCTGCTCACTTGGGCTGAACCAGGGCTGATTTGGTCTCCTCCTCATGCCACTGCTTTTAAAAGAGACCATCTCCAGTGACACAATGCCAGCTCATAGTAATTATAGTTGCAAATTAAGTCACTGATGTTGGATCCTGGTGTACCTCACTGAATTTCAGTGCTGTTCCCTGTGGTCTGGCTGAAGAGGCTCGTGGCTGACACCTGTCAGGGACGATGCAGGAAGGAAGGACTGACCCCTCCCTGGGGCAAGAAAATAAACTGGAAGATCTCCTGGGGCTCCCTCAGGCCCTGAGCTCCTGTGATGAGTTTGTCTATCTCTGTGTATTCACCCAGATAAAAGGAAAATCCCTGCCATTTGCCAGAGAGGTGGCACTGCCACAAAGCTGAGAAAATGTCCTTTGGAGGCAGAAGTTCAGTGGAAAATGCAGCTGCCTCCGGTTCAAAGTTTCTGGGAACACCAGAAGGCAGCATCCCCACCTTCATGTGATCCAAGCACTGAGTCCTGCACCTGCAGAGGAACCCTGCACCAGTACAGGTAAGCACTTACCCTGCTGGAAAGCAGCTCTGGGTAGAATAGAGGAGGCTCAGGGGAGACCTTATTGCTCTCTACAACTACCTGAAGGGAGGCTGTAGCCGGGTAAGGGTTTGTCTCTTCTTCCAGGCAACCAGCACCAGAACAAGAGGGCACAGTCTCAAGCTGCGCCAGGGGAGGTTTAGGCTGGATGTTAGGAAGAAGTTCTTCACAGCAAGAGAGATTGGCCATTGGAATGTGCTGCCCAGGGAGGTGGTGGAATCCCTGGAGGTGTTTAGGAAGAGACTGGATGAGGCACTTGGTGCCATGGTTTAGTTGATTAGATGGTGTTGGGTGACAGATTAGACTCAATGATCTCAAAGGTCTTTTCCAACCTTGTCCATTCCATTCCATTCCATTCCATTCCATTCCATTCCATTCCATTCCATTCCATTCCATTCCATTCCATTCCATTCCATTCCATGGTATTCTGTTCTGTTCTATTCTATTCAAAAGAAAAAGGACAAAGAAAGGAAAATGTTTAGGGATGAAGCCAGAGGAGGATCTTAATGCACCCAGATGTAACACTGAAGTGACTCTCACACTCTAGATGCAACTGTTTCAGGCTCCCTCTTGGGTAACAGAGAGAAAAATCTCACACAGAAGTTCCAAACAACAAGCAGAAAATCCTCCCAAACTTTCCAAGGCTCAGCCAGGCCTCATGTGCAAAGTCCAAAATCAATTGAATTCACTGGAACCCCCCCAAGATTATGTCTAGAGCCATTCCAAGGCTGTTCTTGTTTCCAATTCAAATGAGCCCTATTACACATCAGGAATGTCTGGAGGAGAAATGCAGCCTGTTTCACAAAGCCCTTCTTACATATTGGAATGTGGGCAAGGTAAACATGGAAATGCCTCCTGGGCAGTTGGCTCAGCTTTGTAATTTCATGTGCTCTTTGGTTCCTGGCAAAAAAGCCTTGCAAGAAACCCCAAACTTTTCTGGTGTTTGTTTTTGCCTCCACAGGGGCCACAGCTGCTGGATCCCACTCTGTACTTCAGGAGTGTGTTTTAAGTCACTTGCCTTGAGTTTGATCAATTGACAGAAGAGTAACAAGTCCCAGTGAGTCAAGTAACAGCAAGAAACAACCCCCAAACCCAAGTGCAGATAAACCTGCAGCAGGTAGGTGCTCACCCACCCCAAAGCTGATTGGATTCCTTCCTGGCTTCATGTGACCTCCAGCCCCAGTGGGAGGCTTCACTTTGATCACCAGTGGGTGTCAAACAGCCATGTATACCTTTAAATCACCATTCATTTTGATGACCCTAAAGACCACCCCTTCTCTTTTGCACTTCCTTATCAGGACTGGTGGCAGGAAATGCCTGCTTGATAAGGGAGATGTTTCCAAAGACCTTCTTAGGGACTTAAACATCAGGTACAAATTGGACAGCAGGGTATAAATCTCTCCTGTGCCAGTGGAACGAGGCACTTCTGGGTCAGCTTTTTAACCTTGCCCCTATCATCCCTCTGCAGCTATCTTTGCTGGGTGCTGCACAGCATGGTAAACACAGAGGTCAATGCACAGAAAGGGTCTGTCCTTCCAGGAAGCAGAAATGGGTTTGGTGTGGATCTGTAGCTAGCAGCTCATGGTTCAGTTCTGGGCTGCAGAAAGAGGGAATTTCAGATTCTTCCAGGGCTGGACAAAGACATAAAGAGTAAAACCCAAGTGGTTGTGCTTGGGACAAGCAGCCTTGTAGCAGCATCCCTTGTTGCTCTGAGCCAGGAGGTCAGACTGCCCCTGGTCAGCCAGGAGGAAGGCAATGCACCTGCATAGGTCCTGTGCCTAAAATGGGCAGGGCACAGCAAATCCTCCTGAAGAGATTTATACTGCAAGGGCCCAGACTTCCCTTCACAGAGTGCAGAGAAATGTTTTCAGCCTTCAGGCAGATGCAGAAACAAAAGGCAGACTCCTCTACAAAAGGCAGAATCCTCTGGCACTGGGAAAGGGATACAAGAGAGATGCAAAAGAGTTAGAGCTGTGTCCTTAGGACCCTGCAGGCACTAACAAGATGTTCTGCTGAGCCTCACCTGGGCCTCCAGCCCTTGGCTGATGGCTGCATTTAAGCTCAGACCTCTGTCCCACCTCCTTCCTGAAGCAGGGCTGTGTGGATGTTAATCCTGGCCTTGTTCCTTGCTGCCTCTGACCAGCTTCAACCTTTACATCCTCAAGACTCTTCTGGACTGTCTACTGGATCTACTTGCCTTTCCCTGCTCATGTGGCCCCTGCTTTCATCTCAGCATCTTCTGCAGAGCAGCCTGCTCTTGTTGCACCTAACAGGTATGACCTCTGTTTTTATTTCAGATCCTCCTTTAGGACTGCTTTCTAGGACAGAAAATGCTGGGGGACATTACAGCAGCAGACACGCAGATCTGTGGAGGTAGGAAAACAACCTGGGCCCCAGGGTTTTCTATACACAGGGTGAGAGGTCCCCCTGGATGAAGACCTCCACAAAGCCATGGTGAAAAGCTGTCCTCCAAACTCCAGCTGAGAAAGTGGTAGGTCAGCTGGCACAGGACTAGGCTGTTAACACATCCCTGGCACCAAGTGCAGGCTGACTGTGCTGTGCCTGGGTGCTGGTGAAGGCTGGTGGCCTCTCAGCAGGTGCTGCTTGCAGCAGCAGTCACATTGCACAGGTAACTTCTGAAATGCAAAAACACTCCCTGCCTTTTGCTTTAAGGTGCAGGGAGGCAGAGCACCAGGGCTCCACAAACACCTGTTCCACTTTGCTTTTCCAATTCTGCCTCAGATAATGGCAGCTCTTGTGTGAGAAAGGGAAAAAAGACCCAGCAAGAGTCCCCATTATTTACCAATCTAGAGAGGTCTAAATCACAGAGCCAGCAAAGCCCCTTTCCTGTGCTTTCAGTTTTATGAGCCATTACCATAACTGGCTTGTGATGCTCTTATTTTAACATACAAATGGCACCATCCTGTTTATTGGGGGTGGGATTGATTCCCCTCCCAAGGGATCCCCATTGAACCTGCATTATTTGGGCTGAGCCTGGAAAGAGAAGCATTATTTCCTCAGTCATGTGAAACCCTTCTTTAAGGCCTAGCTTTGTTTCCTCCACTGCTGAGCACCCTTGCAGGCTGATAGCAGTGGCTGCACTGCTTTTGTGTTTTGGAAGGGAGCCTCAGGCTGTGTTGATTTGTAGGGAACTGCTGCCACAGAAAGCATGGAAATTAATTTCACAGAATGCATGAGGTTGAAAGAGACCCTCAAAGGTCATCCTGTTCGACCCCCCTGCACTAAGCAGGGACACCAACAAAGTTGGGGAGGGGTTTGGAACACAAGCCCTATCAGGAGAGACTGAGGGAGCTGGGGTTGCTTAGCCTGGAGAAGAGGAGGCTCAGGGGAGACCTTCTTGCTCTCCACAACTACCTGAAGGGAGGTTGTAACCAGGTGGGGGTTGGTCTCTTCTCCCAGGCAAACAGCACCAGAACGAGAGGACACAGTCTTAGGCTGCACCAGGGGAGGTTTAGGCTGGAGGTTAGGAAGAAATTCTACACAGAGAGAGTGATTGCCCATTGGAATGTGCTGCCCAGGGAGGTGGTGGAGTCACCATCCCTGGAGGTGTTCAGGAGGAGACTTGATAGGGTGCTTGGTTGCATGGATTAGTTGATTAGGTGGTGTTGGGTGATAGGTTGGATGTGATGATCTCAAAGGTCTCTTCCAATCTGGTCTGGTCCATTCCATTCCGTTGGTGGTCTTTTTTTCTGTGTGAAACACTGGCAGATGAGATAAGCAAGAGGCAAAGTTGCAGGAGGAGTGAGAGAGGCAGGAGGGAGGCTGCAGGAGGGGAAAGAAGGATGATTTGGTCTGCAGTTGAGTCAGCTCTGATGCAAGGTTTATGCTTTTCCCCCTAGCCCACAAGTGCAACGACAAGGGCTGCAAACATAAATAGTCATGTTTCTTGCTGTAATAAAACTGTCACTGGACAAAACAGAATGGCAGACAATCCTACTGCTGCTTTCCAGACAGGAAAACAGCTCAGTGGTATGAGCTTTGTCCCGAGAATGAAGTTCTGATGAGGGGATTTGAGGATTTAGAGGCTTTTTGCTGCTGTTTGTGAAGGGTGGCTGAGTGTTTGGTTTTTTTTTGCTGTGAAGGCAGCCATCCCTTGCCCAGGCACAGATGGGAATGACTGCAGCATGATGCTGACTGAAAGTGAGTGAAGCTGCAAAAGCTAAGTGGACAGCAAACCAAACAGGGGGCACTGAGGGCATCAAGTTGTCAAATAATTGCAGTGTTGGAATGTTGCATAGCAACAATAAAGATCCTCTATGGTTTTATAATCAGAGTGTGCATTTTATGTACAAGCCTTCCATCAGGGAAGGATTGTGTCCAAAATCCTGAAGCCAGTGGGCACAACACAGGCAAACACAGTTGCTGGAATTGTTTGCTTGCTGTGGCCTTCTGTGTTTGCAGTCCCTGTGTTTTCAATTGCCCCCTCCTAAATGCCTGCCCGTGATAAAGATGTTAAACCAAAACACAATTTGAGCTGATCAATCCTTTTTACCCTCTTTGGCAAGAGGAGGAGTCTTCCCACACAGCACTCCCTGTCTCATAGTTTCAAAGTTTCATTCAGGGTTGGAAGGGACCACAAGGATCAGCTAGTTCCAACCCCCCTGCCGTGGGCAGGGACACCCCACACTAGATCAGGCTGGCCAGAGCCTCATCCAGCCTGCTCTTAAACACCCCCAGGGACGGGGCCTCAACCACCTCCCTGGACAACCCATTCCAGGGTCTCACCACTCTCATGGTGAAGAACCTCCTCCTCACATCCAGCCTGAATCTCCCCACCTCCAGATTCATTCCATTCTCCCTAGTCCTATCACTATCTGAGATCCTGAGCAGTCCCTCCCCAGCCTTCCTGTAGCCCCCTTCAGATACTGGAAGGCCACAATTAGGTCACCTCGGAGCCTTCTCTTCTGCAGACTGAATGCAGTCTCATGACAGCCACTGATTGTTGATACCATTTGTCTTTGAGGCACAAGATGCAGGTTTGCATGCCCATCCCAGCACCTTAGAACTGCAGAATCCTTTTGGTTAGAAGAGGTTTTCAAGATCCTAGAGCTCAACAGCTAACCCAGCACTGCCAGGCTGCCACTAATCCACATCCCTCAGCACCACAGCTACACAGCTTTTCAATCCCCCCAGGGATGAGGACTCCACCACTGCCCTGGGCTGCCTCTTCTGGGACTTGACAGCCCTTTCGAGGAGACCTTTTATTACCTCACTTTCAAACCTCCTCTGGTACAACTTGAGGCCATTTCTTCTTGTTCTATTCTCTTGTTAGAAGGGAGAAGAGAACAATTCCCACCTCACTCCAACCTCCTTTCAGGCAGCTGTGGTGAACAATATGGTCTCTACATCCTTCTACTTGCCCCTTGTTCCTTTGGACTTCCTCCTGTCTTTTACTGTGATCTTTGTCAGGCAAGGAATCTCTTTTCCTTCTGCCAGCAGAGGACTGTCAGCTCAGTTTGTGATTGGCAATTAATGCTAATTGCTGAAATGCTGAAACCAAAAGCAGCAGTGAAACAAGTTCCCACGCTGCACTCGCCCTCCTGCACCTCCAAACCCTCTGCCTCGTGCTTGCCACAGCAAATATTGACTGTTTTAATTGCTGCTTAATGCATATAGCTCTGCTTTGGCAGGAAGCATCTTGTGTGCTGCTAACTACTTCAAATCACACATCCTCAGATGGTGATGTGCTCAACAGACTTTGCTCCATTGCAGCTGAAAGGGCAAGGAGAAATAAACACTTGAAGGTGTCCAGAGGAGGGCAAGGAGGCTGGGGAGAGGTCTGGAGCACAGCCCTGTGAGAAGAGGCTGAGGGAGCTGGGGTTGTTTAGCCTGGAGAAGAGGAGGCTCAGGGGAGACCTTCTTGCTCTCTATAACTACCTGAAAGGAAGTTGTAGAGAGGTGGGGGTTGGTCTTTTCTCCCAGGCAACCAGCACCAGAACAAGAGGACACAGTCTCAAGCTGCACCAGGGGAGATTTAAGCTGGAGGTGAGGAGAAAGTTCTTCCCAGAAAGAGTAATTGGCCATCAGAATGTGCTGCCCAGGGAGGTGGTGGAGTCACCATCCATGGAGGTGTTCAAAAAAAGGCTTGGATGTGGCACTTGGAGCCATGGTTTAGTTGTCAGGAGGTGTTAGGTATTAGGTCATAGGTTGGATTGATGATCTCAGAGGTCTTTTCCAACCTGGTTGATTCTATGACATCTGATGTAGTTGCAGATGTCCCTGCTTACTGCAGGGGGGTTGAACTAGATGACCTTTAAAGGTCCCTTCCAACTCAAAGCATTCTGTGACTCTCTGATCTCTGCTTTCTATGATCTCTGCTTCTTTGCAGTGGTGTTTTTCCTCTTTTTTTGGACCCTAAGTGCTTCATCCAGAGATAGTTTTTATATCACCTGGAACTACTCCAGAGCTCCAAAACAACCCAAACCTCAACTAACAGCAAACAAACAAAGCAAAACACCAAACCCAACAACAACAACCCCCCTAACCCAAACAAACAAGACCGCAACAGCAGCAAGGAAACCTGACCAAACCCCAAACAGCAACAAACCTCCAGCTTTAAAAGCCTTGCACATTACTGTGGACACAGTGTTTCTGCCTCCTGCTGTGAAGGTCAGAAGTCAAAAGCTCTCTCTCTTTTTTGCTTTTCCTTCCTCCAAGTGTCATGCTGGCAAAAAAAAAGTAACACTTGGAAATGAAAGCTCAGCTTTTATGGTCCAGGGAATGTCAGTTTGGGCCTTCTCAAGTGTGCATACCTTGGATGAGAGACCTGTCTTAGCCTTAAATAAGCTTCCTCGGGGAGCCAGCAATCCTGTTAGGAGCACATCCCTCAGTCCATGCTGCAGGTCTGGCTGCTGACACCAGCTGCAGGTCACGTCACAGTTTGACTTATGCAGACACCTGCCCACGAAGGGCTGTTTGGAGACCTCCCTCGGCTCATTTTATGAGTCCACACGCTGGATTCACAAGCAGCTCATATTGACTGCTGCCTTTTGGTCCAAACAGCTCAAATTTCTGCAGCCTGCTGCAAATCTCTTTTGTGTTGATGAAGTCAATGAGAGACAAGCCAAAGCCACCTAGGCTCTTGGAGTCTTCCTGCTCCCGACTGAAGGATGCTCAAACACTTCATTTCCTTTACTGCTAGGATCCTTCTAATTTCCAGCCTAAACTTTATTCTCCCCCAAGGCATCATTTCTCATTTGCTCTTGTGTCATGGCTATATTTTATATCTGAAGTGAGGCCAAATTGCAGTTCCAGATAGCATTGATGCTGCAAAGTTTTGCACTCTGTCCAGCTGGAGCAACTCGCTGGCGATAATTACATCGTAGTTACAGTTTTCAGCTGGGGAGCTGGAAATAGGTGGATTTTCCTCCTCCCATCCTTTGCATAAGATGTCCTTTTTATCCACAGTTTATACAAATGTTACTCTGTAGAATCATAAGATTGTTTTGGTCGGAAAAGGCTTCTAAAGACATCGAGTCCAACCATCGACCTAACGCCATGTCTTGGTCCAGAGAGGGAAAGAGCCTCAGTTCTTCTGAATATTCCTGTGTCATGAAATGAGAGGCACAAACAAGGCCAAAATATCAACAGCTAGGCTATTTATTACACAAATAAAGTGGATAGATCAGGAGAGAGAGAGAGAGAGGGAGAACAGAGAGTGAGACACAGTTTGAGTCTGTGGAGGAAGGCTGCTGAAGCTTTGGCATGGAGGAGATGTTGTCCTTGTTGGCTGTGCTGTCCTCTGAGCAGCCTCTTCAGCCCCATGAGTTGTAGCAGGTGGAATTTAGGACATGGAGAGAGGGTTCCTCTTGGTCTGCATCTTCCAGGCTCCATGGTGATGTCTCTGTCATTTTTCTCTCCTGGTATCCTCTCCATTTTAATTCAGAGCAGCATTGCCCAGGGCTTTTCCTTCTCTTGAGTTTTCTTTCCCAGCGGCATTGTCCAGGTCTTTTCCTTCTGCTGAGCCAGTAGTTGCTCAGATCTTTTATACAGCTTTTAGGTATGAGCCCAGGTGGTGAATATGCATATTCCAGAGAGTATGGATAGCAGTGGCCTCTGCCCATTATTTCCAGGGCAGCTGCAGTCTGGTGAGCAATCTTTATCTGTGCACCTTCCAGAGAGTTGTTCCGGTGATGTCTGCCCAATGCACATCAGCTGCTGTCTGGGCAAGCAGCAAAGGTGATTTTATCTTTGTTGAGTCACATCAAGACAGACAAGATTTAGTCTCTCACACACCACCATGGATACTAGGAAGAAAGACAAGCAGTAGAGTGCATTCAGTTACAACTGTGGTGAAGCAGAGTTTGGGCAGCTCCTGTCATCCCTTTCTGAAGCTGGAGAGCATCCCCATATTGCTGTCACTCTCATCAAACCCCCAGCATTCAAAGAGGCCTCATGGGCTCTGGGGGGCAACCTTCTCGGGTTCAAGATGTCCCTGCTTGACTGCAGTGGGGTTGGACTAGATGATCTTTAAAGGTCCCTTCTAACCCAAATAATGTTGTGAGCTGTGATTAAACCCTGGCCTGAAGGGCTGTAGGGGGTTGCTACAGCTGCTGTACACTTAAAAACCAGAAGATCTTCAGGTGTTCAAGAGGGGATTGGATGTGGCACTTGGTGCCATGATTTAGTAGTCAGGAGGTCATGGGTGACAGGTTGGACTTGATGATCTTTGAGGTCTTTTCCACCCTTATTGATTGTATGATTCTATCTTGTTTGTAAATAGGACTGATCATTTGTAACATTGCCTAGTGCTCCCCTGATGACATCCTGGAAAAGAATAAGCTGAGGAGGACATGGAGATCCATGAAGCCACAGGAGGGTGGATGGAGTCTGATTGGCTGATCAATTGATTAATTTAGCCTGGAGAAGACTGAGGAGGGACCTTATTAATGCTTACAAAACCATAAAAGGTGGGTGTCAGGATGATGGTGCCAGTCTCATATCAGTGTTGCCCAGTGACAGATGGGGTAATGGGCACAAACAAACATAGGAAGTTCCCTCTAAACATGAGGAGGAACTTATTTCCTTTGAGGGTGGCAGAGCACTGCCACAGGCTGCCCAGAGAGGCTGTGGGGTCTTCATCTCTGGAGTCATTCCAAATCTGCCTGGACACTCTCCTGTGCAGCCTGCTCTAGGCGAACCTGTCCTAGCAGGGGCTTGGAGTGGATAATTCATAGATTCATTGAATGGGTTGGGTTGGAAGGGACCTTAAGGATCACTCAGTTCCAACCAGCTGCCATGGGCAGGGGAACCTTCCACTAGCCCAGGTTGGTCAAGGCCTCATCCAGCCTGGCCTTGAACACCTCCAGGGAAGGGGCATCCACAGCCTCCCTGGACAATCTCTTCTAGTATCTCACCACCCTCACTGTAAATCTCCAGAAGTCCCTTCCAACACCTACCTTTCTGTGAGTCTGTGATTACTCTTTCCCCCTGTTCCATGAGCTTATGGACATGAATCTGAGGGCTTCAAAGTATACAGAATTTTCCCCCAGTTCAGCAAGACCCTGAGCTGGAAGCAGTTTGAGGGTGGGAGGGAAGTGTCAGACAGCTTTGCCCTGTTGTTGCTCCATCCTGGGCAAATCACACCTCACCTCTGGTGAGCTTGGGCAGAAGCACAGCAGAGCTTCAAGGGCAACGAGGGCTTTGTAACCCTGCCCTTCAACAGCCTCATTAAAAGTGACACTCTACATTCCTCCTCCAAGTGTTCAGTGAGCAGCTCCCCTTTTATTGCACGGATTTATCTCGTCTCTCATGTTATTCATATCTGTGACTTGTCTAAAATGGAAGTGGAGCCCTGATTTTAAGGCTTGTTTTACAACCAGAAGACTTGCAGAAGGGGGCAGGAGAGTTTTTAAATGCAGCCAGGCACCTCCATTGATTTTTGGGAGCAGTCAGCTCTGTAAAAGTCCCCAATTTACAAGTGTAAATAAATGATTTCAGTGTGAATCATTGCAGTTGTATATATCAGAGCTCCAGCTAGAGCAGCTTCTCTTTCTCCCTCACCACTTAAAAAACATTGAAAAGTACCAAAGAGCTCTTGTTTGTGCCATCACAGTCAAAGAAAGACAACAAAGTTCGCTGAGCATATGCCAAGCTTAGCTCTTCTGAGCAGCATGGAATTGTTCCCACCTTGTTCCTGCAGAAAAGCAAGCTCAGAGACCTTCTCACTCCCTGAGAGCAGGCTGGAATCAGGTGAAGGATGGTCTCCTCTCACAAACAACAGGACAAGAGTAAATGGCCTCAAATTGCACCAGAGGAGGTTTAGGAACAACCTTTTCCCCAACAGTGTCATCATGCCTTGGAACAGGCTGCTCAGGGCAGTGGTGGAGCCCCCAACCCTGGAGGGATTGGCAAGCCATGTAGGCGTGGTGCTGAGGTTTCATGATGGTTTAATGGTGAGCATGAACTTGATACAAGATTGTGATACCTACCTTCATGTGTCATCCTCTGCTCTCTGCAGAGAGAGAGTCAGCTGCTAGGACAGCTGGGTCAGAGGGTAAGATAAAGGGTTTTCACCCCAGACACCTGGCAGGTGGCAAGGGGACAACTCAAACCAAAACTCTGCAGGGGTGGAAGGTTTCATGTGGGAGGAAAGGACAGTGGGAGCAAAAGGTTTATTTTTAGTATCTCTGCTGGACTGAATCCAGAAAGCCAGATGATGCTCCTTCAGAGAGGAAATGTGTTTCAACTGGCTCCAGCACAGCCATATGGACAACCAAGGAGTTATGTTCCCCTTAAGTAAATCTCCTGATGTGAACTTCCAGTCTGAAAAAGTGGTTTAGCTACAGGACCTTCTAGTGAGCACATCTGCTCTACAAATTTGTGCAGCAGCACATCTGCCACATGATTTAACAGACCCTGCAGAGCTCTGGGTGGGGGTGGGGGGGGAAGAAGGCTGGGGTTCATTTGTGGCTTGCATGTTGCCAACAGAACGAACTCAGGATGAGCTGTGGCTTGAAGCTGCCTACAAGACCAAGGCCTTGATCACAATGCAACCAGCTAGTTCTGCTGAGCAGCACCTCGTGGGGAGGAGGGTGCCAGCAGAGACAGGATCCAAGCCTTAGGGACACTGTGGCAGGAAGATCCTCTAGCTTTTGGCTATATGAAGAGTCTGCTGTTACTAGTTTTGTTGGTAGGAGCCTCTTGAAACAAAACCCAAGGAGAATCAACAAACCCCCCGATCATGGATGCCACAACTACTACCAGCACTCAAACTGTGTGCCTGAAGACCAACTTCTTGCTCATTTCTTGCTTCCAGCTGCAGCTCTACTCTGTTCAGAACCATCTGGGTTGCTAACATACTCCCTTTCAATATTCATCACTGCTATTAGTTCTTGTGAAGGCAGCTGCTGATCTGTCGAGGCCAGAGCATTGCTAGCACTGCCTGTCCTCATCCTCTGCAGGCCACCTACCTCCAGCCTCACAAGGGTGCAAGTCTCTGCTGTCAGCTCCTATTTTTCAGTTGGTTTTAGTCTTTCCACCCTGTAGTTAAGTATCACTGCTATGATTAGCCACCTTCTGCTTCACTCCTGAACCCCATTATTTTCACAGCTGCTTCTGGCTGCCTTCTGCATTCCCCTTAGCCCAGCTCCTCTGCCCTGTTTTCACTCTGCATCTGTCTTTAGTGCCACCCTCCCTTGCCAGTGTCCTGTATCTGCTGCCAAACTGCAGCAAGAGCCTTTGTTACAGTTGTGGCTGTGCCCTCAACTGTCTTTTTTTCATGGTTTGTGGTCCCACAGCCTTTCTGCAGCTGAAGTGGCAAGCAGGTGGTTGCACAATGCTCTGCATGCCCCAGAAAGTGTAGGTATTGTTCCTACCTGCTTGGTCACTTTGTGACCATTCTGCACTGCCCTGGGCCACCTGCCTACCTCAGCAGTATCTCAGTAGCTTCAGCACCTGCTCTTCCTTTGCTGGACTACAGCGAATCTACCTGGGGTGCCATGGCATGGCTTTCCAACTCAACAGTAGCTCTGGGCTTTCCCCTGTGTTCTCCTTGCTCTCTGCCCTCTCTTCCAGTTCTCCTTGCTCTCTGTCCTCCCTTCCAGCTCTCCTTGCTCTCTACCTTCTCTTTCAGTTCTCCTTGCTCTCTGCCCTCCCTTCCAGTTCTCTTTGCTCTCTGCCCTCCCTTCCAGCTCTCCTTGCTCTCTGCCCTCCCTTCCAGTTCTCTTTGCTCTCTGCCCTCCCTTCCAGCTCTCCTTGCTCTCTGCCCTCCCTTCCAGTTCTCTTTGCTCTCTGCCCTCCCTTCCAGCTCTCCTTGCTCTCTGCCCTCCCTTCCAGTTCTCTTTGCTCTCTGCCCTCTCTTCCAGTTCTCTTTGCCCTCTGCCCTCTCTTCCAGCTCTCCTTGCTCTCTGCCCTCCCTTCCAGCTCTCCTTGCTCTCTTCCCTCTCTTCCAGTTCTCAAGTTCTTGCTCTCTGCCCTCTCTTCCAGCTCTCCTTGCTCTCTGCCCTCTTTTCCAGCTCTCCTTGCTCTCTGCCCTCTCTTCCAGCCCATTTAGTGGAAACAGAGAAGAGGGGAGGATGAAAAGTGCCACTGCAAGAGCGGAAGAGAACCTTGGGACAGAGCTGGTGGGAGTGAGGTGAGAAGCAGACTGTTCCCTGTGCAGAGCTCTTGTTTCTTGTAGAGCTGCTGCTTCTGCTGTCTTTTTCCAGTTGTGGACATGCCAACATGCAAGGGCTCCCATGTCATTGTTTACTGCTTAGCCAGTGACAGGGAAAGTATTTCTCTCCTCCTAGGCTACAACTGCCAACAGTTAGCCTTCAGACACATAATGACCAGCCAGTGTGAAGCTGTTCAAATTGCCTCATAAATAACTCTTAATGCACAGAGAACCAGGAGCTGCTGGTGCTCATAGATTACTCACTGCCATTATGGAGCATTAAAGCATGGCTAACATGGAGGTCTCCATAGGGGTTTCATCAAACACCAGAGGTTTCCTATAGATTTAACCACTGGGGAGCTCCCCAGCCTTGCTGCTTGTCAGCTCTGCCCCGAGAGAGGTAATGCACTTCTGCACAGGGGTGTTGGGCATGCCAATGGCCAGGCAAATGCCTCATAGTGAGAAAAACAACCACCCCAAAATCCCAATGTTGGTAACAGCCAGCAGTAGAATGCTGTTTGTAGTGAGATTTTTGATCCCTGGACGGTTTGGAAGTTGTTTCTTTTGGTACAAAGACATCAAGAGAGTGGAACTGCAAATGCTCTTCTTGCAATAAGGAAGCAGGGAGAGGGCAACACTTCAGACTTGCTTGCCTGGTCAGAAGTGGACTTTTTCAGGTCTCTGCAGTTAGGTTGGCTGGAAAGATGTGCTGTGATGTGTTCATTTGTTGCCCATGACAGATCAGAGCTACTGCAGGCATGTCTGAGGCTGAGGGGAGACCTCATTGCTGCCTCCAACTACCTGAAAGGACATTGGAGAGAGGCTGGTGTTGGTCTCTTCTCCCAGGTAATTAGTGATAGAACAAGAGGCAACAGCCTCAAGCTGTAACTGGGTAGGTTCAGACTGGACATTGGGACATTTTTTTTCATGGCAAGAGTGGTCAGGCATTGGAATGAGCTGCCCAGGGAGGTGGTTGAATCACCAACCCTGAATGTGTTTAAAGGTGGTTTGGATGTGGTCCTTGGGGATATGGTTTAGGGGTGAACCGTGTAGAGTAGGGTCATCAGTTGGACTTGGTGATCCTGAAGGTCTTTTCCAACCTGACTGTTTCTGTGATTCTACCTGTGTTACCATCACACCACATGCTCCTGGTTAGACACATCCTCCTCTACAGCTGCTTTCGAGGCTTCAACCAGCTTGACTCTTTCCACCCAACCATAGTCACTAAACAGTGTTAGAGGACCTCTCAAGATCATGGAATCAAGGGAGAGAGCAACTGGGGCCATGCATGGTTTCACAGAATCACCAAGGTTGGAAGAGACCTCAAAGATCATCAAGTCCAAACTGTCACCACAGACCTCATGACTAATCCATGGCACCAAGTGCCACATCCAATCCCCTCTTGAACACCTCCAGGGGTGATGACTCCACCACCTCCCTGGGCAGTAAATCCCAATGGTGAACAACTCTCTCAGTGAAGAACTTTTTCCTCACTTCCAGCCTGGTACAGCTTGAGACTGTGTCCTCTTGTTCTGCTGCTGGTTGCTTAAGAGAATAGACCAACCCCCACCTGGCTACAACCTCCCTTCAGGTAATTGTAGAGAGCAAGAAGGTCTCCCCTGAGCCTCCTCTTCTCCAGGCTAAGCAACCCCAGCTCCCTCAGCCTCTCCTCATAGGGCTTGTGCTCAAGGCCTCTTCCCACCCTCATTGCCCTTCTCTGGACATGTTCAAGTGTCTCAATGTCCTTCTTAAACTGAGGGGCCCAGAGCTGGACACAGGACTCAATGTGTGGTCTAGCCAGTTTGAATCACCCTTTGGAGACTCTCCATCAGATGTGGGCTGAATTGTAATGGTCCTTGGCTGTGCATGCTTGGAAGCCTCAGACTGAAGCTTGGCCACACAGCTTCCTGCATATGAGTGCTTCTTGCACACCTGTGCTTGCAAATCACCCCCTTCCTCTTATAGCAAAGGGCAGGAGAACAGCTGGTGCCTACCAGCTGAGATCTGGGAAGGCTTAATGACCACCATGGAAGTATTTATAGCTCCACCTTGCAAGAAACTTTTGCTAATTACCACCAGCACAGCACTAACTCTATTTGTGCAGGGTGTTTCCTCCCATTTCCCCCTTTTTTGGTTGTTGTTTGTCCATCATTTCTACTGCTGCTGTAGGACCCTCTGGTTTAATATTAAAATACTTCAATTGCCATTGATTTCCCACTCCATTCAGTACTCATGTAATGTGGAAGGCATATCCTTTTTTTTTGGCACTCCAGTGAAATTGTACTTAATTCTCAAAGCCATTGTAGCTGTCGTTCACATGTAATTAATCTGCCTGCACCACTGACGACTCCACTGACAATAATTAGAGGTGTGAATAGAAATTCACACCCAGCAGTTTCCCTGCTGCTTCTCCTTTCCTACCAGCCCACCCCAATAACTTCAGCTGAGCAGTGGGTGGGCAGCTGCAAAGTAGCCACCCAAAGACCGACTTGGGGCTCACTGAATGTGTTTCTGTGTAAGGGCAAGGAGTAGCTACTGCTGGGGATACTAGTGCTACACTGGATTACTGCACTCTGGTTACCCAGAGAGGTGGGAGATGCTCCATCCCTGGAACCATTCATGGTGAGGCTTGATGGGATTCTGAGCAACCTGCTCCAGTTGCAAGTATCACAGTATAACTAAGGTTGGAAGAGACCTCGAGGATCATTGAGTCCAACCTATCAACACAGACCTCATGACTAGACCATGGCACCAAGTGCCATGTCCAATCTCCTCTTGAACACCTCCAGGGACAGTGACTCCACCACCTCCCTGGGCAGCACATCCCAATGATGAACAACTCGCTCGGTGAAGAACTTTCTCCTCACCTCGAGTCTAAACCTCCCCTGGCGCAGCTTGAGGTGTCCCTGTTGACTGCAGTGGGGTTGAAGTAGGTAACCTTTAAGCCTTCCAAACCAAAACATTCTTGCTACAATTCTAACCCCTGTCACTATCTCCTTTAGGGATGTCAGAACCCAAGCTGCTGGAGGCATTGAGGGATTTGTACTTCTTAGTCTTCATAGACCAGCTGAGTGGTTTGCTGACAGCTCTTCAGGTCTTCTGCCCCTTGGAGTTAACCACTGCTTGTCTCCAGCAAGATGAAAGGGCCTACAGGGCAGGATGGGGGTGGAACACTGGAACAGGCTGTCCAGGGAGGTAGTTGAGGCCCTATCTGTGGAGATATTCAAGGTCAGGCTCTACAAGGCTCTGAGCCAACCTGATTTAGTGGAGGATGGCCCTGCTCGCTGCACTGGATGAACTTTGGAAGTCCCTTTCAGCTGAAATGGCTCTGTGGCTCTGTGTCCCTCTGTGGCTCTGTGATTCTGTGGCTCTGTGATTCTGTAGCTCTGTGATTCTGTGGCTCTGTGATTCTGTGGCTCTGTGATTCTGTGGCTCTGTGATTCTGTGGCTCTGATTCTGTGGCTCTGTGGTTCTGTGGCTCTGATTCTCTGGCTCTGTGGTTCTGTGGCTCTGGTTCTGTGGCTCTGTGGCTCTGATTCTGTGGCTCTGTGGTTCTGTGACTCTGATACTGTGGCTCTGTGAGTCTGTGGCTGTGCTCAGCGATGCACATTTGTCCCTGTCTGCTGGCTGGCCTGGAGAGCATCTGACTGAAACATGTCCTTCCGAAAAGCAGGAAGGGAGGTGAACCACAGTGGAAAAGGAACTAAATTGGAACCAGGCAAGGATGGGCAAGGCTTAAAAGTTTTGTGGTTTAAGCACAGCTTGAGTTTCCCTCTAAAATAACCACCTTGTTTCACTGATTATCTGGAGGAACGTGGTTGCCGGCATTAGGAGACTAAATTAGGTGATGTGATTAGTCCTTTAAACTCGCATCAGATATTAATCCTTCAGGCACCTTGATCTTTCTGACTTCTCTTCCATTCCTCCCTCAAAGCACAAATTAAAGAGGTGAATTATTATGACTTAAGTAGTTTGCAACAGTTTGATTACTTTTTTCCTGACGCTCATTTCTCCCTCAGCAGGGTGGAAACGATGCTCACGGAGTCTGGAGCAAAACCCACCCTGAACCATGAGGGGGAAAAAAAAGGAAGAAGAAGAAGAAGAAGAAAAAAAATCAGAGATCTGAAGGGAGAAGATAGAGAGGAAAATAATTAACTCTGCAACAGAATGATCAAGAATTTTAATCCTTACCTGCAGCTGGGCTGCGCTTTGCTGATATGGGGAGGAGAAAATGATTCCACCTAACCAGTCCCATAGCGTCTCACAGGGTCCTGCTGAGTCCTGCCTGACTCCTTGGCCTCTAGGTCTGTTCCCATCCACTGCTGTGACCTGCTGCAAACCACTTCTAGGTCATTTTCTTTCCTGCTGTGCCACATGTCTGAGGGAAATGGGTAAAAAGGGATGCTTTGAAATACTGCAGGCCTTCAGGAATGGTTTATTCTGGTATCTGCATAACCCTGAGACAGCCCTGCTAAGGTTATTGCAAGGAATAACTGCTGGAACAGCATTCAGTGGCCAGTTATTTTAAAGTGCTCCCAATCTTGTTTGGTTATGATAAGGAGAATAAGGAGAGAAATGCACATATTCAGGTGGGCACAAGAGCCAAAATCACATGTGGCAGAGAGAGTCAGAAACAATAAAGTCCAAGATTGAAAAATGAAAGAGAGGGATGAAGTCTTGTGGTTTAATATGAAGGAAAATAGATGACAGAATCTTTCATCTCTGACCATGTTTGCTGCAAAGTAATAAGATAGGTTGGCTCTGAATGGAGGAGATAAGAGAGTAGGGTGAAAGCCAAGCTTCAGTACAACAATCATGGGAGCTAAATCATTGCCTTGTTTTTATTACTACAGGCAGAGAAACGTCGTGGGAAGATGGAGCTGCAGGGGAAACAACCTCCAGTAGCCAACAGGATGGGCTGCAGGTACTTGCAGTGCACTTTTAAATGATCATAGAGCCAGAGAATGGTTTGGCTTGGAAAGGAGCTTAAACATCCTCTAGTTCCAATTCCCCTGCCAGGGGCACAGACGCCTTCCACCAGAGCAGGTTGCTCATGGTCCTGTCTAGCCTGGCCTTGAACTCTTCCAGGGTGTTCCAGTGTCTGTTCCAGTCACCACCCTCACTGGAAAGGATTTCTTCCTAATATTCAGTCTAAATCTACCCTCTTCCAGCTCAAAGCCACTTCCCCTCATCCTCTCACTAAATGGGGAATGCCTGGGATAATTTAGGTTCAAGAGGGGGTTGGACATGGCACTTGGTGCCATGGTTTAGTCCTGAGGTCTGTGGTGACAGGTTGGACTTGATCATCTTTGAGATCTCTTCCAACCTTGGTGATTCTGTGATTTTCCTCTTGTAAAACCACCAGGACAATGCTGAGTGCCTTGAAACATTGCCTGTAGCTTACAGATTTGGGTGGAAACGTTGGGAAACTGGGGTCTCCTAAAGTGAAGTAGTAGCAACAGAACTGTGCCAGCACAGAGCCCCAGCCTCAGCCCATCCCACTCAACTTAATTTGGGAGACCTGGGTAGGGTTTAGAGTTTTCTTTGTTCCTGTTTCAAAGCTAAGGAAATAGAAATCAACCCTGAATGGCCTTTTCAAGTGCAGAAGTGTACTGCTGAGCTCCCAACTTTGCATGCAGCTTCCCAAACAAGTAGGCTGATTTTTCTAACATGCTGAGAGGCTTCTGAAGCCAAATGGAAATTCATCTGGAGAAACAGCTGGGTCACTAAAGTGAAAAAGGCATGGGATGAAAGGCACTGCATGAATGTTTTGGTTGTGTGCTTGTTTTGACTTCACAGTCAGCCCCTGAAGCATAAGCAAATCTGAAGAAGCAGGTATTGGACAGCACTAATGGACTTCTTGGCTCTCATACCTCACAAGTCTGGGGTTTTTAAAAGAATTGGAGTATTTCTCCTATTATAATTAGTTGTCCTAGCTGCCCTTCACTCTTTCTTCCCAGAAAGAGTAATTGGCCATTGGGATGTGCTGCCCAGGGAGGTGGTGGAGTCACTGTCCCTGGAGGTGTTCAAAAAGAGGTTGGATGTGGCACTGGGAGCCATAGGTTAGTTGTCAGGAGGTATTAGGTAATAGGTTGGACTTGATGATCTCTGAGGTCTTTTCCAACCTTGTTGATTCTATGATTCTTCACTCCTAGGATATGAATTTCTATTTCCTGTCTTTCTTACCTCACCTGTTTCAACAGCCAGGCAAATTGCACCACCTGGCCCACTGCTTCCTCCCAGGTGTGCAAATCCCAGCATGCCTGGGACATTTGCAGGAGTGACTTTGCCATCACTCCTCCCTCTCCTTATTTTGTCCAGTTTGGGCTTGTGTCCAGGAACTGTGGTGACTCACAGGGTGAGGAGCAGAACTGATGTCTTGAAAGGCCACCATGGCTGAGTGAAATGTTGTCCTTCAATGCAAGACATATGGGCAACGAGTCTGGGGAGAGGTCTGGAGCATAAGCCCTGTGAGGAGAGGCTGAGGGAGCTGGGGCTGCTTAGCCTGGAGAAGAGGAGGCTCAGGGAAGACCTTCTTGCTCTCTACAACTCCCTGCAGGGAGGTTGTAGCCAGGTGGGGGTTGGTCTCTTCTCCCAGGCAAACAGCACCAGAACAAGAGGACACAGTCTCAAGCTGTGGCAGGGGATGTTTAGGCTGGTGGTGAGGAGAAAGTTCTTCCCAGAGAGTCACTGGTCATTGGAATGTGCTGCCCAGGAAGATGGTGCAGTCACCATCCCTGGAGGTGTTCATGAGGGGATTGGATGTGGCACTTGGAGCCATGGTTTAGTTAGTCATGAGGTGTTGGGTGATAGGTTGGACTTGATGATCTCTGAGGTCTTTTCCAACCTTATTGATCCTATGATTCTATGAGGACACTTCAGAAACCAAATGATTCTGGAGACAAAGATTCCTTCATTTACTGAGAGCATCACACGTTCAGGCATCTCAGTTCCAGAGCTCTGAGATGGAGGCAAATTTTCCTGTGAAGTGATTGTTTCTTGGGCACCAAAAAACTCCTGGGTTCTAATTCCTGGGTTTCAAAGCCTTTGTTTCAGAAGTTGTTATATTTATTTTTTTTAAGTGCCAGCTCAAGAGGAAAAAAAATCTAAACACTAAAATCAGAAAGAAGCTGAGTGCTGATCACTTCCATCTTATCAGATGGCTCCCTTTGTAAAGCAGAGTTGTGTGAGGCTGACAAGCACCTTGACATGGAAACAGCTTCTTTTGAGTTGAGATTTCTTTAGTCAAAAGCAGGCACGTGGATTTTACCTAAGGCTCGCTGTGATGTGCCTCAATAAAAGAAAACCCAACCCACAAAACCAAAACCCAAACACAAAGCCAGCCAAAAAGTGTCATGGACTAGAATGTGCCTCGCTCACCCCAACATAAATTGCATTTCTAACAATACCTGTCAGAAAGAGAGAACTGGAGCACTTCAGTGTGCCAAGAATACCACACACTCATCAGTTGCTGCTGCAGCTGGAGGTGTTCTGAAGTGGAGACATTTAAGGAGTTCTCAGTGGAATCCAGAATGAAAAGCAATCAGCTTTTAATTTTCACTGTGAGGTGCAGAGCAGGCTCCTTGCAAGGTTAACAGAAATTTCTGGCCTTAGAATCACAGAGTTGCTTTGCTTGGAAAAGACCTTTAAGGATGTTGAGTCCAACCATTATTGATCTCTGCCGAGGCTGCTGCTAAACCATGCTCAAGGTGAGGAGAAAGTTCTTCACTGAGAGAGTCATTAGCTATTGGAATGTGCTGCCCAGGGAGGTGGTGGAGTCCCCATCCCTGGAGGTGTTCAAGAGGGGATTGGATGTGGCACTTGGTGCCATGGTTTAGTCATGAGGTCTGTGGTGAAAGGTTGGACTTGATGATCTTTGAGGTCTCTTCCAACCTTGGTGATTCTGTGATTCATGGCCCTCAAATGGACCTCTGCAAATGGATTTCCTCGGGGGAGCAGGAAGAGGGTAGCTGTTTGGGTCTTCAATTACCTGGAGCACAGTGGAGGGAAGGAGAAATGGAGATGTGGAGGAGGTGCCACAGGATGCATGGCTGGCTGAAGTCCTGACCAGGTCTGCAGTAAATCTTAATGCCAGCTCTGGGTGTGATGACAAGCTGGGCTTTGTTACTGCTGATTGGAGCTCATTTGTCTTCATATCTAAACAGGTCTCTAACTGAGTCTCACCTGAGCAACAACTGCTCCCAGAGGAGGGCTGAACATCAATGGTAAGTGGAGATTATTTTTAGCTAAATCCTGGAGCCCTCCTGCCTCTCAGGTTTCACTTTCTCAGCACATTCTCTTCGATTTTATTAGGTCATTTAGCAAATAATTTTAATTTTCTGCTTAGATCTGAATTTCTGAAAGTAATGTACTGTTGTACAGTTAATGAGTCTGCTAATAAGCTCCAAGAAAATGTGATTTGTGAATCAATCCAGGACATAACTGTCACTCAGACCCCATGCCAATTAGCATAACCATTAGCAACTATCCCTAAGAGGTCCTTGAAATTTAAATGAGATTTCCTGAGATCCCTTTTAGGAGGGAGGTTGGAGATTCGGCCTCCCGCGGAACATGCCGCCCGGTGAAAGGCAGTAATTCATTACAGGCAAAGTGTTATCTGCAGAGGTGAATGCCCACCTGGGTGCTGAGCAGCGGCAATCTCTCTGCAGCACACTCGGACCTTGTTTGCCCTTACAATGGTGTCAAGAGGTGCCATGGCTGAATGACCACTTGAGCAGCAAAGGGTTGCTGCAGAGCCACCGATACAGCTGCAAAATGGGTGGCTTCTGAAGGCAAGCATGAAAAACATGGGGGAGGGTGGGGTGTTTAGGGAGCCCTGTTTTATCCACAGGGTCATCTTGGTGGATTTATTGACTTGATGGACTTCATTGTTTGACTTGATGGACTTCATTGTTTGACTTGAAGGACTTCAGAACAAGAGGACACAGTTTCAAGCTGCACTAGGGGAGGTTTAGGCTGGAGGATGCTGTTGCACAGGCATTATTTTGGCATGTGAACCCAATGGACATTTGGCCCTCAGACCATGGCATGTGGTTTGCATGCCATTAAAGCCTGACCCACCAGCACTGATCTTTGTGTGCAAGTCTAATATTTATATTGCAATTCAAGACAGACACTTCTGCTACTCACCTTTAGACTGGAATAAGGAGGAAAGAAAAGCCAGTCCCTGGCTTTGGGCCCTGTGCAGTCACAGTGCTTCTGAAAGCAAGGAGAGGACTTCCCCATTCATTCTTCCTAGTAGGAAAGTGGTTGCTACTTCATCTTGTCCAGCTCCCTATCATTTACCATTAGAACTAAAGTCACTTCCAGCTTGGCACAGTGGGCCACTACCACCATGCAAAACCCCAGGGATGGGCAAGAAGGAGCAGGAGAAAATTCTTCCCAGAGAGAGCTGTTGGCCATTGGAATGTGCTGCCCAGGGAGGTGGTGGAGTCCCTATCCCTGGAGGTGTTCAAGAGGGGATTGGATGTGGCACTTGGTGCCATGGTTTAGTCCTGAGGTCTGTGGTGACAGGTTGGACTTGATGATCTTTGAGGTCTCTTCCAACCTTGGTGATTCTGTGATTTTCATGAAAACCCAGGCTGCATAAAGGCTGTGTGAGGTTGTGGCCAGTGCTGCAATGTTCTCAAGCGCTGCAGGGACCAGAGCTCCCCTGTGTGCAGCCAAATTTCAGCTGGCTGAGATTGCCACTGGCAGTCTGTCCTGAATGCTTTCCTCCTCAGGCCTCCCACTCAAGAGAAAGCATTTTCCTCAATATTTGGCTTTCTTTTGCTCTTTCCCACTCCCAGCTCTTAGGCCTTTGGGCTCCCAGTATCCATTCCCTCATGTATTTTAAGAAGAAACAGATCTTCAAGGCTTTGTTTAGGATGACCACCTCATGGAGGTCTTCCATGACTTGACAGAGACGACTTCCTTCAGGTGAAGTTTTGGCCAGACTGGCAGTCAAACACAGAACTTCAGATGAAATGAAAAAGCTTGGACCCAAGAGGAGACTGCTGTGGCTTGGGGGCATCAAATAACTGAGCATGCTGCCTTAGGCAGCTTCAGACACTTAGCAGAGGCACTAGCTTAGTCTTGCTTCTTTTAATCCTGCCTTATCTCATTTACAGAATGAGAAACCTCCACACTCACAACTGATTTCTGCCAGCTAGAGTCAAGTGGTCCACCAGGACCTTCCATGTCCAAAGCCAACACCTGGGAGGATGTCCTTGTACCATCACCTTTCCTTCCTTGTAGCACCCCATGATGCAGGGGTGCAGGCCTTTGGTGCAGGCTGTGAATCCCAAAGCTGCACACCTCCTCCTGTGTCTGTATGGATGTGTAGACCCCCATGAAGTACTGCTGCATCCACATGATCCATGAGGATGCAGTCCAGCACTGGCATTCATGAATCTGACAGAGAGGAACTTTGAGCCTCATGCTTGGGGAAGCAGTGCATAGAGCTTCTCATGGCTGGAGGCTGGAACCTGGCTACGAGGTGAAAGGGGTGACTTCTACTGAGCTCCTAACTGTTAGATTGACTCTGTCCCACTTTTAACTGAGCAAGTGAGCACAAAACACAGGATTAAACAAGGCACAGATCTAACAACTGAGGCAAGTCCTGTAGGAGAGATTAAGGGAGTCAGACAAATGAACAAAGCAAGGAACGTGCTGAGGCAAAAGAGGGGATGAAGTTTGTCAGGATCAAGGAAGTGCCTCAGAAAACGATGTTAGGAATTAGCGGCAGAGTAAAACCCAGCATTAGGCTGAGCAAATTCCCCTGGTGTCCTGTGAAGGGCTCTTTCCTCAGCTGCCTGCAGAGGGATTCCTCTGGCATCGCTCACTCGTGCTCCATCAGCCGGAGCAGCGTTTGCCTTTCAGCAGCAGCAGGAGGGATCATTGCCTCGCTTCCCACCTGCTAATGACTTGCACGCTCGTTTGTTTTCCTCTTTTAAAGCAACACCGAGGGTGGTTGAGACTGGGAAAGGATGTCCACGGGGATGATATCAAGCAAACAATGACAACTGCTTATGATGGTGATTATTAATAGTAACATCAAGCAGCATCTGGGACCTGATTGATTAAAGATAGCTGGGGGTGAGGGAGGGTGGGGTGGGGGTCCAGGAGGCCTTAGAGCACTTTCCAAGGTCTGTTTCTGTCTTTTCTGATGGAGCCTGAGCAGCTGTCACTGGGACCAAGCAGGTTTGCACAGCCGGGTCCCGCTAACCCCTTTCATGTCTCGCCAAGGCTCTGCTGGGCAGGTAGGAGCCTTTCAGAGCTGTCAGTGAGCAGCTGTAGCTCAAAGGATACCACAACTTAGGCTTGTCAAGGCTCAATAAACAACAAGGCTGCTCGTTTAATGAGGAGACACAATGGAAATTTCTGTAGCAAGCCTAGGAGAGGGTGTCTCAGTCCAGGGAGTGAAAGAGCCTCAGTTCTTTTGAATATTCCTCTGTTATGAAATTAGAGGCACAAATGAGGCCAAAATATCAACAGCTAGGCTATTTATTACACAAATAAAGTGGATGGATCAGAAGGGGAGAGAGAGAGAAAATAGAGAAGGAGAGAGAGAAAATAGGGAGAGAGGAAACAGAGAGGGAGAGAGAAGAGGAAAGGAATTACATTGCCACACCCCTCACCCCCAAGACACTTGGAGTCTGTGGAGGAAAGGTGCTGCAGCTTTGGATGCAGAGGAGATGTTTGGTCTGTAGAGGAGGGGTGCTGTAGCTTTGGCTGTAGAAGACATGTTGTCCTCTGAGCAGCCTCTTCAGCTCCATGAGTTGCTGCAGGTGGAACTTAGGACATGGAGAGAGGCTTCCTCTTGGTCTGCTTCTTCCAGGCTCCACGGTGATGTCTCTGTCATTTCTTGTCTCCTGGTATTCTCTCTGTTCTTCTTCAGAGCAGTATTGCCCCAGGCTTTTCCTTCTCTCACATTTTCCCTCTCAGCAGCATTGTCCAGGTCTTTTCCTTCTGTGTTTTCCTTCTCCTGTGTTTTTCTTCTGCTGTGTCCAGGTATTGTTCCCCAGGAAATCTTCCTGTGCTTGGACAGGGGTCTGGAGGAAGGCAGGGGGCTCTGCCTCCTCCTTCTCCATTTACCTGCCCACACACCCAACACACATCAGGGGCCAGGTGGTGAATCCATTGTCTGGGCCAGCAGCAAAGGTGATTTTATCTTTGTTGAGTCACATCAGAAGAGACAAGTTTTAGTTAGTGGTTCATAAGCCATTCCCAGCTCAGGTTTTGCTCTGTGGCTATAGAGTTTTCCTGGCTGCATTGGCTGTTGGTGGATGGTAGTTTGCCATCTTTTTGCTCTCTTTGCAGGAAAAGCCAAGGGGCACATAAATCATCCTTTTCATGCAAGAGACCAGGTAGAGAGATTTTTTTGGGGGGGTATTTGCCCTTTATTGCCTTCTGGGTTTTTGTTAGACAAGAAAGGGTATTAACAGGATTGCACAGTGGCCAATTAGTTATGAAGGTCTTTAGTTCCATGACTTATCTGGAATAATTCGTAATCTTCCTTCGACAAAGGCAGCTGAGGAACCCTTTTTGATAATAACACTAAATCAGGCTGCTGGCTCACACTCTGATTAACATATACAAGGGATGTTACACCCAACAGAAATTCAATTTAACAGATCTCACAGCTCCAACCATACCCCAATTATATTCATATCCTTCTGCAGGCTTCTCTGCTTTACCCTCTTAGAATTATAGAATCAATAAGGTTGGAAGAGACCTCAGAGGTCACCAAGTCCAACCTGTCACCCAACACCTCATGACTACTAAACCATGGCTCCAAGTGCCACATCCAGTCCCCTCTTGAACACCTCCAGGGATGGGGACTCCACCACCTCCCTGGGCAGCACATTCCAATGGCTAACAACTCTCTCTGGGAAGAACTTTCTCCTCACCTCCAGCCTAAACTTCCCCTGGCACAGCTTGAGACTGTGTCCTCTTGTTTTGGTACTGATTGCCTGGGAGAAGAGACCAACCCCCTTTGATCTGCTTAAGGGTAGAAAGGCTCCACAGAGATCTCTGCATAGGTGGATCAGTGCCCCCTGGCGCAGCTTGAGACTGTGTCCTCTTGTTCTGGTGCTGGTTGCCTGGGTTGCTCTTCTCCCCATCTTCAGAGGTCTCAGCATGAATTCACCACATTTCCTCCTGCTCCTGTTCACATGCAGCCTGCTCACTGCCCACCATGTTTTTCCCATGATGATCTTTGATCTGTCGTTTCTTTACTGATCCCTCCTGACTGCAGAGGTGGAGGGGATGTTGTTACCGGGAAAGTGGGAGAAGCCACGTGCATGCTTGGGCCCTTCTCACATCCAAAGGGTGTGAGATTGTAGAATCATAGAACTGTTGAGGTTGGAAGTGGCCTTTAAGATCATCAAGTCCAACCTCTCCCCTAGAGCACCACTACTGCTAAGCCGCTACCACTAGACCTCTTATCACTGGTAAGAGATTGACCCTCACCTCTCTCCCTTCAGTGCTAGCTTTGCTGTTGGTCAGTCATTTCAGGTCTGGAAGCTGCACAAGTTGAACAAGACTAGCTCAGTAAAAGCCTTACCCTCCCATACCTAGCCCACCTGGGGCTCAGCATCCTGAGAGGTGGCAGCCCCTGCAGTTCACACTGGGGCACTGGGAAAGCTGGTAAGCTTTTCTGCCACTTGAGTAGAGTGGAAGGAACCTGAGTGCAGACCCCATCACACTTAGACAGGGCACTAGCTATTTGCTCAAGCACTTCCCCATGATGTGACCTGTCAGATCCTGGGAATTTGAAAGCTGTCAGGTTTCTTTCTCTGCTTTAAACCCTTAGAAAGGCAGATTGATGCTCTTAAAAGGGTCTTTTGAAAGACATAATATCACTGCCTTTGCTGTAATGCAAATAGGAATAATTTTGGTTTGCCTTTGACCACTGGAAAAGGTTTGAGAGGAAAAAAAGCATTGAGTAGAACAAGGCGAGCAAGCATGGGTTGAAGACTCTCTAAATAGAGCCAACTATATCCCCTAGTAGGAGGCAAAGTCCTCATTAATGAGCAGCTATTACTTTGAAAGTAGAGGCTGAAATCATCTCACAAGGAGCTGAGCCACTTTAGTGCCTCTGTGGGCAGCACATTGTTATTATGGGCCCTGCCTATCTGGGCTGCCTGGGAGAGCTTCTTTCAAACACATCCAGGCAAATCCTTTTTTGTCAGCTGAAAACACTGTTTTAAGAGGAGCAGGGTTTGTTTTGCTTTGGTTTGCTCTTTATAGTACCCAGATTCCATCAGCTTGCTATATACTGTGGGAGACACCTAAATGCTGTCCTAGCTCAATAAAGAGCCAGTCACAGGGGCACCATAAACCAGAGGTCGATGCAAGTTAGCAGCAAAGCAAGCTGGAGGGACTGAAGCCTCTCTCCTCCTTTGCCTCTTGTGCCCATAAACCTGTGCTGGAGAGAGAGCAATGCTGTGACACTGCCTCTATCTTTCTGTTGTCTTCCCTGCTGTTTGTTTTAGTTATCTGTTGATAAGACAGGAAGATTTCTTATCACCGTTTGTGGGAGTCAGCGATCAGAATGCAACACCACGGAGACCAGACCCTGCTGTCACCTCTCCAACGCCTCTGCAAGCGCTGAAAGTGTCAAAGCATGTCCAAAGGTGGGCAGCTGCCTGCACACAAAGCAGCCACCAGGGGCTGGGCTCTGATACCAGCTTTCACCCTAAAGGTAAGTCCACTGCTTTCAGGAAATCAAGCAGGCAGAGAAATGTGGAAGCAATGCACCTCTGTTACGTGGCACATTCTGCTGCTTGTGGGCTGTACAGCCATAGAAGTCCAAACCAATGTCCATGGGCCAGTGAGCTGGCAGAACTCTGCTTCCTGGAGGGAAATGAGGATTTGCCTGACTGTGTGTGGAAAGAGTTAGGGTTTTTGTTGTCTGTGTTGGTTGCTAACCTCTAGGAGGACAGGAATTTTTCTTCCCTTTGCCAACCTTCCTCAGGCTTCTTTGGTCAACCAGTAGATTTTCTGTGGCAGAGATCAACTCTACTAATCCCTTTGCACTGCACAGCCCTTCAGTGATGGGAGCCAGATGCCTGATTTTTGGTCCCACATCTCACAGGCTGCACAGGGCATCCCAAGATGTGTTTAGGCACAAGGGGACCAGGCTTGCTTGTGTCCAGTTTGAGCTGCTCTGGGGAAGGTGCCATCAGATATTGCTTTCAAGGCTCCTCACCCCCACAGTATGTGGCTTCAGATGTCTCCCCATGCACAAAGTACCAGCTCTGCAATGAATGCAAACACCAGCCCTGTAGCTCTTGCAGGTTTCATGGAAATAGGATGGCAGGTATTAAAAAAAGCAGAGAGAAAGGCTTCAGGAAGGTGCTCACAGAAAGAAAGGCAGATTTAGATCAGAGATTAGGAGAAACTTCTCCACTGAAAGAGTTTTCAAACACAGAAGTAGAGTCCTGAGGGAGGTGGTTGAATCCCCATCCCTGGAGGGGTTTAAAAGCCCCAGAGATGTGGTGCTGAGGGCCAGGGTTCAGCAGCAGACTTGGTAGAGTTAGGGAATGGTTGGACTGGATGATCTAAAAAGCCTTTTCCAACAGGAAAAGTTCTGTGATTCATGAGCTTAACCCTTGTAAGACACCCAAGTGCACAGTGTTGCATATCATGGCTGCAGGAAATACTTTGGTCAGTAGTCCCTTCACAGACAAAAGAAACTCCAGCCCCAACACACACAGCTGTAGGAAGCCAACTTCACCAGTGGCACACCTCATAAAACTGCTTATTATATACTGTGCCTCACAGGATTTATTGTCACCTGGGCCACATCTGATGCAGAGCACTGACCAGGGAGCCATGAATCCACAGCTTCCATTTCTACCTCTTCCACAGTGACAAGGTGGACTGATTTCCATCCAAGTGATTTAAATAAGCCACCAGGGAGCTGTGATTTAAATCATCGATGTTTGCTTTCTGCATTGGCAGGAGAGGCAGCTTTAATGATCTACGGTCCTACTGCCCTGGCTGAAATCTAAATCCCTGCAATATTCCCTCTAGAAAAATCTCTAAAGTTCATGTGTTTGCCTCTGGCTGGTGAGCTGCACACAAGGGAGCAGATTCTTGGCACAGCCCTGGCAGTTTGGAGCGGCTGTGCTTGTCCTGGCAGCATGTAACAGGCAGCCCTGAGTGACAGTGCCAAACGAGGTGGTATTAAGCACCTCTTGGCTTCTGCTGTGCAGAGGACCACAAAGAAGAGTGCTTCAGAGAGCTGGGAAGTGCAGGAAGGGGGTCAGCAGGACTGACAGGGGGAGGGGGTGGGTGTCTTGGTGCTGAGCAGTGGCGATGGAAAGGGATGGGGGCAGGAATCAGCTGAAATGCTCTTGAATTGAACAGATTCTGCACTTTGACTTCCTGAGCTGGCTGGGCACAGTACCACAGCAGCTGAATAAGCTGAAATGAAGCAAAGTAGACCTGAAGCTCCTGCAGAAGTGACCATGAGTTTATGCACCTGGGTGAGCATCAGTTCTGGGTGACACAGGTTTGTTGGTTTGGCTTCCTCTTCCCTGCAGTGACAGTGTGGGACATCCAGAGAGAGCACTTTTAGAGCAAGATGTGTCATAGATTACAGTAAACTTACACAGTCAATGTTTGATTGTTTGCTTTAAACCAAAAAGTGGCTATGGTTTATCAATCTGACCACTATCAAAGTTACCTTTTGACTCTGACTTTTATCCAGCCTGGTGTGCCTTGACAGGCAGCTCTTCCTCTTTCCTGTTACCCTAACCTTGCCCCTCGACTCAGCACTGGTCAGGCCACACCTTGAGTCCTGTGTCCAGTTCTGAGCTCCTCAGTTTAGGAAAGATTTTGAGTTGCTGCAACGTGACCAGAGAAGGGCAACGAAGCTGGGGAGGGGTTTGAAGAACAGCCCTGTGAGGAGAGGCTGAGGGAGCTGGGGTTGCTTAGCCTGGAGAAGAGGAGGCTCAGGGGAGACCTTACTGCTCTCTACAACTACCTGAAGGGAAGTTGTAGGCAGGTGGGGGTTGGTCTCTTCTCCCAGGCAAGCAGCACCAGAACAAGAGGACACAGTCTCAAGCTGTGCCAGGGGAGGTTTAGGCTGGATGTTAGGAAGAAATTCTTCCCAGAAAGAGAGATTGGCCATGGGAATGTGCTGCCCAGGGAGGTGGTAGAGTTCACCATCCCTGGAGGTGTTTAGGAAGAGACTGGATGGGGTGCTTGGTGCCATGGTTTAGTTGATTAGATGGTGTTGGGTGATAGGTTGGGCTCAATGATCTCCAAAGTCTTTTCCAACCTGGTCCATTCCATTCCATTCCATTCCATTCCATTCCATTCCATTCCATTCCATTCCATTCCATTCCATTCCATTCCATTCCATTCCATTCCATTCTTCTTTCTCCATCCACAAAGTGGAGCAGACTCTTGCCATAGGCATATGACCCAACAGAACTCCTTCCTTCTAAACCTACAATTAACCCCAACCACTGTTATTTCTTTACTGCAGAAGGCTCTCTTCACACCTTGCACTCTGGGAGCAGCGTGCTCTACACCTCCCCATCTCTCTTCCATTGTATGCAGCATCCTCTGCCTTTCCAGATCACACAGAGATGATTAACACCCCCTGGCAAAACAGCAGTTCCCTGACATGGCTTCCTGAGGTATGTTGTAAATGTCAGCAGCTTCAGAGAACTTGTTAGCTAGGAGAGGTGCAAGCATCCCTCACCTGTGTGGGTCGATGGCACCTCGGAGGGTGGTTGGTGCAGTGTGTTTTAAGTCCCAGCACACAATGATGAGGAGTGCTCTATTCTTCTCTATCTCCTGCCTCTGTCCTTGTAGCCATGGTAATAGCATGTCCTGTGACAGATGAAGCTGGCATGGAGCACAGCACATTGCCTTTATTGTCTACAAGGGGGACTCTGAGGAGCAGGAGCTGCCTTTATTTTTTTCCCCTCACCATGAGCCAGCAATGTGCCCTCATGGCCAAGAAAGCCAATGGTCGTCTGGGGGGCATTAAGAAGAGTGGGACCAACAAGTAAAGGGAGGTTCTACCTCCCCTCTACTCTGACCTAGTGAAGCCACATCTGGAGTATTGTGTCCATTTCTGGGCTCCCCAGTTCAAGAGAGACAGGGAAGTACTGGAGAGAGTCCAGCAGGGGTTGCAAAGATGCTGAGGGGCCTGGAGCATCTCTGTGAGGAGAGGCTGAGTGCCCTGGGGCTGTTGAGCCTGGAGAAGAGTAGCCTGAGAGGGGATCGTATGAATGCTCAGCAAGAGATAAAGTGTGGGGGGCAAGAGGGTGGAGGTGGACTCATTTGAGTGGTAGCCAGTGGCAGGACAAGGGGAAACAGGCCCAAAGTAGAACACAGGAGGTTTCACTTGAACTTAAGAACAAAACCTTTTTGCTGTGAGGCTGCCAGAGCTCTGGAGCAGGTTGACCAAAGAGGTTGTGGAGTTGTGTTAGCTGGAGAGATTCCAAACCCACCTGGGCATTTTGATCCTGAGCAACGTGCTGTGGCTCAGCCTGCTTTAGCAGGAGGGTTGGACTGGGTGATCTGCAGAGGTCCAACCCACACCGTGCTTGGAGTCTGTGGTTTTCTCACTGTGGTTGCACTAAGGCAGAACATGGTGCAACTGGCAGTGCTCTTCTCTGTCTCCCTCTCCTCCTCCCCTCCCTCCCCCCTCTGCCCCAGCTTCAATATGCTCTCCTTCACACAGACACCCATATAAGGAGGGAGAAACAGACCAATGTCAATAATTGCATTGTGAGTTCCAAAGCCAGGAAGCTTGGCTGCCCTTTTCATCATGGGTACGATAATGTGGTGAATAGAGAAGATACCATCAGAAGTCACTTTCATCTCTGAAGACAGTGAGGAGCTAGATATGTATCTTAAACTTGACAAAGATGCTCACTGAAGGCCTTTCTGAAAGTCTTAGTCTCTCTGCTTCAAATGTGTATGTTGAGACTTGGTAACAACCCACTCCTCTCCCCAGCATGGGACTGTAATTGCGGAGGAGCTTCAAAGAGCTCCGCTCCTGCTGCCTTGTGTTTCTGATGCTGGCTGGGCAGCAGCAGGGCTCATTTCCCAAACTACCTGTTGGGAGAACACAGAGCTGGGCTTGGATATCTATTTCAAACACTGTGACCAAAGAGAAGAGGCATGCTTTGACCTCTGGGGCTCTTTTCATGTGTGGATCTCTAAAGTGCTTTGGCATCACTAATTTGAAGCAGAAACCTCACTAATTAACATTGATGGCTGGGATGGAGGGATGTGTTTTTGCAAGCCAGGGAGGATGTGAGCAGTCCTGATTTGCCACCAGATGAGGGATAACCTAAGGCAGAGCAGGCTTTCTTCCTTGGGTTTAAAAACCTCAGTTCACTTCTGTTCCAGAAGGGATCTGCAACAGAGATCTTGAAGGTCTCTTCCGGTCTATTCTATTCTATTCCTTTCCATCCCATTCCATTCCATCCCATCCCATTCCATCCCATCCCATCCCATCCCTACGGTCTTGAAATACTTGTGCCCATCTCCTTTTTCTCCCTGAAGTTACACAGATGTGGAGTAGTAGACTGAGGTCTAAGTGAAGGTTTGAGTTGTGGTTTCTTTCCCCATCTATCCTCTTTAATGTCAGTAATTGGCAACTGAACTCAGAGAAGTTTGATGCTGAGCCTGGCCCAGCTGAGAACCGTGGAAGGTATTGCATGCTGCATGTTGGGACAGAGGATTTCACAGCAGCCCTTGGCTGTTTTAGGAAGGAAGGGCAGGGCTGATTTGCAGGTTGAGGACCAGTGTTCATTTGTGGTGGGCAGAGCCTTTTGGTTTCCACAGAAGATGCACCAGGTAGCAGCTGATGATGGGCACTTGCTAACTGGGGCTTCAGTCACCTGGGTCTGTACCAGGCGTTAGAGTTGGGCTGGTCCCTAGATGAGTAACAGAGGCTCTCTATGAACCCCAAAGGGAAGAGAAAGGGAATAAGGGAGAGAGGCTGGGAAAGAAATTAACCCAGCTGGGATGGAAAGGAGAGCATTCCTATGAAATAGAGACAAAGAGTTACAAACCAATGTGAACCTAAGCTCTGATACCAACGATGTTAACACTGGCAGCAGTGGTGGGGGCAGGCACCGGGGAAGTCCCACACTGGACTCAGTGACAGATGGGATCTGGATTCAAGAGCTGGATTCTGGAACACACAGATCAGGGTTGGAGGTAGAATGGACAGAGTCCTCCTGGGACACCAGCTGTTGGAGAAGAGGCTTGACCCTGGTAATCTCCCAGCTTGACCCTGAAGATGACATCCATGGGATGCAATCCCTTGTTGGGCAGTTGAGGGTCACCTCTCCTGTCTGCTTTTCCCCACAGCTGCCATGTCTGATGGGCTTCACCCCAGCATGGGGTACAAGATGTGGCAGTGACCTTGCTGTGCCCAGGAGCAAGTGTAAGCCAGAGCCTTTCTGCAGCTGGTGCCCAGCAGCTTCTCCCCACTGGAAGCAGCCCCAGGCTGTGCAAACCTGCCTTGAACTTCAGAAAGTGCCTCACTGAGTACAGACTGAGCTGGGGAGTCAAATCCCTGAACAGTTCTGGTCTGGCTCAAACCAAGACAATGCAAAGCAAGACCCACTGCCCAGGCTGTCCTGCTAAATACTGCAGCACTTGGCAGGATGGGATGGGGGACAATAGGTTGCTGCTTCATATAGAGCAACTGTTTTGCATTTCTCCTCTATTTCCAGCATCCAGACCAAAAACTAAACAAACCTGAAGAAATCCCTATGGACAGCTGGAACAAAAGAAGCTTCTGGATCAGGAGTATGCCTGGGATCTTGTTGGTTGGTCTTAGGAGATCATTATCCTCTCAAAGGCTGCCACTTGGGAAACCAAAGCATGAGAGTTTAGCTGCAGTCGCTCGGCGGTTCAGCTGGCAGAGCTGCTGGCTGGGCTCTGCCTGATTCAAACCCCTTGCTTCAATTGCTAGCCCCAACAAGCAAAGCCTAATAAGTTCCCAAAATACAGTGGTATAATGAAGAGTGCTGTGCAGCACTTAGCAATAGAGAAGCGTGGGTAATGAGGGACTTAATTTGGAACATATCATTTGTTGGATAATTTGGAGGCACATCTCTCCACAGTGTGCAAGAATGGAGTTTGCTGCACCAGCTGAAGTCACCCCAAATGTTTGCTCTTTGTGGCAAAGCCCTTTGGAAATCTAAGCCTCCAGAAAAGAACCTGGAACCGACACATGGCATCAAAGGGACGGACGTTGGGGCCACGTATTGTGGGCTTGCTTCAAGCACAATGTTAGCAAGCTGATTTAATTGGGTTTGTATCAAACCCAAATACATCTCAGGAAACAATGAGGCCTCTTAAATGGCTAACTGCTGCCCAGAATACATTTTCCCTGGACCAAACTGGGTATAACAGCATATTCCTCTTCAATTGGTCAGGAGAACTGGCTGCCAAATGACAATTCTGTGCCCTGTGTTTATTCACCATCTGTGACTTCCACATCAATTTGCTCATTTTAAAGGAAAAAAAGCTTGACTTTTTTTGTCTCCCCCCCCTTTCTCTCTTGCCCCTTCTTTGCCAGGCCTGTGGGGTAGATCTGCTATGTGAGGACCAAGCTGTGGTGTTCTTCCAGAGGCAGAAAGGGGTTCTGTTGGAGATGCCTGAGATATGATGCAGTGTGGTTTGTTCCCCTGCAGCTCTGCTGTCTGTGGAGTGTGTGCTGCAGTCAAGGCTTGTTTGTGCCAACAGGCTATGGATGGGCAGTGACTGGGAGGGATTCCCTGGAGTGGCTTTGCCCAGGTGCATTAAGAGTGTGACCAACAGCTCAAGGGAGGCTCTTCTCCCCCTCTACTCTGCCCTAGTGCAGCCACAACTGGAACATTGTGTCCAGTTCTGTGCTCAGTTCAAGAGAGACAGAACTATTGGAAAGAGTCTAGGGGAGGCTACAAAGATGCTGAGGGGACTGGAACATCTCTGAGGAGGACCTGGGGCTGTTTAGCCTGAAAAAGAGCAGCCTGACAGGATCTTAGAATGCTCAGCAAGAGATAGAGGGTGGGAGACAAGAGGATGGGGCCAGACTTCAGTGGTGCTGAGCAGCAAGACAAGGAGAAACAGGCACAAACTGGAACCCAGGAGGTTCCATCTGAGCAGGAGGAAAAAATCTTTGGTGTGAGGGTTCTGGTTCCCTGGAGCAGGCTGCCCAGAAAGGTTGTGGAGTCTCCTTCTATGGAGTGATTCCAAACCTGCCTGGCCACTGTGCTCCTGGGCCAGCTGCCGTGGGTGACTCTGCTCTAGCAGGGGGGTTGGTCTAGATGATCCCCAGAGACCCCTTCCAACCCCCACCATGCTGGGATTCTGTGAAATGGGAGAATTAATTTGCTCTTTTGGGGCTTCTTTCACCAACTGCAAAAGCTGCATTTGCTTGATAGATGATGGCATAGGTAGGAAGCAGCCAGCTCCTGAGAAGGAGGAGACTCAGGGAAATGATTTCTCAGCTCCAGTGATCCAACATCACTGCATCTCTTTTACTCCTCCTCTTAAAAAAAACAAACACTTGATATTTTATGAGTGAAGTGATGCCATATAGCAGGTCTCATAGTATATCTCTATGTTGATCATCCACCTGGCACTGGCAGGACCTCTGTGCAAGGGTTCAGCCTGGAGAGTGTGACATTAAGTAATAATTTTTGCCTACCTCATAACCCAAGGAATGTGGGGGCGCTCAGGGGGCAATAAAAGCAGCTGAATTTATGACCAGAAAAGCAATGCTGCTTCACTCTGTGTGTAGTCATCCAGTGTCACCCTTACACTGCCAGGAGGTCAAGGAGCTGGTGCTGAATTTTGGGGGTGATCCTTGCACCGCACGTTATGTACACAGTCATTGGAGTACACAAAGCTCAGGCTAGAAAGGAATATAAAGAGAATAAAGCTCTCAGGAGGAACTTTTCTTGCTCTTCTACCTCCATTCCTTCACATCCCTTTATTTGTAGCATTGCACACCTGTTACTGCAGTAGCATTTTTGCCTTGAGCTGATATTGGCCACTCTCAGTCTGGGGTATCATTACCTTGAGCTGATATTGGCCACTCTCAGATTTGGGGTATCTTTACCTTGAGCTGATATTGGCCACTCTCAGACTGGGGTATCTTTACCTTGAGCTGATATTGGCCACTCTCAGATTTGGGGTATCATTACCTTGAGCTGATATTGGCCACTCTCAGACTGGGGTATCTTTACCTTGAGCTGATATTGGCCACTCTCAGATTTGGGGTATCTTTACCTTGAGCTGATATTGGCCACTCTGATTGGGGTATCTTTACCTTGAGCTGATATTGGCCACTCTCAGATTTGGGGTATCTTTACCTTGAGCTGATATTGGCCACTCTGATTGGGGTATCTTTACCTTGAGCTGATATTTGCCACTCTCAGACTGGGGCATTTTTGCCTTGAGCTGATACTGGCCACTCTCAGACTGGGGTATCTTTACCTTGAGCTGATATTGGCAACTCTCAGATTGGGGTATCTTTATCTTGAGCTGATATTTGCCACTCTCAGACTGGGGTATCTTTATCTTGAGCTGACATTGGCCACTCTCAGCAGAGAAATCAATGCAGCCTAGCAAAGTCTGAGCTCCTGCATTTGAGACCAGACAGCTGCTATCAGAGCATCGCAGTAGCTCATGCTTGGCTTAGAAGTCTCAAACTGCAAGAAACACATCTCAATTCAGAAGAGCAGAAGTTTTGATGGTGGCTAAATGCTTTCTCTCACAATTTACACATGGGTTGTATGTTGATCTCTTGCATTTCCAGAGGGTTGGATCAGTTAAACTTCTCCCTGTGCTGCTTTGCCAGAGCCGGAACAGAGCTGGAAAGTGGAGCTGCTTAGGACTGGTTTTCCCTGAGTAGCTTGACAAGACTCTGAGCTTCATCCAGGTTTTGTTTGACACAAACTCATTGTGAAGCAAGCAGATAAGCAGCTGCATCTTGCTGCACAGCTTGCCTGACGTGCAGGCCTGGGACTGGGGCTCGCATTCGCTGAACCTTTCCAAGGTGCTCCTCGGAAGCGCAGCAGATGTGAGCAGTTCTGACAAACCCTGAGAACTGAGGCTGTTCTGCTTTGGTTTCTGTGTTGTGCTGCAGACACTTTTGATGGCTCTAAATCAGAAACCTATCTGAACTTTCTGTGCTGTAGGCATGAGGTGGAAACGTCACGAGAGAAAGCTGGCTCAGGCTATTTCTGGTCCTTAAGAGGCTTGGTGGGGAGCAGCAGCAGGACCATTTCTCTTCAGCCATGCTGGGGTACTTCCACTCCTTCCTCTGCCAAGGCTATTTTAACTTGTGGCAGTTTTAGGATGATGTCTAAAAAATTTCCCACAGATCTCGAGCAGAATGTGGTAGGATGTAAATAAATTACCATTGGATGTGAAAGAAGAGTCATGATGAGGTCTAAATAATCTCATGAGCCCTATGAGGAGAGGCTGAGGGAGCTGGGGTTGTTTAGCCTGCAGAAGAGGAGGCTCAGGGGAGAGCTTATTGCTCTCTACAACTACCTGAAGGGAGCCTGTAGCCAGCTGGGGGTTGGTCTCTTCTCCCAGGCAAACAGCACCAGAACAAGAGGACACAGTCTCAAGCTGTGCCAGGGGAGGTTTAGGCTGGATGTTAGGAAGAAGTTCTTCATAGAAAGAGAGATTGGCCTTTGGAATGTGCTGCCCAGGGAGGTGTTGGAGTCACCATCACTGGAGGTGTTTTCTAGGAAGAGACTGGATGGGGTGCTCGGTGCCATGGTTTAGTTGCTTAGATGGTGTTGGATGATAGGTTGAACTTGATGATCTCAAAGGTCTCTTCCAACCTGGTTAATTCTATCCTATTCTATTCCACTCCACAGCCACTCTGCAGATGGCAGGGGAAAGATGTCATCTGGAGGCAGCAGCTGGCACGCTGGAGACACCGTGGAGGTGGGTGCAGGGTGCGGGGGTGTTGCTCGCCTGCCTGAACCAGGATCAAGTGGAATGAATGGCTCAGTGAAAGGAGATGAAGGGAAGAGGAAAGGCTCTTGCAGGCAGTTTTCTTGGGGGAATAAAATTACAGGAGGAATGACTGACAAATTAGGAGCACTTTGCACCTAATTTCAATACGCTCGGCTCTCGGGGAGGAGAAATATGTTAAGTTTCAAATGAGTCACTTTAGCAGTTGCTGCCTTCTCTGAAGTCAAAATCAGCCTAGGCATCCAGCAGTAAATCTTGAAGAAACAAATTGCTTTCTATGGTACACTGCATTCTTAAAACAGCTTTATTTGAAAGTCCAGCTGAGCAAGTTAATTTTGGCAGAGAAGCTGGGCCATGACAGTCGAGCACTTGTTATTGAGGCCGGTTCTATGAGTACAAATCAGGCTGCCAGGTAAACTTAAGCTAAACCTGACCTTGGGCTCTAAGTCAAAGCCCATCTGATGGCCATAAAAGACTTTCCATCGACTTAATGGCTCCTGAAGTAGATCTCAGGTGACATCAGCAATCAGTGGTGGCCTTGCTTGATTTACGAGCCGCAGTGCCCCATGTTCCCAGAAAAGAAGCAGCAATTGCCCAAAGTCCTCTTCACCCCTACTCATCCAGACAGCAGCAGCTCTTGTGCTAGCCCTAGCACCATCCTACAACACAACCTACAGCAGTACATCTTAAGGCACATCTTACAGCCTCTGTCCTAAGGGAACCTTCAGGAGGAGTCCTGATGAAGTTTAGGCTGGAGCTGAGGAGAAAGTTCTTCCCAGAGAGAGTTGTTACCCATTGGGATGTGCTGCCCAGGGAGGTGGTGGAGTCACCATCCCTGGAGGTGTTCAAGAGGGGATTTGATGTGGTTTAGTAGTCATGAGGTCTGTGGTGACAGGTTGGCCTTGATGATCTTTGAGGTCTTGTCCAACCTTATTGATTCTTTGATTCTATGATGTCTCTGGAGGCTTCACCCTTATGCTGTATGTCTACATATTTAGGGGCATGGATCTCTTCCAGTGCCAGGGCTTGTGAGGCAGAGGGAAGATCAGTCTCAAGCTGTGCCAGGGGAGGTTTAGGCTGGATGTTAGGAAGAGGTTCTTCACAGCAAGAGAGATTGGCCATTGGAATGTGCTGCCCAGGGCGGTGGTGGAGTCACCATCCCTGGAGGTGTTTAAGAAGAGACTGGATGAGGCACTTGGTGCCATGGTTTAGTTGATTAGATGGTGTTGAGTGGTGGGTTGGACTTAATGATCTTTGAAGGTCTTTTCCAACCTGGTTAATCCTGTTTTCCGTAAGATCTGAAGCCAGGCTTTAAAGACTTCTTCAAGCTGGGCTGTGCCTCAGCCCGTCTCAGAAGCTCTTGCCCATGACCTCAGCACTCAGGGGCCTGCTGGCAATATGATGTGTCCCTTTTAGTTAATGTTAGTGGTCTGGAATAGCCAGCCCAACATCCCAATTTAGCAATGAGACTTATTGAAGCTTATGAGCTGCCTTGGCTTGCTCCACAATTAAATTTCAGGAAACAGACAATATTCCAGTGAGGCTGCTGCATTTGTGATGCTAGTTGAGGCTTAATGCACAATAAAAATCTGCCATTTAAGGTTTCATATAATATGCAACAGCCCTAAATGACCAGTAAAAACATTATGCAAATTTTTTAAGGAAGTTATTGCCTCCTGTAAGTGACAATTTATCAAGGGCTTGTAAACAAAGGGCTTTCCTCGTGCTTAGGAGCCAAAGAAACTGCAGAGATGGGCAGGCAGGGATGGGTAATAGGAACAGGAGGTCAACAGAAAGCTGTAAAAGGTGAAGCCTTGGGGGTCTCCATGTCAGCCAGGGCAGGAGAGGAATGCTCTGCTATTTCTGTGTGCCAACAGACTGCATTCAGCCTCCACACCCCCCCAAAAAAGATTTGCTTGCAAATAATGGGATTTGTTTTGTAAGCAGAGTGCCTGCAGTTTACTTTGCATTCTTCTTCTCTTTACTACTTTTGGTACTTCTTAAACATTTCCAGACTTGTGTGTGTAAACACAAGGGTGAAACCTACAACAGCTAGAGCCACAGCACTCCTCCTGTAGCACAGGAAGCTGAGTGATGAAGTGCAACTGCTCAGTATTAGGGTGTCCAGGGACTCTGGGGATGTTTGCTAGCTGACATCATCACCTTCAGGAGTGTAGTGGAGCTGCTGATGCTGAGCAGGAGCAAGTACAGAAGCCATCACTGCAGTGTGCCCTATGGAAAAGGCAGGAAAAGAGATCCAGTAATGGGGGAGCAGGGAAGTAAGCAGTCTCTGGCTGCTGAGAGACAGCCAGGCATCGACTTCTTCAGACCACACTTGATCATCTCCTGTTTCCTCATGCTGAAGATGAGGGGCTCAGTGCTGGAGAGAATAGAAAAGAATAGAATAGACCAGGTTGGAAAAGGTCTTTGAGATCAAGTCCAACCTATCACCCAACACCATCTAATCAACTAAACCATGGCACCAAGCACCTCACCCAGTCTCTTCCTAAACACCTCTGGTGATGGTGACTCCACCACCTCCCTGGGCAGCACATTCTAATGGCAAATCTCTCCTATTCTATTCTACTCTACTCTACTCTATCCCACCTCACCCCACCCCGCCCCACCCTGCCCCACCCTACCCTACCCTACTAAACCATGGCACCAAGTGCCACATCCAATCCCTTTTTGAACACCTCCAGGGACAAGGACTCCACCACCTCCCTGGGCAGCACTTCCCAATGCCTAACAACTCTCTCAGTGAAGAACTTTCTCCTCACCTCCAGCCTACACTTCTGCTGGCACAGTTTGAGAACAAGTTTGATGCAGCTGGACCCCAGGAAACAATCCCATCACATCCAAGTCCCCAGGACTTGTAACAAGTTTGAAGGATGTTTGGACTGCTATGGAGCCTTTTTTCCAGCCCTGCCATCAATTCAGCAGGAGAAGATATTTCCTCCTAAATGTGCTGTGCAGACAGGGAGGCATTTGCATTGTTAATTTCTCAGATGTCAAACAAACACCATTATTGCAAAATGAATGCAGCTACCCAGCTGAGAAACAGATCCATTCACTGCAAGTAAGTGAAACTCAAGGAACAAAAAAAGAAATGAATGAGCTGTGCTGATAGCCAGGATCATCAGAAATTAATAATGCTCCAGGAACTCTTCACATGACAGAGGATGGAGTTGTTGTGAATGTTTGTTTCCACTCCTCAATCTTTGCTCCTCTCTGAGGGGCACAGGACCAAGCTGTGCCGGGGGAGGTACAGGCTGGATGTTAGGAAGAAGTTCTGCCTGGAAAGAGTGATTGGCCATTGGAGTGGGCTGCCCAGGGAGGTGGTGGGGGTCAGTGTCCCTAAAGGTGTTTAAGAAAAGCCTGGATGAGGCACTTAGTGCCATGGTCTGGTTGATTAGATAGGGTTAGGTAGTAGGTTGGACTTGATGATCTTGGAGGTCTCTTCCAACCTGTCTGATTCTGTGAGATGTGGCCTGTGTGGAGTCTCAGGTGCGGGCCATGGGCTGTCTCCATTGGAATGTGCTGCCCAGGGAGGTGGTGGAGTCACCATCACTGGAGGTGTTCAAGAGGGGATTGGACATGGCATTGGTGGCATGGCTTAGTAGCCCTGAGGTGTTGGGTGTCAGGTTGGACTTGATGATCTCAAAGGTCTTTTCCAACCTGGTTAATCCTATCCTATCCTATCCTATCCTATCCTATCCTATCCTATCCTATCCTATCCTATCCTATCCTATCCTATCCTATCCTATCCTATCCTATCCTATCCTATCCTATCCTATCCTATCCTATCCTATCCCCAGCCTCAGCTTTAAAGGCCCTGAACTGGTGGTGGTGTCAGCCTGAGGAACTGATCTTTCCAGTGGCATATGATGTGACCCTCAAGCTGTGACAGCTTTGTGTTCCCCTGAGCAGCTGGTGCTGGTCTGTTGCCCTTACCTCATCTGCTCCAGATCCTTCTGTATTTGCAAGTGTCATCTGTGAAATGCCTAAACCTTCTCTTTCACACAGAGTCACAGAATGGTGGGAGTTGGAAAAGACCTCTGAAGAGCATCTACTGCAATCCCCCTGACAGAGCAGGATCACCTATGGTCAGTCACACAGGAGTCCATGTGTCCTAAAGGGCTTTGAATCAGAATCATTGAGGTTGGAAATGGCCTCTAAGATCATCAAGCCCAACCATCAGCCCAATAATACCATGAGCACCGAACCATGTCCTGAAGTCCCATGGCTGCATGGTTACACATGATTTGAACACAAACATTCAAAATGAATGCCTCCAGAAATGGAGATCCCACAACCTCCCTGGACAGTTGGCATACAGCTGAGGGAGCTGGGGTTGTTTAATCTAAAGAAGAGGAAGCTAAGGGGAGATCTTATTGCTCTCTGCAGCTACCTCAAAGGAGGTTGGAGAGAGGCTGGTGTGGATCTCTTCTCCCAGGTAAGTAGTGATATGACAAGAGGAAATGGGTTTGGGGAGGTTTCGATTGGACATTAGGAAAAACCTCTTTACTGAGAGAGTGGTGAGGCATTGGAACAGGCTGTCCAGGGAGGTGGTGGAGTCACAGTCCCTCTGGGTGCTCAAGAAGCTTTAGATGTGGGTCATCAGGATATAGTTCAGTGGCCATGGTAGCTGGGTTATGGTTGGATTCAATCTTAATGATTCTGTGCTTCTATTTCCCCTCACACTGCACCCTTCCTTTGGCAGTTCCTGCAGGCACCTCTCTTTCTTTACCCTCTTTATCCCCCGCCTTCCTGCTTCTTCCCTCACTTGCTCCACGGCCAGGGCGTTCTTTACGGCTTAGTGTTTGCACTAACAACTTCAGCCCTTGGAAAATTAGGTGAGATGATCTTGTGATGTGACAAATGAAAAACAAATAGCTCCCAAAAAAACCACCCACCCAGCCAACCCCCCAACAACCCCATTTTGTCTGTGTCTGTATACAGCTGCTAGATGAATCACTTGAGTTATAAAAAGCGTGGAAGAGAAAAATCTAATGGAAATGATAATGTGATTACTGCCCATAACTCTCACCAATCAAAGCCTATCAGTTACACACAAGTGGGTTGTCTGAGTGTCTGTGGGCTTTTCTGGCATTATTTTATTATTTAAAGCTGATTAAGCAGCTGATTGTAGGCCCTTCTGCACCCTTCCACGCAGCTGATCCTCGAAGTGGAAAGCGAGAGTCAGCTGTTTGGTTTGCGGCTGTGCGGCGGCAGAGCCTCACGGGGCCGAGGGCTGTGTGCCCTTCTCTCTGTCCTCTTGTTTCAGCCATTAAGAAACCACCACAAACACATTTGTTTACAGATGTACTTACTGAGGAGCTAATCAACTGCTCTCCATGTCAGCCTGGACTTTAGTTATTTATTTATTGTTGGCCTTTGTGTGAGAGCCTTTTCTGTGTGTGCCGAGCAGACGCAGCCAAGGAATTAACATCCTTTTAGCACCTTACAGTCACAGAATCAACAAGGTTGGGAAAGACCCCTGAGATCATCAAGTCCAACCTAATACCTAACACCTAACACCTCCTGACAACTTAACCAAGGCTTCAAGTGCCACATGCAATCCTTTTTGGAACACCTCTAGGGACAGTGACTCCACCACCTCCCTGGGCAGCACATTCCAATGGCAAATTACTCTTTCTAGGAAGAACTTCTTCCTAACATCCAGCCTAAACCTCCCCTGGCACAGCTTGAGACTGTGTCCTCTTGTTCTGGTGCTGGTTGCCTGGGAGAAGAGACCAACCCCCACCTGGCTACAACCTCCCTTCAAGTAGTTGCAGAGAGCAAGAAGGTCTCCCCTGAGCTTCCTCTTCTGCAGGCTAAACAACCCCAGCTCCCTCAGCCTCTCCTCACAGGGCTTGTGTTCCAAACCCCTCCCCAGCTTTGTTGCCCTTCTCTGGACACCTTCAAGTGTCTCAATGTCCTTCTTAAATTGAGGAGCCCAGAACTGGACACAGGACTCAAGGTGTGGCCTAACCAGTGCTGAGCACAGGGCAGAATGACCTCCCTGCTCCTGCTGGCCACACTATTTCTGATCCAGGCCAGGATGCTATTTGCCTTCTTGGCCACCTGGGCACACTACTGGCTCATGGTCAGCTGCTGTCAATCAGTACCCCTAGGTCCCTTTCTGCCTGGCTGTTCTCTAACCACTCTGTCCCCAGCCTGTAGCACTGTATAGCATGCACTGCATAGCATACCCTTTTGTGCCTTCTGTGCACAGAGAGGACCTCCAGGTCAGGTGGAGCTCCCAGCCTTCCCCTGGCAGAGCTTGAGACTTTGCCCTCTTGTTCTGGTGCTGGTTGCCTGGGAGAAGAGGCCAACCCCCACCTGTCTATGACCTCCCTTCAGGTAGGTGTAGAGAGCAATAAGGTCCCACCTTCAACGATAACATCAAAGCACAAGGCTAAAATATAGTGATCACCTTGCAGAATTAGTGAGCAGGATTCAGGCTTCATGTCTTTGATCAGGAAATCAGAGTACAAGCAGCAAATGGTGTTTAAAGAAGTGCTCAGGTGTGAAGACAGAAGCCCACTCTAATGAGGAGTTACTGCAAGGAGAATGGCTATTAGTTGTTAAGAGGGTTTTAAATCCTTGTGTTGATGAGTTGAACACACAGAGGAAGTGCATAAGAAGGTATTTATTCTTGGTATTAATTCTTAAGCTGAATCAATGTATTGCAAAACAACCTAGTTGCTGTTACACACTCGAATGTTCTGCTGAACAAACTGAGCTCCAGCTTGGCTCCCCTTGCTCACCAGCAACGCCATGCTGCTTGGGGCAGGCAAAGAGTGAAATCAGGAAACCTTCAGTCAGCTTCTTCCAGCAAAGAGGACACCCAGCTGCACCACTGCAAGGTGGAGAGGGGCTGGGGGCCGGATGGCAGGGAGAGGCTGGAGCATATGGGTTTGCTGTCACACTGATGATGTGCACAGCACATGCTCCTTTTGTTGAGAGCAAGAAGTGTCCCACTGGAAAGCAGCAGCATTCCTGTCACTAAAGGTTTTTGCTCCTGATACTTACTTCATCCACAACTTCCTGAAGGGTGGTTGTAGCCAGGTGGGGGTTGGTCTCTTCTCCCAGGCAACCAGCACCAGAGCAAGAGGACACAGTCTCAAGCTGCACCAGGGGAAGTTTAGGCTTGAGGTGAGGAGACAGTTCTTCACTGAGAGAGTTGTTAGCCATTGGAATGTGCTGCCCAGGGAGGTGGTGGAGTCACAATCCCTGGAGGTGTTCAAGAGGGGATTGGATGTGGCACTTTGTGCCATGGTTTAGTCCTGAGGTCTGTGGTGACAGGTTGGACTTGATGATCTTTGAGGTCTCTTCCAACCTTGGTGATTCTGTGATCATTCATCTGAGAGGTGTCCAAGAGGGGACTGGATGTGGCACTTGGAGCCATGGTTTAGTTAGTCATGAGGTGTTAGGTAATGGGTTGGACTTGATGAGCTCTGAGGTCTTTTCCAACCTTATTGCTTCTATGATTTCATCAGGGTCCTGACAGGAGCTATTGGGACTACTCCAGGTTTGTTATTTCAGATGGATCTCAAACCCAACCTCTTTTCATTTGTTTTATTTTGCCATAAAGTCACAGGCTTCACCCTGCCAGAAAAAGCTGCTGGTAATGAGGTGTGGGCTGCATCACTGAGTCTGTGGTGGCCTGGTCATCCTGACCTGGGCACCAGGACCTGGGTTGTCCAAGTGCCATAGCACTAATGGAGCATTTTGGAGCTACTCCATTCCTACCCTCAGAGCAGATTTTTCAAGGCAGTCTCCAAAAGGTATCTACTCATGTAATTAATGTGTGGTAATAGCCTCAACTGAGAGGCTCTCATTTCCCCTTAGTGTAACCACATGATGAAAGTCTATTGTGACTGAGCCACTTGTAGGAAACCCTCATCCTTTTTTAAAGCTTTGCTTCTTTCCAGACAGACAGATCCAGAAGATGCATTTGCCCTTCTACAACTGAGCCCTTGCTGTAAACAGCCTTTCCCAAGTGTTATTGGACACAAAACCCACAAAGTCTTTCTGAGGCAAAGGAGAAAACCACCCAACAAGCAAAGAATCATCGAATCACCTGGTTGGAAAAGATCTTATTGCTCTTTATAACTACCTGAAGGGAGGTTGTAGCCAGGTGGGGGTTGGTCTCTTCTCCCAGGCAACCAGCACCAGAACAAGAGGGCAAAGTCTCAAGCTGTGCCAGGGGAAGTTTAGACTTGAGGTGAGGAGAAAGTTCTTCCCAGAAAGAGAGATTTGTCATTGGGATGTTCTGCCCAGGGAGATGGTGGAGTCACCGTCCCTGGAGGCATTAAAAAAAGGCTTGGATGTGGCACTTGGAGCCATGGTTTAGTTGTCAGGAAGTGTTAGGTGATAGGTTGGACTTGATGATCTCTGAGGTGTTTTCCAACCTTGTTGATTCTATGATGCTGTAATTCTATGAATTTCAAGGAAAGGCTGAGAGTCCTGGGGCCGTTTAGCCTGCAGAAGAGCAACCTCTCAATGCTGGTTGATAGCTAAAGGGTGGGGAGCAAGAGGGTGGGGCCAGACTCTTTTCACTGGTAAGAGAGCATGGAGAACAAACTGGAATCTAGGAGGTTCCACCTAACCCTAAGGAAAAACTTTCACTCTGAGGGTGTCAGGGACCTGAAGCAGGGTGCCCAGAGAGGTTGTGGAGTCTCCTTCTGTGGGGAGATGCCAAACCCTCCCTGGACACTGTGAGGCTGGGCAATCTGCTGTGGGTGACCCTGCTTTAGCCGTGGGATTGCACTAGGTGATCCACACAGGTCCTTTCCAACTCCCACCATGCTGGGATTTTGGGATTGTGTCCTTAATCTGTCTCTGCCTCAGTTTCCCCTCTCCAAAACGGTGATGCTTCCTTTCTCTCCTGTTGAACCTCTTTGTCTTCTTCAGACTACAGCCTGGTGAGAGGCAGGGAGCGTTTGTTGTCCGAACACACGGTGCTCTGCCTAGCAGACGCCTGATCTTGCCAAGCACCTCCAACTGCTGCTTTTTTTGGAGCTAAGTAAGGAAGAACTTCAGGCTGAAAGATACTGGAGAGGCAGAAAAAAAAAATCAAGTAAAGCCATGGAGAGATTTCCAAGAAGGAACTTTATCAACTGAGTCCCTTAAATCTCACCAGGAAGAGCATGCTGTAAAGGATAACCTTGAACTGGTGGGAGATGAAGTCATCTTCCAATGTGTTTTGAGCAGCAGTCGTTAGGTGTTCAGGGTGCTAGTAAGTTACAAGGACTGGTGAGATGAGTTCTCTGCCAAGAAGCCACCTGCGAAGAAATAGCAATTTGAAAACCCCTGGATAGCCTTGTGAATATCAAATGAAGCTAGAAACAAGGTTGTGCATCATTTCTGGCCTTTGCAAGGTCTCATTCAGGAGGAGGGAATGAAACTGTGCATATGTTGAAAGCTGTTCTAATAATATTTATCAGAAGGGGGGAGGGGGGGGGGAAGCCTCGCAGGGGAAGGTGCCAGGGCTGACTCCGAACGCGTCGACATCCTACTGCCGACCGTCTCCATCAGGCCTAAAAGATTTGGCAAGAAATTTGGATCAGAGCAATTACCTTGTGGCTATTTGTTAGGGGTTGTCTCAAACACAGCACTCAGAGAAATTGAACTGTCAGAAGCTAATACAGGAATAATAAGAGGCCATTTCATCTCCATTGGACGCCGAGATGAATAGCAGGTAAGTTTGAAGGGGGGGGGAGGGGAAGAGAAGGAATAAATGGAATATGCATTTGGCTTTAGTTTTTGTTAAAGGACTATAACATGAATAATGAATATTTTAAGGGGAGAAGACTGGGCCTTCAATTCCTTTCAATAATGTTAGTGTTGTATGTACTGGTTTGAATAAAATCCATTTCATAAAACACCTACGCAGAGCTCTGCAATGCATTATGGATGGCCCCTCTTGAGAGATCCCTACATTGCTTTCAATTTTGACACACTGATATAGTAATAATAGAAAATGCAGGCATAATATTCTGACTGCATCTTTCTTCCCCCTGCTTCTTCATTGTTTTGAGCCACGCTGGCTGAGCACGGATGTTCCCGAGGCTTCCTCAGGCAGCCCGCAGAGCGCTGTGGTACCTGCAGGAGGTGGTACACGAGGAGGTTGTGGCCTCCTGCATTGTGGGGGGCTGAGCATGGAGGGGAGGGTGGGCCAGGGCTTTTCACCAAAAGGTTCCCAAAGGACAGATCACAGAATCACCAAGGTTGGAGGAAACCTCAAAGATCATCAAGTCCAACCTGCCCACAGACCTCATGACTAAACCATGGCACCAAGTGCCACGTTCAATCCCCTCTTGAATACCTCCAAGGATGGGGACTCCACCACCTCCCTAGGCAGCACATTCCAATGGCTAATGACTCTGTGAAGAGCTTTCTCCTCACCTCCAGCCTAAACTTCCCCTGGCACAGCTTGAGACTGTGTCCTCTTGTTCTGGTGCTGGTTGCCTAGGAGAAGAGACCAACCCCATCCTGGCTACAACCTCCCTTCAGGTAGTGGTAGACAGCAATGAGGTCTCCTCTGAGCCTCCTCTTCTCCAGGCTAAACAACCCCAGCTCCCTCAGCCTCTCCTCACAGGGCTTGTGCTCGAGGCCTCTCCCCAGCCTCATTGCCTTTCTCTGGACACATTCAAGTGTCTCAATGTCCTTCTTAGACTGAGGGGCCCAGAACTGGACACACAGAAAAAGGCTGCTAGAGCTGGAGGAGCTGCCACCAAAACTCACACAAATCATGCAGCCCAAGACATGTCCCTTGGGAGTGATGGAGAAAACTTGAGTGCTTGGACATCAGCTGAAGGAGCTCTTTGTGTGTGGAAGCACAGCAGTAAGAAGGCAGCACAGAGAAAGCCATCAAAGTGCTAAACATAGTGTTGGAAGAGGTTTTTCAATGCTGTGCAAAAGGAACCAGTTAGTGGTGGTGCAAAGTGGTCTGGCAATAACATGGTTCAAGAAAACTCCAGCTTGTTTTACCACAAAATCATAAGATGCATTGGTTTGGAAGGGACTCTTGAAGTTCATCTTGTCCAACCCCCCCCCCCCCCCTATAGTGAGCAGGACATCTTTAACTAGGTCAGGTTGATAAAGGCCCCATCAAGTTTGACCTTGGATGTCTCCAGGGGTGGAGCCTCTAGCATTTCTAGTTTGACTAAAGGCCAACATGAACCTCCACAGTATCTTTACCCTATAACCTGGTCTGCCCATTGCTTCTAGACCCACTAAATCTTCCACAGAGCCCCATGCTGCAGAAAGAAGCTGGTTACCAGGCCAGAAATCAGTTACCTGGCCAGGTGGGGGGGTGCTGAGTACAGGGAGGCATTCACTTCCCTGGTCCTACTGGCCATAGTGTTCCTGATCCAGGCCAGGTTTCTGTTGGCATCTTGGCCACTTGGGCACACACTGGCTCATCTTCAGTTGCTGTCAGCCAGTATCCCCAGGTCTTTCTCTAGTGGGCAGCTTTCCAGCCACTCTGCCCCAAGCCTGGAGCATTCATCAGGTTGTTGTGACCCAAGTGCAGGACCCAGCACTCAGCTTTGTTTAACCTCATGCAGCTGGTCTTGGCCCATCAATCCAGCCTGTCCAGGCCCCTCTGTAGAGCCTTCCTACCCTCAAGAAGACCAACACTCCCTCCCAACTTGGTGGTGCCTGCAAACTGGCTGAGGCTGCATCCAATCCCTTCCTTCAGATCATTGATAAAGCTATCAAAGATACTAATCTCTAAGCACATAGTAGATCATAAATATTCCAAAGGAAAAAAAAGGCTACATACAGTCTGGCAGATCAAAACAGCAAAGATAAGAACCAAAACCAAGTCTGCTTTGTAAATAGGGAATGAAAAACATCCTGGCCACAGCTCCTAAGAGCCACAACACAGAAATCAGGAACAAAATGCACCCACAGCCCCACAGCCCCAGGTGAAGCCCAACCTTCCCCAGAACAATTAGCAATCACAACATCGTGTTCCTTCCCCTTGCACTGCTGTGCCTGAGCCACCCACCAGGCTAAATTGCAGGGTTAAGCTCAGAAGTGAGCATCAGCTGATTAGCTGAGAGCACCCTGAGAGCTGTGCTGCACAGTGGGGAGGCAAGGCTTGAACACAGAGCAGAGAGCACAGCAGCCCTTGGGGCAGAGCTGCTGGCACACTTGTGCACGTACACTCACCCAGAGCCTCGGGGGCACAGCGCTGCTGAAAGAAGCAGGCAGAAAGCCAGTCCAGAGGATGGCCTGGGGAAGCAAAGGTGCTGTCAAATGGAAGAGACCCAGAATCCTCACAGGTTCTACTGGGCAATGCTCAAACAGAATGCAGTTTCCAGTTTAGCAGGAGGGTGAGGTAGGAGCCTGTGCTGGTACCCTTTGCTCAGCCTGCAGTTGTGGTGCCCCTGCTCCAAGCCCTTTTCAACACTAACCCAGCTGTGCTCTGAGCAGAAGGCTGCTGGGCAGCGGAAGCAGAATTAATGCTCTAGGGCAGAACAGTTTAATAAAGTCAAATAGAGCTCCTGGAAGTCCTCCCCCTGTGTAGGACAGAAGTTTTTCCAAGGAAATGGAGCAGTTCTGTAGCATTTGTGAAAGTTATCTCGTGAGGAAAATGCCATTGTCCAGTCAGCTTTCTGCTGAACATCTCTGCCTGGCAGCTGCTGTCTGTCAACTTCTGCTAACATCTCCTCCTCTCCAGGTCTGGGATAGCTTTTGCTGCCTGCCTGCAGTTCACAAGAACTGTCCAACTAGATCTTAGCAGTGCCTCATCCTGTCTCAATGGTCACTAAAGCAAAATGCCTTGGAGGGCTGCCTCTGATCTCTATTTCCTTATTCCTTTCTAACCAGCTTTTCTCCTCTCCCATGTCTTTCAGGGTCTTATGCCTCTCTCTGCTGTGTTGTTCCCCTTTACTGTCATCTCAACCCCCATTTTCAAACCCTTCCATCTCACAGTCCCCCTTGGTATCAATAACTGTATCTATTTCTGCACTGATACTATGGGGAGCTCTGTAGGATTCACAGTATCACAGAATGAATTGGGTTGTAAGGGATCTTAAAGATCATCTAGTTCCAATCCCCTGCCATGGACAGGGACACCTCCCACTAGCCCAGGTTGCTCAAGACCTCATCCAACCTGGTCTTCAACACCACCAGGAAGGGGACATCCACAACTTCCCTGGGCAACCTGTTCCAGTGTCTGTTCCAGTCACCACCTTCACTGGAAAGAACTTCTTCCTACTATCCAGTCTAAATCACAGAATCACCAAGGTTGGAAGAGATCTCAAAGATCATCAAGTCTAACCTGTCACCACAGACCTCAGGACTAAACCATGGCCCCAAGTGCCACATCCAATCCCTTCTTGAACACCTCCAGGGATGGTGACTCCACCACCTCCCTGGGCAGCACATTCCAATGGCTAACAACTCACTCAGTGAAGAACTTTCTCCTCACCTCCAGCCTCTTCCAGCTTAAAGCTACTCTCCCCATATCCTTCTCCAACTTCTGCCTGTAGCACAGGTTTCTGGTGAGAGCAACATGCAGGGACCAGTCAAAAATGGGAAACAAGTTTCATTTCAGGTCTGCACAAGGACACTTCAGAGCCAGCACTGCTTGCCATAATTGCTTGAAGTCCCCATAGAAAGCCCAAGGACTGTGGAGGCCACGGAGGCTTCAGAGCAACGTGACTCATTTTGATGATGAATGCCTTAGTTGCACAGTAACAAACATAATCCTTGAGATATTGTAGGTCTAACCTGCCTTATGCAATGCATTAATAGACCTGTGGCTGCAAGAGACTTTCCTTCCTTTCTTTTCTTTCTGGAGTTGTTGCTGTTGTTAAAGAGCAGAGACTAAATGCAGAGCCAGTCTTTCGATTTGCTGTTTTGCCAGACACTGCTGAAGCTTAATGAATAAATAAGTACAAAATTAAAGTCTCATTACCCACCCCAAAAAGTCCCTGCCATTTGTTAAACCTTTCAGAGGAAGCCAGGCATGGGGGAGGAGTGCCCATTAGAAGGATAAACATATCACAGCTCTGAATGTCAAATCAAATTGAGCAAAAATTAATTAACTGCCTGAGCATTAGAAGGGAGAGCCTGGTTCAGCAGAGACTCTGCTTACCTGTTTGTATTTCCTGGGCTCGGGGGGAAGGCACCAGAGGCTGTGCAGGAATTGCTGTGTGCCAGGTGCAATCCTCACAGCTCACTTCAGTGGAAGAAAACTCTTCCTCATTTCGGAAACCATTTTGCTTCCACCCTGAAGAAATTGCCTGGAAATGGACTGTTCCCTGGTGCCAGGTGCTCTGAGAGCTCGCACACCTTTCAGGCTGGGGGACTTATTAACCCAAAGCTGTCCCTGCAACTCTCGGCCAGATCATTTGAGGGAGTTTTTGGACCAGGCCCCCAGTGCCAGCCGGTTTATGGCTACAGCTCAGCTTACAAATGATGCCCTGAAACTGAACTATCTGTGGCTGAGAGTTAATCCTCTTCAAATCAATAATTCCTGATCCCTGAAGCTGTTGTTTCCATGATGGATGGCTGGCGAGTCGCAGCCAACTTTCCCTTTTCCTCCCCTTTCTGAAACAAGCTTGCTTTTATTTTTCTTTCATTTAACTTTTATTTCCCCATTATTACAGCAGCTGATAAAACAAATGTAATCAACTCCTTTCTGCTCCATAAAATACTTACTGCTAATTACTAGTTATTGGGCATAAGCTTCCCAGCATCTCTGGAAGCTTTGTGGTGACTGGGAATGAACAGCAGTCATTGCTTGTGGGAGAGCCACAATTGACTTGCAAGGGGTTACATATGGCACAGCAAAGAGTTTTCAACTGATATAAGCCAAAGAAACCGATTGAAAGGGCTGCTGCTGATTTCTCAGATATTAATACCCACACACACACACACTTTAACATGTGTTTGAGTATGCAGCTATTCACTGCAGATTGAAATTCAAGCCACTGCAGCCACTAGATGCTTACTGGCCTTTTGCACACAAACCCACTTGATTTGTGTAGACAATCACAGTAATTGCATGGACAAAGAGCTGCTGCCTTGTGCTTTCCTCACAGAAAAGTTGTTTCTGGGCATTGGCAAGTGCTAGCAAGCACTCATTCAAAGTTATGCCTGTGAGGTGTTTCCTGTCTTTCCCCACCCGGATGTCAGCGTTTCTGGAGAGAGGAATTAATGAAGATCAATTAAAAGTGACCCAACTGCAGAACAATCTCATCTTCCTGACTAGGAAAACTCACTCTCTAGTCTTTGTCTAATAGCTACTGTCAGCTGCAGAGGGGGAAGCCAGCCAAGCGGATACTGACACACCAGAAAGTCCTGTCCAAGCAGTGGAAAGCACATTGGTGCATCAGCCCCACCACACAAGTGCAGCACAAGCTCCTGTCTTCTGGGCAGGGCAGGTAACAGTGGGGGTGGCACAGCAGGTCTGTGTCAGGTCTCTGAGCAATCTGCTCTGGTTGCAGATGTCCCTGCTGACTGCAGAGGAGGTGGCTTAGGTGGCCATTGAAGGTCCCTTCCGACCCAAACTATTCTATGAGTCACAGAATCACAGAAACATTGAGGTTGGAAAAGACCCTCAGGATCACCAACTCCAACCCAGAACCCTGATCTGCAAGGTTCACCCCTAAACCATGTCCCCAAGCACCACATCCAAATGACCTTTAAATACATCCAGGGTTAGGGACTCCATCCCTGGGCAGCACATTCCAATTGTTAATGACTCTCTCTATGAGGAATTTTCTCCTCACCTCCAGCCTAAACATCCCCTGCCACAGCTTGAGACTGTGTCCTCTTGTTCTGGTGCTGCTTGCCTGGGAGAAGAGGCCAACCCCCACCTGGCTACAACCTTCTTTCAGGTAGTTGTAGACAGCAATGAGGTCTCCCCTGAGCCTCCTCTTCTCCAGGCTAAGCAACCCCAGATCCCTCAGCCTCTCCTCATAGGGCTTGTGCTTGAGACCCTTCCCCAGCCTCGTTGCCCTTCTCTGGACACATTCAAGAGTCTCAATGTCCTTAAATTGAGGAGCAAAGAACTGGACACAGGACTCAAGGTGTGGCCTAACTAGTGCTGAGTACAGGGGCAGAATGACTTCCCTGATTCCTCCCCACACACACACACACTTCACTCATACAAAGGGTGCTGTGATAGTTCCTTCATTTCATTTCATTTCCCTCTTGACTGTTCCTGTCTTCACACTCAGCTATTCATCCTTTCCTTTTCCATCCAGCCTTTCCTTCCACTCTTTACACAAACCCCTCTGAAAGCAAGCCCTTTTCTTTCCATACCTGTATCAAGTTGTGTGCGGCACTCTTTATTTTTCCTCCTTTTGAAAACACAGTAAATAAACCAGCATCTTAAACAAGACTCAACAGAGCCTGAAAGCACTCTGAGCGTTGGCTGGGAGGGTTTTTTTCCCCCCCCTCTCTTCATTGCATCTATAAAATAATATGTGATATTAACCAAGGTGCAAGTAACCCACTTCAAAAATGTGCTGTGTTTTATAGACTTGCAGCCCCATTAATTCTACTACATAATTCCCCTGAAGGGGAAGCAGAAAATGTTCATTACAAGTAGAACAGAGGAAAATCCATTGCTTTTGATTTGTGGGAACCAACATAAACTGTAGGCAAGTTTTAACTACAGGAAGTGGGTGAGCTATAGAAGAGAGCTGAATCCATGAGGAAGGACATTTACTCCTATTTAACCATGTAGTTCCTGGCCAAAGAGACCTGCAGCTCCTTTGTTGGGATTTGCCTGGAGAAGAGAAGGCTCCAAGGAGACCTAATTGTGGCTTTACAGTATCTGAAGGGGGCTACAAGAAAGCTGGGGAGGGACTTTGTAGGGTGTCAGGGAGTGATAGGACTGGGGGGATGGAACAAAACTAGAAGTGAGTAGATTCAGATTGGATGGTAGGAAGAAGTTCTTCCCCATGAGGGTGGTGAGAGCCTGGCACAGGTTGCCCAGGGAGGTGGTGGAAGCCTCATCCCTGGAGGTTTTGAAGGCCAGGCTGGATGTGGCTGTGTGCAGCCTGCTGTAGTGAGAGGTGCCAGTCTCAAGCTGCACCTGGGGAAGTTCAGGTTCGAGGTGAGGAGAAAGTTCTTCACAGAGAGAGTTGTTAGCCATTGGAATGTGCTGCCCAGGGAGGTGGTGGAGTCCCCATCCCTGGAGGTGTTCAAGAGGGGATTGGATGTGACACTTGGTGCCATGGTTTAGTCCTGAGGTCTGTGGTGACAGGTTGGACTTGATGATCTTTGGGGTCTCTTCCAACCTTGGTGATTCTCTGATTCTCTGTCACTGCCCATGGCAAGGGGTTGGAACTGGCTGATCCTTGAGGTCCCTTCCAACCCTAACAATTCTGTGCTTCTATGTGAAGAAGTGACAGCCCAAGGTCAAGTTTGACTCAAACTCTCTCTTCCTGTGTTTTTTTCCTTCTTCAATAATTGGGTTAATTTTTCTCTGTAGTAATTTTGGTAGGGGAATGGAGCTCCAGGAGGAAGCTCTCCATGTGCTGGGTTATTTTTATTTTCATCTCATTTGGCAAACAGGGTGGTTGTTTTTTTTTTCCCCCCCCTGTAGAAGTGGGAAAGCATTTTTAAAAAGGTCTTTGGGTTTTGTTCCAAATGGCTTATTTATTTATTTATTTATTTATTTAGTTTTTTTCTTGGACTCCTAAAAATAAAACTGGCACAGCTCTTGCAAAGTTTCAAAGGCTTAAATAGGGAAGCAATGCAAACCACGCTTCAGGATCTAAGTTTGGTTAATTGCTGTGGTGGTTTTAGGCTGCACCTTTCGACCTACCACAAGTGCTCTCAGGCAGCCAGAAGCAGTTGCAATTCAGGCTTTGTTTTCTGGTTTGCCACTGGAAAACCAGTTAGCTTCCTTAACCCTTTCTTTCCTTACCCCTGCAAAATATCACAGGATCAAAGGGTTGGAAGGCACCTACAAAGGTCATCAAGTCCAACCTCCCCTGCCAGAGGAGGAGCATGGAATCCAGCACAGGTCACACAGGAATGCATCCAGATGGGTCTTGAAAGTCTCCAGAGAAGGAGACTCCACAACCTCTCTGGGCAGCCTGTTCCAGTGCTCTGTGACCCTCACAGTGAAGAAGTTCCTCATCATGTTGAGGTGGAACCTCCTGTGCTGGAGTTTATACTCATTGCTCCTTGTCCTGTCACAGGATAGAATTAGAATAGAATTAACCAGGTTGGAAGAGACCTTTGAGATCATTGAGTCCAACCTACCATCCAACACCATCTAATCAACTAAACCATGGCACCAAGCACCCCATCCAGTCTCCTCCAGTGATGGTGACTCTGCCACCTCTCTGGGCAGCACATTCCAATGGCCAATCTCTCTTTCTGGGAAGAATTTCTTCCTGACATCCAGCCTAAACCTCCCCTGGTGCAGCTTGAGACTGTGTCCTCTTGTTCTGGTGCTGGTTGTCTGGGAGAAGAGACCAACTCCCACCTGGCTACAACCTCCCTTCAGGGAGTTGTAGACAGCAATGAGGTGTGCCCTGAGCCTCCTGAGCAGAGCCTGTCCTCTCCCTCCTGACCTCCAGCCCTCAGATATTTATAACCATTTATTAAATCCCCTCTCAGTCCTCTCTTCTCCAGACTAAAAAGCCCCAGAACCTTAAACTATATTCTACTCTACTTTGACCTGAATAATTTTTGCCCCATGCTCTTTTTCTCTTTTGCCTATGGCCAATCTCTTATTTTGCCTCTTGGCCACCTCATGACAAAGCCTACAGATTATGAAGACCTCCTTTGGAAGTGCAGATGAACTTTACCTCATTTGAAGAGCGAGCCCAGGATTACCAAGGTCTTAGGTCCAATTTGCAGGCACCAGGTTCTATCCAGAGCTGAAACTCTCTCTTGAGTCCATCTTAAGTCTGACTCATGCCAAAACTTCAGCTGGAAACTGCAGTCCAAAACCTCCCTACAGCTCCAAACACAAGTCAGCCATCAATCTGTGTTGTCTTTATTGTTTCTTATCTGTTCCAGCTTGAGAGAGGCTGTAGAACTTGTGGAGGTGAGGCCAATGAGCAGAGATAGTCCTCAGATTTGCTCCTGTGGGACACTACAGCCTCAGCCAGCATTTCATTTCCTTGTGACTGTCAGCTGAGAGGATGTGTTGGCAGGCAAGAGCTCCCCATGGTTTGAGCTAAAAGATTTCTGTGGTCTGTGAAAACACCTCAAATAGGTGAGGATGTCTGCCCCAAGCTGATTGCTCTTCCCAGGCACTACAGGAGGTAGCTGAGGAGATCTCAGCTGGCAAATCCAATCTGACCAGCTGTCTTTCTCTCCTGCTCTTCACACCAGTTGTCTCAGGCAAGTCCCAATGATGAGGTAGAGCCCAAATCTGGAACTTCTGTTTTTTAAAGAAATCCTTTTCTTTCAGACTTTTCACAAGTTGAACCTCACAGGCTGCCAAAGAGTAGTTAATCACAACAGTTGGGAGTGCCCCTTCTGAGCTCCTGAGTGTTGCACAGACAAGGAATGATCACCTAGTATTTATAACCCATCCTGGGGCTCATAAATCACAACACAATAAATCCTGAGTTAAGAGGACCACAAAAATGTCCAGGAGTTAAGCAACCAAATAATCATCATGAAAATTAATAATGATCTGGTGTAAAGCACTCTTTTGTCACCAGTGGCTTTCCAAGTGCTTGACAAGGCATGTCATTGGAGACTGCAACGTGCTGGAAGGTGTCCAGAGAAGGGCCACAAGGATGAGCAGAGGGCTGGAGCACCTCTCCTATGAGGACAGACTGAAGGAGTTGGGGCTGTTCAGTCTGGAGAAGAGAAGGCTCCAAGGTGACCTCATTGTGGTCTTCCAGGATCTGAAGGGGGCTACAAGAAGGCTGGGGAGGGACTGCTCAGGATCTCAGGTCGTGATAGGACTAGGGGGAATGGAATGAAGCTGGAGGTGGGGAGATTCAGGCTGGATGTGAGGAGGAAATTCTTCACCATGAGAGTGGTGAATCCCTGGAATGGGTTGTCCAGGGAGGTGGTTGAGGCCCCATCCCTGGAGGTGTTTAAGCCCAGGCTGGATGAGGCTCTGGCCAGGCTGATCTAGTGTGGGGTGTCCCTGCCCATGGCAGGGGGGTTAGAACTGGCTGATCCTTGTGGTCCCTTCCAACCCTGACTGATACTATGAGACTATGATACTTGGTCAGCCTCATTTCATCTGAACTGCTTTCCGTGGGGAAACGATGCCTCAATAGACCTGAAAGCTCCCATCCTGTGTTGCCCCTTCTTTTGGTGCCACTAACATGTGGGGAAGTGTCATGCACAAACTAGACTGATTTAAAAATACCTTTGTTTTTCATCCCAGCCATAAGCTGTGTTTGGCATGAAATTCAAATGAAGTGAAATGAGGGGAGGGGGAAGCAGAGAGGAGTTTGTTGTTTGCAACAGGTCTGGCAAATAACTGAGCATTGTTCCAAGCCTGAAGAGAATCCTTCTTAAAGCATTCTTGCCACAAAGTTCTGGAATCAATTCTGTTGGAAAAGATTTTTGAGATCCTCCAGTCCAGCCACCCTTTAACTCTACCCAGTCTGGTGCTCACCCATGTCCCTCAGCACCACATCTCTGGGTCATTGAAACTGCTGCAGGGATAGAGATTCCACTGCCTCTCTGAGGAGCCTGTTCCAGTGTGTGAGAATTTTCATCAGCCAACCATTTCAGCATTCCTTGTCAAAACAGGGCCAGATCAGGGGGAAAAAAAAAAAGTCAACATCTCTGGCATGTCTTTGACCTCCCAGAGACCTTGAATCATCTCAGCTCACTCAAACTGATGCCCTCATGGTGTGTTTGCACCTGAAGGTGTCTAGCAGAAGGGCTGCCCTTTGCCAACTTCCCTTTGCATGCTCCCAATTCTGTTTTGCAAAGGCCAAAGAGATATTGGTGCCTGTTAAGGAAATCAAAGACTCTTAGAAGCCCTTTGTGCCCCAGGGTTATGAATTTATACTTGACAGGCCTTTTGCTGCACGTTCAGTCCTTCCTTGCAGGAACCAGTCCTCTGCTGCCTGCTGCTGCATGTGCAGGGCACAGATAGCTTTTTCTTCCTTCCTTTAAAGACAGTTGTTAATCAGTTGGTGCAACCAGTTGCAGAATACTTTGAGCCAACTGGATTAAAGTGATTATGGGATTATTAAATGGATTAAGCTCTATTGATAACTGGTTGTCAGCCAGAAGAGCTAAAGGCCTAATCAGCTAGAGGGGGGGGAAAAAAGCCCATGCCAGCCATTTACATTGGTGCTTCACCTTGAACTTAGCTGGAACTTCTTCCTGTTTCAGTCCTGTTTCTATAGCAACCAAGGTAATTGACATTAATTAGCATACCTTGTCTGTGGTTATTTTGTGCTAATTTCCTTTTTTAATTGCTTTGGATGATAGTGTGAGGCCACAGGAACAGTTTTGCCCTCTGTTTATCATAAGCTATTGGGGGCATCAGGAGGTATTCCCTCTTCCTCCCAATATAAACATGTGAGGTCCCACATACGTAAATGGGGCCCAGGGTTTGTTCAAGTGGGACTGGAGAAGGCTTCAGGGGATACAGGAGCATCCCTTCACCCTCTAGCTATGAGGAGGTCATTGAGAAGGTAAGCTACACACTTCACAGCAGCTAATGGTGGGAGGACAAGAGCCACAAAGGGTGTGAACTGAAGCAGTAGGTCACAAGGGATATAAAGAGAAAACTTCTCCCTGTGAGGACAGTCAAACATTGGAGCAACTTTCCCAGACAGGTTGTGCAGTCTCAGTCCTTGGAAGTTTTCAAGACCCAGCAGGAAAAAAGCCTGGCCTACCTTTTCTGGCCTCATAGCTGACCTTGCTTTGGGCAGGAGGTTGGATGGGAGACCTCCCGTGGCCTCTTCTCACCTTAATTATTCTGTGGCCTTATGCTCCTGTGGTCCCACAGTTCTTCATTTCTTTCATCAGTTTTGGTAGAACCATAACAACGATCAATGCACAGCGTCTCATTGGGTGTAGCAAGAATCATACCCTGCCTGAAGAACTTCTGCTCTTCAGTGTCCTCAGTGAGCTCACAGGGTGCTCAGAGGAGCTGTGGTTACTTTTGCTACTGCTTTCAGATCTTTCTCCTGTGAATGTGTTCTTGCAGCCCTTCACAAGACATTTGCAACATTCTGGTAGAGATATGGGAAGATGGGAGGTGCTTGGAGCTCAGGCCTATTGCTATAGCTTCAGAGAGAGCATTAGCTCTGCTTGTAAGTCTTCACAAGTATTTCCAGAGCCTGACTTCTCTGCTTACCCTTGTAATTCCATGGATCTTCTTGAAGTGGTTCCTCTGATTCACAACACACACACCTCAGAAACCAGGAGGGAAAGGAGGGCAGAGTAAACAAGAGGTCTCCCAGCCTATTCTCAGTGTCCTGGAGTCATTTCCTTACCTTCAGCCTTGCTTGCAGCTTGCTCTTTACTGTCCACTTCATGCTGCAGAAGAGGCAACACACCCTTAAACTGGACTGCAGGACGATGCCTCCAAAGGAACACCAACCCTGGCTGTAAAACCAGATAGCAGCAATGAATGGATTAGACCTGGCTGATGGGAAGCAGGAGAGAGCAGTGTAAGTTGGGATAATGGGCTGTGCAAAGCTCCTGAACATCTCTTAATGAACAAACCTGAGCATTAAAAAGGATACATTTTGTAATAACAGTTCAGCACCACAGTCAGATTCCCAGTGCCTGAGTGATGGTTTATTAACTCAGACATTGCTGCATGGAGAGCACTTGCAGTCTTTGGCCTCACACTTAATAACTCACTAAGCATGAACGGGTTCAGTAATTCATTCCTTGTCTTGTGTGCAGCTCAAAAACCTCATTGGGTTGAAATTTATGGCTGCTTCTCTCAAGGCTAAGAGCACCTCCTGCAGGCCTGTGACAGCTCTGTGCTTCTGCTGATTTGAGAATAGAATAGAATAGAATAGAATAGAATAGAATAGAATAGAATAGAATAGAATAGAATAGAATAGAATAGACCAGACCAGGTTAGAAGAGACCTTTGAGATCATCGAGTCCAACCTATCATCCGACACCATCTAATCAACTAAACCATGGCACCAAGCACCCCATCCAGTCTCTTCCTAAACACCTCCAGTGATGGTGACTCCACCACCTCCCTGGGAAGGCCAATCTCTCTTTCTATGAAGAACTTCTTCCTAACATCCAGCCTAAACCTCCCCTGGCACAGCCCTGCCCTCCATGGGGGGGACAGCGGTGGCATAGAGAGGAGGATCAACTCAGCTCCTCAGCACCTGCAGCTAAACCCCAGTCTTCTCCTGGTGAATCATATAGCCCATGAGAAGCTGCCTGAGGCAGAAGAAGGAGAACCACAAAGCAGTAAACAGTCATCAGGTTCTGCCTAGAGATGCTGGTGCATTGTGTGTTCAGTGCTGTCACTCGGCACAGGGACACCACAGCCCCAGCTATGAACAGATGTGGGCAGACGAGCAGTGACTCTTGAGAGGGAAATGGAGATCCTCCACTATAAACAGAAGGCAATTAACTCTCCCTGTGATTTTTCATTATTATCATTAATTATTTTTGTGCTGTCCCCTTTCCTCTTTATTAATGATGGGAATGTCAAGTTGAGTGAGAAACTCTTCCCTCCTGCTCCAGATCCTACTGCTGTTTCCTTGCAGTAATCTCCAAAATTGGTGTTTTCAAAGAGACTAAGGAAGTGAGAGTCCCAGAAGGGACATAAACATCCAGTCCCCTTGGGAAAGCCCAGACTAGACTATCTTTGAACATGAAAGCATGGAGTCTCACAAACCTGTGAGGCAGAGATGTACTGGATGGCCAGAAACACAGAGGGAGGGATGTGATTTATTCAAGGTCGTTTGCAAGGTCAGGAGCAGAGCTGGGAAACAGCAGAGGTATCATCCACCTCCCTGTTAGGATTTCAATCACTGAAATATCCTTCCTCTCCCTCACAGGCACAGAGATTCTGATTCTTCACTCATCCAAGCTTGAGAAATGCCAAGAAAGTCCCCAGTGTTGCTTCATGAATGAGAGGAGACTTGAGCACTGTCTACTGCTTAGATTCACCAGGGAGTTCAGTGGGAGATGGATGCCTAAATGCCTTTGTGAATTGAGGCTTGAGTGTCTTCGTTCATTAGTGAAGCAAAGGGGGAAAAAAGAAGCTGTAATTAGAGCAAAAAGAATGCCAGGAAGGCGCTGCATGACTTGTCTCTCATCTTGAAAAAGATTGGCTTCAAGCTCTCTTGGTGCTCAGGGGCATCTGCGAGAGTTTTGTGCATTGCTGTGTGCAGCAGCACCTCTGAGAATGAGGACCAACAGCCCTGCAGCCCTTTGGAGGGTGAATGGTTCAAACTGGAGACCCCATGGGTGAACACATGCATGATAGTGTCCACTGCAAGGTTGACCATTCCATGGCAGGGAATAGGGGACTCCAACCACCAGGTGTGACTGACCCTCAGCTTCTGAAGTCCAGATGTGAAGGACACACATTCAGCCCACAAGATGATACTAATGTGCAAGGGAAGGGTCTGCATAAGGCTGAGCAGCCACGGAATCATAGAATCAATAAGGTTGGAAAAGATTTCAGAGATCATCAAGTGCAACCTGTCACTCAACACCTCCTGACTAACTAAACCACGGCACCAAGTGCCACGTCCAACCCCTTTTTGAACACCTCCAGGGACAGGGACTCCACCACCTCCCTGGGCAGCACATTCCAGTGGCCAACAACTCACTCTGGGAAGAACTTTCTCCTCACCTCAAGCCTAAACTTCCCCTGGCTCAGTTGAAGACTGTATCCTCTTGTTCTGGTGCTGTTTGCCTGGGAGAAGAGACCAACCCCCACCTGGCTACAACCTCCCTTCAGGCAGTTGTGGAGATCAATGAATAAGTGGTCTCTTGTGAGCAGTCTATGGGTGGGAGGAAAGGATACTTTGACTGGAATGGCTCATGATGAGTTCCTCACTTGGTCTATTCTATGGTGACCACTGTCCCTGCTCCACCAGGGACAAATGTAAGCTCAAAGCAACTCCTGCAGGTCCCCATGTCTGTGGCTGGAGCCTAGCTTCATTTCAAGCAAAAAAGTCTTCAAGAGACCCCAGGAGCAGTTCTTTGATGCTCAGTGGGCAGGTCTGGGCTGAGAATGGCTTTCCTCTGAACCTCTGCCATGGTGCAAAAGCCAACCAAACTTTCCAAATCCCAGCCCTGCTTTGCACCAGGAAGGGCACAATGGTAAAAGAGGCACAGGAACAATTCCTCTAAATTTAACTTAATTACTTCATTTGCTCACTGGAACTAATAATACCGAAAGCTAATTCTGCTTCCTGTTACCTTCTGAATAGAACCTGTGAAGTTCTGAGGGAATTTGAATCTGGCTGGTGAGATCTAAATTTAGCTCAAGTACCAAGTGCCAGCCCCTCCCTCTCCAATCCCACTCTCCTCTGACAGCTAACCCTGGTGTTTGTGCACAAATTAGCACCTTCTGCTGTACTCCCTCCTGCCAAGGCAGGTGGGAGTGTTTGGGCACTCAGGGGTTCTCCAGGTACAAGTACAATTCGTGGATGAAACAGATCATTTCATAAATGTTCACCAGGAAAGCATCTGTTTTATAAACTTGTCACCAGGAAAGCCTCTGCAGAGCTTGGAGCCATGGGCTGAGGAATCAGAACAGTGCCTCCGTGTGCCTCCTTGCATTAGCTGGGATTTGTGGACTTCACCATCAAAGACAAATGACTTCACAGACACAGAAGGCTCTGTAGGTGGAGTACACACAGCAAGGCAGATGGGCACTTTCAACTGTCTTCTGGATCCAGTTCTTGCTGCCTCACACCGAGCCAGCGTCTCTCCAGATGAAGCACCGGCAACTTCTCCCATGGAGCCAGCCCATGGCCAGCACCTGGGACTCAGCACAGGCCACATCTCACAGAATCACAGAGTCAGCCAGGTTGGACAAGACCTCCAAGATCATCAAATCCAACCCATTACCTAACCCTATCTAATCACCTAGACCATGGCACTAAATGCCTCATCCAGGCTTTTCTTAAACACTTTTAGGGACACTGAGCCCATCACCTCCCTGGGCAGCCCATTCCAATGGGCACTAACTCTTTCTGTGAAGAACTTTTCTAAGATCAAGCCTAAACCTCCCCTGGCACAGCTTGAGACTGTGTCCTCTTGTTCTGGTGCTGGTTGCCTGGGAGAAGAGACCAACCCCCACCTGGCTGCAAGCACCCTTCAAATAGCTGTGGGCAGCAATAAGGTCTCCCCTGAGCCTCCTCTTCTCCAGGTTAAACAACCCCAGCTCCCTCAGCCTCTCCTCATAGGGCTGTGCTCCAGACCCCTCACCAGCTTGGTTGCCCTTCTCTGGACACATTCAATCATCTCAACATCTTTCTTGAATGGAGGGGCCCAGAACTGGACTGCAGTGCTGTGTGTGAACAGCTAGCATGACAAACCATGGTGAGCCAGCAGAGACAGAGGGCGATGGACAATCATGGGTGCTTTAGACTTCCCTGAGCATTTACACTGAAACAGAAAGCCATCAGCCCTCCTCACAGACTAAAAGATTAACTCCCCCCAAACAAAAATGTTCAGAAATATAGGAGTATAAATACATACCTTCAAGTAGAGTGGGTTGTGGGATTTTTTTCCCCCCCCTTCTTGCCTACACAGTAGATTATAGTTAATTAAACCTCTGCTCACATAAACAGAACAAGAAAGGATGTAAAAGTAATGAGCTGACAACACGGGCTGTATTATGTTGGGCTTCTAAGAGAATTTAATTTGGAGAAGAATTATGCACAGGCTGAAAGACAGTCCATTAAACCCAGCCAACTGCCTGGAAAGAGATAAAACCAAACAAAACAAAAAAAGTCTTCTGCCTCCTGTGAAATAAATAGCTTGGTGCACCTTCCTCTCCCCTCACGGGGGACAGGGCTACAGAGGAGAAGGCAAGAGGCCAGGTGGCCCATGAGCCCCCATCTCAGGGGCAAAGACACTTGGCACCTTCCTCCAAAAGGGAGCTAGGGACTCTGACAATGATGGGGAGAGGGCTTGCAAATGGGACAGGGAGAAAACCAGCTAGGTCTAGATACATGTTGATAATACTCTGGTAAAGCCCTACCCAAGTACTGGATCCTGTGAGCAGCTTCTCTGCGCAGCATCAGGAGCCTGTGCTGAACAGTCGCTGGTCCAGACTCAAGTGTGGTCTGCAAAAGGAGAAAGATAGGGCTGTAATGGTTAGCTATGAAAAACATTTCCTTCTATTATTGTTTTTAATCATAGAAAACAAACCTAGGGTTTGTCAGGGGGTAAACTGAAGCAGTCCCTCTTGTAGAATCACAGAATCATTTTGGTTGAAAATGACCTCTACAATCATTGAGTTTAATCAAACACTGCCTGCTCATCACTAAACAGCACCACATCCACACAGGAAACAAATCCAAGTCCCAGCCAGTCACCTCCAGAGCATGCAGAGAACAGCAGCTGATGATAGCCTGGACAGGAGCTGTCACAGGCACCGCAAGAGGGTAGGAGACAACTGCCCCTTTGGCCCCCTTCTGTCCCACAGACTTCCCATAGGACTTGCCTGCTCACACAGGTTACCACACAGGTATCCCATACCAGCTGCACTGTTCTTCTCCTATTTGCTGCTGGAATCTCCCTCTCCCTGTGTCCCTTACAGGCTGTTAATTCTGTGGGGGGAAAAAAGGTGTAGAGGGACTCAGCTAAAGAAGGTGAGACAGCATGGATGCTGCTACTACCAAAGAGAAGAGCCAGCTTGCTCAGGGGACCCATTTCCCTGTTGTGTCCTCCTTGAGGCACTGATACTCATTCAGCATCACCAATTTTCAGATGAAATGGCTTTTATTCTCCTTTGTTTGGTGGTTGTTGTTGTGGTCTTGGTTGGTTGGGTTTGTGGTGGGTTTTTTTAGTACCAAAGGATGTGGGATTAAAGTGATTTGCACTATCTATAGCTTCCCTCCCCTCCCCCCCAAATTATTTAACCTTGTGCACAGAAAGGTTGTGTCACTTAATCTCTTCCCCACCCAGCCCCTTCCCAGCAGCTGTAAAGAAATAATCCCTTCAAATGCTTCTTTGGAAACATTTTGCTTAAGCCTCAGGGGGATGATGTTGACGAGAGCTGGGAAATTAAGGGATTTGGTTTCTTCAGTGGTGAGGAAAGAAGGGGGGAAAATAATTTTGAGGAGAATGAAACCAGGTTGTTTGTTTTTCTAATTCTCTGAGCAACTAAAAAAAGAAGGGAAAAAAAAGGCAATAACCCCCCCCCCCAAAAAAAAAACAACCCAACACAAACCACAGTTTAATTCAGATTGATTAAATGTTTACACATACCATCTTCTCCAGACACTCTTAAGAGGAAGCATTAAAATGAGTCTGAATCAATCTAAAATAAGTCTGAAAGAACTTACAAAAACACAGTAATTAATGGAAACAAACAACAAAACCCAAGCAATGAAAACCAAACCCCCAAACCCCACAAGAAAAGCAACCCCAAAGCCAACAAGAAAAGCAACCCCAAAGCCAATAACAAAAGCAATCCCAAAGCCAACAAGAAAAGCAGCCCCAAAACCAACAAGAAAAGTAACCCCAAAGCCAACAAGAAAAGCAGCCCCAAAACCAACAAGAAAAGTAACCCCAAAGACAATAACAAAAGCAGCCCCAAAACCAACAAGAAAAGTAACCCCAAAGCCAATAACAAAAGCAGCCCCAAAGCCAACAAGAAAAGCAGCCCCAAAACCAACAAGAAAAGTAACCCCAAAGCCAATAACAAAAGCAGCCCCAAAGCCAATAACAAAAGCAGCCCCAAACCCAACAAGAAAAGCAACCCCAAAGCCAACAAGAAAAGCAACCCCAAAGCCAATAACAAAAGCAATCCCAAAGCCAACAAGAAAAGCAGCCCCAAAACCAACAAGAAAAGTAACCCCAAAGACAATAACAAAAGCAGCCCCAAAACCAACAAGAAAAGTAACCCCAAAGCCAATAACAAAAGCAGCCCCAAAGCCAACAAGAAAAGCAGCCCCAAAACCAACAAGAAAAGTAACCCCAAAGCCAATAACAAAAGCAGCCCCAAACCCAACAAGAAAAGCAACCCCAAAGACAACAAGAAAAGTAACCCCAAAACCAATAACAAGAGCAACCCCAAACCCAACAAGAAAAGCAACCCCAAAGACAACAAGAAAAGTAACCCCAAAACCAATAACAAGAGCAACCCCAAAGCCAACAAGAAAAGTAACCCCAAAGCCAATAACAAAAGCAACCCCAAACCCAACAAGAAAAGCAACCCCAAAGCCAATGAGAAAAGTAACCCCAAAGCCAATAACAAAAGTAACCCCAAAGCCAATAACAAAAGCAACCCCAAACCCAACAAGAAAAGTAATCCCAAATCATAGAGTCATAGAATCAACAAGGTTGGAAAAGACCTCAAAGATCATCAAGTCCAGCCTGTCACCCAAGACCTTGTGACTACCCAACCATGGTACCAAGTGCCACGTCCAATCCTCTCTTGAACACCTCCAGGGATGGTGACACCACTGCCTCCCTGGGCAGCACATTCCAATGGCTAACAGCTCTATCTGGGAAGAACTTTCTCCTCACCTCAAACCTAAACTTCCACTGGCAAAGCTTGAGACAAAACAAAGCAAAAAACAACCACAACCCCCCCAAAGAACACGACACCACAAGCAAGAGTTACTGAGCAGCCTGGTCTACTTGTGAGCAGGCCCTGCCCGTGATATGGAATGGGTTGTCCAGGGAGGTGGTTGAGGACCCATCCCTGGAGGTGTTTAAGCCCAGGCTGGATGAGGCTCTGGCTAGCCTGATCTAGTGTGGGGTGTCCCTGCCCATGTCAGGGGGGTTGGAACTAGCTGATCCTTGTGGTCCCTTCCAACCCTGACTGATACTACGATAGGCAGATTGGAGTAGATGACCTCTAAGGTCCCTTCCAACCTAAGCCATCCTAGGATTCTATGAATTTCATTTTAGGAGCCTTGAGGGGATTTACCATGAGAAGCTTTCTGTTGTTCAGCCCAGTACTGGCTCTGAAGAGGCTCACTGAGCCCAGGGTGGGTACTTTAGGTGCAGTGAAAGAAGTGAAAGCCTGGAGTTGCTTCCTTTTGTCCCTGCTGCTTTACTCAGCACTTTCTCCTTTCCCTGTGTTTTTGGGAAGACTTCAGGAGGACTTACACCATGCACGAGCTAAGGGCTGTGCATCAACCCTTAGAAAGCAAGGGACAATCCACAAAGAAAAAGAGAGAGAACATTTCAATTTGAGTTGCTTCTGCCAGCTGCCTGAGGGAAAGGATCAAGGGAGAGCCTGGTCCGGATTTGCACAAAGGAGAAGTTCTATCTGCCGCCTCACACATCCCTCGGCTGCTGTTTGCTGCCCGTTTGGGTGGGCAGTGCTGATTGCTATTGCAGCAGCATTATCTCCCTGCCTCCAAAGGGATGAAATCTGGCAGAGCCCATTTGGTTTGTGTATTGCCCATAATCCTCTGGTTTCTGAGAATCACAAAGGTCCTTAAAATAAATACCAAACCCCAGCAAAACAAAACTGTCAGCGTTCAGCTGGGGCTTCTTGGGGCAGTTGGGCACTGGCTCAGCAAAGCATTTACAGCACAGGCACAGAAGGCTCTGACCAGCTCTCATCAGCTCGTTGCACCAGCAGCTGCACACTGGAGCTTTGTGGGCATGGTGCTACTGCTGCAGCCAGCCAGCAGTGTGGGCTTTGCTAGATCACTCAGCTGTACCCCTGGTGATGTGCTTGGGCATTTAGGACTCTGCCTTGCAGGAGATCAGCAGTCTGACATGGTCATCAGAGGGTTGTGCTCCCCACCACACAGGCTCTAAGCAAGGCTGTGGTGGCTGCAGCAGCAGCAAGATGATGATGATCATGTTCCCAAGCATAGCTGTGTGAAGGACTGAGACTTTGCTAAGGAACACACAGCATGTGTCCAAGGGGATTTCTCTTCTTCTGGGCACACTCTACCACTCAGTCACAGCAGCCCTGGAGATGGAGAGATTCTGAAGCAGTGGATGTCAGAATTACAGAATCCCTGCATGGTGGTGGTTTGAAAGGACCTCTGGAGATCTTCTAGTCCAAACCCCCCTACTAAAGCAGGGTCACCCACAGCAGCTTGCCCAGGATTGCAATGACTATGAGGGTTTGGAATCCTTCCAGAGAAGGAGACTCCACAACCTCTCTGGGAAGCCTGGTCCAGGGTTGCAGCACCTCACTGGGTCCCAGTTTGTGTCCCTTACTCCCTGTCCTGTCACCGGGTGCCACTGAAGAGTTTGACCCCCATCCTCTTGCTCCCCACCTTTTAGATACCCATCAGTATTGAGATCCTCTCTGAGAAGAGGCTGAATGATCACTCGGTGAGCCTCCACCACTGAAGGAGCAGAACTGAGAGATGCAGATGCTGTGTGGGATTGAAGTCTGGTGCACTCTTCTTGAGGCTCCAGAGGTGGCTAATAGACTATTTCCAGTGAGACAGAGAGCAAGCGTCTGAGATGAGTTTGCCAGGCCAGAGCCATGATGAGGTTCACACAACAGCTGGCACTTGCAGTCTCTCTGGAAGCTGAGCTATGACAAGGCTGAGCAGCTCCTTGACATGACCCGGCAAATCTACTCTGCTTCATATAAGCAGTGGTATAGGAAGAAGCTGGCTTAGTTCCCCAGCCTTGAAAGTACTCACTCATAGCCAGGATCTCTTCTAACCATTTCATTCATCCATTCCTTAGCCAGCCTCCTTCCATCTCAGAAGAGCATCTCCATAAATCCTTTCCTGTGTTCTGTCTCCATTTATGACATGAGTCAACTCTCTCTAACAGCTCCCTTTTTTTTTTTACAGTCTTAGCTTAAAAATAAGCTCAGGCTTTTTGTACAGCTGGCTGTGCTGAAGGAACAGAGCTGCGGAGATGACTTGATGTTTGAATACAGCCTTGGCTCTTCAGCCACCAGGGAGGGAACACACGTGGCTGCACACCTCTACCAAAGTTACCCTGAAAACAAGCACTTGTCTGCACCAGGGGAGGTTTAGGTTGGACATGAGAAGGAACTTCTTCACTGAAAGGGTTCTCAAACAGTGGAACAGGCTGCCCAGGAATCCCCATCCCTGGAGGTGTTTCAGAGAGACAGAGCTGTGGTGCTGAGGGATGTGTTTTAGCAGCAGTCTTGGTGGAGTTCTATAATGGATGGACTGCAAGATCTTTAAGGCCTTGTCCATCCCAAATGATTCTCTGATTCTTTGACTCTATTTCAATAAAATCAATGCTCAGGGAGACTGTGTAAAAAGAATGCAGCCCATGCTGCTGGTGCACACTGGAAACCAGTTGGAGGCTCTTACCAATAAACATCGATTTGCAGTTGGCCTCCAAGAGTGATCTGAATCCTCCCATGTCCTTTGTTTCCATGCAGAGCCTCCAGGCCCTCCAGGATTGCTTCCAAGGCACCAGCTGAAGTTGTTGTACACCCTGTTAGATCTTTGGCTTGCCAGGCTGTTGTCTTGTTGTTATTAGCGGGGGGATTAGAAGTTTAAGGCCTCAGAGGTGTCAGCAGGTGGAGAGCATGGCACTGGCTGTGAAAATGACAAAAATCAATAGCTAATCCAGTGCAGTCAGTCAACCTTTTCAAAGCCTCATCCCTATTGATTTCCAAGTGCTGCTCTTCCTGTCCCTTGACGTAATCAGTCTGTTTGCTCAGCAGACACACCCGCTCCCTTCCACTCTCCCCCCACACACACACTTTTGGGGGGCTCTTCACACTTAGAAATGGATTACTTAGATCCCACCAGCTTTTCATCTCTCTAGCTGCTGTCAGAGGGATGATGAAAGGGGAGGCAGACTGGGCAACCATCTCCTACAAATCAAGGGAGAGCTGACCCGTGGTGTGATGGATGTCTCCGGAAAGGAGCAGGCAGGCTTTGACGTGGGAGGAAGGGAGGACATCTGGTCAGGTTAGATAGTTACAATCCGAGCAGAGAATGCAGGAAAAAGAAAATTATTCCTTCCATCTCCTCTCCCCATCACTTTGAAGATACATCAGAGTCACCATGCTGATAGAAAAGTCTCTGAGGAGCCCTTGGGCAGTTGAGGGTCACCTGCCCTGTCCGCTCCTCCCCGCAGGTGCCACCTCTGACTGACTGCACCCCGACGTGGGGCACAAGACGTGGCACAGGAGCAAGTCCAGCCCAGCCCTTGGCAGTGACTCTGCCCAGCAGCTTCTCCCTTCTAGAAGCAGCCACTGGTTGTGCAAACCTGCCCTGAACTTCAGAAAGTGCCTCATTGAGCAGAGACTGAGCTGGGGAGTCAAACCCCTGTGCAGAAGCAGCTCTGGTCTAATTCAAACCAGGACTGCTGTCCTAGCAGAGGAAGACAGGGCACTCAGAAAGGGCTGCAGCAGCCAACAGAAGCTACAGCTCAGAGAAAGGATTCTAGCCCTGGTGGGAAGAAATCCCTGGAACCCACCTTGCACACTGAGCACAGGAGGGGACCAGAAAGGGACAGTGGATTAGCTGGGACTTCACAGCAGCTTTGCCTCTGCCCACTCCCCAGCCCTGGAGGCAGACCAGGGCAGCAGTGCTGTTTGAGCTTTGGAGGATATTGTCCTTAAGAAGAATTGTTGATTCACCACTCCCCACTGACCTGGCACTGTTAGTCTAGGGAGATAAGGAAGCATAATTTGCTGTAATGTTTTGCTCCCTAGGCTGCTTCCCTGTGCCTCAAACACGGCAGACAAATTCTGTCTGTCAAATCCAGTTACATTTTATTCCATCTCCTGTAGCTGGGATCAGAGGGCAGACATTTATCAGGCAAGCAACAGAATCACCAAATTGCATTCCTAAAACAGCTGAACAAAAAAGCCCCTCTGCAACTCAGCTCCGTGGAAGGGGAGACCAAAACACCCAGCATGTTTCACTGTAAACTACATTGAAGCATCTGCTGTCACGAAACCCACCAGAACAATGCCAGCCCAACAACAGCTGTGGAAGAGCAAGATATTCTCAGCAGAGGTCCACTTATTAACCACACTCTTAGTGATGTTTCTTCTCTCAGAAATTGTGCCATCCACCAACGTGCACAATCCACAGGTTTCAAGAGCAAAGCCACCTCTGTGCTGCTGCTCCAGTTTGCCCCAGGCTAGCAGGGAAGAACAGCTCTGGGCTCCTCAGCAGGGGTGTGTTACTTTCCCACCTGCAGATGGGACAGCCTGGCAGCAGAGGTTACCACTAGTCCCATTCCTACCTAGTTAGTGGTAATAGCCTTGCCTGAAGTCCTCTGGTACAAAAAGAAGGAGAAAAAAAATCAGCTTTGCAGAGCCATACAGCAAGATCTGCTGGCTACTGTGTACTTATTTTAATGAGAATTCAGTGAGTAAGCCTCACAGCATCTTCAGCTGGCATGACCCAGCACACAAAGAGAAGGAATTAGGCTGAAACAACGTCTGCTGTCAGGGCATGGTTGGCAAACTTCTGCTGAAGAGTTTTTCCTCTAATGATGTTTCTCTCCAGGACCTTGCTGAGTTAGTCCCTGTCCCAGGCAGCAGCATAACAGATGAACTTAAACAAAGAAGTCTTCTTGAGGAGACCATAACCAGGGGACCATGCTGCCATGCTGTGGGGTTTGTGCAGTTTTACTTCCAGACTACTCACACCAGGTCCAGGCTCCTGATACCTTGGGGTGTCACTCCCCCTGGTCCCCATCCCAGGCTGCTGGCTGCATGTACCCCTGCAGTAGGCTCTTTCCAACAGCCACTCTCAATGCTTTCACCAGACATGACACTTTCAGATAGTTCTCTGTATTTTTCTACATACCAAAACTCAGCTCTTTCAACACAAAGAATGTTGAATTAGCCAAGAAGAAGGATGGCTGAAAGGGACAGAGAGGTGTATCTGCACATGTTCTGTTCCTGAGGGCTGGGAGCTCACTCAGGAGCTCACTGTGGACTAAGCTGTGCATGAAGTCCCACACTGCCCCAGCAACCAGCACCTTTGTTCCTCCCCAGCTCTGCTTCTGCCTGCCGTGGCTGACAGCCTCCCTCTCCACTTCTTTCTTCAGGCTATGATCTGCAAGGTTTAGGATCCCACTTTGATCTTGAGCTTAGCCTTGGGAAGATGATGCTTTGCCAGCCAGGGGGGATAGGCAGAAGCATTCCCCAATTAATAACTCCCTGCTTTGTTCTTCTGGGGGCTTGTAGACTTGCTGCTCTGGCTTGCCTCTTAACATCCCTTTTGATCTCCCTCCCACACAAGCAAGATGTGTGAACAATACCCATTGGAAATAAAAGTGTTTCCTCTAACTGTGAGGAAAACAATGAATGCTGACACTAGAGCTACCTTCTCCTTGGGCCAGGTCGCTTCTACTCACCTGCCTGTCTCAGAAGGCTCACTCCCTGTGGCTTTGCATGGTTGGACAGAGTCCAGCTGTCATCAGAGTGTGCCTCAGAGCAGCTCCTTCCTCCCTACGGACCAGATGAAGAGAGCAGGTCGTTAGCAAAGGTGCCCAAGATGGCCAGGTGAGGTAGGCAATGTGATCTCCTCCCAGGGGGGCTCCTGAAGGGGCCACTTTTCAGCTGGGATGCCAAAGCAGAGTCCTGGCTCCCAGCAATAAATAAAAATCCCATTTTTAATATTCTGCAAGGGGAAAGTTCTTATCCCAAGGGCAATGACTACGTTTTCCTATGAGTGGAGCTGTTAACCTTGCTGCACTGACTACATTTGAGCCTAAATTATTGCTAAAAAGAACGATTTTTTTTTTGTTAATGTGATGATGACCTTTTCCAGGAAAGCTCAGGGCTCTGTGGATGCTGCACAGTGCTCAGTCTCTAGAGGAGCAGCAGTGCTGATTTGACCACACTGAAAAATAGCTAACTCCATAGTGTAATAGGACAAAATGCTCCTGTAAATATAGATTCCCCAATCTGTATTTAGGCACACAGGATCACAGAGGGCTAGGGATTGGAGGGGACCTCTGGAGAGCATAGAATCACAGAATTGTCAGGGCTGGAAGGGACCTCAAGGCTCAGCCAGTTCCAACCCTCCTGCTATGGGCAGGGGCACCTCACACTACAGCAGGTTGCTCACAGCCACATCCAGCCTGGCTGCAAAAACCTCCAGGGATGAGGCTTCCACCACCTCCCTGGGCAACCTGTGCCAGGCTCTCACCACCCTCATGGGGAAGGATTTCTTCCTAACATCCAATCTGAATCTACACACTTCTAGTTTTGTTCCATTCCCCCCAGTCCTATCACTCCCTGACACCCTACAAAGTCCCTCCCCAGCTTTCTTGTAGCCCCCTTCAGATACTGGGAGGCCACAATTAGGTCTCCTCAGAGCCTTCTCTTCTCCAGACTGAACAGCCCCAACTCCCTCAGTCTGTCCTCACAGCAGAGCAGCTCCAGCCCTCTGCTCATCCTCGTGGCCCTTCTCTGGACACATTCCAGCACCTCCAGATCCTTCCTGTAATAGATGCTCCAGAACTGGACACAGTACTCCAGGTGTGGTCTCACCAGAGTGGAGTAGAGGGGGGGAATCACCTCCCTCAAGCTGCTGGCTGTGCTTCTCTTGCTGCAGCCCAGGATGTGATTGGTTCTCTGGGCTGCAAGTGCACACTGCTGGCTCATGTTGAGCTTCTCCTCCACCAGCACCCCCGTGGTCCTTTTCTCCAGGACTACTCTCAAGATCATCAAGTCCAACCCCCCCTGCCAGAGCAGGTGGCACAGGACAGTGTTTAGAGTGCACCTGAATAGCGGCTGATGCATTTCCAAGCCCATTTTAGCCGCCTCAGGTTTGCCAATTCAACCTTAGGCTTCCAGTGGACCCAAGTTAAAGGGATGAGATTAGTTTACCATTCCACAAATGCTAAACAAGGAATTACTCCTCCATGCATTTATTAAACATTTAACCAGCATCTGTACCTGCAAGTGACATGTTAGGAGGTAGTTTGAAGGGGTTCATTTGGGATTCAGATTGCAAAGCTGTTAATTGACATTTAATAGTTTTGTAATTGATCTCTGTCATCTTGCATTGGGGGGAAATGCTAAAGCCTACTTCAGCACAACATAATGTAATATTAACCACAGCATCGAGGCACACACTTATTGCAGCTACAGAAAGCTAAACTCAGCTGCACAAGAGGCAATTTGCTGGCTCAAAGCTGTATTAATCTTCAGGATTTTGTTTCAAGCCACCCACAGAATTTTGGGAGGCAAAGGCTTCACGTGGTGATTAAGAAAATGAGCTCATATGCAGTAAGAAAGGGGGGCACACAGTTAGAAACACAGAGTTGTTTGGGTTGGAAAAGACCTCTAAGAACATCAAGTCCAACTGCCCTCCCAAGACCAGCATGGCCACCCAGCTGTGCCCCAAAGTGCCATGTCTATGTTTTGTGAGCAGCTCCAGGGACGATGGCTCCAGCACCTCCCTGGGCAGCCTGTTCCAATGCCTGGCCTCTCTTGCAGCAAAGAAACTCTTCCTAACCTTCAACCTAAACCCCTGGTACCATGTCAGGTCATGTCCTCTCATTCTATCACCTGATACTAGGGAGAAGAGACCAACCCACATCTCAGACCAACCTCCTTTCAGGGAGCTGTAGAGAGCCATGAGATCTCCCCTCAGCCTTCTTTTCTCCACACTAAAGACTCCCAGGTCCCTCAGCTTCTCCTCATCAGCCCTGTTTTCCAGACCCTTCCCCAGCTTTGCTGCCCTTCTCTGGACATGCTCCAGTCCCTCAGTGGCCTTCACATAGTGAGGGCCCCAAAACTGACCCCCATATTCAAGGTGTGGCCTCACCAGCGCTGAGTGCAGAGTCACAACCACATCCCTGCTCCTACTGGCCACACTATTCCTGGTCTAGGCCAGGAGTCTGCTGGCTTTGTTGGCCACCTGAGCACACTGCTGGCTCACGTTCAGATGGCTGCCAACCAGCCAGATGTATTATCATGCACATGCACCCAGCTCATTGCTGGGTTTAGTAATTAAGTATACATCAGTTTATTTACAGGAGCCTGGGCACTGCCTTTTGTGAGTGGTGATGTGCCTGAAATAGCTCTGTTTATTATTATCATTGCCTGCTGCTTATACATTTATAGCTCTCTTTGGTGACCCAGAACTAACCAGACTGTAGCTGAAGGCTTGTCTGGGTATTTCAGAGCAAACAGATGTGGATTTAGTCCATGCAGAACGTTTCTGGTACCTTAGAGCAGGACACTGAAATGTAACATGAGGTTGGCTTTTATAGCAAGGAGACATTGTTTGTTGTTTTTATGACCACCCAGCAGGCTTCAGGCTGTCAGGGGCATGGCAACCCAGAGGAGATGGAGAGCTCTTCCCACTCTACCACAAAAATAGAAAAGAGGAAGCATTAAGAGCAGTAATCAGCTCTAAACATCACTGCTTGCATCACAGCGAGCTGAGCAGGCAGGCAAGGCACTGCATGAGCCAGGATGTGATGCATGCATGAGCCAGGATGTGGTGTATGCATCTACAGCCTTCTCCCTTCAAGCCAAGTCCCTGAGGTGAGTGTGAGGTCGCCTGCAGGGGGGCAAGAATCTGCCTTGTGCAGAGCACTGACTCAACAAGGAGGGCCTGAAATAACTTCACTGCCTTAGCATCCTCCAGAGCTTTAACATCAAAGGAGACAGGGCTTAATTCAGCCAAAGGTGCACGAGCTGGATGGCTGCTCTGGGGCTGGAACCTTGCTCTGGGGCTGGAACCTGCCTCAGCCTCACTGATTACTCCACCTGATACCATAAGATGCACCAAAGAGTCAGAGGCATCACCCTTTGCCCACATCCAACCATCTTTGGAGGCTCTTCATTAATTAACTCTCTGTCCTGAGCTACAGTCTCATGATGCAGTTTTCTTCCCAGTGTAAGTAATCAGTCTCTGATGACTCCTCTGGCCCTGAAAAATGAGCAGCCACTCCTGATCACGTAGATTTTTAATCTGAAAAGCCATTCAGAATGCAGTTTCTCAGGGATTGGTTTTTTTTTAAGGGATACTGTCAAATGCAATCTGTCCCAACTGCTTTGGACTCTGTTTTTGTGTGCATGCTGTGAAATTCCCATTATCTGCCAAAAGAAATACTGCTAGAGAGGTTGTTAGAGGTTAGTAAAGAGCTAGAAGTGCTTGGTTTCCCATCTGCCTTCTGTTGGTATTTAGCTGATTAGCTGGTAGAGAAAACATTTCACATATCTGAGGCTTGGTTTTGATATGAACACGTTCAAGGTACCAGCGCTGGAACAGGCTAGCTTGAAAGGCTCTGAAGTCTCCATCTCTGGAGGCCTTCAAAACCTGCCTGGATGTGTTCCTGGGTGATTTACTTCAGGTGATCCTGCTCTAGCAGGGGAGGTTGGACAAGATGACAATAGAATAGAAACAGAAACAGACACAGAATAGAATAGAATAGACCAGACCTCTGAGATCACCAAGTCCAACCCATCACCCAACACCATCTAATAACTAAACCATGGCACCAAGCACCCCATCCAGTCTCTTCCTAAACACCTCCAGGGATGGTGACTCCACCACCTCCCTGGGCAGAACATTCCAATGGCCAATCTCTCTTTCTGGGAAGAATGTCTTCCTAACATCCAGCCTAAACCTCCCCTGGCACAGCTTGAGACTGTGTCCTCTTGTTCTGGTGCCTGGGAGAAGAGACCAACCCCCACCTGGCTCCAACCTCCCTTCAGGGAGTTGGAGAGAGCAAGAAGGTCTCCCCTGAGCCTCCTCTTCTCCAGGCTAAACAACCCCAGCTCCCTCAGCCTCTCCTCATAGGGTAAGGGATGCACAGGGAGATATTTGGGTTACAAGCCAGCTGGAAAGTTCTGAATGTGAGGCAAAACTGATTGCTCTGTTTGACCTGAGTTGATCTGCAAGCTCTCATGGTAGCCTGGACCATGGAGCTCACACACAAACCCCTCCCCAGCCTCGTTGCCCTGCTTTGGACACATTCAAGAGTCTCAATATCCTTCTTAAATTGAGGAGCCCAGAACTGGACACAGGACTCAAGGTGTGACCTAACCAGTGCTGAGTCCAGGGGCAGACACATTCAGAGGTTCCTTTTAACCCCTACCATGCTGTGACTCACTGTGATTTAGAGCTGCCTCAGCCTGGTTCCTGTGCCTCTGAAATGGATGCATTCAGCCTGCCACTCTCACACAACCCACCTGAGCAGCCAGCTCCCAGAAACAAACACAGAAGTGCTTTACCCACCGATGGGCATTTGCTCATTTTCAAGAGCTGCTGAACTTGTCAAAATATTGACAGAGGCTGCTAAGTCCCAGGAGTGGCCTGGGGAGTGCTAGAAGAATCCAAACTTAATTATCATTTGTGTTGCTTTGTTCTTGGGTTGTTTAATTTTTCTGAGGTAGGAAACTCGCCTGTGCAGATCTAGGCACGGGGAAGGATTTCTGTGCAAACAAATTATTGCAATTAACTTCTCCCACAGCACCACTGTAAATGAGCAGTGACCCAGAAACAGCACAAGAGCACAGGCAGGCAGTCAGGATCCCTCTTTTCTCGGCAGTGCTCCTGGAGGAAACTACATAGGATGATCAGAGGCCGAGAACGTTGGACTGGATGAACTTTGAGGTCTTTTCCAACCTTGTTGATTCCATGATTCTATGATTAAGGTGAGGGATTTGGGGCTTTTTAGCCTAGAAGAGAGGGGAGTGAGAGGGGATCTCCTCAATGGGGATCAATAGTTAAAGAGTGGGTGGCAGAAGAATAACAGAATAATAAACCAGCTTGGAAGAGACCTTCAAGATCATCCTGTCCAACCCATCAACCAATCCAACCCACCTAAACAACTAACCCATGGCACCAAGCACCCCATCAAGTCTCCTCCTCAACACCTCCAGTGATGGTGACTCCACCACCTCCTCAGGCAGCCCATTCCAATGGGCAATCACTCTCCCTGGGTAAAACTTCCTCCTAACCTCCAGCCTAAACCTCCCCTGGTGCAGCCTGAGACTGTCCCCTCTTGTTCTGGTGCTGGTTGCCTGGGAGAAGAGGCCAACCTCTGTCTGTCTACAACCTCCCCTAAGGTAGTTGTAGAGAGCAATAAGGTCTCCCCTGAGCCTCCTCTTCTCCAGGCTAAGCAACCCCAGCTCCCTCAGTCTCTCTTCATAGGGCTTGTGTTCCAAGCCCCTCACCAACTTTGTTGCCCTTCTCTGGACATGTTCCAGCAAGTCAACCTCCTTCTTAAACTGAGGGGCCCAGAACTGGACACAGTACTCGAGGTGTGGCCTAACCAGTGCAGTGTACTGGGGCAGAATGACCTCCCTGCTCCTGCTGGCCATATTATTCCTGATGCAGGCCAGGATGCCATTGGCCCTCTTGGCTGCCTGGGCACACTGCAGGCTCATGCTCAATAAGAATAAGAATGAGAATCTGTCAGGGTAAGAATAATCTGAACCCCATTTCCTCCACTGACCACTGGTTAAGCAAATGGCACAGAACTGTAGCAGCAGGGCACGTTTTGCAGAGGGGATCGTTAACCACTTGACTGAAATGAAAACTCATGGAAGTTCCTTTGAATACCAAATGCCTTCTCATTGCCTCACCCAATGCCTGTGATGTTGCACTCCCCCCCACCCCCCCATCCAAGTGAGGAGCTTTCCAGAACAGGTTCACTCAGCTAATTTTTGCTACCTCCCTCTTTCAGCTGTGACCAAAGTGACTGGAGATGAACAAGACACAGAGATTGATTTTTTTTCCCCCCTCTTTTTCCCCCTGACATGATTTGAAATGGAGACAAGCAGGCTGGCAGAAGCTAACCATTCGCTGAGGCTTCACCCTCATTAAACACCAGTGGAGGTGGCTGCAGTGCTGCCTTCTGAGCGCGCCACGGATTTTCATGAGGTGCGCAGGTTAAACGTAAATAATTATCAGTTCCCAGCTTCACATCCAGTCAGGAGAGGTGCCAGGAGCTGGTGTGTTTATCTTCAGATCTGTTGGGAAATTTCCCAAGAGCATGAGCTCTCAGACATTTAGTCAAAACATCTACTGAGAACTGTCTCCAGAACAGTCAGCAGCTCCTTGATTGACATATTTCTCATCAACAAGTTGGCTTTGTTTACACGTCTCTGAGAAATACATAGGCAATGATGAGGGAAAAAAAAAACCCATACAACCAGACTTTTCTGTTCTTAGACTTTTCTTCTCCTGGCAAGACAGGGGTTTATTTCAGGAACTGCTACCAGCCCAGATTTGTAGCATTAACCAGCTGGGCTATGCCGAAATGGCCATGCAGAACAGCTTGCAAATACTCCTTGAGGAGTTTTCCAGCAGCAATGATCTGAAGCAGGATCAGCAGAAGGAAAAGAATGCTACTAGGATGTATTTTTTCTCCCCTTTCATCCCACCTCTGCTGTCTGGACTGAGCATGGGTTTGCCACTGCTGTCAATCACACTTGATCTGATTCTGTTGATTCTGTCTTCCCCACAAAACACAGACACACAAGAATCCTGATAGCTGTCAGATCCAATTTCATGTGCCTTAATTGCTTACAATTGTTTCTTATCAGACTGACCTGCCCTAATCCTCTCCTTCCTCATCAATTTTATCACTCCTAAAATGCTGCCAGAGGTTGCTCAGGCTCTGACAACGCTGCTGAGACAAAACCATCACCTGCAGCATCTCCAGGAATTCAGTTTGTCCATCTCAGAAGTACCTGTAATACTGCCTTACCTCTCCAGCTTGTTGCAGAGTTCATTTGTGGACACACTGGATGATTTTCCTCATGGATCACATGGCAGGCCTTCATCCATCTATGTTTTCTTGCAGCACCTCTCAGTGCGGTACCTAAATAGGAAGAAATGAAACAGCTAGAGGGGAGAATTCTGTGATTCTTTTCTTACCACATTAACTCAACCTGTGGGACCCAAGCCAGTCTAAGGAGAATACAGTGGGTACTGTCATGAGCTCTAACCCTGAAACACTTTTCAATGAGGTGAGCTACCTCCTGCCTACTACCTTCCTCGGATTCGGTTTTGCCAGGGTCACGGTTTAAAAGATACACAAAAGAAAGCCTCATGATTGGAAATAGACAAGGGGAAGAGTACAGCTGTGGGAATCCAGACACAGGGGGTCAGCAGATGGCAAAAAACAGGAGAGCAGAACAATATTTTGGGGAAATATTGAAAGCTGAGGGAAGGAAGCAGAGAGAACACAAAGCAAGCCCTCCTCCTCAGCCTGCAAGTACGCAGCGAGCAGATGCCTTCTGCTGGCATGGCAGCTCCTCAGGGAAGGTGCTGTCTGCTCTGCTGGGACAGCTGGAAATGCCCTAGAAGAACTGGAAACTATGACATCAAACAAACGCCTTCCAGAGAGATAAGGTGAGGCAACTTAATCAATCTTATCTGGTCCTCCCTCTGCGAGCACACTGACATTCTTTTGCCCCACACCAGATGGGTTTCCAGCTGCTGCACATCTCCCAGGTGAGAAGCCTTGAATCTGAGCTGGTGGCTTGCATCCCAGAGGAAGGAAGCATTGCTTTGTCAACCCTCACTCCCCAGAGCAGCGCCATGTGTCAATCTAACACTGAGAGAACCAGAAACCAGTCAGTCAATTTGCCTCATTGCCCTTGGCCGACTCCGGGTGGACATCACCACAGCCTGAGCAACCTGCTTGGCTCAAGCAAGAGCTCTCAGGTGCCTGTCCCTCAAAAGAAATCAATAAAACCTCAGAGTCAATAACTGTGAACTGCTACAGGAGAGTCTACCACATCATCCAGCAATTAGGAAGATTTCTGTTTCCAAATCCACAGCTAGTGAGAGCTCTTGAGAAAAAAAGGCAACCCCACAAAAACAGTTGTTTTGGAACAGAGAGAGGGACAAGCTGTTCCAGTCATCATTTTATCACTGACCTGTGAAGGGAAATCAGGGAATCAGCCAGTAGTTCAGCCAACTCTGGTGCCAGCTTCTCAGAAAGGAAATGTCATGTATAGCAACTTGGGTTTTCTATTGCAGCAATTAAAGTACATAGGAGGCCACAACAGAATCGATACAAAACTGGTAAATCCCTAATGAATGACAGCAGAATACTGATCTCCTTGCCTAAGGAAACCTCTGCCTGAATGCCACCACAGGGGGAGGCAGCAGAAGGCTTTTCTGGCTTATATTTGCAGGCTGTGCTGTTTTTCATCTTTGATGTATGTATGGATCACCAGCCTCATGCTTCTTGTTTATTGGATTTGAGATTCCTCTGAGGAAATGACGTGCCTGTGTGACCTTCCAAGGCTTGAGATATCCCTGAGGAGAGTGCATATAGCGGGGCTGCTGCTGGTGAAAGCCTCCTGGAGGCTCACTAGGGAGTCAAAGAGGCAGTATTCAGAGAGCTATGGGGCTGCCCATAAAGGGGGGTGGGAGTGGGTTGTGTGTTCCTGCTCTTGCTCCAGGCTTTGGGATCCCACAATCCGCTATTTATATCAGTATGGCACCCACATCTTCCAACTCACCCATCTGGGATGACTGGCAAGGGACTTATGATGTGGCCCAGACATAGACATCAACTTCTGGTCTCTTCTCCCAGGCAAGCAGCACCAGAACAAGAGGACACAGTCTCAAGCTGTGCCAGGGGAGGTTTAAATTGGATGTTAGGAAGAAGTTCTTCCCAGCAAGAGAGATTGACCATTGGAATGTGCTGCCCAGGGAGGTGGTGGAGTCACCATCACTGGAGATGTTTAGAAAGAGACTGGATGGGGTGCTTGGTGCCATGGTTTAGTTGATTAGATGGTGTTGGATGATAGGTAGGGCTCGATGATCTCAAAGATCTTTTCCAACCTGGTTAATCCTATCCTATCCTATCCTATCCTATCCTATCCTATCCTATCCTATCCTATCCTATCCTATCCTATCCTATCCTACCCTACCCTCACAACAAGAATAAGCAATTTTTAAAACAAAAGGATGTTTTCAGCCAGTGAGAAATGCCTCTAGGTAAGACCTTTGTTGTCTTGAAGCACACTGAAGGTTTAGAAAGCCCTCCCACTTCACCCTTCTCCATGGGGGCTGTCTCTGTGGTGTCAAAGGCGGGAGGGTGATTAAGCTCTGAGGGGATTTGAGACCAAGGCTTGTGAGGAGAGAATGAAGGAGCTGAGATTGTTTAGCCTGAAGGAGAGGCTGAGAGGAGACCTCATTGCCCTCTACAGCTACCTGAAGAAAGGTTGGGGTGAGGTCTATGTTGGCCAAATAACTAATGACAGAACAAGAGGTAATGGCCTCAACCTGCACCAGGGGAGCTTTAGGATGAATATTAGGAAGAATTTCTATACTGCAAGAGTGGTCAGGGGTTGGAACAGGCTGCCCAGGGAGGTGGTGGAGTCACCAGCTGTTCAAGAAATGAGTAGATGTGGTAATTGGAACATGGACTAGTGTTGCTGGAAGTGTTGGGTAGAGGATGGTACTCGATGATCTTGGAGGTATTCTCCAAGGTTCTGTGATTCTCTCTTGTACTTTCCAAGCCACTCTTGCATGGTCCCATTTTTGCCCCCTGCACTTAGCTTCAAATCACTTCTTATCTTCTTTTCAAAACACCCAGGCTGAGTCCCCTTCACCCTTCTGTTACCCGGAGGAATCCCCACAGCTATGAGAGCACACAAAGCTTCTCCCCTCCCCATTTCTAGCTCTTTTACCTAGGTAGAGACCACCTCTTGCCTGCAGCAGCTTCCTGCCTGCCCAGTACAGCATGATCTCAGTACCCAGGTCACATCCAGTGCTCATAAATAATTGCAGCTCAGCCCTACAACCTTCACAGATGTAACCTCATCTGTTGCCTTTCTTTTTTCTTCTTCCCCTTTTTTTTCCCCTCCCTGTTTTATTTTCCACCTGCTCTTACATCAAAACTGTGTCCAAATGCCTCTTTAAGCAGAACCAGCAAGTGCTTTTGATTGCAGCCAGGACCTTTGCTCATGCCCTGCATGGAGCTGTCTTTGTGCCTGGCAGGTTGGGTTTTTTGGGGGTTTTTCTTATTAGAATTCCAGAACCACAGAAACATTTTGGTTGGAATAGGACTTTAAGATCATCCATCCCAGCCATTCTCTGTCAAGTCTGGTGCTAAACCATGGCCCTCAGCACCATATCTCTGACTCTTTTAAACCCTTCTAGGTATGGGGATTCAACTGATGCCCTGGGGAGCCTGCTCCAGTGTTTAAGAACCCCTTCAGTGAAGAAGTTTCTTCTAATATCCAACCTAAACCTCCCCTGGTGCAACTTGAGGCTGTTTCCTGTAATCCTAGCACTTGTTACTAGGGAGAAACCACCCCCAATCTGGCTCTAACCTCCTTTTCTCCAGGCTGAACACCCCCACTTCCCTCAGCTGCTCCTCATCAGACCTGTTCTCCAGAGCCTTCCCCAGCTTTGTTGCTTTCTCTGGACACCTCAATGTCTTTCTTAGGTACTCAAGAGGCATCTGGACCTGGTGCTCAGGGACATGGTTTAGTGTTGACCCATCAGTGCTGGGTCAGAGGTTGGACTGGATGATCTCTGAAGGTCTCATCCCACAAGATGTATTCTTGTGTCCCCAAAACCAAACTCAGTACTCAAGATGTAGCCTCATCAGGACTGAGTACAGAGGACATCACTGCCCCCTTCCTGCTGGCCACACTATGTCTGACACAGGCCAGGATGCTGTTGTCCTTCTTGGCCACCTGAGCACACTGCTGCTGCTTTTTTATCCTTCTTTTCTGTCAGCCAAGTTGTTTTCTAGCGCTGGAACAGCTTGGTCTGCTGTACTAAACACTCATTGTGTCCATCACATGCTTATCCTATTTCAGCAGGGAGAAATCAATGGGAATTGATTTGAGAATGTCCAATCTTATCAAGTATCATGTTGGGCACTGGGACAAATGCCAAACTGATGGTGTAACATAGATTTAAACAAGGCATGCAGCCCCAGGTATGACAACCTTGTTTAAAAAGGATCCTTGGGCTCCGAGGTGTTGAGCAGGTTCATTCCTCTCCGCGCCATTTGCCATGCTAAAAGCAGAGTGGAAGCACACTCCATAGTCCTAGCAGGAGATTATGTAGGGAAGAGGGAAACTGTTCCATTTAGCAACCCAAATGCTGCCAGCAAATGCTATTTCAGCAATTACCTACGTTTAGTAATTATGCTAATGCTGATTCTCAATAGGCTGTTATTTGCTCAGCATGTTCTTCACACTCTATCTCTCTACCTGCCTAACCCTTTATTTTCTCTCTAGCTATTACTGGTTGTTTGTCAAGTTAAGTGATGTTTGCAGCACCAAGTGTTGTCAAGGTACTGTTGCTTTAGCTGGATTCCTATTTTCCCCCAATGTTGGTTGCTGTGATTTTCTGCTCGTGGCTGCTGCAAGGCTTTGGGGACTTGGATTCCTCTGCTCACAAGAGACCTTGGGTGCTGCAGGTGCTATTGGTGCTTTAGGCTGAGGAATGAGTGAACAGCTCCCGGGATCTGTAACCACGTTTGACAAAGTACAATGGGCATCAATTCCTGAGTGCTGAACTGACACACATGGAGATCCTGCGTGCTCCTGTATTGCTGGATCAGCTCTTCAGCTTCAGCCACTGTGCCCTTGGCAAATGGCAAGGGTGAATAAACCACAGAAAGACCCACAGGAGTTTGACACTAGAAGAGGAGAATCTAGCCTGGATACAAGGAAGAAATGGTTTACACTGAGTGTCGTGAAACACTGCCCAGGTTTCCCAGAGAGGTGGTGGAGTCTCCATCCCTGGAACTACTCCAGGCCAGGTTGTTTGGGGTTCTAACAACCTGATTTAGTTGAATATCCCCAAATCACAGAGTACATTGGGTTGGAAGAGACCCTCAAAGGTCATCATGTCCAATGCCCCTGCAGTCAGCAGGGACATCTCCAACCAGATCAGGCTGCTCAAAACCCCATCAAATCTGGCCTTGAATGTCTCGAGGGATGAGGCCTCCACAACATCTCTGGGCAGCCTATTCCAGTATTTCAACACTCTCATAGCAAAGAACTTCCTCCTAATGTCCAACCTAAATCTGCCCTGCTCTACTTTCAAGCCATTGTCCCTCATCCTATCACCACAGCTCCTCTAAACAGTCCCTCCCCAGCCTTCCTGTAGGCTCCCTTTGGGTATCGAAACACAGCTATAAAGTGTCCCTGGAGCCTTCTCCTCTCCAGGCTGAACAGCCCCAATCCTTTCAGCCTGTCCTCACAGGAGAGGTGCTCCAGCCCTCTGCTTATCTTTGTGGCCGTCCTCAGGTCTTTTCCAACCAAATCAATTCTGTGACTGTGAATCTGTGACATGGCTTTGGGGAGCTTGACTTCACATTGCAGCCTCTCCAAGACACACAGCAGCCTCCAACACCAAGCCCTGCCTCATGCATGCTCCTAAAAGTAATGTGCTCTGCATTTGGCATCAGAGGGACCTCAACAGCCTGGACAGATGGGCAGAGTCCAAGGGCAGGAGGTTGAACACATCCAAGTGCCGGGTTCTGCACATTGGCCACAACAACCCCATGCAGAGCTACAGGCTGGGGTCAGAGCGGCTGAGAGCAGCCAGGCAGAGAGGGACCTGGGGGTGCTGGTTGATGGTAGGCTGAACATGAGCCTGCAGTGTGCCCAAGTAGCCCACAGGGCCAATGGCATCCTGGCCTGCATCAAGAACAGTGTGGCCAGCAGGAGCAGGGAGGTCATTCTGCCCCTGTACACTGCGCTGGTTAGGCCACACCCAGAGTCCTGTGTCCAGTTCTGGGCCCCTCAGTTTAGGAAGGAGGTTGACTTGCTGGAACGAGTCCAGAGAAGGGCAACAAAGTTGGTGAGGGGCTTGGAACACAGCCCTGTGAGGAGAGACTGAGGGAGCTGGGGCTGCTTAGCCTGGAGAGGAGGAAGCTCAGAGGAGACCTTAATTGCTCTCTACAACTCCCTGAAGGGAGGTTGTAGACAGGCAGATGTTGGTCTCTTCTCCCAGGCAACCAGCACCAGAACAAGAGGACACAGTCTCAGGCTGTGGCAGGGGAGTTTAGGCTGGATGTTAGGAAGAAGAGTGTGATTGCCCATTGGAATGTGCTGCCCGGGGAGGTGGTGGAGTCACCATCATTGGAGGTGTTCAGGAGGGGACTTGATGGGGTGCTTGGTGCCATGGGTTAGCTGTTTGGGTGGGTTGGATTGGTTGATGGGTTGGACACGATGATCTTGAAGGTCTCTTCCAAGCTGGCTTGTTCTATTCTATTCTAAGTACCAGTTGTACCTTCCCTAAACTTCATGGACTCCAACTTTCCTGCCTTATTGATTTTCATTTTTCTAGTAATTTTCTACCCTGTTCCTGCACTTCGGGGAACAGATCAGAAGCTCTCCTGTGACTAATTTAGCTTCCATTAGCTTTTTATCAACCTATTTGTAAATTAATTGTTACGACTCACTTAGAAGGAAGAAATTGAGATTCTCCACACTCTGCACGGTGTGAAATCCAGCCCAGGAAGAGGAGCAGAGCTCCCAGGCAGTGCTGTGTGATGGCTGCAGCCAGCCAGCTTGTTTAAACACCCAGATAAGCAAGGTGCAGCCCGGGCTGGCTTGGCAGACGTGTTCATTAACTGAGATGTGGGAGCTTTGAACTGAAGAAAGAAACAATTAAGCTCTAATTGTATCTTCTTTAAGGGGGCATTTTGAACAGCTAACCCTTTTGTAAGGTGGTTTGTTGGGTTTTTTCCACACATATCACATCATCCTATGGATAAACAGCCCTTTATCTCACTTGACTTATGTGGTTTTTCTTCCCTTGTGAAATGCTGGATCTGATTTAAGGAATGGAATGGAATGGAATGGAGTAGAATGGAGTAGAATAGAATGGAGTAGAATAGAATGGAGTAGAATAGAATGGAGTAGAATAGAATGGAGTAGAATAGAATAGACCAGACCAGACCAGGTTGGAAAAGACCTTTGAGATCATCAATTCCATCCTATCACCCAACACTATCTTATCAATCAAACTATGACACAAAGTGCCTCATCCAGTTTCCTCCTAAACACCTCCCTGGGCAGCACAGTCCAATGGGCAATCGCTCTTTCTGGGAAGAATTTCTTCCTAGCATCCAGCCTAAACCTTCCCTGGCACAGCTTGAGACTGTGCCCTCCTGTTCTGGTGCTGCTTGCCTGGGAGAAGAGACCAACCCCCACCTGGCTACAACCTCCCTTCAGGTAGGGGTAGAGAGCAGTGAGATCTGCCCTGAGCCTCCTCTTCTCCAGGCTAAGCAACCCCAGCTCCCTCAGCCTCTCCTCACAGGGCTGTGCTCCAAACCTCTCCCCAGCCTCGTTGCCCTTCTCTAATGCAACACCCAGCACACAGTGACTCAGATCTCAATAGATCTTCCTTGTTGCTTCTTTCCTTTTGGAAAGCCTTCGTCAATGAAACCCTTGAAGCTGTTATAAATGACCAATACAGAGTAGTGCTCTTTAACTGTGCAATCAGAGATGATTTACTGAATGCATTTCAGGGTGATTGCAGCATGTGTTAAGGGATTGTTCGGGTTGAAGAGGAGAGAGTTGCTAGGGTTTGTTTGTCTCCTCCCAAAGGACAATGCACAGCAGCAGGGACACCAGGTCTATAAGACACTATTATTAGGGAATATGGAGTATCCATTAAAGGACAGAAAAGCCAATATGTCAGGTATTTGGAAACTTTCCACTCACTGCAGGACCAGCACAAAGCACAGCCCACAGTGATAGATCACGCTGACCTATTTCCTGGACTGGGGACCGAATCCTGTGTTCTATTTACACACTCATTATTTTCACCAGATGCATCTGCAGATGCAGTTATCTGCTTTGCACATTCAGTGGAAGCTCAGTTTAAGTGCTGAAATGTGCATCTGTCTTGTATTAAGCACAAGTTCTTCCTGCACCATATGTTATTTGTTTGTCCCAGGGACAGCTGTCGCCCCCGAGCACGTGTGCCATATATTCAGGATAACAAGGAGGAGCAACAAAATCCACTGAGCAGTGCTGGATCCTCACTGCTCTATGTTAGGTTTACTCCATCTTACTTTGGCATTTGAAGCAAATTGAAGAACTTTCAATTAACCTTTTACTCACCCTGTGAGAGCTGATGATCCAAAACAGGGGGGAGTGGCTGGCACGATGGAGTTCTGCTGCCGTTCAGTGAGACCTGGGCAAGCTGGTGAGCTGGGTGGAGAGAAACTTCCATGAAATCAGGCAATAGTAAATGTAAAGCCCTCCATCTTGAGAGGAATAACCCTCCTGCTGGGTTGATCTGCTGGAAGGCAGCTCTGAGAAGGACCTGGTGGATGACAAGTTCACCATGAGCCAACAATATGCACTTGTGGCCAATAAGGCAAACGGTGTCCAGCAGTGCATTAACAAGAGTGTGACCAGAAGGTCAAGGGACGTTCTCCTTCCCCTCTACTTTGCCCTAGTGAGACCATACCTGAAGTACTGGGTCCAGTTCTGGGCTCCCCAGTTTAAGAAAGGCAGGGAACTGCTGGAGAGAGTCCAGTGAAGACTGTGAGCATGCTGAGTGGCCTGGAGCATCTCTGTGAGGAGGAAAGGCTGAGAAACCTGGGGCTGTTTAGCTTGGAGAAGAGCAGCCTGAGAGACTCTTTTCAGTGGTGCCCAGTGACAGGACAAAGGGCAACAGGCACAAACTGGAGCTCAGGAGGTTCCATCTGAACAGGGGAGGAAAAAAGTGTTTTGCTGTGAGGGTGCTGGAGCCCTGGAGCAGGCTACCCAGAGAGGCTGGGGACTCTCCTTTGCTGGAGAGATTCCATACTCACCTGGATGTTGTGATCCTGGGCAAGCTGCTGCGGGTGCCCCTGCTTTAGCAGGGGGGGATGGACTAGGTGATCTCCAGAGGTTCCCTCCAACCCCCACACTGCTGGGATTCTGTCATTCTGTGATCTTGGACCAGGAGGTGATCTGCACCAGCTTCTGCAGCACTCAGACCACGAGCTCGCTGTATTCAGTTCCTCTCTGCTGATTCTTGACTCCATGTATCTAAATCAGCTCTGGAACATTATATGATTGAACCTTCTTTTAGCTTAATCAGTTCCAAATATTTATTTCTCTTTGTAATCTGGAAGCCTTTCTGTGCCTACTTATCAGCTGATCTGAAGCCAAGATCAGGCTCTCAGCAGTAAATATCTCACAAATGAGCCTGTGAAGAAAAAAAAAAAGAAGGAAAAAGGGAAATTCAGTGTGAGGATTAGAGATCATTATAGCAGCACAGAATTTGCAGGAGCTTGAAAACATAGGGGAGGGCTGATTCACAGGAGAAATATAATTTGTGACCAGGGGCAATCAGCAAGGGTTTAGCCAAACTGGAAATTACCTCTTGGTGCTCCTCTGTTATCGTTCCTAGAAGCCCAATTATAGTAATACAATAGGCTGTTGAACTCTTGTCTTGTAGCACCAGGCCTTAGGAATGGCTTAATCCATCCAGCACTTCGTAATGAACTCATTATGCTAAGGTGTGCCAAGGGGTTTGCTCTTGTTCAAGGGACAGTGTTGAACAAGTATATGCTTGGGAAGAAAAAGAAGCCCTCATGGGTAAGCCAATACAATCCTTTGGGGGAGCCTCAGGAAGAGGATTTAGCATCATAGAATCGTAGACTCAAGAAGGTTGGAAAAGACCTCAGAGAGCATCAAGTCCAACCTGTCACCCAACACCACATGACTCATTAAAGCATGGCTTCAAGTGCCATGTCCAATCCCCTCTTGAACACCTCCAGGGATGGTGACTCCACCACCTCCCTGGGCAGCACATTCCAATGGCCAGTTTCTCTTGCTGGGAAGAACTTTCTCCTCATCTCAAACCTAAACCTCCCCTGGCACAGCTTGAGACTGTGTTCTCTTGTTCTGCTGCTGGTTGCCTGGGAGGAGAGACCAACCCCCACCTGGCTACAACCTCCCTTCAGGTAGTTGTGGAGAGCAATAAGGTCTGCCCTGAGCCTCCTCTTCTCCAGTCTAAACACTCCCAGCTCCCTCAGCCTCTCCTCATAGGGCAAGGGATGCACAGGGAGATATTTGGGTTACAAACCAGCTGGAATGTTCTGGGTGTGAGGCAAAACTGATTGCTCTGTTTGACCCGAGCTGATCTGCAAGCTCTCATGATAGCCTGGACTATGGAGCTCACACACAACATATTAATCTCTCTGGGCCTTTTAAACATTTATCTGAGCTTCAGCCAGCTAGGCACTACAGCTGTTCAGAGAAGATTTCCCTTTTTCCCCCCCTTTCTTCCTGTTGTTCTTTTTCTCTTCACTTTTTGCTCAAAAATACCACATCCTGCATGTCTACCAGAGTGCCTCAAAGGAGATCAATTGCTCCAAGCTCCTAATTTTTCTCCCCAACACCAATGAGTTGTTATGCTCTGTTTCCAGGAGCACCATTGTCTCTTGAGTCAAGTGGTGCATGATGAGAATCTGCAGGATCCACAGGGGAATTCAGCTTGTGAAGCCATCACCGGGAGGCTGGTGGACATGAAGCTGTGGCCCTGTATCAGCTCTGGTCCACACTGCTCTGCCTCTATGCAGTCTTTGATTATGAGCTGAGGGTCATATTTTTCTTCAAGGAAAACTGATATATCTATATCATCTCTATCTCTATCTATATCTTCATTCTTCTATCACAGATCTTCATATGCCAAATTGAAGATAATTGCCCAAAAAATGACCCACACCACCCATCTTGGTCTCTCATAGTTAGAACCTGCCTTACACCCTGTGGCTCTCTCCTATTTCCTTTCCTTGAGTTTGACAGGAGAGTTTTTGGCTCAGAATCACACAGTCCCAGCTTGGTGGAGGGTTGGAAGGGACTTCATGGGATCATCTAGTCCAACCCCCCTGCTAAAGCAGGTGTGCCTAGATCAATCTGCACAGAAACATGTTCAGTGGGTTTTGAAAGTCTTCAGAGAAGGAGACTCCAGAGCCTCTCTGAGCAGCAGATTTCACATCAGGTCCTTTCCCTAGCTGTGCTGTCTCATAGTTCTCATTAATTTTCTCTTCCTCAGACAAAAGGATTCCTGTGGCTCAAAAATGCTATGTTTGAGCCTTCACACCTTTGCTCCTGGGAGGAATTGTTACAACCTCCTGCCCACCAGTACTGTTAGATTTCCAAAGCAGTTCCAATCAGTGAAAATCCCTCAGCTTTGGTCCACAGCCTCAGCATCTTTTCTTTCACCCTCCAGAAACAGCCAGCAGAGTTGCTGCAGGATGGAGAGCTGTCCTCAGTCAGCCTCTTCCTTGCCCTCACCCTCTGCTCTGCTTTCAAACATCTTGGGGGTTGTTTTCTTTTGTTTTGTGGAAAACAAAAAAGCTTCTTTGCCTGCTGCTGGATGGCAGCAGAACAGATGCTGCAGAATTATGTTTCAAATCTATTGTTACTTGCAGGCAAAACTCAATATTCAGGGGCATGGTTGGGTCAGAATTCTTCCTTCATGGCCTTTGGGTATTCATTAAGCACACACAGCTCTGGTGTTTATCCCATTTCAGTGATGTGAGATTACTTTCAATAATAGCTACAATTCAGCAAGTGAACACACACCAAAGCTTACAGCTAAGCTCTAACTCCATGGATTTAAGAGGTTAAAAAAAAAAGAAGAAGAAGAAAAGAAGTGGGGACTTTATTCTACTTGGCAGGTGGGAGTTTCAGCACAGAGGTCCTCATTCTGGAAAGCATTCAGCCTGTGGGAGTTCACAACCCAATGCAGTGTCTATTTATTTTCAACTGGAAAAGTTCTTTGTTTGAGGAAGCCCATATGTCAAACTCATGGTTAGGGTTTGTTCAGGATGTTCAGAGAAACACAGGATGGTTGGAAGAGACCTCTGGGATCATCTACTCTAACTCCCCTGCTAAAGTGGGGTCACCCACAGCAGCTTGCCCAGGATCACAGCGTCCAGGTGGGATTGGAATCTCCACAAAAGGAGAGTTCTCAACCTCTCAGGGCAGCCTGCTCCAGTCACCCTCTCAGCACAGTTTTTTCTCTTGTGCAGATGTAACCTGAGGGCTCCAGTTTCTGTCCACTGCCCCTTGTCTTGTCACTGGGCACCCCTGAAAAGAGTCCGGCCCCATCCTCTCGCTCCCCACCCTTTAACTGTGAGTATTGAGCAGGTCCCCCTCTGGGGCTGCTCTTCTCCAGGCTTAAACAGCCCCAGGGGGCTCAGCCTTTCCTCCTCACAGAGATGCTGAAGCCCCCTCAGCATCTTTGCATCCCCAGCTGGACCCTATCCAGTAATATCCTGTTTTGTAACTCAAAATCCTTCTGAAGTGAACTCACATTTCTAGCTTTAGAAAACAGGTACAGAGAAGGTGAGATGATTAACACATTCAAAGCATTCAATCCTCTTCTCCAAGTCAAATCAATAGTGTTTTGAAGCTGCAAAATCTCCTTGTACTGCACCTCTGAATTTCCCATACTGGAGTGGGTGTCTAGACACCCCTATGATTAATACTTTCATGACCACCCAGCCAGATGGATGCCTGATGGAAGACAGAAACATAATACCCATGTAAATAAAAATGGCCTTGCCAAGGCAGTGAGATCTCCTGGCCTGCCAGAAAACAACAAAGCTGGGGGCGATGGAGGGGGAGTAATTGTCATCTGAATGTTCCCAGAGATGAAGCTCAGGGAGAATACTGAACATCCAGAAAGTTGTGGGAGGTTTTGTTATGCACCCAGAGCACTGTTTGCTTGTAATTGAAGATGTGACTCTTCTTCAGAGGGGATGGCTGAAGGAACACCTCTGAAGCAAATATGCTGCTCACCTGGGCAGAGGTAATGAGGCACCAAAGAATCTGCTCTTCAGTGTAACTTCAAGCTGCTTGGCCAGTCTGCTGGCAACTGGTCAGGCATTGGAACAGGCTGCCCAGGAAGGTGGTGGAGTCACCAGGCCTGGAGGTCTTCAGAAAACATCTAGACACAGCACCTGGGGACATGGTTTAGTTGGATCGGACTTGATTGTCTTACAGGTCTTTTCTAACCCTAATGATTCTATAACTCTGTGATTCTATGATATTTATCTTTTACTACTTTGGGTCTGCTCCGGTCCCTGGCCTGGACTTAGTGCTCTTCAGCTCAGTGGTACCTGTGTGTGTATGTTAACCTTCCAGGGTGAAATTAGGCTTTTCTTTACTTTCTTTCTCTTTTTCCCCCAGCAATTCAACACAGCTGAGATCTTTTCACTGGACTGTGAGTAGTCTGAGTAAGGATCCTGCCTGTCATCTTCAAAAGTTCACTTCATTAATCTCACAAGAGATATGAGGCTCAGCCCTGGATGAGTTATTCATAAGCAGACAGGGCTGGACTGAATGTGAAACTCAGCAAGAGCTCCAGGAACAAAGGCAGCGCAGAGGAATCCTGGTCAGCCTGCTGTGGGTGCCCCTGCTTTAGCAGGGTGGGGTAGGACTAGATGATTTCCAGAGGTCCCTTTCAACCCCACCACTCTATGACTTTGTGAGTCAATGACTCTATGATCCTGTGGTCCTGATTTTACAAGCCTGCCCCTGGGCTAAAGCGGGCATGAGACTGCCGATGGACCTCGGCGTTTAACAGCAACCATGAGAGATGAGCAGCTCCACCACAACAAAGGCAACCTGACTGCAGACAGGGTAAAAAATATCAACTCACCTTCTGCTCTGCTTACCATGCCAGCTTTTATGGCCTGCCAGTTCCATTTTCCAACAAGATTTCTGCTCTCTTGTTTGGGGATACAACCATGCTGCCCATAGGAGGAAGGCAGAAGGCTGTTGTGCTTCCTCCAAAGAGCTCATTAAAGTTTAGCTGTGACAGGATGCCTTCAAGACACTTGCTGGCAGCAGGACAGGTTGCACTGTGACAGTCAGTTGCCACACCAAGTATTATTGTTTCACATGCCTGGGGCTCCCTATCCTGAGCCACACCTGCCTGTTTTACCATCCCAAATTAAACACTCAGCAACGTGCCCTCGTGGCCAAGAAGACCAATGGCATTCTGGGGTGCACTCAGAAGAGTGTGGGAGGGTCTCCTTCCATTGCACTCATGCCCTGGTGAGGCCATACCTGTAGTACTGGGGACTCTTCTGGGCTCCTGAGTTCAAGGGGGACAGGGAACTGCTGGGGAGAGTCCAAGCAGAGGGCTACAAAGATGATTAAGGGACTGCAGCATTTCTCTCACTAGGAGACTGAGACACCTGAGGCTGTTTAGCCTGGAGAGAGGGAATGTTATCACTGCACATCAATAGGTAAGGAGGTCATGAGTATAGGACTGGGCCCTTTCTTGGTGGCCACTGATAGGACACGGGGTAATGAATCATAAAATCAATAAGGTTGGAAAAGACCTCAAAGATCATCAAGTCCAACCCTGCTACCCAACACCTCATGACAACTAAACTATGGCTTCAATTGCCACATCCAAACTCTTTTTGAACAGCTCCAGGGATGACAACTCCACCACCTCCCTGGGCAGCACATTCCAATGGCTAACAAATCTCTCTGGGAAGAACTTTCTCCTCACCTCCAGCCTAAACTTCCCCTGGCACACTTTGACGCTGGGCACAAACTAGAACACAGAAGGTTTTGCTGGGACTTAAGGAGAAACTTCTTTACTTTGAGGTTGCCAGAGCACTGGACCAGGCTGCCCAGAGAGGTTGTGGAGTCTCCTTCAATGAAGACCTTCAAAACTCCACCTGGACAAGTTCTTGTACAACCTGATCTAGGTGTAGCTGTATTAGCCAGGGGGGTTAGACTCAATGGTCTCCAAAGGCCCCTTCCAACCCCTACCATTTTATCACTTTATGTGTCTATGTGTGCAAAGCTTAACACCATATAGCTCCAAACCATAAAGGAATCATTGGAGGCTACAGCAGTATAAATAATACATAAATCATTCACAACAATCAATAGCTCTGTTCCTCAAATGCTTCACTTCCAATGAATAATTTCACCAGTTCAAGTTGTCAGGGGGGGCAGCAGGCAAAAAAAGCAAGCTGCAAGTGGCTCTGAATAACCTCCCAAACTACAGCTTCCCACAGCTCTTTCACCTGTGGCAGCTTTCAGGGGGCTTTAAAGAAAAAAAACAGATGAAGAATACAGGGAATCCACAGGCAAAGTGAATCTCCCTGCACCAGAGTCAGGAATGGCCAAATCATGGGGAAAATGAATTGGCAAGGATTAAAAGATTGCCCCAACACTGAAGAGAAGGAGATGCAAACAGCAGAGAAAGGGATGGGCAACAGGAGAGTTATACAGCAGTAGATCCTTGTGCCTCTTGATGGTTGATGAGTTCCCACAGCTTCAGCAGGGGACTATGAGAGATGGAGACTGACAAGTGAGATTTTGGGGTTGGGCCTTTGAGCTTTGTTTTCCCTCAGTCTTGTATCTGATACTGTGTGAAACCCTTTAAATGATCAAGCTGGACAAACAAATCAACCCTTCAGCTGGACAAGCCATAGTCAACACGAATTGTGTTGCATCCTGTGCTGCCACGAAGGCATCTCATGGACACCCACCTCAATGGGAGCTGGAAGGTCCAGCCTGTGGGGTCTGCCTGCAGTCTCATCTGCAAAGCAAGCAGGCTTCAGCTTTTGTGGTGTTCTTATGGTTAAAGTCCTTTGACTGCTCTTAGGGGCACTGCTCCTCATCTGACCCTGCTGGTGGAGCAGACACCTTGACTCTCTGGCTATTTGCACTGTTACTGAAGTTAAGCTAGATCCCAGCTCTGACAACTCACCATCCTGCTGCACACAGGAGGAGGTTCTGTGTTTGGATTGTGGAGAACAGCAGACTGCAGTGCAGTCTTGTCTGGGAACCCCTGATCTGGAAGGATCAGGGAGCAGTGGTACAGTTAACTCTAATATGAATCAACTTGCAGAGCCCCACTTTTTGACCTTGCCAACACACAAATGCCCCCTAGACACTGAACAGTTAAGCCCTGCAGCTGCTCTGGGTGGTGGGGAGATAAGTAGATGCATTTCCCTCTACCAAGAGAGCCCAAGACACTCACAGTTTGAAGTCATTTGGTGAAGGTCACACTGCAAGCCTGTGGCAGACAGACACACAGCCCCCACCCTCTCCCCCCCACCAGCTAAAGGTGGCTTTTCTGCTGCCCTTAAACTTTGATCTGTGTCAGCAAAGCATGACATCCTCCTCCCCAGAACATCACTGATTGCTTCTAAGGCAGATCATACTTACTCAGAAGTACCTCACTTGACCAGATGCATTTTGTTGCTTTGTGGGTCTGGTTCTGTTTCCCTGGAAAAGCAGCGTTGGCCAAGGCAAAGCATTTCTGGAAGGGGGAGATAGCACAAAAATATCTTTTATGAGTTGCAAAAGTCCTTTCTGATGCTCCTGCTGCTGGACACGACCTTTTTAGAAGAATTGCTAAGGATCTGGCAACTGCAGTTTGTTTCAAAGGCTTTCATTTATCTGCCTTTGCCTCCACCTGCCAGCACGGTGACACCTGCTCAGCTCTGGGAGCCTCTGACACTTCCCATTGACTAAGTGTCACCGCTGCTGCAGTCACTCCAGAGGCACTGCTGACAGGCATCCTTTAGCCACAGATAGACTGCAGATATAGCATCAGCAGGGAACCTCTTTTGCAACCCTGAAGAAGTTTCTCTGGTGGTTTGGAGTCGCAGTGCTCGCACAAGCAGGTTTCTCATTCAGCAAGGCATCATCTACAGCACAAGCAGAATGGGATTCCAGAGAGCAGGCACTGGCAGCCTGCTCTGATATATCCATGGCTAAATTAAACCTAGCTACTGGCCTTCTCCCCAGCATGGTATAACCTCAGATATGCTAACACCAGCACCTCCACCATGCACCTTCCTATGTTTCCTCCTGGGTATCCTGGGGGAACCCAAGCAGTCATTCTGCTCTACAGGAAGGATCTGGAGGTGCTGGAAGGTGTCCAGAGAAGGGCCACAAGGATGAGCAGAGGGCTGGAGCTGCTCTGCTGTGAGGACAGACTGAGGGAGTTGGGGCTGTTCAGTCTGGAGAACAGAAGGCTCTAAGAAGACCTAATTGTGGCCTTCCAGTATCTGAAGAGGGCTACAGGAAAGCTGGGGAGTGACTTCTGAGGATGTCAGGGAGTGATAGGACTGGGGGGAATGGAACAAAACTAGAAATGGGTAGATTCAGATTGGAAGAAGTTCTTCCCCAGGAGGGTGGTGAGAGACTGGCACAGGTTGCCCAGGGAGGTGGTGGAAGCCTCATGCCTGGAGGTGTTTGCAGCCAGGCTGGATGTGGCTGTGAGCAACCTGCTGTAGTGTGAGGTGTCCCTGGCCATGGCAGGGTGGTTAGAACTGGCTGATCCTTGAGGTCCTTTCCAACCCTAACAAGTCAATGATTCCTTAGCTGCAATAGTTACATCTGAAGCTGTTGGGATGGTGTGGTGGGTTCAGGAATTACATCCCAACAGAGAAGGGATTTAATAAACATCTATAAGCATCTGAGGGCTGGGGGGCAAAAGGGAGGGGACAGCCTCTGCTCAGTTGCACCCTGGGATAGGATAAGGGGCAATGGATATCAACTCCAGCACAGGAGGTTCCAGCTCAACATGAGGAGGAAATTCTTCACTGTGAGGGTCACAGAGCACTGGAGCAGGCTGCCCAGGGAGGTTGTGGAGTCTCCTTCTCTGGAGACTTTCAGGACCCATCTGGATGCATTCCTGTGAGACCTGTGCTGGATTCTATGGCCCTGCTCTGGCAGGGGGGCTGGACTTGATGACCTTCAGAGGTCCCTTCCAACTAACATCCTGTGATCCGAGCAGACAGAGCAGACCACCAGAAAGCAAGACTTCATCCAAGTCACACCATGATGCAAAGGCCCTGCGTGGACCCAGCATGAGCTCCTGCCTTCCACTAACCTTTTGTAACCACTTCTCCCCTTTTCTTTTTTGATGCAATTGTGTCAGTGTAATAGCCTTCTGTCAGGCTGCTGCCATCCATCCATCATACATGAGCAGCCTATTCTGATGGGAGGTACATTTAATCTTCCCTGACACCCATAATTTTCACGTTACCCCTTTATTGAGGCAATTAAATCTTCTTCCAACCTGCTCTTTTGAATTTCCATTTTTAGTACTAGTTTTTTTTGCAGCAGCAGCCCTGGCTCCTCCACAGTTGCAGGCTTTAATTCATGTGTATGCTCAGCTCATGTGGCACCCTCAGCACAGGGTTTATTTCTGTCAACTACAGCTCCCTGCAGAATTTAGATGGCAGCCCCAGCCCAGGCTCACTTTGCCTGGCTGCCATGAGAGACATGGGAACACCTGCCCCCAGGAAATGGGATGCTCCCTTCTGACTTTGATAGTTTGCTTATGGCTTACAAACCCCAAATCTACCATGATTGTAGCTATCAGGAAGAGTGTGGCCAGCAGGAGCAGGGAGGTCATTCTGCCCTGTACTCAGCACTGGTTAGGCCACACCTTGAGTCCTGTGTCCAGTTCTGGGCTCCTCAATTTAAGAAAGACATTGAAACTCTTGAAGGTGTCCAGAGAAGGGCAATGAGGCTGGGGAGGGGTCTGGAGCACAGCCCTGTGAGGAGAGGCTGAGGGAGCTGGGGTTGCTTAGCCTGGAGAAGAGGAGGCTCAGGGGAGACCTTCTTGCTCTCTACAACTACCTGGAGGGAGGTTGTAGCCAGGAGGGGGTTGGTCTCTTCTCCCAGGCAACCAACACCAGAACAAGAGGTCTCAAGCTGTGCCAGGTGAGGTTTAGGCTGGAGGTGAGGAGAAAGAGTAATTTGCCACTGGGATGTGCTGCCCAGGGAGGTGGTGGAGTCACCATCCCTGGAAACATTCAAAAAGGGATTGGACATGGCACTTGGAGCCATGGTTTAGTTAGTCAGGAGGTGTTGGGTGATAGGTTGGACTTGATGATCTCTGAGGTCTTTTCCAACCTTATTGACTCTATGATTCTATTCTCATTACAGGCATGCAAAGGCCTAATCCAGTGAGCATGAAAAACACAGACAAGGGAGAAAAAAAACCTAATGAAGTACTCAACAGAGCATGCAGCTCTCCTGCCTGCTGTTTCCTGGCCTTCAGAACCATTCAGAGTTCATAGCAGAACAGGTCAGGGAATGCTTTTTCCTGCATGATTTAAATAATGAAAAAGCTATTGTCAAAGTTAATTTATCTTTCCTGAAGAGGCCAAATGCAACAGTTTGGACCTCAGCAGTGGAAGGCACCTGGCTACACCTCTTTCACTGTACTCAGAGAATTCCAGCATGGTGGGGGTTGGGAGGGACCCCCAGAGATTATCCAGCCCAACCCCTCTGCTAAAGCAGGGTCACCCACAGCTGATCTGGGCAGCCTGCTCCAGGGCTCTGGCACCCTCACAACAAAGAAGTTTTTCCTCATGTTTAGGTGGAACTTCCTTTGATCCAATTTGTGCCCATTGGCCCTTGTCCTATCTCTGGGCACCAGTGGAGAGGAATCTGGCCTCATCCTCTTGCCCCTTGCCCATTAGATGTTGATGAGAATTAGGAAGTTCCCCTCATAGCAGCCCTGAGAAGCTGAACATGAGCACAGGTCTGCCAAAAATGCTGAACTGTTCAGAGAAGCTCCACAAACCCCCTTTTACTCCCCACCTGCCCCCATAGGTTGTGCTAAACCTCAGCTTTAGAAACCCTTGGCACCGTGGCTCTGCCACCCACCCCTACCCCACCGGCTCAGCAGCAGCAGCAGCATTGCTGTCTGCAGGTCCCCAGCCCCACCATCCATCAGGCTGCTATTACCACTGTAAACACCACATTTGTCAGGGGCTAATGCTTCTCACAATCAGGGTGTGATGGATTAGTCTTCATCTGAAAGCAAGGGTCAGACTTCACGAGGATTAGATCAGAGCTATCGTCCCATGAGTGCTCCTGGTCATGGTGAAGTCCTAATCCAGCAGTTATTTTTCCATCTGTGAGACAGTGAACAAATCCCTCAGGGAATCATTCTGAAGTCACTTTCAAATCTGGGTGTGAGAAACATGACTGAAAAAACAACAACAAACCGACCCATGACTATGTCACATTTACACAATGATGCCCCTGGATCCCAAAGCTGTGGGTAAGAATCCCCACAAGTCATAGTAAGGCTGCAAGAGTGGGACCAGCCAAACTGATTTCTCCTCTCTCCTCTCCTCTCTTCTCCTCTCTCCTCTTCTCCTCTCTCCTCTCCTCTCCTCCTCTCCCCTCCCCTCTCTTCTCCTCTCCCCTCCCCTCTCTTCTCCTCTCCCCTCCCCTCTCTTCTCCTCTCCCCTCCCCTCTCTTCTCCTCTCCCCTCCCCTCCCCTCTCTTCTCCCCTCCTCTCCCCTCTCTTCTCCTCTCCTCTCCCCTCTCTTCTCCTCTCCTCTCCCCTCTCTTCTCCTCTCCTCTCCCCTCTCTTCTCCTCTCCTCTCCCCTCTCTTCTCCTCTCCTCTCCCCTCTCTTCTCCTCTCCTCTCCCCTCTCTTCTCCTCTCCTCTCCCCTCTCTTCTCCTCTCCTCTCCCCTCTCTTCTCCTCTCCTCTCCCCTCTCTTCTCCTCTCCTCTCCCCTCTCTTCTCCTCTCCTCTCCCCTCTCTTCTCCTCTCCTCTCCCCTCTCTTCTCCTCTCCTCTCCCCTCTCTTCTCCTCTCCTCTCCCCTCTCTTCTCCTCTCCTCTCCCCTCTCTTCTCCTCTCCTCTCCCCTCTCTTCTCCTCTCCTCTCCCCTCTCTTCTCCTCTCCTCTCCCCTCTCTTCTCCTCTCCTCTCCCCTCTCTTCTCCTCTCCTCTCCCCTCTCTTCTCCTCTCCTCTCCCCTCTCTTCTCCTCTCCTCTCCCCTCTCTTCTCCTCTCCTCTCCCCTCTCTTCTCCTCTCCTCTCCCCTCTCTTCTCCTCTCCTCTCCCCTCTCTTCTCCTCTCCTCTCCCCTCTCTTCTCCTCTCCTCTCCCCTCTCTTCTCCTCTCCTCTCCCCTCTCTTCTCCTCTCCTCTCCCCTCTCTTCTCCTCTCCTCTCCCCTCTCTTCTCCTCTCCTCTCCCCTCTCTTCTCCTCTCCTCTCCCCTCTCTTCTCCTCTCCTCTCCCCTCTCTTCTCCTCTCCTCTCCCCTCTCTTCTCCTCTCCTCTCCCCTCTCTTCTCCTCTCCTCTCCCCTCTCTTCTCCTCTCCTCTCCCCTCTCTTCTCCTCTCCTCTCCCCTCTCTTCTCCTCTCCTCTCCCCTCTCTTCTCCTCTCCTCTCCCCTCTCTTCTCCTCTCCTCTCCCCTCTGATCCTGAAACAACACACAGGGACCTAGGAACAAAGGGGGGAACTTGCAGACCTTGTTTTTGCCACATGATAGGGCAGAGCTCCCCAGGCAGCACCCAGTGACACAGCTGCCTGCAGGAGGAAAGTCCTCCTCATCTACATGCAGTGTCCTGTGCTGAGAGAGAACAAAGAATCAGAGAATCATAGGGCTTGGAAGGGAACTCTGGACATCAAGTGCAACCTCCCCCCCTGCCAGAGCAGCACCACACAGGAACACATCCAGGTGGGTTTGGAATTCCTCCAGAGAGGGAGAGTCCACAGCCTCTCTGGGCAGCCTGCTCCAGGGCTCTGACACCTTCACAGGAAAGAAGTTTTTCCTCATGCTGCAGTGGAACCTCCTGGGTTCCAGCTTGTATCCATTGTCCTCTCACAGTACACCATTAAAAAGAGATTGACTCCTTTTTGCCATCTACCCTTCAAGTATTTGTAACCATGAATAGTTGTTTAAAGTTTCTCTCCCTCTGTTCCTGCCTCCAGCACCAGGTGAAGCAGGCAGTGGGGTGTAGTGTGTGCTCCCCTCTCCAAGGCTGGCCTCAGCACCGCGGGTTCCAGGGCAGAGTTCATGGGCAAGGCTGATTTACTATGCAATTGATCTCCTACAGAGAGGCAAACATAACTAACAGATGAGGTTTGGTGGGGTTATCATCATTCTGGGGTGAATAAAGCCTTGGAGAGCCTCCCCTCAATCCCAAGAGCCTCTCCCAGGCCAGTCACTAGCCCAGGCAAGCTCTTGTCTTCGACTCTTATCTTTGAAATGCAAAATCTTGCTTACAAAATGGACTTAGCTGAAAGCAAATTTGTGCCACCCACAGCACATTTCCTATGTTCTCTGCTTTGATTTTATTTACAGGGCTCTCCTGGCATCTCCACTTAGGTCTATAGCTCTCTCTGTTTTCTGGGATGGCAGCTTAGCAGATTTGTCATCCAAATTGATGTGACCACTGACTCCTCAGCTTCCCTCTAGATTTTGTTTACCCTCAACCCTCCCTGATAGCTCTGGGTGCCTTGCCAAGTTGCTGAACAAGCTACCAGTCATGGGTACTTCACTAAGAGCACACAGCTTCGCAAACTAAATGAAAAACAAAGTTACAAGAAAGTAAATCAGGACAGACAGAGCAGAATTAATTCTTTCATAACTCAATTGTCTCAGTCCTTCACATCCATTACCTTCATGTCATGCATCTCTGTTACAAAGAAGTGGTGCTGGGGGCCATTCCATTATGCAGTTTTGGATGCACAAGTGCATCCCCAGCAAGGAGCTCCTGAGGAGCCAGAAGAACCTCAGGGACCAGCCTGGGGCTCTCAGCTAGGCAAGGAGAGACCAGGAGGACTTTGCAGATCATATTGAGGACTAAATTGCTCTGATCCTCCTTGAGCTGCTGGCTGCTGGGCTTAGGGAACAGTGTACAAGGGGACAAAAGGACAGCATCTGCTGGGTGGCTTGCAACCAGCCCCACAGTGGTCCCAGCCTGTGCCGGCAGCTTGAATCCCACCTGGCCTGGCTGAGGAAGTGGAGGGAATGTGGAAGCCAACAGGCAGCACAAATTGTTTTGGCCTCCCCACCAGGGATAGTGTGCCAGGCTTTCTGCCATGGAGGGGGGATCAGGGATCCCCAGGGGTGCTTGGACAAAGCTGCTTTGACAGACCATGGGCAGTGCTGTGGCTTCCATCCCTGCCCAGAGGCAGAGCCAGCCTCATGCTTGGCCAAGCAAGGGCAATGCCAGCAGCAGCCAAAATGGCCTGGACTTGCTGCCTGCAGCACCTGTGCCAGAGCCCACAAAAGCCTGACTGGCTCCTGCTGCTCACTGGCATGTTCAGGATGGGGTTTATGGGGGGAGCATCCATTCTGGGGTGGAGAGCAGCTTTGCTGCCTGCCACAACCCTCCTTTTGCTTGGCAGCAGCAGCAGGAGATGCAATTCTCATTCTGCAGAGCTGTCCCCACCCAGCTCTGCCCTGGGAGACCTCTCATCCTTGCAGGGATTCAGCTTCATCTGCACTGCTGAGAAGTGCACAGGATAGGAACTGACCTGGCATGGTTGCTGCTCCTCTCAACACGCCCAAAGATGTGAAGGCTTTGGAGAGCCTCTTGCTGTTAGTGCATAACCTGCAGAGTCCCACATGGTTCACCTGCTGCCACTCCTGTCACATGTTGGGTGCTATATTGATGCATCACATCATCCCACACCTGGGAAACAGCCAGACTGGACCTTTTCACCCTTATCCACAATTAGTGACAGCAGGCTTTAGGTATTTTGGGTGAAACTGGGCTGGTGGTGTTTAGGAGGCTGTCGTCACTTAGGCATTGGTATTGTCATCCCCTACATCATCTTGCCATAGGTTAGCTTTCAATTAACATGAATTTTGTCTTTTCTCTCCTAATTGGGGAAGGTGAAGAGGTAAGCAATCAGCAGGATAGGTCTATGCAAGGTAGCTTCAACCACAACCTCCCTGAGCAAGCTACAAGCCACTAAACCACTGCTGGCACTTCCTGCTGTGTGCTGTGACCACGAGGAACATGATGAGCTACATTAATTCCTAGTGCCCCTCTACATTTTTGAATGAGAGCTGCTACTTGAAGCCAGGATTCACTCCCTCCCACCAGTCAGGACAGCTGGCAATGTGCTGCTGTGGTCACCTTCCCAGGCTGCAGAGCCACACAGCTTCTGAACTTTGGGTGGGATTTTGGCACTAGACAATCGAAGTGGTGAAAGTAAACACTGGAAGAGAGTGAGGTTAAAATCCTTTCTCACCTTCTCTTCTATTCCCCATTTATTTGTTTATTGGTTTGCTTTGTTGCACTTTCTGCTCATGGGGGGTGGAGATCCCTCCAGTCCTCGACTGCCATATGTGGGATGGTTCTCCTGTTAAATGACAGAGTCGTAGAATGCATTGAGTTGGAAGGGATCTCTAAAGCTCACCTACCCCAAGCCCCCTGCAATCAGCAGAGAGATCTGCAACTAGCTCAGGTTGCTTATAGAATCAATAAGGTCGGAAAAGACCTCCAAGATCATCGAGTCCAACCTGTCACCCAACACCTCATGGCTACTAAACCATGGCACCAAGCTCAAAGCACCATCAAGCCTGATCTTGAATGTCTCCAGGGCTGGGGCCTCCACCACCTTCCACCCATTCCAGTGTTCCACCACCTTCACAGTAAAGACCTTCCTCCTAACACCCAATCTAAATCTGCCCTGCTCTAGTTTCAAACCACTGTCCCTTGTCCTGGTGCTACATGCCTTTGTAAATGGTCCCTTTCCAGCTTTGTGAATAGTCCCTTTCCCCTTTGCCATGGATTCCTTTTTGTGTGAAGCTCTCCACAGCATCAGAAACTAACACACACAGACTTCTGGGTCTGTTCATGGAGGAAAAACCCTGGTGAGAAGGCAAGTAAGAGCTGGTGGTGTTGTGGAGTCTGAGCTCCCTCCTGAAAGCACACTGGTCACGATGGAGGGAGGGATGGATGTGTAGGAACCAGCCTGGAGAACTGCTGTGGCAAGTCAGAGACAGGATGCCATCCATTAGAGGGGACACAGTAGATGTGGAGCAATTTGTTTCTTCCAAGTGAAGCTGTGATTTTGCTCCTGCCCTTAAGCACTATTTCAAGGTGAAAGAGTGAGACAAAGCAGGAATTTGTGAGAAGAATCAAAACCAGTCCCAAGCTCTCTTGGTTTCAGGGTTTATGGTACAAATGGTTGAAAAGAGCAGTGCACTGTGCATCTGCTCATGACATGGTCATGTAGAACCTGCTTCTCTATCCTGAAGGCAATGCAGACTGTACCTCTGCTGAGTATTTTTGGTCACCCTAGTTTCCTTTGCAGGACTAGTCCACAGTTCCCTGACCATCCAGGCAAGCCCCACGTCCACAGCAGCATCCCTACCAAGCCTGTCCTTGATGCAAGCCTTGATAAAGGGCAGAATTTAAGCCTTTATTAGAATAAACCAGCTGCAGTCAGAACCAAATAAAAGGATGGGTTTCTCCCCACCTCTTTTTGCCTCTTGAAATTACCTTCCAGCTCAGTCCCAGGCTGAGTAATTCAAAGCTGATGGGAAATGGAAGTCGTGGTCCATGGAGAGTTAATGGCTACCTAAGAGCAGCAAAGAACAAGGCAGGGGAAAATTTATCCTCCCCTCACCCCTAAATCCACCTGAGTTGAGAAGTGCAATCAATCATCAGGTGTGGTGGCAGTTTCTTTTCTGCCACAAGCTTATCATCCTATTTTATCTGTCTCATCATCTTGTGGGCCTACAGAATGGCGATAAGTAGACAGCTCCAGAAAGCCTCAAGATGACATTAAAGAGAAAAATGTCTCCATCTCCCTGCTTGTCTATGCACACTGATGCCACTCCAGAGCCCCCCTGCACCACCAGCCTGACATAAAATAAAACCCCAGACAACTCCCAGAAGCCTGAGGCTCAGCAGTGGAGCAATGACACCAGGCACTGTCTCGAGGGAGCTGACCCAGCGACCTGCCCAGAGCTGTTTCCTCCAGTGGCTCCCCCAGGGGAGACCACCCCCAGCTCTTCCTGCTCACAGATGACTGTACCCACCCTCTGCTTTTCATAGTTTCATAGTTTCATAGTTTCATTCAGGGTTGGAAGGGACCACAAGGATCATCTAGTTCCAACCCCCCTGCCATGAGCAGGGACACCCCACACTAGATCAGGCTGGACAGAGCCTCATCCAGCCTGCTCTTAAACACCCCCAGGGACGGGGCCTCGACCACCTCCCTGGACAACCCATTCCAGGGTTTCACCACTCTCATGGTGAAGAACCTCCTCCTCACATCCAGCCTGAATCTCCCCACCTCCAGCTTCATTCCATTCCCCCTAGTCCTATCACTACCTGATATCCTGAGAAGTCCTTCCCCAGCCTTCCTGTAGGCCCCCTTCAGATACTGGAAGGCGACAATTAGGTCACCTCGGAGCCTTCTCTTCTGCAGACTGAACAGCCCCAACTCCTTCAGTCTGTCCTCATAGGAGAGGTGCTCCAGCCCTCTGATCATCCTCGTGGCCCTTCTCTGGACACGTTCCAGCACCTCCACATCCCTCTTGTAATAGGGGCTCCAGAACTGGACACAGTACTCCAGGTGGGGTCTCACCAGGGCTGAGTAGAGGGGGAGGATCACCTCCCTTGACCTGCTAGCCACACTTCTCCTGATGCAGCCCAGGATCTGATTGGCTTTGCGGGCTGCAAGTGCACACTGAGAGCTCATGTTGAGCTTTTTGTCCACCAGCACCCCCAAGTCTCTCTCCTCAGGGCTATCCTCCAGCCAGTCACTGCCCAGCCTGTATTTGTGCCTGGGATTGCCTCGACCCAGATGCAGGACCCTGCACTTGCTCTTATTGAACTTCATGAGGTTGGCCTGTGCCCACCTCTCCAGCCTGTCAAGGTCCCTCTGGATGGCCTCCCTTCCCTCCAGCGTGTCTGCTGCACCACACAGCTTGGTGTCATCAGCAAACTTGCTGAGGGTGCACTCAATGCCACTGTCCATGTCCCCCACAAAGATGTTGAATAAGATAGGTCCCAGGACTGATCCCTGAGGGACTCCACTTGTCACTGGCCTCCACTGGGACATGGAGCCATTGACAGCCACTCTTTGGCTGCGGCCATCAAGCCAGTTCCTTATCCATCTAGTGGTCCACCAATCAAACCCATGTGTCACCAGTTTGGACACCAGGATGTGGTGTGGGACAGTGTCAAAGGCTTTGCTCAGGTCCAGGTAAACGACATCAGTTGCTCGCCCCTCATCTATTAATTTTGTCACCTGCTCATAGAAGGCCACCAGGTTGGTCAGGCAGGATTTGCCCTTGGCAAAGCCATGCTGACTGTTCCCAATCACCTCTTCACTATTCTTTTGAGCGAGTAGTGACTCCAGGAGGATCTGTTCCATGATCTTTCCAGGCACAGAGGTGAGACTGACTGGCCTGTAGTTCCCTGGTTCCTCCTTCTTGCCCTTTTTGAAGATGGGGGCAATGTTTCCCCTTTTCCAGTCTGTGGGGACTTCACCAGACTGCCAGGACTTTTGAAATATAATAGAGAGGGGTTTAGCAACCTCATCTGCCAGTTCTCTCAGTACCCGTGGGTGTAACCCGTCGGGTCCCATGGACTTGAACACTTTCAGGTTCTTCAGATGATCACGAACCTGATCTGCACTTACAATGGGCAGTTCTTCCTCCCCGTCCCTGGCTTTGACTTCCATAACATCAGGAGTGTGGCTAGAGGCCCTTGCAGTGAAGACTGAGGTAAAGAAGTTATTAAGTACCTCAGCCTTTTCCTCATCACAGGTGACCATGTCACCATTTTCCTTTCTGAGGGGGCCCACACCTTCCCTAGTCTTCTTCTTCCCATTAATATACCTGTAAAAGTTCTTAGTATTCCCTTTAATCTCCCTGGCTAGATTCAGCTCAAACTCTGCTTTGGCTTTCCTAACCAGGACTCTTGCTGCTCGGGCAGCTTCCTTGTATTCCCCCTGTTCTACCTGTCCTTCCCTCCACTTCCTGTAGAGTTTCCTTTTAAGTAATAGTGTGTCCAGTAGCTCCTTGCCCATCCAGGCAGGCCTCCTAGCATTCTTACCTGCTTTTCTCTTTGTTGGTACACAGAGCTCCTGGACACAGAGGAGGTGGTCCTTGAATACTGACCAGCTGTCCTGGGTCCCTCTTCCCTCCAGGGCTTTGTCCCAGGACACTTTGGCTAGCAGATCCCTGAAGCGATCAAAATCTGCACGCCTAAAGTCTAGGGTCATGAGCTTGGAATACTTCCTCCTGATTGCCCTGAGGATGTTAAATTCAACTGCTTCATGGTCACTGCAGCCAAGGCCGTCTATGAGCCTCACATTGCTTACCAGCCCTTCCCTGTTGGTGAGAACAAGGTCCAGCATAGCACCATTTCTTGTTGGTTCCTCCACCATTTGGAGGAGGAAGTTGTCTTCTATGCAGTCCAGGAACATCCTGGATTGCTGGTGCCTTGCTGTGTTGTCCCTCCAGCAGATGTCCGGGTGGTTGAAATCACCCATGAGGACCAGGGCTTGTGACCTGGAAGCTGCTTCTATTTGCCTATGGAGGGCCTCATCTGCTTGGATCTGCTGGTCAGGTGGCCTGTAGGAGACCCCCACAGTAATATCTTCTTCCCCTGTCCTGCCTTTAATTTTGACCCATACACTCTCAACTAGCTCATCATCCCTCCCCAGTTGGAGCTCCAATGATTCCAACTGGCTATTGACATAGAGGGCAACACCTCCTCCTCTCCTTCCCTGCCTATCCTTCCTAAAGAGTTTATATCCATCTATGCCTACATCCCAGTCATGGGATTCATCCCACCAAGTTTCAGTAACAGCCACTATGTCGTGGCATCCCAGCAGCACAGTGGCCCTTAACTCATCCTGTTTATTGCCCAAGCTGCGCGCATTCGCATAGAAGCACTTCAGCTGGGCTGGCCCTGTCCTCCTCTTGTGCCAAATCCCCTCGGTTTCCACAGAATGTCCTGGTGGATCATTCGTGGCTTGCCTCAGGGTAGCAAGTTGAGAGCCCTTACCAGCTCTCCTTCTCTCTACTGCTGGTGAGCTGCCCCTCTGTTTGTCACCAGCCAGCAGGAGACTATTAACCCCATCCCCCTTCAAATCTAGTTTAAAGCCCTATCAATGAGCCCTGACAATTCCTGCCCCAGGATTCTTATCCCACTCTGGGACAAGTGTGTCCCATGAGTTGTTTTCAGCTCAGGTGCCTTGAAAACCAGTCCGTGATTGTGGAACCCAAAGCCCTGTCGATGGCACCAGCCCCTGAGCCATGAATTGATCTGTCGGCCCTTCCTCAGTGTGTCCTCATCCATTGCTGACGTTAGAGGGATGGCAGAGAACACGACTTGAGCCCCTGATCCCTTTAGCATTTGCCCTAAGGTTCTGAAGTCTTTCTTAATAGATTGTGAGCCTCTCATTGTTACATCGTCACTGCCCACCTGAAAGACCAGCAGTGGGTAGTAGTCCGAAGGACTCACGAGGTTGGGAATTCTATCTACAACATCTTTTACTTGGGCACCAGGGAGGCAGCTGACCGCTCTATGAAATGGGTCTGGTCTGCATATTGGGCCCTCTGTTCCCCTCAGTAGGGAGTCTCCTATGACGATGACCCTGCGAGGTTTCTTTTCTGGGTAAGTTTTGATGGCTGGCCTGAGGCAACCTGTCATTGGTGCAGCTTCTGACCTTCTTGGGTCCTCGACCTTACCAATGACCTGTTCCTCCTGCAGAGCCTCATACCTGTTCTGTAACTGCACTGGAGGCAGCGTGCTGCTCACAGGAGCAGACTTCCTTTGTTTGCATTTCTTCCGTCGGGCAGAGACCTGTTCCCATTGGCCCTGCTCATGGGGGTTACTACAGGGAGGAACATGCTGCTGGGGAAGAAGAGCTGGACAGAAGGATGTCACATCCCCTTTAGCCTCTTGCTTTCTTGCTCTGGCCTCAGTTTTTGTCACATCTGCTCTAAGGCTTGCCTTTTTCAGAGATGCAGGGAGAGTCACAGAGGTGGAGAGCAAGTGTCACAAGCCCTATGAGGAGAGGCTGAGGGAGCTGGGATTGCTTAGCCGGGAGAAGAGGAGGCTCAGGGGTGACATCATTGCCCTCTACAACTACCTGAAAGGTGATTGTAGGCAGGAGGGGGTTGGTCTCTTCTCCCAGGCAACCAGCACCAGAACAAGGGGACGTAGTCTCAAGCTGTGCCAGGGGAAGTTTAGGCTGGGAGTGAGGAGAAAGTTCTTCCCAGAGAGAGTTGTTAGCCATTGGAATGTGCTGCCCAGGGAGGTGGTGGAGTCACTGTCCCTGGAGGTGTTCAAGAGGAGATTGGACGTGGCACTTGGTGCCATGGTCTAGTCATGGGGTCTGTGTTGATAGGTTGGACTCGATGATCCTCGAGGTCCTTTCCAACCTAAGTGATACTGTGATACTGTGTCCATGGGCCCCACACACTGGCCCTAGCACCACCCCAATTTCCATCTGTTTTTAACTCAGGGATCTTTTTGAGACTGATGTGCCTTGTGAATTTAGCAACCAGCAGCCTCTGTTCTCTGCTGTACAGAGACAAAAACTCTCTCTGTCCAAGCCAACTTGCTACAGCCACACTAAATCTCTCACACTGGTCCCAGTTCCAGCCCTTTCATCCCTGTTTGTCACTGCCACCAGCAAAGTCAGAAGCAAGGTGCTTCTCCTGGGGATTATAATGTATTTGGAGCTGTGACCTTATATTAGTTAATCAGACCTGCAAGCCTGTAACTCTTCCTGAGTTATTTCTGTTGTCTCCATTGCTGCCACGCTCATCTGTCCCTCAGGATCTAGCAAATACCTCTGCAAAAGCCTCCCCAGCTGCAAATGTGCCACGATGGCACAATGCAGGGAGGGGGAAGAAGGGCACAGAGGGACTGATTTGACTGAGGCTGCACAGGAAATATAACATGCAGCATAAAACTGAAGACTACAAAGTCTCACTTTAACAGGGAGGCAGCAAGCCTTGGGAAAAGGCAACGTGGGGTACCTGAAACCCACAGTATAGAATAGAATAAAGCGGGTTGGAAGAGACCTTCGAGATCATCACGTCCAACCTATCATCCAACACCACCTAATCAACTAAACCATGGCACCAAGCACCCTATTAAGTCTCCTCCTAAACACCTCCAGTGATGGTGACTCCACCACCTCCCCAGGCAGCACATTCCAATGGGCAATCACTCTCTCTGTGTAGAATTTCTTCCTAACATCCAGCCTAAACCTCCCCTGGAACAGTTTGAGACTGTGTCCTCTTGTTCTGGTGCTGGTTGCCTGGGAGAAGAGACCAACCTCTGTCTACAACCTCCCTTCAGGTAATTGCAGAGAGCAAGAAGGTCTCCCCTGAGCCTCCTTTTCTCCAGGCTAAGCAACCCCAGCTCCCTCAGCCTCTCCTCACAGGGCTGTGCTCCAAACCCCTCCCCAGCTTTGTTGCCCTTCTCTGGACACCTTCCAGCAACTCAACATCTTTCCTAAACTGAGGGGCCCAGAACTGGACACAGGACTCGAGGTGTGGCCTAACCAGTGCAGTGTACAGGGGCAGAATGACCTCCCTGCTCCTGCTGGCCACACTGTTCCTGATCGAGGCCAGGATGCCATTGGCCTTCTTGGCCTCCTGGTCACGCTGCAGGCTCATGTTCAGCCTACTATCAACCAGTACCCTCAGGTCCCTCTCTGCCTGGCTGCTCTCCAGCCACTCTGACCCCAGCCTGTAGCACCACATGGGGTTGTTGTGCAGAACCTGGCACTTGGATGTGTTCAATCTCCTGCCGTTGGATTCAGTGTCCTCATGCTAACTGCACTACCACTTGTAATAGGCAGAATAGCACATTTCTGTCTGAGAGCCCCTAGCCTGACAGCACAGAGGCAACCTAGACCAGAAAAGCAGGACAGGAGGCATTTGACAAGCAAGAAACTGAGAATGTGGAAGGCCTTATGAAGGTCAAGATGAAGGTCCCGTGAGCAGACGTAGGAAGAGGAGGAGGAAAAGCAAAAGCTTACAAAGCATTTCCTACTGCTGTTTTCTGCCACTTGTGAGAGTTTTCAGTCTCCAGGAGCCTGTTGGAAAGAAGTTCTCAGCTCTGCCTCTGCTGCTGCAAATAGCTTTCTAAAAATACCAGAACCCAGCAATTATCACTGGAATTATTGGATATTTATTGTCTTTCAAGTGCTTCTGTAGACACAAGGCAAATGGAAACGTCAGCCAAGCCCTAAACCACTTCTTTGTGCACTCAGGATGAGTAGAGCAAAGGGAAATCTCTGTCCCTGGCTGTACCACTTCCACTGACCAAGCTCAGGAGGAGCAAAGCAATCTCCACAGATTTGCTTGCTCCAGATTTTTCTCTCCCCTGCTGAATCCAGCCTTACAGAACTTTAAAACTCTGAACAGTTTTGGTCCTACACACACAGAGCATCATCACAACACCACCACATGAACTTTCCATGCAGGGTTTTGTACCTCAGTGCTGGCCACAGAGCCAAAGTTACAGTAGGGCCAAGCCTTGCAGCAGGGGAGCTCTGCTCTTAAATCTTACCCAGAGGTTGTGCCTCTTTCCACATCACAGCGATGCTGAATGCCCCTCCAAGCACCAGTCTTGTCCTAATCAGGGCTTCTCAGCCCCTCCAAGCACCCAGTCTTGTCCTAATCAGGGCTTCTCAGCCCCTCCAAAGCACCCAGTCTTGTCCTAATCAGGGCTTCTCAGCCCCTCCAAGCACCCAGTCTTGTCCTAATCAGGGCTTCTCAGCCCCTCCAAGCACCCAGTCTTGTCCTAATCAGGGCTTCTCAGCCCCTCCAAAGCACCCAGTCTTGTCCTAATCAGGGCTTCTCAGCCCTTCCAAGCACCCAGTCTTGCCCTAATCAGGGCTTCTCAGCCCCTCCAAGCACCCAGTCTTGTCCTAATCAGGGCTTCTCAGCCCCTCCAAGCACCCAGTCTTGTCCTAATCAGGGCTTCTCAGCACAAGTGTCCCATCAAGGCAGGAAAGAAATCCCATATGTTCCAGCATGAAAATCCAGTCCCCATAGCCAGGTAATGGTGAGGTTTTACAGTCAGTGATGCCAGGGCACAAGCTGGTAGGAGCAGGAAGGTGCCTTAGAGCCCAGCTCTAAGGAGTCACCCAAGGGCAGACAGAGACAGAGGACAGGAATGCCCCATGGACTCACCTGGGCTGGTTGTTTTCCCCATGGTCTGCAGCAACATCCCCTCCAATATTATTTGAAGCTGAAAAAGACAGAGATTAAGTGGGGTGGGAGGCAACATCCTGAGCTGGACTTGAACCCTTCCTAGAGATAAGGGTCAAAGGACATGGGTTTAAAACTCCTGGGTGGGACCCAGAGGGAGGTTCAGTTTTGTGAGGGGTGACTCACTTTCATCTCTACCAGAGCCAGAAACACCAAAACAAGACAAAAACTCCAGTTTAATCTGCCTTCTATCTTGTGTTTTGCTGACAGCTCCAGAGGGGACCTTAGGAGCAGAGCAGCAGAGATATTGCTGGTGCAGCTGTGAGCATAATGGCTTTTTCAGTTTATTTGGAAAACAAAACAGAGCTCTTCTCTCTTGACCTGAAACTTTCTCCCCCACCCCACTCTAATGAGAGATAAGGAGCAAATACTCACCCCTCAGTCAGCTGCAACAGCCTGCTTTGACCCCAAATGCAAACTTCCAGCTTGTTTCCTGTGGTACCCAACCATTTCTTAGTTCATGCCACATTCAAACCAAGAAATATTAGAATGGAATAAACCAGGTTGGAAGAGACCTTCAAGATCATCAAGTCCAAACCATCATCCAACACCACCTAATCAACTAAACCATGCAACCAAGAACCCTATCAAGTCTCCTCCTAAACACCTCCAATGATGGTGACTGCACCACCTCCCCAGGCAGCACATTCCAATGGGCAATCACTCTATGAAGAATTTCTCCCTAACATCCAGCCTAAACCTCCCCTGGTGCAGCTTAAGACTGCTCTTGTCCTGGTGCTGGTTGCCTGGGAGAAGAGATCAACGTTCACCTATCTACAACCTCCCTTCAGGTAGTTGCAGAGAGCAAGAAGGTCTCCTCTGAGCCTCCTCTTCTCCAGGCTAAGCAACCCCAGCTCCCTCAGCCTCTCCTCACAGGACTGTGTTCCAAACCCCTCACCAACTTCGTTGCCCTTCTCTGGACTCGTTCCAGCAAGTCAACATCCTTCCTAAACTGAGGAGCCCAGAACTGGACACAGGACTCAAGGTGTGGCCTAACCAGTGCAGTGTACAGGGGCAGAATGACCTCCCTGCTCCTGCTGGCCACACTGGTCCTGATACAGCTCAGGATGCTGTTAGCCCTCTTGGCCGCCTGGGCACACTGGAGGCTCATGTTCAGCCTACCATCAACCAGTACCCCCAGGTCCCTCTCTGCCTGGCTGCTCTCCAGCCACTCTGACCCCAGCTTGCAGCACTGCATTTTCCCAGCAGGGAGTTTAGCATTTAGCTAAACAGTTTTTCTTACCTTCTTGCCCCCACCCAGGGCCCTCTGCACTAAATGCAAGTTGAGTTTGCACATTATTTTGGTTTGGGAAAGTGAAAGGAAGTCTCCCTGCAGGCTGAACCTCCCCTGCCCACTCCGGTTTCAGGCCAGGCTGGTGGAGCATTAACGGCACCACAGGTAACTTCTCGTCCTTCTCCTTGTGCAGAGGTAATAACAGGACCAGCTCCCTCAAATGAGCAGCTTTGAAGTCCTTTCCTGCCCCATCCAAATATCTGTAATAAAGGCAATTCACAGCTTGGGAAAGGTTCACCTTCCCTACCCACCAATGGCTACCTGCTAATCAACTGCTGCCATGCCCCAAAATCTACCCCTTCAAATGTGTTATTAATGGGTTGGTGTCCCCTGGAGAACAGCAGGAGAACTGAAAGTAAACCATCAGGATGTCAGGATTTGAGTCACAGAGCAGCTCTAATTGAAATCTTCTCTGTCATTTACTCATCAGGACTGGAGAGCTCCTTCTTTGAATGAAACATTAGACACGGGCCTGACAGCTCCAGGTGGAAGATTACTCGGCAGCTTAATCGCTCCCTGACAGCCCTGGTTACTCCCACATCAGCAGCTATTAACCTTTGGTGTATTCAGACCCTTTAGTGCCTTTCTAATCAGTGGCTCTGGGTGCTTTGGAGCAAGAGCTGGTCAGATCTGAGAGCTGCCCCTTGTCACAGCAGAGTCAGGTTTTTGATGGGGCAAGAGCTGTCTGTGCCCTCTGCTCAGAGGGAATGCTTCAGAAAAAGAGATTGCCTTCAGAAACTGCCAATCTGGTCTGGCTCCAGGCAGGAGAGAACTGTTTGGCCAGAAGTTGGGATGTTAGCTGAAGGTTTGGACTTTGGGGGTGTACAGTTTCAAGTCCCAAGTCGTGGAGGAAAAAGGCACTGGGAAAGATTCAGCTTTAATTTCATAACATCACAGAAGTGTTAGGGGTTGGAAGGGACCTCAAATATCACCCAGTTCCACCCCCCTGCCACAGGCAGGGACACCCAACACTAGATCAAGTTGCTCACAGCCACATCCAGCCTGGCCTTAAAAAGCCTCCAGGGATGAGGATTTAATTTTGTTGGTTTGGTTTAGGTTTTGTCTTTGGCTTCTTTGTTTTCCTTTCAAGGAGTTTTTACCAAGCCTTTATGCTTGCAGAGACAAGCTCAAAACCCAGATGTGAGTGCACCCTCAAGGCTCAGGCCCTGGGACACTCATAAATAGAGCCCAAAGTTTATCCTCTCTAAATCATGACTGGGTGTCTCTTCAAAACTGAAGCTATAACTCAAGCAGAACTTATGGTCTTGATGCAGAAATTATTAGCTGAGTTTTCCTCAGTGGTATTGTGCAGGAAGCCAAACTAGGTGATGGCAATAGTTCCTCCTGGCCCTCAAGTCTATGAATCCTTCTGCTGAGTGTTTTGCAGTTGTCCCCACACTGTCCTTCCCTGTGTTTATATGCTTGGGTCTAGGTTTTCAGTGATGTTCAGGCATCTCACAGCAGATATGGATTTTGTAGGGGAAAATAAAGGCATTTAATCAGCTCTACAGCCTCTCACTCACCTGCACCAGTTCTTTCTGTTTGCTCTGACCCCACAGCACAGACACAGGGAGTCAGAAAACCTGTGGCAGAGCAGGCTGAGGCACTTTGGGCTTTGAAGTGCCCCAACCTGGTGACACAGGGCAGGTGCGTGGCACTGGGAGGTGTGTGGCTCAGCCTCTCCTTTTGATACCACAGGTCTGAGTCTCCTTGCTTGGTAGGTATGGACCCACATGGTCCTCCTGACATATTTACCCAGCAGATGGGAAGCAAAGAGGAGGTTGGGGTGAAGCTGGTGTTGGTCTCTTCTCCCAAGTAACCAGACAAAGGATGAGAGGAAATGGGCTCCAGGGAAAACTACTGCGAGAGTGTTGAGGCATTGGAGCAGGCTGCCTAGGGAAGTGGTGGGGTTGCCATCCCTGGAGGTGTTCAAGAAGCTGTAGATATGGTGCTTCAGGGTACAGTTTAGTGGTCGTGGTAGTTGGGTCAGACTTGATGATCTCAAAGGTCTTTTCCAGCCTTAGTGATTCTCTGAATCTAGAGCAGCCACCTCAAGCTCTGTGTTTGTGAAAAAGCTCTTCCCTGTCTGCCACCTTTATCCCTTCCAGTTTCATTTCCTGTTCCTCCCAGTGAGCCAGCATGCCTCTGTAGCACTGGCTGGCTGCCAGCTTGTCCCAATTATCTGCTGTTGGTGCACCACATGCTGCTCCACTTGACTTCTGGCTGCACGAGCCCTCTCTCCATCCATGGACACAGATGCTCGAAGTTTCAATACTCCTTTCCCATGTGATTCTGGCAGGCTGTGCTTCAGCCTTGGTCCAGATTGCCTTTGCTGGCTCCAGTTGGCTTGGCAATGCCATAGTGGAGCCATCTCCAGAATAAATAACCCTCTTGTGAGAGGGCACCAGCAGGCCTCCTGCACTCACATCTTTCCTATGTTCTGCTGCTATGCATGAAAGCCAGGACCAATGAAACGTGCCCTAAGTTGTCTCTGGGGAGGAGGCACAGCCTTCATGTGGTGATGCTGTGTCTCTGCAATGCAGCCCTGGAAACCTGAAACTCATCCTCCCACCAGGGCATCCCAGCCCTATTAATAATCTGAAATAAGATTGAGTCCATGCCCAGCAGAGCTTCCAGCAAAGTCAGACAAGCCAAACCAGCATGCTAGATAATAGCTGAGTGCTGGAAGGAGTGAGGAAACCTGGATAAAGGCAAAGGGGTGGAAAGGACTGCTGGAGGGAGTGTGCATAAAGATGGATTGGATGGAGGAGAGAAAGGCTGCCTGGGGAAAAGGGAGGAAACGTGTCCAAAGCAGGGGCAGCACAGCTGAAGGTGGAACATCCAGAGTGAAGAGACTGAGGGAAGAGGAGAATAAAAGGGCTGTGGAACATAAAAACTAGTGATGGCAATAACAAAAGAGATTTGGAAAGGTCTGTTTTAGAGACCAGGCTGAGCTAATCAAGCACAGAAAGCAAAAGGGCCTGATGAAAGCATCCAGAATGGTACCAACAAAGGAAAATCAAAACAGAACTGATGGTAAGAGGCAGAAAAGACAAATTATCTAATGGAGATAGGAAACAGCTTTGTGGCTTATAAACATTTCCATACTGGGAACAGAGGTACAAAAGAGATTAATACTGCTAATGAGTGGCAAGTTTCAGTTTAAATATGCATCTATACATAGAGAGACATAGATATTCTATCATCAAAACAAAGGGACAAAGACACCCCAGGAGAAGTCACTGCCTTTCCAGGACAGCTCTGGTGTGATTAGGAACATCCACCCAAGCACCAAGACAACTGAGATTTGGGTGTTTCAGGTCAGGTCAGCTGAGGAGAAGTAGGATGTAGAGGTGAGACAAGCTGTAGAGGTGAGACAAGCAGCAGAGTTGATCCTCCAACCAACCAACCAAAACAAACCATCAGAAAACCACAAACCAAAACAACAACCAAAGACCAAACACACAAAAAACCCCAAACCAAAAGCAAAAACAATGACATCTTGAAGATTCTTTGATTCCCAGGCTTGCATTTGTCAAACATGCACCATGAGTATGGCAGCAGGGGGTGGAGGGCAGAAACGCTGCTGCACAGCTATCGGCTGTGTCCCTCCTGATACACGACTGCCATACTCCCTTCCACCTCCCCTTTCCCTAGAGGGAAGCAGCTAGGTAAAACAGGTATTACACTGCTAGTTTTTAGACACCAACATCTCAGGTATATCAGCTGTTCCATGAGGAATGTTCAGATTTCACACTGTTATCTCTCCCTGTGATTTCATGCCAGGCACCAAGAGAGATGCAATCATCAGGTTGGTCTTTAATAGACATTGTTTAACAGAGTCTGCCAAGCTGCTAAACTCACTGTGTCTCAACACCTAACAGACCATGAGGGAACTTGGGCTTCTTCATGCCAATTAAGCACCAACAGCCCTGGGTTTGGAGGGCTTTTCACATTGCAAGGGTTTGGGTCTGGCTATGCTGCCAGTGCACACTGGCATTCACACACACACATGCACACAACCCCCCTAAGAAAGAACCTTTGCTCCACCAGTAAATCAAACAGGGCACAAGCTATCAGGCAGGTAGAGATCCAAATGTTCCCAAATGTCAGGCTGCCTATAGGCTTGAATTTAATTAAGATCCCCTCCTAACAAGAAAAGAGGAAATACTGAAGGAGCACTGCTGGATTTCGGTGTGACGGCAGAGTGCTCACTGCTGGAGGAGGATGGAGACCTTTCTGAGAATGATGAGAGAAGGTCAAGCACATGTATTAGGCACATGCTGATTGCAGAAGATAATTGACTTGCTCCCAGTGACAGTGATCCCAGCTCTGCCCATGCATATGCTTAGAGGAAAGATGAATCTGTTCGCTGGCAGAGCTCTGAATTCTGGGAGTTTGACAGGCTCTGACCCTCTGCTGAACAGTAAGCCTGGAACCAGGGTCAGGAGTGCTTCACCACGAGGTGGCTTTAACACCACCAATTTTATCTGCATAGTAAGCAGCAAGATTATCATCATTATTTACAACCCCCCCCCAAGGCAGCTCACCTGAGGAAGGCAAGGCAAGGAAAGGCTTCGAACGACGACGACTGCAGCTTATTTACAATGGCTCCACTGGATCACAGCACCCTCCAGATGCACGTTAAAGCTACTGTAAAGGAAGCAAAAGCATTTGAGAAGCCTGCCTTCCTAGGCTGTGCATGGGTGGCATGCATTTAAATCATCTGCATGCATGGGTTCCAATTTAAATGTCACTGGGGAAGCTCTTCTCCCTTGTCCCCTCGCGAAGCCATTTGTCACCTTCCAACTCGTGGCGACGAAAGGAAGTGAACAGAAAATTAGACAAACAAATGAAAATCCATGTTTTTAATGTAAAATGTAACCCTGGCAACCTCTAGCTGTTTGGTTTGTTGTTTTTTGGTGAGGTTTTGTTTTGTGTTTTTTTTAATATCTTTGAAGAAAAGGAGGAGAAGAAAACAAAACAAAACAAAACAAAACTACCACTGAAGGAAACAATAGCCCAAAGTCTCTCTCTTTACTTAAGTGCTGCAACTAATAATGAAATGAAATAACCATTATGGTTGATCAGCTGGCTGCCAAAGTGGAGGCTGCACTTTCCTGTTTATTGCCACCACTGTTGTGATCAACATGAATAAGTAGGGTGGGGGGTGGGGAGAAAAATTGTGGGCTAGGGCTTTAGTTGTTTGGGGATTTTTTTACCCCACAGCCTTTAACTCTGAGCTGAGGAGAGCAGCCTCATTTTCCAGATCACTGAAATGTGGTCTCTGCGTCTGACAAAGTGTCTTAAATGTGCCCATCATTTCCCTCCACCCACCCCAAATTTCACAGAATCACCAAGGTTGGAAGAGACCTCAAAGATCATCAAGTCCAATCTCTCACCACAGACCTCACAACTACTAAACCATGGCACCAAGTGTCACGTCCAATCCCCTCTTGAACACCTCCAGGGATGGTGACTCCACCACCTCCCTGGGCAGCACATTCCAATGGTTAATGACTCAGTGAAGAACTTGCTCCTCACCTCCAGCCTAAACCTCCCCTAGCACAGCTTGAGACTGTGTCCTCTTGTTCTGGTGCTGGTTGCCTGGGAGAAGAGACCAAACCTCACCTGGCTACAACCTCCCTTCAGGTAGTTGTAGAGAGCAATAAGGTCTCCCCTGAGCCTCCTCTTCTCCAGGCTAAGCAACCCCAGCTCCCTCAGCCTCTCCTCATAGGGCTTGTGCTCCTTCCAGTTTCTGCTACCCCAAATTGCAACATTCCTCTAAATATAAAACCCTTTGTCACTCTCATGCTTCTTTGGGCCAGTAATCTTGTTTTTTTCTCATAGACAAAGTGTTATGAGCATAATCCATAAGCACTGTAACGTGGTCTCCATAGCTGAAGACACTATTAAACCATTATTTCATTTTCACACTATAAACCAGCCACACAAACATGGATTGGGTGATAGCCATGATAAAAACAATGGCCAAAGCTTCGGTGGCAGGGCCAAATGAGCAACCCCTGAGGCACACAGCGTTGCTCCTGATACCAGAATATAACCTTCTGCCTTTTCACCTCGAGGGGGAAAATATTTCAGGTCAAAATAACTTTCAGCTGTGTTGCTGGTAGACAGGAGATTTCTGACTCCAGCCCTTCATTATCAACTGTGTATCTGATTTCCCTTATCAGAGTGAAAGTTTTCAGTGCTCCCCCCACCCCCACCCCAAAAGCACAGCCTCTGCAGTCTTGTGAGTGAGATGAGAATCACTGTTCTCCTGCAAAAATAATTGAGGCTGTAGCTTGGACCCAGATGTAACAGAAAAATGAGTTGAAAATAGACATCTCAGGTTCTGAGAGGGAAAGCTGCATCAGAAGGGCTCAGGGCATTCTTTCCAGGAGCCTCCTCATTGAATGCCAAAGCCAGGCTTTGAGGGAAACTTACTCACTAAATCTCTTCACTCCAGGAAAATGAGTTAGAGTCCCCAAGCCTGAGATATTTTTTTCTCTATCTATGCTGCTTGGCTTTGAGTCAAGATTAAGCACAGAATCACAGAGTCCCAGCATGATGGGGGTTGGAAGGGACCTCTGGAGACCATCTAGATCAGCCCCCTGCTAAAGCAGGGCCACCCACAGCAGCTTGCCCAGGCAGGTTTGAAACCTCTCCAGAGAAGGAGGACTCCAGAACTTCTCTGGGCAGCCTTCTCTAGGGCACCCTCACAGAAGTTTCTCCCCTATGTTCAGATGGAACCTCCTGGGTTCTGAGTTGTGCTGGTTAAAGCTACAAAACCTACCACAGACAAGCAAACAGCAATTAAGAAGGTTTTGTCCCTGGCCCATGGAATAAAAAGACTCCCATGTGACCCAAATGGGTGTGTGACCATGCTGGTTAGCTAAAGAACACAGTTTTAGGAGTCTCTAATCAGTTCAGAGAATCACAGAATCATCTTGGGTGGGAGAGATCTTTAACATCACCAGGTTCAACCATTAACCCCTCACTGCCAGGTCACTACTAAACCATGTCCTTCAGCACCACATCTATAGCAGCTTTTAAAACCCTCAAGGCAATGGGGACTCCACCAAGTGGAGTCCTCAGGGGAGACCTTATTGCTGTCTACAACTACCTGGAAGGAGGTTGTAGCCAGGAGGGAATTCGTCTCTTCTCCCAGGCAACCAGCACCAGAACAAGTGGACACAGTCTCAAGCTGGGCCAGGGGAGGTTTAGGCTGGATGTTAGGAAGAAGTTCTTCATAGAAAGGGAGATTGGCCATTGGAATGTGCTGCCCAGGGAGGTGGTGGAGTCACCATCACCGGAAGTGTTTAAGAAGAGACTGGATGGGACACTTGGTTTAGTTGATTAGATGGTGTTGGGTGATAGGTTGGACTTGATGATCTTGAAGGTCTTTTCCAATCTGGTTCATTCCATTCCATTCCATTCCATTCCATTCCATTCCATTCCATTCCATTCCATTCCATTCCCATAGTCAAATTCCTATCAGGTATCTGCCTAAGTGGGCAACCTAAAATACCCAAATGGTGTTTCTCTCTTGGGGGATGATTTCCTTGTCCTAGAGGAGTCTACTCATCAAACGGATTCTTCGAATAAAAAAAGCTCCCACCTCCTGCTAAAAACCATCTTGCAGTGCTATTTCATGCTGGGTAAGTTGCCCAGTGCCTGCTAATGAATTGTGAGCCTACCCCACTTCCTCAGATATGGATTTCCACCTGGCAGAAATAAAGCACAGAATTACTTTTCTTAGTTTTATGGGCCATGAGGAAAAAAAAGAACCCACAAACCACTGATGTCAGGACTTAAACATTGGCCAGCAAAGCAAATGACCACTCAAAGGAGAATTATAGAAGCATAAGGAATTGCCAATAAATAACACATCGATATGGAAAGCACAGCAGGAGCTACCGAGCACACCAGAGGAACAAAAGAAACCCCAATGTTCTTAACACCAAGATCCTAAACAATCCTGGCAGCACCTCCCAAGAGGACAAAGCCATCTATTGCAGTGACTCTGAAAAGGGCATTGGGATTCCTTAACAAACAGCCTGCAAAGCATTGCCTGGGCATGAATGCAGAAGTGTTAGAGGAAGCCAGGAACTTGTGAGAGGCTTGCTGAGCTGTGAAGTCATGCAGAGTTGTGCTGAGCCAGCATTTTCCAGTGTGAAGCAGGGCAAGGACTGAATTAGTTGAATTAGTGACAATTCAGAGGAGTGCAGCTCGGTGTTGCCTAAGTGTGGATGTTAAGAGTGGGACAGACCAAGTTATTTCTCTTGGAACTGCGAGGGGCTGGACATCTGCAGAACCCTACCAGAATGTTCTCATGACCAAGCTGTGCAACAGAATACAGAACTAACCAGGTTGGAGAAGGCTTTCAACACCATCGAGTCCAACCTATCACCCAACACCATCTAATCAACCAAACCATGGCACCAATTGCCTCATCCAGTCTCTTCTTAAACACTTCCAGTGATGGTGACTCCATCAGCTCCCTGGGCAGCACATTCCAATGGCCAATCTCTCTTTCAGTGAACAACCTCTTTCTAACACCCAGCCTAAACTTCCCCTGGCACAGTTTGAGACTGTGTCCTCTTGTTCTGGTGCTGGCTGCCTGGGAGAAGAGACCAATCCCCACCTGGCTTTCAGATAGTTGTAGATGGCAACAAGGTCTTCCCTGAGCCTCCTCTTCTCCAGGCTAAACATCCCCAGCTCCCTCAGCCTCTCCTCACAGGGCTGTGCTCCAAACCCCTCCCCAGCCTTGTTGTCCTTCTCAGCATCCCAACATCTTTCCCAAACGGAGAGGCCCAGAACTGGACACAGGACTCAAGGTGTGGTTTAACCAGTGCTAAGTACAGGGCAGAATGACCTCCCTGCTCCTGCTGGCCACACTATTTCTGCCACTGGCCTTCTTGGCCACCTGGGCACACTGCTGGCTCATGTTGAGCCAGCTGCCAAAATAATTCCATTGCTAAGCAGAGGATTCTCAGAGTGTTGTACTCCCCTGCTTTGGATGTAGCAAGCCACAGAGAAAGCTGGCATCTGTTTATGGAGGGAGGACTTACAAGTTGAAGTCTTTTCTCATTTGGATGCTACAGGTAAGTGTACAGAGGCAGAAATTCACACCGACCAGCCTGACCCACTAATCAAATGTGACTCTGCCTGTAACTAAAGAAGAAACTCAGCCTGCTTCATGAAGCAGCATTTCAAACAAGGAACCTAATTTAGCTGCTCTAAGTCACACTCCAGAGGAGCTGTCCCTGCTCCCCATTGACTGTGGAGGGAGGTAACCAACTTAACTGATTAAATTAAATGCCTGAAACTGCATGGTACAAACACCCTGCAAAGTGCCCTAAAAAGGGGAAGATTAGCACAGGGCTGCATAAAAGACCTTGAGCTGTATCCAACCTAAATTGCCCGGTCTTTCCAATTGCTGCTGGGTTTTGGTAGCTGCTGCTGCTAACAATTCACTGCATGAAATATTGTTCAGGTGCTGTACAACAGCTTAGCTCTGGAGCCAAATAACAGATCACAATAAACACTGAACTCCTGGATACAGGGGGTTTGTCCCTAGGATTCAGCTCAGGGCAGGGCTTGACAGCAGCAGAGCAGATGTGCTGAAGGGAGAACCTCTCGTGGTGTCAGAGAGAGAAAACTGGGGCTTCAGGAAAGAAGTTTACAGCAGTGTTAGAATCATAGAATCAATAAGAGATCATCAAGTCCAACCTATGACCTATACCTAACACCTCCTGACAATTAAACCGTGGCTCCAAGTGCCACATCCAAGCCTTTTTTGAACACCTCCAGGAGGATGAATTCCTCTCTCAGATAAAAGACCTTGTGGAACAAAGGGTAAACAAGTGCAACTCAAAGTAAAAATGCTAAGCATGACTCTGAAGCTTTTCCACAGCATTTTGGTGCACCTACTGCTTGGGAAAGGGGTCCCTCCTAGGGTTCAGCTTGATGTGTTCCCACAGAGATGCATCCTGAATTCATAGGTATTTAGGGACATGCCTGCATTAGCAGAGCCTCTGTATAGCTGATGTTTTCTCTGTTTGGGCTAATGGGGCTCCCTTGGCACTGCAGAGGTACTGTGCCCTACAAAAACTCTTCCAAGACAGCCTTGCTTCCATGGCTCTTCTCCTTTTCTTTTCATCCCTGCAGAGCTATAGCTTACAGAGGCTCATTTTACAGAATACCTCTCAGCTGACTTCAGTGGCCACCTTCTTGCCCCTGTTCACTGGAGCAAAAGTGTTTTTCTACCACCTCCCAGTCCTCCAAGTCCTGTTACTGGAAATGAAGTTTCGGTGTCTAAAGCACTGGAGCAGTTACTCCTGCCTATGGAAGATGGAAGCACTAAACTGTTAAATTAACAGCTGCAAACAGCTCATGGAATTGGGATAAAAGCAAATGAATGTGACTCCAAATCATTCTTTCTGAGCAAAACAGGTCCCCACACAGCCCAGGGCAGAGTCACCAGTGCTCAGGGCACAAAGCTATCAGCCTGGCAAGCAACCTGGCCGGGGCCATAACTCCACATCCTAACCCGACCTCTGCCAATGAGGCCAATCCATGTGGATAAAAAAACACTTAGAGAGAGAAAAACAATCTTGCAACTGATGGAGAAACCTTAACAAAGCATTGTGAAGCAGAGATATATTAAGCCCCACATTGCTGCTCAGCTGGGGGTATTTTTTTCTGGGCTGTTTCACCCATCCCTAGCCGATGATAGAAAAGTCAGCGCTCCATTGAACTTTCTAATAGCCAGGACATATTTCCTCCCCAACCCCAGCACTCTCTCTCGCTAGGAGCTTTCTCCTGAGCAGCATGACACAACATATTGTAGAGGGAAAATGATAATTAGAAGGAACATTCGAGCAGAGGAACTTGCCTGGAAAAATGCTTTAGTTAAATGGAGCGCTAAAGATTGTTTTTAACTTAATCTGTTAAACACACACACACTGACACACATACACACACACACATATACACAGAGGGGCTGAGCCTCCTCACCACTGCCATGGCTGCTCGCTGCAGTCTTGCAGTTGATAGATAGAGAACCAACCAGGAAGAGGAGAAGTCAATTCTTGTGTCAGTTTTCTGGAGGTTGTGGAGGTGCAGACTGACTCAAGGCACATAGAAGCACGGAATGGTAGGGGTTGGAAGGCACCTGTGGAGAGACAGAAAACAGAAATAAGCAGGTTGGAAAAGACCTTTGAGATCACAGAATCAAAAAGGTTGGGAAAGACCTCAAAGACCATCACGTCCAACCTATCACCCAACACCATCTAATCAACTAAACCATGGCACCAAGCACCCCATCCAGTCTCTTCCTAAACACCTCCAGGGATGGGGACTCCACCACCTCCCTGGGCAGCACATTCCAATGGCCACTCTCTTTCCATGAAGTATTTCTTCCTAACATCCAGCCTAAACCTGCCATGGAACAGCTTGAGGCTTTGTCCTCTTGTTCTGGTGCTGGTTGCTTGGGAGAAGAGACCAACCCCCTCCTGTCTACAACTGCCCTTCAGGTAATTGCAGACAGCAAAGTTTGCACCTATTATCTCTTGTCCTGTGACTGGGTACTACTGAAGAAAGACTGGCCTCATCCTCTTCACACCAACACTCTAACTATTTCTTAGCACAGGATCACCAAGGTTGGAAGAGACCTCAAAGATCATCAAGTCCAACCTGTACATTCATAACACCCCCTCAGCCTGTTCTTCTCCAGGCTAAAAGGCAGCAGATCCCCTCAGCCTTTCCTCATAACAGAACACTTAAGTACATCAAATACCTAAGCTCAGGAGTGAAATGCCACAGGAGATACTGGTGTCTCCCAGCTCTGTCCCACACTGTAGATGCACTGGCTGCTTCTTGCTCAGGAACTCTGCCCTCACCACAAAAAACATCCTTCTCAAGGGCTAGCACTGAAACCACTGGCATTTTCTGACAAATAGGGGTAATGAAGAAATATCTGTGGCAAACTACAGATACTGGAGGGAGAAAGAAACAGCAAAAGTTGTCCTGAGGGAAAGAAAATAACGTAAATCTATTGCCCTGACAGTCTGTTTCTGAATCAGTCTTTGGCTGCTGGGGCAGCTGAAGGGAGGTAATGGGAATCAGAAATATCTAATGTTTATGTTTGAAAATATTCCCAACCAGATTGGGTTTTGTTGGGTTTGTTTTGTTTTGTTTTCCACAACACATTATGAAAACTCCTAGATAGGGAATAAGGCTTTACTTAAATTCATATCTACATCTCCCTTCAAGATAACAACAGGGCCCCAATGATGCTCAGGTCCAACTCTGGCAGTCTCTGCACAGCAAAAATATACATTTGCTGTTAGAAAAGCATTAAACACCACCTCAAACACCTCAGAGGGTGTCCTTCTGCCATCGCCAGCAGAGGCTGCATTTCCTCTGCACTGACAGCTGAGCAGCATTTGCAGCAAGGCCGCCCTGGTGCTACAAAGTTGGGGAGGGGTTTGAAACACAAGCCCTATGAGGAGAGACTGAGGGAGCTGAGGTTGCTTAGCCTGGAGAAGAGGAGGCTCAGGGGTGACCTTATTGCTCTCTACAAGCACCTTAAGGGGGGTTGTAGACAGGCAGAGGTTGGTCTCTTCTCCCAGGCAACCAGTACCAGAACAAGAGGACACAGTCTCAGGCATCACCAGGGGAGGTTTAGGCTGGAGGTTAGGAGGAAGTTTGACACAGAGAGAGTGATTGCCCATTGGAATGGACTGCCCAGGGAGGTGGTGGAGTCACCATCCTGGAGGTGTTCAGGAGGAGACTTGATAGGGTGCTTGGTTGCATGGTTTAGTTGATTAGGTGGTGTTGGATGATAGGTTGGACACGATGATCTTGAAGGTCTCTTCTAACCTGGTCTGGCCTGGCCTGGTCTATTCTATTCTATTCTACTTTTATGGTGCAGCTCTTGCTGCCTGCTGCACTCCTTCAACTTAGAGTGGAGTTACAGGGTGAGGCTGCTCCCCAGGAATCACAGCCTGCCCTTTGGACAAGTTTCCAGAAACAAAGACTAAAACTGCTTGGTGCTGAACATCATATCTGGTCAATCCACTTGGAAATATTTCATGGAATAAGGAACTGTACTGCTTGGTGGTGGTTTGGCCAGATTCACAGTGATGGATCTCTAACAGCTATGGGGGTGCAGGGCTTTCAGAAGTACTCCCGAAGCCTAAGGAGGTGGCACAGCTCAGGCAAAAAGGCCCAAATTGTTTAATAGATGTGGTTTGCCAGGTGAATCTCCATCCTGTAAGTGCTCTGAAATGATCAAGATGGTTCTGTGTAGAGATTTGGGATTGAGATCATGAAGTGCCAAGTAGTGAATGATAAGAAAGATCAGGGGAGACTTTCGAGCAGGACCTGTTGTGACAGGACAAGGGGTGGATGGTTTGAAACTGAAAGAGGGAGATTCAGATCTAGAGAGAAGGAAGACATTTTTTCTACTGAGGGTGGTGAGAGCCTGGCCCAGGTTGCCCAGAGATGTGGGGGATGCCCCATCCTGGGACCATTGCAGGTCAGGTTGTTTGGGCTCTGAGCAACCTGCCCCAGCTGCAGATATCCCTGCTGACTGCAGGGAGTTGGACTAGATGACCTGTAAAAGTTCCTTCCAACACCAACTAGTCTATGATCATGCTGCACAGAAGGAAGCAAGCAGTGCTCAAATTGCAACAGGATGAGGTGGGAGAGGGAGTTTTCCTCCTGCTTGTAGCTCTGCCTGAGCCTGCCAGTGTAGAGCAAAGCGAGATCAATACAGCACCTTGTGTGTTCTCCACAACAGAGACTTTTCTCTCTTTTCTGTATTAGTGTTAAGATTTCTTTTCTGGTAACCTTCTACTTTTCTCCTTCAACCCTTGGTTTCCTTTTGTCTTCAAACACAGAGAGAAAAGAATGTAAAAGCAGAGCTGGATTCCAGCTCTTTCCTGGAGGCACAGGGCAGTGCACCAGAGCTTGTTTGCACTCAGGCTCCTTTCGGTAGCGCTGCAAAGTCAGGCTGGGACAGGATGGCTCTGGGTCAGCATTACAACCATCTTCTCCCATACTGGTATTCAAAAACCTTTCAGAGCAGCATTACAGTCCCTGGCATGGATAAGAATTGGTGACCATTTCATCTGGGTATGAATTGGTGACCATTTCATCTGGTGACTTATCTTGGAAAATCAAAGAAGCAGCGGGGTTGCACTAGAAGACCTTTAAAGGTCCCTTCCCACCCAGCTGATGATTCTAAAAGAGACCTCACAGGAAACTATAAAACCTGCCACCCAGGAAAATCATACAACAGATCCCCAGTGGAAGAGGAAATAGGTCTAAAGAAGAGCCATGAAACTCTTAATACATTCAGAAGCTTCCCTCATGATTAACTATTGCAATTTGGGGTGCTTTAATGGTCCTCTTTGGCTAAAAATCCTGTGTGGGAGATGAAATTAATCTGGCAGCCCTGGCCCAGTCTCACCCTCTGCATCCTTCCACCCACTGCTCAGACAAATTGCCTTGTCCCAGGAGAGGTTAGAGCCTGGGTATCGTTCGCTTATCGCACCCTGGGTCTACAAATCTGCTCTTCAAGCCTGCGTAAATCTTGATCCATTGCACCCTTGAAAAGAAACCAATTCCTTGAGGCCAAATGAGAAGATAAGAGGATAATCCAACAGCGTGATGATGGACACTGAGTAATTATCCAGTCCCTGTGGATGGAAGCACTGGGGGCGATTCTGCGTTAGGAGGAAGGGAGTCAGAGGAGGCAAAGCTCTCCAGCAGGATCTCTGCAGCAGGCTCTCAGCACGAATGATACATTCCTCCTGGTTGCATTTTATGCTTCCAGTAAATTTTGTGTAGGTGGAAAGTGCCACCTTCATAACCCTGGAGACCCAGATGCTGTTGCAGAGGTTATTTCTTTTCCTGACACCACCTATAAACTACTATGGCTTTTTTGGTTTGTTTCTTTCTGGTTTTTTTTTTTCCCCCTTTCTCCCTCTATTCTTTTATGACATAATGGTGTCCAAATTCTCTCTTCATGCAGGCAAAACAGGGAAGCAATATTCACAGGGAGCAAACCTGCAACTGCTCAATGACTAACTCCCAGTTCTTTTAGCCATGCCATAATCTCACAGTGGTGCTCCAAGTGCTCCTCATAACAGGAATAAACTCTGGCACCTTCTACCCAGGAAGGCTACAACTACAACCATGGAGAACTATCAGGTTAAATATTCCAAGCAAGGCAAAGCTTGCCCTGGTCCTGTTAGAGCATTACAGGCTTCCTCAGCAGCAGTGGGAGAACTTCAAGCCCCCAGCATCACTGGGTTTGATTTCTGGGTAAAAAGTTCAAAACAAAACTCAAGCCCAATAGCTGATCTCCTTGCAAAACATGTGTCACCTGTAAATACCCACCACATATGGCTAAGTGCTGCAGCTCCCTCATTTACACTTTGTCTGCAGGTGGCAAACTAAACCCAGGAAATAAGTAAACTGTAATAGAGAAGTTACACGTTGGAGAAAAATAAAGAGTTAAAGAAGCATTTCCACATCAGAGGAGCTTTGACTTCGCTACCATCACCTCTGTGCAGAAAATCATCTGAAGGACCTCAGCCCATGGCCATGAAGATCCTGTTGGTGGATTGTTTAGTCTGGAGAAGAGGAGGCTAAAGAGAGACCTCCTTGCTTTGTACCCCTGAGAGGAGGTCATAGTGAGGTGGGGGTTGGTCTCTTCTCTCAAGTAACTAGTGATAGAGCTAAAGGAAATGGCCCCAGGTTGTGCCAGAAGAGCTTTAGATTGGATATTAGAAAGAATTTCTTTCCTGTAAGAGCGGTCAGGCACTGGAACAGGCTCCCAGAGGTGATGGAGTCACTACCCCTGGAGGGAGGTGTTCAGAACCCATATAGATTTGGCACTTAGGAACATGGTTTAGTGGGCACGATGGTGTTGGGTTGATGGTTGGACTTGCCAGTCTTAGAGATCTTTTTTCAACCTTACTAACTCTATGATCCTACCCTGTTGAGTGGAAAATACCATCTCCCCCTTCCTCTAATTTTACCTTCATGATGCCAATGTAAATAACTGTATCTCTAACTGCATCACTGCCTTTACTTTTGTCAGGACTGCTCCATCTGCCTACTCCTTGAAGGACAGACACAAAGCCATTGTGTGTCAAATCAGGATGTGCTTTTCTGAAGACATCTCTAAATGGGAAAGATTGTGACTAATCTTTCCCTTTTATCAGGGAAATAATTGTCTGTGCTGGGCAATTTGGGGAAGTACAATGCAGGAAACAGTAAGCAGGTATGTGAACAAACAGGATGAGTCAATGTTGTTTTTGTTAAGTCAAATTATGATCAGAAATCTCCTGGAGTTCTTTGAGGAAGTTGCTGAGCTTATAAACAACAACAGCAACAACAAAAGGATTGGTCAGCACAGCACAGCTGGATCTCCAAAAGACTTTCATTTCCTCCCTAGGGGTCTTAAAGGAGTGAGCCCACCACGGGATAAAAGAGCAGCTCATTTTGTGGATCGAATAATTGCTCATTAGAAACAAAAGCTGAGGATGGTTCTTGCTGGTTTCTGGCAAGGTGTTTGCTAGAACTTCTTTTGCTCCACAATTCTACATGACCTCCAAATGGGGCAAGAACACCCATGTGGAAAATTGCCCAAAAGGCAAGAAAATTATTTGCAATAACCACACCTGAAGTTTATCTCCAAGGCATGTAAAAGGCTCCCGTGACACATGGAGAGAGGCCTCGAGCACAAGCCCTACAAGGAGAGGCTGAGGGAGCTGGGGTTGTTTAGCCTGGAGAAGAGGAGGCTCAGGGGAGACCTTCTTGCTCTCTACAACTACCTGAAGGGAGGTTGTAGCCAGTAGGGAGTTGGTCTCTTCTCCCAGGCAACCAGCACCAGAACAAAGAGGACACAGTCTCAAGCTGCACCAGGGCAAGTTTAGGTTCGAGGTCAGGAGAAAGTTCTTCCCAGAGAGAGTCGTTAGCCATTGGAATGTGCTGCCCAGGGAGGTGGTGGAGTCCCCATCCCTGGAGGTGTTTAAAAGGGGATTGGACGTGGCACTTGGTGCCATGGTTTAGTCCTGAGGTCTGTGGGGACAGGTTGGACTCCATGATCTTTGAGATCTCTTCCAACCTGGGTGGTTCTGTGATAAAAAATAAATGGCAGAGGAAATTCAGTGGGAGGGAATTTGTGACTAGATAGATTATAGGTGTCTGGACTACACTAAATAGATGACAGTGGATGAAGAAGAGTGAAAAACGAGACAAACCTAGGAAATTATCAGGTGTGTGGAAGAGATGAGCGTGGAGTGACTATTCAGCTTCTTGCAATATGAAAACAGGGTAGGTCCTAATGAAAAGTGTTGGCAACAAGGGTAACACAGATAAAAATGTCTTGGGTATGGTTGGGTTGGGGTTTTTTTATCACAAAATAAAGAATTGCTTTGAAGAGCTCCCTGTCACAGGCTGAAATGATGAATAGATTGGGAAAAGATTCATTAAGATAAGTCATGTTTGTTGTGGTTGCACATAGCAAATGTATTACACATTACCCAGCTCAAAAAGCACTGAACTCCAGAAGCTGGGAAAACCATCCTGTTAAGATCACCTTTTTTTCCCCTTACAGATGCCATCCTAGCTAACCTGCTCTTGGCTACTGTCAACAGCAAGGCAGGGAGTTGCATAGGTCTTGAATCCAGCACCCTACAGCAGTTCTTCCATTTTCACTCCACAGCACAACCACCACTTGAGTCTAGCTGGCAGTTCAGGCTGCCTGGAGGGGAAACTGGGAGCAGCTACTTCTGGAGGGGCAGGAGGCCTACCACAATTCTGGGTTTTATGGCCATTTATGCCTCATATTGCATTTATTGTCTTTTCATTGCACCTTCAATAAACCTTGATTTGCAACAAGGTGGCTTAAGACCACGTAAAAAAAAAAATGGCCTTAAAAAAATGATTGTCTGTCTATAAAAGCAATGATAAAATTCATTCTTAATAACCTTCTTCATTACCTGTGTTAATGAAGCCAGCTGAAAGGACAAGAGCATGGTAGAGTCAAACACGGTGTGGGAAAGCACTGCTGGTTCTCAGTAGAGAGGCATGGGGGCTAGAAACAAAACAAAACAGAGAGATGATGCACTGTGACCACAGCCTCAAATCTGCCCTCTTCCAGCCCCATCTCTTCCTTTCCTGCTACCATAAGAGGACTGGGAGGTTTTTGGAAGGTGCTTGGCTGTGCAAAGCATCCAGAAAACATCCTGCTCTTGCCCCTCTTCAAAGACCACTTGAAGTCAAAGGGGCTCTTGACTGCATTGCTTGGCTTTCAGGCTTCAGTTCGGTTGAAGCCAGGATTATCCGTGGTGGATAAGTGTTGGGGAAGCAGTGCTACACTGTCTTTCTCAGTCCATTCATTGCAGACCCACACCAGCTCCCCAGACACCCAAGACAAGAAAAGTTTACCCCTCTCTCAGTTCGTTTTTGCACTCCATCTGCCCAGAGGCACAGGACACCCTTCTCCCTGTCGCCTCCTCAGCGCTGCTCAACTGATCAAACTCAGACCCTTTCTTCAAAGCTTCTGTACATTTCTGATTTCTACTGAAAACCACTCCCCTGATGGTTGTCTCTGGTACATTATTAATGAACACAGATACCATCTTTTTGTGTGCTAGCTATCATCTCCATCCCATAAGAGGCTGCTCCCCCCCCCCCCCCCCCCCCCCAGTGTTATTTAGGAGCATGTGGGTTGCCTTGTCACTTTGGCTGAGTAATGAAAGGGTATAGAAAACAGCCTGAGACCTGGTACTGGAGACATGTAATTATTTCTGATATTGAGAGAGCTTGTGAGCTGGGGGTTTTTCTATTATTTGTGCTATGACAATTGTATCTGAATGTTTACTTTTTAGCCTTAGCCCATATTTAACAAGCTCAGGAGATGGATGCATTAGCAGGGTTTCTAAGGGGAAAAGAGAGTAATAGAGTGTTTAGTCTCCTTTGCTGGTGTGTGAACCTTTCTGAAACGTGGGTTAGAGAAGCTTGGAGCTTCCCTGAGTGACTGTTTAAGTTGGGTTTTGTCCTGTATATTTTTACCAGTGCTTAATGCCACCTAACAAACACATCATGGCACGAGGCTCTGTGGTGATGCAGCCCCTTGCAGGCAGCAAATTCAATCCCACGCTAGTGGCTAGGCTTCTGTGATTCTAAGGGTGTGTTGAAAGGCAAGCAATGGCACACACAAACAGAATATGGATTGTGAAAGGCACACTGCATATTTAATTTGCAGAAGAACACACCAGAGCAAAGATCTGAGCACTCAGTTTTTGTCTCCAAAACGCAGAGGCTGCTCTAGACGCTGTCTGGTTGGGAGCAAAGGGGAAGAAAGCCTCAGAGTTGAGAAAAAAGGCAGATTGTGTGACTCAACTACAGTGAAAATGAGCTGTGATCCATCGGGAGAGAGAGAGTCTGGCACTTGCCTCACCTTCATCCGTGCTGCTTCCTCTCCTGCTGCTTGAAGATAGCCAAGAGCTTCCTTTTTAATCAAGGACCATTGGAAAGCACCAGCGGGCTCCCACTCACGACGCATTGATTGGCTTCCAACCGCCGTGACAATTGCATCCTGTAATCAAAATAGCAATCATTAATGGCACAATTATTCCCCTCCTCCACACACATGAACAACACACACACACACTCTTGTACCACTGAGTAGCGATTCAGAGCTGCAGATGACAAACAATGTGCAATATATGCCGGGGAAGGGCGCTTGTCCCCAGCCTCCCACCGGCACCTCGCTCCTCCGATGCTCCAGGTGTTGATGGCAGAGTCTGTGGAGCAAGGAGCTGGTTAGAAACTCATACAAGAATCTAAAGGAATCAAGATGGGAATCCATGTTGATGTGGTTGTCATTCTTTCAGTGTGCCTTCCCCTCATCCTGCCCATCTATGCTGCTTGAGCATCCCTCATAGGATTTACCTGTTGAGCTGCTGGTTTCCATCCCCACCACTCCGTCCTGTGTGGCTGTGGCGCAGTCATGCTCATGGGGATGTGTGATCCTCTGACTGCTCTGAACACAGAGCTGTGGCAGTTCATTCTGGAGACACCTAACTGTGCTTCCAGCTTTTCCTTTCCTCTCCACTTCTTCACCTGTTTCCAGCTCCCTTTCTGATGTTTCCTACACTCAGCACAGGGACAGGGGTTTCTCTCCCACTCTCTCTTCTTTGGACATCCTCCTCCATCAGTGGCTCAGAACTCCACTTTAGCAAAACTGCCTTTTCCCTTTCTTTTGAGCATGAAATCCACAGGAAAGATATCCAGATGAAAGATGAATTTGTTTAACCTTAACAATTGCAAACCAGAATAAAACATGGGAGCTAAAGTATCAGCTAAAGGCCATCTCCCAACCCAATCTCTTGCTACAGCTGGGTGGACAATAGACCTCACAGCCTGTACTAAAGGCAGGATAAAAGATTGTGGTGTAAAAATCAGTCTGTGTATTGTGTTTGATGAAGTGAAAGGGAATTTGTTCAGTTTTGTCAGCCAAGGTCTAGTGTTCACTTAGAAGTTTCACTTGACTCCCCAGTTAATATACTTTTACAAACATTTGTGGTGAAGGTTAATTTGTGGAGGTTGTTCTTCTGCAACAAAGAGGTTGCAAAGCTGCATTCTGGAGTGTCAGGACAAGAGAAGGATTGACAGCTTCAAAATCACAGAATCATAGAATCCTTAGGGTTGGAAGGGACCTCAAGGATCATCCAGTTCCAACCCCCCTGCCATGGGCAGGGACACCTCACACTACAGCAGGTTGCTCACAGCCACATCCAGCCTGGCTGCAAACACCTCCAGGGCTGAGGCTTCCACCATCTCCCTGTGCAACCTGTGCCAGCCTCTCACCACCCTCAAGGTGAAAAACGTCTTCCTAACATCCAATCTGAATCTACCCATTTCTAGTTTGTTTCCATTTCCCCTAGTCCTACCACTACCTGTGATCCACACCTTTGCTCTCTTCTTCCCCACAAAGGTGTGCACTGACCTCAAGCCTATTTTGTGCAAAAATTTCTTCCCTCTAGTTTTCCATTTGGGGGTTTATTTCAGATTTACTTCTTGTAAACAGCCATCCATTCCTCACACTCATGCTGGTTTTCCTCCCTTTACAAACACCCCTTAAACATCCTCGAGGGAACCAAAGCCCAGAGGAGTCCACCTTAGAGCAATGAATGCATATACAGTATCACTGTATAACTAAGGTTGGAAGAGACTTCATTGAGTCCAACCTATCACCACAGACCTCATGAGTAGACCATGGCACCAAGTGCCACGTCCAGTCTCCCCTTGAACACCTCCAGGGACAGTGACTCCACCACCTCCCTGGGCAGCACATTCCAATGATGAACGACTCGCTCGGTGAAGAACTTTCTCCTCACCTCGAGTCTAAACCTCCCCTGGCACAGCTTGAGACTGTGTCCTCTTGTTCTGGTACTGATTGCCTGGGAGAAGAGACCAACCCCTTCCTGGCTACAACCACCTTTCAGGTAGTTGTAGGGGGCAATGAGGTCACCCCTGAGCCTCCTCTTCTCCAGGCTAAACAACCCCAGCTCCCTCAGCTTCTCCTCACAGGGCTGTGCTCCAGGCCTCTCCCCAGCCTTGTTGCCCTTCTCTGGACACCTTCAAGCATCTCGATGTCCTTCTTAAACTGAGGGGCCCAGAACTGGACACAGTAACCTGTCACAGTATACCTGTCAATGGAGACTGGGGATGGAGCAGCAAGGATCCAACAAGTAAATGATGCCCATTTCCAGTATGTGTGGATATTCCATAAGCTCTTACCAGGAATGTGTGGCACCTTTGGTGGGAGCGTGAGAACTGTTGACTGAAGGGTGGTTGTAGCCAGGAAGGGGTTGGCCTCTTCTCCCAGGCAACCAGCACCAGAACAAGAGGACACAGTCTCAAGCTGCGCCAGGGGAGGTTTAGACTCGAGGTGAGGAGGAAGTTCTTCACTGAGCGAGTCATTCGGCATTGGAACGGGTTGCCCAGGGAGGTGGTTGAGTCATCGACCCTGGAGGCGTTCAAGGGGAGATCGGACGTGGCACTTGGTGCCATGGTCTAGTCATGGGGTCTGTGTTGATAGGTTGGACTCGATGATCCTCGAGGTCCTTTCCAACCTAAGTGATACTGTGATACTGTGACTGGGCCAGCTGCTCACAGACCTTCTCCTTGCTGTCCTGCCATTAGGTCAGAAGTGGCCTGCTGATACAGTAGGATGGAAAAGCTTTCAGTGTAATGTGCAGGTAACTATAGAGGGTTTGAATCTACAGGATGGATTGATTGCAACATTTCACCAGCACTACACTTACTCCTATGTGCCTTTGCAGGCAAGCAGGAAAGAATGCATCTTCATTTTCCACTTCTGGGATATGACGAAGCGGCTCCCAGACCTGAAATTAGATGGAGACTTTACAAAACATTACTCACAAAGAAATCTCTGGCCAATAAAAACATGATTTCTCTTTACTCCCCTCCAATGCATCTCCTGGAAATGCTCTCATGGCATCAGATTCTGATTCTTTCTCCCCTTTCTCACCTGACTTCCAGGCATCTACGGGAGGAGAAGGCTCTTCTGTAATCAGTCTGAGATAGCAACACAAACCTCTCACACTGGGAGCAGCATTTTTCTTGTCAGCCTGCATCAGACTGACTTATTAGCAAGTCATTAGCAATGAGCAAATCTCAAGAGTTTGGAGTTTCATTCTGTTCTTTTCCAGATTAATATTTAAATGTGTTTGTCTTTATTACATTTCTCCAGCCTCATTCTGATCTGTTTGGCCTGGAAATCAAGGCTGAGGATTTGGGAGTCTGAATCACCTTGGCACAGCCCACGAGCTAGATGCAGAATAAATTGGTGATGCCTGCTGGTTGCACTGGATAGCTCAGCACTGAAAAACATCATCAGATTGGATTTAGGACCTACAGCAGAAGAAAGCAGAAAAGTAGAAAGGGAGAGCTTCTTTGCACCAGCACCCCCTGGGCCCTACTGTCATTTTCCTCCAGGCTCCCTTGCATTCCACAGTCACTTAAAGCCAGTTTCAAGGCTGCTCATTGAATATTGAAATCTTTTTTTCCAACCAAAACCAAATCAAGTCCAACCCTTATCTAACTCTGCTAAGGCTGGTGCTAAACCATGACCTTCAGCACCTATTTTAAACACCTTTAGGGCTGTGAGTTCAACCACCTGCCTGGGGAGCCTGTTCCAGAGGGAAGTTTCTTCTAATGTCCAACCTAAATCACCCCTGGCACACCTTGAGGTCCTTCTTTCTTGTCCTGTCACTTGTTGCTAGGGAGAAGAAGGTCTCTCCTCCGCCTCCTCTAGATCCCAGTTTCCTCAGCCACTCCTTAGAAAAGCTGTTTTCTAGACCCTTTGACAGGTTCTTTGTCCTCCTCTGGACACACTTCAACACCTCACTGTCTTTCCTGTAGTGAGGAGCCCAAAACTGAACTCAGTACTCAAGATGTGGCCTCACCAGTGCCAAGTACAGAGGGGAAATTAATTCCCTGGTCCTGCTGGTCACACTACTGATGATGCAAGCTAGAATGCTGTTGCCCTTCTTGGCCACCTGCCCACACCCTGGCTCATCTTCAGCCAGCTGTCAAGCAACACCCCCAGGTCTTTCTCTAAGGGGCAGTTTCCAGCCACTCTACCCCAAGCATGGAGCACTGCAGGGGTCTGTTGTTACTCCAGTGCAGGATCTGACACTTGACCAGGCAGAGGCAAACCGCAGTGCAAGGCAGAACCTTGGCTGGATTACTTCACCCATGACTGAAGACCCAGGATGGTCTTTTGCTGTGGGATCTGCACACTTTCCTGGTCCACCTTTAAGACATCCCTTCTTGCAGGTGATGGGTGCTTCTGCTTTCAAGTGAGATCAAATGTGGCAACATCTAAAGTAGCTTTTCAAATCTCAGTAAACAGCTCAGGACAGTTTTAAGAGCCTCTTTTGTTGCAGCTTGTTCAGCTGCCTCTAGAGCCTTGCAGCAGAAAGGAGGACCCAAATGTTTAAAATGACAAAAAGTCTTCCCTTGCTCACTTCTATTAAGCAGCACATTTATTTCCAGGCACACACACTTTTTATTGTTAACAACTAGTTCTGACCTACATCAGGGACTCCAGCCAAGAATGGCTATCAACTAGGGTTCATTCCAACTCTCAAAGAACCTAAACAGCTCCCTCAGCCACAATTTTCCAGCAGCTGGACTGTTGGAAAGAAGGCCAAGATCTTCACAAAAGCAAACCCTGCCTTGCAGAGGCTTTGCCTCGAGGAGAGACTTGCACAGCTACCATTCACGCCAGGCCCTGGATTCGAGGCAATTCCCACTGCAAGGCAAAAAACCAGAGTAATAACAATAAAAAAAACTTGTCTGGCTCCTCTCTTACATGAACAGACACAAAAGCAAAAACATCTGCAGCATGGTGTTTCCTTAAAGAGCATTATTATTAACTGGAAACAGCAGCCAGATCCATCATGTTCAGCATGCCCCACATCACCGCTTCGCTAAACACCGCCGATTATTTCCCTGTAATTGCCTTCCTGAGCTGTCTAGCAGCCTCAATTCATTTCCATTAAGGCTGGGGAGGATGAGATCACTTAATATTACCCCAACCCTCCTTTATTTCCCCCTCCCTGTTTTTGGCAGTCCTGTGGTCACTGCCCTCCCCTCAGTCACAAAAGGTAAAGTTTAGCACTTGGCGCTGGAGCGGCTGAAACGATGGTGAAGTGTTGGCTCATTTTCACCACGTGTGTTTTCCCCCTCTTCACTTGAGAGGGGAATTTATTTGTGCCCTGCAGAATAGAATAGAATAGAATTAACCAGGTTGGAAAAGACCTTCGAGATCATTAAGTCCAACCTATCATCCAACATGATCTAATCAACTAAACCATGGCACCAAGTGCCTCATCCAGTCCCCTCTTAAACACCCTCAGTGATGGTGACTCCACCACCTCCCTGGGCCAATCACTCTTTCTGTGAAGAACTTCTTCCTAACATCCAGCCTAAACGTCCAGTAAAACTTAAGCACCAAAACTGAGATCCCAGCCCTACCGATCTTACATATGGTTATTTATTGAGGCTGTTCACTTTCTGGTGGTCAATATAAAGCCAAAGATCTGTAGTAGATTCAATTAGATTAAGCAAAGCTTTGACTTTTAAGGGTTAAGTTGCTCTAGCAACATCACAGCCCATTCACACTGTGGGAGCTCAGGTCTCATGGGACAGAGCTCCTTAAGCAGATGCTCACATGAGCTCAGTACCCCCAGTTGTGCCAGATTTTTAAAAGAACCTTCATCCTCAGATAACAAATTCAATAGCCCTAAAACTGTGAAATGTGAGAATGGATATTGAGCAGTTTTTTGAGATAGGGGAATTATTTTAGTTGATAGGCTTACAAATCTGGCTCCTAAAAACTGGATGTCAGGAAGAAATTCTACACAGAGAGAGTGATTGCCCATTGGAATGGACTGCCTGGGGAGGTGGCGGAGTCACCATCACTGGAGGTGTTCAGAAGGAGACCCGATGGGGTGCTTGGTGCCATGGTTTAGTTGATTAGAATAAACCTTTATTAGAATAGAATAAACCAAACCAGGTTGGAAGAGACCTTCAAGATCATCGTGTCCAACCCATCAACCAATCCAACCCACCCAAACAGCTAACCCATGGCACCAAGCACCCTATCAAGCACCCCATCAATCAGGCAGACAAGAGTTTCATACAATCAACCAGGTTGGGAAAGAGATCATCAAGTCCAACCTATTACCTAATACCTCCTGACAACTAAACCATGGCTCCAAGTGCCACATCCAAGCCTTTTTTGAATGCCTCCAGGGACAGCGACTCCACCACCTCCCTGGGCAGCACATTCCAATGGCCAACAACACTTTCTGTGAAGAACTTTCTCCTCACCTCCAGCCTAAACTTCCCCTGGCACAGCTTGAGACTGAGTCCTCTTATTCTGGTGCTGGTTGCCTGGGAGAAGAGACTAACCCCCACGTGGCTACAACCTCCTTTCACTCCTGTTACATCCCTGTGCTTTGCACAGAACAGCCTGATAGAGGAATGAAATAACTCACAGAAACAAGCCCCCTGGCCTGGTAGCATCCAAGTGCCAACACCAGGCTGACAAGTCATCTGCTGATCTTTTGACTTTGGTCGCTGCAGAGAGTTAATTTAAAAAGTTCTGGATGTAGATTAAGTTTCTACCCTCAGAAGTTATCATCAGTGCCTCACCTGCCTTGAGATGAGGACTGAATGTTCTTTGATAAATGGATGGAAGGCTTTGCCTGGCTTCACCAAGTGTCTGCATCTTCCTCTGGAGGATTTATTCCTTAGCAGAGTCTGTGTCATCTCCTGGGCTGCAGCTGTGTGCAGGGAGTGTGGTTGTCCTCCAGCCATGAAGCAGCCTCCACCTGCTCCTATCAACAGAACTACTTGGATGGGTTGAGATGATACTGGGTTTGATGCCAGGATCATCTCTTCACAATAAAATTGATATGAAGAGAGCAATCCCTCCATCAGATATGCTCAAATGCTGCTAGTCTGGGAGGATTGCTAACATCTCCATTACAGTGGCAGTGCTGGCTCTGCCTCACTGGGGCTCTGCTTTTGAGAACAGGATCCAGAATGCCACATCTCCATGTGCCTTCTCCTAATTTTCTGCACATGAGGCTTTCAGTTCTGATTTGTTTTTCCCCTTCTGATAACTGCTAATCTCATAAAGGAACTATCACATATTTCAAATCTCTCCTGTTCTGCCAATTACAACACTTTGATGCAGTGATCTTTTGATGTTGCTACAACCTCATTTTTCCTTTAATTCCCAGTGCCACTGCTGTTGGAGTCTGACCTGATCTGACCCCATGCTCCCCCAAAATGTCAGCTGTCAGAGAGAAGCCCAGAAGGGTTCAGTCAGGGCTTTCTATACTCATTCCCTAGCTGGGCTGTGGAAGCGCCAGGTAAAACCTGGATCCACACAGCCTGCGCTCCCCTAAGCTCTGCCACTGCCCTGTGCCAGCTGATCAGATTGAGGATTAAAAGACCACTTGAAAAGCCTGCAGAAACAGCTCAGAGAACTGTACACTATTCAGAGGATCCCAATTACTGCAGAAATGTGCATTCCACACTGACACCTCCATGGGGGTATGAACAGCAAACATGTATACACTACTGGTATAGAAAGTGGCAGAGAAGAGGAAATACAATTAACAAGAAGGATCATTCAGAATGGAGGGACCCCACCTTATCTTTCCAGTCCTCAGCTTCTAAAGTAACATTGGAGCTTTCTTTTTCAGGATTACTGGGTTTACCAGTGCATGCTTCAAACCATCTCTATCCCCATCTTTGAGTGCACCCCAGCACATTGAGCCTCTGGGCTCCCACTCCTCAGCTCTGCTGGCACCTAGAGATTGCAAGCATCACAGAATCATAGAACCATAGAACAGCTGAGGTTGGAAGGTATCTTTGGGATTATCAAGTCCAAATCATTGAATCATAGAATTGTTAGGATTGGAAGGGACCTCAAGGATAGGATAGAATAAACCAGGTTGGAAAAGACCTTTGAGACCATCAAGTCCAACCTATCACCCAACACTATCTAATAATTAAACCATGGCACCAAGCACCCCATCCAGTCTCTTCCTAAACACCTCTAGCAATGGTGACTCCACCTCCTCCCTGGACAGCACATTCCAACAGCCAATCACTCTTTCTGTGAAGAACTTCTTCCTAACATCCAGCCTAAAGGATCATCCAGCTCCAACCCCCCTGCCATGGGCAGGGACTCCTCACACTAGAGCATGTTGCTCACAGCCACATCCAGCCTGGTTGCAGGCTCTGAGCTCACAGCCACACTGCTACTGCTAAACCACTACCACCAAACCCCATTCCTAACCACCCCATCCACTCATCTTTTAAAAACCTCCAGTGATGGTGACTCCACCACTTCCCTGGACAGTCTATCCAATGCTTGGCAATGTTTTCTGGGAAGAAATCTTTCTTAATGTCCCACCTGAACCTGCCCTGACACAACCATCAGGCTGAGCCCTTGCCTGCAATTGCAGAATGGAGGAAAAGCAGGGAAAAGGGAAAACTGGGGGACTGCTCCTGGCTTCTAAAATGCACAATTCACCCCCAAAATAATTAATTAAAAACTAAGTAGGCTAGTACAGACTTATGCAACACTTGGCCAGCTCCTAATTTTGACTTCAGTGGCATGCAGTGATTTACACAAGCTGGGTGCCTATCACTATATAGATATATTAGGGCCTGTGGGGATCAGGAGGAATTCAAGTATAAGAAAAAATGAAATATGGAACTAAACAGCCTCAAAATGTGTCTGAGAGCTTCCAGAATGGAAAAAACACTCTCCAAGGACACAGTGGAAAATCATTTGGGGAGTGAAGCATCCATGAGATCTTCTTCGGGTCAGATCCCTAACAATTGTGTGAGGGATTTATTCATTCCAGGGCTTCACCATGGGGCTGAGGGTTACATTCTGTGCACAGAGAGATTATTCTCTGAACTCAAGGCAGGAAAGAAAGAGAGGTCATCATTTCTCATGGACAGGCAAGGAGACAGAATAGGACAAAGAGACAGGCTTGTTACCATTTATCAGCACACACACTAATAAGAGAAAAGCAAAACTTGCTTTGCATGGGGCTAAACAGACTAAGGAGCCCAGGGGACATAGTTTTGTCTGTTCCTCAGTCTCTTGGGCATAAGGGAAATTAAAACATGACCAGCATGCCACCCAGACAGTGATGCTGTTAGGGTCAGCCAACAGTCAAGAAACCACTCTGAGAGCCACAAATGAGCTTCTTTTCCCTAGGGAACCCAAAAGCTTGTGAAGTTACTTTAAATGTTTTGCTGTTAGCCTGAGGTGGGAATATGCAGTTGAACTGTCTCCTCTGGCCAGGTCAGATCACAGAGTCATCCATGCCTAAGCCTGAGCAGACAAAGGGAAAGGTGCACCCCACTTTCCAGTGCAAGGCATCAGGGCCTCCCAACTCTGCAGTCTCACACTCCTCCAGGGCACTGTGTGCTGCCTGCTTTGTCCAACCACCTAAGTTATCCTTCCCCACAGCTCATGAGATTCTGGGATTTGCTCCTAGAGTCATTCTTCTCCCCAGCTCTTTGCTGCTTCTGCCTTGGTACAGCACCGAGTCTCTGAGGGAGCCAAGATCCCCAACCTCTGCGTCAGGCTGACTCCTCTAATGGCTAACGAGGAGGACACATTTCCACTGCACAAAACCTTTAATTTAATTTTGTAAGGCAATCAATAAGCCAATGATTATAATATTCCCTTTCCTTGCCCTTGCTCAGCTCCGTGTCAGCTGGGTAATGTCACCGAGTGGAAGCCATTACTAGTCCTCCAGGGCTATTATGCCAAATGAGGAATCGCTGCACATTCGCCCACAAACAGCTGCTAATGTTTAATTTTCTACATAAAATGCTCTGGAAATACAGATGCAATGCACTGAGCAGCTGTCAATGCTCTCTTTGCTTTGTGCACTGGCTGCGGAGGGCAACGCTGCTCTCCAGCATCACCGCCGCTGCGCGAGATTGAATGCGGCAGCACGAGGTGAGGTCGCAGCTAAACCCCCTGCTCCCAGCAGCTCCAGCTGCTGGGCTTGCACATTGCAGACACATTTCAGGCTTGAATATGTTGTCAAAAAGAAGTAAAACAAAAAGTCACTTCCAAGCAGGGAATGCTTCCCCCCCCCCCCCAACTTCCTTTCTTGCTGCACATCAAAGAGAGTTGAATTTTGTTCCCTGTACCCTAGGAAGCCGAAATGTGAGGGGTTTTTTTCCCCCCCAGCTTACCTGCATGAAGTTTGATTTCTTCTGATTTCACTTTCTAGGTGGGGACCAACGGCTGAATGAAGCTGGATGTTGCCAGTGGTCTCCAGGCACAATGGGTTTTCACCAGTTCCTCTAGCGCTACACATGAAATCAAACCATCAAAAAGGCACCAAGCAAACTACACGTCTCAAGAGGCTAGGGAAAGTGGAATTAGTCACCCTTTGAAATATGGAGGTCTCAGCAAATGAGACTAGATGGGCTTTGATGTCTGGAAGAGAAGCTGGCAGTTGAGCTTAAACTCTTCTAGCTCCTTCTCACAACCTTGCTCAGCCTGGCTTTCATCTTTCAGGGTCTGGAACAGCTCTGTGCTTCAGAAAAAATAAAGGGGGGGGGGGGAAAGGCAAAAAAAAGGCCTTTGAGGGATCCCTCTACTGCAAAGGGAAGGAATTACAGCAAGGAAGTCTCATCAACAAGTCCAGCAGTGCTCAGGCAGTAAATTGATGCTGCCCGAGACCTGCCGTGTTTGCTCAGGAAATCCATGTGCTAGAGCTGGAATTAGGAAGCTCAAGTTTGGGAGATGGCTGCTGATGCCCTTTCACTAAGTGACTCTTCTTGCTGTTGTCTTGACACTATCTCAGCACACTCCATTGGAAAGTACATGGCAAACAGATTAATTAAGCCTCCAGTACATAAACCTATAGGGAAGGCTCATTAAGTCAAAGGCACAGAGCCACAAAGTGGTTCATGCAAAGCTGTAACTGAGGCTGCTCCCCAGATCCATTCCCTGGGCACCACTTGACAGCACTTTCCCCCCCCAAAGATCTCTCCTACCACATCATCTTTTTGTGCCACAAAGCTCAGCCAGCCCATAAAACTGATTAAAACAGGTCACTGAATGCACAAGCACTCTGGACAACTTCCTGCTGGGTTTGCTCAGCTAAGAGAGCAGAGTTTGGTGTGAGTGCCTCAAGGGAAACGTCTTTGAACAAGAGTGTGTGTGTCTGTGTTTGTGTGTCTGTCTGTGTGTGCATGACACCGAATAAATTTGATCAGATTTGGTGTGACAAAATTATCAGGCAAACATTTGCACTGCCATTTATGCAGCAGGCTGTGGGATGCAAAGCAGAAAGAGAACATGTTCAGGGTGTCAGGCAGCAGCACGCCATGATTAATGGAAGGAGACATGTGAGCTGGAGAATAATCATACTCATTAACAGTGACATCCCAAACTAACATGGACAGTGCCTTCTCACCAAGGGCAACTCATGTCTTTGAAGCTCCCCTGACTTGAGGAGCTGCTGCTGCAGCAAGGCTCAGGGCAGCTGAGATGCTGCAGATTTGTCACAACATCCTCCCTTTCCTCATTTGCTGTGCCTCCACATCCAGCTCACCACATAACACCCTCAAGATGCTGCACCACAGAGGCTGAAGAGACTCAAGACTGCAGGTGAAGGAGGCTGTGGGACACAGCAGTGCATCACAGGGAGTGAGAGCCTTTTCCTTCTTGCTCTCTCCAAACAGGACAGCAGAAAGGGACCAGCAGCCTATTTATTTTCCTACTATGCATCTGGAAGTCAGAACCACAGACTGAACTCAGTTGAGAGAAGGCACCCTCTGAGATGAAGAGTGATCATTTTAGGATGCAAGATGTAAGGCCAGGCTGGATGTGGCTCTGAGGAACCTGATCTAGTGTGAGGTGTACCTGCCCATGGCAGGGGGGTTGGAACTAGATGATGCTTGAGGTCATTTCCAACCCTAACACTTCTATGAGTCTATGTTGTGGTCCTTCGAGGAAACTTTAAGTGCATTGCCTTTTCCCTCCCACTTTTGCATCCAATTACAAAACTAAAGAGAGAGGAATTTGTATCCAAGAGACCCTCTGAATAAAGAAAAGCTGGAGAGTGAATTTATTCTGCAAGTCTCTCTGTATTGGCTGGGTTTTGGTGTAAGAGCTCACTTCAAATAAAGACTGACAGACCTCCAAACCTGAGCATTTTGTGTGTGTGTGTGTCAGTGGCTTCTTCATCCTCAACCAGCTCTTCCTTTATTCCTATGAATACAGCAAGATATGGCAGGGAGAGCTGCACAGGGTGGACCTGAGTAATGGCTCTCAGGACTACTCTAAATGAAGAACACCCAACTTGACAACATACACTTTTCTATCAATTTACTCCCCAAGCCCACCCCAAGCCTTCTGCAATAAACTTCCTCTCCATTTCACACCTAATCATGTGTAGCATAAATCCCACAGATCAGAGACTGCTCACAGGGCTGAGGAAGGATCAGCCTGGGGCATTTATCCGCAGATGTGATCATGCTGAGGCAACCCTTCTGCCCTGCTCACCCTGCACCACACCAAAGGAAGCTGAGGCAACCCTTCTGCCCTGCTCACCCTGCACCACACCAAAGGAAGCTCAACCTAAGTGACTGGCACAGCATCTTGGATGTTCCCATTTGCTATGCTGTCCACCACCTCCATCTACAACTGCCTGAAGGGAGGTGGTAGCCAGGTGGGTGTTGGTCTCTTCTCCCAGGCAAGAAGCACAAGAACAAGAGGACACAGTCTTCAGCTGTGCCAGAAGAGGTTTAGGCTGGATATTAGGAAGAAGTTCTTCATAGAAAGAGAGATTAGCCATTGGAATGTGCTGCCCAGGGAGGTGGTGGAGTCACCTTCCCTGGAGGTGTTTAAGAAGAGACTGGATGGGGTGCTTGGTGCTATGGTTTAGTTGATTAGATGGTGCTGGATGATAGGTTGGACTCAATTACCTCAAAAGTATTTTCCAACCTGGTCTATTCTATTCTATTCTCTGTTCTTTCTGCATTGCTTGTAAACAAGCTGCAGGTGAACAGTGCTGCTCAGCACTTTCCAGACTATCCCAATACTCTTAAATACAGCAGAAATGTGATTAGCACATCAGCCTGATTATCTCTGAAAGGATTCAAGAAGAGGACTGCCAGACAGCTTCCAGTCTTTGAAAATCCTATTAAGGTTAAAGTAAGCAAGGAGTGCTCACAGAAAGGAGTGGTGATGCAGGGGATTACTGCTGTAGTTCAGGAGAGGTGTGGAAAGGGGGAAGCTGCTCCATCGTGCTCTGCCTCTTTGTGTCCCCCCAGCAGCACAAGCTCTTGCAGAGAATTGTTACATCTGCCCCTTTCTCTGATGACAAAAGCAAATACCATGCTAGAAACTCACTGAAGTGCCCTCTCTTGGCCTTGTGCCACATTTTGTCCTTTGCCCACAAATTACACTTTTCAGATGCTGTTGACTTTCACTCTGCTCTTGTAGACACTTGTCTGGCTTTTCAGACAGTCAATAGCCCAGGCAGAGCCCCTGCTCTCAGCCAGTCTGGACAAACGGGCAGGCACGCGTGCATCTTGTGCCATCGTGCACCGCCACTGTCGGAGCCAGCCAGGGCTCTACAGACCTGAAAGATGTCTTGCTGGGATTCAGGGGGCTGACTGCAAACGTAGCACAGCATTTGCATTTCCATCTGGGAAGCAGGGAAGAAATCTGGACAGACATATGGGAGTCACTTTAGATTTCCAACACTGCTAGATAAACAGCTGAATTTTCCACCATAGTATCCTTTGCAGCAAGAGTCAACTGTGCTTGCTCTTGGTTGGGTGGAAGTATTTCAGACCAAAACTCCCCCAGTGAAGAGCCAGAGCTCCTGTCATGACTAAAAGAGAGATGCACACCCTGTCAGGAGGCCACACACTGCTGCTGGGACTCACTGTGCTGTTTTGCTTCAGCTATGCAAGAGCCCAGGAGGAGAAATTTAGCACAAAAGCTATGAGTGCTTTGTCAGCAGTCAGGCCCAAATGTTGATGGACAATAAGGATGCTCCCTGTACTACACAAACAATGTCTATTTGCAAATCAGTTTATCTTTGCAGACCTTAAGAAAAGGGTTTTGTCTGTCATTGTCTTGCCCTGTCTGCTTTTCATACTTCTTTTCCTCCTAAGCCTAGGTTAATCCTTCTGGCTGTTAGCCAGGTATGGCTCTCTCTACACACACATATATGCAGATGTGTATCTACCTACCGACCTACCCCCACACACATCTCTATGCATTCATCCCCATCCAAGTTTTTCACACCCTTGCAGCCTCCTGGAAAATCCCCCAGCAAGCATTAAGAGGCAGAGATCTCCAGAAAGGCTAATAAATCATTCTAAGTATGATGTTTGTAGGGGAAGACATTTTGGAGATGATAAAAAGCAGCCCATTTTCAAAATGTCAATGAACCCACAGAAATGGAGAGCAGCTTCTCAGATGTCTGCCCACTTACTGGAGATGGGCAAAGGCAGGGAGCTCAAAGATTTGACTAAGAAAAGTTGGAATACAGATGGCTCTGTAGCCTTTCCAAGCCTATAAAAAGGGAGGCAGGGGTCAGAAATGATATTGGGGGGGAGGGGAAGGGGGGAGAAGGAGAAAGAATCTTTCAATCTCCCACAAGCCTATTTTTCACAAAGTAGAGTTCAGCTTGTTCCTGAAAGCTGCAGGAAGCACACAGCACAGACAGGTAACTGCTCATGGGAAATTCTCTTTGAAAATGATGTTGCAGGGCCGCCAGGTAATAGGAGCAGCAAACACCACACCTGTGCCTTACTCAGGCAGCTACTTGTGTCCACTGCTGCAGATCCCTACATGTCCTTCCCAGGTATTAATTTTTGTAACAGATATAACCAAAGTCACAGAATCACCAAGGTTGGAAGAGAGCTCAAAGATCATCAAGTCCACCCTGTCACCACAGACCTCAGGACTAAACCATGGCACCAAGTGCCACATCCAGTCCCCTCTTGAGCACCTCCAGGGATGGGGACTCCACCACCTCCCTGGGCAGCACATTCCAATGGCTAACAACTCTCTCAGTGAAGAACTTTCTCCTCACCTCCAGCCTAAACTTCCCCTGGTGCAGCTTGAGACTGTGTCCTCTTGTTCTGGTGCTGGTTGCTTGAGAGAAGAGACCAACCCCTTCCTGGCTACAACCTCCCTTCAGGTCATTGTAGACATCAATAAGGTTTCCCCTGGGCCTCCTCTTCTCCAGGCTAAGCAACCCCAGCTCCCTCAGCCTCTCCTCACAGGGCTGTGCTCCAGGCCTCTCCCCAGCCTCATTGCCCTTCTCTGGACATGTTCAAGTGTCTCAATGTCCTTCTTAAACTGAGGGGTGCAGAACTAAGTCAAGGGCTTGCTGTGTCTATTGGGGTGTTCCAAACCCTGGCACCTCTCATATGCTGTATAGATGGCAGAGAGAAGAAATGCTGGACATAAACATGAATACATAACTGCAGAAATGAGATGTGATGGTTATTTAGCTGAGAATGCAATCATTATATTCCTGCTTTGGAATACTACAGGAAACTGAATGGTCACTTCCCTCCCCACCCTCACAATTACAAAGCATTTTACAACAGCATCCTAGCTCTTACCTCCTTTCCCTTCCCTCCCCTCTACCTCCTTTCCCTTCCCTCCCCTCTACCTCCTTTCCCTTCCCTCCCCTCTACCTCCTTTCCCTTCCCTCCCCTCTACCTCCTTTCCCTTCCCTCCCCTCTACCTCCTTTCCCTTCCCTCCCCTCTACCTCCTTTCCCTTCCCTCCCCTCTACCTCCTTTCCCTTCCCTCCCCTCTACCTCCTTTCCCTTCCCTCCCCTCTACCTCCTTTCCCTTCCCTCCCCTCTACCTCCTTTCCCTTCCCTCCCCTCTACCTCCTTTCCCTTCCCTCCCCTCTACCTCCTTTCCCTTCCCTCCCCCTCTACCTCCTTTCCCTTCCCTCCCCTCTACCTCCTTTCCCTTCCCTCCCCTCTACCTCCTTTCCCTTCCCTTTCCTCTACCTCCTTTCCCTTCCCTTTCCTCTACCTCCTTTCCCTTCCCTCCCCTCTACCTCCTTTCCCTTCCCTTTCCTCTACCTCCTTTCCCTTCCCTCCCCTCTACCTCCTTTCCCTTCCCTTTCCTCTACCTCCTTTCCCTTCCCTTTCCTCTACCTCCTTTCCCTTCCCTTTCCTCTCTTAACCCCCCCACCCCCCTTTTGTGTGATTGGTAGAGTACCCATTTGGAAATGAAGCTCCTGCAGCCTTTCATTAGAGGATGGGAAGCCAAGGAGGTGGTGTTACAGATGGCACTTTTATGAAACATTAGGCACAAAGTGATAGGCATATTACTGTATATTAGAAAGCTCTGAAGGATGCTCAGCCAACATGATAGCTTTCATTGCATGAGCATTCAAATACATCTTCTTGGAAAGGAGATATGGGCTAATGGAACATGCTGCTGGCTGCTGAGGGGTTGATTTTTAAAGCAGAGCTATGGCTGAGGGTTTTAGTTTCCTGGAAATATGGGTTGGGTTTGCAAGACAGTTGCAGCTTTCACAGCTATTCTCTGCTCTGCCTGGGACCTGAGTCTTCTCCCCCAGGCAGAACTGTTTCACTGAAGCTGCTCCTGAAGGAAAACTCCAGCTGAGTTGTTGTTTATGTGTACCTCCACTCCACAAGGTATTTAAGCACAATTTTGAACCAATCCCTATTCAGCAAAGGCTGACACAGATCTTAGGCTCTCAGCAAAAGCAGCATGCTTAAGAGCTTTGCTTAATAGGAATGAGCTCCAAGCCAGGGCTTTAGCAGCTGCTTTAGGTTAGTACCAGCAGCTTTCCTGGATGAACCTTGCTACAGAGGAGAGCCATTATTTCAGAAAGAAGTGTCTGTGGTGTGAAGCTCAACTTATCTTGGGCCTGCAGGGAAGGTTATTACTCAGCTGCAGCATCTCAGCAGAAAAATATTTGATATTCATCTACCAAATGGACAGAGTTGGGGGGAGGGGGGGAAAGAGGAGCTAAATATCCAAATAGTAGATGACATTTTTAGCAGACATCCCCAGCTGCCTCTGCAGAAACCACAAGCTTGCCTGCTCTGTGAAAGGTCAGGCCACACTGAAGGGTGCACAACAGGAGCACACACAGGTGAGCTCCAGAGCCTACAGAGCACTAATGTGGCAAAGCCCCTCTCCAAAGCCTCCCCCCCCAGCTTCTGCACTTCCCAGATAAGCTTGTGCATTTTGTAGCTGCAGTGAAAGCCTGGCTGGAAACTTATCTCCCTGTGTCTCACATTAAGTGCATGTTGACTGTAATTAAAATAATTTGTATTTTGCAAGGGCAGTTTTGCAACTCTCTTCCTTCGCTCAGGGCCGTGAACTGCAGCAGCAATTAGGAGGAGACATGAATGATGGAAGTTATGGTTTCAAAAGGTCACAGACAAGTTTTCTTGCTCACAGCAGCTGCATACAGCATCAGATTTGAAAGGAGCTAAAACCTCTACCAAATGGATTTGGGTTTGTAAATGTCACGTTGGACCCCAGTACACGTAGGTGGCACCAACAGACCAAACATTCCTATGCAATAGCCTATTCCTATGCAATAGCCTATTCCTATGCAGTATCAGTTCCTGAGGGTCCTGGACCTGATGATGAGGTCTCTCAAGCAGCTAACATCTTTCCTGGTGAACTTCTGCAAAGCCACCTCCCTCCTGATTCTGCTGATCTGCTCCAAGCACTACCTCAGTCAACCTGCTGGGGAGATCAAAGGCTGCCATTGCCCATCGAGAAATGACATCCAACCTTCCCACTCTATAGGGACAAGCTGGAGTAGGGCTCCATCTGTACATCCCTCCCTGCCTCCTCCTCACACTGCAGCTCTGAAATCCTGGTCTTTTTTGGGAACATCAAATGGAGCAAGGAGAGGATGAGGTCTGGTGCAAGCTAGACTGATCTCCAACACAAACCAACAGAGAATAGAATAGAATAGAATAGACCAGACCAGACCAGAAGAGACCTTCAAGATCATCACGTCCAACCTATCATCCAACACCACCTAATCAACTAACCCATGGCACCAGGCACCCTGTCAAGTCTCCTGAACACCTCCAGTGACGGCGACTCCACCACCTCCCTGGGCAGGAGAGAAGATTTCCTTTGGCCCCAAATTGATCAAGTTGCTTCTCTAATGCAGTCTGCCAAGAGCACACAGGAGGAACACCTATAAATAAACACATGCAGGTGTTTTCTTAAGAATAAAACCTTTCTAAGCTAAATTTGTTGCTCTGATATGTAGTCAGGGGTTAGGAAATCTAACAATATCCAGGGCTTCATTAAGGACACAGCTAACTATGGATCTGCATAATTGTATCCAGAGTTGAGCTTCATTGTTCTGAAAAGCACAGAACAATTAACCAAGCAACAAAAAAGAGAGGCCAGGTAAACAAGTGTGTGAAGCTTGCAGTTCTGGGACTGAGAAGGAAAGCTTGGAAATGGAACCTACCTGGAATGAACTGCTGGAGCACTGCAGAGTATCTCAGTGACACCACTTGGGTGGTAATGGTGCTGAGGGTTCCACTAGTGCAGCTCCATGGGGGACAGGAGGAAACTCCATAGCATCTGGTGGTCATTGGCTGCTGGGATAAATAGCTGTTGATAGCAACAGGACAAGGGGCAATGGTTTGAAGCTGATGGAGAGTAGGTTTAGATTGGATCTTAGGAAGAAGTTCTTCAGTACAAGGGTGGTGAGGCTCTGGAATAGGCTGCCCAGGGAGGCTGTGGATGCCTTCTCCATGCAGGTGGTCAAGGCCAGGTTGGATGAGTTCTTGAGCAGCTGAGTCCAATTGAAAGGTATCCCTGCCCATGGTGGGGAAGTTGGAGATGAGCTTTAAGGTCCCTTCCAACCTGAGCCATTCTGTGATTCTAAGAAAGGGGAACCCCTCCTCCCCCAGGCAGCATAACCAGAGACAGCCCTCCACGGGCACCTGGAGGCTGGCTTGTGGAGCACACTGGGCTGTGTTCACCTGGTTCAAGGCTCTGAAGAGACAGGCAGAGAAGTCACTACAGAATCCACTGTCTCTCCACCTTCCATAGATACTCTTGCAATCATCTGGGCATTGTTGCTGTGCCAGTAATGACTATGACAAGCACTCAGCTTTCTATCTGATAGCTGAATATTCTGTGTTCCTAACAGACTCTATATACTTTGTCTGCCTTTCTGTGAAATATACATCCTGTATATCTAACATACTAGATATTTTCTTTTTCTTTTCCATAAAATACCTATTCTAATGTATTCCAGACATTTTTTTTCCCTGTTTTTCTATAAAATCTGGATAAAACCCCAGCCCTCCACAAGTGATCTTAGGCTGATAGGAGTGTGGCAGCCAGAAAGCTCTACCACTTTATTCCTCCTTTCCTTGTTCTCTGAGCACAGCAGCAGAGAAAACCAGCACAAGAAGTTTGGGGCCTTCCTTGTTTGTTTACTTGCTTGTTCTGGCTCGAGTGAAACTTCTGCCCCATTTAAATCTCAATTTGCTTTCTCCTCCTGCAATCGGGGTCACCCCGGCAGGGGTGGAGGCGGCGCCTCTCTGGTTGCAAACAACAGACAGCAGCCCAGCAGACATAAAAAGGCAGAGCTCCCCACATCACTGTAATTGGCAGTGCAGAAATGCACCGACCTAAATGGAATTTCACCTTGGGAGTTTGGGCTGAATTGAGTCTAAACAGAGGTGAAATTCCCCAGGCATATGGCAAGTCCTCTGGCTGGCGGCGGCAGAGCCCCGCGGCACTTCATCAGGCCCTTGGAGCCCACCATTAACTCTACAGAGTGTGGTTATTAGGAGAGGAGAACAGCTGTAAGTGTCTCTTAATGCCAGTGGGGAGCTGGGGAGTGCTCAGCTACTGCATGGATAATAGAAACGGAAGAGGAATATAGCTCCACTGAATTAGCTTAGGCCACCGAGGTCTGTTTGTTTCAATTATCACTGGTACAGTCAAGTCCCCTGAAAGCTCCCATTAGCTCCCAACGTGTTCTTTTACACACAGGCACCTTTTCAAATACCTTTGGCTTTAATGAACCTCTTTTTTTTTATACATATATATATATAGCAGACAGTGAAAAGAGAGCAACCAGCGCTTAAAAATAAATGGGTCAAATGCGTCCCCGGTGCAGCGCAAGGGGAAGTGGTGGAGCTGTGTTTAGATCCAAGCTGTTGGGCAACTGAAATGGCAGTTAAAAGGGAAAAGAACAAAGAACTCAAACTAAATAAAGACCTGCTTGGGCTCTCTTCCTGCTTTCCCTTCAACAGAAGGTCAGCATCTGATGTTTCCACTCTGCAGTGAGGCTTTTGTGGGCAAGTTACAGAACACAGAATAAACCAGGTTGGAAAAGACCTTTGAGACTGTTGAGTCCAACCTATCACCCAACACCATCTGATCAACTAAACCATGGCACCAAGTGGCACATCTAGCCTCCTTTTAAACACCTCCAGTGATGGTGACTCCACCACCTCCCTGGGCAGCACATTCCAATGGTCAATCTCTCTTTCTGGGAAGAGTTTCTTCCTAGCATCCAGCCTAAGCCTCCCCTGGTGGTCATCTTTGTCACCTTCTACCTGCTAAAGTTATTGACCCAACCCATTGCAGGGAAAGGGCTAAATCCATGCCTGGTGTCTCTATTTATGCCTAGCCTTAAGCAGCTGGAAATTAAGATATACTCCAAAGAGCTTTCCTGTTTCTTTTGCCTGGCTGCTACCAAAAGTTTGAACGTGTTTAAAATGCCCAGGACTGCACCTCAAGTAAAGTTCAAGACTCATCAGGCAAAGCCAAGAAGGCAGAGTTCACAGAATTCTAGCATGGTGAAGATGGCCTCTAGAAATCATCTGGTCCAACCCCTCTGCTAAAGCAGGGTCACCCACAGCAGCCTGCCCAGGATCACAATGACAAGGTGGGTTTGGAATCTCTCCCGGGAAGACTCCACAACCTCTCTGGGCAGCCTGCTCACAGCAAAGAACTTTTTCCCTCATGTTCAGATGGAACCTCCCATGTTCTAATTTGTGCCTATTGCCCTTGTCCTGTCACTGGGCACCACTGAAAAAGAGTTTGCCCCCATCCTCGTGGGCCTCACCCTTTAGATATTCATAAGCACTGATAAGATTCCCTCTCAGTCTTCTCTTTTCCAGTCTAAACAGCCACAGGTCTCTCAGCCTTTCCTCAGCAGAGAGAGAGGACCATTAATGTTGGAAAAGACCTCTAAGATCACCCAGACCAACCATCACTCCAAGTCCACCATGTCTACATGTCTTTTGAACACCTCCAGGGATGGTGACTCCAGCACTTATCTGGGCAGCCTGTTCTAAGATGCTCCAGTCCCCTAACTGTGCCCTTTGTACCTGTGACACTGCTGTGGCATGATCTTGCCCGGGCAAAGAGGGACCTGTGAGCACAGTGAATAAGGCAGCAGAAAGGGGATGGTGCTGCAGGACTGTGGCTCAGAGCCTTCAATGGCAGTATGAGCATGCCAGCAATCCAGGCTGCTGCCAGCACTTACAGACAAGGAAGAGAGGTTCTCACTGAAATTGGATGGAAATTCTTTTCTTTTAAGATAACAAATCTCATTATAGACAATCCACTTGCAAGGCCACAGCCAGCTCTGCTCAGCCTGGCTCCCAGGAAATGCTGCATCTTATTTCAAGGCTGAATTTCTCCACACTCATTTCCCAGCCTCCTCGTTAGGCTCAATTTTGCAAGGTCAAAAGGCTCTTGACTCTCAAAACTCCTCCATGTACATGTTCTTAAAATGAATGATGAAATCTCCTCTCCATCTTTTAATAAGCTAATGAACAAAGCTCTTTGTGCTTCAGGTCATGTAACTCATGTTCCATCCCCTGAATCATTTCCATAGCTTTCTTTCGAGGTCTGTGAAGATCTTCTTGTCCCTCCTGAAGAGGCAACATCAGAAGGGGAAGCATTATTCCAGCAGGCATCACTACAGTTCTGAGGACAGAGGTGAGGTTACAGCACTAATTTCACTTGATTCTTTTCACGCACACAGAGCTTCACCCTGCTGCTGCAGTGGTTTGTCTCTCTGTTTCATTGGATTGCTCTTCTTTCCATCCCAGATGGTTAAGCTGGTGAGAGGTCTGGAGCACAGCCCTGTAAGGAGAGACTGAGGGAGCTGGGGCTGCTTAGCCTGGAGAAGAGGAGGCTCAGGGGAGACCTTCTTGCTAACTACAACTACCTGAAGGGTGCTTGCAGCCAGGTGGGGGTTGGTCTCTTCTCCCAGGCAAGCAGCACCAGAACAAGAGGACACAGTCTCAAGCTGTGCCAGGGGAGGTTTAGGCTGGAGGTGAGGAAAAAGTTCTTCCCATAAAGAGAGATTGGCCATTGGAATGTGCTGCCTAGGGAGGTGGTGGAGTCACCATCACTGGAGGTGTTTAGGAAGAGACTGAATGAGGCACTTGGTGCCATGGTTTAGTTGATTAGATGGTGTTGGGTGATAGGTTGGACTTGATGATCTCAAAGGCCTTTTCCAACCTGCTTAATTCTATCCTATTCTAGTTTCTTTCTCACCCCATCAGTCTCTGCCTTATTCTGTCTGCCCTCCCAAGAGGAAGGCAGAGAGGTTCATAGAAAGCCTCTGTCACTCCTCTGGTGACTGGCCTAGCCTTGACCCTTGAGAAGACTGAAGAGGAGCTCATTGGTCTGAGTGGATGCACAGGAAAGCTGCAGTCAGAGAGCTCATGGCTGTTACCATCTCTCCCCTGCCTGTAAGGTGAGGAGCCTTTACTGCATGGAGCCTTCAGCACCCCAAGGGCTGGGGGAAGGGGTAAGCACATGGTAAACCAGCAGGAGCCCACAAACACAAAGCACTGCTGATGGGAATTTCAGCAAACATCTCCCTTTCTCAGAGGTACTTTTTTTTGAAGAGAACAGATGAATAATCTTGTCCTCCAGAGGAAATCTATTCCACTCAACAGACCACTTTTTAAAGTAGCTGATGCCCCTGCCAGCCCACAGGAAAACAAACTGAGTGATTAGAAGTGTCTGAAAATCCTTGCTGCAAGTGAAAAAGGACGTGGAGCAAGGACAACTATTTTTAAGCTATGCAGCAGTGTTGCCTGCTGCTTCTCCAGCACCAAAGTTATTATTTCTTGTTGATTACACAGTTGTTTGCTTGGGTGGTGGGGGTTTTTTCCCCCCTCTTTTCAACCCAAACTTGCTATCTGTGCCCTGTGAATGACTACAGTGGCTACTAGAGGTAGCCACCTGAGGACAAAGATTTCATGCAGCTATACTTACACTCTTGAGACTCTCACCCAAGTGCAAAGTGGAGTTACAGATCTTAATGACAAATGAAAGGAAGCTCTAGATTAGATCAACAGACAAGAACAGATGATTTGGGACTTTAAAGGGCCTACATTTAGCCCATATCTACAGCTAAACTCCAGCAATGGCTCCAACACCTGGTGACCCCTCCCCAGCAGGGAAGGAGGACCAGGAAAAGGAGTGGAGATCCAAGGGTTGGAATGAACATCAGCTTAAGGAAAAAGCCAAACATCCCAAGGCAAACATAAAGTACCTCAAGTTATACTCAGCCTAGCAGAAGTACAGTGGTCACACCAAAGAGGAAAGCAGTCCTCTAGAAGCAGGAAGAGGAGAAGGGTCAGGAGAAGCCAGGACAAGAGCAGCAAACTTCCCCCTTTATACTGAGTGTGGTGCTGATGGGTTACACCTGGAGTCAACTCAGCTCAGCTGTCCTGGCTGACTCCAAACTGCTAATGGCCTGCAAGCCATGGCTGGCTGAGGATTCTGTCCCAGACAAGCCAGGACAACAAGGTACCTGAGTGTACAGATGGGCACTAGTTAATGGCAGTGCATTCTAGGTGTTCCATGAATGACAGACCCAGGATCCTCCAGCTAAGAGCAATGGCCAGGGAAGAACCTGAACACAGGCTTCAGGAGATGGTGAAAACTTCTGGGCTGAAGCACTGTTTGTAGAAGTGATCTGCTGGAAGGTGGGAAGCATGTCCACATTTTCTGCAGGTGGAATTTGAGTGATCCCTTAAAACCTTGAGAAGCAAACAGGTGAGGTTGAGTGCAGGCCTGATGGGTTTTTCAGGCTGAACTGCAGGCAGTTTTCTTCACCCTGCAGTAAATGCATTAGCCTAGTTTAAAAAGAGGAGGAGGTAAGAGAAGGTCTCTTCTCTGGTGTTAAGTGGAATAAAGAATTATGTACAAACAGCACAAGCCTGCAGCAGCAGTCAAAAAACCAAACCAATCATTTATTAGCTTTCCTTAGCATTTTAAAGCATTTATGGAGGGCCATCAATAACCAAGTTCATTGTGAATGGCTGGTAGTGTGTTTGCAAAGTCTCCCTTCACCTGCAAGCAGCAGCACTGCCATGAATGGGACTTCTCATCAGTGACAGCAGCTCTGTGGCCCTCTAACCATTTCCTGCAGCCCTTATAGGTGTTCAGGAGGAGACTTGATGGGGTGCTTGGTGCCATGGTTTAGTTCTTTAGTTGGGTTGGATTGGTTGATGGGTTGGACATGATGATCTTGAAGGTCTCTTCCAACCTAGTTTGGTTTATGGTGCAGTCCTGTTCAGCCAGCCCCAGTGGGCACTGCATGGTATTCATTATTAATGAGGGGAGTTGAAGCACGTGGAGGAAATGGGAACAATTCCCTGAGAGGAGGCTGTGGTGTGTAGTGAAGAGTTGGTCTCTTCTCCCAAGCAACCAGAAGTAGGATGAGAGGAAATGGGCTTAGGTTGTGCCAGGAGGTTTGGACTGGATGTTGGGAGACATTTCTTTAGCAAAGGAGTGGTGAGGCATTGGAACAGGCTGCCCAGGGAGGTGGTGGGGTTGCCATCATAGTATCAGTCAGGGTTGGAAGGGACCATAAGGATCAGCTAGTTCCAACCCCTCTGCCATGGGCAGGGACACCCCACACTAGATCAGGCTGGCCAGAGCCTCATCCAGCCTGGTCTTAAACACCTCCAGGGATGGGGCCTCAACCACCTCCCTGGACAACCCATTCCAGGGCTTCACCACTCTCATGGTGAAGAACCTCCTCCTCACCTCCAGCCTGAATCTCCCCACCTCCAGCTTCATTCCATTCCATGGAGGTGTTCAAGAAGTGAGTAGATGTCGTGCTTCAGGACATGGTTTTGTGGTCATGGCAGCTGGGTTAGGGTTGCACTCGATGACCTTGAAGGTCTTTTCCAACCTTGATGATTTTATGAAGTGTGTGAGCATGCTGGGTGAGTGCCCTTGCAGGAGAAAGAACCCAGCCACCACTTTGCCAGGCAGAGACTTGTCAAACATCCCCAGCAGAGCAGAGGAAAGTGCTGGAGACTCCCTGCCTTTTCCCAAGGTTGACCTCGTTACTCCTTGTGGCACCTGGCTTAACTAAGTGCCTGAACTAAAAAACCCAAACCACCAAACCCAGACTGCATAGCTGTGCAGTGACCTGGTGTCAGAAATGAAGAATTTCTCTCCAGACTGATTTAATCATATCAGAAAGGTGGATGCCAGGATTCATTACTGTGACAAAATGCTTATTGTTTAATCACATTAGCTGCCAGCTTTCAGCTAGGCTGAGACAAGCTAAGCAGACATTGACCTGCCTCCTGGCTGCTGCTTCCCCAAGCCTTTGGCTTCAGGATGTTTATGGATTCTCCATGAGAGGCTGAGCACCTGAAGGCTGTGCCATGCCTATCCCTTTGTTGCTCCTCTTGCTGATGCATTTTACCCACTCCCTTCGCTGCAGTTAGCTGCCTTATGCCCTTTTACCCAGGGTGGAGAGAAATGGGGCATCAGCAAACAGGTGCTGTGCCAAGGAAGGTTTCTGATCCCTCTCCAGAGGCACTTTTTTATGTGGCAGCCTGTTAGCTACCTGAAGATGAAATCCCAAGTTTGTTATTTTTACTGAATCACAACATTTTCAGGCTAACCCCCACTGAGGCTTGCCAGCCTGCTTCAGTTGAAAGAAGAACTCACAGAAGAGGAAACCCCAAGTCCAGAGAAAGGCAAAGAGGCTGGGGAGAGGCCTGGAGCACAAGCCCTACAAGGAGAGGCTGAGTGGGCTGGGATTGTTTAGCCTGGAGAAGAGGAGGCTCAGGGGAGACCTCATTCCTGTCTACAATGACCTGAAGGGAGCTTGTAGCCATGAGGAGGTTGGTCTCTTCTCTCAAGCAACCAGCACCAGAACAAGAGGACACAGTCTCAAGCTGTGCCAGGGGAAGTTTAGGCTGGAGGTGAGGAGAAAGCTCTTCCCACAGAGAGTTGTTAGCCATTGGAATGTGCTGCCCAGGGAGGTGGTGGAGTCCCCATCCCTGGAGGTGTTCAAGAGGGGATTGGATGTGGCACTTGGTGCCATGGTTTAGTCCTGAGGTCTTGGGTGACAGGTTGGACTTGATGATCTTTGAGGACTCTTCCAACCTTGGTGATTCTGTGATTTCTGAGATGTTTTCCATTTTGGTGACCTTCAACTGATTTTAGTGTTCTGGCCAACTCTTGTGAGAAATAGAGTGAATGAGGCAAGCTCGTGGCTCCAGAGCACAAGCCTTGTGAGGAGCAGTTAAGGGAACTGGGGTTGTTCAGCCTGGAGAAAAGGAGGCTGAGGAAGTCCTTCTGGCTCTCCACCTTTCCCTGAAGCAAAGTGGGGGTTGGTCTCTTCTCCCAGGTAACAAGTCTTAGGAAAAAAGGGAAATGAGCTCAAGCTGCTCCAGAAGAAGTTTAGCTTGGACATTAGGCAAACTTCCTTCCTGGAATGGACTGTCAAGCCCTGGAACAGGCTGCCCAGGGCAGGGATGGAATCTCCACCTCTGGAGGGATATCAAAGATGTGGTGCTGAGGGACATGGCTCAGTGGTGACCTGGCAGTGCTGGATTAATGGTTGGACTTGATGACCAGGAAGGTCTCTTCCAACAAAGCCAATCCAGGCTTTTGGCAGCTGATCTCGCTGTGCCTGGCAGGTACTGAACAGCTTCCTGAGAAGTGAGCAAGTGTTGAGTCCTGCTCTCAGCCAGCAGCAGAGTTGTGTCCCACCAGGCATTGCTGTGGCTAGCACACAGAACATGAATAACTCTTCCACAGCCCCTGCTCAATGAAGCTGTAAATATATAAGCATGTCCTACAGACAGCACATCCTTCAGCTTATAACTTCTCTCTGAGCTATGACATCTCTCTCACAAAGACATTTAGCCTCAAGCTAAGGACTTCAAATGATGGAGAATCCACCTTGCCTGGGGGTAATTTATTTCAGTGGTTAATTACTCTCACTGAAAAAAAAAAAAGAACTAATGTGCCCCATATTTCTAGGCTGCATTTGTCTAGCAAGGGCTCTGGCTGAGGGTTTTAAATGAATCCAAAGGCACACTGGAACTGGACTCTGGGAGTTAATTAATACTGTTTGGATAGCCAGACAGTGCAGGCATGTTCAACAAAGCTGACATTTATGTATCACTATCAATTCACAAAGCTGCAGCGTGCTGAATTCCCTTGCAGAGCAGCAGGCTTGGGCTCCCTCAGACATCTCAGTGGAATTTCAATAGAGTTATAAGGAATAATCTACTTCATTTCCACCCAAACCTGCTCTCTACAGTGTAAGGGGGGGAAGAGTTTTATTTCCTCATCTTTTAAGGGAAAATATTCACTCCACAGCCCCCTGAAGCCTGAGCTGAGGAACATTTATGTTACCCCTTTCGTTTTTTTCCCCCTCCTTCTCTATGATTTATAAATGCTGCTCTCTTTCCCTAGGGATGGGCATTAGGTTTGAACCCCTGGCATTCATTGATTGATCCATAGTACCAGTCAGGGTTGGAAGGGACCACAAGGATCAGCTAGTTCCAACCCCCCTGCCATGGCCAGGCACACCCCACACTACATCAGGCTGGCCAGAGCCTCATCCAGCCTGGGCTTAAACACCTCCAGGGACAGGGCCTCGACCACCTCCCTGGACAACCCATTCCAGGGCTTCACCACTCTCATGGGGAAGAACTTCCTCCTCACTTCCAGCCTGAATCTCCCCAACTCCAGGGGAAAAAATGTGTAGCATTTGATCCGACAAGATGAGCATGTGCAGTCCATGGACAGATGTAGCAGGGAGAGAGGTAATATCTTGAGCCTTCAACAGAGTTATCTGAGCTCAGACTCTACAGGAAATGATGGTGCATATGCAAAGAGAAATGAAGTACTGGGAGGGGAAAAGTCTTCCAAAGTGCTACATAAAATGAAGAGCTGTGGCCAAAGTCATTCAGTGCAATTCTTCTTGAGATTCATACCTTGCCTCAAGAGAGCAGACAGGACTTCTGCTCAGCTTCTAACCCAGACAGACTAAGATATCTAGGGCACTACCTAAAAAAAGGCTAAGGCATGAAAACTCTTTTTGCTCCCACTGCAAAGACAACTCTCTTCTTCCTCCCTCTACCAACAGGCAGCCATCAGAAAATGCAATATTTAAGGGGATTTCACACATCCAAGGAAAATAAGTCTCAAATCACTCCTGCCAGTTGGCAAACAGTGCTGAGGTGACCCCAAACAAGGGCCAGGAACTGGCTTTTCCTATCCCATGAAGAGCAATGGGAAATATCAGCATTCTCCCCCTGCTCAGATCAGCCTAAACCTTCAAGCTCAAAATCAGTTTTGAGAACTCAGGAGTCCAAGGAAGACTTTTAACTTCCATGGTTTGGATCACTTCAAACATTTCATTTCCATTTCATTTGAACCAGCTCACTGCACTCTCTTTCACTGCTTTGTTCCTCTTTTTCACACACAATCACAGAATCACCAAGGTTGGAAGAGACTTCTAAGGAAGTTTAGGCTGGAGGTGAGGAGAAAGTTCGTCACAGAGAGAGTTGTTAGCCGTTGGAATGTGCTGCCCAGGGAGGTGGTGGAGTCACCATCCCTGGAGGGGTTCAAGAGGGGACTGGATGTGGCACTTGGAGCCATGGTTTAGTCCTGAGGTCTGTGGTGACAGGTTGGACTTGATGATCTTTGAGGTCTCTTCCAACCTTGGTGATGATTCTGTGATTTATAGCAACCTGGCAAGCCTTCGAAGGAGCTGGCCCTGGAGCAAAACCCAGGCACAAAGCCTTGTAACACAGGCACAAAGCCTTGTAACCCCTACATCTTCCTTTCAGATGTCCTGCTTTTAGCAGAAGGGCAGGTGTCTAATGGGGCTTGGGGAAGTCACATTTCCTTCAGCTACACCCTCAAAGTAAATCAAGGGTGTCGAGTGAAGAGGAACTAATTCCATTTTGCTTGCTTTCAACGAGAAGGAGAATTGTCTTTCCTCCTCTCCTCACCCCAAGCAACAGCCTTGGCAGCAAAGAATATTTTTTTCCATAAAGCATAATGCAGAAGCAGCTCTTATTCACCCCAGCAAATCCTGTTTAATCCCTGGATTTGTATCCTTTGCTGACTAGACTGAGAAATTTGGCTGCATCTAATCCTTTGGCTTCTGTAGGGAGGGGAAAAAAAGGGAAAAGAAAGGCAAAGGCTTATTTAAATATTTAGCTGCACTTTGTCAATATCAGTGGGACAGGGGTGATGGATGGCAGCAATTATGCTGGGTGCATCTCCATTAACATGCTGCTTTTGCCAGGTATGGAGCCTGCCTCTTGTATGGTTTGTTTAATGACCAGGACTGAGGAGGAATTTTAATGACACCCCCCCACCCCACCCCTTAGCAGCTCCTGCTCATTTGAGGTTGGATATTACTCACAGAATCACCAAGGTTGGAAGAGTCCTCAAAGATCATGTAACGTGAAGCTGGAGGCGGGGAGATTCAGGCTGGAGGTGAGGAGGAGGCTCTTCCCCATGACAGTGGTGAAGCCCTGGAATGGGTTGTCCAGGGAGGTGGTCGAGGCGCTGTCCCTGGAGGTGTTTAAGAGCAGGCTGGATGAGGCTCTGGCCAGCCTGATCTAGTGTGAGGTGTCCCTGGCCATGGCAGGGGGGTTGGAACTAGCTGATCCTTGTGGTCCCTTCCAACCCTGAATGATACTATGATACTATGATACTATGATCATCAAGTCCAACCTGTCCCCACAGACCTCATGACTAAACCATGGCACCAAGCGCCACATCCAATCCCCTCTTGAACCCCTCCAGGGATGGTGACTCCACCACCTCCCTGGGCAGCACATTCCAATGGCTAACAACTCTCTCAGTGAAGAACTTTCTCCTCACCTCCAGCCTAAACTTCCCCTGGCTCAGCTTGAGACTGTGTCCTCTTTGTTCTGGTGCTGGTTGCTCACTGGTGTCCAAGTAGCTGGTGAGTCATGATGACTAGAACAGTGGATTAGCCACACACCCTGCAAACAAGTTTTCTCCATACTTCATGACCCCACAATTTGCAGCAGCTAGACCACCCCAGGGGATCACTAGAAGGCCAGCCATAAAAGCTTAAGTAGCTCCTGGTGCTCTTCAGTGTAAGGGATTACATCTTTAGTACATGATGTGATGAAAGCATTCAACACTTCTCACTGAGTCTCTGTCAGCTGCATATTTCTCTCCTAAATTATTGCTTACAGGTGTCTAGAGAGACAGAGATAGAGACAGAGGTGAGAGACTACAGACACAGCTACCTTGCATGCCTCTGTCAGTAATGATGTCTTCAGCACCCTGGATTTGGTGATCAGCCACAGAGAGAGATGGAGTCCCTAGGATTTCTTCATACACTCCATTCTCCTTGCCTCCTAGGCCATGGTGGAGGAAGCCTTGAAGTTCAGTGCAGAGATGCAGGTTCAGCCCATATCTTTATGGGAGACACAGAGCTGGGGAAGGGAATGGAATGGAATGGAATGGAATGGAATGGAATGGAATGGAATGGAATAGAATAGAATAGAATAGAATAGAATAGAATAGAATAGAATAGACCAGACCAGACCAGACCAGACCAGACCAGACCAGGTTGGAAGAGACCTTCAAGATCATCGAGTCCAACCTATCATCCGACACCATCTAATCAACTAAACCATGGTACCAAGCACCCTATCAAGTCTCCTCCTAAACAGCCCCAGTGATGGGGACTCCACCACCTTATTACAATGGGCAATCACTCTCTCTATGAAGAAGTTCTTCCTAAAAGAATGTACACTCATGATGACAAGTGCAAGCAGTCTTGGGTCATCTGGGTGCCAGCAGAAGTGAGGGAAGAGGAAACCTGAAGCCACCCACTGGTTTTCATCTTTGGCATGATCATCATTCATAGTAGAGTGGATCCAGTCCCACCTCTCTGACCCCTGCAAAGGCAAAACCAGAAGGCTGTAAGTCTTACCACAGGCTTACCACAAAAACTTGAGTTTGAGCTTCAGTTCCCAAACCTTTTCCCATTTCTGTCTGGCCCAAGGGTCCCAGTCCTGCCACTATTCTCTACATGCGTGGAGAGTGGATTGATTTGGCTGCTACTTTCAATATTCCTTCTCTACTTTTGTCTATGTCCCTGTACACACACAGAGCTCACATGAACTCTTTGTCCTCTTGGCCAGAGCAGCACAGAAGAAAGAAATATTTGTTGTGGATGGGCTATTGTATGTCAGCATTACTGTGGAACACTTGAGGTGAGGTGTGATCACCTGGCAAACCCCAGTTATTTCTCTTTCATGTGCATCTGGTATAAATCTTCTGAAGCCAGTTGGATGCCCAGCGGACAAATAAAGACAGCAGAGACCTTTGCAAGCAATTGCATCCTTGGGCAACAGACATCCTTTTAAAAACATATAAACTACCTAATTAAACTGAAATATTGAGAGCAGTCCTGAGGGACAGTAACAAGGGATATCTATAGCAGCACTCTTGTCTCTATGCTTAGGCACCTAGGACTTGGAACCACAAAAGGCAGCTCAGTATTACCTCTGTATTTTAGAGGTAGACAACAACCTGTTCTTCGCCTGTACCTCCCAAATAAAAGGCCTGATCAAAATCTGCCTGCTCACAAATGCAGGCTGCACCAACACATTTCCCCTCTCTCTTTCCTGTTCTACAAGGCATTATTTGCACTGGGAAGATCCCTGTACAGAAAGTGTGATGGGCAGGTTTAATCAGTCAGCCCACAGACCCGACCTCCATTCTCCACTTCAGCCTTTGCTGAAGGAAATATACAGAGGCCACCTTAAAAAGTAATTAAAGGCAGACCACACCAGGGATCTACACAGCACTGCCATCCATTAATGGAAATGATGGATGCTCTGTATTAACCTTGCTGCAGTTGCAGCCCTCTACACAGGGATAGAAGTGGCTGTGTGAGGGATTCAGTGAGGTTGCCTCTCGCAAATTGTAATCATAATTCACTTGTCTGCACAAACAAATCCTTCCTTCCCAGGCTGAGGGGCTGGACTGCTTGAATGTTGCAAGGTTCAGCCAGCCACAGATTCCTCTGGACAGAGCTGAAACAAAAACCGTGGAGGTTTGCATCCACTCTTCCCTGCACTCTGTGCAACCTTTCTTGCAGGACAGCAGAAATCAAAGGTATCTGTGAGCTCTAGGGATCTGCAGTCTGATGATACCCTGTGGAGCTGTGATTCATCAACAACTCTTTGAACTCCTTCCCATGAAGACATGCCTCTTTGGGACAGGGTTTCATAGTATCACAGTATCATAGTATCAGTCAGGGTTGGAAGGGATCACAAGGTTTGGCAGCCACGGGGGTGTTAGGTTGACAGTTGGACTCAATGATCTTAGATGTCTTTTCCAGCTGAAACAATTCTGTGATATTATGAATCATGGAATTGTTAGGGATGGAAGTGACCTCAAGGATCATCTAGTTCCAAGCCCCTGCCATGGGCAGGGACACCTCATGCTAGATCAGGTTACCCAGAGCCACATCCAGCCTGGCTGCAAAAACCTCCAGGGATGAGGCTTCCACCACCTCCCTGAGCAGCCTGTGCCAGTGTCTCACCACCCTCATGGGGAAGAACAACTTCCTAACATCCAATCTGAATCTACCCATTTCTAGTTTTGTTCCATCCCACCCAGTCCTGTCACTCCCTGACACCCTAAAAAGTCCCTCCCCAGCTTTCTTGTAGCCCCCTTCAGATACTGGAAGGCCACAATTAGGTCTCCTCAGAGCCTTCTCTTCTCCAGACTGAGCAGCTCCAACTCCCTCAGTCTGTCCTCATAGCAGAGCAGCTCCAGCCCTCTGCTCATCCTCATGGCCCTTCTCTGGACACCTTCCAGCACTTCCATATCCTTCCTGTACTAGGGGCTCCAGAACTGGACACAGTACTCTAGGTGGGGGTCTGAGAGAGAAGGAAATCATTGCATACACTGAGGGTGGTGGGATGCTGCCCTGAGTTGCCCAGAGAGGTGGGAGCTGCCCCATCCCTGGAAATATTCCAGGTCAGGTTGTTTGGGGCTCTGTTCAACCTGCTCTAATTGCAGACATCCCTGCTGACAGCAGATGACCTTTAAAAGTCTCTTCCAACTCAAAATGTTCTATGATTCTACAGTGATTAAAAATTACTTCATGTTTGCTTACACCTCCTGTGTCTTAACTGGCTTCGTTCACTTACTCAGGGCACTGAACTGAGATGGGAGAGAGGGAAAAGGAGAGCACAGGGGTGAGAAGATGTGGAAGCAACCAACAGTCTGTGAGAAATGCCCCAAGCGTGGAAGGGAGAAGGAGTGATGGATTTTGAGCCTCTTTTGCTTTTTTAAGTGTTTATACTCCCTCCTTGAATGTCACCAAACTTGTTTTTATGGCAACCTGTCACGTGCTAAATCTCCTTGTCTTCTGCCTACCTACACAGCCTAAGCTGGAGTTACCTGCTAGCAATAATTACACACCCCACAGTGATTTTGTACCTTTTTTTACTTCTGGAGCAATCATTTTACAACATGTGAGGTGGGAGCTAAGCACAGCCGAGACTGAGCAATCCTGTTGTCCACATCCTGTGTGGGTGGCAGAGGCAGGGAATCTGGAAAGATTCAAAAGCAGCTGGTAATTACCTGAGAGACAAGCCTCCCATGAACCCCCCCACAGCTGCATTTTCTTGCAGCTCCCATCCTCCCTGCTGGGTCTGCCCTGCTTGTACAGAAAGTCTCGGGGCACAGGGTTGCTGGAAGCGGAGATCTGAAGGTTTGACTCTGAAATCGAAGAACGCTGTGGCTTTAACTGGGAAGAGCTTTGCACCACTGGGAACTGCAAATGTTACAGCTTTCCAGCAGGACTCTAACCAGCACTTTGAGTATATAGCTGTGATACCAGCTGTGAGAGCCTGGGCTGGATATAATTGCTTTTTTTCCTCCTGGTGTTCTTCATCAACCACTCAACCAACATATGAAGCGGAGGAATTTGCCATATGAGAGAGGAAATCAAGTGCAGGGTTTGCTCCAGTTTCTCTCTGTGATGATCTGCTACCAAAGAGAAACATCAACAGAGTAGGGAATGCAGAGGTAAAAAAAGGCCATTTGCTAAAGGCCTGGATGTTAGACACAAGCAGAAAACCAGCTGTGCTGTTCTCCCCAAGGAGCCCTAAATCTGCTGCGTTTTGAGAGTGCTACCACCAGTTTGGAAACATGGGCACCAATGTGTGGGTCCAAGTCCACTGGACTGCTGACAGCTGCTCATGTCTGGGTGTAGCCTCTCCCATCTGCAGCTCTTCAGATCCCGCTGCAGCTCCTTTGGCTACCTGGCAGCTTCCCTCTGACTCCTCGGGTCTGCCTCTTTCCACTTCCACCCTCCACACTTCCATACATCCCTGTCCAGAGACACATCTTTGCTCTCCCCCTGTCCTGGTTTGGGCCAGGCCACAACTGATTCTGTTCAGGGATTCGACTCCCCAGCTCAGTCTGGGGCACTTTCTGAAGTTCAGGGCAGGGTGGCACAGCCAAGAGACCCTGAGGATAGAAACACAGAAAGAGGTGGCCAAGAGATGTGTTTCTGGTTCCCAGCTTTCCCAGGCACTGGCCAGATCGGACCTGGGAGTCCTTGGCCACAACTCCTGGAGGAATCCAGGACAAAGGCAGAAGAATTCTGCAAATCTTTACCTATTTTTGCCCTGATTTTGTTTACAGCTCAAACCTGCACTGAGATATGAGTGCTGTGGTCTTGGGAATCAATTTCCTACAGCTGATAATTTGAAGGGTGCTCCCCCTTCTTTCACCTCAATTCAAAAGAGAGTGTTGTGGGGTTTTTTAAAGGGAGAAAATGCAACCCACTGAAAGATTTGCTCTTCAGCAAGGAGTTCAATTCAGAGTGTCAGCTTCCCTGTTGCTTTGCAATATAGACTGTGAGACACTGCCATTCGGGGACCATTTACTTTGCACAGTTTTGTTGTGCAGAGCTCTTGACCCTATCGAGTTTGGCTCAGGAGTTACCACATGAAGGAATAGAATAGAATAGAATAGAATAGAATAGAATAGAATAGAATAGAATAGAATAGAATAGAATAGAATAGAATAGAATAGAATAGAATAGAATAGAATAGAATAGAATAGAGAGACCTTCAAGATCATCATGCATAACCTATCAACCAACACCACCTAATCAACTAAACCATGGCACCAACCACCTCATCAAGTCTCCTCCTAAACACCTCCAATGATGGTGACTCCACCACCTCCCTGGGCAGCCCATTCCAATGGCTAACAACTCCTCTCTAACATCCAGTCTGGACATCCCCTGGTGCAGCTTGAGACTGTGTCCTCTTGTTCTGGTGCTGGTTGCCTGGGAGAAGAGACCAACCCCCACCTGGCTACAACCTCCCTTTGGGTAGTTGTAGAGAGCAAAAAGGTCTCCCCTGAGCCTCCTCTTCTCCAGGCTAAGCAACCCTAGCTCCCTCAACCTCTCCTCATAGGGCTTGTGTTCCAAACCCCTCACCAACTTTGTTGCCCTTCTCTGGACACCTTCCAGCAACTCAACATCCTTCCTAAACTGAGGGGCCCAGAATTGGACACAGGACTCAAGGGGTGGCAGTGTCCAGGGGCAGGATGACCTCCCTGCTCCTGCTGGCCACACTGTTTCTGATACAGTGGCTTAAAAGGCAACTTGAAAACTGCCAGTGTGTTATTCATTTGCTTAGATGAAACACTAATGATTTTTTTGTTTGTTTCCAGAAAGCCATCTGATTACTTACAGGCACATTTGAAAGAGAGAAGGGGGGAAAAAAAAAAGCCCAGAAGAACTTATTGCCTCGTTGACACTAGTAGGAGAATAACAAGTGAAAACGCCTGAAGCTCCTCAGCAAAAAACACCTCCAGAAACAAGCATTAACATCACAAACACTGCAGTGATGACAGCAGAAGGAGCTCACAGGTGTGGTATTTGTGATTTCAGCTGTGGTGTTAGCACTCTTTATGAAGACTTCAGCAAATGCATGCCAGAGCTCTAATTTGGACCTTTCCTTTTCACTGGGAAATAATAATAACTTTAAAAGAAAGGAGTTGCTTGTTCTCTCTCTCTTTCTGGCTGCTCCCAGCTACCTTTCAAGCCAGTCAGTTATTTTTCATAAGCAAACAGTACCTTTTGTTACAAGAAGTCCTGAATGAAGCCCCAGTCAGAATGGCAAATGAATATGAGCCTCACCTCCTGGAATAATTATTGGTGAAGTCTAGCAGCAACTGCTCTGATTTCTGGCATTTTATACAGCAAGAGTAACCTTTGCAGCACAGAGTTGAATCTATGGGGGCAGGAAAAGAGACTCCATTTGCTAACTTCATTTTAGAGCGATTCCTCCAATAAAAACAATCAAGAGAGACAGCAATGATGGAGCTGCCTCCCCCTGAGCTCACAGTAAATGCAAAGCCTCATCCCTGATCACTGCTTTCATCCTCACCAAGCACTGGTGAAGATCAGGCTCTTTGCTCCACAGTTATCCCCATTTTCCCCCTGCCCTCTAGGAGGGTTGAAGGCTTCCCAAAACATGAGAGAGCACAACAGCCTGGAGATGTAAGAAGAACAAAACATGAGGCTGTCACAAAAGAAGAGGAAGAACAACCAAGGAAGAAAAAGGCAAACAGTGCTGGTCACCATGGAGTAGGGCCAGTGAAGCCTTGAGGGACTCATGGCATATTGCCTGGGTAGATAACCCTTGGAGAGGACCAATCTAAGGCCTGATTCTTAGAAAGCCACTGTTGAGAAAATAATTTGGTTTGTAACCTTCCTTTATACCCAAACTACAGCAAAGGAACTGAGAAACGAGATGCAGTTTATGGCTGCTAGCAAGCAAGGGAGGTTTGACACACACACAGCAGTTACTTTGCAGCCTGCCTTGGACAGCAGAAGCACTTCTGCTGGGAAGGAGGGTGCTGGATCTGAGGGCAATTTGTTCTACTGCCTCTTGCAAGGATGCTCCTCACAATCTGCCTTCTCTTCCCTTAAGTCTAATGCAGAACCAGTAGTAAAAACTACATGCACTAGTCCCACCCTGGGACCAGCCCAGCCCTCTGCACTGTAAAAACATGGAAGAAGCAGTGCTCAGCCTAGGTCCTGTACAAATTGTTGAGGTCTGAACCTTCCCCTGGGCCAACAAGCTCAACACATGAGAGTGTCCAGCATCACCTAAGCAAGCAGTGTGAGCAGCTTGTGTGGCTGGGTGACCGTGTTTGAAGCATTTTCATTAATGATCACCTACTGATCTTTCAGGGGTGGGCTGGCTGCAGGCAGAATCACTTGTCTGCATCTCACTGGGTATGTTGTTGCCAGCACATGTTGCCTTCTCCAGCAGCAGACCTGCCTGACCTTGAGCTAACCTGCAATCCCAAATAACTGCGCTGGAAGCAAATCTGTCCACAGGCTCAGGCTGAGCTGCACGAAGCGAAGCTTCATCTGAATAAAACAAGGCAATTTGTTAGCTTCTATTAAACCCTCAGTGATTTCAGCAGAGTTTGACTTGGTATGGGGTTTCATCAAACCTGAAGCTCAGGGCAACCAGGGCAGAAATATGTGCATGGAAGCCTGCAAGTCAGAATGATTGGCTCTGTCTCAGATGAGGAGCAATACACAGGGCTGCACTCTGCAGAGGAATGGATGTAAATTATGGCAAGGCAAGCCTAGCAGCTTGTTTACAGTGTGTGTTACTTAAATTATGTCAATATTTCTCCTTCTCTTTTTTATTTTTTCTTCCCAAGCCCTCCTTCAAATGCAAACAAATCCCATCCCCACCCCTGAGCTATCAGCAAAATCAAGCAGCCACAGATCCTCTTAAGGTGCCAGTCAATCACAGGCTTCAGAGTGTAAGCAGAAACCAAAAACACCTCCTCTTTTTTTTTGTTGCTGTTACCAGAATGAGCAGAAAATGAATTAAAACAAACAACCCCAACAACCCTGTAGCATCAGACCATCATTAGTGGGTGTCTCACCACCAACAACAGGCTGGCCCTCACTCACCACTAATGACAACTTCCCTGCTGCAAACTCTACCTCTGCACAGGCTCAGCACAGGGGAGCTCTTGCAGCGTGGTGTGCACAGGGGTTAATTAATTCTCTGTGATCTGTGATTAAATTTGTCCTAGAGGATCACAGAACCTGACATGTCCAGGGCTATTTTTTATGCACCCTCCTGAAAGGGAACGAAAATGACGATGGATATCCCCTTCTGCTTCAGTCAGGTAAAGCAAGTAATGAAGGGAGTTGGGTTTTGTGAGGCAGTCAGGAGGTGCAGCAATAACTCTTCCCAGCAGCCAGAAAATTTTGGAGGTATATTGTTTTCTTGAGCTGTCTGAAGTAAATCCCAGGGGGTAATTACAGAAGAGAGAAACAAGACATAAATCCTGTTTAATTGACAGCAACAAGAGAAAAGAAACACAACAGAGTGCCATGCCTCCTCCTACAACTCCCCACGTTGCTCTTAATATCTTTGGGGCATTTGGAAACCAGGGAGGGGAATACCCAGAAATCTCAACATGGATGGGGAATGTAAAGATTTTATGGGAAAGCATCCATCTCAATCTCTGGCTTTGCAAGGGAAACCAACAGCAGAAAACAGTTATCAGCCTAGATCACCTCACTCAAGGACTTCTGACCCTGCAAGCCTGGATCCACACAAATGACTCAACAGCTTTCAGCTTCCACAGCACAGGTACCAAGTAGAACAGGCAGGACATGCTGGTGGCTAATGTCAGAGCAGAAGGCAGAGCAGGAGCTCTCCTTCCCATCTGCACTAACCTGCTGCACTTCTCGGTCCACAGCACCACGGTCCAGACTCCCAAGTTTTCCATCTGTGTCCTCCAGGCAGCAAAGGGCCTGAAAAGAAATGGTTAGAAAGCTGTGTCATTCCTGGACAGTTTTCTGCCCAGTGTTTTGAGGCAAACTCTTTGGGAAAAGCTGTGTGCAGTCTGCCTTCATCAGTTTGGGTGCAAGTCCATGCTGGGAGGGGCAGCATATCCCAGGAGCAGGACAGCCAGCTCTATTCTTGCTGATCTCACCAACTTCCATGTGCTCATCTCTAGGGAAAATACAATGAAAATAAAAATGAAAGGGGCTGGAAATGTCCTTATTCCCTCAGCTGGCTGAAAGGTCTGAAAGCAGGCTGCTCAGTGTCTTGCAGCAGACGGAGCATCTGTTCCCTGGCACTGACATTTGAAAGGTGCTCCTGGTGCAGGAGATGGGGAGCAGAGGGAGGCACTGAGTCGAGGACACGAGGCCAGAGCATCTGCCTGCAAGGGCCTGGCTGCTGTGCTCAGCTGTTAGAGCAGCACATCCTTGCCTTGCTGGAGGAGCCCAGGATGAATGATGGCAGGGGCTAAGCCTGTGACCCCCAGCACCAGTGAAATATGTCTGCATCCCGAGCTACAGAAGTTGCTCTCAATAACTGGCTTGTAGCCTTGGAGCTGAAGGAAATGGGATTGCATTTATTAAGCCAGTGTAATCCACTAAGACTGATTTGACACCAACCTGGCACAGAGAAGCAGTAAGATTGTACCAAGCCTCCTGCAAAGGCATCCAGGATTCAGTCTGCCTCTTTACAACCTGAGGGAGCAGAATCAGTCCAGGCTGGAGGCACTGAAAGGTCCAAGGGCACAGCTGCTGTTGCTGTTTGGTGGAGGCTTTTGCTGGTGCTGATGGTTCTGTCAGGTCTCTTCACACATCTACTGCTGAGGCATCTGAGCAAATCCACTGCCAGAGTGCTTGGAGTGGTGTCCGTAGACCTGTCACCATCTGAATCTGGCCTTTCTGCTTACTGCTTCCCTAGGGAGAGCTCTGCAAGCTGCTAGCTATCATAACCTACTGTCCTGTCCTGCTGTCCAAGTGGCTCCCCACTGGCCCCTGCAGAAAGGGCAGGGTGAGGAGGGAACTTCACTGCCCTTCTGCCCACAGGGAGCAAGCACCCCCAGATCTGCATCTTCCTTCTCCCAGCTGACCTAAGCAAATGGGTCAGACACAAAAGACAGGGATGCATATTTCCACTACTCCCATGAATATAGTTTAAGGGGACAGAAAAGGAAGGGAAACAAAAACTTGACTAAAGTTATAACTATAAATGAAAATACAAACACAAGTGATGCACAATGCAGTTGTTCAGCACCTGCTGATCAATGCCCAACCAATCCCCAAGCCATGGTGTGCCCCAGCCAAGTCCTCCCAGGTTAGGTACTGGACAGGATGTCGTATAGTATGGAGCTAAAGATCAGTGTGATATCATTATTCTCACCCTAACTCCAAATTACAGCACTGCACCAGCTACTAGGAAGAGAATTAACTTTATTCCATCCCAGACCAGGACCCCACCCTGGGTAAGAGGGAAAAGATAGTTTGGATTCATTCCATTTTGACTTCTGAGAGACCAAAGGGCACCTCATTGCTCCTCCAGTCCTGGGAACTATTTTTCTTAGTCAACCCTGCTGCAGTCCAACCTTTCCTTATGCTGCAGCACAGCTCCATGTAGCTGCAGAGCAGAACTGTCAGCCCACATGAGGATGGCACACAGCTTGCAGTTGTCTCTGCCTCTGTGTCCCAGCTGGCTGAGACAGGCCCCTTCCCCCAGAGGGATGGAACCCAAGTAGCAGTAAATCAGGATGTCACCACTGGTGCCCTACAGACATGTGAACAGACTTCTTGCTGCAGGGCTGTGCAGAGAGGTGTTTGCAACAGCTGCCACTCTGGGTCTGTTACTTCACTGTAGAAGATTAACTTGTGGTGCTTAGGAAGAACTGAAGCCAAATGGCAGGAGGAAGAAAACATCTGGAGCAGGGCTTAGATTGTGTCTGTCCTGGGCACCCAAATTTAAACAACAAAAGCAGGTTTGGGGCACCTTCAAAAAGGACAAAGCAGCAAAATCCAGGTTATTGCCTGTCTAGGGCCCTGCAGGTTTAACATGTGGACCTTCTAACCACAAACTGGCAGGCTTGCAGGATGCCTGCCTTAGCTTGATGGGAGCCCAGCTTAGCCTGGGGTCTCAGACAGCAAGATGAGTTTCTCCTGTTTAAGATCAACTCTGAGGCTGGCTACAGTCAATTAAATTGTTTTGCTGAGGAGTGGAAGGTGATGGCTCTGCTCTTTATGGCTCAGTGCCTTTCCTGACAGATACAGATCAAAAACCAGAGAAGAGACTCTGGTGAGGGTCTGCTGTGTTAAGTGACTGTTCCATGGATGCTCAGAGGTCCACCCTCCACTCCCCTGCCCTTCTTCCAAGTAACAAGCAACAGAGCAAGGAGAAACAGCCTCAAGTTGTGCCAAGGGAGGTTTGGGTTGCATATTGGGAACAATTTCATCCCTGACAGAGTGGTTAAACATTGGAATAGGCTGCCCAAGGAAGTGGTGGAGTCACCATCTCTGGGAGTATTCCAAAGCCATGTAGCTGTGGTGCTTAGAGACATGGTTCAGTGGTGGACTTGGCAGTGGTGGGTAAATAGTTGGACTCGATGATCTTAGAGGTCTTTTCCAACCTTAATGACTCTACAGTTCTGTTAGAGACACACCAGTGTGAGCAATGGATGGGGAAACCCCACACCCCCACTGGAATGCTCTCTGGGATGGGGAACAGAAAAGAGAGGACGGAAAAACAGCAGGCTGGAGCACAACCAGCTTCAAAATGAGATGGATGCTGCTCTCTGCTTGTGCAAGATGCAAGGGAAAAACACCAAAGATTAATCTGTGACGGCCCAGCAGGAGCAGTGCATGCCAGGATTGTGGAGGAAATAAAGTACAGAAAAGGACAGTTTTACTGTGGCAGGAGAAAGCAACTAAATCACTGCACATCAGCAAATATCAGCTGTAGGAATAAATTGGCAGAGCCATTGTGTTAGACCAGATTCACACAGCTGAATGCAGGCTGGGCAAAGCTCATTTCTCCATGGGGTGTGCTGGCCACAGAGGTTAAGTCCCACACATTTTCCCCAAGATAAAATCCTGGTTTTCATCCATCTGATTGAACAAGGATGTGATTGGTTATGGGACATTATACACACCTAGATAATAAATTCTATTCCACAGTCAGTTTTGCTTCCAGATTGAAAAGAAAAGCACTCCCCTAAGATCTGGGTCTGGTCTTCCCCCCATTGCCCCAGCCTTCAGGAGAGCACACACCTGACCAAACCAGTGGGAAGCACCATAGGTAGAATGGAATGGAATGGAATGGAATGGAATGGAATGGAATGGAATGGAATGGGATAGAATAGAATAGAATAGAATAGAATAGAATAGAATAGAATAGAATAGAATAGAATAGAATAGAATAGAATAGAATAGAATAGAATAGACCAGACCAGGTTGGAAGAGACCTTCAAGATCATTATGTCCAACCTATCTTCCAACACCACCTAATCAACTAACCCATGCAACCAAGCACCCTATCAAGTCTCCTCCTGAACACCTCCAGTGATGGTGACTCCACCACCTCCTCAGGCAGCCCATTCCAATGGGCAATCACTCTCTCTGTGTAGAACTTCCTCCTAACCTCCAGCCTAACCCTCCCCTGGTGCAGCCTGAGACTGTGTCCTCTTGTTCTGGTGCTGGTTGGCTGGGAGAAGAGACCAGAAGTTGATGTCTATCTCTGGGCCATCACAAGTGCAAAAGAACATCCTACATTGTCCATTTAAAAGGAGATCATAGAGAGGCTGCTGCTGGTCTCCCCTTCCAGGTAATTAGTGATAGAACAAGAGGGAACAGCCTCAAGCTGTGACTGGGTAGGTTTAGACTGGACAGTGGGGAAAAAATGTTCACAGCAAGAGTGGTCAGGCATTGGAATGTGCTGCCCAGGGAGGTGGTGGAGTCACCGTCCCTGGAGGCGTTCAAGAGGGGATTGGATGTGGCACTTGGTGCCATGGTTTAGTCATAGGGTCTGTGGTGACAGGTTGGACTTGATGATCTTTGAGGTCTCTTCCAACCTTAGTGATACTGTGAGACTGTGATGTGTTTAAAGGTGGTTTGGGTGTGGTGTTTGGGGATATGGTTCAGGGGTGAAGTTTGTAAAGTGAAGTTATCAGTGGGACTTGGCAATCCTGAGGGTCTTTTCCAACCTGAATGTTTCTGTGACCCCTGCACAGTGCTGGTGAGCTGTGGGGATACAGGAGCATGAGCAGCTGATGGCAGCCAAGAGGGGAAATGGCTGAGGCTGATCTTCCTGCCCAACATACTGAGCAGCACCTTGGTGCTGTCTGCAGATGGTGTAACCACAGCACACAACTCTTCTTCCCTGGAGGGAGGGGGCAAGGAGAGATGATGCTGACACCTCCTTAAGACACTACAGGAAAGGTGATGCTCCTAACCATGGTTAGGACAAAACTATGCTTTGTTCCATTTTCACTTGAATGCTCAACTATTTAAAGCATCACTGAGCAGCACCCACGTGGGGAAGCAGAGTTTTAGAGAACCTTTTTCCTACAAGCAGAAATACAACCGAGATGACAGAAACTGAAGCTCTCAGAAGCCTCTGTTGTGTCTTTTCATATTATTGTTTACTTAAGGTTGATATTCATTTTTATCCCCCCCAAAACTGCTGACTCTTTTCTTCTGGGAGTTCTTTTAATTATGGTTATAATATTATTTCAGGAGGGGCATTATAATTTCTATACTACAAAATGACTTGATCAGAACAAAGATTGGTTTTAATTCTCCATAGGATCCAGCAATAAAGAGGGGCTCCAGCCATGCCCTCTTCAACCTGGATGCACATAGGATCCAGCAATAAAGAGAGGTTCCAGCCATGCCCTCTTCAACCTGGATGCACATGGGATCCAGCAATAAAGAGGGGTTCCAGGCATGCCCTCTTCAACCTGGGTGCACATAGGATCCAGTAATAAAGAGAGGTTCCAGCCATGCCCTCTTCAACCTGGATGCACATAGGATCCAGCAATAAAGAGGGCTTCCAGCCATGCCCTTTTCAACCTGGATGCACATAGAATCCAGCAATAAAGAGGGCTTCCAGCCATGCCCTCTTCAACCTGGGTGCACATAGGATCCAGCAATAAAGAGGGGTTCCAGCAATAAAGAGAGACTCCAGCCAGGCCCTCTTCAACCTGGATGCACATGGGATCCAGCAATAAAGAGGGATTCCAGCCATGCCTTCTTCAACCTGGATGCACATAGAATCCAGCAATAAAGAGAGGTTCCAGCAATAAAGAGAGGTTCCAGCCATGCCCTCTTCAACCTGGATGCACATAGGATCCAGCAATAAAGAGAGGTTCCAGCCATGCCCTCTTCAACCTGGGTGCACATAGGATCCAGCAATAAAGAGAGGTTCCAGCCATGCCCTCTTCAACCTGGATGCACATGGGATCCAGCAATAAAGAAGGATTCCAGCCATGCCCTCTTCAACCTGGATGCACATAGGATCCAGCAATAAAGAGGGGATCCAGCAATAAAGAGGGGATCCAGCAATAAAGAGGGATTCCAGCCATGCCCTCTTCAACCTGGATGCACATAGGATCCAGCAATAAAGAGAGGTTCCAGCCATGCCCTCTTCAACCTGGATGCACATAGGGTCCAGCAATAAAGAGAGGTTCCAGCCATGCCCTCTTCAACCTGGATGCACATGGGATCCAGCAATAAAGAGAGGTTCCAGCCATACCCTCTTCAACCTGGGTGCAAGACAAGGGGAGTGAAAATCATATGAACTCCCTGGCTGCTCTCTAAAGCAGAGAAAGAAGAACCAAACCTTTCCTTCTCCTTAGAGCATGGCTTGTGGGCATTTCTAGGCCCAATTCTACAACACAACCTCATGTCAGAGGCAGAGTTTGCTGGCACATTCAGATCTAGAGGCAATCTCCCACAGCACCACAACTGCTAGAGAAACTCCAGGATTTCATCCCAGTGTTGCAGATTTAAGAGGGAAATGTATTTTTTCCCCCTATACACAGCATGCAGATTGCTATTGTCAGCACAAAGCAGCTGTGAACACATGATGTCAAGATGGCCTGACCAAAAGCCCAGGAAAGCCATCAAGTCATCTCACATAACATAGCCACTTAAGCAGTTGGCTTAAGCCACCTAGGCTCCTTCAGCACTTAATGGAGAGGCAGAGACAGCCCTACCTGGACATGCTCATGCTCCCTCAGCATCGGAGAGCTGGACTGAAGCAGATGCCAGAGCTTACCGGGGGGTTGGAGACATCTCTCACACAGGCTCTGGACTTCTTTCCTGTTTTATGTCATTCCTGTGATGAGAAAATAAGAGCTCTAAGTAAGTATATAACAGATTTACTTTGCCCACCTCTGTGAAATACGTGGGAGGCTGAGCTGCCTGGATTGATTTGATACCCACTGAACACAGACATGTTCAGGGAAAGCAGCAGTGTGATAGGTTTGTGTCTACCCATTTCTTCTAACACTGATGTTCAGCACAGAAAGAGACCAGACTCTTTATTGTGCCCTGAAACAAATTCTGGCAGACTTCCCTTGTAAATGCTTCCTGAAAGTTTGTATTTATTGCTACCTGTAAGCTGAATTTGTTTCCAGGGAGGCTGCTGCAGCCCATGGGGTTCCTGGGCCACGTATCAAAACTCCACTCTGACTACTGTGACCACATCTGACACAAAACAATGCCAGAAGTTCAAGAATTACTCAGCTGGGATGAGCATCCCTTTCACTCAGGAAGAGCCATCACATAACAAGTGTGAAACTCTCATTAAAGCCTCTTCCTTCCTTCTGCTTGCATTTGGCACTTGCCCTGTGCCACTTGACCGACTGGCAGTGAGAAATGACCCTCGAAACCCTGAGTGGAGTCTTCCCCTTCAACAATCAGCAGGACCCTACCAGGTCCAAGGCAGATCCTCTCCCAGGAGGGCTGCAGGAGTGCAGTCATTACCCCAGCCAGGAGCTCCAGCCAGCCATTACAAGGCCTCTTTTATTACACTAGCTGGGAGCACCGAGTGATGAGGAGAACCGGCACACGTCAGTAGGGCTTGTGAGTGCTCCCTTGGGAAGGCAACTGCTCACTTGCACAACACTCCTGGTTTATTACTGCAGCTTCATCCTAGGTTTATTTCTCTCTAAAGCATCACTTCAGCCTTCAGAAGAAGCAAGAATATTTTTTAACTGGCCAGTGCACTTGGCCCTCCCCCCCTCGCTCTCAGCTGCTGTGCTGCAAACTTTGCAGGCCGTTGGTAATTTCCTCGGAGAAGATGCAGTCCCCACTTGCAAATCTTTCCTGTGCCTTTGCTGGGCTCATGGCTGCCTGGACAGAACTGCTGTAAGACCTGAGGCCTTACAGCAAGAGCAGGGGTTGAGCTGAGCAGAGAGGGGGAGATGCTCAGATGTGAAAAGCTGCCTAACATACAGGACAAACCTAAGATGCCTCCTCTTGTCTTATCTTGGGTAGAGCTAATGACCTTTCCACCGTCACTGACCTGAGGGCACACACCTCACTGACTGCACTGATTGTTCAACCCTTTCCCTCCACCAGCACTGCAAGCAGATGCATTTTTCTCTGCCTGTTCCAGATTTTGTATCTGCAGTTTGAATTTTAGTCTCTAGGACCTCCCCTAGCCTCAGTGGATCCTGCCCACCTGGACCCCAGGGAGGCTGCCCTCAGGTTGTCTTCTCCTGACCCACGGCAAGGTGCTGGCTCTGCCAAAACCACAGATGCTGCCTTACCTGAAGCTGCTGCTCTCTGCACACAAGGTGAGCCCAGCTGTGGTTACCACAGGCCAGCTTGGAGGGGTTTGTGTGTGCAGTAACTGATGAAAGCTCTCTGCAGGGGAGGGGACAGATGCAGCCGGTGGTGGCCCTGAAAATGTCAATGGCCTTTATTAATGGGGGGAAACAAAACAAACCAAAGCAAACCCAAAACCCAAAAAGCTTTTCTGAAGTTGGCAGCTGCACTAGACTGGGCTTATGAATCAGTACAGCTCTCAAGGGCAAATATTGCTCAGTACAAAACCTGCATGAGCAAGGAGATTTGGGATCTTCCCCCAGGAGCACCATTACCCCATTTGCCCTTAACAGCTATACCCCTTTGCAACAAAGCTTTGTCACATTGCCTGCATTGCCACCTTTAGAACACCCAGACACCACGCAGCAGAACTGAGGTGATGCTGGAGACAACCAGGGGATCAGCTGTAAACCTTGAAACTAGCAGCTCCTCCTCGCTCAGTTCTTCTCACAAGTGTAAATATCAGAAGGTGATGCCCCAGCTCTAAACCACAGTAGCTGTGTGTTTGCTCAGCATGTAGACACGGCCCTTGGGGGCATGGTTTAATGGCCATGCTGGTGTTAGGTGGAAGATTGGACTGGATGATCTTACAAGCCTTTTCCAACCGCAACAGAACCCCTGGGCTGCGAGCACTTCGCTCTCCTTTCCTGTGTCCTCAGGCGCAGCCGAGTTGGTGGAGAGGGAAAGAATCAGCTCCTTCTAGCTCTAAAGGTCAAACATCAAACCAGAAGAACTCAAATAGCATTTCCACATTAGAGAGACAATTATGGCTTCTTAGAATTAAAAAATAGAAGTGCTTTTAATCAACCCCAAAATATTCACTCATTAAGAAGCCTGAAAATCTAAACAATAGGAAGGAGGAATTGGATTTCTCTCCCCACCACCACCCCTCCCCATTTGGTTTTGGCTGGATGCTATTAGCACAGACAAGACCAAGCAGGGAAGGGGGGAAAAAAAATCACTTTAAAGGAAAGTTCAAAGCAATACAATATTTTCAACCATCTCAATATTCTCCTTCCTAATGAATAATTCTTTGTGGGTTGGATAGTTTGGCACAGAGTTTTAAAGCATCAGCTTTTGCAAAACAAAATAAAAGAGGAAATCTGCTCTTTAAAGAATGTTTTGATGGCAAATTGTTCATTTGCCAGCTGAGGACATGGCTCTGAGTGCTGCAATACAGACTGTCCTCTTTGGAGGACATTGATCTCTCTACCACACATTTGAGATCATTGTCAAGAGTGAGGGCTGGGATGGCCACTAGATGAGTGGCAGAGCTCCCTGGGATAGGATAGGATAGGATAGGATAGGATAGGATAGGATAGGATAGGATAGGATAGGATAGGATAGGATGGAATGGAATGGAATGGCATGGAATGGAATGGAATGGAATGGAATGGAATGGAATGGAATGGAATGGAATGGAATGGAATGGAATGGAATGGAATGGAATGGAATGGAATGGAATGGAATAAACCAGGTTGGAAGAGACCTTCAAGATCATCACGTCTAGCAAGCCCTCTGCCTTCCCAAAGGCACTGGGGAAGTCCCAGACTGGATGGGAACTGGATTCAGGAGCTGGCTTCTGGAACTGGATTCAGGAACACACAGGTCAGGATCAAAAGCAGAAGGGACAGAGTCCTCCTGGGACACCAGCTGGTGAAGAGGTTTGACCTTGGTGATCCCTCAGCTTGATCCTGAAGATGACAGCCATGACCATTGTTGCTCATTTTAAGGGTCACCTGTGCTGTCTGCTCCTCTCCACAGGTGCCACCTCTGACTGATTGCACCCCAGGGTGGGGCACAAGATGTGGCAGTGCCCTTGGGGTGCCCAGGAGCAAGTCTAAGCCAGAGCCTTTCTGCAGCCCAGCCCTTGGCAGTGACTCTGTCCAGCAGCTTCTGCCTGCAAGAAGCAAACCCTGGCCGTGCAAACCTGCCCTGAACTTCAGTAAGCATCTCACTGGGCAGAGACTGGGCTGGGGAGTCAAATCCTTGAGCAGAACCAGTTCTGGTGTGGCTCAAACCAGGCCATTCATGCACACAATGGTTTAATGAAACAACATCTAATACTGTTTTCAAAGGCTGTTTCACAGGGAATTATCTTCTGCTAGGGATGAACTGGATAATGAATTCCAGCCTCCCTGTAGGCATGACCCACACAGGGAGGGACCCCTCTGCAGTGAGGCTGCAGGCAGGAGATGAGCACTGGCAGCAACTGCAGGCACCAAACTCATATTCCAGTATTGTATCAAAGGTGCCCTGGTTCCTGTGAAATGTTGACCCAAGGTTGGCCACTTAAGATTAAGAGATGCTTTGAACAGAGTGTTTGTGAGCTCCTAACCAAATTCTACTCGTGGCTGAGGGTATTCTGCTTTCCTGTAGCATTCTCTTTTCTGTTAAGGCAAAAAAAAAAACCAACCCATATCTCATTTTCATTTTCTGTTGAAAATGGCTTATCATGATTCTAAGTGATCTTCCCAAATTGCTGTGGCTCCTCTTAGCTGTGTTCCACAGGGAAGATAACCAATTCCTGTATATTTTTAGTGTAAATCAAGGGTAATCCCCCTGAAGTCAGGAGTGCATAAAAGCAAAGTGAGGAGACAATTAAATCCTGCTGTTTTCAAAGTGCTTTGGAATCCCTGGGAATAGAAAGGTGCTGTAGAAATCCAAGCTATTATTACATTATTTATTAGTATGTGGTAAATTCATGTAGCATAGTAATGCATGTCCAAGGCCTGTGCAGCAGGCACAGGTCAGCAGATTAAATCACAGGATCATGGAATCAGCCAGGGTTGGAAGGGACCACAAGGATCAGCTAGTTCCAACCCCCCTGCCATGGGCAGGGACACCCCACACTAGATCAGGCTGGCCAGAGCCTCATCCAGCCTGGGCTTAAACACCTCCAGGGACCACCTCCCTGGACAACCCATTCCAGGGCTTCACCACTCTCACAGTGAAGAACTTCTTCCTCAACATGCTGCTTGCATGATTCTCCACAGGTCTGTTTTCTCACTCCCTGGCAAGCTGTCTTGTGCAACAAGAAATGAGTAGCAAGATAAAAACGCAGAAGAGCCAATAAAACCAAGGTGGTTTTTTAGCCCTTATAATTGAAACAGTTTGTGTCAGTGACATCTTCACTTAATACTTCCATTTTTCCCTTGCTTTGCAAGTCCACAGAGTAATGATGGGCTACACCAGAAAGCTTCAGCACTAATTTCAGACAGCCTGAGTCAGCCACTTATCTTCATTTATCCTCTTCTGCTGGAATCTTGCTTGGGCAAAAAAAAACCAACAACCACAACCAAAAAGCAAAACCTCACTGCAATTTCATAATCTCAAAACAAATAGATCCCCCCACCCTCCTTATGTGTTGCTGGGAATAAAGCAGTGTTATGCTCTTCTCCTTCAGTTTCTTATTAGTGTCTTTATCCCTAGCTGCCTTTAGTGCCAGTAGTCATATTGCTCTTAACATTAAAGCATTAAGGGCTGGTACTTAGTGCCCAAATTATGCTTTATTTAAAGATTACAGAATGTCTAACACAACAGACCTCTCCTTTCACAGTAGCTTGCAGCTTGTTTTTTGTCCCTGTGGTGTCAAGCCTTGCTCTCCAGTGGGGACAGCTACGTGTTAGCTCTCTTCTCTTACAGAAAAATAACCATTCAGCCCAGGGCTTCCTAAGTGCTCTTTAATTAGCAGCAGGCACCGTGGGTATGTCTGCCTGTCACTGCCCTAAGGTGGCTCTAATCCTGCCATCATGGTGAATGTACGGGCAGCAGGAGTTTGAGAATAGAATCACAGAATGGTAGGTGTTGGAAGGGACCTCCAGAGATCATCTAGAGCAGTGAAGTTCTACCAGCTCAAGCCCACAGAGGCAAATGCTTGTGGAGCAGTTGGTAAACCTGACAGAATAAGTTCTTTTGAGGTAGGAACCAGATCTTTGTCCAGCCCTGGGCACTGCCTGTGGATGCTGGCTCTAGCTGCCACCACAGCTTGAAGAATATGCAGCTACAGACTGTGGTCATGCAATGGGTGCTCAAGGTTCTGTGTGAACGTGCAGTGGCACTCTTCACCTCCTCCTGGGCACGCAGGTGTCACCAGGAGGACACTGATAACCCCTTTGCTATGAAGAGCCTGAGGGTTCAAGTGGCTCAGAAACTCCAATCTCTGCTCTGTAGGCGCTTTCTTCAAGACACATCTGCCAGGAGACATGGGAAAAGTGACATACATTGATGATTTAAGGTAGTTCTGTGCTTGGCTGGAAGGAATGCATTGGGTTAGGATGAGAAAACAACCCCTCCTTACCTAGAGCAGGTTTCCATCAGAGGTGCAGCAGCTTTTCTTGCATTGGTGTATGTTGGTGGGGACGGAGGGCTGCATTTGAGATTGACACATGGGCTGGAAGAGAGCTCTGGAAGTGGAGTGGAATGGAATGGAATGGAATGGAATGGAATGGAATGGAATGGAATGGAATGGAATGGAAGAGAATAGAATAGAATAGAATAGAATAGAATAGAATAGAATAGAATAGAATAGAATAGAATAGAATAGAATAGAATAGAATAGAATAGAATAGAGCAGGTTGGAAAATACCTTTGAGATCATCAAGTCCAACCTATCACCCAACACCATCTAATCAACTAAACCATGGCACCAAGTGCCTCATCAAGTCTCTTCTTAAACACCTCCAGGGATGGTGACTCCACCACCTTCCTGGGCAGCACATTCCAATGGCAAATTTCTCTTTCTGGGAAGAACTTCTTCCTAACATCCAGCCTAAACCTCCCCTGGCACAGCTTGAGACTGTCTCCTCTTGTTCTGGTGCTGCTTGCCTGGAAGAAGAGACCAATCCCCTCCTGCCTACAACCTCCCTTCAGGGAGTTGTAGAGAGCAATAAGGTCTCCCCTGAGCCTCCTCTTCTCCAGGCTAAACAGCCCCAGCTCCCTCGGCTTCTCCTCATAGGGCTGTGCTCCAGACCTCTTCCCAGCCTCATTGCCCTTCCCTGGACACGTTCAAGAGTCTCAGTGTCCAGGAGATGTAGGCACTGAAAGAAGCAAATGTAAAACTAACACTGGCATATGAAAGCTGCAAGACTTATAAACGACTCACCTTGGATAACTGAAGGTTCAGAAATTGCCTCCTTGTTTGGAGCAGACTGAACTTGATGAATACTCCAGCTGCCACACAATATTCAGGAGAGCCAAGTAACTGCTGGGATATTTCTTCCCTGTGCCTTGTGCTTCTGCATGTCTTAATATTTGCTGTGCCTTCTGGAAATTGGTTCCATTCTGTATTCTGTTCAGATAACAGCAGATAACGTATGCTGTGCTGACAGGAAAGAGATTCTTGGAGTTGTTCTTAAAGCTGGAAAAGCAAATAACAGCAGCAGAAGAGGAATATCTTCCCCTATGAGGAGTTCATTCCCTTAAAGCTCCAGCAGCTAGGTACTGCTCATTCTGGGTTATGATTTGATGCTCATTCGAATCCAAGCACAGGTTTTACACCACTGCCCACTGCACTGTCACATCCCTTCTCTCTATGTGGAAGCAGCTTTCTTAGCAGTGTCTCTGGTAGGCTTCTTTCCCATTTATTCCTGGAGGTGTTTAAGCCCAGGCTGGATGAGGCTCTGGCCAGCCTGATCAAGTGTGAGGTGTCCCTGCCCATGGCAGTGGGATTGAAACTAGATGATCCTTGTGGTCTCTTCCAACCCTGACTGATTCTATGATCCTATGGTTTGAATCTGTCCATCCTGCTGCAGCTCTGGGTGTTTTGAGGATGTCTGAAAAAGCTGTCGGCACCTAGGCCATTCTGTACCAGTCTCTGATCTCTGCTGTGTGCTGTGGTGCTGTGCAGCTTCTTCTGAGCAAGAATGGAATCACAGCATTGTTAGGGTTGGAAGGGACCTCAAGGATCATCTACTTCCAATCCCCCTGCCATGGTCAGGGACCCTTCACACTAGATCAGGTTGCACTGCTCCCAACAATACAGATTGTTACCCAGCACTGCTCTGAGCTGTGCTGGAAATCAGCAGCTGGAACCTCAGTTACTCTGGGCCATCTAAAACCCGTGATTAAAGTGACACATTTGAAGTGATGGCTAAGTACAACACTGGCAAATTGTCTTTGCAGCCATTTCAACAAGGAGCTCTGTGCTCCAGATACCTTGGAAGTTGTGTAAGAAGAACCTGGAAACAAGTCAAAGTATTGATCACCCAACTTAAGTCTCCAAAGTTTGAGGTAATGGGTATTGAGTGGAAGAGAAAATAAAAAGGAGAAGCACACTGGCATGAACAGAAATGAGTTCAAAGGGTTTTTAATCAGGCCCAAGGTGAACTCTAAAAATATTTCCAGCTCTGAAGGTGACTTCTCAAAGTTTCCTCTTGTTTCATGTTTGGTCTTTTTTTTTTATGGGGGCACAAATATTCCTCAGTTCAAGCAAGCAGCTGCATCAGATTTGGCTGGCAGGGAGGAAAAGAGGGATTGGAATGTGAACCCTGTTAAATACCACATTTTAGGCTATATGGTCTCTGACAACACATTGTCTTTCTGTGGCATCTTCTGTGCGTGGTCCTTGAATCTCTTTTCATAAATGAAGCCATCTGTCTCTTTTGATCTCTAGCAGCTCTCATTTAAAAAGCCAGTGTTTGCCAAAGCCTACAACTCATTAGCTCCAAAGCTGTGGAAAAACTTCCTTCCATGCCTGCTGCACCATTCAGCACTCCCTGGCAATTGCTGCCCACCAGTTGTAAGCATCCTTTTTCTTCTCCCCCTGAAAGCTGTGTTCTGCTGTGAATACCAGGTGATTGGAAAGGTAAAAGTGAGATTAAGAAGGAAAAAAGAAAAGCCTAGCAGTCAACCTCCTGCCTGATAAAAACATCTCACTTGGGGATCTACCTGGATGTAAGTGCTGGAATAGATAAGTTATTTACTTCACTTCCAGGCCTGTGCTTAGCTTTCTTCACAGTAACAGAGAGAAAGGGACAGACAGCATCCTTCCCAATGAAAAAGAGATTTGCTTCTGAATGGACCTTACCAGCAGGGCTTCTGGGCCATCCTCTGTCAGTGAGAGGGGACTCTGAAGCTGGGTTGCTGTCAGCAGAAAGGTTGGCAGATGGACACAAAGGAAAACAGCCACTTGGAGCACTTTTTGTCCTTTTTTCCCCCCCCAACCACACCTACACAAAACCTTTGTGCTGTTCAATTACCAAGATCAGAAGAGGTAACTTCATTTTGGTGACAGAAATATTGTCAGGTGCAAAGTGCCTTTTCTGAGATGCTGAAGCACTTTGTGCTGGTACAAACAGCCCCCAGCAAGAGGTGAAGTGCTGTTCCTCCTGCCTGGCACTTGACCCCATGTAGCAAAGCAGCAACCCATTTGCATTTCATTCAACCAAAGTGGCTGTGCCAAGAGGACAGTGAAGTTAATGCTGCTACAGACCAGAGAGGATGACTGAAAATGGGAGAGAAAGCAGTGAGTGGCCACAACAACCCCATGCAGTGCTGCAGGCTGGGGTCAGAGTGGCTGGAGAGCGACCAGGCAGAGAGGGACCTGGGGGTACTGGTTGATAGTAGGCTGAACATGAGCCTGCAGTGTGCACAGGCAGCCAGAAGAGCCCATGGCATAATGGCCTGCATCAAGAACAGTGTGGCCAGCAGGAGCAGGGATGTCATTCTGCCCCTGTACGCAGCACTGGTTAAGCCACCCCTTGAGTCCTGTGTCCAGTTCTGGGCTCCTCAGTTTAGGAAAGATGTTGAGATGCTGGAAGGTGTCCAGAGAAGGGCAACAAAGCTGGGGAGGGGTCTGAAGCACAGCCCTGGGAGGAGAGGCTGAGGGAACTGGGGTTGTTTAGCCTGGAGAAGAGGAGGCTCAGGGGAGATCTTATTGCCATCTACAACTACCTGAAGGGAGATTGTAGCCAGGCAACTAGAACCAGAACAAGAGGACACAGTCTCAGGCTGTGCCAGGGGAGGTTTAGGCTGGATGTTAGGAAGAAGTCCTTCACAGAGAGAGTTGTTAGCCATGGGAATGTGCTGCCCAGGGAGATGGTGGAGTTTAAAAAGAGACTGGAAGAGGCACTTGGTGCCATGGGTTAGTTGATTAGATGGTGTTGGGTGATAGGTTGGACTTGATAACCTTGAAGGTCTTTTCCAACCTGCTTCATTCTGTGTTCTGTATTCCCTGACTTGAACATCCTACAGGCAGAATGAGCTCTTCTAGAGGTGCCAGCCAGATGAATGTGGCACAAGACCTTAGGTTATGGAGTCTTCTTCTCTGGAGCCTTTCAAGACCCTTCTGGATGTGTTCTTGCGTGACCTGTGATGGATTCTGCTAGGTCCTGCTCTGCCAGGGGGCTTGGACTCAATAATCTTCAGCAGTCCCTTCCAAGCCCTAACACCCTGTGATCCTGTGACCTTGCTCACTTGCAATCAGGTTTTTAAAACCTCTGGTGAATGTGCTGAAAGAGAAAAGGAATCCAACACTCTCCAGTGGGTATGTGGGAGCCTGGGGGGGGGGAGTCTTTGTTTCAGTTGCATTTCAGCAAAACACATAATGGATTCCCAGTGAGATTAACAAGGTTTAAACACATTCCTGAGTGGTTGGCACTGGCCTTTATTACAGGAGCTTTTAGAAAAAAAATCCTTTGCCACTTTTTAACTCTCTAAACACCCAGAACTGATGCTGGGATATGATAATATCCCACCTCCCAGGCAGATGTGGGAGTTGTAAACATCATTTTAACCTTTCCTGAGAATCTTCAGAGGAGTTTCTTAAGAAGGAAATAAGCCTGCTCTAAAAGAAGGATAAGCCTCACAGCCAAAGCCCACTGAAGCCAAAAGAAAGGCACTCCTTGCTTTCAAAGGCCTTTGAATGATAACCAAAGCATCCTTATGAAGGGTCTCTGAAGAAAGGGAGGATCATGAAAGAGGCCAGGTGTGTGTGTGTGCGTGTGTGCATGCCAGGGTGTGTAGGAAGGAGATTAGCTATCAGCTCTATCTAAATGGACAACCATAAGCAATTCTGGAAAGGCCTGATGGGGACTAGGTGGGGCTTAAAGCAATGCTTACCATGCTGTGAAGATGCAGCTGGGCTGAGAGAGCCATTCCTACCTTGGAGAAAGGCAGATGTTAGCAGAAGAGAAAGTAAATCAAATGGTCTCACACCTTAAATCCTACTCACTTGTTACTCTCTGCTTTCTTACACTCTCTCTAACACTTTTTGAGGTTGTTTTGGTTTGGTTTGGTTGTTTGGGGTTTTTTTTTGGTGGCAGGTTTCTTTTCTCAGCAGGAAGCAAGGAACCAAGTTGTTGGTTTGCTTTTTTTTATGAAGCAGTCTGGCATATGAAAAGCAGCAGGATGTCCACCTGCCTCCCAGGGGAGTTTCTCAGTCGACTACTCTGCTTTGTTATCTCATGATGCATCATCACAGGGGGGCTGAACAGGGCTGCCTCATTCAGCTTCCTACCCACACAAGTCAGGGCTGACAGCATGTGTACTGAGAGACTTCTCCAAAAGGGAGGAGAGGCACTGCAAAAGCTTCCTGACCTCAAGGTGACACTTAAATTCTGGGCTAGATCTTCTAAATCTTGGGTCACCAACCTTACTGCTCCAGCACTCTAAAATAAACTCCAGCACAGGAGGTTCCAGCTCAACATGAGGAGGAGGTTCTTCACTGTGAGGGTCACAGAGCACTGGAACAGGCTGCCCAGAGAGGTTGTGGAGTCTCCTTCTCTGGAGACTTTCAAGCCCCATCTGGATGTGTTCCTGTGTGACCTGTGCTGGGTTCTATGGCCCTGCTCTGGCAGGGGAGTTGGATTTGATGACCTTCAGAGGTCCCTTCCAACCCCTAACATCCTCTGAGCCTGTGGAAATACTGACAGAAGCTGAGTCAAAACTCCTTGAAAACGAACTGTACACTCTGACATAAGACAGCTCTAGTGAAAGTTGGGCTGACTGAGGCACTGCCCACTCTACAGTCACACAGGATGACTGTGCAGAAACAAGAATGTGACCTGAAGAACTTCCTTGCTATTGCAGCAGGGTTATGGATGCTGACAAGTGGGATTGCAGCTTGCTGGAGGGTTTAAAAGCAAAATGCAGGAAAGCAAGGAAGCACCAGAGACAGCCACAAAACCATCACCAGAGCGAGACCTGCAAAGATGCTGCAGCAGGGACTCAGCTGGGGACAAAATCTCAGCCACTCCTGTGACTGATATCATTATCACAAACAAGAGAACAAGGCTCAGTGCGTTACAAGATCATTGTCTCAAAACCAAAGCAGGGAACCTAGTTTGTAAAAAGCAAATGTTTTGGGTTTTCATCTTGCACTGCTTTTAGCAAGGGAAAAGCCGAGGTGTGGCTGAGCTTGCTTGCTGCTGAACCCACAAGTCCAGGACAGATAAGCAGAGCACCACTCATTCATCACTTCAAGCACAGCAGCAAGGAAGGGGGAGGCTGGGTTTGCCTGCCTGAGCTGTGCCTCCTCTGCATGTAGAGGGATTTCTATCTCTGGGGCTGCTAATATAGCACCTTTCAGAGGCAGTGAGCTCTCCTCAGAACGAGGGAGATAATGAGGCTCTTTCCACTCAACACTGCATTTAGATAGGAAAACAAAACAAATAACACTGTCAGGATTTATAGCAAATACATTGTAAAGGGCACTAGGACATTTGTTTAAAGAACTGAAATGGACCTGCAGTAGAAAACACACTTTACTTTTACGGCTTTAACTTGAGGGCATGAAAGGCACCTCATTAATGATTAGAGGGATACAGATGAGCCATAACAGTCTATATATCCTTATAAATGATATACAGGGAGTGCTAAAAGACAGCAAATTACAGTCCCTAGTGCTCTGCCTTCTTTTTTTTTTTTCCCCCCCAGCTCTTTCCTTCTCAGTCTTCCAGCTCAAAGGAAGCAATTAGAACTTGCAAATCAATCAATCACATTGACTCATAAAGGATCAATCATAAAGACCAACTGTGTATTCACTTATTAAATAGCTACCCAAATCTAGGGGATGGTGTAGATAGCTGGGCTGGACTAGACTAGGGCATTGTGGTAATATCCAGACACCTGGAGGGAGCCTGATGGCTCACAACAGTGCCACTCTCGTGGTGACCATGAGTGACACTGCTGCTGCCTGCCAGCCAGTACTGCCAACTGCCTGTTGGCACAGTGCTGGCTCATCTCCAAGAGGGTCACCACTCAGCCAGTTTCCAGCCACACTGCATTTGCTAGCTTTGCTGCTCATGCACAGCTGGCCCAAGTGCATGACTTACCTGATGTCCCCACAGAGATGTCTTGCTGCAAGACAGGGTCCTGCCATGGCCACGCTGCCCTCTGCTGCAAGGGGCACAGGAGTGTGTTTGAACAACCAGGCTGTGCTCTGGAAAGAAAAGGTTTCACATTATGGGCATCTCTTTGTACTTCAGGCTCTTTGCTTTTGGGAACTTTTCCTTATTTCCTAATCTCAGATGCAGTAGACTCTTGGCTGCATTACCTGTTTCTGGAGCTTGAAGGCAGTGTGCTGTATTCCCTAGCAGGAGCCAGCTAAGAGCACACAGGAGCAGGCAGCTCTTGCTGACAGGCAAGTGACGTAATTAACTCATTATGTCACACTAACTCAGTCTCTTTGGATCACTTGATCTTATGCTAAAAGACAACCCATTTATCAAAGCCTTGACCTCCTTGTGGGCAGGAAGGAAGAGAAGAAGAACAGAAGAAGGGAGGCAAAGGAAAATTAAGTGACTTACTCAAGGTCACAAGAAGTCTGCAGGACTGGCACGGCTGAGCTCAGTGCTGAGTGCCAGCACTGGGTCCTAGAGCCAAGAAAATGCCTCCTCTAATAATCAGGAACATGTGCATTTGACATCAGGAGGCAAGGCAGGCTTTTGCCTTCAAGACAGAGAAAAGGGTGGTTGTGGCTACTGGCCTTGGCTGTACTGAACAGCTCAGAAGTTGACCAATTTCTCCAGAACAGGGCTAACAGAAAAGTCTTATTTCTTTGTGGTGAAAACCACTGAAAGAGAAAGCTTGCCAATGGAGAGGTTTCTCCATGGTCCAGGTGCAAGTGAGTTCTGCTGTAGAGTGGGCAAAGCAGTGAGAAAGCCAGAGTGGGTAAACCTAGGAACACTACCTAGAAAAAAACCCCAAAGAAGTTAATATTTCCAACCATGGCAGCTCACTGCCCTGCTCAGAGGAAAGAAGCAGGACTGTTGTAACCTGTCCTGCATCTGGGTCGAGGCAATCCCAGGCACAAATACAGGCTGGGCAGTGACTGGCTGGAAGGCAGCCCTGAGGAGAGAGACTTGGGGGTGCTGGTGGACAAAAAGCTCAACATGAGCTCTCAGTGTGCACTTGCAGCCCGCAAAGCCAATCAGATCCTGGGCTGCATCAGGAGAAGCGTGGCCAGCAGGTCGAGGGAGGTGATCCTCCCCCTCTACTCAGCCCTGGTGAGACCCCACCTGGAGTATTGCCTCCAGTTCTGGAGCCCCTATTACAAGAGGGATGTGGAGGTGCTGGAAGGTGTCCAGAGAAGGGCCACAAGGATGATCAGAGGGCTGGAGCACCTCTCCTATGAGGACAGACTGAAGGAGTTGGGGCTGTTCAGTCTGCAGAAGAGAAGGCTCCCAGGTGACCTAATTGTCGCCTTCCAGTATCTGAAGGGGGCCTACAGGAAGGCTGGGGAGGGACTGCTCAGGATCTCAGGTAGTGATAGGACTAGGGGGAATGGAATGAAGCTGGAGGTGGGGAGATTGAGGCTGGATGTGAGGAGGAAGTTCTTCACCATGAGAGTGGTGAAGCCCTGGAATGGGTTGTCCAGGGAGGTGGTCGAGGCCCCGTCCCTGGAGGTGTTTAAGGCCAGGCTGGATGAGGCTCTGTCCAGCCTGATCTAGTGTGGGGTGTCCCTGCCCATGGCAGGGGGGTTGGAACTAGATGATCCTTGTGGTCCCTTCCAACCCTGAATGAAACTATGAAACTATGAAACCCTCCACCACACAGCAGTCTCCAGCTGTGGGGTTTGGGTGCTGTGTGTGTGACTATTAACCAAGTCCTGAGGCTACTCCGCTGCAGCCCAGCAAGACTGTTCAGGGCCACCTTGCATTACCCTGTGCAGTTTCCTTGGCCTGCAGCAGACAGACAGACAGACAGACGTGCAGAGGAAGGTCAGCAGATCCCTAGGGCTGCTCAGAAGCCGCTGTTGTGCAGGCACCTTGTGATTTCCGAGCTGGCTTCTCCATTCCCAGGCCGTGTAATTCTCTCTTTATGGAGCTGGTACCTTGGGGGAAATGGGTTTTACTGCAAAGTCAAAAGGTAATTTTTGCATAGACTCCATTACCTGTTTATAATTAAAACCATAAAATCCCTTTGTAGGAGGCTTAATAACTTCCCCCCATACCAAAAGGGGCTTTCATAAAAAGACTCATTAAAAGGAGGCACAGCTAATGCTGTAAAATGAAGGGAAATATATTAAATTATTGGGACTTAGTTCAGATTTAGAAATAGGCTTTTCCTTTTTTTTAAATGTTCCTGTTCAGTGTCATAGCTCAAAGTGGTACAAAAATGGCAGGACCCATCTTAGCCTTGCTGGTCCTCATCCCCTCCCTTTTTCCCTCTCCCACGAGACCATCTGGGACTTGCCACGCATCGTGAGAAGCAGCTGTGATTTCTGTCGTTGAGACCACACCAGGAGGTTCAGACCCAGCAGATCCTACAAGCTTCTCCGTGTCCTCTTTGCTTGCCTTGGCCTCCCACTCTTCCCAGTCACAGGAACACAAGGGGAATGTGAGCAGAGAACATTCACTCCTCTGAAAGCTTTCTGGCATTTGGGACGGTTGAAGCTGAAAGATGGAAGAGGAGGCTCAGGGGAGACCTTATTTGCTCTCTACAGCTTCCTGAAGGGAGGTTGTAGACAGGTGGGGGTTGGTCTCTTCTCCCAGGCAACCTGGCATCAGAACAAGAGGACACAGTCTCAAGCTGCACCAGGGGAAGTTTAGGCTGGAGGTGAGGAGAAAGTTCTTCCCAGAAAGAGTAATTGGCCACTGGGATGTGATGCCCAGGGAGGTGGTGGAGTCACCGTCCCTGAAGGGGTTCTAAAAGGGATTGGATGTGGCACTTGAAGCCATGGTTTAACTAGTCATGAGGTGTTAGGTATTAGGAAGGCCCTGGAGCAGGCTACCTATAGAGGTTGTGGAGTCTCCTCTGAAGACTTTCAAAACCTGCCTGGATATGTTCCTGCATGGCCTGCCCTAGGGGATCCTGCTCTGGCAAGGTTGGAGTTGATGATCTCTGGAGGACCCTTCCAACCCCTAAGATAAGAGGTAAGATCTCTACAAGCCCTGGAGAGTTCAGTCCCCTGAAAGCCTGGCTTAAAACCCATCTTACCTTTGAGACAAACAGCATGAGCAGAGACTTTAGGAAGTTTGGTACCATTAGTGTGGGCAACAACACGCTCTGAATTTTGCCCTGCTCACAGGCTGGTGCCTCCACAGCCCTGTTTAACCACAGAACTCTTTCACCTTTCCCAGCTAAGCACTGATTTTCTTCAGCTGACGTTCTGCACTCACAGCCATGCCTGTGCTGTCTCTTGTGTAAATCATTTCCAGTCAGAAATGCTGATTCATGGGGGGAACTGAGGTTAAAAAAACTTTATTTATGTCAGAGAAATTGATCCCTTGTAATTTAAAGCCTTCCTACAATGCTATTTATCTTATGCCTCTTACTTCAGGTCTTTGTCCCATGTCTGGGCCATGGCAGGTGGAGAGCCATGCATCTGTCAGAAGAGCAAAGCTGTCTCATTGCTCATTTTGGCCTCCTTGACCTTGCATGCTCCTTACTTTATTAGTACAGATCTTCAAAAGTTGTGCAAAAGCAAAACACTGCCCCTTGAAGCCCTCCTTTATTTAATATAGTAGCACTTCTAACACCTTTTTCAAGCTGCAACAACCTCTCAGCTCCCTTGCCTCTGCCACCTTTTCCCTTCTTTCTTCTTTCTCACTTTCCTTTCTCTCCCAGCTGACACATGAGGATTGCTCCTCTCTTGAGCTTCTGGCCTTTCAGCTTTGTCCCTGTGTCACTTTGGCGTACAAACAGCCATCACTATGTTAATCCCATCTGACTGTTTCCTTCACTTGGGGGCTGGGTTACTTCAAAACTCCTTCTAACACATCTTTATCCCTGTAGGAGTGTGGCAAACCAGACTTATTTAATCACTCACTCTCCTTTGTACAGGGTCTCCTACCATGACTGAGGGTTTCTTGCTATCATGCTGTTCTGCATGGCCTCAAGGACCTTCTGCTCCTGGAACACATGCCTTTTTACCAGCTTTCACTTTGTAAGGCTTTATCCCCACAGCTAACATCACAACACTCCCATCCCTTCAGACTCCCAAGGGGAAGTCAGTCAAAGCAGTAAGCTGTGGCCGTTGTCATGCTCCTTTCACCCCACACAGGACCTCTTTGCTCTGGAGTGGCAGGAGCACGATGAAGAGCAGAGCCCACACCGATGGGCAGCCTGGAGGCTGTGCCTGTGTGCAAAGTCTCCAGCCAGCAGCAAACCTGTCCCCTTTGTGACTGATCCAGTGAGTCAGCTGCTCCCACAGCAGCCACTGCAGTGGTGGCTGCAAAAACCCCTGCCAGCTTTGTGTCTCTTATCTCTCCCCAGTACATGAAGGAGCCTTGCTATGTTGGTTTGTAGCTTGCTGGGTTTTCTCCTCTTGTTTGCAATCCACTCTTCAAGAGACTTTACAGTAATTGGCCCTGGTGGATTTCCCATTGATTTAGCTTGCCCTGCACCTCAGCTCTCTTGGGTATGTGTCCTGTAAAGACTTGGCAGAAGGGGGCAATACCCTCCTGTCAAAAGTGTAGTGTAGCAAATTCAACTGGCCCCCAGTCCAGCTGGGACTCGTGAGTAGCAATGGATTAATGAAGCCAAAAAGCCCTCTGACAGCTGCCCCTGCCCTTGCTGCACCCCAGCCTTGCCTCAGAAAGGATCAGAAGAATCATAGAGTTGTTTTGATTGGCAAAGACCTCCAAGATCATTGAGTCCAACCATCACGAATCAGGGTGCTGAAGAGCTCAGACAGAAATCTGTGATAGATTGCTTTGTCAGACTGGGATTTATCAGCTCTACCCCACCAAACAAAAAGGCAATCACAGTGGGAAAGAAACATTAGACTGGTTTAACAAGGCTGGTGATGGGGAAAGAGTCACTCACAGAGAGAGGAAGCAAACCACTCATGTTACAACAGGGCTTTGGCTGTGCACTGTTTGTAGTTAGTGCTTTTTACTTGCTTCTGAAGGAAAAGGGCATTAAACTTGATAGAAGACAGTAAACACCAGAGGAAAGTCTGAAGCTATTTGGAACACTACACAACTGATGTCACTACGAGGTGTGTGTGTGTGGGGGGGGGGTGGGATTCCAGCTCAGTGTTGGGGAGAGGGGGGGAAATTCAGAGCTTTTTAAGTTCCAAGCCTGAGCAGGGAAGGCTCACCCCTCCCATGCTTGCTGCCTACAACGACCTCAAGGGTGATTGTAGCCAGGAGGGGGTTGGTCTCTTCTCCCAGGCAACCAGCACCAGAATGAGAGGACACAGTCTCAAGCTGCACCAGGGGAAGTTTAGACTCCAGGTGAGGAGAATGTTCTTCCCAGAGAGAGTTGTTAGGCATTGGGATGTGCTGCCCAGGGAGGTGGTGGAGTCACCATCCCTGGAGGTGTTCAAGAGGGGATTGGCCGTGGCACTCAGAGCCATGGTTTAGTAGTCATGAGGTCTTGGGTGGCAGGTTGGACTTGGTGAACTTTGAGGACTTTTCCAACCTTGTTGATTCTATGATTCCATGCATGTGCTCAGCCCAGCCATGTGCAAGCACCCATGGATGGACTCAGCTGATGAAATGCAGGAGGGAGCACCACCAGGTTCGGTAAGGCTGGGGAATCATTTAGGAGCCGCGGTGAGACAGAATATGCAGGAAGCACACCGAGGCAGTGCAAACCAGAGACAAGACAGGGATGAAAAATTGTAGTCTGATTAGTAATTTGTCATGGACTTCCAAGGAGTTTAGCAAAGTTGGAGGTAATGGAACAACATGCACTTTCTCTGTCTTCAAACCCACTCAGGCAGCCAGTTTTCCATTCCAATTTCAGGAAAATAAATAGCAGTGATAATTGATGAGCAGCTCTGCAATGCCTCTCCCCATGCCTTCTCAGTTCTGGGTTCTATCATTCTGGTAGGAGAAAATTTCCCCAACAAACAGTTTATTGATTGTCCATTACACATTTTTCTGAAGTTGTTAGGATGCCATCCAGATGCCAGCCACAAGATACTAAAGCAGAAATTCAGGGAGGGAGGAAGATATCTTTTCCCTACACCGTTGGAGCCGACACTCAAGAGTCCAGACCTGATTTTACCCTCAGAATTCTATTTATTCTTGCTGTACTTTCTCTTTCATAATGGAAAAGCAAGAATAATTCCAGTGGCAAAGTTCCATGGAACTTTGATATTGATTATAAGCACTGGGAATAAAAGATATTGTTTGTGGGGTGGTCTGGAGAGAGCAGAATATAAAAGAGGGGTTGTAGAAATGGTTGTATTACCCCAAAACCCCATAATAATCAATGAGGAGTATTGAAATACCTCAGAATCACAGAATCCCTGCATGATGGGGATTGGAAGGGACATCTGGGGCTCATCCAGCCCAAAACCCCTGCTAAAGCAGGGGCACCCACAGCAGCTTGCCCAGGATCACAATGCTCAGGTGGGTTTGAAATCTCTCTAAGGAAGGAGACTCCACAACCTCTCTGGGCAGCCTGCTCCAGGGTAAAGTAGTAAAGAAGTTTTTCCTCCTGTTCAAATGGAACCTCCTGGGTTCCAGTTTGTGTCAATTGCTCCTTGTCCTGTCACTGGGTACCAGTGAAAAGAGTCTGGCCCCATCTTCTTGACCCCCACCCTTAGCCCTTGCTGAGCACTGAGCAGATCCCCTCTCAAGCTGCTCTTCTCCAGGCTAAACACCTCCAGGCCTTTCCTCCTCAGTGAGATGCTCCAGGCCCCTCAACCTCTATCTGCTGGCTATCTCCTGTAAGTGGATGGCCCAAATTTCCCTATCTTTTTTCTTGTTTTCATTAAAGTCCTGACCCCTGCACTCTACAGCACCACTTTGTTTCACCCTCCATAAACCAGCTCCACACAGGACTCCGGATGCCGCCCAGCAAGCGCGAGCAGTCAGCTAATAAGGGTCAGCTAAACACATGCAGGTACCAAATACAAAAGAAAAGAAGGAAGTGTGTGTGGGGGAAAGGTAAATCACACTGTGTGATTTGTAGTCTTCTTTCTTTGTTTGTTTTTTAGCTAAGACCGAGCACAAATAACTTTTAAGTTTCAAACACCGTGCTAGATCCGTGCCCTTTAATCTAGGATTTAATAACGCTGGCAGGTAAATTGCAGTGAAGATACAAGTGCCTGCTGAACAAGTTTGCTTGATTGGTTCTGCCCAAGCACTTGATTCCTGCCCCTCTTAGTGCCTGTGAAAGGTAAATCCTGCCAGATTAACCATGACCCTGCAATCACACACCGAGCCAAAACCTGACCGCCTCCTGCTCCTATCAACCTGCTCCCAGGACCTTAAAGCCTGAATCGCTTTCACCCCAGCACAGCACCTCATTACTTTGGTTCTTTAATCACAACATACACAGAGAAATCGGTACCAAGCCTCTCATTTTTTTTTCCATGCACAGGAAGGAGAAAGACAGCCCAGAGCAAACAGCTTCCTAGAGGAGCCAGAGCCGCTGAGCCTCAAAGGGCGGCGTGTGCATACAAATGTGCCTAATTAACTGCTTAAGGAGAGATTAGTTGCCATATGTTGCCAAGACTGATGGGTGAGCTTCCAGAGCAGAATTCATCGATTACAAAGATGCCATCTCACGAAATATGCTGCCAGGAAGATGGGCTGGCTCGTACCCTGGGGAAGCAGGGGAGAGGAGCTGGGAGGATGGTCTCCTTGCTCACACCCTGGGGAAGCAGGGGAGAGGAGCTGGGAGGATGGTCTCCTTGCTCACACCCTGGGGAAGCAGGGGAGAGGAGCTGGGAGGATGGTCTCCTTGCTCACACCCTGGGGAAGCAGGGGAGAGGAGCTGGGAGGATGGTCTCCTTGCCCTGCTGCTTTTCCCTCTGCTGCTGTGGCTGGGTGTAAGGTGAGAAACATGGGAGGGAGGCACGGCTGAAGCACCCAAGGGTGGAAACTGCAGTTGCTCATCCCTTACCCTGACCTAACCACATGGGTTTGGTGGCCACAGCAGCCACAGAGAGAGGGTCTGCTCCACCAGTGCTAAACAGCAATCATTCTGTGGGCAGCATAGTAAGTCAAGACACCAGGTCATGAAGCTTTGGCATGACACTTGGAGCACAAGCTGGGTTTCTGTGGGGACTGGTTTCCTCACTCAAGCCAATGTCTCTCAGATAGACATTCCTTCTGTCTCAACTTTGGGAAGGACAGGGAATGTGGGAAGACAGTTCAGCTCTTGATGCTCACAGTGTGGTGCAGTTGTGGCTGCCACTGGAAAAAATGGCTATGCCCTTCCAGGCCATCCCCTGGGCAGGTATGTGCCCATTGCCATCCAACCCTCATCCCAGAGTTTTCTTTGCTACACAAAACTAACCAAGGGAAAATACTGGTGCCCTGCAGCTCAGAAGGCTCCACAGACCTGCCAAGTGTTCAGCAGGGTTGAGGGGTCACCAGCAGGAGACAAAGGGTGGGGAAAGAAATACACCTTTGAGCAAGAATGAGCTCAGTATCACCATCATCTTAGCTGCCTTTTTCAGCAGGGCTTTATCCTCTGTGTGTTAATTAGAAGAAATCATTTAATCTTTCTCATCTCTTCTGCAAAATGGGTTATTGATATATCCCAACCTCACCTGCATTGGCATGGATAAATCCATAGCTGGCACTTTGCTGCCATGGTTATGGGACCCTGTGAATGGTTGTGTGCATAAAAGAAACACAACCTGAAATTCATACAGATCCCCCAGCTGAGGCCCTGAAGCAAAGTCCCTGGAAAGCAATGCAAAGACTGCATCATGGTGCAGATCAGTCTATCAAAGTCTGAGTATTTCCTCAGAGATTTCCTCTCAGCTGCCAAGACTGACAGGCCTGAAAGCAAGAAGGTTACTGCCCCAAATGTGAGAGCAGCAGATTAGGCTACAAGCTTTGTTCCACTGAAAATGGTATTACAATGAAGAGGGGATGACAAAGCAGTCACTGTGAGAATCAAAAAGGTCAAGTGATCCTGTGCTTTCTTGGGAGCAATTTATGCAGTTCCAGTAGCATCTGAAAGGGAATAATCTCTAGCAGGCATTGAGAGCTCTCAGTTCTACACTTTCAGGGAATCCAGGTAGGAGATGGGAAACCAAGATTTACTAGATGTTAAACAGAAGCAAAAGTGATGATTCTCCTGCTTTCTCACAGCCTTTTCAACTTCTCCTCCCAGCAGTTTTAAAGCTGGCCTCACTCTCAGCCTGAATCTCCTACAATTCATACCCAGGAAAGTCATGCAGCAAGTATTCCAGACCAGTGCTCACCTGCCTCCTAGTGCCACTTACACTTGAAAAGTAAGAAGGAACCCAGTACCAGCAACACTGAATGATGCAAAAGGACAAGATACTACCAGCTAAAAATATCTGATGATGAAAATGGGATATGAGCCATAGAGATCTGGGGCTTTGGTACAGCTCTGCAAGTTTTAACTACAGGAGCCTAAGGAGCTAAGAACTGAGAATTGTTGGACTATAGGAAAAATCTACTTTAGTGAAGAAAATGTTAAAGTGACTTTTAAACCACAGCCAGAAGGCACCTAAATATTGCATCAGAATGGGCCATTGAGCATCACAGAGGCACCAAAGGAAGGGAAAGTTATTCAGAGCACAGAGAGGAAAATTGAGAGGTGAAGGGAAAATAGGTGAGAGAAAGGTATGAAAAGAAATGAAAATAGGAGACATGCTCCTGCAAGAGGCTTGGCACATCCTATAGGCACAGAATGACTCTGTAACAGAAAGTGATATGTTTTGACTTTAAATGTAGCCTTTAACCCCCCTCCTACCCCCCCCTCCACTGCCCTGCAGAGGGGCTCCATTGTCTGGAGCGAGGTGAGAGCCACCCCTCCATGTGCAGTGTCACTGCCCAATTATCAGCAAGAGCTGTGGCTGCCTCTTTGTCACAGCTGGGATCATGGAGTGCATTCCAGCAGGCAGAAGCATTAATAACCTGAACCACAGAGTCACAGAATCGTTTTGGTTGGAAGGGACCTCTACGAGCACGGCGTCCAACTGCCAGCCTAACACCACCATGGCCATTAAACCATGTCCTGAAGTGCCAGTAACAAACAAATCTCGAATCCCTTCACAATTATTGAAGTCAGGCAGGAGATAAGCTCCAGATGACAGGGAAAGTCACAAAAGAATAAGAAGTTACTAGGAGATGAGCAAACACCCCCCAAGCTCACCACTTGCTGGTCAAACACAGCTGCGTGGGGAAGCTCCACACACACCTCAGACTGGATGCCACTCTGAGGGAGAAACAACAAACATGGGCTTTAGAAGATAAAGCTTTCCACAGCCTCCTTTATTATCATTACACTAATTGCTCTGGGATGTTCATTCTTTTCTTCTTCAAGCTACATGGAAAATTTGGAGAGAAAGTGCAGCACAGTAACCTCCCCCTCCCTTCCTCTCCCTCTGCCTGTTCCTTTTGAGATGGCTGCTAAAGGCTCTCTCTCCCAGGAGACTAAAAGTAAGATGCTAAGCACAGACATACAGGAGATTTCTCACTTAGCTTCAGTGTTTTTACAAAATCCAGTAAATTGTAGAAAAGCAAAGTTCTTCAAAATGACCTTTTAGGTGCTAGACAATTTATCTGAAGTGGGAGAAAGAGGGGGGAAAAAAAATCAAGAGGACTTTCTCATAATAGTATGAAGTGCACTTAGTAAGAGAAAGCTGTTGAAAACACTTATACTCTATTTTAGGTCTTTCTGCTGTTGCCCATCACCATGGTATCAGAACATCTGAAATGTAAAGCAGATTAGCAAACTCAGAGTCCCTGTGGGGTTTCTGCTTCTTTGTCCTTTCCTGTGTGAAGTGAGTCCACGTGTGCAGATTTCCACTCAGGCTGAAAGCAAATTCCCTGTTTCTGCAGTGCTGCATAGAAGGATAGAGCTGCAGCAATTCCCTCACTTGGGTCAGGTTTGGGCTTTGTCCATTTTGCTCTGGAAGTTTGTTCCATAATCAGAATCACAGAATCACCAAGGTTGGAAGAGACCTCAAAGATCATCAAGTTTAACCTGTCACCACAGACCTCAGGATTAAACCATGGCACCAAGTACCACGTCCAATCCCCTCTTCATAAACACCTCCAGGGATGGTGACTCCACCACCTCCCTGGGCAGCACATTCCAATGGCTAACAACTCTCTCTGGGAAGAACTTTCTCCTCACCTCCAGCCTAAACTTCCCCTGGCACAGCTTGAGGCTGTGTCCTCTTGTTCTGGTGCTGGTTGCCTGGGAGAAGAGACCAACCCCCTCCTGGCTACAACCTCCCTTCAGGTAGTTGTAGAGAGCAATGAGGTCTCCCCTGAGCCTACTCTTCTCCAGGCTAAACAACCCCAGCTCCCTCAGCCTCTCCTCACAGGGCCTCTCCCCAGCCTCTTTGCCCTTCTCTGGACACCTTCAAGAGTCTCAATGTCCTTCTTAAACTGAGGTCCCTGTTTTGGACACAACAACTAGAGTTCAGAATTTGAACCTGGCATTTTAGATCCTGGGAGGTCTGGCTGGGTGCCTTGGGGTGCCAAATATGTGTCTTGCTTCAAACACCTCTCTTCTAGGACTGAATGAGTTAATTCTCTCCCAGGTAAATTCTGTGAAATTACTCAAATGGAAGTGAACTCCTGACACATATTTTTATAGCTTTTTTTCCCCCCTCCCTCTTTCTTTTACCAGAATAATAATGAAAAACCCAGCAGTCCCCTGTCACAGTGCTGTGTCTCTCCTAATATGACAGCTAGGACCATCACTGTCACAAATTACATGATGTAGCTGCTATTACAATGAGCACCACATCTCAGATGATGGAATTTAGTGGTCATCTGCTTGCACTGTGCAAAAAAAAAACTAACAATGAAGCATTTAGAGCCATTGCATCAAACATGAAAAGCTGAAAGAACAAAATAATGAAGGGGGGGGGGGGGGGAAGGAACCCAACTAAACACCAAAAATCACTAAAAGAACTTGGGGACATTCCTCAGGGCAGCTGGTGCCCTCACACAACAGGTTTTCTGTGTCCTACAGCTCATGGTTAAATGGCCTGGGCCACTCTTCAAGTCCAGGAGGTCCATTGCAACCATGCAGAGCCTTTAGATCACCTAACTCCGGGTCCCAGAGGTGGAATCTGGTCTTCTGATGGCACTGAATATCTGAGCCAATAATCCTGACCATCTGTAGGATGCTATGTGGAAGGAGGCAGAGCTCCAGTCCCAAATTAGGTCATCTAATGTGGCTGCATTCACACTGCTACGCAGTGTTTGGAAACCAGACTTATGTAAACAGATGATTCCACTGATTGTAGGGACTGACTTAATGCACAGTTGGCTGTGTGCTGTGAATGCAGATCTGCTGCTCCAATGAGCCAAAGGCAAGCTCCACATCTGCAAGGCAAATCCATGCTGACAGGAACTCTGCTACCTTCTCTCCTCAGCCCTTCGGCGCAGCCCTGGTTGGCAGGGTACTGAGCTGTCCACCATCTCCAGGGATTCAGTACACCGAATTGCTGCCTCAGTCCTCCACCCAGAAAGCTGGGGACATTCAGAGTCTGGTCTACAGTAAATCTCCCTTGTGCATCCACACAATCTGAGCTCACCAGTCCTGCACCCACTCCCACCCATCCCTGGCAAGGGAGGGCACCAGCTCTGAGGGTCTCCTGTGATTGCTGGCTCGTAGGAAGGTTAGGAACAGTTCCAGAGGATAAGGAATCCATCATTTACTGTAAGAGCCAGTAGGATGATCAGAGGACTGGAACATTTTCCTTACAGGGACAGGCTGAGGGAGTTGGGGTTGTTCAGCCTGGAGAAGAGAATTCTCTGGGGACACCTAAAAGCAGCCATCCAGTACCTGAAGGGGACTACAGGAGAGTTGGGGAGGGACTTTATACAAGGGCTTGTAGTGACAGGAATGGAAGGAATGGATTGAATCTTGAGGAGGAGAGAGTGAGACTGGAGATTAGGAAGAAATTCTTTCCAGTGAGGGTGGTGAGACACTGGAACAGGTTGCCCAGGGGGGTCATGGATGGCTCAGCCTTGGAGGTGCTGAAGGCCAGGCTGGATGAGGCTTTGGTCTATTGGAGAGTGTCCCTGCCCTTGGCAGGGGGGCTTGGAAGATGATGATCTTTAAGATCCTTTCCAACCCAGCCCATTCTATGCACAATACATCCAGTGAGACTATTAACAAACCAGTACTTCCCAAACCCACAAACCACCTTCTGAGGGTGCAGGGGAAATGATCCTCAGCACCGTTTAAGCCTAAGGTTTTTACCTCCTTTTGGGCACTGCATGTAAAACCAGTGTCTGCTTAAAATAATTACAGAGCCACATAATTCATCCAAGCAGAGCTACAAAATAAGTGCAAGGAGAAGGAACCTTAAAAAATTTAGAAAGGAAGGAAATCAATGCCGTGGAGATAAATGTAACTGAAAAAAGTCTAAGACAAAATCATTACTCAGGGAAGACAAGTCAAATTATTGCTGCTTTGGTGCATAGAGGAAAGAAAAGCATCTTGATAACTGCAAGGAAAACCACAGTATCACCATTATCACTGAAGAATGTGCTATCAAAAGAGAATTGGGTCCCTGCTCTGTCAGTTGCATTCTCAGATCCTGAATAGTGGTGATTTGATTGAGTTGACCTCAAAAGGAGTCAACCAGAGCAGAAAAACACAGGGTGTGATAAACGTACCAGGGAAAGGCTCGGCTCTGGAGGGGCTCCCTGACGGCACAGCCATGCAGCTCTGCAGCCTCTGCAGCTGGCTGTGGAGTCACAGGGATGCAAAGTCTCAGGGACTTCTGCATGGCCAACCATTAAAGCTGATTCGATGTAATAAGTTAATAACAAGAACACGTTTGGAGGGTGGTAAGAAAAGCCAAACATCAAGATATTTAGCGAGTCAGCCCCCCCAGAACACAAATTATCTGCACAGAGATTTAATTAAAGGTTACAGAGGTTCTAAGGAGAGGCTACAGTGGAGATGGAGACGCAAGAGGCAACAGTCAGAAGCTGCAGTGAAAGAAGTTCACAAAACATTCACAGAACAGTCACAAGAATGGGGCAGCACTGGACCCCGTGCTCCAGTGAGTCTGGAATCTCCATCTGTGGAGATACTAAAACCAGGTCCCTTGCAGCCTAAACTACTCTGTGCTTTTGAAGGAAGGATGGAGGGAATCCTGTCTCATGCACACGCTTAGATAACTACTTCTTCTAAAGGATAAGAGGATACTGGATCACCTGATGGCACTAGATGAGCTCAGAGAGAGAAGTCACCAAGGCTGAAGTGAGCTCCCAGGAGCTCAGCTTGAACCAGAGCCTGCTGTTTCAGGCTCAATTTTTCCAACAGTTCCTTTCCCAGTCAGAAGCCACAGGAGCTGGGGGAGCCCTGTGCTGCTCTCAACACAGCCCTGATCTGCATCCTTGTCACTGTTTCACACACGGATACGAAACTGGAGAGGCACAGACTAGGATTAACCTCTTGCTGTGCCAGTCTTCTTTCCCCCAGCAGATAATCCTCCCACTTTCCCCAAGCTCCTGCCCAAGCTTTTCCCTTCCCTGCAGAGATGAAGGACTTCCCACAGCTGCCTCACTGGCCCCAGCTCTGCTGTCCCTTTCCATGCAGATACAAGCATTTTAAGGTGAATTCTCACTGGATGAGATTGGGATGAGCTAAATGTATGTGTGTAGTTTGATTCCTCACTCACTGCCTACTGACATGACCAAGGCCATGCTTGGATGGTATCAAACCAACCACAGCTCAGTCAGCTTTAGAGAATGGTCCTGGTGGAGGTTGGACAGTGAAGGGTGACCCAAGGGTCCTTAAGTATTTAAGGGGTTTGTGTCAGGAGGATGGGGCCAGTCTTTTCTCGGTGGTGCCCAGCGACAGGACAAGAGCTAATGGGCACAAACTGGAACACGGGAGGAGAAACTTCTTTACTTTGAGGACAGCAGAGGAGTGGAACAGGCTGACCAGAGAGGTGGTAGAATCTCCTTCTCTGGAGTCATCCAAAACCCACCTGGATGCTGTTCTCTGCAATCTGCTCTAAAGGAAACTGCTCTGATTGGAATTTGGACTAGATGATCCCCAGAGGTCCCTTCCAACCTCTCCCATTCTGTGATTCAGGCAGGGGATGTGGTGACAACACGCAGTACCTTCTCTTACATTCATGAAAGGGCCATGGATGCACTCACACATTGTCACTCCCTGGGTGACATGAAGCACTTGCTGAAGGGCTGCAAGAACTCACCAGGAATGGCAGCAGCAGGAGGAGCAGCAAGGCGGTGGCCGTGCTGCCTTCTGTGTCACTTCTCACCTTCCCTGGAGCTCCCAGTGCTAGTTTGAGCTCTCCAGGCTCCATCTAGGAACTCTGGGCAAGAAGCACGAGTCAAGGCACGTTCATGTGCACAGCCTCCCGTCCCAGTTGGCCAGGCTAAGAATAGAACTCCAGGAACGTTGCAGGTTTGTTCCTTTTTGGTTTAAAGCAGACTCCAGCATAACTCCATGAAGAAAGAGCACAGCCCTTCCTTTGCCTCAGCTTTTCAGGTTTGTGCCATGGTACAGCACCCTCCAGGTGCTCCAGCAGCAGGTGCTGCTATTAAGAAGATGAAACAAAGGGATTTGGGGGAAAGAGAAAAAAAATAGCATAAAACTCACATGTGGAAAGGGAAAGAAAAGAAGAGAAATAGGGGAAAGGAAAGAGGGAAGGGAAGAAGGAAAAGAAAAAAAGAGGAAACAATGGAGAAAAGAAAAAAGGAGAGAGAAAGAGAGAGAGAAACAAAGCAAAACAAAGCAAAACAAAGACAGAAAGAAAGGGAGAGAGAAAGCTCCTTCTAGTGACAGCAGAGAATGGCACAAGGCCACCTGCACACAGGGAGGAGATCCAGGTCTGCTGCTCACCATCTGGGATTTTTCACCCCTGTGAGCAGTGACTGATGGAGGCCATGCCATGTGGTAGGATGGCTCCAAACCTCCCCGCTGCCAGCTCCAGCCCGTGCCAACTACTTCAGAGCTCGGCTGAGGGGGCTGAGTTTTGTTTTTCTCTTTGAAGCATTTGCTCAAAAGCTGGGAGAAGGAGCAGGAGGCACTGAAATGTGACCAAGCACTGCCCAGACAGCCCTTGCTGCTGGGACCGTGGTGCATTTCATAACATACTTGGAATTGCTCTCCAGTTTCAATAAGTGATGACTGGAGGAAATCCAAATGAAGGGTCTAGGGTTGTCTTCCCAGCTCTTTCCTTGCAAAATCAATTTCCTTTATTGGCACCTTCAGAGCAAAAGTAATCTTTCTGAGGGAGGCTTGGCAAAAACATGGAAGGATTTTATAGTGACAAGGCCAAAGGTGTACAAAAGCTCATTGAAGCCATCACAGACCAAGGCAATTGGTAGCCATAGACCTTCAGGAAAATCAAGAGGGAAAACAGCCTGGGGGCTCAATAAAGGGGAAGAAAGCTTTGTTTGTCTTTTACCAGTATTTTTCCTTTCCAGTGGAAAAGAACACACCACCACCAAACACTGATACCATAAAGAGGGGAGACATGATTTCAGAATATCTGCAGTGCTTTAAGGCAATGATTTGTGCTGAGAAGTCATCCCCACACTAGAGCTCCTGTCACTCTCATCTGGGTAGGGAGGGAGGTGCTGCCCAGGGAGGTGGTGGAGTCACCATCCCTGGAGGTGTTCAAGAGGGGATTGGATGTGGCACTTGGTGCCATGGTCTAGTAGGCATGAGGTCTTGGGTGACAGGTTGGACTTGATGATCTTTGAGGTCTTTTCCAACCTTGTTGATTCTATGATTCTATGGGTACAGAGGCTGCTCACCATGACACTGCCTAAGGGAATGTTTCTCCCAACAGCCCTTTTGTGTTGTGGATAGAGTTAGAGCAATGGGGAACACAAGAGAAGCAAGTCTGAGCAGTGCTAACCAAGCAGAGTCAGTGAGTAACAGCAGCTCGAGGTGAGGAGAAAGTTCTTCACAGAAAGAGTAATTGACCATTGGAATGTGCTGCCCAGGGAGGTGGTGGAGTCCCCATCCCTGGAGGTGTTCAAAGAAGGATTGGATGTGGCACTTGGAGCCATGGTTTAGTTGTCAGGAGGTGTTAGGTATTCGGTAACAGGTTGGACTTGATGATCTCTGAGGTCTTTTCCAACCTGGTTGATTCTGTGATTCTAAGATGACAGACAGTTGGACCCAAGGCAGAGAGTCCTTCACACAGGGTCATGGGAGCCCATATTCTCTGGCAGAAGCACTTCTTCCGCTGACCACTGGTGCTGGAAGTCAGGCTGAGCTGTCACCCAGCAAGTTTTAAAGCCAACAAACATTCCCATCTCCAACTCCTTGCAGTTGCAAGTGTACCCAGGGAGAAGCAGGGGCAGAGCATAGCAGGAGGATTCTGTTTCTGAGGCACGTGTTCTGTGGGGATCACAAAGCTGGGACAGGAGCTGAGCACCTCTTTGCAACTGCATCTGATGGAGGAAGCCAAAAACATTCATTCCTTCTGGACAAAGGAAAATGCTGCACTCCTAAAACGCTATTGTTGATGTTCTTTAAAAAGAAAACTCCAACAGTTTCTGCTTTGGTCATAGTTTAATTGGCATATTGAGCTGAAAGAAAGGAAAACTTGAGGCTGGCAAAATTTTGCCTGGAGGCAGCAGTTTTGTTGCTGTTAACAACACTCATTAGTTCATTTTTAACATCTCTTTGCTGACGTCTGAGTCGTGTGACAAAAACCAGCCCTTGCCATCTTCTCTCCTTCACTTACTTCAAGGATCTTTTCCAAGCTGAAGAGTTTCACCCCTATGAGCAGGAGTAACTGAACACTAATGGGCTGGGTAACACCCTCAGTTCAATCACTGATAATGGCACTGGTGTGCCAACAATGTGGACTGAGACACCCTGGCACTCCAGCGTAGCCTCTGTGCCACCTCCTGTCTAATTAGACATCAAATATTTGTGCTTTAAAGTATCCATGGATTAATAACTATACCAACCTCTTCTTGGTGTCTCCCTCAAATGGCTGCCAGGAGGGATACTCTGCCTCTGCAGCTTTGTTAGCTCTCACACACTGAACTTTGCCAGCAGAGCCTCAGGGACCCCCCTTGGTCCTTTCCCCATGGGCTGCAGCCACTTTTGAACAAAGCAGGTAGTATGGGAGCAGCTTTAGCTTGCCATTGGCAGCAAGTCTGAGCACGACCCTTAGCAGCAAAGGGTGGCAGGTTCTGGCAGAACCACAGGCTGCCTGCTCTCCCCTGCTCATACCAAGCCACACATAAAGGCAACAGTCGGTTCAGCCACAGATTTGGAGGGTTATTGCTTCCTTGAAGGAAGGATTGCATCAGGGAAGGCTTGTTATTTTTTCCTCATTAGAAAGACACTAAAATCTGTGATATCCTGAGACTAAAAGATAATTGAGGTAAAACAGTGCTGACATTTGAGGGAAGCAGATTGATTAGATCAGACTGCTTGTGTTTGCTCAGGCTCCTCACCACCTTTCCAGCCCTGCTTGATTTTCTTTTTCCCCCCCTGTTTGTAGCCGAAAACGCACAACACAAATCAGCTTTTCAAACCTGCTCCTACCTTGATTAGAAAAAAAAAGGGGGCAGAAGGAAAAAAAAGGTGCTTTACAATTCTAATGCTGCAACTGCTGTGCATATGCCAGAAGTTTGTTCCTACTGTGTCAGCTCATACAACAGCTTGGCCTTATCTACCCAGCACAGAGATTTGAACAGGTTTAAGAGAGCTTTCAGAAATTTAAATTCTCTGTTTACCACCTAGTAGCCTCCTCTGCTTCTGAGCACATAGCTCCTACGAGCTAATGAACAAACACAGCCCCCTCCTAGCTCACCAATATCCCACCAGAAGGAGGGGTATAAATGAAGGTGAAGCCCTAACTCAGTTCAGCTTGAGAAAAATGCTTGGGCACTGGGTACTGAAGGAATAGGGATGGATTTTAGGCTTACAGTTCTCCACTGAGATGGGGAACTGATCTGAGATGTGAGACTGTAAGAAAAACTACATCACTGCCACCTGGTTAGCCATTCCCTCACAGCACCTGTGAAGGGAAACAGCAGTCATGGTCAAAGGAAAGAGCTAAGGTAGAAGGGCTTGGAAGAAAATTCCCAAGGCATCAACACCTGGTCTTCGTGATGGTAGAGGAAACAATCCCCCATCTCTTCCTCCAGGTATCACTCCAGTGCCCAGCACTGAATGGCAGAATCATTTTTGTTGGAAGAGACCTTCAAGAGCATCAAGTCTAACCGTTAACCCAGCACTGCCAGATCATCACTAAACCATGGCCCTCAGCACCACAGCTACGTGGCTTTTCAATCCTTCCAGGGATGGGGTTGCACCACTGCCCTGGGCAGCCTGTTCCAGGCCTAGACAACTCTTTGGGGGAAGAAATTGTTCAGTGTCCAACAACGTCCACAAGACAGTACTTACACAAGCTCAGCTTCCAAGAAAAGAGAATTTCCCCCAAATGAAGGTGGAAAATGCCAGCAAGGTCTAAATGGTATTTGCTGCACATCTCCCTTTCCAGGGGCTCAGGCTGTGTTATCCCAGCCCTCTGTCAGGCAGGTGGGGGAGGCGTGGGCAGCTTCACACAAGCATGGTGCTGGAGAAGAGGAGGCTCAGGAGAGACCTCATTGCTGTCTACAACTACCTGAAGGGAGGTTGTGGCCAGGTGGGGGTTGGTCTCTTCTCCCAGGCAACCAGCAACAGAACGAGGAGACACAGTCTCAAGCTGTGCCAGGGGAGGTTCAGGCATGCTGACCAGAGACACCTCTTTTCCAATGAAGACCATCAAACAAGGGAAAGAAAAGGCAACAGAAAGTGGTTTCAGACTGAATGGAACACGTGAGGAAAACATTTAACTTTCATCTTCCCACTCCATGTGACTGCATTCACCACAAAGATTAAATCCATCTGCAAGAAGTTTTCCTTTTCCTAAGGTTGCTCCTCAGGTTCAAAGGGTGCAGCATGTTCTTATCAACCCCTCAGAGCTTGCTTTGGGACTGATAACTTCTAAGCCTCCCCTTTTTTTCTTCCAGAAGTCTGTGAGAGAGCAAGAAAATTGCAAATGATTGGATGCTGAAGTGATGGAGTTATCTCCCTAAAAATCCAGCATGACTCCCAGGAGCAAATGTGCCTTTCTGATCCCCTCCTGGTCCTTGCTTGCAAAGGTTCCCCACTGCCACAGCAGTTTCCTGCAGGGGCCAACAGCAGGAAAATTACTTTAAAAGCAGCAGAGTGAATAGTAGGAGCAGTGCAGAAAGGGCAGTGTTTGCCAGAGCAATGCATGCAGACTTCTGCCATTATTCGACACACTTCCAGACCAAAAGCCCTTACAACATCTGCTACTGACAGAGATCTGCTCTCTTTCCCCACACTGACCTCTGCTTTTTCTTCCCCCACTGTCAGGGTGGCTTTCCAGCCTGGTCCTATCACTTCCAAGCTGCAATTTGAGAAAGCATTTGTCCCCAGACTTGCAAAGCTGATTCACGTGAGCAGCAGCAACAGCAGCAGCAGCATTTTGTCAAAGAGAATTATCTGCATCTTTAGAGTCCAAAATGAGGTTTGACTCAATACTTTTTCATGGTGTGGTGAATGTTGCTGCAGCTATTCTCTTCAGACAGGGACAGGAGGCTGGGGAGAAGGGGAGAAGGGGAGCATTTGCCTCGGACTCTGCACACTAGCTGAGGGTGGGAAGGCAGCTGAGGGATGTGGAAGGAGCTGGAGGAAGGAAAAATCACAGAATCATAGAACTGTTTCAGCTGGAAAAGCCCTCCAAGACTCATTACTTTCAGCCTAAGACCACCATGGCCATTAAAGTGTGCCCCAAAGTGCCATGTCCACACATCTCTTGAACACCTCCAGGGATGGTGCCTCCACCACCTCCCTGGGCAGCCTGTTCCAATGCCTGACCGCTCCTCCTCTCCAAACTCATTTGTTTCTCTTTTTCCAACCCTAAGCCTGGGCCAAGCCACAGACTCCTACTTCAGTCCTGACCTGACTGCAGGGTGAGCACATCTGCACTGAGAGGGATTTGGATTTCTGGAGGTGTTTGGGGGTGGTTATTTCTACACCTGCTGGAATAAGAATGGTTTTTTACACGGTGAAACCTGGAGTGAGGCAGATGAAAATAGAAAGCTCATACAGCAGTAACAAAGCAAGCAGGGAACATACCTAACAGATCCCATTCATTATCAGATGCTTTGCAGGCTCCAGACTTCAGTGTGAAAATGTTACTAAAAAGAATAGTGGCGCTTAGTTCTTTCTTCACCTGGATATAAAACATCTCTGAGCAACACAAGAGAGAGCAATGAGTTTCAGTTCTGTGCAAAGGAGAGACTAAAGGGTGTGTGGAGGACATCCACCACTGGAAGCAATAAACCCCTCCCCACACGTCACAGGAACCTTTCTCTTACACCATGTATGTTTCTCTCTGCAGCTATGGGGAGAGTGCTACCATTGGGATGCAGAAAGCCAAAAGCCAGAGCTGTGAAACTGACAGGGTTTCTGTACACAACCTCAGAAAGCCAAGCAATCTCTTTAGGATCCAGGGCAGAAACAAACCAAAGCAAGAGCTGATTATGGATTTTGATATCACCTTTGCCTCAAGCCGCAGCTAACCCTTCATATTCCAGCCAAAACAGGAAGCAGTATCACGTTGTGATCATAGAATCAACCAGGTTGGAAGAGACCTCCAAGATCATCAAGTCCAACCTATCACCCAGCCCTATCCAATCAACCAGACCATGACACTAAGTGCCTCATCCAGTCTTTTCTTGAAGGTCTCCAGGGATGGTGACTCCACCACTTCCCTGGGCAGCACATTCCAGTGGCCAATCACTCTCTCTGTGAAGAACTTCTTCCTAATATCCAGCCTGAACCTCCCCTGACACAGCTTAAGACTGTGTCTTCTTGTTCTGGTGCTGATTGCCTGGGAGAAAAGACCAGCCCCCACCTGGCTACAACCTCCCTTCAGGTAGTGGTAGAGAGCAATAAGGTCTCTCCTGACCCTCCTCTTCTCCAGGCTAAACAACCCCAGCTCCCTCAGCCTCTCCTCATAGGGCTGTGCTCCAAATCCCTCACCAGTTTTGTCACCCTTCTCTGGACACATTCCAGTACATCAACATCTCTCTTGAACTGAGGAGTCCAGAACTGGACACAGTACTCAAGGTGTGGCCTGACCAGTGCTGAGTACAGGGGAGTAATAACCTCCCTTGTCCTGCTGGCCACACTGTTCCTGATATAGGCCAGGATGCCACTGGCTCTCCTGGCCACCTGGGCACACTGATGGCTCATGTTCAGCTTCTTATCACACAAATATGACTGCTCACAGGTGGTGTCCTCATCTATGCAGCCACCCAGTGTAAGGATAATTGAACTGCATGCACACTCAAGCTCAGAGCTGGAGTTCTTCATCACCTCCTTTGTCAAAGTCTATTTTGCTCTGCAAGATAGTTCCTGTGGCACCAGAATAAACAGTAATTTTGATTGTTTTGCACATCACCAGCTTTTTCCTAGACAACCTGTTCTTTCATTGTCAGCACTCTGGATTGTACAAACACTGCCAGTAGAGCCTTCCAGTCACTCTTGGTTTAGAGACATGCTTGTGCTCAGCTTTTGGGGAGGAGAAAGAATAGACAGGCAGGCACAGAAACACACACACTTGCATTCAGAGTTGCAGATACAGTTGCTTCCCTGCTTTGCTGATCAAATGGTTCCACTTGCAAGAGTGATGCACAAACCTGAAAGATCCCAGTCCAGAGTGGAGATTGCTGTAGGTGCTCTCAGCTTGCTCTGCTGTTGGGTTAGAAGCTTTACATGAATTCTATGGATGGAAAAAGTCTGAGTCAGGTTTGGGCACAATTCAGCACATTACTTGGAAGAATGATCCATCCAGACATCACACCTGTGATACCTCACACCCAGGCACTGCACCAGGGAAAGCCACTGCAAACTTACCTGTATAAGTACCAACACCATAACTTGCCTAGCAGATGGTGGAGTCAGCCCATGGTGGAGCTGAAGCTCAGGCACTACCTGGTGGCATCTCTTGCCTCCTCAGCATGCTCAGTCAGGAATGTAAGTGAAAGGATACTCCCAGGAACACCTTTGGAAATTTCAGATAAAAGGATATTTAGTACAAGCTCTTCAGCCTCTTGATCCTACATGGACCATGGCTTGCAGTCATCCTGGATGTGAGTCTACTGAGGGGATTACTGCTAGAAACCTCTGGCCTTATCCATCTCCAGGATAAGTTTCTGCATATGTCACTGGTTTTTCTATGCTAGCCAGGCTTTCTCTTGCAGTTGTTTTAGAGGGAGCCATTTATATATGCAATAAAACCCAGAGCTATTTTACCACATCAGTGAAAATTCTATCAGGTTATGCTTTATCTTAATGCTACAGCATTTAAAATGTGCTAATAAAGGAGTACTGAAGTTTATATTGCTTTGGGCATGAGGTGTTTATCAACACATCAGTAAATGTTACAGGCATCTAAGTAACCCTATTGACCTGAGCCACAAATGTTCTGTAGCTACTGATTCACCAGGCAGAGAGACTTTATGGATAAACCTTTCCAAGTCATTTCTAAAGAGAGGCTTCGCAAGAAATACAACACCCTTCCAAACAGACACAGAAGCAGCTCATAAAAAGAGGAGAGCATTGCTAGGAAGAGTACAAGGCTTTTTATTTGGTTAAGTTCCTGTAAATTAAAGTTATACAAAAGCATCATTAACATAAAACAGCATTAAAAAAAAAAAGGCAATAAATATATTCCTCATTGCTTTTCAAATGTGAAACTTGCCAAAGGAACAAGAGGACCCAATGCAGCCAGGCTACATGCCTCAGAGAATTTCCAAGCATAAGAAAGGAGCATTAAATCTTGTTCCTTCTCTCCTGCTGCCGTTTCGTTGATGACACAGGCCATTTGCTTGTGGCTATCCAGCAAAGGGACAGACAAATCACATTTACCTGCAGCCATATCAAAATTAGTTGCCCAAGTCAGAATTGGTTGCCTGGCTAACTTGATCAGTGAAGCAAAACAGGCACATCCAGGGGACAATCCAATTCATCTGCCTTAGACTGCTTTACCCAAGACAAGTCACCCTCTGGAGTGGCCTTTGTCTCCCCAGCAAGACAAGCATCCCTGCTCCCTCTCTAGAGTTGGACAAGTACCATGTAGAGGGCCACACCTGAATGAGTCCCAGTTTTGAAGTCTCCTGTTAAACAGCAGCTACATAGACAGCTCAGCCTGAGAAATTATATGTTAATGTCTCACTTGTGAAACTGAGAGCTTCAGCTGGGGCAGAGAGTGTCAAACTGGACAGAGCTCGCAGCAGCATCAGTATGAGGACGCTGGATATCGTGGGGATGGATGGAAAGGCAGCTGGTACTTGGAGGCAGTGACTGACCTGGATAAAATGTCTGCTGGATTTACACCTTGGCACACATCAGCAGAAACAGTGTGAAGCACTTTGGACCCCAGTGGGTTTCAGGCTTCTGCATCTGTCTTCCCTCAGCAGCTTTAACCCACTGCTGTCCTTGTGCTGGGCAGACAAGAGGACACAAAGGTGAATTTGTGCTTGTTTCTCAGTGCTGGCACTTCCACCTGTATCTTTACCAGACCATCTGGAACATGGCAGAGCTGTCTCTGCTGTTTACTTTCCATAAATAGAACCTGTCATTGATATCCAGTGTTAGCAAAGTATAACCTGGATAAAGATGAAGTGCAATTAATCACTATGAACAAACAGCTGTCTCTATCAAACAGTTAGGACTGCACAGGTAGAGTTCCCTCTCTGTCTAACACTGTGGTGAGGAACTTTCTTTTCTATCAACTTCTCCATGATGTAGCAATAACTGTGTGTGACTGGCAGGTGTTTGATGCAGTTTAACCTTGTTAGAATGAACAGATGTCACAGCTGAGTGTTCAGCCCAATTAAGATGGGGAACTTGCTTCATCAGGCCAACGAAAAACCACTAATATCTGAGCCAAGCACTGACAGCCAGTGCTGTACCTGGGGCTTGTTCATAGCAAAGAGGAGTTACAGCAAAGTACTACAAAAGAAAACAGTGAACACACAGAGAAAGGAATAGAGGGATCTGCTCCCAAGGCAGATTGACAATGCTTTAAGAAAACCAGAAGCTACATCATCCTTGCTAAAATGCCTTTGCTTTATTTTTCACTAAGGCTAACTGTGCCAAAAAGAGTTGGGTTGTATAAGCATAACCCTACTGGACTCTCTTGTTCTGACACTCTGAGCTGTGAAGCTTGATGCTGGGAATAAAGCTGTCTCCAAAGCACAGAGGCTCTGTCTGCTTTCTTGCCTGGTCTACTCCCTTGCACTGGCTGAATCAGCTGGCAAGATCACTGGTGGCTGTTGGTAATCCAGGTTAGAAGATCAGAGGACAGCAGCCTGACAATGCTCACTACTGACACCCATAACCCGTGGCTGGGTTTGGCAGGGAACGTTGCACAAACCCCAGCTTGTGTGTCTGTCTGCAGAAGACACTGGATAAACCTCAGCAAGACATCAGCAATCTCTGCTCAGCTCTTGAATACCAAGGAAAGAGTACAGGAATGCCTGCACGAGAGAAGATGGTGCAGAAACTTGCTTTGCTCTAAGACTCTCATTTCCAACGCCACTTAGCTCACACACAGCAGCTCTGAGAGGGATGACTCCAACTCTGCAGCTAGACTGAAGTGCCAAGTGAATTGCCTTTGCTGCTCCTGAGCTCCTTCTGCACGATAACCATGACACAAAGCCAGCTGCTGTGACAAGAAGCTGGTCTTGTTCTTTTCCATACAGTCATTGAATCCTAGAAGTGTTTTGGTTGCAAGAGGCTTGTAAGATGACATCAAGCCCAATCATTAACTCAGCACTGCCAGGTCACCAATAAACCGTGTCCCTCAGCATCACATCTACACAGCTTTTTAAACCTCTCCAGGGATGGGGCTCCACCACTGCCCTGCACAGCTTGTTCCAGGGCTTCCCAGCTCTTTAGCACAAGAATTTGCTCCAACCTGAACCTCCCCTGGTGCAACTTGAAGTCATTTCCTCTTGTCCTATTGTTTGTTACTTGTCCCTGGACTCAGCACTGGTTAGGCCACACCTTGAGTGCTGTGCCCAGTTCTGAGCCTCTCAGTTTAGGAAAGATGTTGAGTTGCTGGAACATGTCCAGAGAAGGGCAACAAAGTTGGGGAGAGATTTGGAGCACAGCCTTATGAGGAGAGGCTGAGGGAGCTGGGGTTGCTTAGCCTGGAGAAGAGGAGGCTCAGGGCAGACCTTATTGATGTCTACAGCTACATGAGGGGAGGTTGTAGGCAGGTGGGGGTTGGTCTCTCCTCCCAGGCAACCAGCACCAGAACAAGAGGACACAGTCTCAAGCTATACCAGGAGAGGTTCACATTGGATTTTAGGAAGAAGTTCTTCATAGAAAGAGTGATTGGCCATTGGAATGGGGTGCCCAGGGAGGTGGTGGAGTCATCATGCCTGGAGGTGTTTAGGAAGAGATTGGATGGGGTGCTTGGTGCCATGGTTTAGTTGATTAGATGGTATCGGATGATAGGTCTCAAAGGTCTCTTCCAACCTGGTCTGGTCTGGTCTGGTCTATTCTATTCTATTCTATTCTATTCTATTCTATTCTATTCTATTCTATTCTATTCTATTCTATTCTATTCTATTCTATTCTATTCTATTCTATTCTACTTTACTCTACTCTTACTCTACTCTACTCTACTCTATTCTATTCTACTCTACTCTATTCTATTCTACTCTACTCTACTCTATTCTAAGAGACCAAACCCCACCTGACTCCATCCTCCTTTCAGAGAGCTGTAGGGAGCCAGAAGATCTCCCCTCAGCCTCCTTTTCTCCAGGCTGAACAACCCCAGCTGCTCCCTCACCAGCCCTGTTCTCCAGCCCCTTCACCAGCTTTGTTGCTCTTCTCTGGCCATGCTCCAGCCCCTCAGTGTCCTTCAGCCGCACCACTGCATCTGGCAGCCCCGAGCACGGCGCAGCGTCCCCTCTGCAGTTCAAAGAAAAGAGCAAACAAAAAACAAAAGCACGAGCACCAGAGCCTCTTAGTAAAACATTAATCTCAGATCACAGATTTATTTCATGGATTTGCAACACAGCCCATATTACAAACATTGTCTGGGAACATTTACAAGAATAAATAAGATGGACTCGCAGTTGTAAAAAAAAGATTACACTTCACTGTAATGTACAGTCAAAAAATATATCTGATATTCATTGACTTGACATTATTTACCTTCCCTCTTTGAAGCTAGAAAGAAAAGACACTGAATGCACAGTGTTGAGAGTTTTGTATTTATATTCTTTTTCTTTTTTTTTCTGTCAGACGTGCTTTATCTATCAAACATCCAAACTGTACAAGTGAGTTTCACCGATAAGCCAGAAAGGCCAAAGGAGACGGGGGAGGACGGGGCGGCAGCGCGACAGCAGGGCCTGGCTCTCATGCAGCGCTCCTCCCTGCTGGCAAAATGCACCTGGGGGAGCTGGGACAGGAGCCTGCTGCCCCACCAGATGCAGCCACAGCATCGCTGTGAGGGGCAGGGACAAGTCTGGCAAGAAGCGATGCTCCTGTGTTTGAGTTTCGCCAGCGTCGGCGCAGGGGAGTGGGAGGAGGTGAAGGAGGTTAAATCAATGTGGGAGGGAATTGTGTCGATGCGGTGAGTCAGTGTGGGTTAAAGGACGTGGTGAGGATACAGCTTCATCTTTTGGCATAGAAATACAGCTTTCAGGTGCTGGAGATGTAAGAAAGGGCTACAGGGGTGGTGAAGGGGTAATGCCAGTTCTGTTCCTAGCACATGAAAGTCCAGCATGTGAAATCTGGTTAGACTTTCAGCAACACAAACACCTGACCATCACAGGTCCTGGGGAGTTAGATATCTTATCAGATATCTAAATTCATGGGAGTTTGTAAAGTGCTGGCCACCCTCCACACTTCCATTCTCTCCCATAATTTCACACCAATCCTTTCCTGGAGGTCCCCACTGACACATGATGTACTCACACAAGGAAATAAACCTCCACAGTGCAACGTGCTTGAGGGATCTCACCAAGTTCCCCACAGAGTAGTGTTTCAGGGAATTAAGATGTGTATCAGGTCTCTCCATGAAGCATATCTCCACTGAAACACTCTCACTCTGTGACAGCACTCTCTGCTACAGAACCATTCTGCTGTTGGATACCTACAGGTGAGACATCAAGGACCCAAGGAGACATCACCTTGCGACAAGCAAATCCTTGCTCCAGACAGTGACATGGACAGGCTCGTGTTTATACTGCTTAGAAACAGCTCATGCTGAACTGAGTTGCCAAAAAAAATAAGACAGACATTTGAATTTCTTGTTTTCCTATTTCATTCTTTTTTCTCCCTCTCCCCACCCTAGGAAACACTGTGGGAACACCAGCATCTGTCATTCAGTCTGCTGCTTTAGTTTGTTGTGTTTGTTTTTAAGGCTCAGGTTGAAAAACAGAACAGTGGTGACAAAATCTGCTGCATGCACTGGGGCAAGGGGGAGGTTGGCTAATTTTGTTCTCATGGGGTTTTACAAGCTGAAACAGCTGCCAAGGTTTCATGAATTCTGCTAGTCCAACAGGAAACTGTAGGATATTCTGAGTATAGTTTATTTATTACAAGGGAGAGGGTTTTTTCAACACACAAATCAAGATGATAGCCTGGAAGCCACTGGAAGTCAGCAAGGTTGTTCCTTTTCTCCTTCCAAAGCACTCAGTACCACCAGGATTTGGTCATGATGGGTGAAAATGTATGGTTTTGCTCAATGGTTACAGCAAATTGTACATTCTTTAAGTGTGTGTTGGGGTGTATATGTGTATATATATATATATAATGAGGAAGATGATTTATACCTTTCCCAAGTCAATGAACAGATAATACAGGACAGATTTTCCTAGGGGGTCCTGGCCAGAACTGCAAAAGGTGGCTCTGCTTGCTAAGCTGTGGCTCACCCTGGATGAAAGGACAGCTGCAGGTGTTTTGGGGAAGAGGTAAAGAGCACTTGCATTTCAATTGTGTATTGTGTATGTATGGCTATGTTGGGACTGCAACCTAAGTAAACAGGAATGCAGGGGCAGTAACAGAATCCTTAACCACTCACTTCTGCCTCCCCAGCTGTAATTAGCTGACTCCTACTTCTACTACTGTAAATGTCTGTGCAGGGAATTTCTTCCAGCATTTCACAGCTGTACTGATTTTTTGACCCAGAGGTGGTGCTTCTGCTGAGTGACTCTTGCCACCTGCCGCCCCTTCATTTTTCTGACAGGCTGGGATTGACTGGGGTTTGCACATTGAGACAAATGAAAGAATCTCAAATGATAATGCAGCAGGCTCACACCAAGGTCTTGAGATGCCCCTTGCACTGACTGGAGCTGTCGTAAAAACTAATGGGGTGATGTTTAAATGTATTGCAGGACAAGGAAGTTTTCTGAGTGGAACACTGCTGCTGCATCGCACATGCAGGACTGTCAGGAGGGAGGACATGTTAAGAATTCTGTGAGTGTGACAGAGAGAGGCACCTCGGGTTTGAAGATTCCTCTCTCAAGCAAACCTCTTATCCTCGTCCCTCAGGATTTATTTCCTCTGTTCCAGTCTGATTTCTCTGTCTCCACGGAGTGGAATGGGGCATTACCTGGGTTTTACGATCTTGGCTTGAACTCAGAAGAGTAAGAAAGAGATAAAAGCAGCTGTGCAAGAATGAGACAGAACAAGGTGCGAGTTTCCTACCTGTTTCAGGGCTCCATTTTATCTGCCTTCTCCAACAATGTTCGGTGTCTTCTCCTTTCCTTCTCTTCCAGATGGCAGTTGGTGTAACTGCCTTCTGAAACATCTGCTGCAGGAGCCACTCTTCCTTCTCTGATCCATCAAGAGCAGTGACCAGCAATCCCTGGCTTGAGATTCCCAAGGGAAATCCCACAAACTACTTCTAAAGGGCCTGTTAAAAAGTAAATAAAACTCCATCTGCAGGTTTAAGTCCACCACCGTGGAGTCTGCATTGCCACTGGACTTGTGTTTTTTTTTGGCAGGGATTTTACAGATCCAAAATAAAAACTTGGAAATTTCTGATCCACAAATATGTGCTGCCCTGGGCAAAAGCTTGGGGATCCCTTCCTTTGCCCCACAGTGTCACATGGACCAGAGTGATTAGGGGTCACAGGCATTTCCCTTTGGGAGCTACCTGGACCTGCGTGTGGTGGTGTGCAGGGGCTGAGTGGGAGAGATGGGGGACAGGAGCTGTGCTTGGATTTGGAGGTAGAGTCCACCAGGATGACAGCTTTTCAATGCATGGAAAAACCTCTCCCTGCCTAGGATCTACATCTCCAGCTGACATAAATGGCTAAAAGGTGAATAAATTAAGAGGTACCTGTCAGAGCATGGCGAAAGCAGACTTCATTCTGTGTAATCTTGCTGAAGGGTTTTAAATTACAAATTGAAAGGCCCCTACTAACCAGAGTCCAGAGAATTCCCTGATCAAAGAATACTAATTAGTTCAATCTGCAGACAGAAATAAACCCACCAAATTCTCATTTGCTTGCTTGCTGCCAGAGGTCCTGATTCAGTTACCTTCGCGTGTGCACAGCACTCCCTTGCATGGGCTCATTTCTTTATGTTAATAAACAAGTACCTCAAGTCTATTTACAGGAGATCAAACACCCATTTCCTTACAGGCAATCTGAAGAAGGGGGAAAAAAAGAACCCCCCCAAGAGCCAGCATAGCACACAGCTGCTGCAAAGACCTTCATTATAAATAAACCTTAAACCCACAAACCACTGTGAAGAAAGACTTTTAAACCCTACTGTACCTTTCAATGGTTTTGGTTTATCTCTTTCCTTCAGACAATTCAGGGCCTTCCTTCTCCAGCAGACAGCCTAGACAGCCCTGGAATTCTTTGCTTCAGTAACCTCCCTTAATAATTTAAGATATTAATTACCCCTGTATGAGATATTCACCCCTGAACCACCCATCTTTATCTATTTCTAGTCCCCTCCACTTGAGATTAAACTTTAGACCAGCACAATGCTATCAAAAAGCAGTGCTCCCTCACCCCTGAAGGAGGTCTCGATGGGAACACATTTATCTCTATTATGACCATTCAAATATTGTCAATATCATATTTTTTCCAGCCTAAAATTCCTTGAGGAATTCACCTTTTCTGCTGTACATTATCACTTTCCATCCACAGCAGGGAATGCTTTTGTTGGAAAGCTCACCCTGACTATTAATCCTTGCAGGAGCGAGAACACTTCCTTTATCTCATCTCATAATTTCTCTCTTTCCCAGAGAAAACAAACCCATCACCCATAATCTCGCCTCAAACACATTACCTCCTTTGCTATAGGCCATTCTCTAGGGTTTCAACACCCTCAAGGTAATAGGATTATTTACAGTGAGCTTCTCTTCTCTCTCCACACAATTCCCCACCTCGTTAATTCACGTTCAGCGGATATTCATTGTGCTGCGAGAACAACATAAAGATCCCTGAGCCAGCACAGGCTGGAGCTGGGTCTGTCTTCCAAAAGCAGTGTGACTGAACGGTGATAAAACACTTTGGCAGCGTAATCTGGGGTGTTTGCTGAGCAGCTTTCCACATGGATGGCAGGCTGGACACTAGTAGGCTGAGACAGATGGTTAGGTTGCCACATAAGATGTGACTAACAGCTGGGCTGTGGTAACCAACATCTGCATTAAACTTGTTCCTAGCAAACTCAAGGTAAAAATTAGCCTCAGTATCTCTCCCTGCAGTTTATGCCCCTTGGCATTTGCAGAGGGCTAAAAGCATGTGGTGAGTTGCTGTGGGTCAGCTGAGCCTTTCATAGCCCTTTCTGCACCACAAAACACATTCAAATCTGCCTCAAGACCTTGCACAACTTCTCTGCAAGGGCTAGCCTGCTCTACTCATCCAACAACTCCTCCTCTCCATGCACACATCCCTCCTATGGGCTTACTTACAGCTTTTTAATCCACTTTCTTTCATGACAGTTAAGCCTCAAATTCCCTCCCACACTTCACCTCTCAGTCACATTGTCGTTCCTTTTACCTCTCCACTCGCTTCACCCTGGCTGTCACCTTCAGTGCCTGCACTAGTCTTCCAGGAACTCACGAGGCAGACCTACCACTCTGCTGGTTTCCATCTGAAATTAACAAACTAATTAATATTTCCATAGTATCCACAGGGAGTGATTCCCTCTGGCTTTCTGGCATTAGTAAAGTCACCAACACTTTGCTCATTTGTAGCTTCTTCCTACCTGGGCAGCTGTCAACCAATCCCATTCTGGGATCAGGATTCCCTTTCCTTTCCTAATGGCTCCCAACTCCTGTCCTACACTGTTCCAGCAAGCCACCTGTAATTAAAACACTAATATTATGCCTTCTTTCTCATTTTTACCTCAGAGTTTTGCTTCACCTTCTATTTATTTATTTATCTTTTCTCTGTAGAATTGTTTGTGTTGCTTAGTGGTAAAAGGAGAAAAACAAACAACCAAACCCAGTAGTTTGTTTCATGAGACACCAGGCATCTAGCTACAGCCCCAACAGGAACTGAAAGTGATTCTGTGATTTCTTGCAGACAGCAGAAAGGACCAGCTGTAAGCAGAGCAGTGGCACCTGTGAGGGGATCCTCGTGATAGTTTTTGGCACACTGGCTACCTCAGAGACAATGTGGTTCAAGATCATTTAAGACCTTTATGATGTTCACATGGAACAAGCCAAGAATCCAGAGCTCCTCTGAAAGAATATGAACAGGCTGTCCAGCCCCCTATGAAGCCCCTTCTCTGCTTAGCAGGAAGAGGATTATTGCTGTTCCAAGCATCCTTCCTTAGACTGCTGCAGGTCCTGGTAGAGAAGACATCTGTTTGGTTAGATACTGGCACGTGTTGAGTTGAGCATTGCTTACATCAGATTTAATTTTCCTCCTTCATCGTCAAGCAGAGGTGTGACTTGAAGGAAGAATGACCGTGAAGCAGAGGTGTTTGCATACAGGATGAGCAAAACACTTGAACTCTGGGGCGCTCTGGGCCAGCCACTGACATGACAGAGCTCCCAGCACAGTCTCTGAGTATTTACCTGAGGGTGGGAAACTAGAGTGTGGTAAGAAAGCAGAGTTTCCTTAAACTCTTACCTCCAGACTATCTTTCAGCAGGTGTGTATTTGAAGAAACCTACATCTCCCAGGATGTAATACACACAGAGAACAACCTCATAGCCCTGCACCCTCAAGATAAATAAAGGGCTAAACTGAAATACCGAATGTTGTAAGGCCTTTTTCACTCAATTATTTTTTTCTCTGAGATTACCCTGCAGACCTTAATGATTAACTACTTAAACATACTCTTCCAGAAAAGCAATTTCTTAGCTGCTAAGAAGTCAGAGAGAGATCCAGGGCCGCGGCAAAACACATCTGGCATTTGTTTCCAAGCAGGAGAGTGGCACAGGCGTTTCTGCAGAACAGAACAAAAGCTGTTTTGCTTAAGAAGGAAATTTGCTGTGCTGGTCTAACACTTCTCTCACCAAGTGTCAGAATAGGTTTCTGTGTATGTACATCACCTTTCCAACATCTTGGATAGGTTGACATTTTGAAGCTTGTAGGGCCTGGAAAACCAAACGAATCACTCAGCTACATCTGACTGACCAAAATGGTTTGGAAACAGCGAGGAAATGTTGACCAAGCCCCATTTCAAGATTCCCCTTCAGTTTTTAAGCTCTTGAGCAGGAACCTCCTTTGCTCTCTGTTTGCACAGTGCCTAGTTCAGCAGGGTGCTGTCATGACTAGGGGTCCTAAGCTCTACAGCAATACAAACAATAAATAGAAAATAATAACACACAGTACATGATCGCTAGTACCTACTTCATACCCTGTTCTTCAGAGACACGCTGCACCCAGCAAATACTTGATAAATATGGTAACAAAGCTACCAAAAGTTGCCAGACAAATGCAATTCCTTTGATGCAAATGTTTAACCTTAAGGTTCAAGTGGCTGGGGAAACTCCTTAACGGTGGCGTGCTTCACCAGCACCGAACCAAACGCAGACCAGAGAGATGTGAACGGCTCACACGCAACCTTGGGCGTCTGGCCAGATGTGGGGGGAAGCCAAGGCGGTGAATCCATGAACAGCTTCTCATCTCCATCACCTATTTTCATGCCAAAAGGGACTACATAAGGGAAGAGAACTCCAGTGGGTTTCTTTTTATGTGTGTGTGTGTTGACCTTTCCATTTGGTAAAACAAGTAAAAGGAAAGCAGATAAGGTAGACGAACTGTAATGAAACATTTCACACATCCCCTATGGCTATCTCATTTTTTCCCAAATGACTGCTGCATGAAATTAAAAAAAAATTAAAGACTGGGATTTGAGAACAAAGTTATAAATTAAAAAGGAGGCCTTTGAAAGAGAATTTCCCAAGGGCTTCATTCCTTCCCCGCTCTGCAGCAAGGAGAGCAAAAAATACAATCCAAGAGAGGAGAGAAGAAGTCAGAGGGGATTAGGAAGTCCAGACCAGTCTTTCAGCCTGTCTGCCACGTTGCTAATGTTTACAGGAGGTTATTTAAGAAGCAGTAGATGTTCTGATAGAAAGCAGGCAGCAGCAAACGCAGGCGGCGCCTCCTCCATCCAGCGAGGTCTGCGCAATCCCAGTCTCTTGCTCTGGGAGGGAGAGGTTTCCCTTCCCACACCTGTCACTGCCTTCCAGTGTGGGAGAAGGGAGAAGCGTCTGCCAGAGATTGGGGCCTGGCATTCTGGAGGCTCCCTTCCCTCCTCCGCTGGGCTAAAAGGAGCTCAAGTATTCCAGTGCAACCTCATATACAAATTTATACTGTTCCTGGAAGAGAGAGCAGAAACCACTGCCGTTAGGATATGGGGAGAGCCTCCAGAGCCTCGTTCTACAAGCTGCCAAAAATGCCTCCTCCTACTCTTTCTCGTAGCATTTACCAGGGCTAGGGAAACAAGATCTGCATTTCTCTGTGTTCCCAACCAAGCACTACCAGCAGACAATTTTGTCAGTGGAGGAGGAAACACCCCAAGAGACAGCACATGATGGACTACTCGTTATTTGCTCCAAGCCCTCAGTGCACACATGGCTTCTGAGGTGAGGATTCAGTCTGATCGATGATGATGGTTGAATCCAGGACAGTTTAATCTCTTCAGCTGAAGGGAGCAAGGCCAGGGGTTTGGGCTGTTCTCCCTTCCTGGTTTCAAGGCATGTCACAGTATTAAGCACCAGGCTGGACACATGCACAGGAGGAAAAATCCCACCCCTTTCCCCATGACCACTTGGGGTTTAACTTCCTAGAGGCAGGTGGGCATGGGAGGCAGTGTCCAACACCCTGGACTAACACGGGACTAACTTTCATTCTGAGGGCATCACATTATAATGCATTCCGACTCATGCTGGGCCGAGCCATGACATTTTATTGCCTCTCCTGAAGCTCCCTTGCATTCTCTGAGTGGGGGTAAATGAAGGGACAAAGCCATACCAGTGACTCCACCATGTTGGATTTGTTATTCCGTAGCGTTTTCACTATGTGGAACACATCGATGATGTTTTGCTGCTGAATCATTTCACACACGCTGCAGATGGCACAGAAGGTGCCGCTGCGGCCCCCACCATTCCTGGGTACAGAAGAAAATAGACAACAGGTTTTGACTGTGGCTGAGGGGTGGGAGAGCCCTGCTTGCACCTCCCACACCACACACACTCGGGAAGGTCTGTAGTGTAAGGGACTGCCCTATGGAGAAAGGCTGAGAGAGTTGGGGTTGTTCAGCTTGGAGAAGAGAAGGCTTCAGGGACACCTTTCAATGGCCTCTCAGTGCTTAGTGGGGATGCTTATAGAAAGCTGGGGATAGACTTTTTAGCAGGGCCTGTTGGGAGAGGACAAGGGGAGATGGTTTGAAACTCAAAGGAGATTTAGACTAGAGAGAAGGAAGAAGTTTTTTGACACTGAGACTGGTGAGACTGGCCATGTGGTAAATGCCCCATCCCTAGAACCATTCCAGGTCAGGCTCTTTGGAGCTTTGAGCAAACTGCTCTAGTTGCAGATGTCTCTGCTGATAGCAGAATGATTGGACTGGATGGCCTTTAATGGCCCATTTCAACCCAAAATATTCAATGGCTGGTTAAAGACCCTCAAGGATTTCTGAAAGTGAAGACCTGCAGGATAGGAGATGGGATGGAAGGGCAAAGATGATCCCTGACAGTGATGGACAGGGAAGAACCAGGGACTCCAGTGCTGCTCCTCACTGCTCTGGGGCTCACAACAGCTCTGTGGTCAGAGCTGGACATGTGGCAGTGCTGCTCTGGCTGTGCCTGGGCTCCAGTCAGGACACCTGTCTACACAACAGGAAGCAGCAGAGCTTTCTCAGCTTTTTCATCTACTCCTCCATGCAATCAGTAAAATCTCAGGGCCAGGATGCTCTAATGTAGCACAATGCTCAACTTACAAACATAATTTGACTTCATTTTCCCCAGCTGAAGCCTGGTAAATCACCCAATTTCCATATCCATAATCAGTGCTGTTCAGCCAGCACTTTAGGAGGTTGCAGACATGTTCCAGTCCTACTTACAGGCAGTGGACCACAGTCCGTCCATCTCTCCCATCGTACTGCTCCTGCCACTTCTCCAACCTTCTGACCACCTTCAGGAGGGAGCGTTTGGAAGGAGGAGTGTCCCTGTATGCTGGCCAGCCAATGTACTGCAGGTGCTGGACTATGCGATACCCGTCCTGGGGCTGCAACAGAGGAATTCACAAGAGACTGAATGGGACAGGGCAGGGAGCAGAGAGAGGGAAAAGCAGGGGACACTGCCCACACAGCATCTACCCTTGGGATCTGATAGCAATGTTAACATCAGTTGACATGCTGGAGGGAAGGGATCCATCCAGAGGGACCTTGACAGGGCCAAAGCCAACCTCATGAGGTTCAACAAGACCAAATGCAAGCTCCTGCGTCTGGGTTGGGGCAATCTCAAGCACTGATACAGGCTGGGCAGGGACTGGCTTGAGAGCAGCCCTGAAGAAAAGAACTTGGGAGTGCTGGTGGATGAGAAGCTCAACATGAGCCACCAGTGTGCACTTGCAGCCCAGAAAGCCAGCCACATCCTGGGCTGCAGCAAGAGAAGCATAGCCAGCAGGTCAAGGGAGGTGATTCTCCCCCTCTGCTCCACTCTGGTGAGACCCCACCTGGAGTACTGCATCCAGTTCTGGAACCCCTATTACAGGAAGGAACTGGACATACTGAAACATGTCTAGAGAAGGGCCACAAGGATGATCAGAGGGCTGGAGCACCTCTCCTATGAGGACAGACTGAAGGAGTTGGGGCTGTTCAGTCTGCAGAAGAGAAGGCTCCAAGGTGACCTAATTGTGACCTTCCAGTATCTGAAGGGGGCTACAAGAAAGCTGGGGAGGGACTTTTTAGTGTGTCAGAGAGTGATAGGACTGGGGGGGAATAGAATAGAATAGAATAGAATAGAATAGAATAGAATAGAATAGAATAGAATAGAATAGAATAGAATAGAATAGAATAGAATAGAATAGAATAGAATAGAATAGAATAGAATAGAATAGAATAGAATAGAATAGAATAGAATAAAATAGAATAGACCAGACCAGACCAGACCAGACCAGACCAGACCAGGTTGGGAGATCCTCAAAAAGAGTTTAGCAGCAGCCATTGATGTTGAGCACAGATGAGTGTGGGGAGATGTGAGTCCTCACCACCCACCCTGCCAGCTAGGCATCAATGAGACAGCTTTGGCCTGAGTCTCAGAGCCTTGTTAGCTGCAGGACTTCAGGGCTGTTCCTGTTCAGAGGCAGCTGGCCTGGGATACAGGAAGGTGAACCTCTAACTGATCTATTGATTTGCATAGCTGGCCCCCAAGGTTCACTCTTCAGTGTTGCAACTGAATTGCTGCACAGGCTCTGAGCGTGCAACCAGAGGCTGATGTGTTAAGCAGCATGGAAATGTAATTTGTGGAGCCTGTTTCCATTTCTGATTAGAAGAGGGGGAAAAAAAAAAAAAGAAAAAGGAGCAAAAAAGAAGAGCCACAGTCAATCTGGGGAAAAAACTAATGAGACAAAAATCCTCTACAAACCCCCTTTTCCTGCAGCCCTGGAGCTGCGTTGCCAGCGTCCAGCAGAGAGAGAAACTTTGTTCCTACCATTTCAGCTCCTGGGGCTGAGGGCCACAGACACAGAGCTGCTGCTTACAGAAATGGCAGCTGCTTATTCATACAAAAAAACCAGTGGCAATTGGGAATCCCAGTCCAGCCAGTAAATGTTGCATCTGTCTTCAGAGACACCACGAAGGAGCTGACAGATGGAGAGCTGCTGACACTACCCCAGTTTATTTCCTGTGATGCTGATGGTTTTATATTGGCTACTAAGTGATTAATTGTTCTCAAATACACACAGAGAAATGCTTTCCACTTAAACACAGATTTTCAGCTCGGATCATCCACTTTCTGCTCTCAGCCAAGAGGCTTTTACCAATAAACTCTGTCGCAATTAAATGTTAATTAAAGGAAGCAGCTACTGGATTTTGCAGTGAAATTTCGTTCCTAGGTGACCGATTCAGTGTCTCTAAATCACAAGTCTTGGTGCTGGCTCTTCCTGGTGCCAAAAATCTGGTTTTGAGGACAAAAATGGGAATCTGGTACTTCGCTGCTCTTACCCTGGCCATGTTGCAGATCCGGAATATCCGGTTGATGATATCCTCATCGATGTCTGCTGAAACAAACTCCACTTGAATTGGGCCGTAGCAGCAGGAGGTCTTCTCTGGCCAGTACTGCATGCAGAGCTGGAGAAAACACCAACAGAAAGAGCAAAGCACCTTAACTATTAACAAGGAAACAAGTTCACTCTCCTCTCACATTTATAAGCAGCTCAAAACCCGTAAGCAGTCCTGTATGACACATCTGTGCTCAGAGACAACCTCCCAGCTGAGTCAAAGTGGTTTATATCATGGCAAGGAAGAAAGAATCAGACACATATTTTAGAAGCTTGGCTTCTTTCCCCCTCTCATTTTGTTTTTAATAGGAACACAGTTTGTAACTGATTCAGCCCTGCCCCTAAAGGTGCAGAAAAGGTGGCTGACACGAAGCTCCTGGAGGGCTATAGATTTAAAATCAATGTTGAAAAATCCCAGAATCCCAGAATCCCAGCAAGGTGGGGGTCAGAAAGGACCTCTGGGGATCATCTAGTCCAAAACATCCCCAGCAGCTTGCCCTGCATCACAAGGTCCAGACTGCTTTGGAATCTCCTCAGAGAAGGAGACTCCACCACCTCCCTGGGCAGCCTGTTCTAGGGATCCACCACCCTCATACCAAAGAAGTTTTTCCTCATACTTAAATGGAACCTCCTGGGTTCCAGTGTGCCCATTGCCCATGATCCTGTCACTGGGCACCACTGAAAATAACCTGGTTCCACTCTTTTGCCCCCACACTTTAGCTCTTTCTGAGCATTGATCAGATCCTCTCTGGTGCTGCTGTTCTCCAGGATCAACAGCCCCAGGGGTCTCAGCCTTTCCTCCTCACAGAGATGTTCCAGGCCCCTTTGTAGCCTCTGCTGGACTCTTTATAGTGGTTCCCTGTCTCTCTCGAGCTGGGGAGCCGAGAACTGGCCCCAGTGCTGTAGATGTGGCCTTACTAGGGCAGAGTAGAGAGGAAGGAGAATCTCCCTTGACCTACTTGGTCACTCTTAACGCACCCAAGGATATCATTGCCCTTTTCAGCTGTGAGAGCACATTGCTGTAGGTGTATCTGTAAGTAAATTAAATAGGAAGCACAGTGGTTTGTTGTTAATGAGGCAACAGTGCATACTCCAAAAAAAACCCCAAAACTGAAATCCAAGCTAAGGGAAATGCATTTATTTTTATGTAAGATGCCAGTTTTAGCTTTCTGACTCTACCACTGAGCAGGGGAGGGAGAATGAGCTTGCTCTGAGAGCAACGCTGATTTCAGGGTGAACCACAACCAAATCTCTGAAGTGTGTGAAGCAGCTTGAAGCCTTTTTTTTTTCCTATGCTGATATTACTGAAAGTACAAAAAAAAAATCCCCACAAATTACAATCTGAGTGTTTCAAATCCCTCTGGAAACAGATCGTGGTGGGAAAATATTTAGCATGAGATCTCATTAGCAGTTTCTGCTGAGATTGTATTTCTTTCTGGGTTTGCTTTTCTTTCCCTTCCTATTTTCAAGTGCAATGTTTTAGATGTTTTGAAACCCCCAGATGCTCATTTGAACTTGATCTCAAGCTTTTCAAGTTCAATCTTTGCCAGTAATAATATGGAAGTGTGTGCATGCTACTGCATTAATTCTGCATTCCTGTCATTCCTTTGATCATGTGGGATTGAAATTGGGTGGGATAGTGACTCGATCTCATGCATCTCTGCCCTTGTTGGTTTTTCAAGATTAAGCAAGCCAGCCAAGACCACAGAAGCAAGTCCTGCTTTGAAGGTCGCCTGTCAAGCAGCCTACAGATCTCCTCTCAAAGCATCTGTCCAATAGGCAAGGAGATGTGAGCCGAGCAGGTGCTTCAGGGAGCAACCTCATGGTGCATTAGAAAGAAGATGAAACCTTTCCTCAGTCTTGAGAACCTGCTTTTCATGAAGCTGTTCTGTGAACAGCCATGTAGCCAACCCCACAGATACAGACATTGGCCTCTGGATTCCATGCAAGATGCAGAATCAGGCAGGATGAACTGCACAGGAGGCAATGAGTGCACAGAGTTCCTTGTGCAGTGGCGGGGCTCTGTGGGTCACCCAGAGAGGTGACGTCTGGGCAGAGATCTTACTGTGTCTGGGCCTGCAGTCCCAGAGCATTCACCCTAAAGGGAGATCCCCTCAATGAACAGGGTGATTGACATCTCCACTGCCATCACAAAAAGAGACCAATAACCTCCCTGCCTTCCAGAGAGGTAAGATTGTGAAGACAGAGACGAGACAAATGAAATATTAATCCGTGAAGTGCCAACTACTCGAGGGCTGCTCTCCTCTTGTTTAACAAGTGCTGTAACGGGTGAATTAGCCATGCCAAATGTACTCTTGACACAAATTGCATGATTAGGCCTTTTTGAAAGCACTTATCATAGTGCCACTCAGCAGCAAGGTGGCTGCAATTGCTGGTACAGGGGAACTGCAGCAGCTCCTCCTCAGCAAGCTCCGTTCCTGAAAATCGTGGTGTGGTTAGTAGCCAAGAAACCAACTGACAGATGATACTGGAAAGAAAAAATAAAACCAAACAAAACCCACAGAGCATAATGTGCTCCTCCAGAAACTGTGCCAACCACAATTCTCAGTATCAGAGAACTGCACTGGAAATCTCAGGGAAATGATCTGTTGAGTGATTTCAGCACCTCTCTTGCTTTAATTCTGCTGGAGATGTCCACAGGCAAGCATGAAGCACACTGGGGCTGTGGGAATGCTTCCCTGAACCAACAACAGACAAAAATATGAGAAAGAAGAAAGTGGGTTTAGGAGGAAGGTTTAGGCCCATGAATCTTGGAATCATAGAAGCATAAAATCACAGAAGGCACTGGGCAGGAGGAGACCCTCGAAGGTCATCTTGTCCAATTCTCCTGCAGTAAGCAGGGACACACCTAACTAGATCAGGTTGCTCAGGGCCCATACAAGTTTGACTTTGAATGTCCCCAGGAATGGTTCCTCCACTTGCTCCATTATTTCATCACCCTCATTGTAAAGAACTTCTCCCTTATCCACCTCACTCAGGAGGTTTAAACACACAATGTGTTTTGATCTCTGGTGCCCAGTGATAAGATGAGGGTCAATGGGCACAAACTGGAGCACAAGAAATTCCACCTCAACACGAGGAAAATCTTCATTGCTGTGAGGGTGCTGGAGCACTGGAGCAGGCTGCCTAGAGAGGCTGTGGAGTCTCCTTCTGTGGAGACTTTCAAAACCCACTTGGACACATTCCTGTGAGGTATTCCCTAGGTAAACCTGATTTGGAAGGGGCATTGGACTAGATAGGCTCCAGAGATCCATTCCAACCCCTACCATTCTGTGATTCTGTGGTCTCCCTTTTAATTTCAGTAACAATCAGCTGCCTTAGAAGGAGCCAAGCATATGAATTTATTCTTCACTATATGCCCCCAAATTAACCTGTTACTTTCCATTTCCCTTTCATTTATTTGCTGTGGTGGGAAGAGAGGAGCAAAAGAGAATGGTAGGAGAAACACTCTTAAAAGAAGAAAAGTTACAGGACAGAGCTGGTGAGCGATCACTTACCTGTGCTGCATCCATCTCATTCAGCATCACCACAGAGGAGCAGTTATAGTCAAACACCAGCCTCCAGAAGTCTGCTACGGTGTTGGGCAAAGGGTGCTGGGTTACAATAAAGGCAGCAGGTTGCTTGTGGCTCTAACAAAAGAATAAGATTAAGTTTAAAAAAAAAAAGTAGAAGAAGAAGAAGGAGAAGAAAAAAAATTCAATCAACTTTTATTCAAAGGAATATTATACCCAGGAGGCTGTGGCCAGGCAATCTGAGCCATTTAACCAGATTATCCAAATCACATATCCTTCTCCTTGTTATCACCCTGCAATGAATGAATGCCTCATAATGGGATTCTTTTGCTCCCAATGAAGACATTTCATTAAAGAAGTGTCACAAGAGCAGAGATTACCCAAATCAATTATTTATATTTGGAGACTCAGCAAATAATACTAATTCTACTATGACTACTACTACTACCACCACCACCATCAGTAATATTAATAATTGGAAGGAAAACAGCTGGAAGCAAATGATCTCCCTCCTTTTTCTGCAATGGACTGGAGGAGCTACAGAAGGGATTAGCACCCCCTCCCCCCCCCCCCCGCTATTACTCCCTGGTGATGTAGCACAACAGAGGTGGCACAGCTGAATCCCAGCCATCCATTAGGAGCTTGTTGGGCAGTGTTCAGAGCCTGCAACACAGGCATTTAATTTCTGATGCTATGCTTTCACCTCAGCAAAGCCCTCTGACCTCAATCTTCCTAACCATGAAGGGGCAGGGAGGGGAGCTGTGCTGCTGTCCTCTGTGGGGCTGTGCTGGTGAATGTTTGCCAGGCACTTGGAGATGAAAGGGTACAAGCTCCAAACTTTATCTCTTGCCAAGCATGGCAGGCAATGCTTAGATGAGCCTACAGACTACACAGTCCTCTCTGCTGCATGTCTGTGAAGCAGACTTGAATTGAGAGGCACAGTTCCTCTGGGTAAAAAAAACCACCCAAACTAGATTTTGGATTTAAAGAACTAAATGAAATCCCAAAGTATTATTCAGGTCAGTTGTGGGGGTGTGTGCTTTTGCTCTTCTATAGGAGTCAGTTGAGGGTGGAAGTGCTGAGCAGACCATGCTGGGAAGGAAGAGGGTGCTGGGCACAATCTGAACCAGCTTTAAAGGGAAAAACAAAAGAAAACAAACAAAACCCCAGCAACTATTTCCTTAGGCATATTTGCAATGAAAACATCACCAAACATTAATTCTGTGATGGTTTGACTTAACCTTTTAAATGCAGTTCCCCACAGACTGAAAGAGCAGACAAAATGAAAGACCAACCCCAACATCGCTGGGGAAAAGATGAGGACATTGCACACATACTCCAAGTGCAGTAATTAGTGGCTTTAAAGACATTTCTGTCCAAAGGCAGTAAAGCAGCACAGCAAAAAAGAAACCATCAACATAATTCACCCTATACAAATGATCTGTGCTAGGAGATTCTAGCCTATAAACAAAGCAGAGGAGAATGCCTTCAAGACAGATTCACATCAGCTGAACTCGTGTCCTTCAGCCTTGGAGTACTTTGCACATCAGATCCCTGTACTCCCCATATTCTTAACTGCTTAAGTTCAGATAAATCACTCATTCCACACAGCAAACTATTCTTTCCAAAGAGCTGAACTGGCAGCTTCTGGCAAACATTTCTCTTCCAAATTATACAGCAACTGATGTATGGGAAGACTCTTCCCGCCACTTTGTTGTCCCCCCTGCCCTGCTAGGGTACAAGCTGTCACAGTGGGGGTTTAGGCTGGATATTAGGAAATAATTCTCCACTGGAAGGCTTGACAAATATTGGAATGGTCTGTCCAGGGCAGTGGTGGAGACACCATCCCTGGGGGTGTGTAAGCAGTGTGTAGAGCTGGGACCTTAGGGACATGGTTTCATGTTGACAGTGCTGGGTCAAAGGCTGGTGTGGATGATCTTGAAAGTCTCTTCCAACCAGAGATAGAGGTAGAGATAGAGAGATAGGGAGATGATAGAGATAGAGACAGAGATAGAGAGATAGAGATGATAGAGATAGAGATGATAGAGATGATAGAGATGATAGAGATAGAGAGCTAGAGCGAAGAGATATAGAGGTAGAGATAGAGAGATATAGATATTCTGTGACTCTGTGATGCATTCTATCTCATGAACTGATCAGGCAGAGTGACAGTCTGTTAACCACCACCTAGGTGACACACTTCTGTGTGCCTTTGCCCAGTCTGGAGATGCCAACCCCAGAAACTGCAGTGAAAAAGCCCTACATTGGCTTTGGATCCCCCTCTCCCAGAACAGTACCCTGCGAATGAATCAGCTGCAGGTGAACTAGGATCAGTGGGGACAGGGCTTACATCCATGAGTGCAGCATTGATGTAGTTACTCGATTCGCCATCCACGGAGATGAGGAAGGGCAGGCAGCGGTCGAGGGGCAGCACGTCCATGCAGCGGTTCTTGTCGTGGTTCCTCGGCAGCAGGCCGATGCTGCAGTCCTCCGGCCGCACGCGCGGCGTCACGATGTTGAGCGTCTGGAAGAAAGAGAGAAGCATGCTGCCTCTGGATTTACTTCCAAGAAGGATGCCATCTGCACAATATGCTTGCTGTAAAGGTGCCTAAGCTGGCAGCTCCCTCGGATTGCAGGGATTGCAAAGGCAGCACTGGGGAGCTCCTTGCTGTCACAGAAATGTTGTGTTTTACACACAGTCCCAAACCAGCAAGCTGCAGCAAAAACTGAGGGCACCACACACTTTCAGCTCTGAAAGCCCACAGCAGCTAGGTAACATTTCTGTTCTTTCCCAGAGGTCAGAAACAGCTGAGAGAGGTTCAAGTTGCAGCTTTGACCTGGTCACAGAGTGAACCCTCCTTGTGTTTCTACCACCCCTAGGGTGGAAGCCTGCATCCTCCTCCCTCTTCAGGTGGATCCTGTGCAGAAGTACCCTGAGTAGTACCCAGCAGGTCAGACTGGCTTAAAATTTTCTGGTGATTCCTCAGTCCAATCCAACTACTGATTTAGCTTAACAATGCATATAAAAGCCTAAGAGAAAATGTTGTTTGGTTGTTGTTTGTGGTTGGGTATTTTTTAACAGGAAGGTCTATTTATTTCATGTATTATTTCAACTGCTGCTTTCCCTTTGGAGTGACACACAGGATGCTTCACTTACACAGTCACACCTTATCTCTGGGGTCTTGCTGTCAGTCTTTTACTGTTATCTGCCTTTCCCACAGCTTGACAAACTGTATTTCTTTAAATCTAATTTTCCTGTGTGCCATCCATTGTGGAGGCCTCCTGCCAAACCAGTCCAAGCCGGTCAGCAGGGATCAAAACCAGCACAGCCAAGTGAAAACAACACTGCCATTTAAGTGGTGGTAGATGAGTGGCTATCTGATGTCACTTTACTGTCACTTCTTCTGTGTTCTCTGTGAACTCCTCGTCAGAGGAAGACGAAATATTTAGAGGCTAACATTTCTTAACCAAGAGCTTGACTTCTGTCACAGAGAGGTTATGAATGGAGGAAAGAGGAGTGTCAAACAATCCAAGATAGTGGGATGTGTCAAAGGATAAAACCCCAAGTAACACAGCTCTCCTAAATGATGCAGGTGCCACGTAAAAGCCCTTTTGTCTCAGGATAGAGAGCAGGTAGGTAGTGTGGCTGGGGAAGCAACATGGAACCTCAGATCTCTGACAGTGCAGATAATTAGGCAGGTGACTATTTCATGCCCTTCCTCTCTCTCCCTTGGTTTCATAATTATTCAGATTATAAAAAGCCTTCAGAACAAGCTTTTACATGTTGAGGCACAACGGAGTGCACCAGAAACACATCCAGCCTCCCCAGAGGGCCAGTGGGACCTAAATAACACAAACTGCACCACCAGATCTATGGTTAGATCAACTGGTTCATAAGGATTGTAGCAATAGATACCATCTTTTGCATTAAATCCAGACAATTAGGGCTGAAGAATGCTCTGAGCCAAAATCCTGTGAAAATAGGTTCTACAACTAGACAGGGAATGAACTTCTTATGTAAAGCACGCTGGAGCATTTCCCTCCCACAGGAGTTGCCAGCCCCTGGCAGCTCAAAAGAGCAAGCACAGAGGCAACAAATCCTGACAAAAGAAGCCCAGCAAGTGGAGGTTCATTTTTTAATAGCATAACAGCATTTGATGAAGTTAGGCTTTGGCTCCTTCATGCCAAGCATCCAGAACCAGGAACACTTGTGCAGATCTGGTATCACCTGATAAAACCAGAGCATTCTTTAATTGAGCTGTCAGCAGTTGGGACTCACATTCTTTATCTCACTACACCAACCCTGATGAATCCCTGAAAGATTTCTGATTAAAAACCACACATTCTCCCTTTGCACAGAGGGAGGGAAAGAGGCATCTGTCTCAGACTGGGGCTCCCTAAAGGCCTTCCCTTGCTGCAGAAGATACTCTGCTGGGAAAGGGGGTGAGCATTCCCTATAATTAAAGGAATCTTCACTGCTTTACTGCTGCCTAAGAGCAGCCTCCCAGCAAACAGCAGAAGTCTCTTTCTCTATCCCATCAGACTTACCTTGTTTCAAGTTTCCCAAAATATGATGGTGTTTTATTTTTCTAGACAGTGGTGTTGGCTGAAAATCCTAAAGGGATTTCCAAATACATAAGACTGGAAAGCTTAGCTGAATGCTCTGCAGAGTGAGTTCCCTACTGTGCCAGTGATACAACCACACCAGGTTCATCACTCGTGTCCCAAGCCCATCTGTTAAGGTGGGATAAGCAATGGAGACACAGGAAGGTGGAAGGGTCCCCAGTTTCTTGCTTGTCCCAGACAAACTGTGCTAAGCCAGCACCTGGGAGTTTTACCACGTGTCATTTCAGTTCTCATCACCAGGTACCTGGCAAAATACGCTTGGAAGTGAAAACTGCCAACCACAAAAGCAATGCTCACTGAGCTCACTTTCTCCTTTGTATGGAAGGATGTCAACAAGTTGATTGTCAAGACTGGGAAGCAGCACATGAGCCACAATAAGGGACCTTGAGGCATCAATGTTTCTGCATAAATTACACAGGAAAATGAACAAGAGGATATTTGCTGAAATGAGAAGTACAACATTATGTATGAAAATTAGTACCCTTGCTCTACTGAAGTGATGGGGAATTATTTTTTTTCCTTGCTGAAGGCTGAGAAGTTCATGCTCAGAACCAAATCTCTGCCTGATCCAGTAGTAAAATAACAAAGATCAGCTGTCCCCCTCCTCTGCTCTGCTGGAAGTTGGAAAATAACACACAGAAAGTGATTAAAAAAACACCTTCAATACACCAACTGTAATGGCTGAGACTTAGGCAATTACCTGAAACTCATCTTTTATCTGGCTGGAATTGGTCTGTGGGTCTAGCCTGCTGATGTTGTAATATATGGATCTGAACTCACAAACTGGAATGGCCGTGTTACCGCAGAGACAGGCCTCCAAAATGGCATCATGGACAAACACATACTGCTCCTGCACAGGGAAGGGAGTAAGGGATTATAATCATATTTTCAACACAGAGCATGAAATACCACACTTACTCTTTTCTTTCTTCTTAAATCATGCCTGATATGCATATTTGGCTCTGTTTCACGTGGAGACAAATTACACAGGGTGCTATGTGCCAGCTTTGTGAGCATATTTCATCCATCACTGCATGCGAGGTCTCACGTATTCATTTCAAATTTACAAGTAAAATGGGAACTCACCGCTCAGGAACACCAGGACAAGATGTGGGTTTGCTGAGGAGAAGATCAGGGTCTAAAGTTTTTCTGTTCACAGTCACAAGGCAATGGTCAGGGATGGACTGTGCTTTGGACCAGTCATACCCCCCCAAGAGAAACACCTGTACTAAAGGCTCTGCTCCATCTGGCTCTTCAAAATCCCTGGACTTAGTTTGCTGGGTAAAGCTTATTTCCCCCTGAACTAAATATGAGAAGCCCAACAAAGTTAAAAGCCCTTCTCTGTTCCAGGCTATTGTCCATACCCTCAGGAGGAGAAGGCATTGAAGCACACACCTAAAAGTTTTGCAGTAGGATAATAGTTCCACAGGAGTTTGTGCAGCTGCTACACAAATCACACTATGTGACTGAGCAGCTTGCTTCACCAGCACCCAGAGCCTGAATTAAGGATGTTTCATTGGTTTAGCTCACAACTGATACAAAGCAGGCACTACTGGAGTCTGCAGCACACATATGAATGAGTCATGAGAGGGCTCAGGAGCTAGCTTTTCTCCACTAGGTGAATAAAATTAATCAGCAGTGCTAAGACCTAAGCTTCAAGGTTTGCCCTCCTGTCTTGGGAGGCCCTGAGCAGCTGACAGTTAATGTGATTCGACGCACATCTGGTCATGTTTAGCCACTGAAAGTTCAGCACAGCCACATCACACAGCAAGCAAGTGTTGACTTAATGAATTGCTGGGCTCCCATTGAGTGGCAAGGCTGACAGAAAAATGGTACATGGTAAGAGGAGACCTGCTGGCACCTACCTCTGTCTGCACCAGATTAACCCTTTGGGATCGCAGCTCGCGCACACAGTTGAAGATATCTACCACACCTTCGTTCTCTGCCATGTCAAGCATGATGTCGATGGCAATAAAGCACCCTGTCCTCCCAGCCCCAGCACTGAAAGAAGGAAAAACAATGAGGGTCTGAATTATCACAGGACCGTGAGAGAGAAGGGCTTTATGAAGGAGAAAATAGCTGTATCACACAAGTGTCTTCTCTTGGAAGCTGCTCCTCTCTCTTTGATGGGCCAATTTTTGTGTGTAGATAAATTAGCTTAGGACTTAAGGGAATGAGGTAAAATAGTATTTTTTGAAAAGGAAACAGACACAGGCAGGAGAAAAATAAAGCTTTGTGCTCTTGAACATCAACAAAGAAATTACTCCAGGAAAATAGTCATTATGATGTTATGGGTCAGTTCACTTGCACACCGCTCGTCATGCAGCCTCCAGGCTGCAAGCAGACACAATTCCAGACATTTTCCTCCATGGCACTCCTTAAAAGGCATGCACAGTTTTACTCAAGTGGCCATGATGAAAGGGATTCAGTCTTCTACCTCAAACATTTCTTTTCCCTTTCCAATCAGGAGGAGTCTGTGTCCTGAGGAGGGTGATTTCAAGCCTTGGACTGTAAAATTACAGAGCAAGGAGCTCGAGGCTACTCAGGCTCCTCACTTTACAGCACCCCACTGCGTGCAGACCATCTCCTGCAAAACTGTGTTGTCATCGTGTCCTCCTTCCCTCCTGGGAAATCATCCAAGCTGTTTAGGTGTGAAGGATAGAGGGAGGAGAACGTCTCTTCACATTACTCCAAAGGAAGAAGGAAAACTCAGCTGAAATCAGGGAAACTTCAGCTGCACACGGACTCCAGCGGAGCCGAAAGCAAGGAGATATGAATGACCATAAATTAATGGACCAGATTAATCAACTGCTGAATAGAGAGAAGATATTTTTCATTTGCAGAATTTTAATGAATAAGTGGCATTTCCTTTCCCTTTATCTCTCAGCTTCTCAGAATTTTAACAAATAGTTATAACATTTCTATATTTAGAGGATCCTGGCACTTCATAAATATCGAACAGTGAGATTATCCAGCCAGACATTGGTAGGGAGAACTTGGTAATTACCACTTAAAGCAAGTCATTAAAATTCAAAAGCAGATAAATAAGGGAGAGGAAATGGCACATATTCATTAAAATGTGAAGGGTGAAAAATGTCTCCTTGCTTGCTCGGTGACAACGGATCGGGTTCGGGCTCCTTGCAGGGCCAGACACGTGTCACGGCACCAAGGTACCCTGAGCTCTGAACAAATTCCCTTCTGCCAGCTCCTCAGGCTTAGCTGTGTTTTATTACATACCAGATTCATTGCTTGCTAAAAACCCTCAACAAAACAAAACACTCCCTCCTCCCAAAACTGGCTTTAAAAGGTAAGATTTAATTGATTTTCCCTTTATAAAGTGGATGTGAAGTGTATTCTTTCTCTCTTCCCAGTCACACAGCATGGCAATTAGAGGTAATTGCCTGTGGATTGATTAGGGGTGAGATTTTGGGACAGCCAGCTCTGCTCTCCAGCCTTGTTCTTCAGCCATGTCTTCTTTTTAGGACACGTACCCTGAGCTGTGGCCTCAGCACTGCAGAAGTAGCTGTTGCCAGCCCAAACCCAGGTTTGTAGCAATGTCTTTGCTTGCTTTCAAAGTCACCTAACTGATGCCAGGTGGTGTGCACTTATCTGCTCTCCCGTCACCAGCAGCATGCCTGATCACATCTCAAACTGTTAGTTCTTCAAGCCAGGGTCACTCTTCTACATATTCAAACAGTGCCTTTCAGAGCAGAGCTTTAAGCTCAGTTGGGAGCAAACAGTGCAGAAGAGACCTCACCAGTAAGAGCAGGAGCTGGGGACTTGGCAAGTATGTGGTTCAATAGTCTGAATTTTCACAGCTGGAAACCAAGCAGTGAGAATTCTTCAAGCTTCTCCCTTTTATTTAATAGCTGCAAGCTGATTGGGGGAAAAAACCCACAATAACCTGGGCAGGTTTTCAGCCTGACATTCCCATCCCAACTCCTGGGCTTTGAGGAAGCCAAGATGCACAGTGCTGGCATCCAGATGCAGGAAGACAAAGTGACATTTCAGATAAGACTGTTGCTAGAATCATGGAATCATTTTGGTTGGAAAAGACCTTTAAGATCATCAAGTCCAACCATTAACCCAGCACTGCCAGGTCACTGCTAAACCATGTCCCTCAGCACCACATCTACATGGGTTTTCAATCCCTCCAGGGATGGAGCCTCCACCACTGCCCTGGGCAGCCTGTTCCAGAGCTTAACCCTTTTGGGGAAGAAATTGTTCCTCATGTCCAACCTAAACCTCTTCTGGTGCAACTTGAGCCATTCTCTCTTATCTTATCCCTTGTTCCTTGGGAGAAGAGATCAATCCCCATCTGGCTTCAATGTCCTTTCAGGGAGTTTTAGAGAGCCAGAAGGTCTTCCCTCAGCCTCCTTTTCTCCTGGCTTACCAACACCAGTTCCCTCAGCTGCTCCTCACAAGACCTGTGCTCCAGACCCTTCACCAGCTTTAGTGCCCTTCCTTGGACACTTTCCAGCCCCTCAGTGTTCTTCTTTGCAATGAGGGTTCCAAACTGAACACAGTATTCAAGGTGAGGCCTCACAGCTGCTGAGTACAGGGGAACAATAATTTCCTTGGTCCTGCTGGTCACATAATTGTTGATCCAAGCCAGGATGCTGTTGGCCTATTTGGCCACCTGGGCACACAATGACTCAACTTCAGCTGGCTGCTGACCAGCACCCCGATCCTTTTCAGCTGGGCAGCTTCCAGCCACTCTGCCCCAAGCCTGGAGTATTCATGGGGTTGTTGCGACCTGCATGCAGGACATGGCACGATACTTGTCCTTGATGAATTTCATACAACTGACCTCCAGCCTGTCCAGATCCTTTTGTAGAGCCTTCCTACCCTCAAGCAGACAGACACATCCACCCAACTTGATGTTGTATGCAAGCTTATTGAGGGTGGCTCAATCCTTTCACCTAGATCATGGATAAAGGTCTCCATGAGAACTGGCCCCAGTACTGATGTTGGGTACCAAGCTGAACTGCAGAGCGTATGGCTACAGAAATCAAAGTTGCTTTACAGTTAGGCATTGTCCCTTCTGCCATGTGAGGTTTGCTGTAGATGACTGGAATGGCTGTGGCAGATTTTTCCAGCTCTGATATGAGTATCTAGGAGAGCACAGGCCACTAGAGTCTTCTGCATTTGAATGGCCTTCTCTGACCTACTTGGATAATCTCTGATTCAGGCCAGCTAAGCTTCAGAGCTGCTGCTTTAGAAAAGAAACCCAAATGCCACTCTGTTTCCTGGTGATGCCCACAAATTATACACTGGAACAAATGAAATGTAGCTGATTGTCGCCAGATGAGAACAAGAAAGGAAAAGAAAAGAAAGCTGGAGGTGGAGAAAAAGCTGAGACAAAGAGCTCACAAACCTGCAGTGCACAACAATGGGTCCTGCTTCTGGGGGATTGAGGAACTTCACTTGCCGGACGAAGCCCAGGAGGCCGGTGGCATAGCAGGGAACGCCGTGGTCTGGCCAGCTGGTGAAGTGGAACTGCCGAATCTCTCGGATCTCATGGTAGCCTTTCTGAGGAGACAACACAGCCTCTATTTTTCTTTCCTCAGACTGCAATCAGCATATTCTGATTGCTGCTCCTCTCCCTCACGTGGAGGGCTGAACAGCATTTAGCACCCATTTGACACAGCAAGATGTTCTGTGGGGCTCTTCGCGGTGAGATTCCCAGCTGAACTCCAGTGCAAATGAAGTGGGGAACAGAGAACTAAAGACTATGGAGGTGAATGGCAGATCCCAGTTAAAATCTGTGGTCTTAGAGTTCAAACCCAGCTGATTAAGAACTTTGCAGAGTGACTTCAGTGGCAGCATACCATGGCTGCATTTTTCCAGCCTCCTTGGTTAACACCAAGGTTAACCTTGCTTAACACCAACTTGCCAAGGTTAACCTTGCTTGACACCAATTTGCCAAGGTAAACCTTGCTTAACACCAACTTGCCAAGGTTAACCTTGCTTGACACCAACTTGCCAAGGTAAACCTTGCTTGACACCAACTTGCCAAGGTTAACCTTGCTTGACACCAACTTGCCAAGGTAAACCTTGCTTAACACCAACTTGCCAAGGGTAACCTTGCTTAACACCAACTTGCCCTAAACCACCAAGAAGTCACCCTTAAATCCTTTTTGAGATGTTGAAGCAATGGCCTGGGGAACAAACATCATGCCCCAGACAACAGAGGATTTTCTGCCATCTCCTGCCCCAAAAAATCTCAGTCTGAGATTCCAGCTGGTGGTGTAAGCTGGTACCCAGACTTGGCCTTTCTGGTGAGACCAAGTTGGATGCAAACTGACACCACCTGTGTGTGCCCCTGCAAAGGGTAACACAGAAGTGCCAGTGAGATTCTGTTGTACATGAAATGTAGGCAGAGACCAGCATCAGGGCCTCTAACCTGCCAGATTTTGGCATTTCTTGCCAAGTTTTTCAGTGATTTGACGAAATGTGGAGCTGATCTACTAGGAAACTGGCAGAAATGTCCCCAGTGTGGCTGAAGATCACTTAGCAGGAATGTTTGAGGAACTTTAAAACCACTTACTGAGTGTTGGCCAGTGATATGGACAGACTTGGAAGACTCTGGGACTTCAGTGTCCAATTTCTAATTACAAGTAACAAAAATCTTCCAAATGCTGCCAATTTGGAGATAGTTTTTAGACTATTATATTTTCATTGCTGTAGAAAGGGCACCCTACCTGGCACCCAGTTTAAGTGACACCTTTTTTTCATCTGTAATTTGCCACCCTGGAACGCAACAGTTACCATTCCTGGCATATCATCAACTATCTGCTGGCTCTTGGATGCATTTAAACCTCATGCACTGCAGATTCTACTTCTGTGGCTCCATCAAGATGTTCATGTAAAATCATTTGTCCAAAATTGGAATCTCTGGCCAAAGTGGAGGTTTCTGAAGAGAAAGCTGTCCAAACAATAACAGCTCCCATCTCCAAGAGCGTTCTGGCTCTGGTGCCCTGCATTCACACTGCTAAACACACATGTTGCAGTGACTGAAGCTTTCCTTACCTTCTGCACAGTAAATGTACGTATGACATACTCAGCCAAGGGCTCTGTCTCAATCAGAGTGACTTTAATGTCTCCATAGACCTCGGTGTCATCTGGCCAGTATCGAACACACTTTACCTGGGGAGGGAAAGAAAGCAAATATTGAGGGGAATCAAGCTCAAGTTGAGCCAGAGCTGACCTATATTTTACTCTGGTTTTGAGCTGAAGGCAACCAACTGGGGCTACCTTCTGATCTATAGACCTTGGCAAAATTAACTGGATAAACTACTCAAAATCCCTTTACTATATTCGAAACCACAGGGAGGATTTTTGGTTGGCTTGTTTCCTCTGTGTGAATGCAAATTAAGAGGAGGAATTTAGCTCTTTTTCTGTAAGCCAGTCTCCTTAAAATTTCCTTACAGCCCTGCCCATAGAACATGTTTACAGAATACCTGTCAGTCACTACCACCGAGAAATATTTATGTCCTCCTGTAATTCTCAACCCTCTCTGTTCAGTCAAAGAATTTCAGTTCGTAGGGATTGTGAGATACTTGTTGACACATTAAATTTGTTTGACTCTAAGCTCTCCTTGTCATATATGGACACAAATTTGACATTCCATGAGCTGTGACAAGTCTCAGCTAAGGCTCAAGAAAGAAACCTGGTCGTGTAAATCTATCCCAAGCTTAGCCACTTCCAGAAGCCATGTGCACAACTAGCAGCAGAAATTAAAGCCAAGGCTGTGAAGCTCTGGAAAGGGATATTTAGGCTCACAAAGGCTATCAAGTTATTAAATGCTTTAGCATGAAAGAGTGAAACAGCACCTAAAAGCTGGAGCAATTAGCTACTGTGAAGCAGGTTTCATGTTCCAGTTCCAGGCACAATCAGAACAGGTTTTATAAATATTAAATGTGATTAAGGTAGGTTTGTTGGGTTTGTGGGATTTTTCTCACATGGAGGCATTCATTTCAAACTGAAGTGTCAGTAGAATAAATAACAATAAATGAGCAGAACCAGCTAGCATTCAACCAGCAGATCTAAAAGAAATCAAGTACAAAGCAGCCGAAATTACTAATGGCTGGGAATAAACTCTCATTTAATTTCTTTTGCTTAGTCCCAGAGCAGCAGAAGGTGACAAGCATCAGCTTACAATTTTCAAGAGCTCCAGTTTCTGGCTGTGAGTGGCTCTAAATCGAAGCCCATGAGGAGTGGGAAGAGTATGGGAGGGAAAACCACCCTGGGCATGCCCTTTGCTCGCTCCCTAAAGTTTAACCTACACAAGTTAATCATATTTGCTTCATCATGGGCTCTGACAATTGCCTCCTGATGACACAGGGGTTTCTGTTTCATCTAAGACAGTGAAGCACAGCATCACAGTGCGGTAGGGGTTGGAAGAGGCCTCTGTTGATCATTGATTTCAACCCCCCTGACAAGGCAGGTTCATCTAAAGAAGGTCACATAGGAACACATCCAGGTGGGGTTTGAATGTCTACAGAGATGGGAACTCTACCACCTCTTTGGTGCAGCCTATTCCAGGCTTCTGTCACTCTTACATTAAAGAAGTTCCTCCTCATCTTTAGCTGTGACTTCTTATGTTCAAATCTGTGGTCCTTACTCCTTGTCCTGTCATTGGGCACCAGTGAAAAAAACCTGGTCCCATCCTCCTGGCACCCACCCTTGAAGTATTTGTAAGCGTTTACAGGATTCCCCCCTTGTTCTTCTATTTTCAGTGGGTGTTGATGTGGCCAACGCTCCTGGGTGGCCCCAGGATCCAGCTGTGCACATCTCATAGCACCACAGAGCAGTGATCTTCTGAATGGACTGGAAACTCTAGGCTTTGAACTGCCATTTAAAGAGCTCTTGGGAGAGTTTCAACACCAGATGTGCATTCTCACCCCTCTGGATTTATGTGCATAGAGAGGAGTTCACATTGTACAGATAAAGAACAGTTATTACAGAAGTACCTTTTGCCTTCTGCACTGGGAAAGGAGACAGCTTCTCAGCTAGCATAAGTTTGTATAACCCTGCTAAAGCTGAGGCTTACAGCAGGAACATGATCCCTATTAGTCTAGAAGGGAAGCAGCTAAGTACTGCAAAATCAGCATTTGAGGGAAAAGCCCAGAACAGCTTCCTTCATTCCCTTCCTACAGGAAGCAAAAGGCATGGCACTTGCTGAGCTTGCCTGAACACAGCACCCTGTTACACCCAGTGCTGGGCTGGCTTCCTGTGTTGGGAAAGTGGTACCCTTACCCTGCCCACTTCCACCAAGTTGGTGACCATGACAACGCTTGCAGAGTTTTCTTGCCAAATCATTCTCCAGAAATCCTTCACTGTCTCTTGCATAGGCCCTGGGGCAGGAGAAAAGACAAAAGGACATCTTAAGGACAACTCTTCTCAGCTATTCCCCAGCCTTTGTCCCGCTCCCAAAGGATCCAGCTCTCCCTTTCAGTGCATCCCTCTGCAGTTCAGGGTTACAGAGGTACAACAGCCTGAGGCTCTCAGAGATCAGACACTCCAACTTTCCTCACAGAGGGCATTTGAGGTTCTAGAACTCTAGAAAGAGAGTTGATGCCTGTATCATAGAGCGCAGACAGCTCCAGTAGTCATCTGTAAGTGGAGGGAAATGGATGCACCCTACAGTGAGGCTGTATTGAAATTTGTACCTGACACAGCACTAAAATTCCTCCATTCCACATTTTAATATTTATTGTGAAAGAGGAGGGAAGCATGCAGAAATGAGCCCTTGCCTGAAATTCCCCCAGAGAGAAATAGCCCAGGTTCAAACAACCAAACAACAAGGGGTTTATTAACTACCACCTTTCCCTAGCCTTGTTTCCTTGCTCTCTTCCCCACTGCAGCCTAAATCCTCTCACAGCCTCTCTTCATCTATTCTCCTCATCCTCCATGTTCTCTGCCTTGCTGCAATCCCCAGGTTCATACATCCCCCAGTGACAGGTTTTGTCTGTTTCTTTACTCTTTCAGTAGGGACCAGCAAAGGCAGTGATGAAGTCATAAGGCAGAACTTAATTATCTTTTCTGTTAATAGCACTTTTGCAGTGATAGATGTGGTAGAGGAAGCGGTTGTGGCAATGGGAATTTGGCCAGTGGTGCAGGAAAACAGCACCCAGGAGTAAGAATGTTTGTCATCTAACATGGAGCCCTGAGTGCTGAATTGTGTTGGGTTTTTCCTCTCTTTTTCTTTCCCCCCACCTCCTACCCCCACAGGCACAGGAAACTCATCAACTAACAGAAGGTGGTGATCAAATGCATTTCCTCCTATTTCACACTCACCACAAGTTCATCAGTCACAGGCTTATTCATATTGCCCCCCTCAAGCAATTTCAATCCAGAAGGTAAACCCAAGCTCCATGAAGTCCTTTTTAGTTCCAATCTCATACTTCATGCACAACAGACACATTATAGATCGCGCTGCCACCTCTAAGTCTGCAGCACTTTTTACTCCCCTTGCTGAGGTTTTGTGTTTGAATGTCTTAAAGATCCTGCATCATTATATCAGAAAGGTTGGAAAAGACCTCTGAGACTCCATGAGCTCAGCTGTTAAGCCAGCATTGCCACTAAACCATGTCCCTACATGGCTTTTAAACCCCTCAGGGATGGGGACTCCACCACTGCCATCAGAAGCTGGGGACAGGGAAGAAATTTCTCCTGATGTCCAACCTAAACCTTCCCTGGTGCAACTTGAGGCCATTTCTTCTCATCCTATCACTTGTTATGTGGGAGAAGAGAACAGCACCCACCTGGCTACAATCTCCTTTCAGGGGGTTATGGAGAGTGAGAAGGGCTCCCCTCAGCCACCTTTTCTCCAGGCTAAACATGCCCAGTTCCCTCAGCTGCTCCTCACAAACCTTGTGCCTTAGACCCTTCACCAGCTTCACTGCCCTTCTTCGGATGTCCTAAACCCTTCTCCTTTGTGCCTCCATACCAAGCTCCCAGGCATTCCCCCAAACAGGTGTCCCTCACTGAATATCTCTTACAACAGCTTAAAAGAGCAGTGGGTTTTACAAATACTTAAGACATACAGGGACGAACTTGCCTTGGGTTGCAATGTAATGGCGAGGCCGGTGGTAGCCCTGGAAGAAAAGAGAAACCATGAGGTCACAGCTCAAAGCACACCAGCATGGATTTTATACTCCCCAGGTACCAACAACTGCTGCTCTCTTAACAGTGTGCTAACACTGCTCATGGAATCAATGAACAACTCACTTGCCCTATGAGATTTTAGGTGAGGGGATCCTGCTTAGGCTGAACAATCAGATCTCCTTATCTCAAAGAGAAAATGGAGCAGTTTTTAACAGTTCCTTGAGGAAACCCAAGTGCTAACCTGTGGACAGCTCTGCAAACTAACTGGCATAAAGCTACACCTTTGAAAAGAAGGGAAGTGAGTGTTTGCCTCAGTATAAAATGTTGCACACCAGTCTTCTCTAACTTTACTAGGGGCACTCTTCCCCCTTTACAGAAGGCTCTTCTGAGCAGGGTGTCCCTAAGAATGAGGAGCTGCAGACAAGGAGTGTGTGTCCATCTGATCACTCTGTGTGTGAGGAGGCTGCTTTCTGAATGGTATTCCCACAGAACCCCAGAACGTTAGGGGCTGGAAAGGTCCCCCAGTCCAACCCCCCTGCCAGAGCAGCATCACCTATACCAGGTCACACAGGAACTGATCCAGGTGAGTTTTCAGTGTCTCCAGAGAAGGAGACTCCACAAGATCCCTGGGCACTAAACTGACACTAAAACAAATACATCAATCCATCTGCAAGCCCTTCTGCTCTGCAACTCTGTGGGAAGCTGCTGTTTCAGAGCTCCAGTGATGCTCCAGCACAGGGCTGATACTGATTCCTGTGCACACCACATTCTGCTTCTGCCGGTGGACCTGTCAAAGACAGGAAATCTCCATCTGGCCAGACAGAATTAACTGGAGACTGAGAACCTTCTCCCTGTCACAACACAATGTTTGTGTGATGTTCAGCTGTCACTCAGAGCAGATCAACAGCCTGTCCCTATGTCAGATGCACTGAATGCAGAAGCAGAGTTGTCATAGTGGGCATGTCCAGGAGCCTTACGTCGATGTAATTGGCGTTTATGTAGTCAGAGTGAGGGTCCCCATCCAGCAGCTGCAATCTCACTCTTGAGTGATCATCTGAAAGAAGGAGAGAAAGAAAAGTGACAGTAACGATAAAGAGGAGTTTCTAAGTGATTCATTTTACCTGCTGGTTCTTGCAGGTGGGTAAATGAATGCTCCCAATGATAAAAGCTGGAAGAGTATCACAGGAATTCCTGCTCCTACAGGCCCTTGCTTTTTTATATGCAAAGTTTCTTTTCTATTCTATTCTATTCTATTCTATTCTATTCTATTCTATTCTATTCTATTCTATTCTATTCTATTCTATTCTATTCTATTCTATTCTATTCTATTCTATTCTTTAGCTCCTCAGATGAGTATTCATTCACACCCTATGCTCACTGAATTCACTTCTCTCACCACAACCCTTACAGAGCTTTTACACAGATCACAAGTGCTGCTTGCTGTAGGGGTCTCAGGACAGAGCTTTGCAAGATGTCCATTATAAAAAACATCTTCAAGCTTGGAAGTATCAGCCTGCCTGGCTTCAGCTGGTCTATGGAAACTGAGGCAAGAGATGAAGCTGTCAAGAGCACAACAAAAATAAATAGGTCATGACAGAGGTGGAAAAGAATAAGGAGGGGGGTGACATGGCAAATGAAATCCTACAAATAAGAAATGGGACAGCTCAGAAACCTAGCAGAAAGCACCAAAGGGATTCAGAGCAATGTTCCTTCATGCAGCCCACAGAACTCATGGCAGCAAAATGACACCAAGGCAGTGGGAGGGGGGGAAAAATAAATTAGAAATGTTCATGATTTTGAGGATGTTCAAAGTTCCTTCAGATAAGGAAATAAAATAACAGATATCAATCTTTCCATCTCCCAGCATGCTCTGCAGTTCAGATGCAGGAAAGAACCACCCCAGCAGGCAGATAACATCCTGATTTTCCACCAAGGAACATTGTGATCTTTCTCTGGAAGAGCTGGTGCTGGGCTCTGTCACAGGAGATACTCGCTGAGCTAGGCTGTGGAGCTGATCTGGTCTAGCAGCGCTAACACTGGTCCACAATGAACTGCAGAACTGCCATGGAAGGGCCAACTGCTGGGCAAAGGCTGCTGGGGGTACAGAGGTCACTGCTGGGCACACAGAGCTCATTTTTAAAAGGACTTTAAAAAATAAATATAATATAGAATCCACTAAGTTTATTTCCTCCCTCCCAGCTGTGTAGAGCCCAGCTCTGTCTGTAAAGCGCTAATGTTTAGATGCTAAATGCAAGTCTCTAAGCACAAATTACATTCAACTGGAGATCACAGCAAGAAAGCACAGAAATACAAGGTGTGATTCTGCAGTAACTCAGTCAAAAAGGGCTTTAGTCATCACTTAATTAAATGGTGAATCAGATTCTAAATGTAAAGACATACGTGCATGCAGTTCTCCACCCCGGATTTAGGTATCTATTCAATTCAGCTAAGTAAAGCAATGATTCTAATACTCTGCTCATTCTTTGGGTGAGATTTTCACACCCCCCCAAAAAAAATCCCAGGACGTTGCAGTATTTATCAAATCCCATATTTGCATTCCAAAAAGGCTATGCAGGCAAATCCATCAAAGGCTCTGCTGGCTTTGTATTAATAAATATAAGCTTTGCAGGTACTGTGAAAGCAGGTATATTTCTCAGAGTGCTGATGATGTTCCCAACTCCAGACAATTACCTGTGCTCAAGGCAACTGCACTAGCAGCTGCAGTAAATCATGTGGTTAGACAGACAACAAAGAATTTATACTTGGAGCAATTCACACAGACAGACAAAGAGCTGATTAAACCGGACACGGCGATGAAATACACAACGCCTCCCGCAGACAGCTCCGCGCTTGCAATTCAAGGCAGCAAAGCTAGTTAAGAGCCACAGCTAAACCCCCCCAAGGGCTGATGGTTGGGAGAGGAGCATCTGCTGACTCCTTTTGTAATGGCATGATACAATAACCTTATGGAAGTCTTAACTGACTGCAACAGTGATGACACCAAAAGCGACCCCGATGACAGGCAAGAAGAATCTCAGGTTGATGTTTTAAGTGGGACAAAGCTACAAGCACATGGTGTGTAGCTGAAGTGCTCTGAAAAGCCCTCAAGGAAGAACCTGCCTCTCTTCATCTAATAGAACTAAACCTCCAAATTAAGTTTCAGCTCTTTGAGCCACTCTTTAGTTAAAAACTTAGAACAGACAGGATGAATATCTCCTGAGGGAGCACAATGGGAAAGACCTGAGAAGCAGACTGCAGAGCAGGTCTGTGCATTTCAAAGGATGATGGATAAAGAAAAGATGATGTGAAGCCGTGTTTATTGTTGGGGTTTTCTCCCTTTAAGCCAGACATGATTATTTTATCTGTGAAAAAACAATAGAGGATGAAGAAATGCTCACTGGATATGGACATTCAGGTTTAGGCCCAATTGCATTTTAGAATGCCAAAAAAAATGCCTTTAGCTGAACTGGAGGACAGAATTCCAAATACTTCAGTGCATATTTTACAAGAATGAGATTCATTCCTGTGGGAGATTCAGGTATTTTCTAAGTGTGAACAGTGCAGCAGAAAAAAAACACCCCAAGAGATCAGTGTATATGGTAAGCACATCTTTATGCTTACCTATGCCAGGCATATGAGCATCATGCAACAAAGCAATGACATCTGCATGGCATCTTTAATCTTGTTCTTAAGATGAGGCAAAAAAGGCTTGATAAAAGTTCAGGGAATAAGGGAAATCATATCAAGGCTGCATCAAGAGGAGTGTGGCCAGCAGGTCAAGAAAGGTGATTCTGGCCCTTTACTCTGCTCTTGTGAGACCTCCACCTCCAATACTGCCTCCAGTTCTGGTGTCCCCAGCATAAGGCAGGCACAGAGCTGCTGGAGAGAGTCCAGAGGAGGCCACAGAGATGATGCAAGGGCTGAAGCACCTCTGCTGTGAGGACAGGCTGAGGGAGCTGGGAGTGTTCAGCCTGGAGAAAAGAAGACTCTGTTGGGACTTTTGAGTCGCTTTCTAGTACCTGAAGGGATCCTGCAGGAAGGCTGCAGAGGGACTTTTCATGAGGTTGTCTAGAGACAGGACAAGGGGGAATGGTTTGAAGTGGACTGGATCTGAGGAAGAAGACTCTGGCACAGGCTGCCTGGGGAGGGTATGGATGCTTCCTCCCTGGGAGTGTTCAAAGTCAGGTTTGATGAGACCTTGAGCAACTGAGTCTAGTTGAGAGGTGTCCCTGCCCATGGCAAGAAGGTGGAGTAGATGATCTCCGAGGTCCCTTCCAACCTGAGCCATACTATGATTCTATGATGTTGTAAGCTCTATTTTTTCCCCAAAACTTTGGCATTTGTCATTTTTTGTTGGGTTTGGGTGTAATTGGGTTTTTTTTTGCTACAATGGAAAAGGAAGGAAAAAACCCCAATGCCATTTATTATGCTCTTAGCAGGAATGATCTTGTACTTGGAGCTTTTTTATCTGCAGACTTTAAAGAGACTTCTAAAGAACAGCAAATGTCTTCACTGCATCCTCTCCCAACAGTTAAAAATTTATTGCCAGTTCTGCACCTTATCCACAGGACTGCACTATCCCAGGAGAGCAGGTATTCAGCAGAGTGAGATGAAAGCATCACTCAGCTCTTCTGTAGGTTTAGCAGACTTCACCACTGTCTCTTACAAATGGATTAGAAGAAACCTTTTTTAAATGAAGGGAGAAACAGAAGAAAATTTTCATGTCTGTAACATTCACAACAGCCCCCCCCCCCCCCCAAAAAAAAATAACAAGAAAAAGGAAATATACTTTAACAAATGCATAAATTGATTTATTTCTCCCTGTTTACTACAGCCCTCGTGTGGGTTAGCAGAACTCTAAATTCGCATGAAGGGTACTTTGACTGAAAATTGGTCTTAAAACACATCTCAGAAATGACAAGAATTTCACTGAAAAGCACTGTGCTCCCTTTTTTAGCACAGAAATCTTACAGTTTCCAACTTCTGTCAAAATCCCCATTACTGATCGTTTGAAATAGCATTGTAATTTTTTCCCTGTCTCGGTTTGACACCAGCACTGGATTAATCCCACACAACTTTTGCCATCTAAATATTACACAGCTCGTCTAAACTGGCTGTCAAGGTTCCCCACACAGCCCATGGAGAAATGCAGAGATCTCTTGGAAGGATTCAGCCCAGTCCTGGTGTGAAAGGATGATTTGTCCTCCACAAGGACACACTGTCCTTGGGCTGTGCCTTGAGACATGAGTAACAGCAAGGTGTGATACATTCCGTCCTCTCAGGATGAGACACCACGGACATTGCACAGGCAAGCAAGGGTTTAGGCACTACAGAAGAAATCATGGAATGGAAGTGCTTGGAAGATGTAAGGCTTCTCTTCTAAATCCCATACTGACATGGGGTTTATTGTAAGCATTATCCCTGGCCATGATCAAGATGTGCACTCTGTCTGCGTTTCAGCTGAGAGCTCCCTTAATCTCTCTCTCTTGCTCATCTCTTCCACCACAAAATTCACTGATTAATTCTGTCTTCCAGCTCAAAGCATATGGCAGGCAGAGTCTGAAGGAAATGAAGCAAAATCCTCTACTGTCTTTTGTCATCCACTCAGTAGTTTTCAATGGACATCACAAGACTTTAAAGAGAGCACCTAAAGGGTAAGATTGTAGAGACCCACTCTAGAGACAGCAGATGAGAGGATGTGTCTAAAGCAGGACTGGTAGGAGCACTTCTGTCAGCGCTGACATACTCCTGTCAGGAGGTCAGCCAAGGGAGAAAAGAAAGGGAGAGAAAGTTCTCTCCTGTAAGTCAAAGCAAAACAATCTAATATCTTCATCTCCTCAGCTCTCATCTGAGAGTTACATCTCATAAATAATGACTCTAAATTTGGAGAAGATGGGAAGAAACAGAATAGAACCAAAGGTCCCATATAGCCTCTAGATGTTTTCTCTTCTATGTAATGGGTTCAGCTCAATCAATAAGAGCTCAACATCCCTCCCTTAACAACCACTTGCTGATGCACTTTGAAGGCCTCAGTATCTAGGCCCTAAAGCAAATTTCTATCATTTTGCTTCAGTCCTCACCCCTGAAAGAAAAATCCTGCATCTGCACAAGCGTCTGTGCACCCAAAGTGCAGGAGCAAAGCTGGTGGGCGCTACCCATCTAACACTCAGTTCAGCTAAGGCAGCTCCCTCCAGCATGGGAAGTCTCTCCAATCCCAGCACATCTTTCTATCATCAGCTATGGTTTCTGTGATCATGAAGACATCAAACCCATTCCTCAACTTTTCCTGGTCTCCAAAACACAAACCAGCATCACAGGTTGAAGGCAACTCTGAAAAGCCAGGGTTTAAAAACTGGGAGAGCTCAGAGCTTTCTTGCATCTCCTCTCTGTGAACAGATTAGCCTCATCTACAGTTTTGGTTTGCAAATGTAAGAAGAACAGATGTTGGGGTTGGCAGTAAGATCCCAGTTTGCACAGAGAGCCACGAAGTTAATACAGCCCTGGGAAAGCAGTGAGCCGAATAAAACAGTCCTGTCAGTGTACTATTACCCAGAAGGCCATAAAGACAAGATCTAATCTGCTGTGATTCACTGAGCAATGCTACTTATTGCAGGAGCTTACAAACCCACATTTTAACTAAAGTCTCTGAAGCAGCTACAAAAGTTAGATCAAAACCTGACTTTTCAGTTCACTCCCCAGAAGGCAAGGGATATCTTGTCCCAGGAGGGATGAAATGGCAACTCTGATTAAAGAAAAAAAATGTTAATTACCAGCTGCAGCCTTTTACCAAAGAAACTGGTAGGGGCAATCAGTGCCTGCGCTGGGTTTTACCAGCAGTCACGATCCCAGTACAACAAAGCAGCTCAGGGTGTAATCATTTCCAGCTCCCCTCCCCTGTGCAGGCATTTGCACAGCCTGTGCCCACTGAGCGCAAACCTTTCTCATGATCTGCCTGGAAGGAGCTGCTCTCCTGCTATTCCCAGCCCTAGGAGGAGAGGCTGAGGGAGCTGGAGTTGTTTAGCCTGGAGAAGAGGAGGCTCAGGGAAGACCTTATTGCAGTCTACAGCTACCTGAAAGGAGGTTGTAGACATGTGGGGGTTGGTCTCTTCTCCCAGACAACCAGCAACAGAACAAGAGGACACAGTCTCAAGCTGTGCCAGGGGAAGTTTAGGCTGGAGGTGAGGAGAAAGTTCTTCCCAGAAAGAGTAATTGGCCATTGGGATGTGCTGTCTAGGGAGGTGGTGGAGTCTCCATCCCTGGAGGTGTTCAAGAGGGGATTGGATGTGGCACTTGAAAGCACGGTTTAGTTAGTCATGAGGTGTTGGGTGACAGCTTGGACTTGATGATCCCTGAGGTCTTTTGCAACCTTATTGATTCTGTGATTCTATGAATTCTCTCCTCTGGATCCTGTCTTTGCCTTTACTCAGGGAAGTTGCCCAACTCACCCATCAGTTGGGTCCAACTCAAGGCCTAGCCTGCTGATAATTTCCCAATGGTTTACAGAATATCTGGTAAACAATACACCCTGCCTTAGTCATCCTCCCTCCCTTTGCCCTAGCCTCTTCAAAGTGAAGCAAGGATTTCATTCCATTTTATCACTCTTTAGTGCACAATACTGAATCCTGCTTGCTGCCTTTTAGAAGAGCTGTTGTCTCCTCCTCAAGCTCTTTGTTCTGATACATACTTGAAGTGAAGAAAATCCATTCAGCTTTGTTACTTATCTTCAGCTCTTCTACATTCCCCCTCTTGTTCACTACCTTTCTTTATCCATGCTTTCCACCCTCTTGACCTCCCTCTGAAATCTTTCCCAACAGACCTCAAACTTGAGCTTCTTTTCCCATGTTTTGTGCTGTGCAGATACTTTTCCCCTAGCCTTGATTACATTTTGCATGGCCTCATTCAAGCTCATCACCTCCTATCTGTGCAGCTGCTGTATTTGTATTTACAGCTAAAGGCTAACATCACTCTTTGTTAGACCACAATTCATCTTGGGCATCACCTTCCCTTTAGATAATATCCCATTTATCTTCCCTGATTTTGCTTCCCTAATTTCTCCTCACAATTTCACTTGGAGTTCAACATTTTCTTTGTGACCACCTTCCACATAAATCAGATGGTGGCTGTTGCACACAGCCTTCTCTCTTTCCACCTCCACTTTTACATTATGTCAACTGCTCCCTCAAAATCATGTAAAGAGTCTTTCACATTTCCTTGCTTATGTCAAACTATGGCACTTCCACCTTCAACCCAGTGTGTAGTTCTTATAGCTGGATGATTCATCTGTCTTAGACTAATTTAATCTAAGATAATTGTCTAGACAGGTAAATTGAACCTCTGTCTGGAGGCATCTCTCTCTGTCACTAGGAACATGGGAAACCTACAGTGAGGTGGAGCTTTCAGGCAGGTGAAGGAGATGGTTTTCACAGTAACTGCAATACTCCAGTACTATCACTTCCCTTTTCCACATGGAGAAGCAAACATAGATGGAACTGGTAACCTGCTCACATCCCACACAATGCCAGCAGCCAACACAGGATCAGATCAGGGCACAAAACTTTCTGATCTTCACTTTCTTCATCTTACTTACCAGAACAGAGATTTATCTGCTGTTCCCCCCAAAACTCCTAAAGCAATCATTTCCTTCTATTCTTTAAAGAAAGGAGTAGTTATGTGTGAGAAGATCTTTCTTTGTGGCCAAGGTCTTTTAAGTTCTTCAGTTAAGTGTGTTTGTTCTACAAGAAAGACATCTTTAACCTGAGAAGAAATATACTACCAAATACATCACTCAGGGCAATTTAATTTTGCTCTTACATTGTTCTGTAGTTGTACCCAGCCAGGAAAATTTGCATCACATCTATTTACACTCTTAGTTCTTGCTAGTCTCAGGCCTGGCTTCTCCAACTTGATGCTGCTCAGCAGCCCTTGAAGAGAATTATTTCTCGCTCCTCCTCTCCCCAGTCATTTTAAGGAATAATGAACCACCAGGTAGGGTGCCTGGAGAGCCAGTGGGAAGCTCAGCTTTGGAGATCATTAGGCAAAGACAAATATCTGATAGAAATGACTAGAGGTGATTCTAGTCCTGACATGGAGAACAAAGCTGACCTAAAGGGTTTTATGGAGTCTTCCATCGCCCTGCAGTTCTGCCATATATCAATATTTCTATAACATCAGCAGTAATTGCTGTTGAAAGAAGTAAAACACTAAAGCCTGAGTTCATTTTCAGCTTCCTGCTTGTGATTCTGAGGCAGAAGCTAAGCTTGTCCCACACATCAAACCAGCTCTCTGGGGACAAGCACTGAGTGCTCCACTGGTTACTGAGCACATGGCAGGAAAAAATCCAATCCCTGATTCATATCTAAAAATCTGGTGTATCTGCATCTCCTTTTGTGCTCCCATTCTGGCACTGAAAGCCACATTAAGTAGTAAAAATGGAAAGAAAATGGACATCATCACCCACTGTGAAAACCTGCCAGGAGGATTTAGCCCTTAAATTAAGCGCAAAGCCAAGCAGATGTGTAGAAAACCACAGAGTCATGTACTGACTTCATGCAAAACAACAAAACCCAAACCAACAGCAACAAAAAAATTACAAACCATCACAGAAACAGCCTGGACCAGACAGACTGGAGATGTTCAAGGTTAGGCTCGATGAGGCCCTGGGCAGCCTGATCTAGTTGGGGATGTCCCTGCTGACTGCGGGGAGGTGAGACTGGATGACCTTTGGAGGTCCCTTCTGGCCTGGACCATTCTATGATTCTACTGAATGCTCAGCACCTCCAACCACCCTTAAATGAGATTCTCTATGCCCACTTTTCCACAGGGTGCACACAAATCCCTCCAGCAAGCTCAGTTCAATAGCCCAATGTGAATTTACACCTACAGGAGATTATGTTTCCGTATCTGTTCTTGTTGCGGTTCTCATCCTCCTTGGCTGTATCCCAGGATGCTGTCTGCCCCTCGGGGAGGGCCTGCAAAATAAACAAGAGAGGAGTGTTTAGAAAAATCTGGCCAGTGCCTTTAGGTGGATTAAGATGACTGAGCAGGGCAAAACTGAAGGTGGTGCATAATTCAGCAGTCAGTGGAGCAAAGAGCTGTTCCTGAGGAAAGGGCAGGGCCACTAACGCTGAAAGCAGCACTTGGGGCAGACCATTTGCATCTCTTGGCTTCTGCCAATGAAGAATTGTTTTTTCTCCTGCTATTTCAGATCTGAAAGGATCAAAGGGATTTGTTCCTGGCTGCACAGTCAGAGGTTAACCTTATTTCCCCTGTAGAACATGGTTTGTGGAGATTTCACAATACACACCCTCCTGGGGAAATCCAGGTGGCTGAAACACAGTGCTCAGTTCTTCATGTTTCAGTTGAAAACAGATACAGTGGCTGCACTTATTTCTGTGTTAACAACAAGGTGATGCAATACTACCCACTAGCTGCTTTGCTTTGGGGAAAAATGAAAAAGCTCAGGGTTTTAGATGATGTGTGAGGGAGAGAGGCAAAAGGAGGTAAAACAGATTCATGAAGTGTGAAATAAATGGCCATTGTTCCTAAAATCTGCTCTTTTAGTTGAGAAAGGATGGGATAAAGAAACTGGCAGCACAGAATACTACCTTGCCCTACAGCTTGGCCCTACAACTACTCTGAACATACTCAGCTGAGCCACTTTTCCCTTGAGACACAGCCAGGAAGGAGTTTCAAAGCACAGCCAGGAAAATGGCCGTTGTGCTGGGAGCTGGCTGGAGGGTGCTCTCACCTTCCTCAGATGCTGGCAGCAGGATGACCCCTCTCTCTGTCTCAGGGCAGTCAGGGACATTGGCAGAGGCAGATCAAGGCAGCAGGCACAGCATCAGGTCCCTGAGGATCCCCAGCATCATCACAAAGGGATGGAAAGCCAGGAGCTGCAAACCACCGCTGCCAGCCTCGATCGGTGCGGAGAACACGAGCGAGGAGAGCAACAGCTCCCACCAAATTCCCTCTGTGGATCTGCCTCCTCCCAGATCTACTCTCTAACATGATCCTACGTTACTAAAACCCACAGCAACATTATAAATTGCATTATTTATGGCCCTGAGGGAATTATGGGGATTTTGTACCACAATCACTGTAGAATCCTATCTGCCTTAGCTAGCAGCGGGTAGTTTGGCACAGCTGTGCTGGAAAATGAATTTATATTCATCTTCCCAAGCCAACCAGGTCTATTACAGTGTCTGAATGCAATAGCAGAGAGACACAATTATTAGGATCTACAACACTGACATTACAATTAAACTTAATATGAGCAAGCCCCTGGCAGAGCAGATCGTTGTGAATTTTCCCCAAAGGGGTTCCAGGACAGAAAATGTCAGGGACTGCAGCACTGCCACAAGCACAGCTGACAAAAGACAGGGACACTGAGATCCTATTCAAAAGCCCAGGAGAAAGAGTAATAACTCTGTAATTGGTGAGGGCTTTGATCACACATATATCTCCTTTACAGGCAGCTGTTTCCAAATAGCAGCTCATCTCCTGAGCAGAAAAACCCCAACAACCCAATAAAACCTCAACCAACAAACCCAAATGCAACAGCAACAACAAAAAAACTCCTTAAGTAAAAAGAAGAGTGGTGAGGAAGGTTCATTTTCATCTTCAAAGACTGTGGAAGAAAAGTTCCATGTTTTCCCACTTATATCAAATTACAGCAGATTGACCAGAGAATGGCAATAATTATTAGACATCTCAGCACAGCTCTCTGCAAAGAAACAGAAAGGGGGGGAGGGGGGAGGAAGAGAATCTTTTCTCGTGACTTCCACTTGGAAGGAGGTATTCTGGCCAGAGAAAATGCATTCAGGTCCAATAAATCCCTTTTCAACAAACCCCATCCCTTCATGTGACTTGGACATGACATTCTCCATTGAAATTGATGGGTTTGTATTTGCCTGATATAGCAACAAAGCTGGGGAGAGGTTTGGAGCACAAGCCCTATGAGTAGAGGCTGAGGGAGCTGGGGTTGCTTAGCCTGGAGAAGAGAAGGCTCAGAGAAGACCTTATTGATGTCTACAACTACCTGAAGGGAGGTTGTAGCCAGGTGGGGGTTGGTCTCTTCTCCCAGGCAGCCAGAACCAGGACAAAGTCTCAGGCTGCACCAGGGGAGGTTTAGGCTGGATGTTAGGGAGGAGTTCTTCACAGAAAAAGAACTTGGAATGTGCTGCCCAGGGAGGTGGTGGAGTCACCATCACTGGAGGTGTTTAGGAAGAGACTGGATGGGGCACTTGGTGCCATGGTTTAGTTGATTAGATGGTGTTGGATGATAGGTTGGACTCGATGATCTCAAAGGACTTTTCCAACCTGGTCTGGTCTGGTCTGGTCTGGTCTGGTCTATTCTATTCTATTCTATTCTATTCTTTCTTCAGCTTTAGTTTGTACAGTAGGTATCTCTGATAGCAAAAAGGGTTCCTGTTTCTGTTGCTGCTTTACCAGCAGTGGCAAATCAGGACAGGCTCTGCTATTTGATCCATGTTTCTTTTTCTCCTTTCTTTGAGTTGTTTAACAGCACAATTTCAATGTTCAAGATCTGCACTTCATTGTTCTTACTTTGCTTCTTTTAGAGAAGTTTTGTAAAATTTACACTGAATTGTCTTCCCAGAAGCAGAATTTGTGCTACAAGGATGCTTTTGAAACTAAATTGATCTGATTTTTACCTGCAATTACAGCAGGTTGGACGCGATGATCTTGAAGGTCTCTTCCAACCTGGTTTATTCTATTCTATTCTATTCTATTCTATTCTATTCTATTCTATTCTATTCTATTCTATTCTATTCTAATTAGAAGGACAGATCTCTCAAAGTCAGCTTCACCTCAGTCAGGCTTTCTAAGCACCACGGCCCAAATGTGAATTGAGGCTTATTGCAAGCCAATTTAAACCTCCAATGGATGCATTTAGTGAGTTGACTGCTTGCTTTTAATTTAAATACAAAAACTTGAATCATTCATCTGCTCTGATCTACCCTGGTGCTGCAGTATTGCTGCCAAAGGCAACAACATCAATTAAAAGCCTTGCTGCTCATCTAGAGCCAGCCACAGAGTCCTGACCCTCTCCCTGCAGTCACTATCTTCACAAAAGTGGTGGCAAAGCTATTCCAAACAACTCTGCTGTGAACCAGGGTTGAAAACTGCTTTGGCTTAAAACAAATCCCAACCAACCTGGAATGGAACTGTTTCAGCTCCTCATTCTGGTTCTTAGCAAAGCCTTGCACCAGGGGAGGTTTAGGTTGCATGTAAGGAATAATTCCTTCCCTGAAAGGGTTGTCAAGCCCTGGAACAGGCTGCCCAGGGCAGCGGTGGAGTCCCCAACACTGGAGGGGTTTCAATGCTGTGTAGATGTGGTGCTGAGGGACAATGTTTAGCAGCCAGCTTTGAAATGTTGGGTTGATGGTTGATCTTGGTGACCTTAAAAGACTTTTCCAGCTTAAATGGTTCTATGAAAGCATCTACAGGAACACCCTGCTGCCCAACGCTTTGCAGTGCACGTCACAGTCTGAGCTGTGATTTTTCTGACCAGACAGAATATGTGCAGCCAGCCAGCAAGGAAAAGGTTAAACTCCAGAGGTGACTTCAGTCAGCTGAAGCCTCTCACTACTGAGATGCTTGAGGAAAGAGCCACAAAATCCAAAATAACTAAACAGCCTCAGTAATGCAGCAGGAGAATGTACTTTAGTGACATCCTAAATCATAATGGAAAACGAGTTTGGATACTTAGGCTTATTATCTGCACAGCCAGTAATTGCTGCTCGCAGTAAGTCAGTGGGCATGGTCCCACAGCTCACAACAAATCAGGGCTGATGTGTTCAGAGGAAGGAACAGGTGACACTTAAATGCGTCCCCTTTAAACGTTTACAGCTAGGCCTAGTCCCAAATAGTGCAATCTACAGCCAGTGCCAGTGATCTATTTTTCTCTTGTGGCCTCCACAGTTTGCTGCTGAACAGAAGCAGCAAGCCAAAAAAAAAAAGGCCCAAGTCACACTCTGGCCTCAGGTGCAGCCCCAAAATAACACACACCTGGCATGTGCTGACAGAGTCCCAGGTTCCCACACCCAGTCAACACCCGTTTCACCCCACCAGTGACACCACTCACACAATCCCATCCTGCTTCTTAGCTCAATGGGGAGCTAGGTGCAAGATGCAAGCACCAGAAGTATTCACACTATCACAAAGGTTGGAATAGACCTCAAAGATCATTGAGTCCAACCTGTCACCACAAACCTCATGACGAGACCATGGCACCAAGTGCCACATCCAGTCCCCCCTTGAACATCTCCAGGGACCACCTCCCTGGGCAGCCCAGATGCTGCTGGTAAAACGTGCTGCCTGTGCTCTCCTGGTCTGTAGGTGAAGGTATGATTTCAACAAACACCAAATGCAATTTCCAGGTTGCTTGGTGGAGATGAGAATGCAGAGAGATAAGAGACTGTCACATGTGACTGATACGCTCTGCTCAAAGTGATTTTTCATGAGAGCAAAATTATTTGCTAACATGTCACTAAATACTCTGTAATTTATGCTCCCAATTTGCAAAGTAAGTAGAAAATCAGCTCCTTAGAAGCAAAAACATATTTGGAGGTGACACTGATATTAGTCTATGAAAACATATTTTAACAGAGACATCAAATCCTCGTTGAGGGTTTTATGAACCATTCTGCAGAACGTTTGGCAAAGCTGGTTTTGCAGCTTTGTGCTCCTCCAAATACCAGTCTGAGACTCCAGGCTCAGCCAGCTGAATCCTCCCACCCTCCTGGAGTTGCAAGGCTCCCTGACATCCTCCTGCTTTTCAGGTGCTGCTGGTGGAGGCTGAAAGCTATTCGGAGCTGAAGCGCTGCCGGCATCCCGTGTTCTCAAAACCAAACTCCACCACTGCTACTCTGGGCAATTACCTCTGATTGCAGGGTAGAACAGCACATGTGCTTTGAGAGCTTGTGGCATTCTCCAGTCTCTTTCTCTTAAAGAAAGGCATTATGCAAATCTATATAATGCCATCATCATTATGTACGTATGTAGATAGCACTTTCTGGGGAAGGCAGAACTTGGGGAGCTGAAAGTTGCACTGACATTTTTCATGCTAATGTGCTATTTTGATAATTACCAATGCCAGTGCCAGAAAATTACATATATGCCAGCACCTGTTTTCTTCTTGAACATCAAGAACTGCATCTTAGGGGATCTGCAATTGAGCTGAACATAGTTTTGGGTGCTAGGCACGGAAATGGAGGCTGAGAGGGGGGCTAAGTAAATCTCCTAAGAGAATTATTACCCTTTTTCAATATTAAACAGAGCTCTTTATATTAGATAGTTTAATTAGTGTGCTTGATTGTGGGGCAGGAGTGCCTAGACCCGGTTCACATGCAGTTACCAGCAACATTTGTTACAACAAGCCTTTGATGCATCTGATTAAAAAATACTCCCTGGTGACAGGCAGGAAAAAATTGCCTCTCAATTACGGCAAACCCCAGCATCAGCGGCACAAACCCCCTGGACTCTTACTTGCAGGGTGGAAAAGAGAGCTGTTTTCATTAAGTAACTTATTTTTCACAGCTGTTATGTTATTTTTAAGTAGTTTTAATGCCACTATGCATATTAATTGCTTATTGCCTTCCCACAAGCTTTACTACGTTCATTATAATTATGGCTTGCTAGATAGAGCGAGGTCTCACATATGTTTGATGCTATTTCCCTCTTCTGTTCTCCCTGCTCTAAATGTAGATTTCTCTCCCAACTCCTCCCCAAGGTCATGTTTCCTCCTGCCATTTGGATTACATTCCCGGTCATTCCAGCTTGAAGAGAAGAGGTGTGGGGGGGAGGTTGGCTCCTTTCACTGCTGCAGCTTGTTCTTTGCTTCTCTTCCTTACATGGGAAGGGAAGAGTACATCAGCTGAATGTATTCTGAGCCAGAGGATTGAGAATACTGCTGAACTCCACCTTCACGCAAGCTACTCGAGCTTCCTGCCTTTGCCTTTACAATTCTACGTTCAGGTCATTAGTCTATGATTTAATCTGATCAGTTGTTGATCAAGAGTAATTTGAGCTGCCAAAAATCTCAAGTAAAACCTTTCCCTTTAATAAAAGCCTGGCTTGTGCTAGTGTCAGTGAAAGCACATCAATAAGCAGAGTCTACAGCACTCCAAGTCCTGAGTTCAGTTACCTGCTAATTATTTACTGTCTGCTTTTTTAGGGGAGGAGGAGGCTCATGCTAATGGAGGAGCACTATGTCTATTCTCTTACTGATGCAGTAAACACATTATCTTTGGACTAGAGGACCACCAAAGATTGGTAGTGCTGTAAAATCCCACCCTCAGAAAGAAATGAGGTGGAAAGGAAAGGATTAAGAGGGCAAATGAATTCAGAAAAAGCAGCTCTTCAAACCACTTAGCCTCCCCTCCCAAGCATCTGTCCTTCTTGAGAGCAACTTCTGCAGCCACTCATGCAAGCATAGGTTCCTCTCACCTCATACTCCTCCTTAAATCCATAGCCCTGGCCTCGCTTCATCTGGGTGATGTGCTGCAGCAGGTCGGCCACGCGGATGGCTGGCTGGAACTGCCCCCGGGGGTAGGACATTTCCACTGGCTCACAGCTCCTGTATGGGTGGGTCTGGATAGTCAGGGTTGGCTGGGTCATCTCTCCATGGCTGCTGTCTGTTTTAAAGACAGGGAGGCAAAACAAGCTTTCACCCTTCTGGTATTTCCATTCGTTCTTGCTCTCTGTGTGCATTCATTTCTCCACCACCCCATAGGATGGTGCAGGCAAAAGAAAGGAAGGAAGGAAGTAGGAAACACACACTTGACAACAGCTAGATAGACTAAATCACACTTTGAATATTTTGTGTGTCAAGCAGACAAACCCAAAGAGATAGAGACACAGTAAGTAGCCCATCAGGCTAACAAGGATCAGCACAGAGACACAGCACAGTGTGTATGGGTGAGCTCCACAGAACCATTCCATCGAGTCAGCCTACCTCTCCTCACAGACCTGCAAAGAACACTGCTGGGAGACACAGACAGATGAGCAAGATGTTCAAGCAGGATTTGGGGTGAATAGCATGAGATAACTGAAAGGGGCCTGGGTTAGCAGCAAACCAATTATTAGCATTTCAAGCAAGCCACACAGGATTCTAGAGGCAAATGAAACAGCTCTGCTGATACATCAGTTACGAGGATGCCATATTATCAGAAATAACAAAGCAGCATCAAAATAGAGTTACCTTGCATGCAAACTCTTACATTTCAGATAGGTAAACTTAACAGAAAAGTGTGGCTTTGGGCTTCTTTTTTAATAAATAGATAAAAAATTATCTGTAGCACTACACAGATGGGATTGTGACAACTTATATCCCCAGCAAAACTCTACACAGAGTGAACTAACAGACAAGAACTTAAATAAACAAGTGCCTTACTGTTAAAATATTTATGTTTGACAACAGAACCTCAGATTAAATGAAAAAATTCAGTTTCTTATCTACCAGAGCTGACTAAATTTAAATAGCTGCCAAAATAAAGCAATGAGTTTTCCTATAATTAGAGGTGTCCCAGATGATCAGGTCCTTCCCCGCATCCAGGTCTGAACAGTCAGCATCAATTCTCCCTGGTCTTACCCAAAATCAACCTATTAGCAAACAGAAAACACCTCCCTCAGAATGTTCACAGAACCCTTCAAGACCACATACACAAGGCTTGTTTCTTACAGAAAGCTGCCTGACAAAGAGCCTAACCACTAGCCCTTGTCAGCAACACAAGGGTCGTGGATTCAAAAGGGTAAATAAATCAGCTTGCAATTTCAGGGTGATTTTAGAGAGGCAGAAATGTGGTTTGAATGGTGGTGTAAACGTTGCTGTCCTTGAGAAATCGCCATGGAGTTCTGATCAGAAGCAGCCAGGATCTGTGCTGTGTTCCTCACTGCAAAGGTGGGCAGGAGCAGATGGATGAGGACACCAGAATGCCTTGCCAGAAGCTGGCAAAGCTGTGCCACAACCAAACACAACTCATAATGCTTCAGCTGCTGTACTGGGGGAAGGTATCCAGACCAGGATCTGCTCTGTTTGAAGCTGCAGGACTATGAAGAGGAGGAAGAAATGCCAGCAGTGGGCACCAGTGCAGGGCAAGCTGGTCTCCATGTGAGATGGAGTGGTGGTTGACTTGTCAGTGATACTGAACACATCCTGCCTCTTCTGAAATACATTAGCACAAAGCAATCATCTGCTCTGCAGATTAGGCTACTGAATCTAAGGACTTCTGCATCCCAGGTTCTCACAAACAGAGCCATATTCCCAGGATACTCAGAGATTCACAGAGCTCTGGCTCTAGCAAAGCAACACTCCCATACAAAATGGAATAAATTTGGGATTTAAGGAAGAGGAACATCCAAAGCATTTGTATAATCATCCCTAATGCTCCGACTAATGACAGTGTGAGAACTCTGAACAGAGGGAATTTCAAGGCTTATTAATTCCCCTAGTTGGATTCCCTTTCCCAGTGCTTCTTCCCTCCCCTATTCCCTATTAACCTTCTGCAATGAAGAGGGGAAGATTTTTATTGTAGGCCATTTCCAACAGACGTCCTATGCTTAATTTTCCATCATTAGGTTTAATACAAACCCAATTTCACAACTGGCTTCTCTGAGGAACCTGAAAGTAATGCCACATTTTTTATCAGCCCCAATTAAAACACATTACAAGATCCCTAGTCAAAAGGGAGTCTTAAAACTATTGTGTGGTCCTGATGCTCATATGGCCACAGGAAGGGGGAGAGCTCACAGGCTGCTTGGCAAGAGAAGCTCAGCTCAGCCAGCACCTTTGCAGGCAACTCTTATTTTCTCTCTTCACCAGGTCCTCTAATTCTGGTACATTGTCTCTCTTCTCAGAGAAAAGGATCACAGAGAGGGGCAAATGCCACAAAAACAGTTTTAGAAGGATGTTGACTCACTGGAGTGTGTCCAGAGAAGGGCAACAAAGTTAGTGAGAGGCTTGGAACACAGCCCTATGAGGAGAGGCTGAGGGAGCTGGGGTTGCTTAGCCTGGAGAGGAAGAGACTCAGGGGTGACCTTATTGCTCTCTACAACTACCTTAAGGGGGGTTGTAGACAGGCAGAGGTTGGTCTCTTCTCCCAGGCAACCAGTACCAGAACAAGAGGACACAGTCTCAGGCTGTGCCAGGGGTGGTTTAGGCTGGAGGTTAGGAGGAAGTTTTACACAGAGAGAGTGATTGCCCATTGGGATGGGCTGCCCGAGGAGGTGGTGGAGTCACCATCACTGGAGGTGTTCAGGAGGAGACTTGATGGGGTGCTTGGTGCCATGGGTTAGTTGGTTGGGTGGTGTTGGATGATAGGTTGGACACGATGATCTTGAAGGTCTCTTCCAACCTGGTCTCGTCCGGTCTGGTCTGGTCTGGTCTATTCTATTCTATTCTAATCTAAAAGTGGCATCCTCTCCTTTCCAGAGTAATGTCCCTTAAAGTAGGCCCCTGAGCTCTGACCCTGGTTTGAGCCAGACCCGAACTAATTCTGTTCAATTGTTTGACTTCTCAGCTCAGTCTCTGCTCAGTGCAGCAATGTGCTTTACAAGTTCTCAGGGAGAACAGAAATAAAAAATCAAGGAAAAATGACTTTTTTTTTCTTTTTTAATTTGGAAAGAAGCTTGAAATCAGTTACTCTAATACTCAGAAACTACCAGACACAGAGATTCACGCATCAGTTTTTGGGGGATTCTATTTCACATGCAGGTCTTACCCCTGGTCATACATCCTCCCTTTGTGGGTAGGAACACCTACCACCAGATTGCTCTGCCTCCCAAAGATGGAATCCAGTTCCAGGAAACAACTCCAATGAAAGCCTTTCAGGAGCTGGTGATTTCACTCTGACCCCTAAAGCTGTGGCAGTGGTTAATTACCTTTGCTGTCTAAACATTTCTTAATTGCAGTTCGATTTTGCTGAGCTTCGACTTGCAGGCACTGAATCGTATTATACCTCCTGTTAGATTAAAGAGCCCTCTGAGCATCTGAAACCCTGACCCATGCAGGCACTGATCAAATCACTTCTTCAGTTTCTCTTTGATAAAGTAAATCAATTGAGAGCTTCTGAAGTCTCATTAGGGCAGGATGTTCAAGAGCTCCGGTTCCTCCCCAGAACCATTTCCAGTTTTCCACAGCTCCTTCCGTGCAGCTGTAAATAAACCAGGTATTCTGCATGTTGCTGGGAGCGTGCTGTTTGTACAGGATCTAACATTAGCAGCTGCCATAACAAACTAGGCTGTCAGATGTTGGTTAACCCTTTTTAGTGCAACGCTCTTGCTGCCCATTCTAAGGTATCTGTTGCCAAGGCAGAACGCTTTGGTTTCTGGAGGCCTTAAGAGTTCACAGAATAGCCTGAAGTTGTGTATGTGATGTTAGATCTGTGCATGAGATGTTAAATCAATGATTCACTGGCTCTCATAGAACTAGCCTGACTGGCCAACTCTTCAGGCATCCCAGCTTCTCTGTTTAGGGTGTAGCTGCACATCATCCCCTCAGTTAAGGGAGGACACTGAGACACTTGAATGTGTCCAGAGAAGGGCAACAAGGCTGGTGAGAGGCCTTGAGCACAGCCCTGTGAGGAGAGGCTGAGGGAGCTGGGATTGTTTAGCCTGGAGAAGAGGGAAACCTCATTGCTCTCTACAACTACCTGAAAGGTGGTTGTGGCCAGGAAGAGGTCGGTCTCTTCTCTCTAGCAACCAGCACCAGAACAAGAGGACACAGTCTCAAGCTGTGCCAGGGGAGGTTTAGGCTGGAGGTGAGGAGAAAGTTCTTCACTGAGAGAGCTATTCATCATTGGAATGTGCTGCCCAGGGAGGTAGTGGAGTCACTGTCCCTGGAGGTGGTCAAGAGGGTATTGGACGTGGCACTTGGTGCCATGGCCTAGTCAAGAGGTCTGTGGTGACAGGTTGGACTCGATGATCTTTGAGGTCTCTTCCAACTTTGGTGACAGTGTGATCATATTTAAGGATGCTGCCTCCACTTTTAATATTCACAGACTTGCCCTGCTTATGAAATGCTACTTCTCTGACTGTCTTGTTTGCTAGACAAGTAATCATGGACTTGCTGCAGTAAGCAATGAGGTCCTGTTCTGCCAAGAGCAATGAACTGGACTCCAGTGAAAAGCTGAAGCAGAGGCCAGGTGCTAGCTGGCAGCTTCTCCCATCTGATGAGTAACCCTGAGGCTGAGATATTATTGCTTGCCCGCTGCTACAGCAACTTGTGTTATACACTTCTGTTGCTACCCAGACAAGTACAATAAATACATCTCCCTCCATGGGAAAACTGATAAAATCCTCCATAGATGTTACAGAAAAGATGAAGAGCAGCTGAGAAATTAGATTCCCAGCCTGGAAGTGGCTGTGCATGATCAGACTCCTGTGGCTCTGCATGACCAGACTCCTGTGGCTCTGCATGACCAGACTCCCTTGCAGCATCTCAGTAAGGGTGGTGGGAGGGGATTTGCTCATCCAGAGCAGCTTTGGGGACTAAAACTCTAGATCCTTTTCTAGATCTTGTTTCATAGTTTTGTTAGCCTGGGAGGCAGATATCTGGACACAGAGTATGACATTGCCTTCTGACCAGAAAACTAAGCTGTGCCTCAAACTAAAAGCAACACAACACCCAGGTGTCAGCTTGGGTTTGTGGAGGAGGTTCTTCCCCAGCTTTTGCTGCAGTAGCCATGACTTCCTCCTGCATCTGAAACAACAAGTCTATCATCTCTGTTTCTGTTTTTGTTCTCCTAGCCTGGGCTAGTGTGTAACACGATAAGACAGCCTTTGCACAAAACAAATTACATTCTGAGTGGTGTTTGTGATGGATTTAATTACACACATCTCCAGCCTCTCTACACCAGAGTAAGGGTTGTCAGTTATGTGACATCTTCCAAGGATGACTACAGCATAGCTAATACCTCATCCCCTCACATTAAGGATACGGTGCAAGCTGGCAAAACTGATTTGCCTTTTTGTGTGCATCAAGGCTTTATTATATGATAAATGCCCAGCTACAATATGCTCTATCCAACACAAAGAGTGGCACAGCAAGCCCAAGTCAAAACATCGTTTGTCTAATGATATCAACCCAGCTATTGAAAGGCATATTCCTTAACAAAAAGCCTTCTGACACCAAGACTGACAGAAAGCAGAGGAAGCATCTTTCATTTCAAAGGATATGAAGAAGCCACATGTGCATTAAAATCAAAAAGAGAGAAAGAAAGATAAAAGCTGGAGAAAGTAATTTTCTCTAGATTCTAAAGAGATTTTGAAGACTCACTCGGTAAAGACCTTACACAAGTGCATTCTAATCTTACAGGAACTACTGCAAACATCTTCTTCACCAGATAGTATAAAAGAAAATCCCCCTAAAGATGTGCAGAAGATGCTTTGGAGAGCTGATCTGAGGCTTGCAGAGCTGCTGTAACAGCACAGCTCTGCCAATGCATGGACCTACCCCAAGTCTAACCCTTCTTTGCCTCCTTGGTGGACAGGAGTTGTCAGATCTACCCAAGTCACAGAGCAATGCTTTACTTACAGCTGAAAAACTACTGGCAACTCCAAAACAGCAGAGAAAGCTAGAAGCCACTCAAGAGTTGGGGAAAGAACATCCCAAGAACCTGATTATCTGCAGGCAGAAACAAATTGCTTAGCCTGGAGAAGAGGAGGCTCAGGGGAGACCTTCTTGCTCCCTACAACTACCTGAAGGGAGGTTGTAGCCAGGTGGGGGTTGGTCTCTTCTCCCAGGCAACCACCAGCAGAACAAGAGGACACAGTCTCAAGCTGCACCAGGGGAGGTTTAGACTGGGTATTAGGAAGAAGTTCTTCATAGGGAGAGTGATTTGCCATTGAAATGTGCTGCCCAGGGAGGTGGTGGAGTCACCATCATTGGAGGTGTTTAGGAGGAGACTTGGTGGGGTGCTTGGTGCCATGGTTGATTAGGTGGTGTTGGATGATAGGTTGGACGTGATGATCTTGAAGGTCTCTTTCAACCTGGTCTACTCTACTCTATTCTATTCTACTCTACTCTATGATTCTATTCTAAATGCAAGAGAAATTCAACTCAAGTAACACCCTATGAGGGCATGTGCCTCTGCTGCTCATTCTGCTGCAGGCCAATATTAGCATAGGACTGGTGTGGAAGCCTCTCCTACAGCTCCTCAGAGGGTGACATGGTCTAGGAGGCTACAGAACAGATCAAGCCACTGATTTTTGAGCTTTCATTGCATAAAAATACCTTGTCCTGCACCGAAAAAAGCCAGCAATGGTGACATTTGCAAAGCAGTGATATCAGCTTCTTTGTATCTTGCTTAGATCTTCAAATATTAGGTTGTGGATATGCTCACAGCGGATCGATTAGGCATGGGTGAGAGCTCATCTAAGCTACAAAAGAGGGAAATTCAGGGCAAGTTTCTATGCCACTTGAAGCACAAGCCAGTTTTAATGTGAGGCTTCATGACAGCAAGCTTTCTCTGCTTGTTCTCCTCTGCAAGGAACTACAGGCACTGCAGTGCCCATCCTCTCTGGAGGGCAGCAGCTCCTCTGATTAGGATCTTTCTGAGCAGCAGAAAGGAGAACAAGGACAAATGTCCTCACATACTGCTGGGAAGGACATGATGGTTGCCCTGAAGAGTCTGTGCTGATGACATCTCCTGGACATCTTCAATAGATCCTGGACATGCACATCTCCAAGAATCACCTCTAGCATGTCCAAAGAAGGGCATTAAAGCTAATGAAGGATGTACAGCACAAGCCTTGTGAGGAGTGGCTGAGGGAGTTGGGGTTGTTCAGCCTGGAGAAAAGGAAGTTGAAGGGAGACCTTCTGGCTCTCTGTGACTCCCTGAAAGGAGGTTGGAGCCAGGTGGGGGTTGGTCTCTTCTCTCAGGTAACAAGGAACAGGAGGACAGAAAACAGCCTGAAGTTGTGCCAGAGATGATTTAGTTTGGATGTTATGAGAAACTTCTTCTCTGAAAGGGTTGTCAAGCCCTGGGCCAAGCTGCCTAAGAGAGTGGTAGAGTCCCCATCCCTGGAAAGATTTCAAAGCCATGTAGATGTGGTGCTGAGGGGCATGGTTAAGTGGTGACCTGGCAGTATTGGGCTAATGGTTGGACTCAGTGATCTTAAAGGTCTCTTCCAACCAATATGATTCTGTGATTCTATGAGTCCAAGCTTGTACTTCAGGTACCACATGGGCCTTACTGAGATGTAAATAGGGAAACACACCTCCTTTATTTCTTAGCATTAAGTATTCACTGCTCCAATGAAGCTGTTTGTGCAAAATATTTACATGCAGAGTAGTCTACAAGAGGAACAAAAAATTATGGAGCTAAAAACATGCTTTACATAAAATCTGGGGGGAAAAAAAGCATTAATCAAGTATGGGAGAGAGCAGAGTCTAAACCCAACCCCCCTATATCATACTACCAACAAATCATGTCATGGCCAAGCCTAGGGATTCATCCAATACTGCAGACACAGAGCATTTATTAGCAGAAGGCATAACAGATGGGAACAAATGGCCCTGAACTGCAGGTAGTGCCTAAAGACAGATATTGGAGGAGCGATGACTGATGCCCCTTTTAGGATTTCTTTTTCCTTCCCAGGAATGAATATTAATAAACATCAAAAATTAAACTCCTTTTGCTTACACAGCAGCAGCCAATGTCTGATGAACCTGTCTGAGAAGCTAGAAGGCCAAAGTTTCAGTTTGCCTTCAGGTCACAGGATAGAAACTTCTTCATTGCCAAGGGCTGCTCTGCAGCACCTGGGGCTGTTGAGTTCTACTGGAAGCAGGGAGTAGCCAGTCTGTGTGAATCATGTCTTAGGTGTGCTCTGCACTTCACTTCCCATGTGTAAAACAGGGATATTAAACCTTACAGAGCTCTAGGGGCTAGCAGAAGTTATGTTTGGGAGAGTTCTGAACACATAAACTCACGAGCAGTTCAATTTCTACTTCCACTTTTTCCTCTCTGAAATCAGGGATTTCGAAGTCTCTGGGGGGGTTTTGCCCTTTGCTTTCCCATGAGGAGCACAGATTGAATCTGCCTATTGCTCCCTGGTGCAGAGTCTGCAGTGTGCAGTTCATGGTGGGGACAGTGAGGGATGAGAAACAGCTCCCTCCAAAGAGGGTCTGGTTTTCAGAGACACTGAGTACCAGACCGAGAGTGGTTTGACATCTTCCAGCCCACTGCAGGTCTGGGCCTCGTGTCTAAATGCAGCCAAAAGTTAAATCTGCTTTTAGGCTTTTCTGCTGACAACACTGGCTGTCTGAGAAAGGAGATCAAATCTTCCCTGATCACCACAGGACCAAGTGGGCTGCAAGAACCATGAGCCCAAGCCCCAGCCTGCCCACAGCCACTGCTGCACACCCTCTGTACCTTCCTTATCATACAATCAATACGGTTGGAAAAGACCTCAAAGATCATCAAGTCCAACCTGTCACCCAACACCTCATGACTACTAAACCATGGCTTCAAGTGCCACATCCAATCCCACTTTGAACACCTCAAATTGTGTTGTATTTCCCCAGCTCCCTTTCTGGTACCTCCTTGGCCCTTTGCTGGATTTCATTTTGCTTTCTCATCCCTCTGACATAAATTCAGCAGGTCACACACACACTTTTGTGCAAGAAACTGTAACCCAACCAGAGCCTTGGAAGAAAGTGCAGCCTGTCCTCCATTCTTCAATGTGATTTCCAGGGAAATCAAGGGAAGGCATTTTCTTCCCCTTCTCTGCTCTGCTGAGACCCCACCTGCAGTGCTGGGGCCAGCTCTGGAGTCCTCAGCACAGCAGAGACATGGACCCGTTGGAGCAGGGCTACAGGAGGCCACAGCAATGCTGGGAGGCTGGAAGCCCTCTGCTGTGAGAGTTGGGGTTGTTCAGCCTGGAGAAGAGAAGACTCCAGAGAGACCTTCTGGTGGCCTTTCAGTGCATACAGGAGAGCTGGGGACAGACTTTTGCACAAGGCCTGTTGTGACAGGAGAAGGGGTCATAGTTTGAAACTAAAAGAGAGAGATTTATGCTAAATAGAAGGAAGCCATTTTTTTCTACTGAAGACAACAAGACACTGGCCCAAGTTGCCCAGATGATGTTGTTTGAGGCTCTGAGCAACCTGCTCTAATTGCAGGTGTCCCTGCTGACTGCAGGGGTGCTGGACTAGATGACTTCTGAAGATCCCTTCCCAAGCAAATCATTCTATGATTCTGGAGAAAGGACTCCTTCCATTCCCCAGCTGGTAACAGAAGGCTCAGTCACTGCCATCAGCATTCTGGATGACAGCAGGAGAAATGTGTGTGCTGTGACAGCCCCTTGGAGCTGCTCTGCCCTGATGTTGGTCTGCAAGCCAGGGCATTCAGGTGCTCAGTTGTCAGTTGTTTCTTTCCTGGTCTAACTGCAAGGCTTCAGCATGCCCAGAATAATGTTTAAAGCAGCCACAGTAGATTGCTGTGTCTGGAAGTGAACATTTACTGTAGATAATCCAAAATGACAGGTCTGATAAACACCACCGGTTAGATCCTGATCAGCCACACATCATTCCTCTGATTCAGAGCAGAGGAACTGCCTTCTTCAAACTCCACATGCAGGCAGCGTCCTCCAGGGAGAGCCTGAAGTTCCAGGCTGGTATTACTCACTTTCAAGAGTACACCTCCAGTAAGTTTCTGGGTAACTTCTTTAACCAGCTAAGAGTTTCTGCCTGTTTTGCTGGCTCGGTTGGCTTACTGTAAAACAGTATTCTTTTTAAAAGTCCAACAGCTAAGAGCTGCACACCAGATGCCTTTTTATAAATCATCTGAACAAGAAAAGCTAGTTTTCAGAGATGTTGGACACTGCCACAACCCCTCTAAAGTTACCAGCAGCCACAGAGAAGAATCTCCACCTCTCAGTCTTTTCGTTAGCCTCTCAAGCCTGTGCCACAATGCTTCAATATTTAGCAGTTGGCTCTCAGAAAATCACCAAGGTTGGAAGAGACCTCAAAGATCATCAAGTCCAACCTGTCACCACAGACCTCAGGACTAAACCATGGCACCAAGTGCCACGTCCAATCCCCTTTTAAACACCTCCAGGGATGGTGTCTCTGCCACCTCCCTGGGCAGCACATTCCAATGGCTAACAACTCTCTCAGTCAAGAACTTTCTCCTCACCTCCAGCCTAAACTTCCCCTGGCACAGCTTGAGACTGTGTCCTCTTGTTCTGGTGCTGGTTGTCTGGGAGAAGAGACCAACCTCCTCCTGGCTACAACCATCCTTCAGGTAGTTGTAAAGAGCAAGATGGTCTCCCCTGAGCCTCCTCTTCTCCAGGCTAAACAATCCCAGCTCCTTCAGCCTGTCTTTGTAGGGCTTGTACTCGAGGCCTCTCAGCATGCACAGTATAAGTCTCTGCTGACTGTAGGGGGTAGGACTGGATGACTTTTAAAGATCCCTTCCAACCCAAACCATTTTGTGATTCTGTGAGAGCTGCACAAGTACAGCCACCTACAGAAGTCCAAACCAAGCTGAAGACGAGGTGGCACAGAGTCATAGAGAATCACAGAGGTCAGTCATAGGGTGTCGGGGAGTCATAGGACTAGGGGAAATGGAGCAAAACTAGAAGTGAGCTGATTCAGATTGGATGTTAGGAAAAAGTTCTTCCCCATGAGGGTGGTGAGACGCTGGCACAGGTTGCCCAGGGAGGTGGTGGAAGCTTCACCCCTGGATGGTTTTAAGGCCAGGTTGGAAGTGGCTTTGTGCAACCTGATGTAGTGTGAGGTGTCCCTGTCTACGGCAGAGGGGTTGGAACTTGCTGATTCTTGAAGTCCCTTCAAACCCTGACAATTCTATGATTCTATGGAATATGGAATGGTTTGAGTTGGAGTGGACTTTAAAGATCATCTAGCTCCAACTCCTCTGCCATGGGCAGGGACATCTTCCACTAGTCTAGGCATGTGGGAATTTGGCCAAGAATGTGAGAAGAGGAGAGGAGACTCGAGGAGAGGGGAAGGGGAAGGGGAAGGGGAAGGGGAAGGGGAAGGGGAAGGGGAAGGGGAAGGGGAAGGGGAAGGGGAAGGGGAAGGGGAAGGGGAAGGGGAAGGGGAAGGGGAAGGGGAAGGGGAAGGGGAAGGGGAAGGGGAAGGGGAAGGGGAAGGGGAAAGGGAAGGGGAAGGGGAAGGGGAAGGGGAAGGGGAAGGGGAAGGGGAAGGGGAAGGGGAAGGGGAAGGGGAAGGGGAAGGGGAAGGGGAAGGGGAAGGGGAAGGGGAAGGGGAAGGGGGAGGGGAAGGGGGAGGGGAAGGGGGAGGGGAAGGGGGAGGGGAAGGGGGAGGGGAAGGGGGAGGGGAAGGGGGAGGGGAAGGGGGAGGGAAAGGGGGAGGGAAAGGGGGAGGGAAAGGGGGAGGGAAAGGGGGAGGGAAAGGGGGAGGGAAAGGGGGAGGGAAAGGGGGAGGGAAAGGGGGAGGGAAAGGGGGAGGGAAAGGGAAGAAAAAAGAAACCAACCAACCAAAAAACAACATTAAAAAACCCCAAGAATTATTTGATAGGATTCCTAAATCCTCATTTTTGAACTATCCTTTCCTTTAAGCAAAAATCAATCAATCCATTAAGAGCAATAATAAAGCATGAGTAAACCAAAAAGCTTTCCAACACACACCACAGATGACCACAGGATTATTTATAGCTCTGGACCCCAGCCAGCTGTTAGGGCTCTCTGCAAGTTAGTTTGAAGGCACATGGGAGGGTTTGCTCGGCAGGGAAGAGCAGTGCACCATACCTGTCCTCTTACCTAGAAGCGTGGTCGATGGAACAGTGTCTGACGATACTTTGAGGTGGAATCCCGTTCGCCCACATGACACGGATCAATGGAAACCAACAGAGGATCAGTAGGAAGAAAGTTACAAAAAGAAGAATGAAAACAAGGTTAGCTGCATCTCACAGCCAAGAGGGTCAGCCTAGAGGTCATATTGGGAAACATACAAAGGCAAGGGCATTCAGAAAGGAAAGAGAAAAAAGTCTGGCACTAGTACCTGAGTAGTAGGAATTCAACAGAGATTTGCTCTGAAGGGTTTTGCTTTGGACAGAAAATGAACAAGGAGAGGGTGATGCTAGGTAGGAAAGACATAAGGAAAAGACTTTAGACATATATTAAGAGAGAGAAAGAGAACAGGGAGAATGTTCCTCAAAGAACACAGTAATATGGGATATATAAGGCTTATCAAAAGGAATCATATTTGCCATCTGCACATGCATATTACATTTATTACGTTGTCATCATGATGGATTCTCTTTAATGTGAGCACTTCAGCCCCCAAATGCATGACCCCAGTTACTGTAAATCAATGTGTTCCCAGGCAGGACACACATAGAGGACTATATGCTAGCTGTCATTATTTTTAACCCAGGGAACAAACTTATGGGTTTTTGTCTCTGTGAGAAAGGTCCTTAAAAAGCAACCCCTGCCATCCAAAGCACAGAGAATCAAACACAGTCCTCGCAGTAAATAAGCCTGCTCAGACACAGGGGACACGAGCACCGTGGCAATACACAGGTAGGGCAGCGATTCCTTTTGTTGTTAAAACAAGGCAGGCTAACAAGGGACTTGTTCTTCAGCCCCAGGACTGTTCTTAGCAAATCCCATAATCCTTTCCCCTGTGAGTTGGGCTTTCACAGCAGGACAAGCATCCCTGCTTTCTCCCATTAAAGCAGGAGCTTTCTCTGGACAAGAACCCACAAATCATTTCCATATTAATCAAATATTTACAGAAAGGAGGCAGGGCTCAACACCTTCATAGCAGATTATTCCCTTGATAGGAAATTGATGAGGTTGGTTTATATCTACAACAGCATACATGCACATTCTTATGGTAATCCATCATTTCTGACGGCATGTCCCTTTGTTAGCATTCTGCATTCACTCTTAGAGTTACAGGCATTTATTTATCTCCTCAAAACGTTGGGAAACAAGCTAATACAAATCTCAGTACATCAGAAAGATGACAACAGGTAACACAGGAAAAAAACTATTCCAATAATCCAGTAAAAGCAGATTAAACTCAGGATACATCAAAGCAATTTCAGCAGCAGTGTTAGCATCTCTTGAGCAAACAGCGCTTAAAAATTGCAAGTTATCCCATGGGGGTGAAGCAAAGAAATCACTAGTCTAGAGAGCTTCATCAAGTCAACAGAATTACCTTCTAAACAGCTTAAAATCACCTAGTAAATGAACTTGCTCTTGTTCTGCAGTCTCCCACCATATTTTCAGACTTACATCACTTGAAAACACATTAAGATAACCAAATTTCTCACAGCTTCTTCTGCTGGAGTTCTGCCCCAGCTGCCTTCAAGCCAGAGAGCATCTCTCCTTTGGGATCTCTTACACTTTCTCCCTTGTGCCTGTCAATCTGAACCCAGGACTCTTACTGCACTTGCAACCTGACTGCTTTGGCAGGTATCTAAAATAAGGGTCTAAATAAGAAGAGTACTTTGTGGGTCCAGGGTCATAGACCAAGTCAGCAGTCAGGGCTTGGAGCAGGACTCAGATTTTTCTGACATTTGGGAATACAGAAGAACTCCCTGGGCCCTACTGCCTTCCTGGGAACTGCTAGCAACAAATCCTTAGGCAGCTGAAAGCAGGCAGCTCCCTTCAGGGAGTTTGATTAACCTTATCAATGGAGCTTGAGGAAATGAACCATATTGGCAAGACAGGGAAGTGAATTTCTAGATTCAGAAAGGGGGGGGGGGGGGAAGAAAAGAAAAGAGAAGACAACTCACCAAACCCCAAGTTTCCCAGAACTTTGGAGAGCTCATTCCCAATATCAGTCAGGCAGTGGCTTGTATAGGGAGATCAGCAAGCAGTGCTGCTTCCTACCCAGAGGTTCTGACCAGCACTGGTGTGTGCAATCACAGCAAACACTTCCAGAGAGGATTTCACATCAGGGTAGTGATTAGGACTTCATTAAAAAGTCTCTTTGTACTCCCTGTGAGGCCACACAGACCCCTCTAGTCATGGAGAATTTGGAGGTTCCTTCCTATGTGAAAATCATTCTCCCTTACTTTGGGTAAGATTTTCTGAGCTAGCAAACCCCACAACAGCCCAGAGCCAGCATGAAGAGCAGGAAAAGGGATTTTAGTATCGTGTTGTGGTGTTGGTTTTTTTTCCCCTTTCATGCCTTTGATGAAATTTGGCTTTAATTTTTACTTTTTAGATACATGTAAGGATTTTCTTCACTAAAGAGAACATCTCATGGTCATGAGGCTGCAAGTTCTTGGGCTGCCTTTAGCAGATAACCTCAAAGTGAAAATTATCTGTGGGGTGAGAATGTGAGCTAGACCTTGATGTATTTGATTGCAGCAAATTGAAACTCCTCTGAGTTTTATTCATCAGAATAAACATGCAGGATGTGGGAAGGGGTGAATTTAGAGGTTTCTTGGCTACTTGAGAGTGCCACTTACCTACATCCTCCTCTTACCTCCTTGGTCTTGCTGCTAAAAGTACATTAACTTGGTTGACTGTGCAGCAGGGCCCACTCATGTAGAACTCACTTCCCTACACCTTCCAAAATGTTCCCTTCAAACTGTGCCTCTGCCTGTAACACCCAAGGTCCCTACCTCATCTGTATTGGCCTCACTCCTGAAGGTTGTCTGGGAAAGTGTCTCCTCCCAAGCTGAGATGTCAAAACACGAAGCACACCCTAATAAATGAGCCCCTAGCAAAACTGGCTGCATTTTAAGAGATTAAATCCTCAAAATCAAACACTTTCCTCCAGAGTCCCCCTGAGGATGTCAAGGTGGCTATGGTGATGATGTGGCATCCTGCTGGACAAGACTAATCCATGGCATTTTAGCACTGCAGAGCCAGAAGAGCAGCTCCTTTGTGCAGGAGGCACCATCAGTGCAGCGTTGCTGAGGTGATAATGCTGCTGCTTCTCCCATCTCACGGGAAGGATGACAAACTGTGCCCAGCTCTTGTGCAATGATAACCCTGTGCACACCCTTCTGGGCAGGGCACAGGCACTGGGAGATAATTTTAAGCCCACATTGTCTCCAGTTTGTGGTCTCAATTCGCAGTAAGCCTGCACTAAGTCAGTGCTGTGCTGCTGCTTTCCAAATGCCCCTGCAAGCTGAGGAGCAGGCTCACATGCTGCAAGCACAATCATCAACCTTTAATGGATTGAGGATGTCTTTTTATTTCTTTTTAAAGAGGAAGGTTTTTTGAGAGAATTAACTATGAGGAGCCTGCTTCACTTCCACTAAACCCTGGGTAGAAGCAGACAGGCTGGAATAGCCCTGGACTAATCTGCCTTTCAGCACAGAGCTATTCTGATTCCATATGGCAGCAGAGGCAGAGGCTGAGTCCAAAAATCTCTTTAAACTTCTCTATATACCAGTAAGAATTCTGCCTGAGTAAGGACTAACACTGCAGAATGGCATGAGAGATGAGGGGCTTTGCTTTGGGCCAGGAAAGTGCAGTGCCCGTGTATTTTCCACTTCTCAGCAAGACCTGGGGTCTCCCTATCCCAACACCGAGACTACAGATCTTCCGGAGCATCCTGACTGGTGTAAGGACAATGGACAGCTCCGCCAAATGACACAATCAAAACCACAGCGGGCCAACAGGACTGTGTGCTCCCGGGCACTGCTCTGGCCTTGACAAAGAGCTCCATTGCACCCAAACAGCTTATACTGAAATTACCAGAGAGCAGGTGAAGAAATGTGCAGGCAGGAGGGATGGTAACTCTCAGTGGTGGAGGAATCCCCATGACTACACTGCATACTGCATTCAGAGTGGACTGCAAAAGCAGTCAGGTCTATGCCTCCTTGGAGGGCAGAAGGGCAGCTGCTCATTTTTGACATCCTTCATGGGGCACAGCAACAGGCAGCAGCTTGACAGTTGCTGGACCTGTTAGGTGGGAGCTCCCTGGGAGTGACAGTGCTGTATGGCAGCAAGACAGGCAGCAAAAGGAGAGACTACAGCAGGGGGGCAGATGGGGGCCACTCAGGTACAGAAAAACTCCTGCAGCAGGAGCAGACCAGTGGCCCAACTGGGAAGACTACCATCATACAATCGTAGATTGGTTTGGGTTGGAAGGGACCTTAGAGATCATCTAGTTCCAACCTCCCTGCAGTGAGCAGGGACATCTTCAACTAGACCAGGTTGCTCAAAGCCCCATCAAGCCTTGCATTGAACACTTCCAGGCTTGGAGCCTCCACAACTACTCTGGGCAACCTGTTCCAGTGCCTCATTAGCCTCACAGTAAAGAATTTCTTCCTGATGTCTAATCTAAATTGACCTTTTTTCAGTCTGAAACCACTACCCCTTATCCCATCACTGCACCCTCCGATGAAGACTCTCCTCCCCATCTTTCCTGTAGCTCCCTTTCAGAAAGGGAATTCCACAAGAAGGTCTCTATGGAACCCTCAGTTTTACTTGGTGATCCTGAGGGTATTTTCCAACCTGACTGTTTCTGTGATTCTCTTCCTTTGGCTGAACAACTCCAACTCTTGCAGCCTGTCCTCGTAGCAAGGGTGTTCCAGCCCACTGATCATCTTTATTTGCCCCCTCTGGACCTGCTCCAAGAGGCACATGGCCTTAAGCACAAAAAGCTTCTACAGGGACTCACTGAATTTATTCTGTCTGAAAAGTCATTAAAATTCTTGGGCAGGAAGGAAAAAAAAACTGGAGGGAAGGACACGTCCTGCAAGGACACTGTCATCTGCAGATAAACTTGTTTGCAAGTCACTCAATATTTGTGAGTTATCTACTTAACAAGTTGTCTTGTTCTATTTCATTGCTTCTGCGAGCTGGCAAGGTGATCTTGGGATGGAAAACACTTAGCTTCTCTTGGGGGACTTGCTTCAAAAAGGACAGGGGTGTTTGCATGGCACTTTTACAGCCAACCTAGGCTCCCATAACTGAGGGTGGAGATGGAGAGGATGACTACCTAGCATGAGAGATCTGTGGGTGATATTTACCATTGGAGGGGACAATGTAAGAAGGCATTTTTTTATGCTGCTTAAGAGTGACTGCTGATTTTAAAAGCCAGGGTGGATAACCCCTTGCCAAACTCCAGCAGGAGGAAGCAATCCTATTATGGCATTCAAAAGCTGGGGCAGGTTCCTAGAGAAACTTCTAAGTACTGAACTCTTACTAGGGCAATATTTTTTTTAACCAAAAAAGGTCTTTTGTCCATAAAATTCCTGTATCCTCCTGTGCACACAACTTACCTCCAGCACCTCAGCATCACAGACTTTGCAGTTAAAAAAATAAGGGGGAGGAAACATGAAAGCTTACTGGGAAATGTTTCTCATGGATATAAAGAGAAAACCAAACAAAACAAAAGAGGAAAGAAATGGTGCAGGATGTGACCCAGGCTGTGCTATAGAGGGAGGCAGTGCCAGCCTGCACTGATGTCAGATAAGCAAAGCACTAGGTGGTTAAAAAAAAACACCAGAAAAAGGGAACCTGGAGGGATGCTTTTTAACTAAATGAGATGCAACACATTTTCTAGAGTTGCCATCTCAAATCAATGACTCAGCTCTTGTAATTAGTCTCTTAAAACACCAAAAGGAATAAGAAATGAGGTCAGATGTCAAGCTCGTCTCTTCTCTTATTTACTGGTTGAAACAAAGCCCTTCACCCCCCCAAAAAAACACAACCCAAACAATCCCCAAACTTCAAAAAAACCACCCAGATTCTGAGGAAAGTCTTCCAAGTCTCACTGTCCCTCAGCCACTCTTGACAAGCTGCCTTTGCTTGTTTCAGGGATGCCCTTTACAGCACTGTCCTCTGCTATCCTGCCTTTCAGGATGCAAGCCACTGCTGACAACTCTCACTGTCTCTTTAGGAGATGCAGCTACTCAGCAGCCAAGAAAATTAGATCTCAACTCAATTTAATATCAGAGAGAAGTGTTCACTGCTAGCCTTGGCAGTCCCAAGCACCTATTTATCCACCTCACAGGTATGTTACACAGAGTGGCAGCAGCAACACATGCAGATGGAATTTGACATGAGCTACAGAGGTAGGGAAAAGGAGAATTCCCTCAGCCTGACCCACTCAGCTGGAGAGTACAGAGAAAGGCTTCAATGAGAAAACATTTGTACCATAAGCACCTCCATGTTAGTAAATAGGGGGAACACCACTTCACTTCAGAGGCTGAAGAGAGACAAATGGGGTTTAGTACATACTTGTGTTTCAGAGCTGTTCCCTGTTCAAACTAGCAGGCTGTGTCAAAAGAAGGAGTGACATTCCCATGGTGTCTAAGTTAAAATTTATTTAATATGCAAAGGTTTACAAATCCACCATGCAATCCCCCATGCACTCAGGCTGGATCTAGTGAGGCTCGAGTATGACTTTGTGCTGCTTTACCCACAAAACCCATCCAGCTACAGAGGTCTGAGTGGATTACAACTATTAACTAAGATTAGTGTTGCTGAACCCCTGTGAAGAATAAAGCAAGGACACAGATGAAAGAAGAAATGCTGTCTTTCCATTGCAGTGCTCTAACCAGGAGACCATGCTTGTCTTTCACAACAATATTGTACAGAAAATGTTAGCTCGTCCTACAAGTCAGCTAAGTGATTTGATTCGACTCTTCTACTCACAAAGGAAAAGTATTCCTGCACAACAAATCAACATGTGCCTTTTTTTTGACTGAGAGTTATTGGAACAGACTTCATAAATCATTCTCAGCAGACTTCGAGTCAGGAGGACTGCTCCCCACCTGTCTGACAGTTAAAACAGGGGCAGTGCCAGAGACATTTCAGACATCTGATTTCTAGCTGGCTGTTGCAATGCTCTCTATCACTGTCATTCCTAGCTCCTCAATATTGTGCCCATAGGAATGGGTCCTCTTAAGAACCCAGAGCTCTCCAAAGGGGACATATCCATTGCAAGCAAGTTAAACTTACTGAATCCATTAACATCTTGGCAGCTGGAAGAAAAAGCTTCTTCATTGTGAACAGCACTGAGTTTGGTAGAGGTCTTGTCAGAAGTAGCCACAGGACCCATCTCCCTCTGTGTGCTGGTCTGGGTCTCCTTCTGCTTCTTGGCTAGCTTCCTTTAGGGTATTTTGAAGAGGGGAGAAATCAAGGTCAGTTTTCCTTCATTAAAAACAAAGAAATGACAAAACATTCTGAGAACCACCATCATCCCCCTTGGTCAGACATGCAGGGCATGTGACAAACTGCATGGCAGGAAACCCCACAACTTCCGAATGTAACCGTTGTGGAGCACAAGGAATAGAGTGATACCAGTCTTTGAGCTTAGCTCTCCCTCCCAGTAACTTCCACAAACCTGCATCACCCCAGCAGTAGGAGTGCTACATCATCCTTGAAGAGAGTGGCATAGGTAAAGCTCCCGGAGCGGGTGTCAGTTGCTCCAGGGAGAGCAGAGGGCACAGGGTAAGGGCAGTGATTTGGAACTGCTCACTGGGAGGTAAAGGGGACATCTGCATTCATCCCACAGGGAGTGAGTTTGAGTGGAGAGTGTGACCTGACTCTGTGCAACCTGAGAGCTGGAGCAGAAGTTGTCCCCAAGCAGAGCAAGAAGGACAGCAGCCTGTCCTAAATGCTGACACACCTCTAAACTGCACTGAGGATCGGCAGTCAGTGAAGAGTGGAGAAAATGAAAGGTTAAAGTTATTTTAGAGTTGTCCAAATATGCTTCTGTTCTGGGAAAATGCCTTTTTTTTTCTTTCTTTTTTTTTTTTGAGGTGATGTCAAAACCCTTGGCAAAAGCAGAAGCACCTCCTGCCCTGAAAACACTAACAAAGGCAAGAACGCAAGAGGCTCCTCTTTTGCAAGCGCAGCTAACAGCAAGAAAAAGGAGAGGAGCGGGAAGAGTGAGCTGCTAAGCTGCTATTGACATTTGACTGCCCCGTGCTTCATTCATAGCAGAGAGGGGAGGGGGGGAAAAAAAAACCTGTTTAAAAATGGATGTGTGACATTCTGCAGCCCACACCTTGGAAAAACATCACACAAATCCCCAGCAGCGGCAAGGAACTTTGCTTACGCGACTCCCGCAGATAAGGAAATAAAACAAAGTGAAAGGAGGAAAAAATCCCACCCAGATTACTGTAAGAAAGAGCTTTAATTTGCTTCTTTCCTCCAACTCAAAGGGAATTAAAAAAAACCCAACCCAACCCAAAACTAAATCCTGACAACCAGATCATTTTGCAAAGAGGGTTTGGGTTTTTTTTTCCCTCTTCACTAAAATGACACGTTTATGGTTAAGCCCTACCCATCTTTTAAAGTTCATTAGGTTATTAAAAGGATATTCCTTGCACAATGTATTCCAACAGGCTTTACCCACTCCCAGCACGTGGCAGGATGGCATTGGCGAGCAAGTTCAAGCACACAGCTAAGCCTCAGCCTTTCGTGGGATGGGGAGCTGGGCCAGTTACACTCATTTGCAAGGAGGGGACAAAGAGAACTAGAGCCTTTGCCTGTGTGGGCCAGTTACACTCATTTGCAAGGAGGGGACAAAGAGAACTAGAGCCTTTTCCTGTGTGGGCCAGTTACACTCATTTGCAAGGAGGGGACAAAGAGAACTAGAACCTTTGCCTGTGTCTATAGGAGTCAGGTAATGATAGGAATAGGGGGAACAGAGCCAGAATAGAAATGGGTAAATTCAGATTGGATGTTAGGGAGAAAATCTTCCCCATGAGGGTGGTGAGAGACAGGCACAGGTTGCCCAGAGATGTGGTGGAAGCCTCATCCCTGGAGGGTTTTAAAGCCAGGCAGGATGTAGCTCTGAGCAACCTCACCTATTGTGAGGTGTCCCTGGCCATGGCAGGGGGGTTGGAACTGGATGATCCTTGAGGTCCCTTCCAACCCTAACAATTCTATGATTCTATGAGTACTTTAAGGCAAGCTGATAATCCAGACCAGGAGAGCAGAGATTTCTGGAGGGGTGTCCAGTGTGTGATAGGATGCAGGCTTCTGAACAAATACATCTGTTTCAATCTGCTCTACCAGTTGAGGTTCAGGCTTTTTATGGTTAGTGGTTTCAATTCAAGCCCACAGCTCTTCAAACAGGGCACACAATTAGGGAGTGCACACTGAGATCTCACAACATCTCCATGGTGTACCCACTTCTGCAGATGAAGATGCAAACAGAGGGACTGTCCTCGAGTGATGAAGCAGAAAGCTGGTGTTTGATGATGTTAAAAGCTTTGCTTCCAGTGCTCAGTGATGTTAGCACAGTCTATGAGCTGCAGCCATGGGAGACTTTTTGTGTGTGTGCTGTGGTACCTGAGGTAGCAACAATAGTCTGGAAGTGAACCCTGCGAGGCAGTTATTTTAATCCTTTAGATTTGCTAATCACACACAGCTATGTGAATTCGTTGGCAACAGGAATTAAAGTTTCTCAGTGGGAAATGCTAATCCCAAAAGTCAAAGTCCTTAATAACAAGCACTGTGGACTGCTGGGGTGAGCCTTTACAGACGACCGCTGCTGATGTTCCAAAGCGGCGGATCAAAACGGGGTGACTTCCTTGTCAGATTCAGATTACATTATTTGTGGCAACAATTATCTGTAAGCCCCATTGCCTGGTATCTTTTCAGAGATGCCAACAAGCTACAAAGAGCCAGAACTGGCAATCTCCTTTCCTCTTTCAGTGAACGAGCAACAACATTTCTGCATGTGCTAGGCAGGAAAAAAAAAACCAAACCAAAACAACAACCAAAAAAAAATACACCCCAAACCCAAGCCCCTTAGTCCCCAAAGGCCTGCTTACAAAAGCCCTAGGCAAAGCAGTTCTACCTGGTCCTGTAGAAGACAGAGAGGCCCCTAAAACATTGGCTTGAATGCCTAAAAAGAAAAGGTGACATGAGTTTAAAGTTCTCAATCTAACTCGCACACACAAAGCAGGCTGCTGGCGGGAGGACCAGCGAACGCTTGCGCACGCTCGGAGGGGAGCCCCACAGAAAACCGCTCTGCCGCTGGAACCGCTGCCATTTGCTTCCACCAGAGCCTTAGCAGTTTCCACCTTGCTCCCTCTCTATTCTGAGAGTGTAAAAATCCTCCATCTAAATTTAGAGGGAAAAGGAAGACAGATCTCTTTTGAGCGTTTCAGAGCTAAGCTTGCCAGACACATCAAGGGGCTCTCGGTTTCTAAATGTGCCTTTTCTGCCTCCATTACGTGTCTGGATAGAGTGGCAGCACAGGCCTAAGCCTATTTGGACCTCACCATCATTATAATTCATAGAAAGGATTATGAAATCAAATGACTAGGACTTTCTAGAATGCTAGGGATGTGACTTAAACCCACAGCTAGGTAGAGGTTTATTTCCCAGCGTGTCAAAATGCCTTTGGAATTGGAAAAGCATTTATCTGGAAATGCTGTTTCCAAAAATAGGGCACTTCAAGAGATCTCTGTGAATCACTGACAGGCTGCATCAGTGACAGGGCTCCTGCTCTCCTTACTGACCAGCCTCCCCTGAATAACCACCACCACAACACCCAGGTGAAACTGCTATCAGTGCGTTAGTGTCAATCACGGGCAGGCTGCAGCCAGAATGCACCCAGCGCACCCAGCAGGGCCTGTCACCAGGCACTGGGAAGATACTTTCCATCTCATGCATTATGCAGCTGAAAAAGGGGCAGAAATAAAGGACCAGGCAGATATTTGGAAGGAGGGTCTGATACAATCAACACAGGGTGAAAGTGGTTGGAACATCAAAATGTGCATAAGGTGATATTAATGGCTCGTTTGTGTTTAAGTGCAATGAAAATGTGCCAAGGAGAAGCACAGGAGGCTGTGGATGGGGGTTACTGGGTTGCCTTTTTCCATTCAGGAGGGTTTTTAATGATGAGAGAATGTTTACAAGCACTATAGACACACAGGAAGGATGAGAATGAAAGAAAGATGCTCAAAGCGGGACACACAAATGAAACCAGCTGTATAATCAGGCAGTTGAAGCTAACCCAACTAAAGCAAGGGTAAGAACTATTGGCAGTGAACCTCAACCAAGTGTGAATGTGGAAATAAAAAACCCTGGGTGATTTGATTCAGCTATTTTTGAAGCTTCTGTCAGAGCACAGATATAGAATGCCTGAAACACTACATTACTCTGTCTGGAGAAGAGAAGGCTCCAAGGAGACCTAATTGTGGCCTTCCAGTATCTGAAGGGGGCCTACAAGAGACCTGGGGAGGGACTTTTTGGGGTGTCAGGGAATGATAGGACTAGAGGGAATGGAGCAAAACTAGAAATGAGTAGATTCAGATTGGATGTTAGGAAGAAGTTCTTCCCCAATGAGGGTGGTGAGAGCCTGGCACAGGTTGCCCAGGGAGGTGGTGGAAGCCTCATCCCTGGAGGTTTTTAACACCAGGATGGATGTGGCTCTGGGTAACCTGCTGTAGTGTGAGGTGTCCCTGCCTGTGGCAGGGGTGTTGGAACTGGCTGATCCTTGAGGTCTCTTGCAGCCCTATGATTCTAAAATAGCAGGAGTTCCAGTTTAAGAGTCAAGGACTGCAAACCTAGGATCAAATCCAAAGCCTTTCCTGCACTCAAGCAACATTTCCAGTGAGAAGTATCTGCAGGATCAGATTCCTGCGCTGCAGAGCTCTGGCTAAACTTCAGGGCTTACATTTTAAATGTGGCTCCAACCCCCATCTCTAACTTTTCTTTTTTTCTGGTATCAATTTTACATGCAGGAGTGTTAAATCTGCAACTGCCTCTTCTGAAGCGCTCTCGTGCACGTACGTTGGCAGATTTAATTTTAGATGTTTCCCCAGGATGGATTATATACACTAGAAGGCAGATTTGCATGCACAGGTAATTTAGACATTAGGTAGAGATCAGGTAAGTTAAACATGAAATTTCCTCCTACAGACTGGAATTGCACATTGCTCTCATTTTCAGGAAGGAATTTAAGGAAGCTACAAAACACACCTCCCTTTAGGTGTTTGTGCTCGGCAGCCTGCTCGGAGCACACATTATTTACGATGAAATCTGCACAGGTTTAAGGCAGGCAGCAATCAGCTGTGCTAACACCCAACTGGGAGCACTGGTTAAATAGTAGTCTCATGGCAAAGGATATCTGTGCCCTAAACCTGTAGCAGATCATAAACTCAATTTGAAAGAGCAGTTTCGTGCTGGTGCAAAAAAAGGAGGGAGGGATTACAGATGGCACTGTGGTCTGTAATCCTTTTATTCTGCCTGAGGATGAGCAAGGCTCTGCTGCAGCACTGCACTGAAGATGGGTGCTAAAGGGACACGTAGGAAGGCAGAACAAGGAAGGTAAATCTAGGAAACATAGTCTACAAGCAAAGGCCAAAGGAAATGTGGAGCTTTAATCCAGTGAAAAGAAAACCAAACAGGCCTGGCAGGCCTTCAAATGGACAAAAGATGCCGCAGGGAAGCTGTTCCCCCTGTCTGCAAGGGCTGGGGAAAAAGCAATGGGGCACTTCATGTTGAACTATGGAGAAACTGTATGTTCCTAGAGGCTGCCCATCTGTCAAGCCAGCTGTGCAGGTAGGCTGGGAGATCTTGGTCACTAGAGAAGTCTTTAAACAGAAAGCAGGAGGGATAGGAGTTAAAGGCAGCACAGCACTGGTGGGGGAGGTCTCTCTGCTGGGCTCTGAAAGGCCAATTTACTACCACACTTCATCAATGCTCCCTTGGCAGACTGTAGCCTCAGAAGAGCTGAGAAATATTCCCACACACATTGGCAGCTTACTGCTTCTTACAGCTGCTATAAGGGCAAATCCCCCACTTAGAGCACACGCAGAGACAGCTTTACTTGCACTTTTTTATCACCTGCCATGGTGAAGCCAAACTCAGGGCAGGTTACTGCAGGAGCAGTGGGAATTCGCTGCAGTAAAGCTGAGGAGTGAGGACCAGCCACACCACTTTTACTTACAAAGCAAACATTGCTTGCCACAACAAAGTGGTACAACATCAAAAGATGCTCTGAATATTCTGCTTTGTGTGTAACACGAACACAGGGCCTTGAAAAATGTAGGGCTGGGCTCTCTAAGGGTTACTTGATCAAATTAATCACTGTTTGAGGAGAAAGTTCTTCACAGAAAGAATAATTGGCCGTTGGAATGTGCTGCCCAGGGAGGTGGTGGAGTCACCATCCCTGGAAGTGTTCAAAAAAAGATTGGACATGGAACTTGAAGCCATGGTTTAGTAAGTCATGAGGTGTTAGGTATCAGGTCATAGGTTGGACTTGATGATCCCTGAGGTCTTTTCCAACCTTCTTGATTCTATGACCTTTTCCTACCGCCATACAGACATTAGAGAAGACAGGTGCACTTAGGAGCCATACAGTGTGAGCGTCTGCTGGTATAGGCAGCCAGCAAACAGCTTGCAGTCCCCATGAGTAGAATAGAATAGAATAGAATAGAGTAGAATAGAATAGAATAGAATAGAACAGGACCAGAACCAGAACCAGAACTAGAAACAGAATTGAGTTAACCAGATTGGAAAAGACATTCGCGATCATCAAGTCCAACCTATCACCCAACACCATCTAATCAAATAAACCATGGCACCAAATGCCTCATCCAGTCTCCTCCTAAACACCTCCAGTGATGGTGACTCCACCACCTCCCTGGGCAGCACATTCCCATGGCCAATCTCTCTTTCTGGGAAGAACTTCTTCCTAACATCCAGCCTAAACCTCCCCTGGTGCAGCTTGAAGCTGTGTCCTCTAGTTCTGATGGAGGCATGTTATAAGCAAAAATCTCACTTCCCTTCTGGATTTTAATGATATTTTTCTCAAGTTACTGATTCATTATTCTTTTTGTCCAGTGCCTAGTGAGAGCCCCAGGTTCTTCTGAAAATTCCCATTCAGCAAGTGGACCTGTGCAGGCAAACCCCACCATGCATGGAAATATATGGAGCTATTTATGCATGCATGCGTGTGGTTATACAGAGGTATGCCTGTAAATAAAAGAATGTTTTATTCCTCTTCAGATGCCCCACAGATGGTGGAAATCTATTCAGCACAAGCTCCATTATTTCAGAAAATGCAAGCATAAATTTAGCTTAACACCTCTGAGAGAACCTCTCCCATGGAAAGAAACCCCTAGCTGAAACCACAACAAGTCAAACTGGTGTGAGATCACAGTATCACATGAAGGGAGTTGAAGGGGCTTCCTACATTGCACTCATGTCCTCAGTGCTCTGGCCAGGTCAGTGGAAAATACAAGCAAGATATTGGCCACTGAGTGCCCTTTTATACATTAACACTACACTAATTACTTCCAACACATGTATGAGTCTCTCTATTTCCAGAAACACTGCTCTGATCTGATATCATTCTTGATTAAATTTCATTCTGCAACCATTACCCAGCCCAGGAGAAAAACAAAACAAAACAAAACAACAAAACAAAACAACTCAACCCACACACAGTAAACATTTCCATTCCTTTTCCTGGTGAGGAGATAATAAAGCCTTGCTATGGGCTGCTGCAGTGGAAAATAGTGTTGCAAAAGAGGCATCTGTCATGAAATGCAAACCCTCCTGCAAAGCAATGAATTGCTGTCTGTGTTTTACAGCTTCAGCTAGGAGAGGAAACCAAAACTTCCAGACGTGGATGGGATGCTAACTTGCAGTGCACGCTGTCAACTGACGATGTATTAATATAAGTGCAATGTGACAGAGCTGGCAACGCTGTGCAAACCTGAGACAACATCACTAGGGGTGTAAATACAGAGTAACTCCTCTGAAAACCCTCAGGCATCAGCCTGGCCACAGACATGCACCAGGACAGGAACTCCCAATTCCAAATCCCTCTCCTCCCATCACAAAACCAAGCTCTATCCAAGGAGCTCAAATCCTAAGTAACTAACTTTTAGCTGTGGGTAAATTGAAGCATGCAAAATGATGGCCATCTTGCATGGTGACTTGGGAATAGAGGCCTCCTGGGCTTGTATTTCCACTTTAAAGCATGTTAAAGATCTTTATGGCCTTCTCTTTCAGCCACAGTAATGTCCTTTTCTATGTGTTGGAGGAAGTTTTCAGTGAGGTGCTGCTATACAAAACTCCCCTGACTATGGAAAGCACAAGGTAGCTAAAGAATTTGCTCTTTAAAATACTTTTGACTGTTTTCACCAGAACTGCAGGCACTCAACCTCATTACAGAATCTGATTTTACAGTTCTGGACTGTGACAGAACACAAGATAGGCTGAGGGCAAAACACCAGTGTAGAGGTTATCACCATGCTTATGGCTCAGCTCTGTAAAAGAAGGTACTCATGATCTACATCTCCATGTCTATAACAGAACTATTTAGAAGAGTTAGGGTTGGAAATGTTGGTTCCTACCAAGAAGAAATGCCACTAGAGCAGAGGACAAAGGGCTGAGAGGAAAAATCTGAAGGCAGAGGAGATTCACTCTAAGAGGCACAACTTTGAAGTCCAGAAACTGACACTAAAAATAAAGAGATGTAGGCCATATGGTCACATTTAAAGGTCTGCCAGCAGATCTATTTGAGAACCTGCCTTTCAGTACTGGTAACTCACTCAGCTGCATTTTGCTTCAGGACTGAAAGATTCATACAAGGTCCAGAGCATACAAATCTCTATACATATTGCTGCTCTTACTTTCACAACAGTTCAAATCAACTTAAGTCAAACCTCTCTGCACATAAGGGGCTGTAGCAATTTCTATCAGCTTTGGCTGAGAATTACACAGTCCTTAGCAGTTAAAGATTTTCATCTGCAATCATAATGAAGTATCCCATTTCTTATGAAACCTGAAACATGAAACTCAATAAAAATTCATCATATGTTCCTTCATGGATTCTCCTGCTTTCTTGCCTCACCACCCTATTGCACTCATACCCTAACTATTGTCCAGGGAAAGCAAAGCAAACAGAGCTTGGGTTTGCCAGATCAGGGCATTCTGTAACCAAACAGTGACACACACAGCCTGATGGGGGAAGCATTTACTGCGTGATGACTATTTATCTGGTACCTCTACCAGACTGATGCTCCAACCAGCAGAGCAGGTGCTTGATGTGGTACCTGGGAGACCATAAGCACAGCGCTAAGAATGAGGTCTCTGCACAATATGTTGGGTGCAGTACTAGGGAGACAGTTACATGATGTCTGCATCCTGAGCTCAGATCTCTGCTGAGGGCTTCTTTGGGTTGCTATCAACACAGAGGCTTGCCTGATGATACCTCTGGCTATTCTCTGCTGTGATATGGCGCACATCTGCCTCACTAAATCTTATTAAAGCACTTGCTCCTGCTACTGCTGAAGCTCATTGCAGCCTCAGGCTTGGGTGACCTCCAGAGGTTTGCCTCTTTACTTTTCCTGAGTCACTCCCCTGTTCCCTGAGAAAAATGTTCCACAGAAGCCATTACAAGACAGCAAAGAGGCTGCTTAATAACAGCCTCCCTTCCTCTGTAGCAGAGTAATCCTCAGCTGACTGCTTAAAGCAATCTTGTTGTGCAGTTGTGTAAAGGGGTCATGCAGGGCTCAGAAGTTGATTCATCTTCTGAAATACACAAATGTTGAATTAAAATAAAGCAGGGAACGTTCTGACCACAGACTGTCTCCTGGAAGAATTAAAAATTACAATGGCCAACTGGGGATTGAGTTCTTCAGGCAATGTGATACTGTGACTGGTTGCTTGTAAGGAAACCCAAACAGTGGAACAGTGCAGAGGGCACTTTCCTGAAGTTCACAGGAAAGAAGCAGGAGAGGAAAGGTTGTAGCAAGAAATGCAACCAGCTAGTAGCACCTACATTTTTTAAAGGGTCCCCTACCTTAATACTTAGTCAAGCTTCTCTTGAAATCTGACTTCTACAGATCAAATTCCATTCTTGGAGAACCAGTGTGATGTCTAGAGGGAAGGGAGTTACTTTGCATTCACAGCTATGTAGCTGGGCAATGGCAAGGCTCATTGTGGGGTCTTTAAGCTCCTCACACACTTAGCAAGTGGGGAATGCTCCCCTTTCAGTTATTTTCTGATAGGTCATCGAGAGGCACAGTTACTCCCAGAAGTGGCATGTAGGGACCCTCATGATGAGCTCCCCTGCCCTGATCTTCAGGTGCAAATCAGCTCACATGGTAAAGAAGTCAGCTTCTACTAAAATGGCAGACCATAAATGCATTCATCTCACTGCCCTGCTAAACATCTTCTGAATGTGTCCACAGGACAAAGTCACAAGATCAAGCCAAATTGAACTGTAGGAACAGGCAAAGGAGGAGGATGCCCTGGGTAGCAGCAAGGGCTATCAGAGCAGACAGGGCCCTTAGGACCATTTTGTCAGGGTCAGAGCCCTGGAAAGTCTGGCAGGTTGCTGGTTTTGGGGGAAAGCTCTAGGTCAGAGAGATGGCTGCTGCTTCTGGGAGATGGGGAGGGCAGAGCTGTTTATCTCAGCAGTAGCAGTTGCCTTCTACATCCCTCTCCAGCCCTCTGATGGCAGCGAAGGCATCCAACTCAATCCTCCAGGACTTTCTCCGCAGATCATTGATCCAGTCCTCCCCTCCTCCTGATCCTCAGACAACTATTATCATGGCAGAAACAGCTTGGCCCTGATTACTTTCCTGCCCCTCAATCTTTAGACAACAGATGGCTCTGGAAGTACTGACGTGTGAAGCATTTCCACGCGCCTTAACAACTGCCTTAATTATGCAGCATTGTCATTAGGACTGGACAGGTGATTTAGATCTGAAAATCTGAACCACTTTGTCATCCAGTGGTCTAGACTGACACTTGGAACCTGGCAACTGCAGGAGCAGGGATGTTTGCTGAGATAATGTCCAGTCCTTGTTGTCAGAAATGTTACATTTTCAAAACACTTACATCCATGGCTGAGAAATTCCCAACAATAACTTTCAGGGGTGAATTTCCCTGCTAAATAATGCTGGACAACTGTGAGAGGTGCAGCTGGGGACACTCTATGTGTCCACTGGCACCTGCAGGACTGCAGACCAGAACTGAGGTGTGTCTGTGGACAGGTGTGATGGCAAACCAGGGCAAACACAACCGTGCGAAACTGGGAAGATAAAACACAAGCTGCTGGAAAGACAAGGATAAATGGGATGGTAAACCAAACAATAATACTACTACTACTAAACAAGTGAGAAAAGAAAAGACTATAACCAAGCACAGATTACCACAGGGTAACAGCAAGAAGCATCACCATCCCCAGCCAAGTACTTACAAGTAATAGGAGTAGGAATAGGCATTTCTTCTAAACATCGGCAGCCAATCGGATGAAGAAGACAGCCAAAAGGAGTGGGGGGTGGGAAGAAAAAGAAAACCACATCATTAGATTTGTTTGAACTCTGGGATTATTATCCTTTTTTTTTCATATACAAAGTATTTGTGCACATGGTGGTGGTCAGTGAAGAGCAGGACTCTAGGAAGTGTCCTTAATGGTCAAAATCTTCAGGGCGGTAGCGAGGGTTATGCACACAGTGTGCACTTCACGCTGCGGGAGTGAACTCTGGTGCTAACAACAATGCAGCTAGCTGCTCAAAGGAGAAATAATCTGATTTACATGGGGGAGAAAAGCACAACATGCAACCCAGCTCACATTTCACAGAAGAATCTAAAGTCTATTTCCAGCAGCTTTAGTGAGCTGCTGTTCTCCCACACTTTTTCCACCAGCGAGGCTGAACTGGGGACGGGAAGTGCAGGCTGTGTTTCCACTTTTGCTACTGACTCGTGTCACCCTTCACCTCTGTCTTCCTTACTTTTGCCATCTCAGCAGAAAAGGGAACGAGACTTGACTTTGCCTGTGAAGTGCTTTGAGGTTTTTGACATGGGAAGAAATACGTAAGAGCTAAAGAAGGGTAAATAGGTAAGAGCTAAAGAAGGGTAAATAGGTAAGAGCTAAAGAAGGGTAAATAGGTAAGAGCTAAAGAAGGGTAAATAGGTAAGAGCTAAAGAAAGGTAAATAGGAAAGTGACAGAGTAAGCACACCACAATTTTGGAATACTTGGAGAGTGAGCAAATTGTGTAATGAGAAATGAAGCTTCAGCAAACTCTAAAAGGCAAAGAGTTCATTAGCAATTCAAGCATCACCACCTATTTATAGATGATCAGTGGGGTATGCTTCAGCTTTCAGCGTGGCTGGGATTAAACATCTTCTATCAGAGCTTTTCAACAACACTTTTCAGAACATGTGATGGTTTTGAGCAGTGCCACAAAACAAGATGTAGCAAGGAATTAAGAGGTGATGTCTTCCCTTTCATATCTGGCAAAGGTCTTCCTTGAAAACGCTGTTCCACAACAGCTCTAGCAGCACATTATTAAGGCAGAACAGCTCCCTGCTGAGGACAGGTTGAGAGATCTGAGACTCCTTAGCTTGGAGGAGAATAGAGGGTGACCTCATTCATGTTGATAAAGATGTGAAGGGTGAGTGCGGGGAGTAGACTCTGCTCAGTGATGTCCAATGATAGGAAAAGGGGCAAGAGGGCCAAGCTGGATCAGAGAAGCTGCCATGGGAACATAAGGAAAAACTTTTTCACTCTGAGGGTGTCAGAGCCCTGGAGCAGACTGCCCAGAGAGATTGTGGAGTCTCCTTCTCTGGAGACTGTCAAAACCTGCCTGGAAGTTTTGCTGTGTGACCTGCCCTATGTGAGCCTGCTCTGGCAGGGGGTTTGGACTGGATGATCTTTTGAGGTCCCTTCCAACCCCTAATATTCTGTGATTCTGTGATTCTAACAGATACAAGGCACAAGGGAGCCTTGAAAGCAGAGGCTATGGTCAAGCCAGGGAAAAACAATGAAACTCAAACTCCAGCCTATTCAAACCCTGTCCTTGAAGACAGTACATCTACTAGGAAGTGCTTAGGAGTATAAATGTAGGATTGCAGTATTCACTTTGATGGTTGCCCTGAACACAGCTTCCAGAAGCACATGAGACCATATTCAGTGCCGTCTCTCTGTGCACCATCATCCTTCTTGTTAAGCACACACTGGGGAAAGGAGAGTGACTTAGAGCTGTTCAAAAGGATCATTACTCTGAAATGACATGTTTTGCCTGCTGGTGGCCTGAACTATAAATCCCCAACTTCTTGCCAGCTCCCTGATATATGCCAAGTGATTTGAATGACACCACTTCCTAGGAACACCTCGGTGTGTTTTAATGTCATGCGATTATCTCCTGAAACCCGTAAGTCCTACAAGCCATAGCAATGTACAAGTTAAACACAGTGACAGCAACTGAGCTTCACTGTGATATTCCAAGCTCCTCTGAAGCTCCAAACAAAGAGAAAAAGTCTCCAGGATGTGTAAAATAAAAGCCCATGCAGCTGAGCCTCCTACATCCTCCGATGGGTTCCACGAAACCAACCCCTCTGGCAGACCAGTGCTAGGTTTCACACAGCACTATCAGCTTAATTGTTCTGCTGAACACAGAACCATGGAATGGTTTAGGTTGGAAGGGACCCCCAAAGGTCATCTAGTCCAACATCTTGCTGTGCTTCCTGCTCCTCTCATGTCTTGGCCGTCAGACATGAGACCACATGAGGCTCTTAGCCCTCACTAAAAAGCTGCATACTCAAGGCTGCAGAGGAGAGCTCAGAATGATTTATTCCATCAGGATTAGAATGTAAAGGAAGACAGCAAAAAGAAGGATTATAGTTTGGAATTGGACAGGCCATTTTGGCTCAAATCCTCTGAGAGCATGCAACCTGATTTAAGGACTCCTGAAGGAATATGTCAAATCTGTTAAAATTGGTCAGAGATAGGGATTACTAAAAACATGACCTGACCCCAGACTCTATTGCACAACCTGAAAACCCTGCCTGTTCTCCACCTTGATATGGACACAGAAGGGACACAGGTCCCTGGGTGTGCAAATGTCCCTTTGTTAATCTGTCCTGCTGCTTGGGAATGTTCTGCTCAAGAGGCTTCTGGGTTTTATTTAATCAGTTTAAGGTAACAACCTAAATCCTAATCCAGAATAGGGAGCTGAATTTTCATAGAAGGAACTAATCCTAAACCCTACCCAGCCCCAAATCTCCTTTTTTTGCTACCAACAGCAGTTTAAGGAACTTATTTACAGTGCACCCATGACAGGCTGTCTGATCCTATTTATTCAGTCTTACACTTAAAGGGGTCACACAAGCCTGGAAAGTGTCACATTCTTCACTCCAGGGAAATGCAAGTCACAATTACCCTGGAGTTAAAACTGTCCAGATGAAATCAGAACTGACCAAAGCCTAATCCTCTTTGGGGGCAAAGTCAAAGGGCATTTTCTCCAGAAAACAACTTTACAGACATTTGGGTTTTCTTGTTTCAGCTTGTTCTTACTAACTGCTCCTGTCCTCTCTACTCCACAGCAGAAACTTACCTTCTCTTGATGGTAAGCATGGCTCCCAAGAGGATAATGACAAACATCAGCAGACCAGCTATAACTCCAGCCATTTTCACCGTGCTGTCAACTTGTTTTTCTGGTTCCACTGCATTGGAATTCTGGGTGGAAGCTCCTTAAAAGATGGAGGGAGAGGAAGGAGGAGATAAAAAGAGAATTTGTAGAAGAGCTGTGCAGTGATTCACCTTAAAATAGTCATTTGAAAGCCTAACAACGTATCTACAATCAAACTGCAGCAGACAATTGTCCATCTAAACAAATCTGCCTGTAGTAAGGGCTAATGACAGGTAATTCAGAGCAGCCAGAGGGTGTAAAATCCCAGTGTAATGCAGCCAAGTCTGATGTTTCACCTGTATTGCGCTGTGGTGGGGAACTGACTCTTCTGAAGCACTCAGTGCACACCAAGAAGCAGGACTATTCCAATCAGTTGTAATTTTCATCTCCAACAGCTTAAGTGGAGGTGCAATCCTTACTCATTGAAATAAGGAATGGAAACATCTGCAGTAACCTCTCTCACAATGCTGCTTGCAGGAACTTTTTGTCTTCTAAAATCAGAAGACATTTGTATTTCTCCTTTATGCATATATATATATCTGATACATTTACACATGTAATACATGTACACATGTAATACATTTACACATGTAACAAGCACTCATCCCACACAGAGCACCCTCCACATCACCTAAAGTATTCCATGCAGCCCAGAGAGACAATATAAATCCTATCTGGAATTTCTGGGGTTGTAAGAGCAGAGCCTACCCACCTAATAATAGAACACGTTTAGGAGCATTATTTGGACAACATTTCTCCTTTTATTTCCTAGTACTTATCCATCTTTAAGGCTCTTTTGCCCCTGCAATAACTGAGGAACTTGCAGAATTCTGCCCTCTTCCCTGCTGCTTATTGCCTTACATTGTAGTGCTTATTATAGATCTTAGCTCTGTTGACTTCATTACTTGCTGCACAGAATTTTTTCCAGAGAGAGCTTAAACCACCCAAGCTTGATTTAGAAAGCCCCACAAGATTTGAATCGTGGCTACTCTAAAGACTAAAGAAGCCTTCTCTTCAGTATATTCCTGGGGTGCTTAATTATTCTTAGAAATATCACCATTGCACATGATGAAGTTAAATGAATTCATGTTACATGAGATCACAATCTTATCTTGGGCTTCACTTTCGCTGTTGGAATCATCAGCTCTTCCCCTGCATCTTAAACACAGCAGGAAAGGGAATCAAAGGTGAACAGCATGTGCTGTCATCAGAAGATGACCTGGGCTAGTGGAAGGTGTCCCTGCCCATGGCAGGGGGGTTGGAACTAGATGATCTTTAAGGTCCCTTCCAACCTACACCATTCTATGAAATCAGTTGCTTGGGGAGATGATATTCACAGAATGCCAGCTTGGTGGGGCTTGGAAGGGACCTCTGCAGATTACGTAGTTCAACCCCTCTCTGCTAAAGTAGGGTCTCCCAGAAAGGTTGCCCAGGATCACAATGCCCAGGTGGGTTTGAAATCTCCCCAGAGAAGGAAACTCCACCATCTTTCTGGGCAGCCTGCTGCAGGGCTCTGGCACCCTTACAGGAAAGCTTTTCTTCATATCTCAATTTATGTTCCTCACAAACATCCTGGGTTCCAGTTTGTGCCTGCTGCTCCTTGTCCTGTCACTGGGCACCGCTTGAAAAGTGTCTGGCTCCAGCCTTTTGCCCCCCACCCTTTAGCTCTTGCTGAGCATTGATCAGATCCCCTCTCAGGCTGTTCTTCTCCAGGCTCAACAGCCCCAGGGCTCTCAGCCTTCCCTCTTCACAGAGATGCTCCAGGCCCTTCAGCATCTTTGTATCCTCTGCTGGACTCTCTCCAGCAGTTCCCTGTCTCTTTTGAACTGGAGAGACCAGAAGTGGACCCAGTGCTCCAGCTGTGGCCTCACACTGTGCTGTCACCTCCATCCTCCAATCCACCAGATGGGTTTGATTATGCTGGGCTGTGGCTTGTTACTACAGGCAATGTGTGACCAGTGTGCTTTCATCTGATATTCCTCATCCCAAAGTAGCCTGCTGCAGTTCTGGAAGAGAATAAAAGCCTCTTATCCATCCTGACACCCACACACTGTGGTGACTGAAACACTTGAATCATCTGTGTTACTCTTTCCATCTATCTTGGCAAAGGCCAACAATTCCTTCAGGCCACTAGTCCAACCATTTGTAAGTTGTCTCAGCTAATAGCACCTAGGAATTGATAATATGACAGCATCAGTAAATTCCTGGGTCTTGGATCCTTAAAGCTGTCTGATGCAACATGACCACACAAGTCCCAAGCCATTCTGCCCTATTCTCTTTGTAGAAGCCCAAATCTGCCAGGGTTGCTCCTACTCCCACCAGCAGCTGAAGGCAAAGAGAATGTCTTTGCTGTGGCAGAAGGAGGTCTCTGAGCTGCTGCTGTGCAGCAGAAGGTGGCTTCTGCTGCTCCTGAGAGTAACACACTTCTAGGCTTCTGTTTTGTCTCTCCTTTATCAGTGTGCAGGCAGATCTGACATCCTCTGGGCACAGAAGCCCATAAAAGCTGCTCCAACAGCCTTTTCCTACAAATATCTGTAAATCCACTTGGAAAGCTCTGCACTATTGTACTTGAGGGGCCACCTTCTTCCTTCTCCATACCAATGTTTCTATACTGCTGACATTAAAAGGGAAAGGAAATAAACTGCAACCATATTTTCTAGTGATTACTTCCACCACATTTCCTGGAATAAATTGTTCCTTGTAACTGAAGCTGGATCCTGGAATAATGGGGTATAGAACAGGTCAGCAGTGTTATTACTGTGTGTATTTCAGCAGCGCCCAGAGCCCCTGCTACGGCCAGGACTCCATTACATATACTAACAAGAAGCAGGACAATTTTCTGCCCTAAGCTCCCTTTCTAAATAAGAAAGGCAGATGATAGAAGACAGAGCCAGAGAAGTGAGGACTGTAGGTCCTTGGACTCCCTGTCTGAACATTATCTGCCAGACCAGGCTCCTGCTTTCTGAGATACATTTAGGTGCTGTACAAGATGCACTTCCCCTGAGGCTTGCCCAGTGGCATCAGTCTGCCTTTCACAGGCATCACCCAGCACTCCAATTCACACTCACAGCTCAACATTTTAGTCCTTTCCCACCAACCTCATTTACTTTGCTTTCCCAAACCCCATCCCTGGAGATACTCAAGGTAAGGCTTGACAAGGCTTTGAGTAACCTGATCTGACCTTGAATCCTGTGTCCAGTTCTGAGCCCCTCAATTTAAGAAGGATATTGAGACTCTTGAATGTGTCCAAAGAAGGGCAACGAGGCTGGGGAGGGGTCTAGAGCACAGCCCTGTGAGAAGAGGCTGGGGGAGCTGGGGTTGCTTAGCCTGGAGAAGAGGAGGCTTAGGGGAGACCTTATTGCTCTCTACAACTATCTGAAGGGAGGTTGTAGCCAGGAGGGGGTTGGTCTCTTCTGCCATGCAACCAGCACCAGAACAAGAGGACACAGTCTCAAGCTGTGCCAGGGGAAGTTTAGGCTGGAGGTGAGGAGAAAGTTCTTCCCAGAGAGAGTTATTAGCCATTGGATGTGCTGCCCAGGGAGGTGGTGGAGTCCCCATCCCTGGAGGTGTTCGAGAGGGGATTGGATGTGGCACTTGGAGCCATGGTTTAATAGTCATGAGGTGTTGGGTGGCAGATTGGACTTGATGATCTCTGAGGCCCTTTCCAACCTTATTTGCTCTATGATTCTAATGGAGGATGTCCCTGCTCACTACAAGGAGGTTGGCCTAGATGACCTTCGGAGGTCCCTTCCACCCCAGAGCATTCTGCCATCTCTCCCCGATGCCGATGCGTTTGTGCATCACGAGGCCGCAAGTGAAGCAGCTCATCAAACCTGAAGGCAGGCTCCACTTGGGCTATTTCGTTGGTATAATTCAATTAAAAAACATATTAATTCCACCAAGAGTATCACAACAGATGACCTCACCACCTCCTCCAGCTGTTGAAGACTGCAAACAGCAGAGGCCTATGGCTGCAATGAGACATTTCCTTGTCTTTAAAAGTAATCCACAAGAACAGAAGGAAGGATGGGAACCAAAAGCTTTCAACCACATTCTAAGCCAAGAGAGCAGCAAAACAAAGCAGTTCTGGAGAGGCAGAGAGAGAAGACTAATATTTTTTTTTATGAGGGATTACCAGGCATCCAGGTTGAATCTGTAGGAGGATGAAGGTAAGCACACAGCGAGGAACCAAGATTAGCATTACTACACTGAATGGGAATTAAAAAATAGCACCAAGGGGATAATTGATTCTGGAGATTCCAGGCAAATCCACCACCAAGGCTCTGCTTTTCCCCTCCTCTTTTCCTTCCTCTCTCCTCAGAGCAGAAGCACTTCATTTGTGCTAAAGGCAGATAGGCAGCTCCCCCAGAATGAGAAAGGTTATTACAGGGACTTGAGAGAAGAGTTCAAAGAGCAGCTGTTGTGATGCCTACAAGTGATGCAATGGTTCAGAGGGTGACCTTGTGTTTCCATTTGAACTCTCCTCTTCTGCAGAGCTGTTTAGAAACAAGCTTGAAATTATTAAAATGGAAAACAAGCAGGATTCCCATTATCAGAAGTTCACATTTACAGATGTGACTTAGTTTTCGTGTGCTCCTAAACAGACACAGGGAGATCAATCTCCTGGCTGATAGAGGCATATCTTCACAGCATGTGACAATGCTATGGATGGAGAGGGAGCTCCTCACACCCCATGAACAACAGCTAATTAACCTTAGCACCAGCCAGCCCCCTCTAAGCAGTCACTCTGCTCTCATTATGCTTATCATTAAAAATCCACAGCCACACCAGCTGCAGAAGTTACAGAAGCAGTGAGCCCAGTCCAAAGGTGGGCATGTAACAAATACTGAGAGAAGGCCACTTCTAGAGCCTGGCTGGCCAAAGGTGCTCCAAGCACCACAGAGGTCAATGAAATCACAGAATGGTTTGGGTTGGAAGGGACCTTTACATTTCATCTAGACCAATCCCCCTGCAGTCAGCAGGGACATCTCCAGTCAGAGCAAGCTGCTTGGAGCCCTAAACAACCTGACCTGGAATAGTTCCAGGGATGGGGCATCTACTACCTCTCTGGACAATGTGAGCCAGTGTCTCACCACCCTCAATGTAAAACCTGTCTTCCTTCTTTCAAGTCTGACTCTCTCTCTTTTAGCTTCAAACCATCACCCTTTGTCCTGTCACAACAGGCCATGCTAGAAGGATTGTCCTCATCTTTCTGACAGACCCAGTATAAACCATGCCTGATAAGCCTTGGCCCTGGAGCTGGGTGAGCAGCATGCAAAGCAGGACACTCACCATCTTCCAGCAAAGAGGGAGTCAGCTGGGCAGGGCACTGGGGAGCCTGTGTGTACACTCTGTGTGTGCTGCACACAGGTCTGGGAAACTTTCTGTACTTTGTGAAGTTGAAGCAGCACTTCCAGACATGCCTTGAATGAAGATTTGCCTTCTCCTCTACAGTGATACTAGGAAGCAGTCTCTTTCACACCTACCTCTCTTGTGACATTGGCTTTCATATAGTTTTTTTACATGACCAGTACCTGGAAGAAACTGAGAAGCTAATGCATCAGTAACAGCTCTGGGTTTGAACACTGGCTCATTGAAACACCTATTTAAGGAAGAAGAGGCACAATGTACTTGTGATAGCCTTGGGTTGTTATGCTTTTGGAAGTGTTATTTAAGGTTATTGACAACGGTAATATCCATGAAGAACTTTTTAAGTGATGGACAGTGCCTGACTAGCAGCTGATACACCGAAGAGAGCATCTTCAGGTATCAGGAAATAGAGAAGACTACCCAAATAAGGTGGTGTAAGTGTATGAAAGTGAGGAACACTTAATGCTGCTGTCCTGTAAAACCCAGTGGCCCCTCTCCTGCTCCTCCCTCTGTGCTGCCCCCTCCTCTGCCCCATCTCTCAACCCCTGTGCAGACAGCTTCAAAGCACATTCAGACCATTCTTCCTGCCAAACACAGCACAGGCCCAAGGGCATCCTTTCACACCAGGCAGGTGCTGTAAGGGGACCACAAGCCCCCATAGCACTCCAGGTGAATCCATGCCTGGTTTGATTCCAGGAGGACTTGACTCCCCCAGTGATCATCAATGTTGTTCTGTTCTGAGGTGACCCAGCACACCCCAGCAGGGGATGCTCTGAACTACAGAGGTGATGTTTTCAGTCTACTCTTGCTAATCTATCCCACATTTTACCTTAAGCACTATGCCTTCTCCTTCCTACTACTTATATTAATTGGTGAGCCCAAGACAGTCTGTCAGTGACGCAGAGCTCTAGGGTAGATAACCTTCTCTAGGAACTGGGCTGAGGTTATCAGACTCAGGTCACTTGTGACCTCATCCTGTTTTGCACTGGGGTCCTCACTAATTCAAAGTTGGTTCATTATCTCCCTGGGTTAAGGAAGCCCCTAAAGTCAACCTTTTGAATCCCTTTAATTAATTCTGTTATTAACAATTAATTATGGTGCTACACAAACTTGTGCTAAAAAGATATAATCATTTTTTAGAAGGCAGAGATTGGTTCAAGGGAAAAAAAGAACCAAACACCAAGCCCAAACCCCAGGATTTTCCTGCATTCAACTTAAAAAGTGTGATTGCAACACTGAAATAAATAGCACAAACCAGAATAAACCTGTCAAAGGAATAACATCCCAGTGTGTATCAGGAGACAAAATGCATCAGCAAACAGATCTGAAGCGGGATTAGATCTGTTTGTAAAACACATTACCTGTCTACAGAACCAGAACATGGCTCCAAAAACAACAGAGCCCTTGCAAATGAATTTGAGGGAGGAAAACCTCCTTGTGAGGGGCTTGGAGCACAAGCCCTGTGAGGAGAGGCTAAGGGAGCTGGGGTTGCTTAGCCTGGAGAAGAGGAGGCTCAGAGGAGACCTTATTGCTCTCTACAACTACCTGAAGGGAGGTTGCAGCCAGGTGGGGGTTGGTTTGTTCTCCCAGGCAACCAGAACCAGAACAAGAGGACACAGCCTCAAGCTGCACCAGGGGAGGTTTAGGCTGGATTTTAGGAAGAAGTTCTTCATAGAAAGAGAGATTGGCCATTGGAATGTGCTGCCCAGGGAGGTGGTGGAGTCACCATCACTGGAGGTGTTTAGGAAGAGACTGGATGGGGTGCTTGGTGCCATGGCCTAGTTGATAAGATGGTGTTGGGTGATAGGTTGGACTCAATGATCTCAAAGGTCTTTTCCAACCTGGTCTGGTCTATTCTGTTCAAAGAGCAGTTTCCATATGCAACAAGCCTGTATGTGAGCAGTAGGAATTTTTTCCCCTTTTCATGTTCTACCAGGGTTTTTTGCAGTCTCCTCCCTGATCACCTTTCAGAGGCAGGTTCCTTTCTGAGGCTGCAGGATCACTAAGCACTCATCTCCCAGAAAGTTCCCTTTTTCAGTGCTGTAGCACTACAAAAAAGCAGGACCATTTCTCTCAATCTTAAAGGCACTTGAACTCCAGAGTAATCCTGGTACTTTTTTTTTTGCTCCTGTATCATTACAGCTGCCCTCATGTGTACTTAAAGTAATGCTTGGGTGAGGAAGTCCCAGCTCAATGGGAACATAACCATGCAGCATGGGGAGAGGAAGGTCGCTATCAGAAATGAATCCATCCTCAAGAGGAGAAACTAACTTTCCTTTGCCCTCCTTCTTGTCTTGCTCACACACAACTCTCATATCCCAAGAGGTTGTTCTGTGCACATCAGGGTAAAGTAGGAGGAATTCTGTCCACAAGCTGACAGGGTTTCCTCTCTATATTTAAATTTTGTGGAGTATTGATCCCATTGTCCCACAGGGGAATTTGGTGGCACAGACCTTCAGGTTCATTCTGATGGAAACTGCAAAACCCTGGGGAAGCTCTGAACCTCCCCACTAGTGATCTGTGAATGGGTTACACAGTGCTGCTGAGGCTTGATTGTCTCTGGCTCCAGCAGGAGTTTCTATACAGAGGCTTGGCAGAATCTGGTTTTTGTTTTCCTGTCATCATTTCCTCACCAGCAGGACTCAGCTGTCTAAGAGCGAGTGTAACAATCAGCCTCAGAAAATGCCACAGCTATTTAAATTCAGAAACACAAGGTCATCTCCATGCACGATCAGGGAGATACTCAGCCTCTGCAGAGGGCCAGCAAGGGATCCACGGGGCTCTTCAGTCGCACTCAAGTGCTGCTAGGGAGACTGAAGTGGTGTTTGGACCTCCAGATGACCCTCTGTACGTGAAGACCTTCACAAGGAGTGCGCCGTGTGAGGAGTGCCCCTCCCCTTGCACTGTAGTCAGAATAAATCTCTCCCATGCAAACCACAGATGAAACAAGAAGTCATGATGCTGCTGCTGCTCAGACTTCTGGAAGCCTGAACAGTTCTCCTTTTTCCTGGCCTGATAATCACCTGTGCTCAAGAGGCTGGGCGGGTTTCGCGTGGTGGCCTGTTGCCTACCTATTACTGCTAAGAACAAGCAAAATCGTTCCCAGGCAGCATGCACAAGGAGAAAAAAAAAACACACACGAAAGGAAACAAATAAAAATGTACCTCGTCATGATTATTAAAGTTCCATTCTTTCATTTGCAAGAACTCACATTTTCAAGAAAGAAGAAATGAGTATCAGGAGATAAGGAACCGTTAATGAGCCCTCTGCCTTGGTTTCAATTACACTGTGAAATTAATTTAATGCACTTTAAGAGCACGAGAGGTAATGGCTTCTCTTGGTAAGAGAGGTTGCCATTTGCTCTGATAAAGTGTCCATACAAATAGGTTGCTTAAAGACAGGGAGAACAAGTCAGTTAACTCAGAAAGAATGGGACAGATTAAAACGTGCCATCGAAGAAAGCGAAACGGCAAAAAGGAAGAAACAAACGGGCTGAATGCAAATTGCATGGCAGAGAGCTGGTAGATTGAGGTTCAATTAGAAACTTGGCTTTTAAAGAGGGTTTTATGCTAATGACATGCATCCAACTGAGATGAGATGGCTCCAGTCATCTAAAAGAGAGGAGGAGCCCAGGTGAGGAGAGATGCTGTGGCTGGAAGTGGTGGGACATCTAAGAGCAATGAATGTGAAAGCAAACACACATGGAGATACAAAAGGGTTGTGGACTGAAAACAGGCTGGGAAAGTGAGAAATGGCTACAGAGGCTGGACAAAGGCAGAGAGCTTTCTGATGGGCTGTCAAATGTCACCCAGCAAAGGCTGGTGAGGAGTCCTTGCCACTGGCATCAGCCAGCTCTTACATTGAGCCACTGGATGGAGGGAAATGAGCTCACCAGATGTGCTTGCTCAGTTAGGATAACAGAATCACAGACTTGTTTCAGTTGGAAAAGACCTTTAAGATCATTGAGTCCAACCAACAACCTAAGATTACCAAGGCCATCAAATCATGTCCTGAAGTGCCTTATCCACAAGTTTCTTGAACGCCTCCAGGGATGGTGACTCCGCTATCTCCCTGGGCAACCTATTCCAATGCCTGCCCAGTTGGGTAACTACTAGCTCTGCTTTGGAGGATGTGCTACTGGTGTCACAACCTTGTGCCTGACATGCTGACCCTCCCCTCCCCTTCCATTTAATAAGCCAATATGCAAAGATTTGAGAGCTCACTCTTTCTTTATCACAAGAATCAAGTTCATCTTGAACAGGAGCAGCAGGCAGAAACCTATGACTCGGAGAGATGGAGCAGCTCCTGCAGGTACTCACATCAAAAGGAGACCATCTGAGCAGTCTATTTCTTGCTAAAAAGGGAGGAGAGAAAACTGAGAAATCTCTAGAACTCCCTTTAATGGACTCCAACACTTTGTAAAGGGTTGTCTGCTTTCATTTGCTTGGCTTCGAGGCAACGGGACGCACAAAGCAAACTGCCTCCCAGCCTGCCGAAGTAGCAGCAGTGGAACAGCCTCATGTGTCTCTCAAGTAATTAAGGCTCCTCTGCTTCTGAACAGGTGCCTTGCAGCAACACCCAAAACGTGTTAGGATCCCCCAGTAACACTCTGCCTAACACATTTTATTGCCTAATTACTCCCACACTCGCATTTAGTGCCCTTGTTAACCCAGTACTTCAGGAGCGAACTTGCCTTGCTTAAACATGTCTCGATCCTAATCTTCCTGTCACTGGTGTAAATCAGAACTGATTTCACTACTGCTAATGGAGCTACTGCAGTGTCAAATGGCTGGGAATGGAAAAAAATCAAGTCTATATCCCAAAAAGAACATTTAGTCTGGCACCAGCAGTGTGTATTTATTTTCCTGCGTCAAAACAAAATATGCTTTCTCTCTGGTACCAACTCAACACAGAGCTTTTAAGCTGTCAATGCTCAGATTAGCCACAACTCCAAGAAAAAAGTGTTGTGGGTTGGTTTTTTTTCCCCCTGATTCTTATCAAAGACCCTACAGCAGAAAGCTTTGCTAGCAGCTCAAATGAGTGAGTTTGAGCCAGGCTACAGGTTTGCTCATTCTAGCCTCAGAAAGACAAGAATGCAAATCAAGGCAAGTACAGGGCAATGCCATTAAAGATAATCGATAACGAGCAGGCAGAAGACAGCACAGCCACAGCAGGTCATCTAGAACACCCCAGCTATCAGCCTGTGATCAGGTCACAATGTAATTACAGCTCTGTGAGTGTCTCTGTCCATTGCTGTGCAGCAGAGAGAGGGTAGGTGGCCAACCCCCTTCAGGCTGACATGAAGTGTCTGAGTGGGAATTCATTCTCAGGACCTGTGTTAATTTGAAACTAGGGGGAAGCTCCAAACCATGGAACTATACTGTTCAGCTCTTACAAATCTATGATTCCATGAAGCATGTATCAGTCAGAAAAGACCTGTAAGATCATTGAGTCCAACCACCAACATAAGACCACCATGTCCCAAAGGGCCATGACCACACATTTCTTGAGCACCTCCAGGGATGGTGACTCCACCACCTCCCTGGGCAGCCTGTTCCAATCCCTGACCACTCTTTCCACAAAGAAATTTTTCCTAATCTCCAACCTAAACCTCCCCTGGCACAATTCAGACCATTTCCTCTCATTCTATCACCTGATACTAGGGAGAAGAGAGCAACCCCCACACCACCCCAACCCCCTTTCAGGAATTTGTGAAGAACAATGAGGTCTTCCCTCAGCCTCTTCTTCTCCAGTCTAAACAATCCCAGTTCCCTCAGCTGCTCCTCATGAGACCTGCTCTCCAGACCCTTCAGCAGCTTTGCCCACAAGTCTCAGCAGTGGAACACACTGACTCAAGATTACAGATACACTTGTGATGCTACCTCGCCTATGACCTTCAGACAACACAGACCTTTGAAGAGCTAAAACTGCAGATCAATCAGCCACTGCTGCACGTACTCCAGCCTATCCTTGCTAATGGTCAGGCACTGAGAAATACAACTCTCTGATTCAGAGAGTGAGGACAAGAGAAAAACAGAAGGAAAGCCCCCAAAACCTTCCAGGATTTTCCCACTCCTCATAGAGAATTCTATTATCCATACAAGAATTCCATTTAGTCAGTGAGAGCAGACACTAGAACTGCCATCAGGTCTTGAGCTTTCCCATTCATTTCAATCAGGAAAAATCCTAAAGAATAAGATCACCAAAAAAAAACCCCAACAGTGGCTCTAGGTATCCACAGGCTCTAGATAGCCTCTCATCAAATTAACATTGGGAAGAGATCCTTTTTTTCAAAGGGAGACAACATTCATCAACAACAGAATGAGGGCAGATTATTGACTCTTCCTGGTGACCTAACAGGTCAGTGAAAATTAAATCAGTTTGTGGAAGTCAGCCCAAGGTCAAACACTGATGTGACACTTTTCTGAAGTACCCAAATCAGACAGTGCAAACCAAGAGGTCACTCAACAATGGGACTTTGCAAGCTCCATAGATTTGGGATGCTTTTTCCTTTGAAAAGTCACACAGCATATATCTTTCCTGCTAGCATGACAACATCCCTTCCACCAGCTTCAGAGTTAGGAACAGCTGAAGCACAAGAAGGTACAGGTTTCCAGAAATGAATGAATCCAGCTTCTCTGGTCTCATAAGAGACCTCTAGTCATGCTCTGGGGAAACCTTAGGGAGACTCATTTCATCCATACTGGTCTTACCCAGTACTGCTCTCTCTCTTTCTACCACCAGAAAGCCAAAATACAGTATTTGAAATGGTCACATCACTAATAGCTGGGAAAAGCTGAGCTGGAAGGAGGGGAGGCTGGGACACAGAGGATGTTGGTAACCCAGAGAAATGAATTAAATAGCAATGGTACAAGGAACTTTGAAAAAGGAAAGCAACGAGAGGACATGTGGAACACCAGAGCCACAGATGGAACGGGGAAAGGTGGAGAAATGGCTCATCCTCCTTGGCTTGCAGTGGTGACACAACTGCTTACAGCCCCACCAGTTTACCTATCAGGTCTCAGCAGCAAAACCAGTTGCAGAGATGGGAACTTCATGCAGCACCTGTCATCCCAGTGCATGGCTTTCTGTACCAGAGTGGAGGATGTCTCCCTAAGAAGATGGAAAGTCTTTTTCTGCTACTCAGCTATTGGCTGGGGCTTCTTTGAACCCTACAACTCCTCTGAATGTGCAGATGTAGAAGTGATCAAGAGAAAGCATCCAGAACTCATTAACTTCCTCTACTGCCACCAGAGAGGAGTGAGAGGAATGGGAAAAATGGGCTGATGCCTCAAACTCATGGGCTCCTGCCAATTTTGTCTTCCTCTCAAAAGACTCCACAGGCAGTAATGCAGTTATTTCACCTAAGAGGAAAGCAGCAAGAGCACAGGATGGAAACCCTAAGTTGTAGAAATGGAGAGCTACCTGTAGAAGGGCCTATGGCAATTATGCTATCACCTCCTTACAGCTCAGTTTGAGACTGCGACATGCGTTGGTGAAGTCTTTTTATAGCTACTCCTCTGGGTTACAAGCAAATTGGTTTCTGACACCTTTGCTGACAAAGTAGCTCCTGGGGTGATTTAGAAGTCCTTAGAAGAGTTGTTAAAAGCAGCTCTAAGCTCCAAGAAGTAAGCCAGACATTGTCAGTGCTGGTCCCTCAAGAGCTACACCTTGTGAAGCAACCTGGGGATCAGACCACTGCACCTTAACAATGGTTGTCTCAGTCTGGTTTATTTGACATATTAGTTTGGTCTAGTCTGAACTGACTAATAAAAACAAGTGAGGTGGTCTACTAGTTTGTTGAATTATAGCATGAAAATGATGTGATGTAAGGACTGAGCCCTGCTGTGATCAAGGTTAGGCTTTCACAAGATCTCCTCTTCTTTCTCTACTTTATCCAGTTGCAGAGAGGATGAATTTAAGGGGAAGTTAATGCTGCATTTTCAGTGATGTTCTGACAACAGACCTCAGGACAGGAAGGCTGTCAGCAGAGCAAGGAAAAGAAGGAACCACAGAGAGAGAGAGAGAGAGACCCCACCTTAAAAACCTATCAGAGTCCACACGTATTGTGGAGTGGTTCTGGAAATTGTTGTTCTGCCTTTGCAGTATTCCTTTAAAAAGATTAAAAAAAGAGGCTTGTTCTTTGAGCAGCAACTGTAATCAGGTTATGTCACCACTGCAGCTTTTACATTATGGGCACTGTGCTTTGTAGGAAAAAGAGAGCCACGTACCTTTTGTCGCCAGCCGGACACAGTTGATTTTTGTTTCCTGAAAAACAGAAAAAGAAGAAGGGAAAAAAAAAAAACAAGAAAGAAAGAAAAGAAGAAAAAAAAAAACACCATAAAGGCAACCATCAAGGTGTGCAATTGGTCTGTCTGCAATCAACACACAGCCCTTTTTAAAAGGGACGAAAGCAAATGAGCATTTTCCTTACACTTCACCCCTGAAAACACCGGCAGCAGCTTTAGTTGCGTCAACCACTCTGTACTAATGGACTTGCCTACGCTGCTGCTCTAACTGTTGAGAAGTTAAGAGTGACAAGCTGTTTTTCCAGACTCAGTGTGAGTGATGGGTCCCATGGAACTGCCTGATTAACTAATAGAATTTACCAGTGAAGTGACCTGCTCTGCAAGAGGCAGCAAGCCCTGGGTCAGAAGCAACGCACAGCTCTGCAGCTCGTTTTCATGCACCATTATGGCAAATTTTGCAAATTGGGTATTTATTTAAACACATGGCAAACAGTCATTGGAATATTTCAGCTCCCTGCTCCGTCTGGGAAGCAACCCAGCAGGCTGTACAGCTGGCTCTGCCAAACCGGCTTTTCAGACACAGCCCACATCAGCGCCTCGCTCATTGCGGAGCTGGGCTAAAACCCAACGCTTTTGTTCGGCCCACCTCAGAGCCTGCAGATCTGCACAAACAGCAGCTTGGATCCCAACAGCAATGTTGTGTTTGGCTTAACTAATAGCTCAAACCTTCTCAAGCCACCTCTGCTGAAAACACAGCCTCTCTGGTGTCCCCAGGGCCTCATTCTACAGCCCATATTGGCATGGGTTGCTTCTGCCCGGTGCACAACTGCTGTCCAAACCTTAACGTGTTGCTTTGGTTCCAAAGCTGACTTTGTCAGGCAGTAATCTGCTGCAGGGTTTTGGTGGCACTTTATCTCTACAGAATCTCATATATGTCTCAGGTGTACAGAATACTGCATAAATTACTGTCTGTGACAATGCCACATTAATATGGATGCTGCCTGTGCTCTGCGAGCCTCAGCCTGGCAAATGCACCACTGAGAATCCCATTCCAGCCTCAAACAGCAAGAGGAACACTGTGAAAGTCTGGATTTGGATAACATCTCTTCCACCCGTGACAGACCCTCCTTGGGCTGAGCAGAAACACACCACCCCATCATGCCTTTCTCCTCAGGTTGTCCCACAGGAGGTTTAGGTTGGACACGAAGAACAATTTCTTTACCAAAAGGGTTGTCAAGCCCTGGAAAAGGTGGCTCAGGGTAGCTGTGAAGTCCCCAGCAGTGGAGGGCTTGAAAAGCTGTGTAGATGTGGTGCTGAGGGATGTGGTTTGGTAGTGATCCAGCTGTGCTGGGTTAACAGTTGGACTTGATGGTCTGAAAGGTCTCTCCCCACCAAAACGATTCCATGATTCCTCACTGCTGCACATAGAAAGGGGACAACTGCAGGATCCACACTAGGAAACAGAGTGATTCCCTTGGGTCCCTTTCTGTGCATGCCTCAAGACACTGGTCAGCCATACTCTCTGGATATAAGCAACCCTGTGTGTAGTCTAGAAAGAGAGAGATACTCAGAAGGACAAACTGTCTCTTTGACTTCACCTTCAAATTCTCTTAAGGAACTCCTGGATCACCAGGGACACATCATGTCTGTTGAGGACATCCATACCCAGCTATACAGCTCCTCAAGGGGGACTGAAGCTCTGTTTATCCCAGTAAATCAGAGGCGTCTCTGCCTGGTGCACTCACTCCTCTGCCTCGAAATTCATCTGCCTTATCCAACCTTACAACCATCAGCACCACAAAGCCAATGCAGTTGTACAGCAGAACTCCCCATTCATCTCCGCCCTGAGCATAATCAGTTCCAATTGCAGCTACTCTGGAAATCCAAAAATCTTTATTGCTAGTGATGATTTATGAAGCAGGAACAACCCAGCTTTATTTTCAGACCACAGCCTTAGCACATAATGCTGGGAATCATAAGACAGAGCCTGATGTAGTTTATGACAAGATGACCTGGAAAACAAAATACAAAAGACCAAGACAGCAGCTTTGCAGCCTTGAAGTAGGTGGCCACTTGCTCCCACTGTGGTGAGGAACATTGTCTTGTGTATTTGTTGAGCTCTGCTAGCTTCGAAGTGTAACAAAAAATCTGGAGACATTAGTCAACAGGGGGAAAAAAAAAGATGAGGTGAGAAAAGAGAACCTGAGATCTTGTTAACGATGCTGTAACTGATCTCATTTGAGCATGTGCACATTCCAGCACATTACCCTCCCACGGGGTAATTGGAGAAGACAGGGTGCAGAGTGGTCTGTTTGCATCCACACCTACTAATTGCTGCATTTAGCACAGACAGCCATAGCCATTAGAAGCCCAGGATCTGGCACTGCCAAAAAGCAAGGGCAATCAATCACTGGAGGGGCAAGACATCTGGACTTCAGAGCTTCAAATTGCATCTTCTGAGAAAGAAAACATAAAAGAAACCTGCACAGGCAGCAGGCAGCCAGACACTGAGGAGGCTAAAGTCTAAAGACTTGAACTTAGTCCATATTCCTCATTAGGGCTGATTATTCCATTGATTTCCATCGATCACCTCAAACTGATCAACCCACTGCTCATTAATCGGGTGTCTCATAGAATGAGATCTCTTTAAATGACCACTATCAGGTTTTTTTCTTCATTGATGCTGAGAATTGTGAGGTCAAATAATTGTGAGGCTGGATGAACATTTCAACCAAGAAAACCAATAGCTAGACATTTTGAGATAATATTTTTTCCTCCAAAACCATTTTTCTCACCTCTGTTTTCTCAAGCATATTACTTTTGATTCAGCCAAGGTGCTTTCTAAAGTGAGAGCCTTCTCTTTAGCCACTAGTAAAGCAGGAAGAGACAGCATAGGTAGTTCCCAGTTATTCATCCAGATGGCTTAGAGCAATTACCAGAAAAATAATGAAATAAAGAGATGATTCAGAAAGTGTTAGAAAATCAAACACAATTTTAGTCTCTTGTGATGTTTCTGAATGTTCCTTCCCGTGCTGTGACACCTAACTCCCATCCTATGGTCACAGCATCACAGAGTTGTTCTGGTTGGTAGAGACCTTTAAGATCGCAGAGCAACTGCCAGGTCACCACTAAGCTACGTCGCTCAGCACCACATCTACACAGCTGGGTAGGTGGTTGCTGGGATGGTGACTCCACCACTTCCCTGGGAAGCCTGTGCCACAGCTTGGCAACCCTTTCAGTGAAGAAGTTTCTTCCTTTTGTCCTCATTAAATCTCCCCTGGTGCAACTCTTTCCTATGACTTGTTCCTTGGAGGAACAGATCAGTCTTGTGGAAGATCTACAAGGCTTTATGTGTGCATAACAACCTTAATGATGACCCAGACCCAGTTCAGCATAAGATATCTGTTAAGTTTTACAGCTGAAGTCACAGGAATAAGTTCATCTCAGGGCCCAGCAGCACTACTGCTTCAACTCTGTTTCACTGCCAGGTTAAGGCAGACAGCCAAACACTACCAGAAAAATGTGGGCATATTTTAACCAAAACCCTGGAACAGGAAAACACCACAGCTCTTGATCCAACCTTCACTTCCCAACACACTTTCACATCCAGAAAGCTTGCTGCCTGTTAAGGCCATCTACATGTTTACTAGAACACATTTGCATAAGTTTGTTTGCTGGAGCTTCCTTCCCCATGAATAAAACATGATCACGGTGTTTCCTTGCTCAAGGCTGAGCCCTGACTGAATTTCTAAGTTCCTGTACCATGGACACAGATCATATGAGGCCTGAGTTTGAGAGAGCTGGCAGACTCTTCTGGAGGGCAGGACCTACACTTGGAATCAGCTGGAGGCTCTCTGAAGAGGACAGAGTGTGCCGAGGAGCTGGGTAAACCCTGCTTGCCAACACCCCCGGAGCCTGGTTTAGCTCCCTCTGAATCTTCAGCCTGGTTTGAAACACTCTTTTAATAGAGTTTGTTTGTTTCTCTTTTTTGAGGCAAGGGAGCTGGTGCTGTCTACTCATCACTTGGGCTCCTAAACATACATTTCACTGCAGTACACCGGATGAGAACCAGAGATATTCTGCCTCTGTCTCTTCTCTGTGTGGATGGGAACAGTTTTACTTAGAAGAGGGCTTTGAGGGCAGTAGGACATATGTTCATGTGACAGCTGCATCTTCACAACCTAAAGGGGCAAGGGACTTTTTTTCTTTTCCTTCTCTTTTAACATGACAGCTCACTGTTTACAGACTACAAACAACAACAAAAGAAGTGGAGCTTTTTCCTCCATCTGTTTTCACATGCACAGTTTCTTCTTGCCTTTGCTAGTATTGTGCCTTTACATCAGTTGAAGTGTTCTTGCCTTGCCTGAACAGCCACCTGCCCACACCAGTGAGACCTCCTGTCCTCAGATACACAATTTGTGGTTGCCCTTCAGGTCCACAAAGTCTAGGCCAAGGTCACAGAATCACAAAAAGGTGTCAGTCTCAAGGGACCTGCAGAGATTACCTAGTCCAACCCTCCTGCTAAAGCAGGGGTGCCCACAGCAGCTTGCCCAGGATCACAACATCCAGGTGGGTTTGGAATCTCTCCAGAGAAGAAGACTCCACAACCTGTCTGGGCAGCCTGCCCCAGGGCTCCAAAACCATAGAATCAATAAGGTTGGAAAAGACCTCAAAGATCATCAAGTCCAACCTGCCACCCAACACTTCATGACTACTAAATCATGGCACCCAGTGCCATGTCCAATCCCCTCTTGAACACCTCCAGGGATGGGGACTCCACCACCTCCCTGGGCAGCACATTCCAAGGGCTAACAACTCTTTCTGTGAAGAACTTTCTCCTCACCTCAAGCCTAAACTTCCCCTGGCACAGCTTGAGACTGTGTCCTCTTGTTCTGGTGCTGGTTGCCTGGAGAAGAGACCAACCCCCTCCTGGCTACAACCTCCCTTCAGGTAGCTGTAGACACCAATAAGGTCTCCTCTGAGCCTTCTCTTCTCCAGGCTAAAAAATCCCTCACAACAAGGATTCCTTCACAATCAGATGGAACCCCCTGGCTTCCAGTTTGTGCCCACTGCCCCTTGCCCTGTCACCATGCACCACTGAAAAGAGCCTGTGCCTATCCTTTTGTCTCCCTCCATTTATCTCTTGCTGAGCACTGATCAGATCCCCTCTGGGGCTGCTCTTCTCCAAGCTCAACAGCCCCAGGGCTCTCAGCCTTTCCTCCTCACTGAGATGCTCCAGGCTCCTAAACACCTTTGTAGCCTATCCTGGACTGTTGTCACTATTTCTCTGTCTCTTTTGAATTGGGAAGCACAGAACTGATCCTAGCAATCCAGATGTGGCCTCACTATGGCAAAGGTGGAGGATAATGTCCCTCAACCCATTAGGTCATGCTCTTCTTAATGCACCAGATGTGGAAACAAGGGCTTATAAAGAGTCAACTGCTTCCACAGCTGCTTTCTGCCATAGCAGCTCCAACATGAGATTACAAAGGAGTAAACATAAGCAAACAGAACTGCACACCCAAAATCCTACTGAACACAGAGCTCCTCAAAGCTGTTTAATAGTTCACAGAAGCAATGCAGGCAGCCTCAGTGCCACTTCATTTTTCAGAGCATGGCTTGTGCTGAAGTACCTCACTGTTTTTTTTTTCCATGGGCCATATCCAGAGGGATGAATGCCACCTCTCTGCTGGCAGCTCTATCCACACCTCCAAAATGTTCCAGAAGAAGAATGTTGTGTGCTGCGAGTAGACCTGTCAGCATCTGAAAATCCAGCTTGAAGTCCCCTGATAATAATGAACTGCCCGATTGTGCATGTAGTACAAGTCATTAGAGAGGAAAGAAATCAATAAAAATCTCTGTAGAGTCTATCATTCCCTCAAAAATAATATTCCCATTGATTCCCATGGTGCTGCTTTTCACAGTTCTGGCCTGAAAACATCATTCACCTGTTGGAGCACCAGGCTGCAGGAGCAGCTGGCAGCATCCCCCGGCATCTCCAGCTGCCTTACAAAGGCTCCTGCCTCATCTCCCATTTAGAGGAGAAGTGGCCAAGAGTTATTGATTGCCAGTGTGCAGATACCGATTTCATTTTAGCTCAGTGAGGTAAAGTCCAACTCCAGGAAGGATTTTTGGGAAGCTCCAGTTTCTGAGCTGCTCAAAAGTTTCAGGATTCAGGCAGGTTTCACACAGCAGCCAAAGGCTTCTCTGCCTTTCACTTTGTTGCTGGATCGTGAACCAGAGACTGTCACCTACAACGATCCAGACAAAGAACCTGGGAACAATAAAACCTGCACCATCTAGCTCTGATTATTAAGTCAGGATAAGGAAAGAGGGTAAGGAGTAACACGGTGTTGTCACCCTGGCTTCACCTTTCAGAGACACAAATGCTGCAAGGGCTGCTCTTTTAAAGGGGCTGAGCTCGGGGAAGTTTTGCAGACAAGGAAAACTTCATGCTCTATCAGGCAGCCATCTGTAGCAGGTGGCACCAGGACAACCAGCAAACATCCATTAACTAGCTGGATGGCTGTGACAAGGTGTGTGGGGATCCTGCCAGAGCAGAGCCAAGCCAGCTGACCATTCCTCTTCCCTTGTCGCTTCTTGCGCTAGCTCTTTCTAACAATTCAACAGTAACTAACTTCTCACCTTCACAGCTACACAGCTCACAGCTTCTCTTTCCTTATTCTCTCTCTCCCCCCTGCCCCCCCACACTTCTTGCTTCCAATTTTGACACATTTCAGCTCAGCATCTGGCTTTAACCAATCCCTAGGAGAGGAATTCACACTATTTGGAAGCGTTTTGTCTAACAAAGCTGAACACTGCTCTGTTTCACACATGTTCTCTTTAGACCCCTGTCTGGAAGCAACATCAGGGTGACCAAAGTCGCTGTCAGTGGCCCAGGCAAAGAACCCAGCGGGCGAGAGGGATTCATTCAAACTCCCAAACAACAAGCACCCCGCTGCACAAAGGCAGGCAGAAAGCTCCGATCTGATTTTGCAGCAATCTGCCACTCTTGTTTTGCATCCAGCTGTTAATTACGTTCCTTTCACTGTAACAATCATGGCTAATGGCTGCAGAGCAGACGAGAACACCAAATAAGCACCAAGCCTCCACGTACAGAGGAGCTGAGACAATGCCGAGCTCCTACAGCACTTCTCCCTCCTCCTAATCAAGGTTTTTGACCAAACACAGAATGTTTCTTCAAATCAAGCTGTCCCCAGAGTCCTGCATTTCCAAAGGAAGATGTCCTGGTTCACCGCACCAAGGTTTCTCTTTGCCGGTTCCAGGTGTGGAGAGAAGCTTCATCATTCCACAACTGTCAGTGATTAATGAAACCATAGAGAACCCTAATTAAAAAATGAGTGGCAATGTTCTGTTAAGTTTTCCAGGTGCAAGGGAACATAAGGCTGTATTTTAATTGTGCTAAATCGCTGTCCCAGATTTGCTGCAGAGGTTCAACACTACCAGAAACTCCACACTGCAGCCATAACTATTAGTAGGCTTTATGAAGAGCAGCCAGAGCTGCCAGGCTTAGAGACTTAAGGGGCAGCTCAGAACTTTTAAACACAAACTACACCTGTGAACAGTGCTGGGAATGGAACACAACCTATCTTTGCAGACTTAAAAGGCTGGATGCAAATCAGACATGAATGTAGAAGCGTCACACAGCTACTCCACTGAAGATCCATAGTCCACTTCAGACATCTCCTCTATGCTTTTTTCCCCCCACAGTACTGCACTTTGAGGATATAAACAAATACTGCACCAGTCCTTCTGAGGAGTGGTTGAGGGAACTGGGGTTGTTTAGCCTGGAGGCTTAAGAGAGACCTTCTGGCTCTCTACAGCTCTGTGAAAGGGGGCCGGAGTCAAGCAGAGGTTAGTTGCTTCTACCTAGTAACAAGTGATAGAACAAGAGGAAATGGCCTCAGGTTGCACCAGGGGAGGTTTAGGTTGGACATTAGAAGAAACTTCTTGACTGAAAAGGTTTTCAAAGGCTGGAACAGGCTGCCCAGGGAGGTGGCTGAATCCCCATCCCTGGAGGTCTTTAAAAGAGGCAGATGTGATGCTGAGGGACACGAGTTAGCAGCAGATTTAGCAGAGTTAAGGAATGGTTGGACTCAAAGGTATTTTCCAACTAAATTCTATGATTCTATGATCTTTTTCTGAGTCCTTATCAACTCCTATGTAGAGTGTGATGCAACTTGCCAGCTACAGAGATCCAGAAGCCACGTCATGCTCCATCAATCCCAACTGCCATGGGAAGCCTGAATTTCCATTCATAGAACCCATTTATGGCATATTATATTGTACTTAAGCAAATAAAACTTTTTCCTCCCTGGGGACCCATTCACTAGCAATTAACTATCACACAAGGGGGAACTAACTAGACACAGAGAGCCATATGCATCTATTTCACAATTTGCCTTTATCAAGGCAAATCCAAAATGGAATTAATTGAGCAGCCGTGGAAGGAAGCTATCGACGAGAAAGGAAACCAAGGTGACAAAACATCACAGTAGTGAAGAGATTTGTGCTTGCCAGCCACACAGCAGTCAGTCTGCAGGCAAATGGTGAGAAATGAAGGTAGTTAACCACCAAGATATGTTGTGAACATTGATTGGCATTGCCAGCCTGGTAAAGAACGCTCAGTGCTCTGACGTGCGGATGTGGTTTGGGTATAAGAGTGCACTTAGTCTGCACTATCCCAAGTGCAGACCAAAGCCTACACCACTCACCTTTGATTGATTTTCTAATTTTGCTCTTTCAGAGGTGATGCCTTGGAGAATTTGTCTTTGTTACAGTTATATTCATGAAAGCAGTGGCAAAGATGCTAATAACGGACTTGGCCGCCCAGCTCCTTGATGTCATCTTAATGCTCTGAGCCTTCATGAGGGTGGAGTGTCAAATTGTGCCATGTTATGGGAGAATGAAAAACAGCCAGAGAAGTCAAAGGGGAGGAAGTTAAATGACTACTTAGCCTGGATCTGGCCTGTACCTTTTTAGCTGAACTCACTGAAACAGGAGAGTTGGAAGAGAAGGGCACAAACTACCCTAGGCTGGAATAGAAGAATTAAAGAGAGCTTCCCTTTTCCTGCCACAGACCTCTTGGAGCATTTTCTGTGTGTTATTTGAATCTGGGAATAGGGCAGAGTGTTTCCTGGGCAGTCTCCATTTCAAACTTACTATCAGAGTAAGTATATGCAAAAGTACAGACCCAGGTACTCAAAAGGTGTAAGACAGACCTGCACCTGATCCCCCCTGCAGCATGATTTACCCGAGCTGAAAATCCCAGCCATAAGTGCAACACTATGGTGTGATAAATTGGAAGCCCCAAGGTAATCCAACTTCATAGCTTTTGGAAGTTCTCATCTCATAACTTCTCCAAAAACATGAGCACTGTGAGCTGGAGACTTTGAAGATATTGCAGTTCTCTCTTTTAAAAGCACAATAGCCCTTACTCTGAGTCAGGCATATGCAAGGGAAAAACACATCACCCAGATGCTAAGAAATTCATTCTTAAATTACAGTTTAACATGTGCTGTTACAGAGGCTGGCTTCCCAACAGGTTTCTCACTGGATCTAAGCATCAGAGAGAGACCTGAATGAAGGACAAGTAATGGCTTGCCTAATTTTCATCAAATTTCTGTAGGAGGCTAATGATAAGGAGGAGTTAAACTGGCATCCAGTGGAGAAAGAAGGGGAAAGATAAGGAGGACAGACAAGAGATGGTCGTATGTACAAGCCCAGCTCCATTTTCTCTGCACTTACTCCATTTGCCTTGCTAAGAGCCTGGAAGTATATGCTGTAGCTTTTCAGGGGAGACAGGGGAGCATTCCAGTAGCCGTTGTAGGTTTTGTTGTCACCCACTGTGAATGGCTGTGTGACAGGCAGGTTGATAGGCTTCAGCTCAGCTGCAAAGTAGTGTGGGGAGTCGAGACTGGAAGCATTCTTGTAGCTCACTGGGACAGAGAAGCATTCAATGATGTCTGCAGCTCTCCGTGCTTTCTGCAGCTTCTCCTCCTTCACAACAAGTTGATAGACACTGGGAGGGAGAGAGGAAGGTAAGATTAGAACCCCAAGAGCCTTTAGTATCAGCAAAGCAAGAAACACACAGCTTAGGGCACCACAGCAAGCAGTTTTTGGCACACCAGTGGCAGTGGCCAATGGAAGTTACTGTGTGGGTAAGACGCTGGTCACTTGCTACTGATTTAATCAAGCTGCAGCTTGGTGAAAGTCAGGACAGATTTCAATCATGTCACTCTTTGAGAAGAGGAGTAATTAATAAAAAATCCAGCCTATAAGGGATTCTTAATGCACTGAGTGTTAGGAAGCAGATGCTGCCTTCTTCAGCCACCAGCCACCAAGCTGAAACGTGAACTTGAAACATGAACTGCTTGCTTGGGCCAAATGGCCCCTGCAGTAGGGTCTTAGCAGGGGGCAACGTTGTCAGATCCCTTTGGAAAGCTTTTCAGAGTGCATGAACCAGTTTAGATAAAAAAGATTCTCACATCTTCTGAGAACCTAACTTTTTTTTTGGCCCTCCCTTACATCTCTTTTTGGGACACATCCTGGGATGCAGTGTTCTCTATCATAAACTCCCGGTGGGAAGTCTCCTCCTACCTTCCCTCACTAAAAGGCTGGCCTGCATACTGAGCAGGTGGCTTTATAGCTCTTCCAACTCACTTTTGTTTGAGGGAACAGCAACAAACTCTTTGCTTTCTCTCCAGCTCTATGAAATGTTAATCCTTTTCGATTCCTGCTAAGCTTTTGGCCTCCATGATAGGCAATAGCAATCTTGTTATTTCTAGCTTACTATTTCAGGCACAGAGAGGTTGCAAAGCATTCAAATGCACTCTGCTTATTTATTTTTCCCTCAGGCAGTTAACAAAGCCCTCAAGCTCAATGCTGCTCCAGCCGAGGCAGGTTTACTGTCTGCTTAACACCACTCACCCATGCGACAAAGAAAGACAGGGCTGCAGTCATCTTGCTGTTTGTCAGGACGGTCACAAGTGCTGCCCTCCCCTGTCTGCCCGAGCCTGCTCCTTTGTTTGGTGAGACAGGGGAGATCGATTAAAAGATTGGGAACGGCCAGCAGTGGATCAGGCTCATTGCTGCAGAAAGATTGGTCTGAAGAATTTCTAGCATAGCAATAGCTCATCAATGCCCCTGGGGGGAGCAAAGTTCTGGCACCTTCAGGGAGCAGGAGTGAGACAAAACCCAGCTCCTGCTTCTTGTGGCAGGTCCACAGATACCTGGCATGCCCAAGAGGTGCTGAGTGGAGCACTTGGAAATCATTTGGCTCCCACTGGTAGACACAAACCCAACTAACCTATAAGCAATGTACTGAAGCTGTCCTTATGCAGGTTGCTACCAGCATTAGCTAATGCAGCAGGAGCACCCACATAACACATGGACACATTGTCCTGTCAGCATTTGGAAACTTTCCTCAATCCTGCAGGTCACTGGAGGCTTTCATAAGATATTTCAGACCTTCTCTGATATTAGTCTTGTGGGTTTTTAAAAGGATGAACAGGTGAGACCCTGGCCCAGGTTGCTCAGAGAGGTGACAGATGCCCCATCCTTGGAACCATTCCAGGTCAGGTTGGATGGGGCTCTGAGCATCCTCATCTAGTTGAGGATGTCTCTGCTGACTGTAGGGACCTTGGAAAAGATCACCTCCTTTAAAGGTCCCTTAAAGGTCCCTTCCAACCTGAACTATTTCTGATTCCCAGCAACCTTCCAGCTCCTGTCACTGAGGATGCAGTGGGAGCTCTAAGCAAACGCCCATTTAACATAAACCCTCTCCTCAGTTTAGCAATGGAAACTTTCAGTTTGCCATTTTAGACATTGTTTACTTACAGACTATCTGCAGATTCTTCTCCTGACCCTTCTCTCTGACAATAATGATCCACACTCCTGGGAAAGGCTGCAATTCTGTCAGCAATGTGTAAAATTGTAGATGACATTTTCATGGGCATTTGCCACGTGCCTTTTGAGCTACAAATGCTTGGTTTCTGTTTTATCTAGTCCTAAACACAGGTGTTTCCTGGTTATGTACAAATATGTAGTCACCTCCTTTCAACCAACACAGAGGCCAAGGGTTTGTTTCCTTGACAAACAACTGTTCTGGGTTTTGCCTTCTGGTATTTTGATCCCAAGCAGCTTGACTTCTCTAGATCCTCCAGAAGTGCAGGACTCACAGGTCACCCCTAGCTAGAACACAGACTGCTGCAGTCTTTCTTCTTTCTTTGCTGTCACATCTTTGTTTTTTAGGTTATGCTCTTTTCCTCATGTTTTGCTCTTGCCTTGGAGCTTTCTGACTGCCTCAGGGCATTTCAAACATCAACTTCTCTGCATTAACCAATGAAGTGCTGCAAGGCACATCAAGAGCTTCCACACCTGCTCCTATCGGTGCTAAGATGATCTCACAACCGTTTGCCTTTTCATTGAAGCAAGAAGCCAACAATGCTACATCCAAGCAAAATCAGTGAGGGAATTCTGAGTAGCAAGTGTACAATTACCCACCCTAGAGTTTGGCCAAACCATCTGCATCACTACAACAATTCTCAATGAGTAAAAGTAATTCAACTCCCATCAGAAGGTGGTGACTTTCCATGGTACCTTCTGACCCCCAAGACTGCAGTTAAGCATTAACTCCAAATAAATTCAGTGAGCAGGATCTGCCCTTCTGGTATCCACAAGCCCTTCAGCTGCAATCACAGCTCTGTGTTGGTGCTCAGCAGGGTCAACCATTTGCAACTGGTTATGACTGAGAGTTTTGTAATGCACAGCAGCCTAATTACAACCAGGGGAAAGGAAGCAGTAGTTTTCCAAAGAGAAGTGAGCAACAGAAATAAGGAGGAAATGTCCAAGCTCCCATTCTGGCTACCAGGTAGGCAGTAACAGGGATCTTCTGGGGCTCTCCCTGTGTCATGCTTCAAAGCCACTGCTTCCAGCCATCAGCAGCAAACAGCACTTTTGTAGCAGGAATCAATGCATCAGCCACAAATGCCCAGAAAAAGAAACATTCAGTGTCCTGGATTAAAATTATATTGCAAGAAACCAACAAAAGCAGAGCACTCAAACTCCCAGCACTATGCAACAGCTTCCATCCCAATAAACTGGGAGGCCATACAGTAAAGCTAACAACCACACTGCCGTGTCTAATATTCAGCCATGCCTGCAGACACTGCAAACAAATCCACACCGTGCATGCTGTAGGACAGCAGCAGCAGGGTTCTGGCATTCCTGCTGCTGAGCTGCTCCACCCCACCCCACCACAGCCAAGTGGCCTTGCTGCCCCCACAAAGGGCAGGAAAGGACAAGCTTTCAACCATCCCTAACCTCTGCTCTGCAGAGAGCTTCCTAGGGATCCTTACAAACCTGTGCCACCAACCAAATGCCTGCCTTCCCGGAAGGCTGGAGACCTGACTGTTGTCACTTGTAGCAGAACAGGAGGCCAGAACTGGGCTCCTTGAGAGATTGTACAGGTCTTAAGATAAATCCACATTACTTTAATAGAAGCTTTTGAGAGTTTTTGACAGCTCCATTCTAAATCCCTGATAAAAGCAGCAGCAGTAATGGCTGCACAGCACAAATGTTGTCCACAGAAGAAGAAGATGTGCTCTTATCATCATCTACAAGGTAATCTGTTAAATGATGAGTTCTCCATTCAGTGTGGAAGCACAAGAGTGGTTAATCAATGTTCCAAATCGCAGCCCATTTCTGGGTGACTGAGATCTCTCTGAGTGCTGCTAGATTTCTCCTTCCCCTCCTCTTGGTTTTGTTCCCAGCTGCTTGCAGCACAATTTAAGGATAGATGGAGGAAGCACCTTCTCCAGCAATCTAGCCATGTATCTAGACCAAACTCAAGTGCTGGATGTAGAAAGTGCATGAATGTGGCCAGCAGGTGGAGGGAGGGGATTCTGCCTTCCTCCTCTGCTCTTCTGAGACCCCACTTGCAGTGCCGGGGCCAGCTCTGGAGTCCTCAGCAAAGCAGAAACAGGGACCTGTTGGAGCAATGCCAGAGGAGGCTACAGCAATGCTGGGAGGGCTGGAAGCCCTCTGCTGTGAAGCCAACCTGAGAGAGCTGGGCTTGTTCAGCCTGGAGAAGAGAAGGCTCCAGGGAGAACTTCTTTTCCAACCAAAACAATTCTGTGATTCTATGAAATGAGGTAGAAGTTCTGACATCAATCACCAGGCCTGACCACTGGAAATGTTCACTGGAAATGCAGCCTGAGAGCAGTTTCCCTGGATGTTATTTAAACATGGTATTCCTCTTGTTAACTTAGTTGTTATGTTGCAGGATCCTGGCCACAGGTACTTACCACTGGCTTATTTTACTATCATCTGGTTTTCCTAGAATCTCAGCATGGTAGGGGTTGGAAGGGCCTTCTGGATCACCTAGTCCAACCCCCCTGCTTAAAGCAGGGGTCACCCACAGCAGGTTGTCCAGGGTTGCAATGTCCAGGCAGGTTGTGAGTATCTCCAGGGAATGAGATTTTAACTTGAGACATTTAACTCAGAACTTAACATTTAACTTATGATCCCTTTGACTCTGGTTGAGCCAATGAAAATATATCTGTAGATACCCATGAGGGTTCATTGCCTTTATTCTGACAGCATGGAGCTGTTTCCCAAGATACTGGAATGGGAGAAGGTTTGATGAGCTGCCTGACACCCACATTTAGAATTCAGATTAGCTCCTGGATGTGGAGTTTTATGGCCAAGTTGATTTCAGCAATGCAAACTGAGAGGGGAGGGGGAAAAATTAGCATCAACATCATTATTTTGTCTTCCCTAAAGGTATCAAAAGAAGAAATAAGACAATATGAAACAAAATAATGGGAACTCTGAGGAAGTATCCTATAAAATCTAGCATTATTCTACAGAGCTTACTTTAAAATCTGTGAAATTAAGCAGGAAATGAGATCCTTCTTAGTTATCTTAGAAAGGATTTTGTATAAAGGGGTTTAGTAAAAAAAAATCAACCCCAAACCACTAAATTCTAATATATGTATATCTAAAAAACAGAGAGTAAAAGAGAATTTATAAGAGCTAAATGGGTGACTGCTGTAAAGCCTGATTCATTGATTCAGAGAATGGGTTGGATAGGAAGGGACCTTAAAGACCATCCAGTTCCAATCCCCCTGCCATGGAAAGAGACACATCCCACCAGCCCAGGTTGCTCAAGGCCTCATCCAACCTGGCCTTCAACACCTGCAGGGGAGGAAAATCCATGACCTGCTCCAACAAGGCAACCCTCTGCCAGTGTTTCACACACTCACTGTAAAGAATTTCTTCTTAGTCTCCAGTCTAAACGGCTGTAAGCCATTGCCTCTCATGCTGTCACTACAAGCCCTTGCAAAGAGACCCTTTGAGGGAGGCCTGAAGCCTTCTTTTCTCCAGGTTGGGCAGCCCCAGCTGATGCTAAGGCTTGGTGTTTTGAACATACACTACACGAATATCACTGCATTCTCTCGCTACAACACTGAAAATCTCCTCACCAGGCTCCTCCTGAACCCTGGTAATCAAACATTCAGACCTTCAGGATTCAGACAGCTTCAAAAAGTTTTCTGGGCTCCAACAGGTGCTAATACATTCCTGAGAATCAGGTTACCTACTTCACATGCTCTAAAACGTCACCCTTCATATTTTCCATTGCACCTTTAATCAGCAGCTCAGAAACTCATCTGCAGAGCATAATGAAATGAGCTCCACAGCCGCCCAGGACTCACTGCACCATTCTGCAATTTTCTGTCTATTTAAGACCTGATTCGAAACCCATTACAATCAATTAAAGATTGTGACTATTCCCATTATGCTTTGGAACAGCTCCATGCAGAATACAACCTGCTGAAGCCAAGGTTAGCTTTCAATAAACACTTTTATGCAGAAAATGGAGGAAGGAAGAGGTGGTTCTGAGATGACATCTCCTGGAGCATGCTTTTCTCCTGGCATATCTGGAGCATGCTTTCTCCTGGCATATGCTTGGCTATTCCAACCATTCAAAAAGTAGCCCATTATGAATGTTGGGCTGCACTGTCATCAATCAGCTTGTTCCCATCTGCAAAGCATTCACAAAAATAAAGCTGATAATAGCAAAGCTACTCAAGGAAATAGTCTCTCATACTGCAAAGTTATTCACACCAGAGCCTTCATTTTTGAAGTTATTTTTGTGTGCCCCCTTTTAAACATCCATTTAAATTAAACAACTCTTGTACTACAGTGACTGAAGAATACCAACACCACGTCCAAATGCAGCCAAATGGATCAAAAATGGCATAGAAAGAAGAGATGGTTAATTGCTGCCGTTGCTAGGGGTGGGGGGAGAACAAATCCTGCTGAGATAGAGCCAGTATTAATGTAACCCATTTAATGAAGAAGGCTGGGAAAAGAGTTTCTTCACATTTTCTTCCACTCTCCCATTCCTTTCACCACTCTAGATTTACTACCAAGGCATGATGTGGCCCTGAAATTCATGAAACAAAAGGTAGCGATTTCACACTTGGCTAATACTATTTGGAGTCAGAGTTTCCACACAGGCATTCTTTTATCGCTGTCATTTCAAGCTTTGTTACATTCCTATAGAGATTGAAATGGGCTCTAGAATAAGAAAGTTTAAAGACTACTTGCTCCCAGTATAGAAAAGAGAGATGGGCCCATTTTTCTTCCCAGTCAGTGTCAGTAACTGTGAGGAGCTACTTGGGGAGACAGGTATCATAGTATCATAGTATCATAGTATCAGTCAGGGTTGGAAGGGACTACAAGGATCATCTAGTTCCAACCCCCCTGCCATGGGCAGGGACACCCCACACTAGATCAGCCTGGCCAGAGCCTCATCCAGCCTGGGCTTAAACACCTCCAGGCATGGGGCCTCAACCACCTCCCTGGACAACCCATTTCAGGGTTTCACCACTCTCATGGGGAAGAACCTCCTCCTCACATCCAGTCTGAATCTCCCCACCTCCAGCTTCATTCCATTCCCCCTAGTCCTATCACTACCTGAGATCCTGAGAAGTCCCTCCCCAGCCTTCCTGTAGGCCCCCTTCAGATACTGGAAGGCCACAATTAGGTCACCTCCGAGCCTTCTTTTCTCCAGACTGAACAGCCCCAACTCTTTCAGTCTGTCCTCATAGGAGAGGTGCTCCAGCTCTCTGTTCATCCTCGTGGCAGCACCCATGCACAGCACCTGGAGCCGTGGTAACAGACACAAAACCTTAGCAGTTGTCAAAAGAAAAGACAGCTCTATTGATAGGCAGCATTTAGTGGCCAAAAAGGAGGATTTGTGTGTCAAAAGGCCTAGTTTTCCCAGCTGTATCATTTGATCTAATAAAATCTGCTCACCATACTGACAAAATCACCTCTTCTCCATCCCAGCCCACCAGAACGCTGCTGCTGCTGCATCTGCTTCCTTGTGTTATATATGCAGCACTTTCTAAAATGCTTTAAATTCTCTCAGTTTAATCTTCCTGGAGAGAGTTTTTTTCTCTTTCCTTTTTTTTTTTTTTAAAGACTGAAAAAAAGCCATAAAGAACCAGAGGGCATTTCAGAACTCTGTGCTCCATTATCTCCACCATCTCCATAAGCCTGACCTGGCTTCCAACACAGATTAGACATAATAGCTGCTGTTCCCCAGTGGAACTGGCCCAGTGTCTATCTCTCCAGTTCAATGTTATTTTGTGCTGGCAGATTAAAGATAATGAGTGCAGACAGAACGGCTTTCGCTGCAACAGGAGCTAACATTAGTGGCTTTGGAGGTGGTTTTCCCCTCCTGAGCCACCTGCCATCTGTCTGATCCACAAAATAAAAACAACTCCTTTTCTGTTAGTGTCGCTTAGCATTAAACAGGCGTCGCTGCCTGGGCTCTGGTTGTCATCCATCGCTGCTTGGAGACCCAAAAGGGAGCTTGAAGGGCAAGAAGAACCAAAGTGGTTCTTGAGAAACTTGCAGGACGAGGAGAGACTATGGCACACTCTTGCTGGGATGGTCTAGTGCCTTCTACTGTGTCCTTCACAGGAGGGGTGGCTTGGACAAGAGATGGGTGTATCTGCATATATTCTCAGGCAGAATAAATTTGGGTCTTTCCAATGGCTTCCATGAAATTAGGTCCATTTTGATAGAGAAATCATCTACTTTGGACTTCAAACCTTTCTCTCCCTTTTCCTCCACCCTAGCTACCAGAGTGTGGAGAGAAAGCCTGCACAGGAGATGTCTTTTTAAATACAGAACATTAGAAATTATTTTTTGGGGGGCCTGTTTGTGTTTTGGGGTAATTTTTTATTTAACTGAAAGGCTAAGAAACACACAAGATGCAAAGGAAGAACCTGCTCTGTTCCAACCTCAGTTCATTACTAGACAGGATCCATAGGGTCAGGTAGCCATATCAATGTAGAACAGAACAGAACAGAACAGAACAGAACAGAACAGAACAGAACAGAATAGAATAGAATAGAATAGAATAGAATAGAATAGAATAGAATAGAATAGAATAGAATAGAATAGAATAGAATAGAATAGAATAGAATAGAACAGAACAGAATAGAATAGAATAGAATAGAATAGAATAGAATAGAACAGAACAGAACAGAACAGAACAGAACAGAACAGAACAGAACAACCAAGGTTGGAAAAGACCTTTGAGATCATTGAGTCCAACCTATCACCCAACACCATCTAATCAACTAAACCATGGCACCAAGTGCCTCGTCCAGTCTCTTCCTAACAGTGATGGTGACTCCACCACCTCCCTGGGCAGCACATTCCAATGGGCAATCTCTCTTTCTGTGAAGAACTTCTTGCTAACATCCAGCTTAAACCTCCCCTGGCACAGCTTGAGACTGTGCCCTCTCCTTCTGGTAGAAAAGATGTTCAGTAGAAAAGATGGTCTCTCCTGGGTCAGGGTAATGTTGACTTTCAGCACCTGAAGGTGCAGAAGTATCAGTCAGATTTTTTTCCCCCACCTTTTCTGGCTACTTTTCAGTGCTGTTCAGAAGGTGCAAAGTGATCATGCTTTTGAAACCAGGGAGAGGTCTTAAATGGCACCTTCAGTGACAACATCTCCTGCCCCAGAACAAAGGAAAACGGAGGATGGAGAAAGGAGAGAAGTAAAGTCTCAAGGGCTTGGACATCCCTGCCTGAACTTGCAGCTAGTCTATCTTCATCTGTAAAGCACTTTACCTCCATCATGGTGGGAATGGGGCAGTAGGTTGTATCTTTATAGTAAGGGTGGTGAGACACTGGAACAAGGAGGAACAGGTTTTCCAGGGAGGATGTGGATGCTCCCTTCATGAAGGTGTTCAAGGCCAGGTTGGATGAGGCCTTGAGCAACCTGGGCTGGTGGGGAGGTGTCCCTGCCCATGGCAGGAAGGTTGGAACTGGATGATCTTTAAGGTCCCTTCCAACCCAACCCATTCTATGAATCTATGAATCTGATAATCCTGAAGTTCACCAACTACCAACTCCAAACCCAAGCATATTTGTGATACAAGAGAAAACATTAGCCATAGAATGGCAGAAAAAGCCCTCAGCCTGCATGGGCTCCTGCAGTTCCTCAGGGATCTGTCAAGGTTGAGCCCAAGGGAAGCTGGCATTGCTTCTTCTTCTGGCTTGCTCTTTGAGCCTTCCAGTGAAAATCCTGCACGCTCTGCCTCTCTACTCACCTTCCCCTCTTGGACCATGACTACTTTTAATTAAACCAGCCTCATTTCCCCTTCCTCCTGCACAGCAAGCAAATCCCTCACATCTCCTAGCTCCGCCTTCCGCTTTGGGAAAGTGCTGTGCCAGGAGAACTGGAATGAAAGAGGGAGAGAAGAGCAGCATGGCAGCTGAGGGTTATTCTTCCCAATTGTCTGGCTGCATTGACGAGAATCCCCTCCTTCCATCTGCAGCCCACACGCTGGTGCAGCCACCCCCTTTTCTAGTTCCAAGGAATGCTGCATTCATTATAGAGGAAATTAACACCTCAAAGCAAACTATAATTAGGAATTCTTCACTTCAGTTTATGCTTTTTCAATTAGGCCCTTCTATAATTTTAATCACGGGAGCATTAACATGTTTCCGGAATTTATATACCTGTGGTATAATTAAATCCTGAAATGCCTTAGTCTGCAGCAGCAGCAGAGCAGAGCTCACTCATCTTGCCTTTTTGTCGTGGCTTTGTGCTGTTGCAGACGTGTGGAGGGACATCTGCGAGAGCAAACGTCGCCTGCCACGGAAGAGAGCCCCTCTCGCTCTCTGTGAACTCCTCGTCCTCACTCCTGGTAGGGGAACTGCTGGCTGGAGAAAGCTTGTGTGCTGCTTCTGAGGGGTGGACATTTGCCAGGGACTTGTGCCCAGGCTCATCTCATCTCATTTTAAGCACCTTAAGGAGCTGCTTCAATTAGGTCAAGCATCCTCTGTGGTCTGTGAAAAAGAGCCAAGATCCTTCCTGGGGGCTGCTCTGACCCTGAGTAGGGCATCTCACTGAAGGGGCTTATCCAATAGCTCTCAGAGGCAAAAGGAGGCTTGGCAGGATGCCTCTAGAAATTCAGAGTTCCTAATTTTTGAGGTCTTCTACATGGTTTCCTGTCATCCTTTCATTCCATGATAACAAGGAAGGGGCATATTGGCTTTGGTTGCTGTGAAGGAAAAAAAAATATCTTGGAAAAAGAAAGCTTCCAACTGGCAACCCTGGGTATTTTCCCTCTTGCCTCATCTCACTGGTTGACAGCTTGATGTGAGAAAATGGCCATCAATTTGTGATTCTTGGCTTAGAGTTCAGACTTCATTAACCTTTTGATTGCTGGAATTTAATCTGACAGTTTATGTGGCCAGGATAAAAGATTTAAGCAAAAGCATTCACTCCCACACTCTCAGCATCCTCAGGCCTCGATAAACACTAAAAAAGTGTTAGCAGAAGCTTTGCTGTAGAGCTAAGAAAATGGTGCTTGACACAAAAGAATGTGCTCTATGTGTAATTTGATTGTTAAAATACTATCATTAAAGGATGTGGAAATTTGATGGCTTTCCACTCCCCTTTCTGCCAAAGACATCTGCAGAGTGGTTAGGAAGCCACAGCAGCTCATCCAGGCTCACAGCAAATGGCTGAGAAATGGGCAAGGGCAGTTTTGTGTCCTTTTAAAGGACAGGACTCTCAGGTGAAAAGGATGCTGCTCCAGTGAGGAAATGCATTTCCTCTACCAGATGAGACAACTGACCCAAAATGCCCCTTACCCTCACTGCAGGTGGGATTGAAAAAAAGCCTTGAAACAACCATTCAACAATTATCCCATGCTACACAAAACACTAAGGAGTCCTTCCTGACACTTAATGCTTGTCACCTTGCATTCTGATGGGGCTGGAGAAGAGAAGGCTCTGGGCAGACCTCAGAGCAGCATTTCAGTATCTGAAGGGGACCTACAGGAAGGCTGGGCAGGGACTGTTTAGAAGGGTCTGTGGGGATAGGATGAGGGGCAATGGTTTGAAACTGGAGCAAGGTAGATTTAAGTTGGACATCAGGAGGAAGTTCTTCACAAGGACAACTTGGAAGAACAATGGTATAGTACTGGAACAGGCTGCCTAGGGATGTGTTTGAGGCTTTGTCCCTGAAGACATTCAAGATCAGACTCAATGTGGCCCTGGGCAGCCTGAACTAGTTGGAGATGTCCCTGCTGACTGTAGAAGGGGACAAGATGACCTCTGAGGGTCCTTTCCAACCCAATGCAAGCTGAGTGCATGCAAATGATACTATTCTGATGATGCTGTTCTTCAGCAGAGTCAGGGTGCCTGAAGACTGTCCTGTACCTGTGTGCTGCCAGCCACACCAAAGAACATCACAGATGATCTACTGATACATCTCAGAGATCTGCAGAAGGAGAGAGATTAAATCCATCTTTTTTTCCAACAAAATAAAAGCTCTCTATTGGCTGAACCTCTGAAAAATAGTAACAGACTCTCCTCTAATGTCCTTCTGCAGTGTCCTACAGCTCTGGTATGCAGGGCAAGGTATCAACAAGGCAATCACACCTAAGGGAAGCATTTATTTCAACTCTGAAATCTTCACAACTAATGCATGCCCTGGAAATTTGATTTGCTCCATAACAGTTGTATAGGTAGATTGATAGAGCCAACCACATGTTAATAAACCAGATGGACTTTTAAATACCCAACACCAAAAAAAAGCCAGCCCAGTGGACATGTCATACAGATAAAATCCTTCCCAGTGGTACTTCCAAGCAGTGAATGGGATATAAATTCTCAAATAGAGGTCTAAAGATGTCATATGTGAATAATCTATGACGGACTGACTCAGCCCTCCTGACAATAAGAGATTCAAAGGCAGAATTATCCTCAAAATCACATTGGAGATTTGCAGGAAAGAGTTGAGGAGCAAAGACTGAGAACACTTGCATTCTTCTTTCCTCTTCTGAATCTATTATGGATGAATGTCAGTCTTCAGCAAATCAATCACAGCACCATTCAGGGCTTTTAGATTGATATAAGAACACCTAGAAGTTATTTTTAAAGGGCAATGTGGAGTCAAGCTCTTCAGGTTATAGCACAGAAAATACAGGCAAGAAAGAAATGCCTGTGCCACAGGGCAGACTATTTCTGCTGAGTCTTCAGCTTTCTTTTGGCAATAGGAGGAAACAGATCAAAGAATATCTAAGTGTATATTATTTCTGTGAGGTCATAAGAAAGCATCTTCATTGTTGTCTACAGATTGTTAACGGTTTTGAGTTCATGATCATTAGTTTTATAAACAACCTCATCCAGATGATTTGTCACAAGCACAGGGGAACTTCAGAACTATCTTAATGTGACTTTGAATTTGGTGTACCTGCAGGTAGGGCAGGGTAGGGTAGGGTAGGGTAGGGTAGGGTAGGGTAGGGTAGAGTAGAGTAGAGTAGAGTAGAGTAGAGTAGAGTAGAGTAGAGTAGAGTAGAGTAGAGTAGAGTAGAGTAGAGTAGAGTAGAGTAGAGTAGAGTAGAGTAGAGTAGAGTAGAGTAGAGTAGAGTAGAGTAGAGTAAAATAGAACAGAATAGAACAGAACAGACCAGAACAAAACAGAATAAAACAGACCAGACCAGAATAAAACAGAACAGACCAGAACAGAGCAGATCAGAACAGATCAGACCAGGTTTGGAAGAGACCTTCAAGAACATTGCTTCCAACCTGGTCTGGTCCAGGGAAGTGGTGGAGTCACCATCATTGGAGGTGCTCAGGAGGAGACTTGATAGGATGCTTGGTTGCATGGTTTAGTTGCTTAGGTGGTGTTGGATGATACCTCTAATGATGGTGACTCCACCACCTCCCTGGACAGCCCATTCCAATGGGCAATCACTCTCCCTGTGTAGAACTTCTTCCTAACCTCCAGACTAAACCTCCCCTGGCAGTTCAGATGACAATGGAAGCAAAGGGAAGAGGCTGGCAAAAATCTAGGGTTGAAATAACTGGATTTGTTGAGGCTAGGCTATGGAGAGTTTAGATGGTCATACAGAGAAAGTTAGTCACACATTCCCACACATTCATACACAACACTGCTGTTGTTAATACAAAGATAAAATTCCCCCCAGTAACTCCACCTCCTTATTCCCCTTCTGTCCATTCTGGGTTTTATGCCCACATCTGCAAGTCCCTGAAATGGGCTCACAATAGCAAATAATCTTATCACTTAGATGTGGCATGTAAATCTTGCACTCTGCAGATGGGTCTGTAAAAGGCTGCCATGCAATTAAAGACACCAGAGTGAACATTTAGGAAAGAAAGGGTTTTTTTCCTCTTCAGACCAGATGCATTTGCTGGAGAAGACATTAGTCACTGGATGCAGTCAAAGGATAGTAAACTGACTTCGAGAAAAATCACAAGACTTTTTCAATAACATGACAAAATAGCAACACTTCTGAGGCAGCAGGTGGTAAAACAAGATACAGGAATGTTCCCCCATATAAAGGAATAAACCAAAACGGAGCTGTGTGATTTTACTGCTCCTTTCCAGCAGAAAAAAACATCCCTAAAGGACTCAGAAAATGGGCTCCTAAATTTGCTCATATGGAGTACCAGAGATTGAAAAGGAAACTTGAAAATATATTACAGGGAAAAAGTAGAAGAGGATTGGTGCTAAGGCTTGAAGAACAGATTTTTTTTTGCTTCAGAGCATTGATGCCATTTGGGGCAAGCTGTGACAGAGGGTTGACCACCAACTGGTGCAGGATGTGTCGCTAAATCAGATCCTTGTCTCTACTGGAGACATTCGTGTGATAGTTGCAAAAGATTCTTGCCCACCATGGAAGAGAGGGCAGGAGGTGGAGGCCTGAAGCCTCCTCCCCTTTGCAAGGCCATGCTGGTTTCACAGCATCCCAGCACATGGCTGCACACACTGCTGGACTCCATAGACAGGTGAAGGGTAATGACCTGGTGCAATGTAATCAGTAACCCTTCCTGGAGGTTAGCAGTGAGAGGCAGCAGATTGAGGTGTTGCTGAAGGCAGAACCACCAGCAGCACTCATCTCTTAGCTAGCATCTGCATTACCAGAGGAGAGGGAGAAGAAGGGAGAGGAGAGAGGGAGAGGAGAGAGGGAGAGGAGAGAGGGAGAGGAGAGAGGGAGAGGAGAGAGGGAGAGGAGAGAGGGAGAGGAGAGAGGGAGAGAGAGAGGGAGAGAGAGAGGGAGAGGGAGAGAGAGAGGGAGAGAGAGAGGGAGAGGGAGAGAGAGAGGGAGAGGGAGAGAGAGAGGGAGAGGGAGAGAGAGAGGGAGAGGAGAGAGGGAGAGGAGAGAGGAGAGAGGGAGAGCAAGAGCGAGAAGCCTACCTGACAGGCGCTCCCCGGGACTGGGCTGGCTTCAGCATCACGGTGATGGTAGTGTCGGTCTCATTCAGCGGGGAGTCTGTGTCATACTCTGGCATGGATGGTGCTGCAGCAGAACAAAGAGCAACACCTCAGTTCTACACCACCTACAGCCTCTGGTAGTGATGGCAACCCAATATTAACATTTCTTGGAGACCATTTAACATTTCCCAAATGAAATATCAGAATACTTCCCAGCATTATGACCCAAACTGTCAAAGCTACTTAAATATTTGCACGCTCTTCTCCTCTTAAAATGAAGCAGGAATTGGACACCTAATACATCAAGCTGGCTTTGGAAGTTCTGTCTTCAATCTGTAAGACTTAGCAGTCCTTTGAGATGGGATCATTCCCTCCATTTGAAAGGGAAGAAAGAAAAATGCACAGATGTTAAAATATAGCACATGGGATGAATGAATCAGTGGCAGAGCTAAGACAAGCACCCAGGAAACGTGGCTCCTGCTCACTCTCCTGGTGACTGGATTAGACCTCCTGCATTTGGGAGAGAGTTTTTAATGCACAGACTTGTGATGTGTCTCCTTGATTAGCTGGAGGGTGTGTAACAGAATCATGGAATCATTTCAGTTGGAAAAGTCCTTTAGGATTATCAAGTCCAGCCTTTCTCTAACTCTGCCAAGTCTGACACTAAAATATGTCTCTTAGCACCACATCTATGAAGCACGAAGAGAGGAGCAAGAATGAGCCAGGTTCTTTTAACACTCAAACCCACAGCATTTTACCCCAGGGCTTTAGAGCTGTTGAATTCCCTGGCAGCAACACACATGCTCATGCATACCCAGCCAGTATCCCCCATCACTCTGCTGACACATTCCCCAGAGCAATATGGGAACAACTGAGTATTTACACTTGCCCAAAATCTAATCTCTGCTTAGAATTATAGAATGCTAAAGATTGGAGGAGACCTCCAGAGACCATCAAGTCCAACTCCCCTGCAAAGCCGGACCACTTAGGGCAGGTCACACAGGAACACATCCAGGTGGGGTTTGGAGATTTCTAGAGGAGACCCCACAACCTTTCTGGGCAGCCTGCTCCAGGGGTCCAGGACCCTTCCAGTAAAAAGTTTTTTCTCATGTTGAGGTGGAATTTTCTGCAACTGAGTTTACGTCCATTGCCCCTTGTCCTGTCACTGGCTATCACTGAAAAGAGGCTTGGCTCCATCCTCCTGACAGCCACCCTTCAGATACTTGTAGATGTTGATAAGGTCCCTCTCAGCTTTCTCTTCCCCAAACTAAACAGCCCTAGGTCTTCAGTCTTTCCTCATAAGAGAGATGCTCCAGTCCTTTAATCACCCTTGTAGCTATCTGCTAAACTCTTCTCCAGTAGTTTCCTGTCCCCTCTTGAACTGGAGAGCCCAGAACTGGACACAACATTCTGCTCTGTTGTCTTTTCATAGCTCATTTCATGAGGCTTCCTCAGGAAATACATTTCACTTATTATATAACTTTCCCCTGATCCCTGTTTGGGACACTGTTGTGTTTTTTTACTCTGGAAGAACTGAAGAGATCATGAGACCATGGCAGTATCAAATTCACTCCAAGGATGCAAGTTTTGTTGAAGTATCTTTAAAGGATAAAGCAAACAGAATTTTTCACACAAAAGAGTTCATCTGCAACTCGCAAGGGCAAGCTGCATAGCAGGGGTCTCATATTTAATCCTCTCGCAGCCATTTCCACTGTAATCCTGTTTACAATCAGGGATTTTTATCTGAATGCCTGAAAAGCGTCAAGAATGGTGGCTGCTATCATCAGCTCAGCTACTGACATTCCTGCCAATAAGCTGGCAGGGAGTTTAGAGTGAATGACAGCTCCTTAGGGAGGATTGCTCTGAAAACAGCGCTCTGCGTAGAGGGGAAGCACTGAGACTCATATACAGAAGGTGAGCATCAACAGTAGTGTCTGTACCAGAGATCGCTCCACTTGCTGCAGATGCCACCCCAAGAATTGTTCAGCACCTGCTCTGGCCAGAGAAGATGATGCCACAGTGCAACACAGAGCAACACAGCACTACAGAATGGCTGCTGGAATGGTTTGGACAGCAGAAATTGGCCAGGCTCTGCCTTTGCAGGCTCTATCCTCCTCTGAAGCAACTTCTTCTAGCCTACCTCCAGCACTGCACTGCACTGCTACCACTGAGTTGTTTCTGATATGCTAGATGCACAAGTGTCCTGGTTGGAGTTAGAACAGAACTGATTCTGCTCAGGGATTTGGCTCAGTCTCTGCTCAGTGAGGTTCAGGACAGGTTGGCACAGCCAGGGTCTGCTTCTAGCAGGGAGAAGCTGATGGGTAGAGTTCCTGCCAAGGGCTGGGCTGCAGAAAGGCTTAGACTTGCTCCTGAGCACAAGAAGGGTGCCACATCTTGTGGCCCACCTTGGGGTGCTGTCAGAGGTTGCACCCGTGGGGAGGAGTGGGCAGGACAGGTGACCAAAATTACAACTGCTCAGGAACTCTACAGCAACTGCCTGACAGTGATTTCCAAATGACCTGTGTAGAACTGCTCATGCAATGAGAGAATGAAAGAGACTACCCTAATGCCTGCCTGGAGTCTGTGCTTACCTATAGTGTCCCAGATGTTTGGAAGATGGGGGGGAAAAAGACAATAAACATGCTGAGCATGCATACAGTTAATCATCACACAGGCTGCTGACACAAGGGGAGCATTCACTGCACGCCAAGAAACGCCAAGAAACTGAACCAGGAGCAGCGGCACTGCCACCACCGAGCTGGTTTCTTTCCCTGGTCACAAGTGAGAGGAGTGCATGCTGTGCCTTCCCTCCACAGCAGGGCTGTCAAAACCCCAACAGCCCCAGAGCTGCCACCACAGCTCATGGCTTTACTCCAGATGGTTGAGACACAGCCCTTGGACCAAGTGCCAAGGGCTGAAACCCTGCTGATGGACAGTGGAGGGAGTGGATGTATTTTACTTCCTTAAATTTACATTGCCACTTGCTGCTATTTTTTTATTAACCAGATTTGAAAGAGGGCAATGAAAATGAGCACTGCTGTGCACCCTCTTCCATGGCATCCAGCCACAGCTTCAAGTATTACAAGTGTCCTGAATGTCCCAAATGTTTATTTTGGCTCGAGGAAACAGTTAAGGTCTTCAAAAACCTGACAATTTTAAGCTTCATTGAAGAACTTATTTCAGTGCTATCAATTAAATGTTAAGGTCTATGCATCTCTACCCCATAGCATCTCTACCATTCTTTTATCCATATGTTTTTTTGGGAGAGTTAACCCAATTTTCCCATTTTATTTCATAGTTTCATAGTTTCATTCAGGGTTGGAAGGGACCACAAGGATCATCTAGTTCCAACAACCCTGCCATGGGCAGGGACACCCCACACTAGATCAGGCTGGACAGAGCCTCATCCAGCCTGCTCTTAAACACCTCCAGGGATGGGGCCTTGACCACCTCCCTGGACAACACATTCCAGGGTTTCACCACTCTCATGGGGAAGAACTTCCTCCTCACATCTAGCCTGAATCTCCCCACCTCCAGCTTCATTCCATTCCCCCTAGTCCTATCACTACCTGAGATCCTGAGAAGTCCTTCCCCAGCCTTCCTGTAGGCCCCCTTCAGATACTGGAAGGCCACAATTAGGTCACCTTGGAGCCTTCTCTTCTGCAGACTGAACAGCCCCAACTCCTTCAGTCTGTCCTCATAGGAGAGGTGCTCCAGCCCTCTGATCATCCTTGTGGCCCTTCTCTGGACACCTTCCAGCACCTCCACATCCCTCTTGTAATAGGGGCTCCAGAACTGGACACAGTATTCCAGGTGGGGTCTCACCAGGGCTGAGTAGAGGGGGAGGATCACCTCCCTTGCCCTGCTGGCCACACTTCTGATGCAGCCCAGGATCTGATTGGCTTTCTGGGCTGCAAGTGCACATTGAGAGCTCCTGTTGAGCTTTTTGTCCACCAGCACCCCCAAGTCTCTCTCCTCAGGGCTGCTTTCCAGCCAGTCACTGCCCAGCCTGTATTTGTGCCTGGGATTGCCTCGACCCAGATGCAGGACCCTGCACTTGCTCTTATTGAACTTCATGCCTTCTCTTTGCAGTGCCTCCTGATTTTAGTGCCTTTGCTTGTCTGCCTACATCAAGCCCTCCCTCTGCCCTTACTCCAAAAGCAAACACAAACCCAGCTGTCCTCCTCTATTTTTAGCCTCCTTGCACTATTAATTCAATTACTTCATTGCATCCATTTTGGTCCATTCTGAAAAGAAAAGCCACATTAAGGAAGGAGCTTCCCCAGCTCCCAGCAATTATTACAGGGAGAGTTCATTCGTAGAACGAATGAAGGTTCTCATTTTAAAATGCTCCACAAAGATTTCATGGATGTTTAAGATAGCCACAAATTAACCACTGCATTTGAAACCTGAACACACACACACACACACACACCCTGGATTGTGGCTGATTTAAATATGTGCCCTGTGAAACTCGTAGAGGCACTAAGCTGAACACCTCCCTCTTGTTTTATGCATCAGCTAAAGAACAAAGCCCCACAAAGTTCTTTTTTCCCCCTTCTCCAAAGCAGTACCTGAAATCTTAGTTGCAATCCGTGTTGTGATGGGTGGCCCAAAGCCCTTGACTGTGCTGGCTTTGATGGTGAATGAATAGGTAGTCCCTGGGTATAATCCTACAAAGAGGTGATGTGTTTCATTCCTTAGCTTGAAGACTTTCCCTCTTTGGCTGGACAGGTCAGCACTGGGATCCAGAGACCCAACGGCCTTGTATGTGATCTGCAAATGAAGAAGAAGGAGAGCATGGTGACAAGGGGGCCTCCTACCCCTCGCTTTCTCTGCTCCTCTTTTTAGCCATTCCTTGAGACCAGACACTGCAAGCAGAAGGACAGAGACCATTTCAGGGTCTCGAGGGAGCTGGTCTGTGTTTGGGTGCTGTCAGGCAAACATGACAATCTTTCAAAGGCTTTACTTAGGAAAAAAAAACCTCATTTCTCCTCTCCACTAAAACCTCAGCATGTGCTGGTTTACAACAAAAGACACAAAGAATTGCTTTTTCTGTTGTTCCAAGTCTCAGAACTCTGCAGCCAAAGCAGAGCACACAGCAGGACCCACAGGATTATCACAAGAATTTCTCAGATGATCTCCCACAGCACAGCACATGAAAACTTTGGGTGCAAACGTGGACACATTTCCCATCAAGTATTATTTCCTTCTGGCAAATGGTCTCCTCCAAAGGCCACTGAAAACAATGGGAGCCTTCTGCAGATTACAAAGGCTTTGGAAGTGCTGAAGACAATACACTGAAATGGAGCATTGAAAGGAAATGGTGTGTTGAAATGAAACAAATGCCATCAAGTCTTTAGACAAAAGCTTTTCTCTGAGCCTGTAAGCTGCTGATACCATTTCTCTTCCCCTATTTCTAGTCTTCATTAGCAGGTTTGCAGAGTCATTAAGGTTGGAAAAGACCTCTAGGACCATCCAATTCAACCCAACACCACCATGGCCTCTAAACCATGTCCCAATGTGCTTTTTGAACACCTCTGGGGTTGGTGACTTCACCACTTTCCTGGACAGACTGTTCCAATGTTTGACCACCCTTGGTAAAGAATATTTCCTTATGTTCAACCTAAACCTCCCCTGGCATAATTTGAGGCCATTTCCTCTTGTCCTATTGCTAATTACTCAGGAGTCTGACCCCCACCTCACTCCAGCTCCAGGTAGTTGTAGAGAGTGAGAAGGTCTCCCCTCAGCTTCTTTTTCTCCAGGCTGAACAATCCCAGTTCCCTCAGCTGCTTCTCACCAGCCCTGTTCCCCAGACCCTTCATGAGCTTTGTTGCCCTTCTCTGGACCTGCTCCAGTGCCTCAATGTCTTTTCTTGCACTGAGGGTTCAAAACTGAACCCAGTATTTGAGGTTCAGCTTCACTGGGTGCCTGTGGTACTACACTTGGTTTTTCCTAAGAGAATAAGCCAGCAGGCTACAGAGCTGGGGAGCTGCTCACCAATACACCCTGCTGCCGCTAACACACCTCTAGAGGAACCCGAGCTGAAAGCACACCTTTGAAATTCTGCTCCTGCTCCATTACACTTACCCATGGCAACCCTGTTGATATACAGACACTTGCAAGTAAAACTCATGACTTATTTACCAGCCAATTCCTTGCCTGCCTTCCAAATTCAATCCACAGGCAGCTCAATTTCAGCCGAGCTGTCAGTATAATGTAACGTGCTCCCCTGCTCTCCTAACCTTTCCTGATATTATGGGATCCTCACTTATTTGTAATGAAACACTATGAATAAATCAATGTATGTTAATACATGAAGTCTTCAATTTTTTATGGACTCCATGAGAACCTAATTCCCAGCTTTGCTGAGGGAGCCTTTGAACATTTTTAAGTCGCCTGCTTGACGACAGGAGGAAAGTGTTGTGTTTTGAGGAAAAATACATACCCAATGTTTAGAAGAAAGGGGCTTTAATAATACCAGGACAAAAATAAAACAGACTGAGAGTGCTGCAGCTGACACCAGAGGAGGGTATGAGTGTGTGAATCCTGTAATGTGGACAGAGAAGGATGATTTAGAGAAGCAAGACACCCAGGATGAGGCAGCAGAACAGAAAAGGGCTGAGAATTCCACCCAGGCCAACAGAGCAGTAAGCAGTTAGAGAAGCAGAGCTCACACAGGATGTATAATTGAACAGCTTGCAGGTGATTTCACTGGAAACCTACTAATTTCTCTAGGAGTTACAAACCTGCTTTTAAATTTGTATTGCTTGCCAGAAACCTGAGAAAAAGAAAAGGTCTTACACAATGGTCATTACAACAAAGAAGGAGAAAGGAATTAGATGTGAGGAGGAGAAATCTTTACACTTGCTCCTTGCCCTTAGGTGAGGACCAGGCGGTGCAGCACAGCATAGGACAGTGCTTGGACAGCTATGAGCTCTCCCCAGCCAGCTCTGCCACACTTCTGAGAGCCAGGATCATCTAGCATTTACTGGAGCTGTTGGTATTTCCTCAGTGGAACGTCTGAGACGTGCTGCACTGCATGTGTTTGTGTGCCAGGAGATTTCTCTTACAGACAGGAAAGGTGCTGCAATGAATCACTGAGCAACCCTGGTCTGCTGGAGGATGTCCCTGCCAATGGAAGGGCTGCTGGAACTAGGTGATCTTCAAGGTCCCCTCCAAGCTAAACCATTCTATGAATTGATATGTTGGGTTTCATGGCTAAATGATTCTAGCATCAAATTGCAATAAGGTGAAGACACTAAGCAGCTGCCACTCTTCTCCTTAGCTAGCTCAAGCTAAAAGTTCTGAAGCAAAAGAAATTTCAGGAATCAGACACTGGGGGGAAAAAATCAGGAAGAAACTATGGAAATTTCCATCTCCAGAGTAATTTCTAAATGCAGAGAAACACGTCTGGAGAAGAAATATTGCACTTTCCTTGAATCAGAAGCATGGTGAAGAAAAAAAATAGCAAAACAAAGCCACCTGCTCCTGCAGTTGATGTGCTGAGTATTTATCTCAATTTCTTGTTGCAGTGTCAAACCCCTTCAATACAAAACAAACAAGAGATTCTAATGAAGGGACCCAGACTACTCCATCACTAGAGAGCAGCTGTTCTGAATGATTTTCAGATAATCTGGTTTTAAGACAAGCCATCTCATATGGTGCTTCCCTGGTCTGTAGGGGGGAAAAAAAAGGGAAACAATGATATTAATTTAAACATTTAAAAGTCTAAGCAGAAGACAAAGGAGAAATCACTCAGAAACTTGTTGAAGGATTTCCTTCTGATTGAAAATATGGAAAATATTTGGGTTTACTCTGATGCAGAATACAAGCAAATACCGAGAGGAGGAATTCCTCACAAGACTGAGGCTGCTCTGCTTTTTAACCAGCTCCCAGGTTATCTCCTGCACAGCAGGCAGCTGTCACCAGGTGAGAGCTTTATTTCCCCTGCAAACTGGAATGGCTATCCTGGGTTTGTTTATGCAATGTAGAGCTCACACAACGGCTCTGGGGCAAGTTGACTGTAGAAGCATTAAGGTTGGAAAAGACCTTAAGGTCATCAAGTCTCTCAACCCAATGCTACCACGACCATTAAACCATGTCCCAAAGCACCACATCTATGTATTTTCTGAGCACCTCCAGGGTTGGTGACTTCACCACCTCTCTGGGCAGCCTGTTCCAGTGTCCAGCCACTCCTTCACTCCTTCGGAGGTTCAGGCTGGAGGTCAGGAGGAAGTTTTACACAGCGAGAGTGATTGCCCATTGGAATGGGCTGCCTGGGGAGGTGGTGGAGTCACCATCCCTGGAGGTGTTCAGGAGGAGACTTGACAGGGTTCTTGGTTGCATGGGTTAGTTGATTAGGTGGTGTTGGATGATAGGTTGGATGCGATGATCTTGAACGTCTCTTCCAACCTGGTCTGGTCTGGTCTATTCTATTCTATTCTATTCTATTCTATTCTATTCTATTCTATTCTATTCTATTCTATTCTATTCTATTCTATTCTATTCTATTCTATTCTATTCTTCTATTCAGGAACGAAGTTCTTCCTAACATCCAACCTAAACCTCAGTCTCCTGGACACGAATGATTTACTCAGGAAGTGGCAGACAATTCAGCTCCCTGGGCAGCTATGCAAAATTTGGCCACATGACTCCAAATTGTGGGTAAAACACGAAAGAGGTCAGCAGTAGAAGTTCAACTCTACTGGAAGCTACCAAAAAAAGGCTTTATATATTCATTTCCAAGCGTTCAGTGACATATAATTGCTGTGATAGACTATGGAGAATAAAATAGGAACAGATCAGCATGAGGAACGAGACACTGAGTTCAGTCCTTGTTATTTAAGCAGACATCAACCTACGCCAGTGCACTCTTAGTCCCCATTAACCACCAGCAGCCCCTCTTACTCCATTCTCCCCTCTCTTTCATCCATTCCAAAAGTTCAGCATATTAATTCCTTGAAATCACTGAGCAAAGACTATGTTAACAACCACAAAGATGAAGATGTAATACTGAGAGCACAAGCACAGCTCCTTTCTCCTTCACAGAGCCTAATTTAACACAATTTGCTAGGGAAATGGGAACACTTTGCTCACTGTCATCATCTGCGACTGTAAAACTTCTGTTGCTACACCAGGACTTGGAGAACTTGCAGTGTGAAGGGGAAGACCATAACAGAAGTATTAACTAGTCTGCAGCAAATCTTTCTTCAGAAGTGATACATCATATACATGATGTATTCTATATATATATGTGTGTGTGCATAATGTGTCTATATCTAACACAGAAGACAGACAGACAGACAATCCATGATGCTTCACCAGCCATATCATGAATATGCCTGTTCAGCCTGAGTATCAACCATGGACCAGAGCACAAAACTCTGCAAAGACTTCACAACCTGCTTAAGAAGTTGAATGAACATTCACCCTCCACTTGAGCAGTGACCCTGTGTCCAGTTGCCCAGGTGCTAGCTGAATCAGAGAATCATTCTGGTTGGGAAAGGCATTTCAGAGCATCATCATGAGGACAGGCTGAGGGAGCTGGGTCTCTTTAGCTTGGAGGAGACTGAGGGAGGACCTTATTATTGTTTATAAATGTGTGAACAGCAAGTGTCTGAAGGAGGGAGCCAGGCTCTGCTAAGTGATGTCCAATGATAGGACCAGGGGCAACAGGTGTAAGCTAGATCAGAGGGGGTTTAACATGAACATAAGGAAAAACTTTTTCACTGGGAAGGTGACAAAACACTGCGATCGCGTAGCCCAACCATTAAGCCAGCACTGCCAAGTGACTACTAAACCATGGTCCTCTGCACCACATCTACACAGCTTTGTACATCTAATCCTCCAGGGATGGGCACTCCAGCACTCCCCTGGGAAGCCTGCTCCAGGGCTTGGCAACCCTTTTGGGGAAGAAATGCTTCCTCATGTCCAACCTAAACCTCCTCTGGCACAAGCTGAGGCAGTTTCCTCTTGTCCTATTGTTTGATACCTGGGAGAAGAGTTCAACACTCACCATGGTGGAATCTCCCCACCATGCTTAGCAAATACAGAGAGTAGATCATAGAATCAATAAGGTTGGAAAAGACCTCAGAGATCCTCAAGTCCAACCTGTCACCCAACACCTCATGGCTACTAAACCATGGCACCAAGTGCCACATCCAATCCCCTCTTGAACACCTTCAGGGATGGTGATTCCACCACCTCCCTGGGCAGCACATTCCAACAGCTAATGACTCTCTCTGTGAAGAACTTTCTCCTCACCTCCAGCCTAAACTTCCCCTGGTGCAGCTTGAGACTGTGTCCTCTTGTTCTGCTGCTGCTTGCCTGGGAGAAGAGACCAATTCCCTTCTGGTTACAACCTCCCTTCAGGTAGTTGTAGACAGCAAGAAGGTCTCCCCTGAGCCTCCTCTTCTCCAGGCTAAACAATCCCAGCTCGTTCAGCCTCTCCTTGTAGAGCTTGTGCTCAAGGCTGCTCACCAGTCTTGTTGCAATTCTCTGGACACATTCAAGTGTCCCAATGTCCTTCTTAAATTGAGGGACCCAGAACAGGACACAAGATGGGGCAAAGATGTACAAAACCACATAAATGTGGCGCAGAGGGCCACTGGTGCCTTGGCAGTGCTGGGTTAATGGTTGGACCTGATGATCTGAAAGGTCTCTGCCAACCAAAACTGGAAGCTGGGTGAATATTACTGTATCTTCACATGGTGGAAACAGAGCAGGACTCTGTGTTCTGCTCTTTGAAATGAAATTATCAGTAAGCATAGTTGAAAAGTGGAGGTTTAAATATAAAAACCCTGTAGGAAAAAAAAAGAAGGTGGTACATATTCTTAAAAGTGTGATAATTAAGCAGTGAAATGGGCTGTCAAGTGACATGATGAATTACCTCAGGGCTCAGACATTCCTTTGGATGAATGCACTATGGACGATCACAAGGCCTCGAGATTCATAAAAGAACAAACTGTGATGAAGATCTCATCACTGAAATGGTCCTTCTTGCCCTCCACCATCAAACCCCTTGGGACCCCAGGAAGGCTGTGCAGCTTCTCTTTGATCCTCTTAAATAAATAAATGAGCAAGACAGAACATTCCACTCAGATGAGGGCTGATGTCTCCATTTAGCCATCCCATAGGTTTGATCCATCCCAGTAAGCTTCCAGGCTGATGAATAGCGGAGTTGTCAGTGCTCATAACCTGAGAACTGAGGGCAGCAAACCCTTAATGTCTCAGGATTGAGAGCCTGCCAGTCAAGGCAAAACCCAACAAGGCTCCTAAGTTTCTTCCCACAGCAGCTGAGCCCAGTATCCACACCACTTCATCTTACATCTTTTGTCACACAGAATTAATCAGCCAGGGCAGGCAGAAGTCTGCTCTCTGCAGCCCTATTCACCATCAGGCATTAGGAATGGTAGCATCCCCTCTGACTCCAGCATTTGCAGCCTGTTCCAATGCAAATGGTAAGTGCTGCTGTTAAACCAAACACTACTTTGTAGACACATTACCCAACCTTCCCTTTCCCATTTTACTGACAGCCTGCAGAGCAGTTTGAGGGAGGCATTTGACACCTACAAACCCATTGCATTATCCCCTACATTCCCACTGATGTTTTATGTCTCTGTCTTCATAAACCAGCCCATTCTGCCTCTCCACACCCCTTGTACAATGTGCAGTCCTTAACTCTAGGGGATGCTTTGTTACACAGGTAGCTGCAGTATGCACAGTACTTTCCCCTCCCTTTTCAGTTGGTAATGCATCAAGACTGAAACCAGCTCTTACTATGGACAAGAAAGGTGCCAGAACCAAAAACATGACACATCCACTGCACACATGACTGTGCCCAGGTCAGAAGCTGGGTCTGCAGGGACACCCTGACTAGTGTCCCTGATTTTAGGGAGCCAGAAGACAAGGAAGCTCTTCCTGACTTACTGCTGCGTTTTGAACTCACTCCTGTCTTGTGGAGCAAGACCTGGAATTAAGACTCTTCCTATTCATTGCTTCTTATCATATCATGCTGCCTGTAGAAGGGACTCTGGGAATAAGGCTCCCTGGTGACTGTCGCAAGTGTCATCTCCTCCAGTGCTGCTAGGCAAGTGGGAGGCAATGAGGGCAGCCTGCTTGTCCAACCAGAACATCCTGTGAGCTGGAGTCACAACCCCACACTAGGCTGACTTGTCTGTCCTTTACCTCATGGGACCTGCTGCCACCACTATGTTCCACCAACTTCACCTCCAGCTCATGGAAAAGCTTTATCAAACCCCCTGAAATAAGAAAATGAAGCTGCTGGCATCCCACAGAGCAGTCACAGCTTTGAGTTCTTTCTTTTTTCATTGCTACTTCCCAACTGCATAAACCTCTCCAATCAGAATTACTTCTCCTTAACCAGGAGACAACCATGCAAACTCAGTGGTGGTTGAGTCCTGTTTAGTGGAGCTTTAGAAGTCCCCAAAACTCATCTCTCTGGAGTCCAGCAGCCATGCATTCACACTCCACTATGAAACAGAACATGTCCTCAACTGCCAGACTGTGGTCTGCCTGTCCAGCACCTCCAGGCTACAGGGAACAGTAACTTCTTCTTGTGCTTCCATATGTTACTTGCTTCCATTTTATACCAGGATGGGCACAAAACTTCACAAATGGAGAAGACAGACATTTATCATGGACAAGGTGTGATTTTCCAGAGCTAAAACATCATTATGCAGCTCCTAAGAGTGCAGAGAGGAGGACTGAGGTATCAGTGGAGCACACTGTGTGTGTTTCACAGGCTTCAGCACCGCAGATGGAGGCAAGGGGGAACCAAATGGAAGGCTTCACAACTGAAAACACCTTGGGAGACAACAGCCTATTTGGTTTTTAATCTTGCTTCACACATTCCACTCCATGCTCTAATAAAGCCTACAAGAAAACCTCATTTCCCCTCATTTCCCAAAAATAAACACAAATAACTGATGCATTAAAGTCTGACAGAAATACCCTGGAGCTCAACCTTATCCAAACACTTCCTGGAGGAGAATTATCAATGTCAGTGTAGGTCCACCTCAGTGTGATCAGTCAGGTAATGGATGGAGCCTGCACACAAAGTCCTATGTGGCTTAAAACGACATCACCAATCCCATCCAGGGTCTTTGTGATCTGCACTGTACACAAACTGCTGCTGTCTGAGCTCATAGGGGCTGGAAGTGATTTATCTCCTAGCACCTGATTCTGCAGAACTGAAATAAAGCAAATACCTCAACCCTGTGTGCTAAGTGGCTTTGCACAGCAGGGAGAGGACCCTATCTTTTGTGACTACATGTACTCACAGCTTCCTTCCCTGCAACAGACAGAAAATGACTAACACAGAAACAAAAGCAGCATGGAGTGGTCAGATCACAGCTTAAATCCCAAACCAGGCCATGTGGAAAGACTTACAAAGGTCTTGATAGTCATGAGGAATAGAATTCATGAGAGGGAGGCCTGGCTGCACACCTGAATAGACACCAGCCAGGTATTACCAGCAGTGAGAATATTTTATTCAGCACACCAACTGGAAGCACCTCAGCAAATGTGTAGAGCCCAGCAAACCACTCAGACACACATTTAGCTTCCTTTACTGCCAAGGGAATTGTAAGTGCATGTCTACAAGCTCATCTCCAAAGCAGAGGACAGGTGAATCAAGCCCTGAGCTGCGTTCTTATCCTAAGAGCAACCTGTGAAAACTCACACCAGAAATTAAAAATTCATCTGGAAGGAAGGAATCACAAAGCACTCAGGAGGAGAACTCACTCTCAGTCAGTTCTGACACAGGGCAGGTTTCAAATGTATGGCCTATCTTCCACACAAGCATCTCCAAATGAAACTTTACTTTTAGAAGCTGATTTCTCTGGCCCTTCCTTTGTGCCTGGATCTCCCAGCTTTCAGACTCAGAGCAGCACTAAGAACACTGGCATCTCCAACACCCATGATGAAATCATAGAATCAATAAGGTTGGAAAAGACCTCAGAGATCATCAAGTCCAACCTATCACCCAACATCTCCTGACTATCTAAACCACGGCTTCAAGTGCCACGTCCAAGCCTTTTTTGAGCACCTCCACGGACAGGGACTCCACCACCTCCCTGCGCAGCACATTAGTTGATCAGATGATGTTGGATGATAGGTTGGGCTTGATGATCTCAAAGGTCTTTTCCAACCTGGTTAATTCTATTCTATTCTAATGGTCAATTACTCTTTCTGGGAAGAACTTGCTCCTCACCTCCAGCCTAAACCTCCCCTGGCACAGCTTGAGACTGTGTCCTCTTGTTCTGGTGCTAGGTGCCTGGGAGAAGAGATCAACCTCCACCTGGCTACAACCTCCCTTCAGGTAGTTATAGACAGCAGTAAGGTCACCCCTGAGCCTCTTCTTCTCCATTCTTAACAACCCCAGCTCCCTCAGCCTCTCCTCATAGGGCTATGCTCCAGACCCCTCCCCAGCCTCATTGCCCTTCTCTGGACACGTTCAAGGGTCTCAATATCTTTCTTAAATTGAGGGGCTCAGAACTGGACACAGGACTCAAGGTGAGGCCTAACCAGTGCTGAGTACAGGGCAGAATGACCTCCCTGCTCCTGCTGGCCACACTGTTCCTGATGGAGGCCAGGATGCCATTGGCCTCCTTGGCCACCTGGGTAAGAGCTGCCATGTTTTGCTACCCACCACATGACCTGGCTGTCTGCCCCTCACCATGCTCTTCACACACTAAGGTGAGTTTGCCATGACATGCCAGAAAGGCAGAATGTCACAACAACATCTCTGACCACAGTTTTTTTCACAACTGTTTCTCTAGTTAGACCTTCAGGAATCCAACTTTGGGTTCCTCTCACCAAAACACTCAAAAGCAGCAATACCCAGTAAGCAAAGGATGAAAAGAGACTGTGCAAGTTCCAAACCTATGTTTCAGCTTTTTTAGTGAATACTTCCACACTTTCTGTCTAGCAGAAATCCCCAAAATAGAGGCTGGCACGTTGCAAAGGCTTTGAAAACCTCTCAAGTCACAGTTTCATAGTTTCATTCAGGGTTGGAAGGGACCACAAGGATCATCTAGTTCCAACAACCCTGCCATGGGCAGGGACACCCCACACTACATCAGGCTGGACAGAGCCTCATCCAGCCTGGGCTTAAACACCCCCAGGGACGGGGCCTCGACCACCTCCCTGGACAACCCATTCCAGGGTTTCATCACTCTCATGGGGAAGAACCTCCTCCTCACCTCCAGCCTGAATCTCCCCACCTCCAGCTTCATTCCATTCCCCCTAGTCCTATCACTACCTGAGATCCTGAGAAGTCCTTCCCCAGCCTTCCTGTAGCCCCCTTCAGATACTGGAAGGCCACAATTAGGTCACCTCGGAGCCTTCTCTTCTGCAGACTGAACAGCCCCAACTCCTTCAGTCTGTCCTCATAGGAGAGGTGCTCCAGCCCTCTGATCATCCTTGTGGCCCTTCTCTGGACACGTTCCAACACCTCCACATCCCTCTTGTAATAGGGGCTCCAGAACAGTATCACAGTATCACTAAGGTTGGAAGAGACCTCAAAGATCATCGTGTCCACCCTATCACCACAGTCTAGTTCAGCCTTAACAAAACAGAAGGGCAGCCAACCCAGCTCCCCCACTAATGCACATCCAAGGGCAAGGAATTCTTCCTAGAAGCCAGTGGAAAACTCCTTGCTTCAGTGTTCTAAGGAACAGCAAATAAATCCACCTGAGCTACTTCAGCCAGCACACAAAAAAAAGCCAAGCTGCTTCTGCACTATCCTGGCAGAAAATGGTCAGCTTTGCACTCTGCAGATAAGTGCGGAAAATACATTTCTTTTTTTTAATGTATGCAAAATATTTGCTTGGAATTTCGTGGGGAAGATGCTGTCTTGCACATTAGTATTTATAGCAAGCCAGGGCATACTTTCCTGAGTAGCTCTGCAGAGGTGGACACGGCTGAGATTCTCATGAATATTCCTCGGCTCTCCACCTTGCTGTGATGGGGAGATTAACTGCTGGCTCCATCCTGCCAGTGAGATAAAAGGTCCAGGAGCCAGGCTCAGCTCTCAAGTGTGGGTTTCTGGAGATGGAGGAGGGCAGGACAGAGCCTGGTAGAGCTCATGCCAGAGCAGGGTTACACTGGGAACACGCCTGTCCGCTCTCTAATGTCTTCTTCCCTGAAGTGAAGACCCCAAAGAGGAACACCTATGAGTCAAATAGCTCCTGAAGAGCATCTGGAAGCTCTGCAGCTGCATGAACACAAAATACCACTACGGCTGAGGCATCTACCCAGGCCTGGGTGCAATTTGCCTCCATGGTTTTTCACACACGCTCACAACAGAGGGTGCAAGGGCTCTCCAGAGAGATGGGCAGAGACCAACAGGATGGCATTCAACAAGTCCAAGTGCCAGGTGCTGCACTTTGGTCACAACAACCCCATGCAGTGCTACAGGCTAGGGTCAAAGTGGATGGAGAGCAGCCAAAGAGAAAGGGACCTGAGAATACTGCTTGACAGCTGGCTCAACATGAGCCAACAGTGTGCCCAGGTGGCCAAGAAGGCCAATGGCATCCTGGCCTGGATCAGAAACAGTGTGGCCAGCAGGAGCAGGGAAGTCATTATGCCCCTGTGCTCAGCACTGGTTGGGCCACACCTTGAGTCCTGTGTCCAGTTCTGGGCCCTTCAGTTTAAGAAGGACTTGAAGGTGTCCAGAGAAGCGCAATGAAGCTGGGGAGGGGTCTGGAGCACAGCCCTGTGAGGAGAGGCTGAGGGAGCTGGAGTTGTTTAGCCTGGAGAAGAGGAGGTACAGGGAAGACCTTCTTGCTCTCTACAGCTACCTGAAGGGAGGTTGTAGCCAGGAGGGGGTTGGACTCTTCTCACAGGCAACCAGCACCAGAACAAGAGGACATAGTCTCAAGCTGTGCCAGGGGAAGTTTAGGCTGGAGGTGAGGAGAAAATTCTTCCCAGAAAGAGTAATTTGCCATTGGAATGTGCTGCCCAGGGAGGTGGTGGAGTCAAGAGGGGACTGGATGTGGCTCTTGAAGCCATGGTTCAGCTAGTCATGAGGTGTTGGGTGATAGGTTGGACTTGATGATCTCCGAGGTTTTTTCCCAACCTGATTGATTCTATGAGCAGGTGGATACCCTGCTCATAGGCACCCTGGAGAGCTCCAGCATGGGTGGGATGACCAGGCCATGCCACACCACCAGCTCTGTGGGAGACAGGTACACCCCATCCCACGCCACCACGCCGTGACACAAACCCTGTACAGAGCAGTGCAGAAACCCAGCCTGCAACAGCTACTGCCCTTCAGGCCCCAAAAATCTTCTCTGACAGATTTTCTACATCTCAGCTCTAAGACATTTTTTATCATCTAAACCTTGAAGGATTTGTTCTATGATTTCATTTGAAAGAGGCATTCAGTTCCCTTACACCTATGAATTCCTAATCATCACACAGCATCCTCCTCCTTCCCGCCCTTGCTGGGAGGCTCCTGCTCCCTTACCCACCGAGGGGCGCGAGACTTAGGCTGGGATTTTGCTTACCACCCTAATCAATGTATTTCATCAGAAAGAACGAATCTGGTGTCTGATGTGTCAGAGAGACTTCACAGTGTTTGCACCCAGAGGGCTTTCATTTGTGCCCAGGATGTTTATGACTTCTGCTGGGGGAGAAAAGAAAAATCACATTTGCTGGTTTCCTCTCAAATAAATCTTGGGCATGATTTCCTAATGTCCTGGGGAGAGTCCAAAGTCACAACAGAGCTGGAAATCCTCCATCACCTTGGAAAAACAACATGCCTTGGTCCTCAGGACATAACTGCTTTAGAATAAATACCTGGGACATAGGTGGGGTTTTTTTGCAGATACTTTAGGAACTGCATGAATGAAATCCTATTACTCTCATAGAAGAGGTCATCTCCAGTCAGGGCTGCTGCAGTCAGTTTTCTGGTTGATTCACCTGAACTGTATTTTTCCTGAGAGCCAGAGGCTGCTAAATGCACAGGGGATAAAGGAAGCTACAAATTCCTACCAACACAATTATTCCAATTTTTTCTGATGTGGCTTCCCACACAACAGTGCCTCTGAGCCACCCATTAGCTGGGAGTGGGACACGTCTCATTGCACAGCTAAACACCCTTTGTAGAGGGGAAAACCTGCAGTAGCCTAAGTGCAGGGGTGCAGAAAACCCAGCATTCCCCCTCAGCTCTTCATGGTGCTGCACTATCAGTGGCTGCATCTCCCTCACCCTTTGCCCTGGACACAGGGACAAACTGGCCAGACAAGGTGGTTCAGAAGATAAGGCCTAAGAAACAACTGCCCACCAGCCCCCTGCTCACTAAAACACCTGGGGGGAAAAGCACCAGGACCCAGCTCCACCTCTCCCTGTTTGAATAGAATAAACCAGGTTGGAAGAGACCTTCAAGATCATCACATCCAACCTATTATCCAACACCACCTAATCAACTAACCCATGGCACCAAGCACCCTATCAAGTCTCCTCCTAAACACCTCCAATGATGGTGACTCCACCACCTCCCCAGGAAGCCCATTCCAATGGGCAATCACTCTCTCTGTGTAGAATTTCTTCCTCACCTCCAGCCTAAACCTCCCCTGGTGCAACTTGAGACTGTGTCCTCTTGTTCTGGTGCTGCTTGCCTGGGGGAAGAGACCAACCTCTGCCTGGCTACAACCTCCCTTCAGGTAGTTGCAGAGAGCAAGAAGGTTTCCCCTGAGTCTCCTCTTCTCCAGGCTAAGCAACCCCAGCTCCCTCAGCCTCTCCTCACAGGGCTGTGTTCCAAGCCCCTCACCAACTTTGTTGCCCTTCTCTGGAGTCGTTCCAGCAAGTCAACCTCCTTCCTAAACTGAGGAGCCCAGAACTGGACACAGGACTCAAGGTGTGGCCTAACCAGTGCAGTGTACAGGGGCAGAATGACCTCCCTGCTCCTGCTGGCCACACTGTTCCTGATACAGGCCAGGATGCCATTGGCCCTCTTGGCCACCTGGGCACACTGTTGGCTCATGTTGAGCCAGCTGTCAATCAGTACTCTCAGGTCCCTTTCTGTTTGGCTACTCTCCATCCACTCTGACCCCAGCCTGTAGCACTGCATGGGGTTGTTGTGGCCGATGTGCAGAACCCAACACATGGATGTGTTCAATCTCATACCGCTGGATTGTGTGTCCCAATGGGCAAATCTGAGAACTTCAGGGCTGCACATAAAGCACTGTCAGCAAAGTCTGATTCGTTTTGTTCACGCAAGGACAAACTAAAGTCAGCTTTAGACCCAATGTTACATTGATTTTTTTGTTTGTTTTATTCAATTTGAGAAAGTATGGGCCTTCACTCAAGCACTGCCTAGCACTGAAATAACTCCATTATGTGCACTGCACTATAGTTTAGGTTGTAAGGGTTGGCTTTGTTTTTGCTGCATTATTCCGCTTCCCGAATGCGCACTGTGGAGACCACATGCGTGAAAAGGAAACTGTTAAGATCTCCAGACACCTCTTAACTCCAATTCCACATTTATGGTCCCCTAATCAACTTCCAATTGCATGAAAACACTTCCAGTGCACTTTTAAAGTGTTTTGAAAAACTCCTTGCTGTACTCCATTGCATTTACCTGCCCTTGACTTCAAAACAGAGTGGGGAAAGATACATTTCTGTTCCCTTTAATGGTCTGTTGGATCTTCCTTTTACTTCCTCTGCAGGAATATAGTCAGCAATATACTGTGCTCATTGGATAATCCATAAATTTGGCTCCATCTCCCTTTCTTTGTTCTCCACACTAGCAATGACATTCCAAGCTGACTTCACTTCCCCTTCTTTTCCCATCGCTGATTTTATTGTGATGCTCCAAAGAGTCTTTTGGATTGGTTCATGTGGCATTAAAAGGCATCACATTTGAAAGACAAAGTTTAAACTGATCACCAATTTTTATGTGTGATGCTCCAAAGAGTCTTCTGGATTGGTTTAGGTGGCATTAAAAGGCATCACAGTTGAAAGACAAAGTTTAAACTGATCACCATTTTTCTTTGTGATGCTCCAAAGCTTCTTTGGATTGGTTTAGGTGGCATTAAAAGGCATCACAGTTGAAAGACAAAGCTTAAATTGTTCAGTTTAATGTTCCAGCTCCCCTTTAGGATAATCCTGCTCTGCTGCTTCTTTCCCTTTCACCACTGAGCTGTAAAATCAACCACCAAGCTGGCTGTCAGATGATTCTGACCAACTACATCACTGCTTTTACAAATAAGAAGCAAAATCTCTACACAAACTATACCTCAACTCTTTGGTCCTTCCACTAGAGCCCTCCACCTTGGCAAGAATCTTTCCTGAGCTCCATGAGCACCAGTGGGAACTTGTACTGTCCCATTTGGTGCCCCTTGGTCCTTTCCTCCTCCCAACACCCATCACTTGCAGTGTTTTGGGGGGGGCAGAAGGGAACAGCTTGGCTTTTCCCTGACGCTGTCCCATCAAGCCACATTGCCAACACCATCACTGGGTCAGCATCTGGACACAGCACTGGAGTGGGTGACAGAGAGGCAGGGCAGCAGCACCTTGATGAGCAACCAGAAGCAGCCAAAAGTTTTTGACTTGTCATGGTGAGGAGGTAAACAAGGTTAATTGCTCCAGATGTAGACTTAAGCTGCACATGCTGAGAATCACCTAATAAAACCAGACTTAAAAGGCTCAGGCACTTCTCACAATGTACTTCAATTACAAAGCAAAATGAGAGGACCAGAGAACAAGAAGCAGAGGATATTCTCTCTAATAAAGATGACAGTATTTTCTCCCTCTTTAAGGCTTTTCTTTTAGTATTCCTCCCACACTATCCCATATTCCCCCAAAACTCTTATCCTAGGCCATAGTCTCTGCACTACCAGATGACTGCAGCAGAGCATTGGGAGCAAAAGGCAGGGAAGACCCCTCAGGCTCTCAATCCAGTCTTTTGCAACCCCAGGCAAGTACATAAAGGACACTTAATCACAGTGATTCATGCAGCAGATTTTTCTAATGCTGCCCTCCCCTCCATCCATCCAGAGTATGCTTTCCAAATCCTGATTGTTTTTCCCCTGGATGCCTGACACACTGCAGGCTATTTTAAAGGTGACTAAGAAAAACCTGCCAGCCAGGATAGTTTAATTTTCTGTACAGTGGATCAGAACCTGCACTAAAACCAACCAAACAATACAAAACCAAAAGAGCAACTAAACCCCCAAACCAACAAAACAGCTGGGGAAGAAAATAGTCCAAAATGGGTAGAATGTGTCCATGTTCCTGTGGGACTCACAGGAAAAAAGGCTTTAAAAATCAAAGCAACAGCTTCAGAAGAGGCAAGTCTGTTGGTGGTCAAGCTTGAGCTGTAAATTCAAGCAAAAAAAGCTCTTGATTAGTGCAGGTCTGTATGTTCTGATAGTCTCAAGTGATTCATGGTTTCAACCTCCAAGCCTACAGCAGTTCAGCTCCAAAGAGCACAAAAATAATTGCCTGTTATTGGACATATCAAAGCTGTGAGCACAGCATTTTCTGCTAGGTTCTTCTAAGCCAGTTGCAAGATTTTACAGAGCCTTTGTCTAAGTTCTCCAAATCTGCTCTATCAGTTGCAAAATCACATAACAATAGAGGTTGGATGGGACTCTGGAGATGGAGTCCAACCCCACGGCCAGAGCAGGGTCACCTAGAGGAGGTTGCCCAGGATAGCATCCAGATGGCTTTTGAATGACTCCAGAGGTGGACATTCCACCTCTGAGCAGCCTGGTCCAGTGCTCAACAAACCCTCACAGAAGTTTCTCCTCCTGTTTAGATGAAATTTGCTATGTTCAAGTTTGTGCTCATTACCTCTTGTCCTATCACGGGGCACCACTAAAAGAAGACTGGCCCCATCCTCCTCACACACACCCTTTAAGTATTGATAAGCATTGACAAGATCCCCTCTCCATGTTCTCTTCTCTAGACTAAAAAGCCCCAAATCCCTCAGCCTTTCTTCATCAGAGAGATGTTCTAGCTCCCTAATCATCTTCATAGCCCAACTTCATAGCTGGGAAGTAGCAACAGGTTTCAAAAGAGAGTAGTAGCATAGTATCATAGTATCAGTCAGGGTTGGAAGGGACCACAAGGATCAAGAACAGTACATTTAGCCATACCTAAAAGGTGAGCAAGGTACCTTCAGGTGGTTTTTGCCTAAACCCTCCCTAAAAAAACCCTCAACAAATAATAGCAGAGCATTTTATAGAAGGAAGAAGATCCTGTATTAACATTTTGAGCTTGCTATGAAGTGTGATTCAGACAGACTCAGCAGCTGCCCCTGGGCTTGCTGCATTATTAGTTCCTTTTACCAACAAGCATTCAGACTGTGAATAGTAATAATGAGAACGAGAACTTGAATGAGGCTCAGCTTAGGCTCCTAAGTCTAAAACATGAGCAGAGTAGCAGCAAAATGTGGCAAATTAGAGTGCAGACACCTGGTCCTGAAAAGTCAGGCAGAAAACTTCGTTTATGCTGCCTCTGCTTGTTCCTTATTAAAATAATTTGGAGGCTTGAAAGCGAAACAGATTCATGAATTCACTAGGGAGCCCGGGAGAGTCATCCCACAGTAATGGAAAGGCAGATTTTTTTTATTGATTCAAATTAAGGGCAATTTATTGACCAAAAAAGAGCCATGATTTACACAAAAGACGTTGCCTAAAGAGACAGCAGGCTAAGCGTGCCTTGAGATGTCCCACGGATACACACAGACTGCTGGGTGCAGCGCTCTCTGCTAGCAGAGGGAACTGACTGGCAGTCCTGCTCTGCAGCCAGTGCTGCAGTTTCTGATCAGCCAGCAAGAGAAAGCCAACTGATCAGAGGACTTTACTCTGAGGGAACTCAATCCTCAGGCACCTCAAGAGAAGCTTCTTTCCTCTTTAATACACCTCAGGCAGTTTGGGCATTCTTACCCACTCTACCTCCCAAGCAATGAAGCCTAATGGTCCTACAGCTTCAGTGAGTCCCAGGACTCCTTGTCAGATGACTTTGTCCTTATATGTGAGGTGCCTTTGATGCACAGCTCTTGGCCCTGGGAAACACACACCAAACCTGAGCTACCCCAGGGAGATCAGTTTGCCACAGAGAGCAATTGAGTGTAGTTCTCAGTCTTGAAAATATCATGTAATCATGGAATCCTTTTGGTTGGAAAAGAGCTTTAATACCTTCAAATTCAACCTTTGTGTAACTCTGCCAAGGCTGTTGCTTAACCATGACCCTCTGCACCACATCTCTGCCTCTTTCAAATCGCTTCAGGGATGGCAATTCAACCACTTCCCTGGAGAGCCTGGACCAGTGTTTGAGAACCCTTTCAATCAAGGAGATTCTTCTGAAATTGGAGTTTTCTAAACAAAAACCATTTGCCAAGGGAAGCCTATAGCTTTGTGGGCAAGCTCAAGGAACAGAACATTCAGAATAGAATAAACCAGGTTGGAAGAGATCTTCAAGATCATCACATCTAATCTATCATCCAACACCACCTAATCAACTAAACCATGCAACCAAGCACCCTATCAAGTCTCCTCCTGAACACCTCCAGTGATGGTGACTTCACCACCTCATGGGAACAAAAGAAAAGGAAGTCACAAGGACTCCTGAATGCTAGGATAGAATCATAGAATCAATAAGGTTGGAAAAGACCTCAAAGATCACCAAGTCCAACCTGTCACCACAGACCTCATGACTACTAAACCATGGCACCAAGTGCCACATCCAATCCCCTCTTGAACACCCCTAGGGATGGTGACTCCACCACCTCCCTGGGCAGCACATTCCAATGGCTAACAACTCTCTCTGGGAAGAACTTTCTCCTCACCTCAAATCTAAACTTTCCCTGGTGCAGCTTGAGACTGTGTCCTCTTGTTCTGGTGCTGGTTGCCTGGGAGAAGAGACTAATGTCCATGAGCAAGACAGGCCTCTTCCATCCAAAAAGATCAGACACTTCTCACAACTCCATCCCCCTTCCTGGCTACAACCTCCCTTCAGGTAGCTGAAGACAGCAATAAGGCCTTCCCTAAGCCTCCTCTTCTCCAGGCTAAACAACCCCTGAGCCTCCTCCAGGCTAAGTCTCAAGGCTCTCTCAGCAGAGAGAAAATTCACAGCTCGAGCGAGGAGCAGAAAAGGTGATTTAGGATCAAAGGAAATAATTACTCTTCAAATAAATAAGAATTAGAATGAACATTATATTGTCTTTTTCTTTTTTTTTTCCCCTCTCCTCTGAATGTCTCCAAAATTCAGATTTATTTTAGTTTGCATACTTAGCTAATTAAAGCTCTAAAAAAAAATATAATCAAATTCTTTATGGGCCATTTCTGGAGAAAACTGGGCATAACTTAAGGCAGAGCCAGGCATTTCCATTCCTGCCTCAAGTTGCTATTAGTTTTCATGGTGCAATAAATTTCCCCCCAAATGGCCTCCTCCTGATCCAATTATCATCCTATTTTTAAGCAATTTTTTCAACATTAGAAAGGTATTGCAGACTTGCACCCTTAATGGCTTGGATTGTGTATATATATATATATATATATGAAATTACATTGAAGTTGGCAAAGAAAACACTGAACCCAATCCTGAGCCGATGGGAAGAGGCAGAACTTGCTGAAGCTGGTGTTAGGGGGTCAGGCTGTTTTGGGAGAGCTGGGAGCTGTGCAGCTCCCCCAAACTGCTTGAAAGAGCCCGGCACACAGCCACAAAAAATGACCAAGGGAGTGGAATATCTTCCTCATGAGGAGAGACTGAGGGAGCTGGGGCTCTTCAGCTTGGAGAAAAGGAGACTAAGGGGTGACCTCATCCATGTTGATGAATATGTAAAAGGGTGGGAATGGAATGGAATGGAATGGAGTAGAGTAGAGTAGAGTGGAGTAGAGTGGAGTAGAGTAGAGTAGAGTAGAGTAGAGTAGAGTAGAGTAGAGTAGAGTAGAGTAGAGTAGAGTAGAGTAGAGTAGAGTAGAGTAGAGAAGAATAGAAGATAATAGAGAATAGAATAGAATAGAATAGAATAGAATAGAATAGAACAGAACAGAACAGAACAGAACAGAACAGAACAGAACAGAACCAAACAGAACCAAACAGAACCAAACAGAACCAAACCGAACCGCACCAGACCAGACCAGGTTTGGAAGAGATCTTCAAGATCATCATGTCCAACCTATCATCCAACACCACCTAATCAACTAAACCATGCAACCAAGCACCCTATCAAGTCTCCTCCTGAACACCTCCAGTGATCCAGGCTCTGCTGGGTGATGCCCAGTGGCAGGACAAGGGGCAGTGGTGGAAGCTGGGGCATAGGAAGCTCCATAGAAACATGAGGAAACTGGTTTTTTTCACTGTGAGGGTGATGGAACACTGGAACAGGCTGTCCAGAGGGGTTGTGGAGTATCCTTCTCTGGAGATATTCAAAACCCACCTGGATGTGTTCCTGTGTGACTCACCCTAGGTGATCCTGCTCTGGCAGGGGGGTTGAACTGGATGAGCTTTTGAGGTCCCTTCCAGCCCCTAACATTCTGTGAAGCCTCCCCGGCTGCCAGCCTTACCAATTCACACTGTGTGCTACCCTGGGTCCAACCCTGACTCTGCAGACTAAATCTCACCCACAAGTCTTTTTTCAAACCTTTTTTCTCTGAACTGAGTCCCACAATCACGATGTGACCAGCACATGATGAAGATCCATGGGGAAGCACAGCACACTGCTGGAGAGCACCGGTGGGGTAAGGCTAACAGCTTAATTCTTTACTTCCTCGCAACTTCAAGCTAAAATCACAGAATCACCAAGGTTGGAAGAGACCTCAAAGATCATCAAGTCCAACCTGTCACCACAGACCTCAGGACTAAACCATGGCACCAAGTGCCACATCCAGTCCCCTCTTGAACACCTCTAGGGATGGTGACTCCACCACCTCCCTAAGCAACACATTCCTGTGGCTAATGACACTCTCTGAGAAGAACTTTCTCCTCACCTTGAGCCTAAACTTCCCCAGGTGCAACTTGAGACTGTGTCCTCTTGTTCTGGTGCTGGTTGCCTGGGAGAAGAGACCAATGTCCATGAACAAGACAGGCCTCTTCCATCCAAAAAGATCAGACACTTCTCACAACTCCATCCCCCTTCCCAACCAGCATCCACCTGCTATCTACAGGCTACCTACGGTCACTAGTAGATCCACAAAGAGCAACTGTTCATAACTTGCATTCTGCAGGTCCCAATATTTAGGTGACTATTAGAATGAGGATGGTGAGAGAGATCTAATCACAGCATTCTAGACCATCATGGTGTGAGTCAAGGTGTAACACAAACACATCCATCATGGAAGCAGACTGACCCCAAAATGCCAACATCATTAACAGCAGCAAGACAAGCCAGGATTACTCCACAGAAACTCTTTGGAGAAGTACCACTCTTCATTCAGCCAGGATGTCATCATAACCTGAGGATACCTCCCCAAATAAGAAACAGTGCATCTATAAATAGGACACAGCTAAGCATTTTCATGCCAGGTATGTTCATCACATCAGAATTACGGTACAAAGAGTACTCTTCATTGGGAAGAGAAGTAATACAGGCACAAGAACACAAGCTACACTCTGACACAAAGTCATTATTTCTCAGTCTGTGATGTCTGCATGATCTGCTGCTCCCAAAACTCCTCTGCATAGAGAGCACTCTTTCCACTTGTACATCAAGGAGGACCTGCTTTGGTTTCCATCAGTGCTTTCTGGTCACCTTGCTCACACTCAAGCACAGGTATTTTTATTTTCACTATTGTATTGACAAAAATCAGTTAACTCCTACAAACACTTAGGTTAGAGACACTTAGATACAAGATCAGGTCCCCTGCACTGACTCTCCCTTTGCACTGTCTGCAACACCCAAAGGAAATGCTAACTTTTCCAAGGAATGCTACTGGCCAGGGACCACAGCCACAAATCAGGAAACAAGGGGCAGCTTTGGTTAGGAGCCAAGCAAAACCAATGATCCAACTCCAAGTCTGCTGGTATCAGATAAATCTAATATCATAGTTGTTTAGAACTCAGGTGTAGATGTATCCAACACCTCAATAGCTAAAGGCTGTTCTTATGGTATCTCTGTTCTGAATGACACTGATACCCCAGAAACCTTTCCAAGTCAGACTCAGGTCAGATTTAGAGGGATTTTGACACAGACATTTGAAAAGAGATTCACCTTCTTCAGCTACAAAAGTGCATCTAGTCATCAGTGGCAGTGGAGTCACTGTCCCTGGAGGTGTTCAAGAGGGGATTGGACGTGGCACTTGGTGCCATGGTCTAGTCAGGAGATCGGTGGTGACAGGTTGGACTTGATGATCTTTGAGGTCTCTTCCAACCTTGGTGATATTGTGATCAGCTGACTTTCCAAAGTTTTAAAAGAAGGCAGGAACCCATCAGTTCTCCAGCAGTCCTCTCACCTCCCTTCCTCATGATATTGGCTCCTTAACATTGCAAGTTCTTGGCAATGATGTTAAGCTTCATATAATGGGGATGACTGCAATGGTACCTAGCAACAGTCCCATCCACTCAAGCATACTTCTCTATAGAGATTTTAGTGTGAAAAGGAAAAGCTGCTGAACAGAAGATCTTCCTCTTCATTGAAGTCCAGGGCAAGAAGGGGAAAAACCCCCAAGTTCCACCTCAGAGAAGAGCTCTGTCACCTCCCTCAAAAATATAACGGCGCTCTGAGGGACAGGCAAGGCTGAGTGTGCTGTACCAGAGTGCAGTGTGGTTAGCTGCTGGCAATATCTATAATTAGCAGCTTATATGCAGAAATATTTATAAAGCAGACATTTAGAGATTGACATGTTGCTGAAAGCTGTGCTAACCACTGCACAGAGCACACTGCCCAAACCCTGCAGCCCCTTAGGACAGAACAGGTTGCAGAGGGAAGCGCTCTTCCAAGAGATGAATACTCAGCCTGTTTTAGCATGACATCCCAGAAATCAGCAGGGGCTCCCACACTGTCTGAAGGTAACTGATTGAAAACTAAAGCACACCTCTCCCTCCAGAAATGCCACCTTTCTTTTCCAGCAGTTAGTATGGAGCATAATTCTAAGCTGTTAATTGATTTTGCAATTCTTTTGTTTCATTCTGCTTATTTGGGGAGAGAGGCGAGAGGCTTGCATTGCACATGTTGGGTTACAGCTGGACTCAATGATCTTAAAGGCCTTTTCCAACCTTCCTGATTCTATAAAGGCAATTCTTGAGTCCTTAGGGACACATCTGCGCACACTGCTGTGAGGACAACACAGCACACAGAACTCCTAACAAGATCAATACAGTAACACATCACTGGTGAAGAGTTTCTCTTGTTTTTTCTCATCTACACTGACACAGCACCTAAGTTCAGAAAAGACCTGCCACAGATCTCCTGAGCAGACAATTCAGCCAGTCTTATCCAGGACTCAACATGCAAAGAGCCCAGTCACATTGAGAGGTCAGCAAACACAAAACATCCTCTTAACCACCTACACACAGTTTGGTGAGAGCATATGTCGTAGGGTTTGAAGGGTAAGGCCCAAAAGCCTCCTCCCTCCCCCCTGTAAAGTAAAGGGAAAGAAAATTGAAGGGAAAGGGAAAAAAAACCTCACAGCTGAATTAGCAAAGCAATGGGAGCTGTATATTTACAAAGCAATGTAGGATATGCAGGGGAATATATACAAATTTACAATATTTACAATATATACAAAGATATACAATAAAGTAGCACAGAAATGAGAGTTCCCCCCTCTGCTGAGGGGGTTCCCCACCTCTGCTCTCCCCTCTCTCTCCCCTTTTTCCCAGAGCAGGTTGGAAAAGAGAGAGAAAAGAGAAAAAAAGTTAGAAACAGTTATGTGTTAACTGGACAGCAGTTAATACAGGCCTTTGTAGCTTATCAGTTTCAAGGCCAAAGCCTTGGCCGAAAGCCCAGCACAGAGAGCTGCTGCTGCTCGGCGGAGGAGCGGAAGCAAGACTGATAGAAAAGTGCTGGAATGCCCAGGATACCCTCCTGCACTCCCAGTTCAGAAGGTGCTTCCTCCCACTCTACCAATGAAATTAGTTTAGATCCTTCTTTTTTCGTTTACCAACTTCCATCCACCATATTCCCTTTCTTAAAGGGGACAACATCAAATGGTCACAGCACAGAAACACTGCTCCTGGGCTGTACCAGAAAGACTACTACTGGTACCAGAAGGAAGCTTTCTCCAAACCACAGATGCTGTCTCTCTTGAAGGACCTGCTGTGCACAGCAACGACCAGCAGAGTAGTTTATTCCTTTATCTAATTTGAGACCACACTGACAATCTGATGTGGAACGGCAAACAAGTACAGATGCACGTTCAGCTTCAGCATGCTTCCAATCATCTACCAACACAGAGCAACCACTGGTGGGTTTATCTTATTCTTAATTGATTAATCACAGGCAAGGCTTCCACAAGCAGCATGTGCCCCCCAGCATATCATTAAGGATTATGTTCACAGATACTCTGTTTAGACAGCACTGTGTTAAATCCCAGCAAACAATGTGGTCACCGAGATGTGCGTGAAGCCCTTGAGGAGTAAAGCTGCTAAAACAATTATGTAATGACATGACAAAGCAGAGGGTAAACTGCACATCTTGATTCTTCCTAGGCATGAAAACTTCACTAGGGCTTCCTCTTTATCTAGCATCTGTTTGGGGGGAAGAAACAAACCCAAAACCAACCAATCAACCAACCAAACAAAAAAAAAGAGGAAAAGCAGCCATTGCTTCCATGCTTCCCCTATTAGAAACATCAAACAGTGCCACAATTTTCTTCTCATGCCACTGAGAAGCTCAAAGTAACAGAGGAAAACACCAAGATCTCCACACAGCAGGGAGAAGGCAGCTCATCCATCCCATCTCTTCACGTGACAACCATCAGCAAACCACACGGAGATTCTCATGGTCCAGAAAGGCCATTCCAAAGGTCTGGAAGGTCCACTGTATTTAAATCTGTCAGTAAAGCAGCTAGGAATAGATGTCCCTCTGCTGCTGAGATTACACAAGTTAAACTAGTAGCAGGTAACAAGGGATTTCCTCTAAACTCTTTCATAAGCAGCTTTCTCCATACTTATTACCATGACAGAGGAAGCCCAGAGTCTCAGAAACTCAGCTGACAGCACAGCAGACCTTTGCCTCAGGCAAAGCAGATTGAATTCCCCTCCTTCCCAACTCCATGCAATTTATAGCCCAGGGCTGTGTCTCATTACTCCTGCCCAAGCCAAGGTTGTTCCAACTTCAGTGTCAGCTGAGCAACAGACTTGTCTCTTGCTGGCACTGCTCTGAACGAGGGAGCTGTGCTTTCATTTAGCTGGAAATCAGCTCTGCAGAGAACTTTGGAAAGAAGAGTATTCCTAAAACGTGGAGTGTTACAAGACAGATCCTATAAAATAGAATGGGAGAGAAAGATTAGTGGCCAGGAAGAGGATTGAGCTACAGCTCCCAGGCAGCGCTGCTTGCTCAGCAGCAGCACAATGAGCTCACAAGGTTCATCCTTAATAAGGATGAGAGCTAGGTGAGGATATAACTTTTGTCTGGATAACCTGAATAATTTTGAATTATGATTGGGTGTCCTAAATAAGAAAATGGCAAGTCAACAATGCTGCAGAGAGGTTATTTTGTTTTCCTCTAGATTTAATGCAAGTTTAACACTGTCACGGAGACAGATACAGTTAAATAGCCCAGAAAAACCTCTTGGGCTCCGTGGAAACAGGAACTTTATCAGGCACTAAAAGGCAAATCATCCCAGACAATAATATGCAGGAGTTCTGTGTGCTTGTGTTCTTATTTCTCTTCTCCAGTAGCAAAATAATAATTATTCTATATCCAGAAGCCCCTGTGGCTTGTGCCAAAGGAAACAGACACCCTGCAGCATCCCTCTGCTCTGCTGCCAGGGCTGCAGCTAGGGGGATCGCTGGGGGCTGCAGGTTGGAGTAATCAGCGTTCCCTTGTGGGAGCAGCCCTCTGCAGGAGCTCATGGAGCACAAAAGGCCTGAACTTGCCCAGCACTTTGGAGGAGCTCTGGAAAAGTCACCAAAAAGAGCCTTGGAGAAATGTACCTGAAGTGGAATATTCTTCATTGCCTCAAGACTGCATCCCCTTTTTTTCAGCTCCAAAAGAGAAGCCTCTCCAATATCCAAGAGGACACCTCACATCCAGGAGACACTTGCTCAGCTCTCCTTTCTGTCAGACTTAGGACAGACTATAGCTCTTTGAGTAGCTGGTCATCGCCACTGCTGGGTTTGTCATTCATCCAAGCTCCCTTGTATGCAGCCAACAGCCTGGGCATCCTTCTTCTAAATCACCATGCTTTTCACTGGATGATTAAGAAAACACAACAGGGATGGCTGCTACACTCTCAGATTTGGATTTCAAGGTGATTTGTGCTCCTTTGCTCCTTGGTTTGTCAGAAGGGGAGGGGAAGCAAAAAATAGAAGCTTTCTTCTTTGTGTGTGCTTGGAGCCAAATAAGGAATTAACTTGCTTAGAATATCTGCTCCAAAGTGTGAGGTACATCAGGGGGGCAATCAGTTTCATAGCTGTGTAAAGCTGATTGGAAGATGATTACACAGCAAGCTCTGGGCTCTTTTTGCTAAGGCTGGCCAACCACCAGCGCTGCTTAGGAACAATCACTACTGCGGGTGACTGTGGACTGCAGCTGGGAGGGACATCAGTTTCAATCTTACCAGGAAGTTTCAGGCATTTGGGGTACAAGACTGAAGTTAATGGCACCAAGAGTTACACAAAGAATAATCTGAAGAAACTCATCCTCAGCTGAACAGGAAAGAGTTAGTGAACAGACTAGCGAACAATCCTCCTCCAGTGTTGGGACTTCAGCACTAAAGAATATGCTTTATGAGCAGATGATTGAGGGTATTTTCCATCTTAAAACTCAGTTTCATCCAGACAATTTTTGCTGCTCAGCCCACTGAAGTTCATCCTGGAAATGGGAGGAAGCAAAGGCATTTCATTTTTCCAATCTTGTACTGCTTCCTTTGGGAGAAGCTTGAGAGGGAGTTAATTAGCATTTTTGCTATTTGTATTTAAAGCTGGCATCATGTGAAAGACTAAAAGCCCTGAAGAATAAAGTCCTTTAATTTAGTCATAGCACAAGCACAGCAGGATTGCTAACAGTACAAAAAGCCATAGTGCAGCTCTAGGAATGAGTATGGAGGTTAGCCTAGGAAGACCTGTGAATAAGAGAGGCTAGTTTGCTCCCTAGCCTTTGTACTGAGAATCACAGAGAGTCTGTGAAACCTGAACACCAACCCAGACAGAGCCCATACAAGACAGGACATAACACACTCCTATACCCAGCCTCTCTTCACCAGGAACACCCCTCCTTCCTGTTCATATTTCCTTGGGACTTTATTGCTTTTTGTTTTCCATAAATAAAGGCAGACTTCAGGTCTATGAGACAGGGAGGACAAATGAAGCAGGTAACAAAGCAATTGGGAGCACCTCAGTAATGTATTCAGCCCATTAAAGATTTCATTAGGTTTACGAAAAGGTCATTAATGATAAAATATCTTCTTTTATTTTACCTACTTTCTAAACATTATGGTCTGTTCTGCCATTCAAGCTTACACCCCACTGACATTAATTAGCATGCTATATATATTAAGGAGAGTTTTTAATGAGCTGTTATTTCGTGAGATTTCATTGGAGAGCCTCATTGTTCAGTTTAATAGCAGAAAATGACAACTCTAGAAATTGCTTTGATAGGACTGCAGCACTGAGGCGGTTATTCAATCTCCATACTTGCTCCTCAGTTAGTTCTTGATGCTGAAAGCCCTGCCTAATACATCTCATAGCTGCAGTGCCATGCTACACTGGGCGTAGCAAAGCCTGGGAGCAATGAACCAAACGCCAGCCCAGCGCAATGGGTTACTAACAACATCAGGTACAGCTGCTCTGCTTGCTCTGCACCATAAAATAACCATAAAGCCATGGAGATATGAAACGGTTTTGCCACATTTATAGACGAAATGTCAGCCCTAGCCACTTCTGAAGCTGGTAATTGTAAGGGAGACAGGTTGGACTTGATGATCTTTGAGGCCTTTTCCAGCCTTATTGATTCTATGATTACATATTTTAATCTCTTGTATCTTACACTGTCTGTGCTTAGCTTCCATATCAAATCTTTGCCTCACCCTATGCTGCTTGTCACAGTTCCTGATAAAAGAGGCTGAAATAGAAACAAAAGGAAGAGTGAACAATCCAGTTGTCCCCCCTGTGCTAAAACTTCAGAGCTACCAGCATCCTCCTGAAAGCTGTCCCACCTTCCCTGTCAGGGACAGCACCTGGGAACAGAGATCAGGAGAAAACAGTAATACACAGGGAGGGGTAAGGAGGAAGGCAAAAAGAGAGGCAAGGCACTCCGAATGACAGTGACTGGTAATGAGAGAAGAGCACAGGAAACTAAACCCAGCCTCATCCTGCCCACTGGCTGGCAGCATCATAGTTAGGGACTATGGAGCACAAAGAGAGCAGTTAGATTAATCTCGCAAAAGGAACAGTAGTGCTGGTTTAAAAGTGATGAGGAGGTCACCTTGGCTGGCTTTTCCTAGCTCCTTTGTGTGTAGTTCCTCAGTTGCACGACTTCACAGGACAAAGCCAGCACTTCCTACAATAAAGGCACCGCTTCTGGAGTTTCCAATCCTATCTATTTGCTAAATTAGGCAATGCTTAAGGTGAAAGAGAAATAGCCACCTAGGAAGAAAGAACGCACACGTATCCGTCGTCTGCTTTCAACTTTGTTAACTACTGCACTCTGCTAAGCAAAAATGCTGAACGCGGAGCTCTTAAAAGAGCTTTGTCTATATCAGATAAGCACACTCAAAAAGATTAGATGGAAGAAATGGGCTTAAGAATCAGCTGTTTCCCTGCATGAGCAATAAAGAGAAACAGCATGTCAGAACAAACAGAGAATAAACCAAAATTGTGGGTTTGCTAGGACAGAAAGTGTTGGAAGCAGAGAAAAAAACCCCAAGACGTTCACACAGCCACAAAAAGGTGTGCTTTGGGTTTGGTTTTTTTCCACTTTGAACTTTGTTACAAGGAAGTTGTTTTTGGTTTTGGTCCGGCTCTTACGACTTAGTTTGGCTTAGAAAGAGCCCAACAAGCACTAAACCCAACACAGACGAAAATAATTCAGTTCCCTCCTTAAAAAACAACCAAACAAACCCCAAACCAAAACAACAGCAACCAACCCACAAAGTAAAATAAAAGGTTTCGTTGTAGCCAAATCTCTGTGCTCATTTGCATTGGATTTATATTGCTGCAAGTCTACTGGCTTCAAAAGCACAATAAAAAGCCAATCAAAGAAACTGTTGTGCTCCAGGGACCGTATTATGCTTTTATTTCTGGAAAGCTTGATCAAGCAATTTTTTTTTTGGTACACTGTTGATTTATACTATTTATAACACAAGTATGCTCTTTACCTGGAGGTTGTCATACATTTCAAAACCCCTGACATCTGAGTTTCTCAACAAACTCGCTCATTTTCTCATCAAGATGTTACTGGAAGCCACAAGATTTAAAGGAGCGTCGTTAACAAAGGCTTCGGAGTTAAGTGCAGCTTGCAAGCAACCGTGAGCCAGCAGCAGACAATTAACAATCCTGCATAATGAGAGGAAGTTTCTTTAAAAGCTTTCTAAGGTGTTTATTCAGAAAAGCCTTCCTAATTCAGGAATCATTTAATCATTTCTTAAGTGCCAGGCTGTTTAAGTGGGATAAGTTTAACGATGGAGAGACACAGCACCACTAAAGGCACAACAGGCTGTTCTGCGGTGTTTAGCCAGCAGCTTATCCAGGGTCTTCTCCTTGATGCTGCCCTCCTCAGATGGCAGGAGCCATGAACAGCTCCCACAGCCACTGTCCTAGGATGCACCAGACAGAGCAGAGCCTCGCTCCTGTGGTCTCCCAACATCAGCCTACAATCAACACAGCTTCATCTGACTGCAGTGCTGCCATGGCCGTTAGTGTTTCCAGATGTGAAGGAAACCCATCTCCTGACCAGCACCTCCATGTGTCATCTCTCTATTACAGTGAATGAGGTAAATGAGGTTTCCCTTGCAGCATCAGAGAAGCCACCTGAAATGTCCTGTGTGGGGCAAAGCACTGAAGCAAGCACGTACTGGAATTCTAGGGCTGACATGGAGCTGATAAGCCATACATCATGGAAGTGAAGGGAAGAGCTCTCTGTGGGATCCTGGTGACTGACAGAAAACAGAAGGTGTTTCTTGTCACCTTGTTCACCTCAGATTTAGGTAGAAAGCTATCAAGATAAGCCCTGCCTTGTCCCAGAAACAAAACAGGATCTGCTGCTGATACAGCATCCCAACCTGCTAAGAAAAATCACACAGAATCATAGAATCACCAAGGTTGGAAGAGACCTCAAAGATCATCAAGTCCAACCTATCACCACAGACCTCATGACTAGACCATGGCACCAAGTGCCATGTCCAATCCCCTCTTGAACACCTCCAGGGATGGTGATTCCACCACCTCCCTGGGCAGCACATTCCAATGGCTAACGACTCCCTCAGTGAAGAACTTTCTCGAGCAATGCCCAGGTTTACAGCCCTTCTCAACAGCCAAAGGGAAAAACTGACATGTGTGTATACACATATACACACAAAATAAAGCAGTGCAATCAGCACCATTCATTTCTCAAAATCTGGCCTGAATCCTGACTTAAGTGGGGTTCACAGCCCTGGCAGTGTCTGACCAACCCCTCCACCTCAGGCAAGGCTCAGGCAAGGCTACATTCAGTAACTATACAGCAAAACAACCTCTTCAGCCAGCCCAGCCCCTTCCCAGTGCAATTCTGCCCAACAAAAAAGCTGTTAATTACAGAAGTAACTTCGCTAACTTTCACTGAAAGGGTTCTGAAACACTGGAACAGGCTCCCCAGGAAAGTGCTTGAATCCCTGGAGGTGTTTCAAAGAGTTAGAAACGTGCTGCTGAGGGCCATGGCTTAGCACCAGGCTTGGTGGAGTTAGAGACTGGTTGGACTGAACGATCTGAAAGGTCTTTGCTAACCCAAATGGAGCTCTGATTGTAATTTAACCAGGTCTACATGCACAGCTCTCCCTACATGCAACCAGGAGGATGACACAGCCCACTCTGGAGCTGACAGAGCTCCAAACTTAAACACATTATCCACGGCCACAGAGTTTTCGTTGTTAGCTTAGAGTACTAAAGAACTCTAATTCAGCATAGTTCAGACACAATAAAACACTTCTTCCTGTAATTGACTTTCATGGACTCTGGACAGACAATATACTGCAGTACAAAGCACGGCATAAATCCGGTGCCAAAGGAAAACACCATTAGTGTGCAGCTGAACAGGGCAGTAACACTGCACTGTCGAATGCCCCTACAGAGGAGTGATAAAGCTAACCCAGTACACAGCCCTTAATTGATCATTTCCTGGGTTTTGAGCACTTAACATTGTCTCCTTAATGTCCTCTTAATGTTCAGCTAAATGCAGCAGCCAGCTGTGTGCGCCACGGACTTCCTTCGGTGCACACTTAGTGAGCGTAAGTGAGAAAGCTCCGTCCCGGGAGTATCCTGCATCCACAGAATGCAATTGAGAAGCTGTAACATGATTGATTTTCATGGGAACATTCAAAGTCACTTCTCACTGAAGGCAATTTCCGAGAATTGTCATCTTTCTACTATTTCGACTGCAGGGCTTGATATAAATTGGTTGCAACATTTTGTGGCTGTTGCTTTTTTCCTTCTGGTGGGAGCCATTTTTCACTCTTTTTAACCAAAAACAGGGGGGAAAAAAAAGCCTTTAAATAAACAAACGACTAAGCCAAGTTGAGTTCTCAACCTTTTCTGCTTTTCCAGGAAACATTTTTGCTGCACCTTTAGGCAGGGAAGGTTTTATGTTAAAAATGTGAGGTCTTGTGAACAGCTTTAAACCCAGGCTATGAATAGAAGCAAATGCATGGCCACGAGGGGGGAGTTAAGGCACCAGATAATCAAGCTTTGTCTTAGAATAAGCATGCACTCACAGAGGAAGGAGGGGGGTGGGGAGGGGGGGACAAAGAAATTTGCTTCCACCCTGTTGTAAATGCAGGCAGTGCACCCCACAAATATTGACCTTCTTCATAACCCCTCCAAGAGGGAGTTTCCATGTAATGACCTCTCCTGCAGAGAAAAAGTGAAGGATGTGATGGAGAAGGAATGGCTCACTGGCAGCTGAAGAGATGATGAAGGGCAGGCTGCAATTTTACATGGCAACTAAGAGGATCTGTAACCTCTGAAGTGCAATTTAAACTCAGATCCGCTGGGATTAGGGGAACTAGGCTCCAAGCATCCCATTAAAGAGCCGAAATTGTGTATGAAAGTCCCTTCCATTATTATGCCTGGTATCTAAATAAGAGATTTACAGCATTTCAGAAACAGTGACTGAGAAAACCAGCTAGTTAGAAGCTGCAAATGCATCCTTATTTTTCCCCGGACCCATGTGCAACCCACATGGGACATAATAATCGTAAAGATGAGAACATAAATGATTACAAGACTACACCTTGCAAGGTTTAAAAAGACAGCATGCTGTTCAAGCATTGCCTTTAGGCATGGCTCACTGAAAGGACTTCAACGGTCTGAGAGCCAATTTCCAGCCAAGGAGCTCAATATACTGTAACCACTGGACAGATGGGCAGAGTCCAACGGCATGAGATTGAACACATCCAAGTGCCGGGTTCTGCACATTGGCCACAACAACCCCATGCAGTGCTACAGGCTGGGGTCAGAGTGGCTGGAGAGCAGCCAGGCAGAGAGGGACCTGGGGGTGCTGGTTGATGGTAGGATGGACATGAGCCTGCAGTGTGCCCAGGTGGCCAGGAGGGCCAATGGCATCCTGGCCTGCATTAAGAACAGTGTGGCCAGCAGGAGCAGGGAGGTCATTCTGCCCCTGTACACTGCACTGGTTAGGCCACACCTCGAGTACTGTGTCCAGTTCTGGGCCCCTCAGTTTAGGAAGGAGGTTGACTTGCTGGAACAAGTCCAGAGAAGGGCAATGAAGTTAGTGAGGGGCTTGGAACACAGCCCTGTGAGGAGAGACTGAGGGAGCTGGGGCTGCTTAGCCTGGAGAGGAGGAGACTCAGGGGTGACCTTATTGCTCTCTACAACTACCTGAAGGGAGGTTGTAAACAGGCAGAGGTTGGTCTCTTCTCCCAGGCAGCCAGCACCAGAACAAGAGGACACAGTCTCAGGCTGCACCAGGGGAAGTTCAGGCTGGAGGTCAGGAGGAAGTTTTACACAGAGAGAGTGATTGCCCATTGGGATGGACTGCCCAGGGAGGTGGTGGAGTTGCCGTCACTGGAGCTGTTCAGGAGGAGACTTGACAGGGTGCTTGGTTACATGGGTTAGTTGATTAGGTGGTGTTGGATGATAGGTTGGACACGATGATCTTGAAGGTCTCTTCCAACCTGGTCTATTCTATTCTATTCTATTCTATTCTATTCTATTCTATTCTATTCTATTCTATTCTATTCTATTCTATTCTATATGCTTCTAGGATTGAAATACCGTGGTACAATGCCTTCCCCCAAGTATGGGACTATTACTTTAGGCAGGATTACTAGGGAGGTTTTTTTTCCTTCTTCCCCTTTAAGGGAGAGATATTCTAAAACCTGACAATTGTGAGAAATAGATTACACTCACAAAAAAAAAAGCCCTGTGTTTGCAAAGGCAAAAGCCAACATCGCTGCCTGAGTACACCCAAAAGTTTCCAGCTGCCCAAACACTGAGAAGCAGCTATAATTAAGGTTTATTTACATGTTGAAGATGCAAGTTTGCACAAAATATCTGGGTTCTCACTCATATCTGAAGCACTTCAACAGGGATTTTGGAGCAAAGGCCTGAAACAAGCTCGTGCCAACTAAAAGCAGGAGAATTTAAGTGCCAAAGGTGGTTCATGAAGCTTAAATTAGATTGCTGTTCCTGCAGCCCAGTGCCAACCTAGGTCTTCCTGCAGTTTGAGGGTGGTTTGACTTTAGACACACTAGAGTCACTGAATTGTTCCAGTTGGAAAAGTCCTATGAGATTGAGTCCAATCTAACTCCACCATGGCCATGAAGCCATACCCCAAAGTGACATGGTTCAGTATCACTAGAATACAAAATGCCACATTAAAAGAAACCCAAAACCTTTGTTGCATGTCTTGGTACACTAAGGTTTTGAAGTGGAATCCCAGCATGGTGGGGGTTGGAAGGGACCTCTGGTGATCATCTAACCAAACCACCCTGCTAATGCAAGGTCACCCACAGCAGGTTGCCCAGCAACCCTATCCAAAAGCAACCCTTCTCCTACATCACAGAATCATGGAATTATTTTGCTTTGAAAAGAAACCTAAGAGCATCCACTCTAACCATCAACCCAACACCACCATGACCACTAAACCATGACCCCAAGTGCCATGGCCATGCCTTTCTTGATCACCTCCAGGGATGGGGACTCCATCACCTCAGCCTGTTCCAATCCCTGACCACTCTTGCAGGAAAGGAATTTTTCCTAATGTCCAACCTAAACCTCCCCTGGTGCAACTTGAGGCCATTTCCTCCCATTCCATCACCTGATACCAGGAAGAAGTGATCAACCCCCACCTGAATCCCACCTCATTTCAGTAAGTTGTAGAGAGCAGTGAGGTCTGCCCTCAGCCTCCTTTTCTCCAGGCTGAACAACCCCAGCTCCCTCAGCTGCTCCTCACCAGACCTCTTCTCCAAGCCTTTCACCAGCTTTGTTGCCCTTCTCTGGACCTGCTCCAGCACCTCAGGAAAAGAAGCTTTAGAGAGCAGAAGGACACCTCAGACATGAAGAAACAAAGTGCTGCAGGGGATTGAAAAGAAACACTAAAATATGAATCACAATGCCCAGGTGGGTTTGGAATCTCTCCAGAGAAGGAAGCTCCAAAACCTCTCTGGGCAACCTGTTCCAGGGCTCTGACACCCTCACAGCAAAGAAATTTCTCCTTATGAAAACTTACAACTCCCTTAGGAATTCCCACAGGACATAAGCACAACTTGGAGCATTTTATACTAGGGATTTTTAGAACACAGGATCTTTTCAGGGTTGGTGAAAAATAATTCCCCAAGTTGTGATGCTTTCAGCCTGCCAGGAGACCGAAGGGGGGCAGGACCTGTAAACCACTGTTTGATTCTGTCACTGCTGACTCTCTGATACAAAAGACAACTCTAAAGACATTTCTATCACAGAATCACCAAGGTTGGAAGAGACCTCAAAGATCATCAAGTCCAACCTGTCACCACAGACCTCATGACTAAACCATGGCACCAAGTGCCACATCCAATCCCCTCTTGAACACCTCCAGGGATGGTAACTCCACCACCTCACTGGGCAGCACATTCCAATGACTAACAACTCTCACAGTGAAGAATTTTCTCCTCACCTCGAGCCTAAACTTCCCCTGGTGCAGCTTGAGACTGTGTCCTCTTGTTCTGGTGCTGGTTGCCAGGGATAAGAGACTATAAGCAAGGACCATCCTACCCAAACCAGTGCACCAGCCAAATTCATTACCTCTGTTGAGCTCTGTTTCTGAACACAGATTGATCTCATCTCATAAGTTACCTGCACACCTGGGGACTCAACCAGAGCTCCTGAGCTTTACCTCCATTGGGTGGCTTGCTTGTACCAGCAGCCTGTGCACCTCCTTAAAGGCTGACTTGACCAGACAGCTCAGCTGACACCTCCTCATGCTCCTGTTATTGACTGCTTTGCTGTGCTCCTCACACACACCCAGCATGAACTGTGCCATCACTTGCTTTCTACACAGCTCATAGCCTGGTCTTTGCAGCATGCTGATTAACTGACTTGTAATTCCCAGAGCTTCCCAAGTTCTCTGGAACAAGAAGTTTCTGCTCCCTAGAAACAGACTGCAATTACATACAGATTTGGGGGATCTAGAAGGTTCCTTTGTTCAAAAATCCAGCTGTGTCTGTACCCAGTGACAAAATTAATCCTTCATCTGCACACAGGGGGGGTTTAAAACCAATTGTGAATGCAAGGCTATTGCCATGTTTATTAAAAGAGCACAATAGCATTTTGAAGGATAAATATCAATCAGAAGAGACTTGCCTAAGTCAAGAAGGTTCATTAAGGACCTTCCATTTTGTTGAGGCTCTCTGGAAGCATTCAGTCATTATGGAATTAGTGATTCTGGCTGCCAAATGACTTGCTGAAGGTTGTGCTGCTGAATTTCAGCCCAGTTGGCTTGTAAGCAGCCTGCATGCAGACTGCAATGGCAATTTGTGTGATGTGGAAGCCTGCCTGGCAGGGAGCTGCTGGAGTGATTAGGGATCTGGGAAGGAAATCTGTCCCAAGGAAAAGCAAGAGGGATGTAAGTAGAAGAGACAGTGTGAATACTTGGAGGCATTTTGGAAGCTTACAACAAAAAAAAATCTTAACATAACTAGAGAGCAAATACAGCATCCAGATACAGTGAATCAGATCTTGATGTGAACCCAGAATCACACAGAGAATTCCAGCATGGTGGGGATGGAAGGGGCCTCTGGAGGTCATGTAGTCCAAAGCAGGGGCACCCAGAGCAGCTTACCCAGGATCACAATGGCCAGGTGAGTTTGGAATCTCTCCAGGGAAGGAGACCTCACAACCTCTCTGGGCAGCCTGCTCCTGGGCTCCAGCACCCTCACAACAAAGAAGTTTCTCCTCATGTTGAGACAGAACCTCCTGGGTTCCAGCTTGTGCTCATTGGCCCTTGCCCTGTCACTGAAGAGTCTGGCTCCCTATTTTGCACACACACCCTGCACCCCCTTTTAGGTATTGATCAGCATGTATGGTTAGGAGGGAATTCTTACTTAGGAGGAGGAGGTTAGGTTTTCTTAGGAGGGTTTGTGCCCAAGGCAGTTTGAGATCACTTACATGATCCCTCCATGTCAATCTAGCCAGCTACTCCAGGTGTAGCAGAGGACTTGACACCACTAACTCACATTCAGATAGGGATGTCTCTTGATCTGTACTCACAGGGAATTGTTCTTGCATAAATGTTAGTAGGCTCTTGGGTTTATTTTTCCCTAGTGACAGCAACACAACTGCACAGTTTCTAGATGGCTGCAGTTTGCCTGTGCACTGCTGAGCCTCCTGGCTCCTTGGGGGATGACAGAGCAGCACTGGTGGTGCTGAGCTGCACAGCTGGGCTCCAGAAGTGGGCTCCAGGAGTGAGAGAGACCTCATTAAAACAGTGCTGCATCCCTTGACCTTTTTCTTCTGTTGTCTTTAAAGTATTCTGCTGGAATGTATCCAGAGGAGGGCAACAAAGCTGTTGAAGGATTTGGAACACAAGCCCTATGTGGAGAGGCTGAGGGAGCTGGGGTTGCTTAGCCTGGGGAAGAGGAAGCTCAGGGGAGACCTTCTTGCTCTCTACAGCTACCTGAAGGGAGGTTGTAGAAAGGCAGAGGTTGGTCTCTTCTCCCAGGCAAGCAGCACCAGAACAAGAGGACACAGTCTCAAGCTGCACCAGGGGAGGTTTAGGCTGGAGGTTAGGAAGAAATTCTACAGAGAGAGAGTGATTGCCCATTGGAATGTGCTGCCCAGGGAGGTGATGGAGTCACCATCATTGGAGGTGTTCAGGAGGAGACTTGACTGGGTGCTTGGTTGCATGGTTTAGTTGATTAGGTGGTGTTGGATGATAATAATATAATAATAATAGAATAGAATAGAATAGAATAGAATAGAATAGAATAGAATAGAATAGAATAGAATAGAATAGAATAGAATAGAATAGAATAGAATAGAATAGAATAGAATAGACCAGGTTGGAAGAGACCTTCAAGATCATCGCGTCCAACCCATCAACCAATCCAACCCACCTAAACAACTAAACCATGGCACCAAGCACCCCATCAAGTCTCCTTCTGAACACCTCCAATGATGGGTTGGATGTGATGATCTTGAAGGTCTCTTCCAACCTGGTCTGGTCTGGTCTGGTCTGGTCTATTCTATTCTATTCTATTCTATTCTATTCTATTCTATTCTATTCTATTCTATTCCTGGATGGGTACTGTAGGTCACGGGAAAGCACTGAAAACCTACCAGAGACTAACGACCAGCTTTATTTTGTCCTTTCTAACCAACAGGTCAGCTGAACTCTCTTAAAGCAGCGTAAGGCCACCGAAAAGCAGCTGAACCCTGTCTAAAACAAGACTTTGGAGGTCATTACTACCGAGGAATTACTGTGGTCTTAGACACATGGCATGAAATCTTAAAATTACACCAGCAGAGACAGAGCTTGCATTGCTCCCCTGGAGGCACTGAAGTGTCTCCATGCAGCTGCTCAGCCAGAAAAGCTACTCAAATTGCTAAATCCTTCTGATGAGCTGAGCCCAAGGCAATATTTTAGTAGGAAAACGCCTCTTTAAAAATTAAAAGCAGGGTTTGAGTTGTTTGGGGTTTGGTTGGTTTTCTTTTTTTTTGCATCATTTGATTTGGATTATCTTAAATGTCCTCCATTTAAAGAGGTCACCTGCCTTGCCAGAAAACATAATCAATTTGTTACTGATCCTGTTCTGATTGATTCCTTAAAAATACAGGCAGCTTTGGTGCATTGTTCTTCACACAGACACAGGACAGCCTCTAATATGCTTTCTAAGTCCCTGACAGGTGATGTGCAACCTCCACCGGTGTCTCAACAGCAACCAATGAAAAATGTCCCCTAGCCTGGCCAAGGACTATCACCTGGATAAAAAGACACAAAATTAGCAAGAAGAGCTGCTTCTATCAATTGATTTAGCCTTGCCATACCAAATTCAGTGCCCTCCCTGTGAGCCAGATGGAGAGATGTGCTAAAAGTGTGCTTACATTCAAGCCCAGGAGAAACTTGCCATCTCCTGCTCATGCTGTAGCATTAGAGCTTATTGATGTTGCACCTACTGGATTTGTGCCATTGGATCATCACTCTGATGGAGAGAGCCAGTGTTAGCAAGGAGAGCCAGGGACAACACATCTTAAGATATGCTATTCCAAACTGAGGAGCTGGATGGGAAGAAAGGAGCAGAACCTCCTTGGTGACAACAGAGTTGCTTCCTGCACCCATGCCTTTTCCAAAGTCCAGTTGTACATACACTCAGCATGAAAAAAACCCACCCAAACAAAAAACCAAACCAAACCCCAGCCAACCAAACAAAAACCATACAAACTCTCCAAACAAACACCTAGGAGTGGTTCTTGTCCCCCTTTTGTACGAGAAAATGCTGCACAAGCCCACAGAGAGGGTTTTTACACCTAGGTTGAACTAGATGATCCTTGAGGTCCCTTCCAACCTGGTATTCTATGAATCACCATACAAGCAGAATATTATTTCACTTTTTCATGGAATCATTTGGGTTGACCTTGGAGGTCCTGCAGAAGGGAAAAGGGCAGGAACTGAATTCCTGAGACCTGGAGGAATGCATAGCTCTCAATTTGTCACAAATACTGGTACAGAAATCTCCTCTCTTCTTTTTCAACTAGAAAACCTTTTCAGTGGTAGCAGCAGACCATCTTGAAGTTTGTTATCTATTTTAATCAGGCTTCTTTTAGCACCTAAGGAAATCTCTCAGAGCTAAAGACTGGCTCAAACACATATGAAAAAGGCCCTATGGCATGCATTCCTTGACAACAATCTGTTCTCCTCACCTCATAGAGTGTAATGATACCATTTGTCTCATTTGGAGGCTTCCACTGAACATAGATCTTCTCTTCAAAAGGTCCTCCCTGGATGGATTCCAAGGGAACAGGTCCAGGAACTACAGGAAGAAAAAAAACAACAAAAATCTTAGAAGCTACCACCAGCTCCCGAAACACACACAAGAGGCCACCAGACAGGAAGTTCTGAACTGTAAATAAAAAGCAATAAAATTAAAGGGGAAAAAAAACAAACCACAACTCCTCAAGGTATTACCATCACCAAGGTGCTATCAATACTGGTCGATGCTAGGCTAAACATGAGCCTGCAGTGTGCCCAGGTGGCCAAGAGGGTCAGTGGCATCCTGGCCTGCATCAGGAACAGTGTGGCTAGCAGGAGCAGGGAGGTCATTCTGCCCCTGTACACTGCACTGGTTAGGCCACACCTTGAGTCCTGTGTCCAGTTCTGGGCTCCTCAGTTTAGGAAAGATGTTGACTTGCTGGAAGGTGTCCAGAGAAGGGCAACAAAGCTGGGGAGGGGTTTGGAACACAAACCCTATGAGTAGAGGCTGAGGGAGCTGGAGTTGCTTAGCCTGGAGAAGAGGAAACTCAGGGGAGACCTTCTTGCTCTCTACAACTATCTGAAGGGAGCCTGTAGCCAGGTGGGGGTTTGTCTCTTCTCCCAGGCAACCAGCACCAGAACAAGAGGACACAGTCTCAAGCTGCACCAGGGGAGGTTCAGACTGGATGTTAGGAAGAAATTCCACACAGAGAGTGTGATTGCCCATTGTAATGTGCTGCCTGGGGAGGTGGTCACCATCATTGGAGGTGCTTAGGAGGAGACTTGATGGGGTGCTTGGTTGCATGGGTTAGTTGATTAGGTGGTGTTGGATGATAGGTTGGATGCGATGATCTTGAAGGTCTCTTCCAACCTGGTCTATCCTATCCTATCCTATCCTATCCTATCCTATCCTATCCTATCCTATCCTATCCTATCCTATCCTATCCTATCCTATCCTATCCTATCCTATCCTATCCTATCATCATAGTATCATAGTATTAGTCAGGGTTGGAAGGGACCACAAGGATCATCTAGGTCCAACCTCCCTGCCATGGGCAGGGACAACCCACATTACATCAGGCTGGCCAGAGCCTCATTCAGCCTGGTCTTAAACACCTCCAGGGATGGGGCCTCAACCACCTCCCTGGACAACCCATTCCAGGGTTTCACCACTCTCATGGTGAAGAACCTCCTCCTCACATCTAGCCTGAATCTCCCCACCTCTAGCTTCATTCCATTCCCCCTAGTCCTATCTATCCTATCTGAAGGTCAAGTTCTGAATCTTTGGTTCCAGTAACACCACTCAGTGAGATAAATAAAACCAGACTCCTGAAAAAGTGAAGCTAATTTCAGTATTTCCTTATTCCAGAACAGCAGCAGCAGGGAATTGAATTTGTCCTTCTCCACCCACACAACAGCACAATTCCTTGCACCTAAACAACCAGATTGTGCCTTGGCATAAAGATGCTCCTGAGCTGCACAGCTTTATCAATATGAAGGACTGCTTCTTTTGTAAAGTAGAATGTAAGATTTACACTTCATTATGGCTACAAGGCCAGCTAAAAATCCACCTACTCAAGCAAAATTGCTATGCTGTGGAAGATAGCTAACTAAATGCACTCCCAAGCCCACCTGATCAAAAGCTCCTTCATTTTTCTGAGAGATCTGCCACCTTCTTGTGTCCCCTCATGTGATATACTGGGCTGCAAGAGCCACTTTCAGCTAAAAGGAACTTAGGCCAGCAACTCCTTACAGGTCTCTAACACAGACAGAATGGAGGCTGGTGGTCTGTGAGAGTCCTTGGGCTGGAACAGCTCAGATGGGATAGCAACACTTTAAAGCTTTCCATCAGTACATCCAGAGAACAGTTTGTTGTGTATCAGGAACAGAAGAGTTCACAACAAATGAATTTAGCTTCTGAGATGCACCAACAATGAAGCTGGGGAAGGGTCTGAAGCACAGGTCTTGTGAGGAGGAGCTGAGGGAACTGGGGATGTTCATCCTGAAGGAAAGGAGGCTGAGGGGAGACCTTCTGGTTCTTTACAGCTACCTGACAGGTAGTTGGAGGCAGAATAGAATAAACCAGGTTGGAAGAGACCTTCAAGATCATAACGTCCAACCTATCACCCAACACCACCCAATCAACTAACCCATGTAACCAAGCACCCTGTCAAGTCTCCTCCTGAACACCTTCAGTGACGGCGACTCCACCACCTCCCCAGGCAGCCCATTCCAATGGGCAATCACTCTCTCTGTGTAAAACTTCCTCCTGACCTCCAGCCTGAAATTCCCCTGGCGCAGCCTGAGACTGTGTCCTCTTGTTCAGGTAGGGGTTGGTCTCTTCTCCAAAGCAACAAGCAATTGGACAAGAGGAAATGACCTCAAGTTGCACCAGCAGAGGTTTAGGTTGGATATGAGGAACAATTTATTCCCTGAAAGGGTTGTCAAGCTCTGCAACAGGCTGCCCAAGACAGTAGTGGAGTACCCATCCCTGGAGGGACTGAAAGCTGTGCAGTTATGGTGCTGAGGGCCATGGTTTAGTGGTGACCTGGCAGTGCTGGGTTGATGGTTGGATTCAATGATCTGAAAGGTCTCCTCCAACCAAAACAGTTCTATGATTCTATAAAATGTTAAATTAAGAAAAGCTACACTCTGGGAAGGAAGAAATTACATTTCTTGGGACAGTGATGGGAAGGCACAATTCAAATCAATAAATGCCAGCACTTCATTTGCCCATCAATAAAAGGAAGCTGCTCTGTGGGTCCTGGGTAGTTCAGAACTCGACTTCTATCAAATTATACCTACTGCTGTTCAGTAACTGCTCAGACTGGTGTCTGTCATTACCAAGCACTTCAGGGATCCTTGCCCTTTCAAGAACATGGTTGTGAAACACAAATTATTTAGGCCTATAAATTTTACTTGCATTAAACACTGACTGGAGAAGCCATTTGTAAATCTCATGGAACAGAGATCATGGAACTGCAAATACAAGTCTTCCCCCCAAAAGAAGCAAGCAAACTCAGCTGAACTTACCATCTTCCTCTGTCTGCACAACCAACTCCTCACTTTCCATTTTGCCCTCTGGGTTAGAGAGAGCTAACCTCAGCCTGATGGTCATGAAGGGTCGAAGACCTCGCAAGGTGTAGTGGGAGGAAGTTTGGATGAGCTCCTCTGCCTCGAACTTTTGCTGGTTGAACACATACTGGTACTGGACAGTGAGGTTGTAGCTGTGGCAGCGAGTCACAGCGTAGCCAAAGGGCTCCCACTGCAGCGTCAGCTGTCGGGAGCGAATATCTACAACTTCCACGTTCTGTGGTCCGTGGACAGGATCTGTGAAGCAAGAAAAGTGAAAAATAACCACCTGACATTTAAAGCAGCCAGTCATCCATTAGCATGCTTCCTTCCATATTGCTAGGGTCTGTATTTCACAGTTCTGAATGTTCTTGCCCTTATGATGTGCAAGTGATGGAGAACTGCACGTCAGATCCACACATGCACTCTGGCTCCTGAGATCCCCCACCACAGAGCCCTGAACAGTGGCCATGCTCCTGATTCACAGAATTTCAGGGGCTGGAAGGGACCTTGAAAGATGATCTAGTCCAACCCCCCTGCCAGAGCAGGGTGACCTACACCAGATTACACAGGAATGCATCCAGCTGAGATTTGAATATCTCCAGAGAGGGAATGCTCACTGAAATCCCACAATGGCGCCAGTTCAGTTGTGTGAAAGCTGTTTTTTCTCCAATCTTACCAACAATAAAGTAGTTGATGGTCTACCTGAAAGTGCCTAAACACCTTGGTGAGTTCAGCCCTAAGTGATAATATCCACAGGAGATGGCTGCCAGAGCAGGAAGGGACTCAAATCTCTCAACTTCCAATTTAGCTCCAGAGCCCTTACACCCTAATCCCATTCTGCTCAGAGATTACAGCATGAGAGTGTAAGAATCGAGACCACAAGCCTGCCTGTTAGATTTCCAACACCCCTTTTATTTTTTACACTCTGGAATGCCTTGGCAATGGGGCCAGGAGCAGGCCACCCTGCTCCTTGAGGAAGTTTTTTGAGTCATCTCAACTTGGTGCCAATGAAACTTTGATCGCAGTCCCTATCAACACCTTGGCCCCACCGAAGTTTCCTCGCCCTTCATTACTCTCCCTCTGAGGTACAGTTTGAATATTCATGGGTAGGAATCATTCTCACCTGCTGTTCCCTAATTTATTTTTAACAGCATAACACAAAAGCCCTGACTGCAGGCTCTGCCCTTTATATAAAATATAAATGCAGACGTGTGGATATAGAGCATGAAGGATGAGCGAGGAAAGTCAGTGTTTGAGGGAAGTCAGATGGCAACAACACTACACGTGTCACACGTTGTTTATCTGACATTTCTCCAGCTTGTAGGGCTCCTTGGCTTTTTTTTTTTCCCTTTGCTCAGTAGATCTCCAAAGCAAGGTAATTAGAATACACATCATTTCCCATACAGTCCCTTGATTTATAGCACGGACTCGGTGCTTCGCCCACTTCTAGTGTTCTCTCCGGATTTCAGCCTCTAAAAGGAACAGAACATTTTCATGGGAACAACAAAAAAAAAGAAGTCACAAGGACTCCTGAATGCTAGTAGAGAATCATAGAATCTTGGAATGGAAAAGACCTCAAAGATCATCAAGTCCAACCTGTCACCCAACACCTCATGACTACTAAACCATGGCACCAAGTGCCACATCCAATCCCCTCTTGAACACCTCCAGGGATGGTGACTCTACCACCACCCTGGGCAGCACATTCCAATAGCTAACGACTCTCTCAGTGAAGAACTTTCTCCTCACCTCGAGTCTAAACTTCTCCTAGCACAGCTTGAGACTGTGTTCCCTTGTTCTGGTGCTGGGTGCGTGGGAGAAGAGACCAACCCCTTCCTGGCTACAACATCCCTTCAGGTAGCTGTAGAGAGCAATAAGGTCTCCTCTGAGCCTCCTCTTCTCCAGGCTAAACAACCCCAGCTCCCTCAGCCTCTCCCTCAGGGCCTCCCTGCAGCCTCATTGCCTTTCTCTGGACACGTTCAAGTGTCTCAATGTCCTTCTTAAATTGAGTGGCCCAGAACTGGACACAGAACTCAAGGTGTGGCCTAACTAGTGCTGAGTACAGGGTCACAATGACTTCCCTGCTCCTGCTGGCCACACTGTTCCTCACACAGGTCAGGATGCCCTTGGCCTTTTTGGCCACATGGGCACACTGCTGGCTCACGTTCAGCTGTCTGTCTTGGAAAGATGATTAACATGGAGAAGAAGTCATCTAGTAGTCTTTGAATGTGAAGCATGCACCAAGCATAGCGACTTCAGTCCATAAGCTGAAAATACACCACTAAGAACCAGCAAGTTCCATAAAAAACCCCAGTGACTAGCAATGGGAAAATAGCTCCTTCTGAAATGAACTCTTCTCAGTCTTTATATAGCTACACACACACTGCCACGTTGGAAATAGGATGGATATTAAAGGAACAAGGATTTAAGGCTAGCAGCTGCTTTAGGATTCCATATAAGTCATGACAAACCCTTAGGATCCAGAAAAAAAACCAACTCTTGAATGAGATTCCTTAGTACTATGTGTAAAGGATAATAACAGAAATAAAGTTTGTATGCATAAATCTACACATAGATACTTTGCATCCCAGCACCCCAGCACGGTGGGCAATGGAAGGGACCTCTGGAGAACATCTAGTCCAACCACCCTGCTAAGCAGGGCCACCCAGGATCACAATGTCCAGGTGGGTTTGGAATCTCTCCAGAGGAGAAGACTTGACAACCTCAATGACTCGAAGTGGTAAACTGAGAAGCTAAAGCAGAGATTACAAACATAGTCCAGACCCCACTGTGCAAGCACAGAACACACCACACCCTCCATAAAACTGTTCTCAGACTGATAATCCAGAGCTGTAACATTTTCAGTGCAGTGCAAACATGTGCTCCCACCTCAAATACTGCGTCCAGTTCTGGTGTCCACATCATAAGAGGGACACAGAGGTGTTGGAGCAAGCCCAGGAGCACCACAAAGATGATCCAAGGGCTGAAACACCTCTGCTATGAGGGTAGCTTGAGGAAGCTGGGGTAGTTCAGCCTACAGAAGACTGGGGGGGATCTTAGAGCTGCCTTCCCACACCTGAAGGGATCCTACAGGAAGGCTGCAGAGGGATTTTTCATGAGGGTGTCTAGAGACAGGACAAGAAGGAATGGTTTAAAGTAGAAGGAGAACAGGGTTAGACTGGATCTGAGGAAGAAGCTTTTCAGTACAAGGGTGGTGAGACTCTGGAATAGGCTGCCCAGGGAGGTTGTGGATGCCTTCTCCCTGGGGTTGATAAAGACAATGTTGGATGAGGCTTTGAGCAGCTGAGTGTAGCTGAGAGGTGTCCCTGCCTATGGTGGGGAGGTTGGAGAAGATGAGGTCCCTTCTAACCTAAGCCATTCTCAGTTCCCAGTGACAGGAGGAGGGGGATACAGGTTTCAGAAACACCCACAGCCTGAGAAGTTTCATAGTGACTTGGCATCTCATGACCTTCTAGATTCCAGAGCAAAGTATAAATAAGTAGGAACTATTTAAACTTCAGTTTCGGAGAGGAAGAAAGCAAACTGAAATGAAATCACCCAAATAGAAGCTGACTCTGGAAGGCTTTACATTCTCCCTGGCTCCCTCCTCTCCATTTTCAGAGAAAGGAGATTGAAACTGAGACTGTGTCATTTTGAAAACGTTTTCCTGCTCCACACTGATTTCCTCTGCAGCATCAACCACTGAAACTCATTTCCAAAGATGAGATTTTGTACTACTGTTTTTAAAGGATAGTGGTCCTTCTGCCTCCCCCATTGAATTCCTTCCCCTTTTTAACTCTGTAAAGACACAATCTCCAAAGGTCTGGGATGCTCACCCCTGGGACTGTACTGCCCAGTATCAATCAGTTTTAATTGATGGCTTCTTTTCCCCACAAAGGAACAAGAAAGCCAAAAATGTTTCTAACTTATCTGCAATGCTCCAGGACTGGTGAATGTCTGAACTGGGCAAAACTTCTTCATTTCTGTACTCTTGGAATTAGAGCTTGCAAATAACCCAAGAAAAACCTGAAAATTACTAATCTTGCACGTGGCTGGTACAAGAAAAGCTGCTGATAGGTCCCTCAGCTTCAGCTGCATAAAAATACCGACCAAAGCAAGGCAGAAACCAAGCACCCCAATTTGAATTACAGATGACCTATGAAAAAAGACATTGGTGTAACATGCACAAACCAAAGTAAAATTGTTTAAGTGTTCTGAGACCTTGGAAAACCCAAAGGAAATTCTGAAGAGGCAGGAGCAATGAAACAGCTCCCACCAATCTGCTAACATCATCCCTGAACCCATGCAGTCTCTGGAATTTCACTGTGCAAATGCTGCATTTCCATTTCACCCTAAGCTATGAATCTACCTCATCTTTGTTTCCTCTTCTTCTTCTTCATCCTTAAATTTCCACAGGATGAGACCTGGAGAAGAGGAGGCTCAGAGGAGACCTTATGGCTGTCAACAACTACCTGAAGGGAGGCTGTAGCCAGGTGGGCATTGGTCTCTTCTCCCAGGCAACCAGCACCAGAACAAGAGGACACAGTCTCAAGCTGGGCCAGGGGAGGTTTAGGCAGGATGTTAGGAAGAAGTTCTTCATAGAAAGAGTTATTGGCCATTGGAATTGCTGCCCAGGGAGGTGGTGGAGTCACCATCACTGGAGGTGTTTAGGAAGAGACTGGATGGGGTGCTTGGTGCCATGGTTGAGTTGATTAGATGGTGTTGGATGATAGGTTGGACTTGATCTCAAAGTTCTTTTCCAACCTGGTTAATCCTATCCTATCCTATCCTATCCTATCCTATCCTATCCTATCCTATCCTATCCTATCCTATCCTATCCTATCCTATCCTATCCTATCGTATCCTATCCTATCCTATCCTATCCTATCCTATCCTATCCCCTACCACAACACAGTGCAAGAGCATTCCAGAAGTTTCCCTTACATACACAATTCAGGTGGCTGTTACGGTCCAGGATAAAGCAACCAACTCTACAGAGAGTGCAGTTCACCCCTTCAAAAAGACCCTGACAGATTAATTGTTCCACAAACACCTTGCACATCAGTGTCCTATGCATGGAGGTTTCAGGATGACAGACAACTCTGTCCATCCCTGAAGCACAGCACGTCTTTCTGTGACAGAGCTCCCTTGCTGAGTGGCACAACTCAGAGCTCCTGCCCATCACGTGTCAATGCCTGAACGTGGTATAAATGCCTTTGCAGACATGATGGATAACAAACACTGATTAAACAGAGCTCACCAGTCTTTCAGCACTGTAAAAGTCTTTTGGCTCTGCCCTGTTCTGCAGAAAGAAGATTTCTCTAGGATTTGGAACCCTGTTTGTTTGTTTATTTTACTTTTTCAAGCAGTTTGGTGTCATGCCTGGTGCACAGAGTGCAGACAAAGCTGAAAGCAGGCAGGTATACAGAGAGAAGACTTGCAAGAGAAAAGAGGGAAAAAAAAAGGATTGAGACTGATACAATAAAATCCCCACAGCACAAACAATCTGTTTGTCGAGACACCTACAATCAACTAAACCCCAAGCCACACACAAAGAAATCGGTGTCATTACAGCTGATGAACTAAAATAGGCTATTTTATGGCACTCTGAGCAGTGAAGGAGGAGATCTGCCACGCAGATGAATCCATTACAAAAGAAAGATGAAATAAGTTAGATAATGGACCATGTGCTTAGACAGGCCAGGGACTGAGCTCTCCCAACAGTTAACACGATCGTCGCTTGCCTTCGCTTCACGGCACATCTTCATCTTTGGATTGGTCTCCTTTTGCTTCAGTCACAAAATTCACTTTGAATTCTGCACTGAAAGAAACTAAAGATTACAAAAAACAAAATAAAGAGAAAAAGAAAAAGAAAAGGGAGAAATATTTGCTGCATTACGAATCCCTTAAACACCTTCTGATCTCATAGTTCAACCTGGTGAAACAAAACACAACGATGAACAATCAACTCAAATGCCTTCAAGCTGAGCCCAGATCCATCTGGTGCTTGAGGAACTCAACAGACCTTTCAGTTTGTCACCAAATGTGCCTGCCACGCTCACAGGTTAACACTTCACCTGCCTAGGGCTGAACAAATGAGCAAAGCTTGTGGAGAGCAGGCCCACAGGCTGCACAGGGTTACCACTGCCTGCCCCGGTTTCCAGCAGAAGAGAGCTGCCAAACCTCCACTTGTAAACAACTCCAAGCTAATCAAGCACCACCTTTTGAAAGAGGTAAATTAACATCTGCTTAAATGCCTTTTTTTCCCCCCCTATTATGTTTTGAAATGGTGAAATTAAAGCTTTCTTCCTTTTCCACCTAAAGCCATTGTTCCCTAACAAACTTAAAAATAATCATCTAACCCAAGAAGAAAGGGTAATTACTGGGTTTAATAAAGACACCTCTCCTGGATGCACAGAGCAGCAGCATTCCATGGCTGGGAACAACAGGTATGGTACCGAGCATTTGGATGATTAAACACAAAAGCACAATCAAATATGCTAATGAAGGCAAGATCACGAAGCAGGGAAACCACTTGGCTTGTGTCAAGCAGGGGTAAAACGTGTGGGGGTTCAGAAATTGATTTTCATGTAAATCCAACGCTTGTTTTAACTATTTCACTAGTGCACACGTGCATTTATTGTCATGACCTCTTCCTCTGTTTGCTTCTGCTGTTACCTTCAAAAGGAGTAAGTGGGAAAGATTAGACTAACACATGAATTAGTTCCTGCCAAAACATACATTATCTCCAGAAAAATAACTAAAGGGATCAAAACAGTAGGTAAGAGAGAGGTTTCCTGCACACAGCGATGGGTCTGTTGAATGACTCCCAGCACCAAAGCCCTCTCTTGCAGGCAGGCTTTCTGCTGCTTCTAACTGTGCCTTCCTTTTATGTTTGTGCAATCTGCTGGAGGAGTTCTCTCTGCTCTTTCAGAATCCTGTCTCTCAAACCCCAAAACTAAAAACAAAAACATAAGCAAATACTTCCAGCTTGACTTGTATACCTAGCAGAGGAGCTATCAGTAGATCAAACATTGGCTGGGGAGGTTTAGACTCGAGGTGAGGAGGAAGTTCTTCACCGAGCGAGTCATTCGGCATTGGAACGGGTTGCCCAGGGAGGTGGTTGAGTCATCGACCCTGGAGGCGTTCAAGGGGAGATTGGACGTGGCACTTGGTGCCATGGTCTAGGCATGGGGTCTGTGTTGATAGGTTGGACTCGATGATCCTCGAGGTCCTTTCCAACCTAAGTGATACTGTGATACTGTGTGACCACCAGTGACAGATCACAACTGCCCCAAACCACCTGAGGTTTGTCCATTTTTCTCAAGATTGAGGAGCAGCAGCAACTGCTGTTCCCATCAGCTGTAGATATAGTCATGCATGGGGAACCTCTCTACAATGGAGACTAGCTGATGCCCTGATGACATCCCCAGAGATTCTCTCTCCACAGCATGCCATAGTAGCAGAAGAAAAACAACCCCAAACCAATCAATTCATAACAATGCCAAGATCAGATAATTACTTACAGCCAAGTAGAATATGTCACAACCATAATCATAGATTGGTTTGGGTTGGAAGGGACCTTTAAAGGTCAGCTAGTCCAACCCTTCTACAGTTGCAGGGACATCTGCAGTTATCACAAGTTATTCAGTCCCAGACAACTTATCCTGGAATAATTCCAGGCATGGGGCATCAACTAACTCTCTGGGCAACCTGGGCCAGCCTCTCACCACTCTCAACACAAAATTTATTCCTTGCATGTCATCTGAATCCCCCTTATCTGGTTTAAAACCATCACCTCCAGGCTGAACAACCACGACTGTCCCTGCAGAGGAGTTGCAGCCCTCAGATCGTTCCTGTGGCCTGCTCTGGATCCACTCCAACAGGTTATTTTCTTTATAGGCTACTATTAATTTTATGGTTAGACAAATGGGGAGCTCTAAGGAGCAGGTGGTTAGAAATTCAGGTAGTGGAAAAGAGGACAGAAGCTGTAACCTGTGTCAACTAGTTTCTTTTCCTAGTTGTTCCCTTAACTAGACCAATACACTTTCAAGTTATACTGTGATACTGTGAAATTCCTGCAGCCAAGTAGTGGTAGCAATGTATTCCTGAAACACATTTTGAGAAGGGCTCTAGGTACAATTTATGACCAGCTGTTTAATTCTAATTTCATGCTCATGTCCTCCTTCCAGCAGGGTGTTGCAGTCAGCAATGCGATGCCATCAATGCCATGGCTGGTTAGCTCTGATGTTAATGTACATATCTGAATAAATGTTCATTTCCAAGCGCTATAGACACTCCTTGGGATAGCAGAGGGCAGATAAAAGCCTGCTCTGAACAAAATCAATGTACCACATTCGGCCCAATAATTGCCCTTTTCCTAGGCTATGGCTGCGCTTTCAGCTCAGACAAAAAGAAAGCAGAATAACTTCATGCCAGAGGAAAGCGCAAGGGGAGCAGAATGTGAGGGGCAGGTCCAGCACATCTTTAAGACCACTGATATCTGATCAGTGTGACACTAACAACATTACCTATACTGAAATTCTCAAGGGTTTTTGTAAAAGAAAATACAGCTGAATCAGTTCTTCAGAGCCTATCAAGCCTATAAAGAGTGTAGCTGCTAACACAGCCCTGACTGCGGAGTGACCTGACCACACAGGCCACAGTGTCAGGATTACAGCAGCCTGCTTAATACTCCCAACACACGTTAAAAGCCTTACTGAAATCCAAGCTCTCTTTTAACCTCCTTCTTCTTTAAATACAGCTGGGTTAATTCCCTGCCCTGAAAATGACTCAATGCAAAACAATTCCAACTTGTCCCTAACACCTGATCTGCCTGCTGCCACACGGCCCCACTGCACAGCCACAGGTTTCTATGATCAGATGTGCTCAGAGTTTGTTCACTCTTCCCTGGTCCCCATCTGTGCAGGAGACAAGAATCTGCAACAGCCAAGGCACTGTTCTTGCAGGAAGGCTGTAAGGAGTTGGTGAAGTCCATGCTAGGCCCAAGGGAGAGCTCATTTGATCCAGGAAAACACACCAACAGGAACTTTAGATTGCTTGCTTCATAAATCTGAGGAACTTTTGAGTTGGTTGTTTGGATTTAAAAATAAAAACAAAAGTAAAGCCCTTCAAACCAGCCCCAAGAAGTAGGATTGTCCACCAAAGAATACCAAACTATAGCCATTCTCCTTTCTGCTCCACACTATCTTCCAAGACAAAGCTGTAACTTGACATGATTCCCTAATCCCTATTTGCTGTGTAGGCCTGGAGACAGGCTTTAAACCACTTTCCAGCTCATTTCCACAGTGAAACAAGTGATCAGAAGCCAGTTTTACAAGAGTATTAGCACAAGGGAATTATTAATAGTCACAAAAGTCACTTAGAAGGAAGATCATAGCATGAACTTGTGCATACACCCACACCACCCACGAAGACATGCTCCTGCCACACAGCCAGCTCTGCTCAAGGAGCATCTACAGCTCCCACAGAGAACAAAACCAGAGTCTGCCACAAGAAAACTTTCTGCAGTCTTCAGAAAGGAAAACCATGACATAATGAAGACTGATAACCAAGCCAAGCCAAGTGGTGTTCAGGCTTTCAGCTTCCCTACACCAATACATTTATCATGGAACTGAAAAAACCTGAGTTCTTGGTTTTAATGAGCACAGGAAGGTCAACCTTAATGGACCTAAAGGCATAGACATCGCTCTGGACTGTTTGTGTGATAGGAAATGGTCATGTCCTCATTACAGGCACAGAGAGATGCAGAGGCAGATTTACAGCTCTGCTCACTTGCTTCATCTCTCATAGGTAAGAAAACAGGTTCCCCACTAGTTAGGAAATTAGATTCACAATGGCTGAAGAGCTGTGTGTTGCTACACCCAACAATTCCGACACCCAACCACAACAGCCCATGGAAGATCCTGGGCTGTCTATCTGCCGGCACATGGATCACAGCCGACGTGAAGCTGGGCTGCCAAGAGCCACATCTGGTGCTGGGGGTGCACTGCCCTCATTTCTTTGAGTTCTGAAACATCCACAGTAAAACGAGGTTTACAGCAGTACTTCAAATTACAATGCTAATGAGCAAGTCAGTTAGTCATGCCCTAAAAGTCAGGGGGAAAAAGCTCATTTGTGCAATCAAGATCTTTATCCTTTAGAATGTTTATTTCTGGGTGAGCTGAGTCTCTTGCACTGGCCATTTCTTACTGCATATGAAAAAAAAACCCAAACAAAAAACCAAACTAGAAGAACTGAAGTGGAAAAAAAAAAAGAAAGAGAAAGAAAAAGCAGTGTGTTTTGTTTTCAGCAACTGTGGCTTGATTCTTCGCTGCCATGGCTGCAGCAACAAGGCTAGAAGGAAGTAGATGGGCATTCATGTGTGAAAAAAAGCCTATGTTTTTAACAGAATTAGGCAGCTGAGCTCATTTCCACCCCATTAGGATCAGTCTGAGACAGTGCTGCCAATGAAAGCGCAAGAGATTAGTTCTCCCCCCGCTAGCTTAAGCAATGCTCTGGGCGCCAAGTACAGATCACAGCACTTTTCAGGGATATTGCAAAGCTCGTGCAGGGAACTGATCCAGATCCTGCCTTTCAATCCCTCAGCAAAGCCCATTTCTACACAAACGCACCACTGTGCCCTGAAAGAGTTTATTTTGCACTGCAAAGAGGAGAAAGGAGGTAGATGCTTATTGGAAATCCATTTGCTGCGAGTGTGTTAAGGAAAGCAAAGAGTTTCTAAGAAAAGGACAGTGAATATGTCACTGAACCGTTCCAGTAACTCCTGACACAGCCTGGCCACCACAGGTCTGCAGAGTGGCCCCAGCGGTTACGGTGAGACACAGCTTTTGTTCATGTAATATACCACTGAATTTATATGAAGAAAATACTGCCTTCCTAACCCCATCTTTCTCTGATATGCCTACCTAGAACAAGTGCTGAAAGAGTCCGTGAGATGGTTTGTTGTTCATCTCCAACTGTTAATGGTTCCCTTCCCTTCAGAGGGCAAGAAGCCTTGCAGCCCGCAAAGCCAATCAGATCCTGGGCTGCATCAGGAGAAGTGTGGCCAGCAGGGCAAGGGAGGTGATCCTCCCCCTCTACTCAGCCCTGGGGAGACCCCACCTGGAGTACTGTGTCCAGTTCTGGAGCCCCTATTACAAGAGGGATCTGGAGGTGCTGGAAGGTGTCCAGAGAAGGGCCACAAGGATGATCAGAGGGCTGGAGCTCCTCTCCTATGAGGACAGACTGAAGGAGTTGGGGCTGTTCAGTCTGCAGAAGAGAAGGCTCCGAGGTGACCTAATTGTGGCCTTCCTGTATCTGAAGGGGGCGCAGGAAGGCTGGGGAAGGACTTCTCAGGATCTCAGGTAGTGATAGGACTAGGGGGAATGGAATGAAGCTGGAGGTGGGGAGATTCAGGCTGGATGTGAGGAGGAGGTTCTTCACCATGAGAGTGGTGAAACCCTGGCATGGGTTGTCCAGGGAGGTGGTTGAGGCCCCAGCCCTGGAGGTGTTTAAGACCAGGCTGGATGAGGCTCTGGCCAGGTTGATCTAGTGTGGGGTGTCCCTGGCCATGGCAGGGTTGTTGGAACTAGATGATCCTTGTGGTCCCTTCCAAGCCTGAATGATACTATGATACTAAGGAAGGAGGTCAGAGGAAAAACAGTTACTGTTTTGCTGTTGAAATAACAATATTCCTGCCATAGGTGTGTTAGCTTTTGCTCCCAAGGTGGTTATTATTTATCTCAAGCAGAAGATTAGGAACATCAGGGGCCTCCAACTGGCATCCACTCAGCTCTACTCTAGGTTTAAATACTCCACCACCTTCTCTTCCCTCTTAACGTTCAGGAAACCTCCTATGAAACATCCTATTTAACTATGGAAAATGGATGCAGATGCCCACACACCCCATCAGTTCAGTCACCTAAATAATGCCCTGACCAGCAGATATCAGTAGACTGCAGCCCTTTTGTGTCTTCAGCTGTGACAGTGGGTAACAAAAAAAATCATAAGATAGGTAATGAGACCCTGGCCCAGGCTGCCCAGAGAGGTGGGAGATGTCCCATTGCTGGAACCATTCCAGGTCAGGCTGTTTAGTGCTCTGAGCACCCTGTTCTGGTTGCAGATGTCTCTGCTGACTGTAGCTGACCTTAAAAAGGTCCCTTCTAACCCAAACCAGTCTGTGTTTCTGAGACTTAATTTTGGTTATGGTTGAAGACATTTTCTACCAGTGACCTATTTTCTATGCTTCCACTCTTCCTTGCTCTGTACCCTCTCACCATGACTCTTTCTCCTCCCCACCTCAGGTCCAGGCTTTTCTCCATTCCAATGCTTATTCCATACCCAATATCATCAGCTCTTCCAGTCTGCAGCTCCTCATTAGGGTTGGTTCCTGTCTTTGCCAGCCACTGAGTCTCAGCCACAGGTCTTGCTTGTATGTTTCTCCTTCACCCTTAAAATGCAGCTCTTCATGCCCTGCTGCCCTTACACAATCATCTTTCCCATCTTCCTCTCCCAAATCCTCTCTAAACTCACTTTCCCATTTCCCTTCTGCTAACACATCTCATCATCTCTCTGCACAAGTTCAGCAGATTTCTCCTCTAGACTGACTGAGCACTGCAGGGAAACCATTTTCACTAGAGGATTAAGGATCCTTTCACTTCTAATATCAAATTTAACCTTGGACAGGACAAGAGCAACTTAGAGCAACTGAAGCCTTTTGAAAATTCAGTGATTAATCTGTGAACTTTCTACTGCCTACACAGGGACTACAAGTTTTCCATCTCATCCAGTTCAAACAGACTGTGGTGGCTTTTCATGTTGACAGAAGGAAAACCAAACCAAAACAGAACCCCCCCAAACAGCCCCTCTCTGCCCCCTCTCCCCCCAAAAAACACCTCACCACACTCTAGAGGGAAAGGTTAGTCTTAGAGATCTATTAATTGCCTCCCCCAAAAGATACACAGGCTGAAGCTGAAAGAAAAAAAGGCTAAGCTTGGGCAAAATCTTAGTTCCCTTTATCTCCTGCCTGGAAATGAAGATTTCTGAAGCATTCATCATGCTGGGGTTTGCATTAAGATTTGAAGACTTTCAGCCAGCAGGACAAATTCTGGCAGGCCCTGAAGAGATTGTCCTTCCATAGGACCACAGAAAGTTTCAGGCAACAGATAGCACCACCTGCTCCCCCTCCAGCCCTTCTTGTTACTTCCCCTTTGCATCACAGTCTGGGTGTGGAAAGAGGCTTAAACTATATTCTGAGACAACCTTGCCTGTGTAGTTAAACCTATATACAAGCAACCAATGTTCAACTTGTCTTCACATTTAAACTTTAAGGATCTGGAACAGAGGCTCATAGAATGGTCTGGGTTAGAAAGGACCTCCAAAAGTCATCCAGTTCAACCCCCTCTGCAGTCAGCAGGGACATCACCAACCAGATCAGGCTGCCCAGAGCCCTGTTGAGCCTCACCTTGAATATCTCCAGGGATGGGGCTCCAACCACCTCCCTGGGCAACCTGTTGCAGTGCTCCACTACCCTCATGGTACAGAACTATATCCAATCTAAATCTGCTCTTCTTTAGTTCAAAGCCATTGCCACTCACCCTGTCACTGCCGGCCTTTGTAAACAGTCTCTCTCTATTCTTCTTGTAGCCCCCTTGAGGCACTGGAAGGTCTCCCTGGAGCCTTCTCTTCTCCACAGATTTCCTTTCTCTATTCCCTCACCCTGGTGAGGGACTTTTTAGGGTGTCAGGTAATGATAGGACTAGAGGGTATGGAGAAAAACTAGAAATGTGTAGATTAAGATTAGATGTTAGGAAGAAGTTCTTCCCCATCAGGGTGGTGAGGCACTGGCACAGGTTGCCCAGGGAGGTGGTGGAAGCCTCATGTCTGGAAGTTTTTAAGACCAGGCTGGATGTGGCTCTGAGCAACCTGCTCTAGTGTGAGGTGCCCCTGGCCACGGCAGGGGGTTAGAACAGGATGATCCTTGAGGTCCCTTCCAAACCTAACAATTCTACGATCCTATGTGCCCACCATGGCACCTCACACAAGAAGGGGAACTACAGAAAATAGTTATTCAAGAATCCATATGTAATTGTCATTAAATAATAATAGATTAAAAAAAAAAAAAAACAATCTAAGATCCAAAATCACTGGAGAATGATGCAGAGAAAATGAATAGAGAGGACTCCAAATCCCTCTGCACGTCACAGCCAAGATATGGAAGCACCCAGCAGAATCAGCTTGCCCTAACCACTGTTAGATTCCCGTGACACCTAATGGAAGCACTGCTCCTCTGCTTCTGGAAGCACTGCTCCTCTGCTTCTGGAGGCACTGCTCCTCTGCTTCTGGAGGCACTGCTCCTCTGCTTCTGGAGGCACTGCTCCTCTGCTTCTGGAGGCACTGCTCCTCTGCTTCTGGAGGCACTGCTCCTCTGCTTCTGGAGGCACTGCTCCTTTGCTTCTGGAAGCACTGCTCCTCTGCTTCTGGAGGCACTGCTCCTCTGCTTCTGGGGGCACTGCTCCTCTGCTTCTGGGGGCACTGCTCCTCTGCTTCTGGAAACACTGCTCCTTTGCTTCTGGAAGCACTGCTCCTCTGCTTCTGGAAGCACTGCTCCTCTGCTTCTGGAGGCACTGCTCCTCTGCTTCTGGAGGCACTGCTCCTCTGCTTCTGGAAGCACTGCTCCTCTGCTTCTGGAGGCACTGCTCCTCTGCTTCTGGAGGCACTGCTCCTCTGCTTCTGGAGGCACTGCTCCTCTGCTTCTGGAGGCACTGCTCCTTTGCTTCTGGAAGCACTGCTCCTCTGCTTCTGGAGGCACTGCTCCTCTGCTTCTGGGGGCACTGCTCCTCTGCTTCTGGGGGCACTGCTCCTCTGCTTCTGGAAACACTGCTCCTTTGCTTCTGGAAGCACTGCTCCTCTGCTTCTGGAAGCACTGCTCCTCTGCTTCTGGAGGCACTGCTCCTCTGCTTCTGGAGGCACTGCTCCTCTGCTTCTGGAAGCACTGCTCCTCTGCTTCTGGGGGCACTGCTCCTCTGCTTCTGGAAGCACTGCTCCTCTGCTTCTGGAGGCACTGCTCCTCTGCTTCTGGAAGCACTGCTCCTCTGCTTCTGGAGGCACTGCTCCTTTGCTTCTGGAGGCACTGCTCCTCTGCTTCTGGAGGCACTGCTCCTCTGCTTCTGGAGGCACTGCTCCTCTGCTTCTGGAGGCACTGCTCCTCTGCTTCTGGAAGCACTGCTCCTCTGCTTCTGGGGGCACTGCTCCTCTGCTTCTGGAGGCACTGCTCCTCTGCTTCTGGAAGCACTGCTCCTCTGCTTCTGGAGGCACTGCTCCTCTGCTTCTGGAAGCACTGCTCCTCTGCTTCTGGAGGCACTGCTCCTCTGCTTCTGGAGGCACTGCTCCTCTGCTTCTGGAAGCACTGCTCCTCTGCTTCTGGAGGCACTGCTCCTCTACTTCTGGAAGCACTGCTCCTCTGCTTCTGGAGGCACTGCTCCTCTGCTTCTGGAAGCACTGCTCCTCTGCTTCTGGGGGCACTGCTCCTCTGCTTCTGGGGGCACTGCTCCTCTGCTTCTGGAGGCACTGCTCCTCTGCTTCTGGAGGCACTGCTCCTCTGCTGCCATTAAACTTCCCAGAAGAATATGAAAATAAAAAGACAATACCTGGCTCTCAGCACTCAGTTAAGATGCAGGGTGTCAATCAAAGGAGGTAAGAAGCTGTTCTTGGTTTGTGATACTTAGGCAGTGTAATCTGCTTTACTCACTGTTGATGCTCCCCAATCTAAACATCTCTGTGTGTGTTAAGGAGCACAAGAACACCTAATGGAAACCTAACAGCTCAGGGAAGCGTTAGGTACCAGTCCCCTCATCAAAATAAACTCTCCTATGAGAGCAGTTTATTGATTTGTATATTTGACTCTCCTTGGGATTATTGTTCAATTACTTTTATCCTCTGAGATGAAAGCAGCTGAATGCAACATCAAAAGCAGACAAGAAGTCGCATGTTTCCATTTTCCTTCCAAATCTGCATAATATCCATTACAGATCTGATTTTCAAGGGAGCCCTCTGAGAGCAGGAGTGGAGGGTAACTCCATGAGACATCTCATCTACATTTGCTCTAATTACCCTGGCTGAGGCTAGCATATTTCCTGTAAAGCACATGTGTCCTCGAGTAAGTGGCAGTCTGCAGAAGCTACCTGACCACATCTCCTTTTACCAGGTGAGCTGCTTGCTAATTGTTTCTCTGATCAGTAATTTATCACCACTTACAAACACAACACAATTTCCACTACTAACTTGTAGCACCACTGAAAAGCTTTAAAGCATGGTGCTGGTCAAGAGACCATGAAATGTCATTTTGCTGCTCTGCATTTATTCTTCACTAAGCAGCTTTTCATGCTCTGCTTGCAAGAATAAAGTTAGATATTCTTAATTGCTCACCCTCTGTTCTCACTGTGGGACACGGACTCACAGCATTTTTGTCTTGCTGTGCACATCACAGCCATGCAGCACCTGGAATCAGGATCATGCTGTCCTGTTTGTGGGGGTGTGTGTAACGAGGAGCTGATGAGTGCTCTGTTTCAGCTGCACGAGGTGAGCTTTGCTGTGCAGCCATCAGAACTGCTCTGCCTGCAGTTCCTCAGATGTGAAAATCCACACACTCCAAACTTCAAACTCCATTAGGGGGATTTTGATAATGAATAGTCTACTAGGAGAACTGTCCTTGTGTTTTGTGTCACAGGGGCACTGCACCCATACTTCAGCTTGCAAGTGGTACACTCATTGATCACAACTCCCCATGATGAACCCCAGACTGCTGACCTCACTGGCAGCCCCATAGCCACCAACAGCATGACTGTGAGTTTTGTTGCAGGTAGATATGCAGCAACGTGGTCAAGTCACACAGATACTTCCACATTGCAATCTGCATTTTTGACAACCCCCCATTTCCTCAGCTCTGAAAAGGATTATCCATTTTACAACACAAATAGTTCAGTAAGACAATTCACCCACAGCAGGCTGCTCAGGATTGAAATGCCCAGGCAGCTTTGGAATCTCTCCAGCAAAGGAGACTCCACAACCTCTCTGGAAGGCTGCTCCAGGGCTCCAGCATCCTCAAAGTAAAGAAGCTTTCTTTATGTTGTGTTTAAGTGGAACTATCTGTGTTTGAGTTTGCACCTACTGGCCCTTGTCCTGTCAGTGGGCACCAGTGAAAAGAGTCTGGCCCTGTCCTCTAGCCCTCTACTTTAACTATTGATTAGCATTGATCAGACTCCCTCTGGAGTTGCTCTTCTTCAAGCTGAACAGCCCCAGGGCTCTCAGCCTTTCCTCCTCACAGAGCTGCTCCAGGCCCCTCAGCATCACTGTAGCCTCTGCTGGACTCTCTCCAGGTGTTCTCTCTCTCTTGAACTGGGGGGCCCAGAAGTGGACAGAATATTCCAGGTGTGTCCTTGCCAGGGCAAAGCAGATGTGGATGAGGACTTCTCATGACCTCCTAGTCACACCCAGGACACCACTGGCCTGCTTGGCCATGAGGGCACATTGCTGGCTCGTGGTGAACCTGTTGTCCACCAGCATCCCCACTCTCTCCCCACTCCAAGATCTTGCAAAGATGGAACACTGTAGTTCCACACCACTGCAGTTGGATTTTACAATAGAATAGAATAGAATAGAACAGAACAGAACAGAACAGAGCAGGTTGGAAAAGACCTTTGAGATCACCCAGTCCAACCTATCACCCAACACCATCTAATCAACTAAACCATGGCACTAGTGCCTCATCCAGTCTCTTCCTAAACCCCTCCAGTGATGGTGACTCCACCACCTCCCTGGGCAGCACATTCCAATGGCCAATCACTCTTTCTGTGAGGAATTTCTTCCTAACATCCATCCTAAAGCTCCCCTGGTGCAGCCATTTTCACTGGCTTTGAGCTAATCATAGAATTAGTAAGCTAGGAAAAGACCTCAAAGATCATCAAGTCCAACCTATCACCCAACACCTCAGGCTCGGAGAAGGGAGAAGGGAGAAGGAAGGGAGAATGAGAAGGAAGGGAGAAGGGAGAAGGAAGGGAGAAGGAAGGGAGAAGGAAGGGAGAAGGGAGAAGGGAGAAGGGAGAAGGGAGAAGGGAGAAGGGAGAAGGGAGAAGGGAGAAGGGAGAAGGGAGAAGGGAGAAGGGAGAAGGGAGAAGGGAGAAGGGAGAAGGGAGAAGGGAGAAGGGAGAAGGGAGAAGGGAGAAGGGAGAAGGGAGAAGGGAGAAGGGAGAAGGGAGAAGGGAGAAGGGAGAAGGGAGAAGGGAGAAGGGAGAAGGGAGAAGGGAGAAGGGAGAAGGGAGAAGGGAGAAGGGAGAAGGGAGAAGGGAGAAGGGAGAAGGGAGAAGGGAGAAGGGAGAAGGGAGAAGGGAGAAGGGAGAAGGGAGAAGGGAGAAGGGAGAAGGGAGAAGGGAGAAAAGAGAGAAGAGAGAAGGGGATGGGAGGGGATGGGATAAACCAGGTTGGAGATTCATCTGCTCTGCCACTGTCTCTGTCTTTTGCAAGAGACTTCTGTAAAAACCAGGTCCTAGTAAAGCTGTTTCAGACAAGGGCAGCCTGTAAAGCACATTGCTTTTCTTTTAGTAATGCAATTACCAGGGGAAAGCAGTCATGAATATTACTGAACTTTAAAACATTGTTTCTAAAGGCAATAGATTTTTACCCAAGGAGATATTAGTGCTCCACCTCGACACACACGCACACACACACAAATCACTTTAAAACTTACAGCAACGCATTTAAAGGCCATTAGCATGCATTTTCAAATGTCATGCCTCAGATGTGACAGCCAAACTCCTGAATCAATCAGCCAAAAGGAATTATTTTTACTCAGAAATGGTGTGCAGAGAAAGAGGAGAAAACAGTAAAGTGCAGAATAACTTTAGGCAGTAACTTAAGGGGATAAATAGGCTTACTGGTGACTAAGGAGCACCACACTATGTGTTTCTGCTTCACAGGATGGGGAGCTGCAGAATGTTTGGGGTTGGTTTTTGTGTGTGTAGTAGAAGGAGGATTGGGATTTTAAAGCGTGTCGTGCCCTACACGTAGGATCTGGGATGTTTTCAGGCATGCACATGCAGCACCAGGAGCCTGAACACTAGCTCTCTAGCTGGGTATGAGGGTCCAATATGCAGCACGTGCCAGCTGCAGTCTGTCCACAGGCACAGACTGCATTGGCACTTCTGATGTTGTGCTCTTTTCTCAGCTAAGTTTCCAAACATATCACAGAATCACAGAGACATTCAGGTTGGAAAAGACCCTCAGGATCACCAAGTCTAACCCATAACCCTGCTCTGCAAGGTTCACCCCTAAACCACATCCCCAAATGACCTTTACACACATTCAGGGTTGGTGACTCCACCACCTCCCTGGGCAGCACATTCCAGTGCAGGACTCCATATGAAAAACAGGCAAACCCTGGCCAACACCCCAGTATCCCAACAAAGCACATTGAACATATTCACCAGATCACTTGCATTCACCTGGCTAGTTTGCAAGTCCTGATGTACAACACTTATGCCTTTCAGGTGCAAAAGTAAACAAACTCTGATAATTTACCATGAATCATACTCCCCATCATCTGCATCTCCAGTATGGCCTTTGTGTTGATGTTTTGTTCCTCTTTCAGCAACTCAGTGAGGAAAGTTTGGGGTATTTTTTCTGTAGCCAGAGAATAGTGGTGTTACCTTCTATGTAAAAGACAGACAGTATAAAGGATCCATCAGGATCAAGAGGCAAACTTCTTTGCTTTTCCCAGTACTCTCACATTTTGAAGCTGATCTGATAGGCAATTAACCCAGATCAGCCACTGTGGGCGAAGGATCTTGTCTAAAAACAAAGATGATGAAATAATCTAGTGATCTGATCTTGGGAGAAGATGGCTGATGGGTGGATGAAGAGATATTTACCTTTATTTTCATATTTGCATTGAAAAAATTAAGAGCCAATAAAGTATAAAAATGGAGAGCTGTGTTTCCAAATGCCAGCAGAAAAAGCCTTCTGATTTAAGTGCAGCTAAAACTAAACAAATACCAATTTAGGTTTTGAAGTAGACCTCATTAATGGTATGCAAAAAAAAGATTTCCCATAATAATGGGTAGCAATGCAAGGCAATGAGGCTTGATAATGTCAAAGACTATTTCCAATTACCTGAGTTGCACCAAAAAAAATGTTAAAAACCCCCTGAGAAAGGAGGTTGAAGTAAGTTACAATTCAGAGCAGACTCTCCAGGCCCAGCTCAAACCTTTTGTGTGAACTAAGTTCTGATTAAATTTTTTTCCCCCTGATTTCTTGTTCCACCTGAGGATGCTGCTTGCAGTGTTTGCAGTGATCTGTGGTGCTGCTGGCTGAGAGCCCCTGCAAAACTCACAAGCAGAAGCATGGAGGCTCCCATCCCCATATATGCCCATGAGGAAATCTTCAGACTCCAGACACTCACTCTAAATGTTATGCGTTTTGCTCAGGTGACCTTTGCTGTTGTACTAACACAGAAGAGGCTCAGGCTGAGTTTTGTTAAATAACTGTGCCAGGCACTGACTATTGTGCTGCTCTCTCACACAGTAACTATGATGTGATTATCAATTTCAGGCAACCTGCATTAAGCTGAAGCTGGAATATATTTGCACCTAGGCTCAAGCTCAAAACTGAAGCATCATGCCTCTAAATAAAAATTAAATGACTGCACCATCACTTCAGTTTTGCTGGGCATGGTTCTGAATGTATCTTTCTCTCATACCATGCTTTGTACCAATCACTACCTTGCCTGGGTGTGCTGAAGATGATCTCAGCAGTGTGTGTTTAGCAGGAAGCCAGCTTGTCACCTAAGGGTTAATGAAGGAGACTAAAAACCCATGAGAGCACTCTGAGTTATAGATTACCCATACAGTACTAATCTCTTCATACACTTCCATAGCAACCGCTAGAGAAGTATGCCCAAAGAAAAGTTAATGTCATCATGCAGGCAGCAGCATAAGGAGATTTCAGTACCAACTCAGAGCAGCTCACATTCGAAACTTAAGGTTTTGTCAGATGTATGACTGCAACACGACTCACAGTGGATCAGAGTACATTCATCTGAGTCAGGCTGAGTAACTTCCAACCAGTTCCAGGCTGCCTCATTAGAGGCAATGCAACCAGCTATGGATCTCAGGGTGTCAGCTTGAGAGCAAAAAGCCAAACAAAGACCTTTTCAGGGTCTACCATTGGGTTAAATCCCTCAAAGCTGTCAATGAGGGAGGGGCTACAGGCCTCAGTTCAATAAAGCCAGGAAGTTCCTAGTGCCTAAAGATAAACTTGCAACCCCACAGAGCAAAGAGGCCATTGTGTTGGATGAGGTACAAGAAATATTGCTGTTATGTATGAAATCCTCTTTTATAAGGCCCTTCATAAAACATTTCAGTTAATCCATTTCTATCTAAAGCAAAGTTGCATGAAAACAAAGCACTGATACTGCAGCAACTCTTTGGTGACAAATCAGGGAGGAATTTCCTCACCTCACCTCACCAGACAGCACTGTCAGAGCACACACCCCTCTGAATGCTGATCAAGAAAGGTTGCTTCTTTTCTGAGGAAGGAGATCTTAAATCTCCAGGAGCAAGGGTGCAAAGCCACATGCTTGTCACCTCTCAAATATTCTTAACTACTTACTCCTCCCACCAGGGCTTTAAAATGCATGGACTGTACAGGCTTAGCAGTGCAGCCACTGAAGCTCTGTATGAGCTACAAATATCACTGAATAAATCCATAAGGTACAGAGCTCTTTCCTCCTCTTGATCACAGGATGTCAGGGGTTGGAAGGGACCCAAAGAGATCATCAAGCCCAACCCCTCTGCCAGAGCAGGACCATACAGTCTAGCTCAGGTCCCACAGGAACACATCCAGACAGGCCTTGAAAGTCTCCAGAGAAGGAGACTCCACAACCTCTCTGGGGAGCCTATTTCAGTGCTCTGTGACCCTTACAGTAAAGAAGTTCCCCCTTATGTTGAGGTGGAACCTCCTGTGCCGCAGCTTACATCCATTGCTCCTTATCCTATCACAAGGAGCAAGTGAGCAGAGCCTGTCCCCTCCCTCCTGACCCCCACCCCTCAGATATTTATAAGCATTTAATAAATCCCCTCTACGTCTTCTACAGACGAAAAAGCCTCAGGTCCCTCAGCTTCTCCTTGTAAGGCATGCACTTCAGTCCCCTAATCATCCTCATAGCCCTCTGCTGGACCCTCTCCAGCAGATCTCTGTCCCTCTTAAACTGGGGAGCCCAAAACAGTAGACAAAAGGACCAAAAAGGAAAACAAACAAACAAACAAAACTGCAAACCCCAACCCCTACATACTATGCTTCAAACACACAGCCCATCAGCCAGAAAATTAGTAAAGAAAATGAAGAACCAGAAGAGAAGAACCCAAAATTTCCAGCTAGAGGGTTAATATTCTTGGGAAGATAATCCTCCTATCCAAAATGTGACAAATCCAACTTCCTAGAGATGGTTTTGCAGTGTGAAATAAAGCTGCATTCAGCTGCAGTGGACAGCACATGCCTGGTGCTTCTATTATGAGCAGAAATTAATACCCAGGTAGAAGTCACCATAAATCAGTCTTACTTAGCTCATCAGCTAAATACCAGCCTTTGCAGGAGAATACATGCTTGGCATTTCCCATCTTACACTTCACTGTGATAAAAAGCCAGCCTTGTCACTTAATCCTGGCCTGCTAATCGGCAAGGCTGGAAGCGCAGAGCTGGCATCCAGCTGCTCAGAGCCCGAGTCGGCAGCAGGTGGGGAGCTGGCTCTGCCCAGGGCCTGGGCTTCGGCGCCATCTCAGATGGGAAGGAGAAGGAGCCATTTGCCCTGAACAAAGTCTGAACATGGCAAGCTTCTCAGATGCCATTTCCAGAGCCACACACATCAAAAAGGAACAACCTGTTCATGAAGCAGATGAATGCACTGCTCAGCAGCTGAGGTGTGATTCAGGAATCAGAGAATCATTGCAGAATGGTTTGGGTTGGAAGGGACATTAAAGACTACCTAGTTCCAATCCTCCTGTCGTGGGTAGAGGTCTGCTGCTAGACCAGATTGCTCAAGACCACATCCAGCCTGGGTTTGAACACTTGCAGGCTTGCAGCCTCCACACCTTCTCTGGGCAATCTGTTCCAGTGTCTCACCACCCTCATGGGGAAGAATTCTTCCCAAGTTCTAAACTAAATCCAGCTGCCTCCAGTTTGAAGCCATTACCCATCACCTTGTCACTCTATACCTTTATAAAAGTCCTTCTCCAACTCTTCTGTAGCCCACTTCAAAGACTGGAAGGCTGCTAGAAGGTCTACCTGGAGCCTCCTCTTCTCCAGGCTGAGCAGCCCCAACAGGCAGACTTCATAGGGGAGGCATTCCAGCCCTCTGAGCATCCTTGTGGCTCTCCTCGTGAATGATGTGAATCTTACTGTGTAAATAATCACTACATATGCACAAAGATCCACAGGATTCAGGGAGAAAACAGGTCAAAGGCAGGTCAATATGTTAATATGCTAGGAGATTTCCTGGGAAGGTACCTGCTGTTCTTGGTATCAGATTATACCTGCCCTCTGGAGAAGGCAAGCCTCGGGAGTTTTGTGTACAACACATTGAGTCTGGGGCCAAAGAAACCAAGAAACTTGATGTCTGTGCTTTGAACAGAGACGTGTGAGATCTAACATACTTGATAAAAAGGTCCACAACTGCCTTTTTTTTGCCTCTTCTTTGTGCCTATACACTTCAAAAGCAATAAAACACACATGATCAGCTGTACAGCATTGGACCTAAGGAAGCATAAACGGAGGCTGCAAGCTCAGAAGCTGAAGCTCTGGAAAAAACAAGTCATTCTTGGAATAAAAAGTAAAGCAAAGGTCCTCTCCCTGTGATTTTTTTTTCCCCATCCAGAACTTTTAAATAGAACACTGTTTTAAGTAGAACACTGAAATAAGTTCAGTCTGCTATCCATCAGCAGCCCTAAGTGAGCATGACATGCAAAAAAGAGACATTTAAATGGCCTCAGATTTCAATTTCTAGCACTATCCAGTAGGAGAAATGTATTCCTCAGGTTGAGCAGGAAGAAGGGCTTGGCCTTTGGATACAATAAATACTGTAATCATTGTATTACACACAGCCATTCTGCTTCATGCTTGGAAGCCTCCAACTTACCCTGACACCAAGACTGCTGTAACTTGGTGACATTTCTGTTTCATCTAAAATTCCAGTAAAAGGTCAGACAGTTTGGGAGAATCCTGCTGCTGAATCAGAGGGAATATACATTGATTATCTCTAGGGATCTGCTCCCTTTCCAGGCCCAGAACCATGCAAGAGCTGAGCTACTCTATCAATAAACGCTCTGGGGCCAGCTCATGAATGTGAACTTCTGCCACAAAAAGTTGTGTCCCGGAGCATGGCATGACAGACCAAGTCTGGCCTGTCTATTGAATTTGCCACTCGAGTTTCAATGCTCACAGAGATCTGTCTATAGCCAACCAGAGATGGGGGGGAAACCTCCCTTTGACTAGTGACAGGCTGCTTTTATCTCTGTGCTTTCATTTTCTAGACCCAAACTGCAACAGTAATCAAATGGGAAGAAAAGGGAGTGTCCTTTGATGAGCGTGGCGTGCTGATGAAAGGCAGCACAAGCCCTCTGCGTAGGCAAGAGCCACAAACATTAACAGACGTTGGTATTTGGAGTGTCTCTCTGATGTCAGCTCCCTATCAGCTAGTTTTATGAATTAAATTCTGCATAGGAAGTGAAGGGGACACTTCTGCCAGTGCTTTGGTGGAGCTCAGCTACCCAGGGCCAGGTCTCAGCAGGCAATAGCTGTGACCTTGAATCCATCCAAACTCCTGCCTATTGCCTTGGTCTGTACCTGACCTAGGCAGTGGCTATACCTGTGCCTCACTGATCTAAACCCAACTCTTTTACCACCTTGAGGAAGCCTTTTAAATGGCACTTCTCAGAAGTGTTACCCAAAGAAGTGCAATGCTTCCACTCACCACAACTCCAAGTGTGCCTCTTCAGCACGGACCTAGAACATAAAACACTCTTCGGACCAACCCCTTCCAAAATAGCTGCTCTCTTCCATTTTTCAGTAGCTGACACTGAAACACACTTTGCCCCAGTTTCAAAGGGCAACCATTTTAGTTTAGGCTGCCAAAGAAACAAAAGCTGGTTGTGTGCAGCTCCAGCAGCCTTGACTGACAACTCTCCAGATGTGAACTGGGTCCTTAAGGTGTCTTCACCTTAAATCATCAAAGATTTTCCTATGCAATAAGGAAGAGCAGGGCAGGAAAACCCAGGTAAAGACCTATCTGTGTGGACATGGAACAGAGGAGATGCTCCACAGTGAGAGCCACTGTCAAGTTTCTGAGGCTTCCATGGTGCTCACAAAGTATTTTAGATTGTGTTTTTTCATACCAGTGCTGCACAGGGTAGGTAACCCTGGAGATAAATTGTTCGTGAATCAGCAAATACTTCCACCTATTCTTAAGGTCTTTTTGAAGAGAGGTATTTACATCCTTGTATAATCCTAAGAGGAAACAGGTGGCTCTTCAATGTACTTGTGGCTTTTTCAATTACATGCTCAAGCTCATAGAAGGAGGACTCCGGGGTGGGTGGTGAGCTGCTGTGTAATTTCCCAGCTCTGGCAGGCAGTGCTACAAAAGCACTGAAACCTCCCTTTCTGAACAGGAATGCAGTGGCTTGCTCCTGTTCAATCTGTAGTAGGGCATTTGTCTTAAATAGCTGCCTTTTGCATTTGAATGCAAACTGAACACATTTATTTCTCTCCACTTTCCAAGTGCCTTTACATTCACTTATAGAACTTGCATGTACGTTATGCTGCAGGTTGAACAATGTCAGAGAGGTGGGTGCAGGATTGCATGGAGCAATTAAATCATCTAAAGTTCCTGGTTTTCTCCCAAAGCAGCAGCAGAATCTGTTGGCCAAATGTGCACTATGCAGACAGTCCCAAGATGGTTACATCAGAAACATGACCAAAGAGGCAAAACATTTCAGGGTTAGGAAGCAACACGTTGGAAGTTATTTCATCCAAGGGGCCTTAAAGATTCAAGTGAGCAGTAATGTTAGGGGGGGCTTGCTGGCACTGACATGGCTGCTTTCCAGCAGTTCCTGGACAGCACCCTGGACAGCACCCTGGACAGCACCCTGCCCTTTTCTCCATTGCAATCAAGCTGAACAGACTCAGATTTGCTCATTACAAGTTTCAGGAGTTCTGGAGACTGAAAGCACATTTGTGGATTAGTAGCTACTGATCTGTGCTCGACCTTCAATGTATGGTTAATAGCCTAGATAGCACCAGAGGGGTCAACAGTAAAGATGAAACATCTTGGAAAAGGTACCAGGGACATCAATTACAGCATGAATTCCTCAACCCATTTGTTCCAACACACATACTCTTAAATATAGCTTTTCCTTGGGTTTTTTTTTTGGCTACCTGTTACCCACAGCCTTTTTAATTCACAAATTGCTCTAAAGACAAGAAGTGTGTGGTGTGCCTACACGGTGAGGAAAGGCAGATGCCATCCCACACTGCTCAGATTCTGTCACATCCATGAGGTTTCCATGTAAGGGATTTAGAAGCACAATCATTATTCCTAAAGGAATGTGTTTTGGTATGATAACCTTCTAACTTCCAGTAACTGAAGGGTGCCTACAAGAAAGCTGGGAAGGGGCTGTTTAGGATGATAGATAATGATAGGACTGGGGAGAATGGAACAAAGCTAGAAATGGGTAGATTCAGATTGGATGTTAGGAAGAAGTTCTTCCCCATGAGGGTGGTGAGAGACTGGAACAGGTTGCCCAGGGAGGTGGTGGAAGTCTCATCCCTGGAAGTTTTTAAGGCCAGGCTGGATGTGGCTGTGAGCAATCTGCTCTAGTGCGAGGTGTCCCTGCCCGTGGCAGGGGGATTGGAACTGGCTGAGCCTTGAGGTCCCTTCCAGCCCTATGACTCTGTGATTCTAACTCACCAACAGAAATACTCATATTGCCATTGGCTCTTGAACATCAGCAAACAGCAGCAAAGGTGACAGAAAAAGATAAATGTTAATCTTTTTCCAAAGCATTTTGTTTACATGAACAGAGAAGTTTAATTCAGAAATGCCTCAGGACCACAGATCATTAAGATTATCTCCTCTGCCTTTGTAAAGCATACTGTAGGAAATGATCTGGCACTGCAATTTCCATCCTAAGCTTAAATGCCCCAGGCAAAGAGGCTACTAACTCTAATATATTCCCCAGGCTGAGGTTTAATAGAATTAGTTTGGGTTTTTTCTTCCTTAATTTCCATTTGGCTATTCAGAGCTACATTCTTGGTATTATCCCACATTTCTTCCCCCTGCCACCCCAAGTGTTTACCAATGCCTAAATTGCATACCTTTTTTTGTTTACTTTCTGCCCAGATGTTGCCCAACAGAGGCAGAGCCTTTATGTCTAATTACCTCTGTACAGATCACAATAGCTCCTTCTATCTCCTTGAGCATTTGGAGCACTATTATGTCAAACCCTTCCAGGTTTTCAGAGTCTCAAAGATAGTGACTGATTATTGCACTGTGCTCAGGAGCACAGCTTCACTCCTTCACCTCTCTCCCTGCTTTGAACCAGAACATTAGGATGGAGAGAGACTGCAAAAGCTTGCAGTGACAGGACAAGGGGCAATGGCTCCAAACTAGAGAAGAACAGATTTAGACTGGATGTTAGGAACAAGTCCTGCGTCCAGTTCAGTTTAGGAAAGATACTGAGTTGCTGGAACGTGCCCAGAGACGGGCAACAAAGCTTGTGAGGAGTTTGGAACACAAGCCCTATGAGGAGAGGCTAAGGGAGCTGGGGTTTCTTAGCATGAGAAAGAGGAGGCTCAGGGGACACCTTATTGCTCTCTACAACTACCTGAAGGGAGGTTGTAGCCAGGTGGGGGTTGGTCTCTTCTCCCAGGCAGCCAGCACCAGAACAAGAGGACACAGTCTCAAGCTGTGCCGGGGAGGTTTAGGCTGGAGGTTAGGAAGAAGCTCTTCATAGAAAGAGAGATTGGCCATTGGAATGTGCTGCCCAGGGAGGTGGTGGAGTCACCATCCCTGGAGATGTTTAGGAAGAGACTGGATGAGGCACTTGGTGCCATGGTTTAGTTGATTAGATGGTGTTGGGTGATAGGTTGGACTTGATCATCTTGAAGGTCTTTTCCAACCTGGTTAATTCTATTCTATTCTATTCCATTCCATTCCATTCCATTCCATTCTATTCTAGTGATGGAGCACTGGAACAATTTGCCCAGGGAGGTGGTTGAGGCTCCTTGCCTGGAAACAGTCAAGGTGAGGCTCAAAAGGGCTCTGGGCAGCCTGATCTAGTTGGGGGTGTCCCTGCTGACTGTGGGGAGGTCAGACTGCATGAGCTTTGGAGGTTCCTTCCAGCCTGGACCATTCTATGATTCTACATGCCTCCCAAGATTGGCAGGTTCAGAAGTTGTATCTAGAATATTATGTGAGTAAATGTAGAAAAAAAAAGAACCCAAACAGCAACAACATTAAGTGAAACAAAATAAATCAATTCAGCTGGCAATAAATAAATAAATATATACACTCCTCTTGATTACCAACATTTTACTTATGTCAGGATCTGCAGCATTCCCTAAGTGCTCTGCCTGCAAAGTGAAATGAATGCAATGAATTAAATCATCTTACTTAAGAAAAGTCAGAAAACAATTTAAGTGAGGCTAAGTGAGCAATGGAAGCTTCAGTTCTTATCAGGCAGCATTTCTGCTGTCGTTCAGGAAATTCTTGCACACAGGAGAGGTTTGTGAGGAAGATCTGTGGGAAAGCCAAAAGGAAGCTAGCAGATACTGCATTCACATTGAGGGAGAAAAGCATTCACAGGGCTCTTTTTTTTTTTCCCTGCCCTCATTTTGAACCCAGTATAGCAAAATTCTCAGGGAGAAAAAAAAGAAAGGGAAAAGGCAAAAAGAAGTACTTGAGGACCAATTTTAGTCCACAGATTTAGGCATCATTTTAGGAATGTGAGCAAATAAGCAAACAAAACAACAAAGTCACAAATAAGTCATTAGGGAAGAAATTTAGAACCCAAACACAGGGAGAGGAGATGTGATGAGATGAGTGCCAGGCAGAACATCTGCAGAGAATGAGATGCTTCACTTCAGGTCGACACAGAGAGCTTGGAAGGAGTTATTTTGGGAAACAGCAAAGAAATTCTAATCTCTGCCTTTCACAGAATCACAGAATCACCAAAGTTGGAAGAGACCTCAAAGGTCATCAAGTCCAACCTGTCACCACAGATCCCATGATTAACCATGGCACCAAGTGCCACGTCCAATGCCCTCTTGAAGACCTCCAGAGATGGTAACTCCATCACCTCCCTGGGCAGCACATTCCAATGGCTAATGACTCTCTCAGTGAAGAACTTTCTCCTCACCTCCAGCCTAAACTTCCCCTGGTGCAGCTTGAGACTGTGTCCTCTTGCTCAATCAATTACCCAAACCCCCTTCCAATGTTTGGTTACTCAAATTAAGTAGAACTTGAGCCAAAATGTCACCAAACCCATGTGATGCCTCCCACCGCTCTGCTTGAGTTCTAAATGAGCAATGTGCTGAGGCACATCGATTTTGGCATTAAAAAATGAAGTCAAACGAGGGTCTGAATAAACTTGATTCAACTCAGAAATTCTTGGGGGACTGTAACACCTTACATTCATTTCTCCTGAGATCTCACCTGGAGTTCTGTGTCCAGCTCTGGAGCCCCCAACACAAGGAAGACAGGGAACTGTTAGAGCAGGTACAGAGAAGGGCACAAAGATGATGAGAGGGCTGAAGCATGAGAATGGCTGAAAAAGTTGGGCCTGGAGAAGAGAAGGCTCCAGGGAGACCTCAGGGCAACCTTCCACTATTTGAAAGGGGCTACAGGAGAGCTGGGGAGGAACTTTTTACAAAGGCATGGAGGGACAGGACAAGTGGTAATGGCTTCAAGCTGGAAGAAGCTGTATTTAGATTACACTAGGAAGAAATTCTTCCCCATGAAGGCGATGAGGCACTGTGACAGATTGCCCAGAGAGGAGGTGGTTTTTAACATCCAACCCAAACCATTCTGTGACTCTGATTTCTTTCAGCAGGATTTAGCATGAAAATGCTAAGCATGCATCCTAGTCTGGGGGCATGAATTGAGCTTGTTCCCTGTTGATCTCACTAACAACTTCATGAAACTGCATCTTCACTGAACATTAAGGAGCACAAGACCCCTGTTTATTCCCATTTTTGTAGTGTCTAACTCACATGTGATTGCAAGAGCTTAATAATCTCCCTTCTTTCAATGAGGTGTGTGCTTCACAGTCAAAAAATCAGCACATGGTACATGTCATTCACTGAAGCAATCAGGAGAAGACACTCCAGTCAACACCATTTATCAATGTCAACCGGAAGAGCAATTATATTTCATCCCACCAAAAATAGACAGACAGGCATCACATCTTTGATGACAGGCAAAACTATCATCTGTGTGGCACTCATCAAGTCCCCACCAACACAAAATTGCACACAGGTATTTGTGCTGCTCCAGGAAGGCACTACGTTGGAGTAATCAGGAAACAACATTGTGGAGAGCCATTGTGGGGATGTGCAGGGGAGCAGGGGGAAATTAAGAACATAAATCTTGAATGAATCAAAGTGGGGGGAAACAAAACCCCATCAAAACATATAATGGCTCAATTTGTCAAAATATCCACAACAGCTTGATTCTTTCAGATCTCCTATGTGCCTGTAAGTCCAGACTAGCTCCACGAGCATTAGAGCTCTGGTGGAAGGCTGGATGGGAGAGGGAAAGGCTCTGATGTCGTTGTTTTATGGAGTGAGCACAGAGAATCACAAAGCTATTAAGCATTCAGCACTTTTCCCTGCTTAATACCAACCACAGTATGCTTTTATTGCCTAATGTTTATCTCAAAGTGGCACCCAGAGAATCCAGTTAAGGTTAATGCACTAACATGCGTGCAGAGCTCGGTGGAGTCACAAGGACTTAGAATATATTAAGAGAAGTCTTACAGAGTTAAAGGCAGAAAAATGCAAACACGGTGCATGTGCTTTCACCTGCATTCTCTTACTGTAAGGAGCATGGTATTAGGTGGAATAAACATAATTCTTTGGTATTTAGGGAAAAAAAGATGTGAAAGGAAATGCAAAGAAGGGATCAACAATAGGAGAGGATGAAAGTATTATTAGCATTTTCAGCATCATCCTAATGTTCTATTCTGCAGCCATCTCAGACCTCTAAAACCAGCCCTTCAGATTGTCTTCCTAAATTACAGAATCACAGAATATATCAGGTTGGAAGAGACCTCAAAGCTCATCCAGTCCAACCTTACACCCAGCACTTCATGGCCCTGAGCACCAGCACCAGGTCCACACACTGCTTGAATACCCCCAGGGATGGTGACTCCACTTCAGGCAGTCCCTTCCAACGTTTGAGAACCCATGCAGTGCATTAATATTTCCCAATATCCAGCCTGCACCTCCCCTGGCACAGCTTGTAGCCATTTCCTCTGGTCCTGTTGCTTGACACCAAGGAGAAGAGGCTGCCCTCTCCTTGCCACAACCTCCCTTCAGGCAGCTACAGAGAGCAATGAGGTCTCCCCTCAGCCTCTTTCAGACTAAACACCCCCAAATCCCTCAGATGCCCCTTGTAGAACACGTGCTGCAGGCCCTTCACCAGCCTCCTTGCCCTGAAATCATCCTGACAGCACTGCATATAGCTCCTGTTTACAAAACCCCTGAGGCTTTCAACCACACCTTAGCCACACTGTGTAAATTCCCCCCCCGCCAAGTGACCCATTTCCCATGTTCTGATGTACACATCTAGCTCCCGATGGCAACAAAACACTCTAGGCAGCAAACTCCTAGGTATTAATGAATTTCCCAGGTGATTTAAGCCACTTAATCTTTGGCCTCCTGCCTTATAGCACCACCCAAGGCAGGTTGTAATCACCCAGAAATGCAATGCCTGGTGTGGCTTTATTGCTTAATTATCAAGGTGAGATGCTCATATTTAATTGGGCATTTAATTATAAGCACACACATCTCTAAGCGTCACTACCAAAACCATTCACTTAGCTGAGGAATATAATGTACCTTTTTGGTGGTGGTGGTAGCTCATTCTTGCATGGTATTAAATGCTGCTTTGGAGCACAGCTTTTAATTGCCAAGTGGATCAGGGTTTGGCTTCTGTGATTAACCTTGTGTGGAATTCCAGGTCCCTCCTCAACCAGCTTTTCTGAGGTCACCTCATATCCAAAGCAAGGTTACCACAACAAAGTAGATTGAATCCACATCTCTTTGAGTTCCTTCCTACAAACTTCTTGTCCTACTGCACTTAGTTGTGCTGAGGAAAGTCATTTATCAGGCTGTGACCCAAGTAGGGAAGATGTGGGTCCATACTCCAACTCCAGACAGGTGAAGCTTGCTCTCCCAAGGTATTCCCTCCTGGGGTTTCTCAGCAGTTATAAACCCACCTGTTCTGCAAGAGCATTATCTCTTCATTCACCAGCAGGCTGCAACTACCTACAAGACACAGTGTGAGATGTATAGCAAATCAAGATGGGGAAGAACCTTGGTACTTAATATGCACCATAGATATCTTTAGCTATGTCACTCCTGACAGGTGGCTGGCTAAATTCTTCAGTGATGTGACATCTGCATATCCTCCTCACACAAGCCAGCCCAGTGCTTCAGTAGCCCTGCCAGGGCTGGACTGCCTACAGTATAGAACATCTTCATACTCTTCTTCTATTCAGGGCCCACGCTTCTCACTGCAGAGGCAAAGCCATTCTCAAAGTTTGCTCTAAGTTGAGCTACAGAGCTGCACATCAGTTGCTAAAAGTTGTTAGTAACAATTAGTGGCTGTTACTAATTGTTGCTAGTGGCTGCTAGTTTGGAGGCAATAGCCTCAGAACAAGCACTGTGACATCTGTGGGTTTCCATTTTGTGTTTGTTGGTTTTTTTTTTTGCCAACTGCACCACAAGCTATCACATTTCTACCAGAAAGAAAACCAGAACTGTGTTATTAATGGTGTGAACACCAGCACCTGTCATTAAACAGCCCTCTGAACTGACAGCAGAAACAGTCCCTAAGCCTGAACCAGATAATCACAGAATGACAGGGGATGGAAGACACCTCCAGAGAATAATAATAGAATAGAATAATAATAATAGAATAATAAACCAGGTTGGAAGAGACCTTCAAGATCATCATGTCCAACCTATCAACCAATCCAACACCCCTAAACAACTAACCCATGGCACCAAGCACCCCACCAAGTCTCCTCCTGAACACCTCCGATGATGGTGACTCCACCACCTCCCCAGGCAGCTCATTCCAATGGGCAGTCACTCTTTCTGTATAGAACTTCTTCCTAACATCCAACCTAAACCTTCCCTGGCACAGCCTGAGACTGTGTCCTCTTGTTCTGGTACTGGCTGCCTAGGAGAAGAGACCAACATCCACCTGTCTACAACTTCTGCCCAACCCTCCTGCCAAATCAGGATCAACTAGGGCAGGTCACACAGGAACATATCAAAGGAGGTTTTCCACCTCTTCAGAGAAAGACACTCCACAATCTGGTTTGAAACTGGAGCAGGGAAGACATAAGGAGAAAGTTCTTTACTACTGAGAGTGGTGAAACACTGCAACAGGCAGCCCAGGGACATGGTTGAGGCACCATCCCTGGAGGCATTCAAGGTCAAACTTGATGTGGCCTGAGGCAGCCTGATCTAGTTGGAGGTGTCCTCACTCACTGCAGGGGTATTGGATAAGATGACCTTTGAGGGTGCTTTCCAACCCAATGCAATCTCTGAATAGCAGCCTCCCTCCTAATTCTCTCCCTCTCTTGCCGAAACACACCACACACCTTTTGTGAACACACAACAGTGGAGAAAAGTAATCTTGGGAAACATTTTTTTAGCTATTTTTTTTTTTTTGCTCAAAGCCCTGCAGTCAGCAGAGGGGATAAAAAAGGAGCTCTTTGAAGAGCTCAGATGATTTGCTTTGCCATACAGGACAGCAAGTTTGATCTTTGAAGCAATCAGACACGTAATCCTTGTATTGCTTCAGGATGTGTGATCTGCTGGGTTTGACCCAGTGGGCATTCTTTGAAAGAGGACTTGAATGAACTGTGTGTTTTCCCCAAGAAGGGCCTGAATTCCATTTAGTGGTGTTGTCAGCACTAATAGGGATGGGCACTTTTTGAGATGACAATGATGTTTCATCTGCAAAAGCACGATCCAGGCCATTCAGGAAAGAGGAGAATAAAAAGACCAGCCTGGAAATAAACTGCCTCCTCCAGGTCCAGGACAGCACACAGTCTCAAGCTGTGCCAGGGGAAGTTTAGACTCGAGGTGAGGAGAAATTTCTTCACAGAGAGAGTTGTTAGGCATTGGAATGTGCTACCCAGGGAGGTGGTGGTGTCCCTGGAGGTGTTCAAGAGGGGATTGGACATGGCACTTGGTGCCATGGTCTAGTAGTCATGAGGTCTGTGGTGACAGGTTGGACTTGGTGATCTTTGAGATCCTTTCCAACCTTACTGATTCCATGAAAAGTTTCTACTGCATCCTGCTGTATTCTTGTCCACTCCAGAAGCAGCCCAGCTGTTACCTAGTATAAAGATCTCTCCTGGGCACAGACTGCTGATTTATCACACCAACAGGCAACAAAGCTTTTCTTTGTCTTTACTGAACCCATATTCTCCAAACTTGCCAAGCCACGAGGCATCAAGTTGGAGTCTAAAAGTTTAATTACAGTTTCACATTTTAATCTGATGTGAGCTTTTCCCATCCACCCAGGCACAGAAATGCAGAATGTACCCATGCACATGAAGCTGTGGGAGAAGTTTTAATCAGCCATAAGCCTTGGAGACTCTGAAAGCCTGTAAAGTTAGGTCAGAGCAGTTATTAGCACTCCGTGGATGCATGGCACTTAACACTGCTTCCTCAGCACTGTCTGCTACCTGTTTCCTTCGTGATGCTCACATCGTACCAACAACTTAAGCTAATCACGACCAAGAGCCTTTTAAAACCACTCCATCATACCATTTAAAATTGAATCATCATTTTCTAATGCAAGTATTGTCAGCTTCACTTCCAATCAGAGCTTGGGCACTCGTGGTCTCACCACCACCTCCTGCTATCGCTCCTCTCTGGTTACTCACATCCCTGTTTCTGGAGAGCAGTCAGAAGCTCCTTCTGTTTTTCACTTCACTGTGACTAATATATTACAGCTGACTGAAATGTAACATCCCAGTGACCACTCAAAGCAATTACAAGTGCATAAAGGAAAAGTGAGGAAGCAAAGTACCACTGCTGTAAGACAAAGTCCCTTCCAAGTACTTACTAAAATACCTTGTAGCCTCCTACAGACTCCTGAGAGGTACAGAGGCAGATTTCAGTGCAGGACTTACTCAGGAGTTAAGTCCACCACCATGGTTCAAGGATCTCTTGTTTCAAGACCTTTCCTTCCACCTTGTTTCTCACACCAGAACAAAACACTGCAGGTGTTTTTGCCATGGTATGAGAAAGAGGTGATTTTTCCCAAGTTCAGTTTATACACCTAGATAACTTTATTAACTTCCCATCCCACAGAGAGCAGGGAAAAAAAGACCTAAACCAGTGGCTCAGCAACACAATAATCAACTTTGAATGATGGTACTAGTCTGAATAGGTCTGGTAGCTTCAAAATTGCACTTCTGTCTTGAATAACCCTAAAAGTGAAGCGTTTCATAATGCCAAACAGATGTCTCAGTTATATCACTCTTAGAGTTCTTCTGGGGAAAAAACCCAAACCACAAGAGAACCAGTGTACAGCTCCCTGACCTTCAGAAACAGAAAGAGGCACAAAATGACCTCCCATGTCTCTAGTTTTAGGGAGACAAGCTTTGTATGAAAGAAACTTTAGGAGGACAGATTAAATAGGGGATCATGAGAAAACCAGACACAAGGGACTGACTTGCTGCACACAAAGGGTTCCAAACAGACACACGGGATTTGCTGCACACAAAGGGTTCCAAACAGACACAAGGGATTTGCTGCACACAAAGGGTTCCAAACAGACACAAGGGACTGACTTGCTGCACACAAAGGGTTCCAAACAGACACAAGGGACTGACTTGCTGCACACAAAGGGTTCCAAACAGACACAAGGGACTGACTTGCTGCACACAAAGGGTTCCAAACAGACACAAGGGACTTGCTGCACACAAAGGGTTCCAAACAGACACAAGGGACTTGCTGCACACAAAGGGTTCCAAACAGACACAAGGGACTTGCTGCACACAAAGGGTTCCAAACAGACACAAGGGACTGACGTGCTGCACACAAAGGGTTATACCCATAGAAACCAAAGTTGTGAATCCCTATGTGAAGCTTGATGGCAGGGAATTCCTGCTCCCCACCAGAGTCCTTGGATGGAAGCAGTAAGGAACTAGATGACCTCCAGAGGTCTCCTCTAACCCTCACCATTCTCTGAGTGTGTTCATTAATGCTCAGAAAGGCACCAGAATACTTGTTAACCAGAGCAGGTGCGACACTGGGCAGCAGAGGGACACACAGCAATGCTCCAACATTTAGGCACTCATTTGGGAAGACATTTCCAACTAACCTGGGCTGAAGGAACCAATCTCAGCCATCTTCCCTCTTTCTCCCAGACCAATCACTTGTAAATACTCCCCACCTACTTCTGACCTCGTGGTCAAGGATATTACTTTGCAGGCTTTGAAAGCAGCAGACTCCTCAGAGGACAGGAGAAAAGCTTTCCAGGTGATTCAGGGAAAAGGAAATAAGGTTTTGAATTGAGACACTAAGAAAGGTAACTAGATGAGGCACTGGCATGAATGTCCTACAAAAGGACCCACAGTAATGGGCCAGTTTGGGGTGAGTGTAAGAACAGGAAGCAAACAAACAATGCTTTCCATTTATCACACCTCCCTAACTCCGTTAGTGCCAAAGGAGAAGGTGTTAAATGGATTGAGCCGCTCCTGGGCAAGGTGTGTGTGGGGAAACATAAGAGAAATGTTCTCATTTATAAAAGAAATAAAAGCAGTGGATCACACTGAGGTGTGCCTCTGCAGGCCAAGCTGGCAGGGACACTGCTCCAGCCAGCAGCACAACTTTACAGGCTACAGCTATTAAACTGGTATTTTACTGTCAACTTGTCAAAGCTGTTCCTTTTCTTCTCTTCACTCTTTTATCAGTTTAACAACAACTTCCCCTGAGACTGCCTGTGTGGTGCTGGAGGCACAGAAACTAGAGCAATAGGCACAAAGAATAAAGAAATTGGAAAGTTATCCACAGAAACAAAAAAATTCAACAGAAACTATCTGAAGCTCAAGCAACGGAGATTTCCTTTCAAACATCTCGCTTTGGGGTGAGAGCCTCCTTAAGTGCAAGGCTAGGGTTCCCCAGGACTTCCCAGGTCCCCAGGGTACCCTGCCCAGGAGATACAGCTGTCGAGAGCCCTCCACAGCACTTCATGTCAAGGATGACTGGCTGGTGCACAGCACAGCCACAGCCTCATCAAAGGGAGAGCCTCTCAAGATGTCCTAATCATCACTCCAAAACAAAGGCATCACACAGGAACATCTCATTTTATCCTTTCCCCCTGGTCCCACAATTCTCAGGGCACAAGTAAACAAGTTGTTGGCTGGTACAAAACAGTTACTGTTGCCTGGTAATGGGCAAAGCAATGTTACATGACAAAGAGGAGACTGCTTCCTTACACTGGCAGTAACAGCGCTGAAGAGCTTCATTGTCCATCAAGAAGACCTGATCCAGTCCCCTTCTCCAGCAGGCAGACAGAATGGTGATAAGACAGAGCTGCTGACATCTGACACTCACTCCCCAGTGGCCCTCCCTTCTGCAAAGGACTCGGCACACCGCTCAAAATTCCTACAGGCAGTGCCTGAAAAGGAGAGGAACTGCTGATCTGCACCGAGAGAACAGACTCTCCATCAAACCTACATACACTCAGGATTTATTAGAGCGTTTTCAAGACGTCTTTCCTCTAATGATGAAGATCTTCAGATGCAGACAGGCAGCGGACTACAACCCAGGGAATACTCAGAACATTGTTTCCCTTGGCTGCTCTCCTGACTAAGCACTTTGAGTCTTCCCCTGTTCCCCAACTGATCATAAAGGCTCTTCCAGGTTTAAAACTTTCAGGGAACAGAGTTTAACTGACAAATTATTTTGCCTGCTCTGCTTGTAGGAAACAGAATCCCATGAAAACAAAGACAGTGCTCTAAGCAATGCATAACCATAAGTGGCTACTGCATAAAACACAACTCTCAAAATCACCAAACAAAACCAGATCAAAAACCCAACAGAAAAAAAAAAAACCCCACCCCTCTTTTACCCAGGAGTTCTAAAGACATCCAAAGATAATCATGACATTGTGTCAAAAAAGCCTTGTAGAAACAAACACCTTCACCATTACCACCTCAGGTTCAATAGCAGGGAATTCACTCCCTGCATTATACACAGAAGGACCTGCTGTGCATTTAATACTGAACCTACTTAATTATATGTTACACAATCTCTCCATGTGGATATTGAAATAGAATAGAATAGAATAGAATAGAATAGAATAGAATAGAATAGAATAGAATAGAATAGAATAGAATAGACCAGGTTGGAAGAGACCTTCAAGATCATCACGTCCAACCTATCACCCAACACCACCTAATCAACTAACCCATGGCACCAGGCACCCTGTCAAGTCTCCTCCTGAACACCTCCAGTGACGGCGACTCCACCACCTCCCCGGGCAGCCCATCCCAATGAGCAATCACTCTCTCTGTGTTAAACTTCCTCCTGACCTCCAGCCTGAACTTCCCCTGGTGCAGCCTGAGACTGTGTCCTCTTGTTCTGGTGATGGCTGCCTGGGAGAAGAGACCACCCTCTGCCTGTTTACAACCCCCCTTCAGGTAGTTGTAGAGAGCAATAAGGTCACCTCTGAGTCTCCTTCTCTCCAGGCTAAGCAGCCCCAGCTCCCTCAGTCTCTCCTCACAGGGCTGTGTTCCAAGCCCCTCACCAACTTCGTTGCCCTTCTCTGGACTCGTTCCAGCAAGTCAACCTCCTTCCTAAACTGAGGGGCCCAGAACTGGACACAGGACTCGAGGTGTGGCCTAACCAGTGCAGTGTACAGGGGCAGAATGACCTCCCTGCTCCTGCTGGCCACACTGTTCCTGATGCAGGCCAGGATGCCATTGGCCCTCCTGGCCACCTGGGCACACTGCAGGCTCATGTTCATCCTACCATCAACCAGCACCCCCAGGTCCCTCTCTGCCTGGCTGCTCTCCAGCCACTCTGACCCCAGCCTGTAGCACTGCATGGGGTTGTTGTGGCCAATGTGCAGAACCCGGCACTTGGATGTGTTCAATCTCATGCCGTTGGACTCTGCCCATCTGTCCAGCCTGTCGAGGTCTCTCTGCAAAGCCTCTCTACCCTCACTTTTTATAACAAAATATTGTAGTACTAAGACCAATAATAATCATGCCATTGGCCAATCTCTCTGATATTAAGAGTCAGAGGTTGCTACCAACACCACTGCCAGTTCTGGGATGAACAGTAGCTAATTCCTCCACACTTTTGACTGAGAAGGGTTGCTTGGTTGTGTCTCCAAACGTTTAAACATGGGGGATGTAAGGGAGAAAGTTTGGCATAGTTTGGCAAAGTTATTGGTTTAGGATTGAGACAAAGAATTCTACAGGAAAAAAAAGCCCAAACCCAAACAGTTGTTAATAGTAGACATCCTTTTATGCTTGGGTGGCATCAAAATCAATAGTACAGCGCCCAGTGTAGAGGATACACACAACAGTGGAAGCATTTCAATTTATGGGCAAGCTGATATACTCAAAGCAACCCTTTGATTTTTTTTCCTTGGCCTGATCTTTGATGTTTAGACCACTGTAGGTTCCATTTGCTGGTTTTACATCTTCAAAGGCATCTAAAACCATCTCCAGCCACATTTTCCTCTAGCAATTTATTTGTGGAGAAAGGGAAAAGACAGACAAGGAAGGCTGCACGGACAGCCAAGTTGCCTGCTGTAAATGAGCACCACTCAAAGGTATTTTTTTCCCCCAGTCTTCCAGGAGGAGAATGGAAAACAAAGAGAACACCTTGGTTAAAGCTGTGGCCACCTTCCCACGTGTGAGCAGCTCTAGGCTGGTGTGTTATTCATGCCCGAGTTCTCCGCACTAAGACTCTTTCATTTCAACATTGCTGTCACATAAGGGATGCAACAACATCAAACAGAATTTACAGAAGCAGACACTGCTCCTGCCAAAGGCCACAGCTATAAAATGCAGACGTTCTGCCCCCTTCTTACTCTTTGTTTACTTTTAAATATATAGAGAGCGATAACAAAGTTTTAGTTCATCAACTCTGATGTTATTAGAACTCGATCAGGAAGCTCAATTAGATTTCTGTTTGAGCAGACAGACGTCTCATGTCTGCAGCACTACAGCACAAAGGCAAAAATCATAACACAATGTGAGTCAATAAGGAACATTTCCTTGCCGTGCTGCAGCCGTTTGTGTTTGGAGGCACTGTGTCAGTAGAAAGCTGAGAAGTCTCCTAATTAGTCACAATGGGCAGGCTGAGCATTTGCTTGTTGGCTGGCCATGGCTTTATTAAATATTTACAGCTACACACAGAGCCCAAACAATGAGAGATTATTCTTTGGGCTTTTTTTTTTTCCCCCTCCTGTTGCCATTTTCTACTTCACAGCACTGGCCGAAGCGTTACAAAGCTGAATTATGGGCAGACATTATTTTACATCTAAAAGAGCTAACTTGAAACCATGCTACCAGCTCCATTGGAATTGTTGGCCACTGGTTGGGGCTGCTTTCATTGTCCAAGGAAAAAACAGTTGAACAACAACAACAAACCAACCAACCAACAAAACCACCACCCCAACAAAAAAAACCCACCACCCCCAAAGAACAAGACCCCAGCAACAAGAAAACCTCAAAAACCACAAAAGAAAACCCCAAGACCAAACAAACAAACCAACCAAAAAACCCCACAAATTACACCAACCTAAACCCAAACATTCTGCAGGCACCACAGCAATCTCCTTTCTGATATGGGAGAAGGACAGAGAGGTAGAAATGATTTATGAGGCTTTAATGTGTTCTGAGGCAAACATGAGATATTATTAAGATATGGCCAGTGGCACAAGGGCAGCTGAGAGTCTTTCTGCTAGCACACCTTTGTCGTCTTTCAACACATCACCTTTAAAAATGAGTTTCTGGAATGGGATGGAGTGATGTGAGAGATCCTGGACTAAAATACAACTCATCTACCGCACTCACCATGAAATCCAGACAAAAGAGACCATCACAAATATCAGTATGACCGTGCCACAATGACATCTACAGATAAGAGGCACATTGATGAGTACTCCCTTTCCTGTGAAATTGTCTGCTTTCTTCCCTTTATTTCTTCTTTTCTTATACATCTCCTTTAAAACACCCAATCAGCTGTAACATGCCATTGACATTTCTGTATATTGTAGCTCTAAAGAAATGGGAATATTAATTGTGTTTATAGTAAGCAGAACTGGAAAGGTCAGCCAGCTGAAAAGTGCTTTTTGTACTAAGTGCCCTAACAATGCTGAAAGCCTTTCAAACTAGCAGCAGGCGGATTTTAAATAGTTTCACCAAGCAGCTTTGGTTTCTTCATCTGTCTGTTGGCAAACACTTGAGGGAACTGCATCTTCCTAGTAAGTAAGGATCGCTAAAAATGTAATTTCTCCACCACAGTACAGATCATGAACCTGGATGTTGTTTGTAACAACAGTTTCTGGGGTTTATACAAGGATAGGATAGAATGGGATAGGATAGGATAGACCAGACCAGGTTGGAAAAGACCTTTGAGATCATCAAGTCCATCCTTACCACCCAATACTATCTAAATCAACTAAACCATGGCACCAAGTGCCTCATCCAGTCTCTTCCTAAACACCTCCAGTGATGGTGACTCCACCACTGCCCTGGGCAGCACATTCCAATGGCAAATTACTCTTCCTGTGAAGAACTACTTCCTAACATCCAGCCTAAACCTCCCCTGTCACAGCTTGAGACTGTGTCCTCTTGTTCTGCTGGTGGTTGCCTGGGAGAAGAGACCAACCCCCACCTGGCTACAACCTTCCTTCAGGTAGTTGTAGAGAGCAATAAGGTCTCCCCTGAGTGATAGAATAAAACTTCATAGACCTGAGGTGCCAGTAAGTACAGCTTGTGACCAGTAGCCCCCAGAAAATAACCAACCAGTATTCCTCCCCACAAAAATAATGATGCCTTTCCAACTTGGTTTTACACCTCTGCAGTCTGTGTGTTGCTGGTGACGTGAGTTATCCATCCCCAGGTCGACCTGGGTGCGGTCATGTGGAATAGCAGTCACTGTTCTGCAACTGAACAAGGAATACCAGTAGAATTATTGAGGCCATTAAAAAGCCCACTCAGGTCACCTTTATTTGATACTCCAAAGGCTGGGGTCTGGCCTTTCCTCATTTCACATTCTGCATCACTGACATCTTTCTTCTCCTCCCTCCATGAAACACTGGAGCACCCTGACGAGGGATCTTTCCTGATGGGCAAATACCATTCAGAGGACATTTGTCTTCCCTCTCATCATTTTCTGCTGCTGAAACATTTCTGCTACACTTCAGACCTGCATATGTTCTCAGGACTGTGATATATGGTGGCTTTCTCTTTGCAGAAAAGTTGTTACCCTTTTTATTTGCTTTTAAATTGAATTTTGTATTGATTAAAGGCCCAGGCAGACTTAGTGATATTTAGTTATCCCCTTATGAGCAAGTACCTTACAGAACATTTAATTTCCTACTACATTCTATATGTAGTGTTTCACATCATCATATAGAACTTTACACTAAATTTTATTCCTGCTATAGAATTTTATAGGGTGATCTTAAAAATCTTTAGGGGCAGACATCATTCTTTATTAATTTCTACTGGTCTTTAAAGCAATTCCTGCAGGACCTCTTTGCTTTCACCCTTAATAAATTCTTCAGGTACGGTTCCTGAAGGTTCACTGAGCAAAGGGAGATGATGTGGACCACAATACCTTCAGCACAATTAAACGCTGAGGTAGGACAACTTAACTGCTCAGGGTGACTCGGTTCATTGCCTGCTTGCAAATAGGAAACCACACTGGTGTTAAGCTCCAGCTTCTGTACCCAGTAGAAAAATGTGAAATTAGCTATTCATTTCAGAACTGACATCATGAACCTCATCGTTCCACCACTACATCCCATCAATAAGTGTAGAGGAACAGAGTGGGCTGGATTGGCAGAGACCTTAAAGTTCACCTAGTACCAACCCCTCTGTGGTGGAAAGGGACACTTCCCACTAGACCAGGTTGTACAAGAACTCATCCAACCTGGCCTTGAACACCTCCAGGGAAGTGTCATCCACAGCATCCCTGGGCAAACTGTTTCAGTGTCTCACCACCCTCACTGCAAAGAATGTCTTTCTAATCCCCAGTCTGAATTTCTCCTCTAAAGCCATTGTCCCTCATCCTGTCACAACAAGCCCTTGTAAAAAGTCCCTCCCCAGCTTTCTTGCTGCCCCCTTCGGGTACTGGAAGGTCACCATAAGGTCTTCCCAGAGCCTGACTCGATGAAAGCCACCAAACTTTCCATGCCAGTTATTTTCCTGCATGCTCAGGAACAGTTCAGTTATTCTCCTGTGCCATGTATTGACTCATACCCTTGTTGGGCCCTCTAAGAAATTGCATTTGCCATCTTACATTGTTTATGAATAGCATGATCACAGGGGGCTGGCGATCATCCTTCATGACAAATAGCAGCTTTAAACCAGCATTATTGTGGTCCGAGGAAAACACATGGCTGATGGAACAGAAGAGATTGAAAGTTCCAGTTTTGACATCACCACATTTCTAAGCACTTAAAACACCATACTAAGCACTCAATTTCTGGTTAGGAAGCAGAAAACCCTTCAGTCAAAAAGGAAAATAAAGAAAGAACTGTTTACAGGGTTTGTTGGGGGACCACAAGACCAACAAGGAAGGGCTGATTCTGTCACACAATGAACTTGCATCAAATCCCTTTCCACCCAACATGAGTACCTTTGAAAATGACTGCTGTGGCCCTTTTCATTTGAGCACTGTTTGAAATTCAGCTGCCAGGAGAAACATAAAACAAGATATGGGAACAGACCACAGTTGGTCATGTAATTTGATGCCTGACACTCCTAGGGATGGATGGGAGAGAAAAACCAACCTGTAACACCGGCCTGCAAGGGCAACTGGCCAACTGCTTACTTCAACGGTGTGTTTTAGAAGAATAAGGCAGTGCAATTCAGCTGGACTGCTTCATCAGAATACATTCAGCTTCATCCACCCTCAAAAATGAGGAGAATGGATTGCTCAGTTTGAATAATGACCTTCAGTTCCACAAACAAGAGGGTGCTGCCCGGGTGGCCACCACCAAGCTCCCTCTCCCAACGTCTTTGTCGTTGATGGCATTTTGATTTTCTATGCTGCAGGACTGGCGTGGACCCAAGCACACAGAAAAAGGAAAGATTACCAATAGGGGAAGGAAACAAGCAGCCCAACATTATAGCAGTGGCCTGAGGGCAGACCCAAAGTGTTTCCAAGCATTTCTCTAATGTATTTCTCAAATATCTCACGCTTCCAGAAGCTGCTATAAAACACGGCCAGCGCGTTTCACTATACTGCTGTGGTCACTGCCATAAAATGTGCTCTGGAAACAGCCAAGAATGTTTTACTGCATGGCCTTAATAGGGACTAGCCTACAGGTTCACAGGCTTAATAGTGAAAAAGACCTCTGCTGTTTCCCAGCCTTGCTTGCCTGTGGATTCCCACTACAAATGGCTCCCTCACTGCGCTATACGAATGCTGCAGAGTTGTACATTTCCCTGCACTGACACATTCAATTTATCCCTTCTGCCATGTTTTGCTTTCTCTTTCACCTATCTATGTATCATCCAACACTGTCATTTCCTCCCCCCCCCCCTTTTAAATCCCCATCCTGAACTTCAAGGAACACCACGAATTCGGGGTCACTGACTCAGGATCATTCAGGGTTTTCTTTCCAAGAGAGACAATTAGCTGCTGTTCTGCACCTGTAGATACAAGATTGCTGGGACTTCTGTATTCTGCTCTGATTCCTCAGTGATCTGAGATGCAAACCTCTCCTAATTCTTTAAGCTATATGCATATGGGGACTCAAAAACATTGATTCCTGTTCTTCCCCCCGCTGTGACCTGCACAGCCTGCTCCTCCAGGGGCTCCTCTTAACTGCTCCACAGCTCTTACCAAAGCTTTCCTAATGCTGGAGCTTCCCTGAAAGCTTTGCAAATTAATGAGTTCCTCCTTTCAGGCTGATGCTCAGGTTACACCTGTACACTTCCAGCAACAGACCAAGTCCAACTGCAGAAATGAATCAGAATTCAGAGCAGCTACATGGCAAATTACCTGCACCTTCCAAGCTTCTTCCAGGAATGGAAACTTCATCTTTATGCAATTCCTCTTATCACTCACTTCACAACACTCTCTGAGCCAATCAAACACTCAGGGTTCACTCTGCCAAGATCATCTGCATTCCAAAAATCTCTTTTTAGCAACACTTTCAAGTTTTAGAACATGGAACACCACCAAGTCACAGAGTTATTCAAAGCATGTCAGGTCACACTTACTACATGTCACTGACTTTCACATACAGAAAATGCACTGTTAGGGTCCACGTGGGTGCCTGCAGGCACCTGTCTGCCTGGCTGTGCACATGTCTGCCGATTTGATTTCTCCAGTCAGCCATGCTCTACAAGATGCCTTACATCCTCAGGTTGCATGTTTGACTGCACACGAAATGCTTCCTCACAGAACACCCAAGAACCAAAGGTTTTTGTTTGGTTTCAAAGGAAAGCAAGCTTGTTCCTGTCATGTTTGCTCTATGCCAAGCTACAAAAATCAAACCAGGGACTGTTACTGCCTCAGATTTTTTTCTGTCTTCTCATCCATGAAGGTGACACGAGCGGGTTCTGTTCTGACTCTTGTGGAAGCTGGTGTCAACAAAACAGGCACTCGAGAGCGCTTGGCTGAAATCCTCCTCCGCCCTGTGTGCCTTGCTGGGATGCCTCAGCTTTCCTTGGATCTACTGGAAGGCACATTGTCATCTCAGCCTCAAGAGCATGTTTCTCACTGACCTTCCTGCTGTAGCAGCCAGTAAGTACACACCTACTCAGGGATCTTTTAAACCAAGAGAGTGTCAAGATTAGGAAGCTCTTTCCAGGTAGGGGGAAAATGTGTTGAAGCAATTTTTTTTCTTTCCCAGTATCTGAAATGTTGGTTTGGTTTGTTTTAAAAGATCTTAAATTCTCTGGGACTTTTGGGTTTTGTTTGCTTTGAGTGTAAGCAGATTTTCTTGCAGGCTGTTTAGGATCACAAGCAGTACATGTTCAAGAGAAGTGTGGCCAGCAGGTCAAGGGAAGTGATTCTCCGCCTCCACTCAGCTCTGGTGAGACCCCACCTGGAGTACTGCCTCCAGTTCTGGAACCCCTATTTAAAGAGGGATCTGGAGGTGCTGGAAGGTGTCCAGAGAAGGGCCACAAGGGTGATCAGAGGGCTGAAGCACCTCTCCTATGAGAACAGGCTGAAAGAGTTGGGGCTGTTCAGCCTGGAGAAGAGAAGGCTCCGAGGTGACCTAATTGTGGCCTTCCAGTATCTGAAGGGGGCCACAAGAAGGTTGGGGAGGGACTTCTCAGGATATCAGGTAGTAATAGGACTAAGGGGAATGGAATGAAGCTGGAGGTGGGGAGATTCAGGCTAGATGTGAGGAGGAGGTTCTTCACCATGAGAGTGGTGAAACCCTGGAATGGGTTGTCCAGGGTGGTGGTTGAAGCCCCATCCCTGGAGGTGTTTAAGCCCAAGCTTGATCTAGTGTGGGGTGTCCCTGGCCATGGCAGGGGGGTTGGAACTAGATGATCCTTGTGGTCCCTTCCAACCCTGACTGATACTATGATATTATGTTTACCACCTTTATAAACAAAGTCAAATTCCTGACCTGGAATAAGTTCCCCACTGTGGTGGCTTGGAACTTTTAAAAAGAATAAGCTTCAGCCACTATTGCAGATGCCAAGAAGATGTCACAGATGTGTCACTTAGTTGGACAGCTTAGTCAAAGTTATGCACCTGAGTAGTGAGAATAGATGGAAAAAAGACCCCAAAAACCCCAAACGAGTCTCTCCGTTTTCTTTTGTGTAATTGCAAAGCCAGGCACCAGATGAAAAGTGCTCAATCTGAACTCCTAAATCACCATAAACAAATCAATATGATCAATACTACTTACTACAGCTAACAATTCCTCCAAAATCAGCCTTCCATGCCAACCTGGGTTTGCCTTTCTTCTGTAGCCTGTTCAATCATCTTTAACATCAAGCTGAGAACCACTTTCCCCCCACCCCGTCCCCCCCCCCCCCCCTGAAGTGTTGCTCTTTGAATTCTTAAGTTTCCACTGAAAAGAGCAGTATCTGTACCAGGGCCCCATCCCTGGTCTACAGGACTCTGGGCAACCTGATCTAGTTGAGGATGTCCCCTTTCTGCTTGGACTAGATGACATTTGGAGGTCCCTTCCAACACAGACCAATCGATGATTCCATGATGTAAAAGCACACTCACAAGCTGTCAATTCTGAAACAATAATCTGATAATTGTGAAAGAAAAAGCATCCTTTCCTTGGTCTCAAAACATAAGGATTCTGGAAGTCAATAAAGTAAAGTTAACCTTTTCACCAGGGGCTGATGCACGACTTCTGCCTCGCTGGGGCTCAGGGATATGATTCAGTCCTGCAAACAGGCATCTCCACCACAAAGGGGCCAAGAAGCACACACCGACGGTAGCAGCTCACAGTGTGGTGAGTCCTGTTATTCCTTAACTAGCTGTGAACACAGGGGGCTGCTCCCTTGAATCTCCTGTGACAGCCAGATGGGAAGAAAGCTTCAAGTCAGTGTTTCAGCTTTGCTTTCTCTGCACATACCCCCCCAGCAGCCTGAGTCTGAGAGAATGAAGCATATCATTGTGTCTTTGGCTGGAAGGCTCAATGACAGTATTTAGAGAAGGAGAGAGATCTAAGTGGAACATATTGCAAAATAAAGTATCATAAATAGAATGTTAGACTACGAAGAAACCTCTTGGGCTCTTTAAATTTGTGCTTTTTACTTCTGACTCCTCAACAGAAAATCACAGCCTTGCCTTATGATTTAAATCTGTAACACAGCAAAGATCAAAGTTTGGTGCTGAGGAGCTCATACTTTGGATGAGCTAATCAGCAGAGCTGATTCCAGCTTTTGGGGGTATGCATAATGCAAGCAGCAAAAGCAAAAGGCAACTAAACCCCATAGCTGAACAAGCACCTTGTGACAGCCCCATTGTTCCAGTAATCTAAACCTGGCCTAGGCACAACACAGAGCAGGATTTTCTACACCAATCAAGACAGCAAGGTCAGAAACAGCACAGCCCCTCCAGGGCTCTTCTGTCTCTGCCTATTTCAGAACTCCTGACTGCTATTTCAGCCCTCATCAGCTCTTTGTCCTCAAGAGAGATGATGAGTGGTCTCCCACATCTCCTGGTCATGTTCCTAAGGCTTATGAGATCTCACCTTCAACCATGATCCATAACAAACCCACCTTAACATGTTGGATGCTAATGTTTGCATACACAGCCACAAAAGGACATCCTTGTTTGGAGAAAGAAAGCTCACTGCCATCTCACCACAGTTTGTGGATGTATCTACACAAATACATCTTTGGCTGAACCTCACCTGGTTACAACCCCAGGAATGTGTAACCACAACATGGGTCTTCTGGGGAGCGCCTGGGGTTGTTTAGCCTGGAGAAAAAGAGGCTGAAGGGAGACTTCATTGCTCTCTACAGCTCCCTGAAAGGAGGTGAAGGTTAGTAACAAGTGATAGAACAAGAGAAAATGGCCTCAAGTTGCAGGAGGAGAGGTTTAGGTTGGATATCAGAAGAAACTTCTTGACTGAATGAGTTCTCAAACATTGGCATAGGCTGCCCAGGGAACTGGCTGAATCCCCATCCCTGGAGGTGTTTGAAAGAGGCAGAGATGTGCTGTTGAGGGTCACAGCTTAGCACCAGATCTGGTAAAGTCAGATAAGGGTTGGACCTGATGATATCAAAGGTCTTTTACAGCTGAAATGATTCTGATTCTATAACCACAGCTCCCTTTCAAGCTGTCCAGACAGCAAATCTTACCTGAGCATTAGTAACTTCCCTCCTTTTCCCTGTCTGCTCTGCAAATGACAAGCTTTGCCAGCAGCCATGTGTAAACAAAATAAACCCAGGTTTGACAATTTATACTCAACCAAGAAGTTCCCAGAATGAAAGAGGAATGCAGTGCAGTGCTGCTCTGGACGATGGCTCAGGTGACACAAACCCAGCTCTTTCATCACTTCTGTCACTCACACAGACACTGCAGAGTGTGCAAGCAGGATGCTCACAGCACTTTCAACAAGAGAAGGCACTGTCCAGTAAAAGCTATTAACTGACACTGGAAAAACTCTGAATAATTAGAAATTGCCCCTGTCAGGGCTTGCACTTTCTTCTTACTATTTTAAGCTACCTAAAACTGTAACATAAGCTGCCAGAGGCCTGATGTGGAGAGTGCTGGTCTACTGGATGAAAAGTCCAGGCTCCACTTCATGTGAGCTGAGAAAGGTGCAGTAAGGCCTGTGTGAACAGTAACAAAATGTGTATGCAGTAAACAGCTCACTCTGTGCTTTTGATTCACAAATATCTTGCAACTGCCATTCCAGAATCCCCAAGCAGTTCATAAATGTAAGATTACAAAGCAATGCTAATAGCTCTCTGCACATCATACATATTTATAAGCACACAAAGACACTGCAGGATGAGTTTGAAGATGGAAAAGCCAATGCAGAACTTTTTTTGTTCCACCAAGCAAAACAGAGCATCAATACAAACTGGTGTACACTCAGGGCTCTTCTGAGAATGGAGATGTAATACTGGGCCACAGTGATTTGTGCAGACACCAAACTGCATTCTGCACAGCAGTCTGCACACACAGAAAGCTTTACTTTGTTCAAGATCATACTGAGCCAACAGGCAGACAAATGTATCCAGCCCAAGTCCTGGATGAAAACAACGAAGCTCATTGATTCCAGTCTGACAGATAACACACAGCAGAACTCCAGCCCCTGCAATGATGTACTGAAAATCATTAAGGTTATAACAAAACTAATGCAATAGCAGCAAAATTGCACTTTAAACTCCCAAGCTCAGGGCTGCTCCCAAAGCCCAGGCTGTCTGCTCAGCCTTCCCTTAGGCTTGGTGTGTCTGCATGGCCAGAACAGTACAGACAGGGAGACAGAGCTCTGCTCCTGCCCAGGGGCCCAAAGCAACAGACAGAGAAATTGCCTCCCCTCTCCTCAATACTGCTGGGGCTTGAACCCAGGGAGCCAGGGAAGAGAATTGCTTTCCTTGCTCTCCTGGAATACACTCCACTGTTTGCTGACAAACACAGTGGGTGGACACACTCCAACCACGTATTCTAAAGCCCAGGGCAGCAAAGCATTTCTGTGCCTCTGCAAAGCCACAAAAAGTCACCCCCAGTGCAAGAAGCAGCATGTTGGGGTAAGTCTCCAGCCATTCTGGCTGGTAGAAAACACAGTTCTATGAGACAGACCAAGATACTGCCCTTGTGTTTACTGAAAGAGAGACTTCAGAGACGTTTCCACCTCATTTTGGATGCTGCTTGAGTAAAGTGCCCACTCTGGCTTAGTGGCCATCATTCAGTGGTGGGAAACTTAATTCCTGGTTGGCTTTGGGGCATGGAGGGAAAATCTGGATATAAGATGATATTTAAATATTTTCACAGAATCACCAAGGTTGGAAGAGACCTCAAAGATCATCAAGTCCAACCTGTCACCACAGACCTCAGGACTAAACCATGGTACCAAGTGCCACGTCCAATCCCCTCTTGAACACCTCCAGGGATGGGGACTCCACCACCTCCCTGGGCAACACATTCTAATGCCTAACAACTCTCTCTGGGAAGAACTTTCTCCTCACCTTGAGCATGAACTTCCCCTGGTGCAGCTTGAGACTGTGTCCTCTTGTTCTGGTGCGGTTGCCTGGGAGAAGAGACCAACTCCCTCCTGGCTACAACCTCCCTTCAGGTAGTTGTAGACAGCAATAAGGTCTGCCCTGAGCCTCCTCTTCTCCAGGCTAAACAACCCCAGCTCCCTCAGCATCTCCTCGTGGGGCTTGTGCTCAAGGCCTCTCCCCATCCTCGTTGCCCTTCTCTGGACACATTTTGAATCAATTCTTTTTATGTCTTTGACATTCAAACTCCCCAGTTCTCTATTAAAACAAACAAAACTCTTACAGCTGCTTCCAGCTCTCTTTCCTTATTTTTCTCTTCTCCAATTTTAGAAAATAAAACGTAGGAAAGTAAAACATTTACAAACACTTCACAACCTACACATTTCTCGGTGTATCACTGAGCACAGAAGGCTGCAGCACTGAACATGTTGTGGTTTAAGATCAGGCTAAGAACAACAGGTTTCAAAAACAGTGGGTCATGCCATACATGTAAATCTCTCCAGGCTGAGAGAGTTGGGGGTTGTTCAGGCTGGGGAAGAAGAGGCTCCAGGGAGAACTTCTGGTGGTCTTTCAGTATTGAAAGCTGGGGACAGACCTTTTAGCAGGGCCTGTCGTGACAGGACAAGGGGTGATGGTTTGAAACTTAAAAGAGGGAGATTCACACTAGTGAGAGGGAAGAAATGTTTTACACTGAGAAAGGGAAGAAATGTTTTACACTGAGGGTGGTGAGACACTGTCCCAGGTTGTCCAGAGAGGTGGGAGATGTCCCATCCTGGAACCATTCCAGGTCAGGTTGGTTGGGGCTTCCAGCAACCTGCCCTATTTGCAGATGTCCCTGCTGACTGCAGGGGATTGGGCTAGAGAAGCTTTGTAGTCCCTTCCACTCCAAAGCATTCAATGATTCTAAATTGTGAGTGAATTTGTTTTCCTCTAGATAAAGCCTTTATGCACTGTGAATCCCAGTTAGGGAACACTTCAGGCAGCTTCAGGGACAAGTTATTCCTTGGGATTCCCAACAAGAGTTCACGGCAGACTACAGGAGTGAATCATTGCTCTCAAAGGACAACACAGGAACCTGTGAATCTCTCTGGATGAAAGCACCTTTAAGTAGTGCTGCTGCTGCCATCTCCATAGCTCAGCCAGGCTGTTCCTCTAAGCAGTGTGTTAGCACAGAGCAGTTTTTTTCCCTGACTGCTTTAACAAGCCATGCATGACTGGTGAGGCACAAGGTGCACCCAGTTTGTTTCCCAAGACATTTTATACTGAGTGATTTCAATTGACTGCTTTGCAGCATGGCAATGAGCATCACCTACAATACATTCTGTGTCTTGAAATTATGTGTGTGATAGCCCAGAATTTGCTGTCATCCCTGAGGAGCTTCAGCTCCAGGTTCAACAGGATCTGAACACACAAACCTCATTCAAACAGAATTCCATCAGCTTGGACAGAGCTTAGGTCATGCCAGGATTATGCTCATGCAAATCTACTGGAGGACTGACACACAGGAACTGCAATGTCTGGTAGAAGTAACACATTTTTCATGCACAACATTGCCTCTCTTGTTACTTCTCCCTAATGAAGCTGTCCCTCCTTGTACTACTCATCTCCTGGTCCTCTGTCACCCAGTGAATCCCAGTCTTCAATATCTACTCCCAGGATAAGTTTCACCCTTTTGATTCTCAAGAACAGAGTCTGTGTCAAACACAGTTTGGGCCTCCAGTCTGTCAAAGACTGCTCTTTTGCAGGACCTGCACACTTAGATGGAGGAAACAGGGCATTTATTTATAGTGAGTGGCAAACCACTATTAAGCCATTTGCATTGACTATAAAGCCAAAAGGAGCTGTTATGACATTCAGAGGACTGTGCAGCACACTCTGGAGCAATCAGCATGAAGTATGCTGCAAAGCTTAGACAGTTCTCCACACCGAGAATGGCTTTCTAGGATGTGTGCAGACAGCAGGACAAAGTGGGAGAGGGATGTGCTGACACTGCTGCTTTCTTGCTGTTTCAGTCTGCCTTTGTTACAGGACCCTCACCTAACAAATGGTAAAACTTGTGACCATCCTTCCCTACAAAAGGTAAACCTAACAACTTTATTGGAGGGTCAGCCAAAACCTGCTCTTTGCAGAACCTTGTGCTCTTCTGCTTCAGATATGCAGCATCTGTATTACCCTTGCACATCCAGTTTCACCAGTCAAAGCATGAAGGTGTTTTTCTGGAAGGGCTTAGCCACATTACCACCTTCTCATCACCAAAAGCACCTCAGCCCAGACTATATACATCAGCTGTTCACTCCTGTGAGTGCTTCCTGCAGTGGCTATAAGCCCATGTCTTGTATTCTTTTTTAATGGCAGGGATTCCTTTCTTTTATTGTAATCTTTTATTAGGTTTCATTCTCAGCTGTCCACTTTGATTTAAGGTACATCTTTCCTCTAGACTGACAAGGCAGCAGGAAGCAGGCATATCAAAGCTGTAGAGTTATTTACTTGAAAAATGCCAGCTTTGAAGATCTCTCCCCCACACACACACACACTTTAAATAGAGTCTTTCAAAGTCCAGTGTATGCAACTCCCCATTGAGTAAAATGACTGCACTCCTCATACAGCTGCTCTTTGCTACTCTGTGATCCATCTGGCAGCTCAGGCAATTTAGAAAGGCTGCAGAAGAGAGTTAACACAAAATGCCTTTCCCTCAGAAACACACAGTGATGGTTCACCAAGAGCAGCGTAGAAAAAAACCCTGTGTGCATGAAGATCTCTGCAGGAGTTCCCCGTGCAGTGTGGGGGCTCCTCATTCACAACACCTTTGGAAGGATAACCTGCTGTGGTCTGGCTGCAGTAGCAATAACAATCCCCTAATGGGATGACCACACAATTCTCTTTTCCTCCTCAGACCTCCTCAACTCCTGCTGAAAAATCCTCAGGTCCTCCAACCCCCTCTCCAGCACACACTAATAACTGACACTGCCAAATTAAACATCAAGGGTGAAGGAACTTGGACTCCTGGACAGAAGAGTGAGCTTTTTGAGCAGGAGGAATAGTAAACTAAATGGTAAACTAATAGGAATAGTAAACTAAAGACTGCAGTTACAGAAGGGGCCAAGGGATGCCATCCAGAGGGACCTTGACAGGCTGGAGAGGTGGGTGCAAGCCAACCTCATGAGGTTCAACAAGATCAAGTGCAGGGTCCTGTGAGAGTGGTGAAGCCCTGGAATGGGTTGTCCAGGGAGGTGGTTGGGGCCCTGTCCCTGGAGGTGTTTAAGCCCAGGCTGGACGAGGCTCTGGCCAGCTTGATCTAGTGTGAGGTGTCCCTGCCCATGGCAGTGGGATTGAAACCACATAATCCTTGTGGTCCCTTCCAACCCTGACTGATACTATGATACTACTATAAATAACCTGTGAAAAACCCCACTAAATGCCATGACAAATAAGGCACACAATCAGTTATAGAATAGGTCAGGTTGGAGGAGACATTTGCCTTGCAAACAATACAACCTGAGGATGATAAAAATCTAGTATGTGTCTCACTAGTGGTCTGGAAGAGAGGTTTGGTGCTTACTGTGCTGCTGAGTTCACCACACAAAGGGCAGTCAGCACCTGACCACTGTCCTCTTGGAAAACATGCTGAATCACAAAGCAAGCTCACAAAGTTCATTCTGGAACCCTGTTCAGGGATTTTACACGGACTGGCCCTCCATGATTCGTGACCAGCTGGGGTGATGGAGAATTTAGAATCATAGAATCAGTCAGGGTTGGAAGGGACCACAAGGATCAGCTAGTTGCAACAACCCTGCCATGGGCAGGGACACCCCACACTAGATCAGGCTGCCCAGAGCCTCATCCAGCCTGGTCTTAAACACCTCCAGGGCTGGGGCCTCAACCACCTCCCTGGACAACACATTCCAGGGCTTCACCACTCTCATGGGGAAGAACTTCCTCCTCACCTCCAGCCTGAATCTCCCCACCTCCAGCTTCATTCCATTCATCTATTCCTATCATTCCCTGATATCCCGAGAAGTCCCTCCCCAGCCTTCTTGTAGACCCCCTTCAGATACTGGAAGGCCACAATTAGGTCACCTCAGAGCCTTCTCCTCTCCAGACTGAACAGCCTCAACTCTTTCAGCCTGTCCTCACAGGAGAGGTGCTCCAGCCCTCTGCTCATCCTCGTGGCCAGTCAACACAGGAATGCAAAAGGTACTTGGGTCAGGTCCATTACCAAGATGTGTCCATTGAAGTCTACCCTACCCTGCTGATGCACACCTGTTAAATATGCACTATCAAATCCTGGAAATGCAAATGAACCTTGCCAGGTGAGTGAAAGCATTAGGAAGACAGAGAGATAAGAAGCCTCTCCAGGAAAGACGGAAATTAACTGATAGTGAGCAGAGAATCAGGCATCTCATCAGCAACTTGGAGCCTCGTTCCGCTCCATTCCTTTCAGTTTAACTTCTATATTTAACAATATACTCAGCAATTAAAAGTCAATCATTACACAACTCACACAAGCATAAAGGATGTATTCCAGATAGCTAATTCTGCTTTCAGATAGGTGCCAATAAGACTTTAGCACATCAGGCTAGAAAGTATCTAAACTTTGCTCCAAACAAGTTTAAACCCAGCTTTCAGTGAAGGTCCTATTTCCAGTCAGGGTCACCTTGTCAGCTCCAGCACAACAGCTGATCTTTCAGACAACAACAACAACAACTCACCTGACATCAGTAGGAATGGATGTCTTGGTGGAAATCTCCAGTTGGAGACAATTATTTTTGACTGGGCAGTTCATCTCTCATGTGGCAAGAGTGCCAGCAAGTAAAGCAAACCAGATTAAAGTCCTTGGGAAAATGACTTCTGTGAGAAGCTTTCTCCAAAAGTAACTACCAGCTGTATCTTCCTGGCCACACACAGCTGGAGTTCCTGCAGCTGGAAGCACAAAGCACACAGCTCAACCTGCCCTGGCAGGGAGGATGGACTAGATCTCCAGAGGTCCCTTCCAACCCACATCATTCTGTGATTCCCATCTCCCAGTTTATGCAGATATCTGTTGGTATGAAAGCTGTGTGCCAGTGCAGACTTCATGGAAATAACCCCTCCACACCAACAAGCCCCAGTGGGGAAGGGGCAAGCATGACTGCAGCTGCTCTTTTAGTAGCAACTGTCAGATCTGGTCTGGCAAGCCCAGCTTTAGCACCATACCCAATTCTGCCTTCAGCAAAATCTTACCCTTCCTGATCTACAGCAAGGAAAACATTTCCTTTGTCACACAGAGGGTATGGGAGAGAATAGAATAGAATAGAATAGAATAGAATAGAATAGAATAGAATAGAATAGAATAGAATAGAATAGAATAGAATAGAATAGAATAGAATAGAATAGAATAGAATAGAATAGAATAGAATAGAGTAGAATAGAATAGAATAGAGTAGAATAGAATAGAATAGACCAGACCAGACCAGACCAGGTTGGAAAAGGCCTTCAAGATCATCGAGTCCAACTTATCACCCAACATCATCTGATCAACTAAACCATGGCACCAAGTGCCTCATTCAGTCTCTTCTTAAACACTTCCAGTGATGGTGACTCCACCACCTCCCTGGGCAGCACATTCCAATGGCCAATCTCTCTTTCTATGAGGAACTTCTTCCTCACCTCCAGCCTAAACCTCCCCTGGCCCAGCTTGAGACTGTGTCCTGTGCTCTGGTGCTGGCTGCCTGGAAGAAGAGACCAACCCCCTCCTGGCTACAACCTCCCCTCAGGGAGTTGTAGAGAGCAAGAAGGTCTTCTCTGAGCCTCCTCTTCTCCAGGCTAAGCAACCCCAGCTCCCTCAGCCTCTCCTCACAGGGCTGTGCTCCAAACCCCTCCCCAGCTTTGTTGTTCTTCTCTGGACACGTTCCAGCAAGTCAACATCTTTCCTGAACTTTAGGGCCCAGAACTGGACACAGGACTCAAGGTGTGCAAGATTACACAAAAAAAAAGGGAGAGATTTTTGTTTGGACCTCCCTAAATGTTTTCCTTACATTGTCTGTGTGCTAGCTAGCAGTTGCTGCATGCAAACCAGGGCTCAGGTTCTGCCAGAGACCTGCAAGAGCAGGTACGATTATTGCTAACAGTCTTGGGGTAATGAAGACAGCCACTTGGCCATGTTCTGATCCCCTCCATTCACCTTCACATCTTAGTTCCCTCCAGTCACAAGAATCACGTGGGCCAGAAGAACATATTGCTGCCTTACACCTCCAGATTGTGAAGGACTGGAGGTAAAATCAAGACTTGCTAATTACCACAGCAAGGCCTGAAGGACAGTTCAGTGTCCAGCACATTAAGCCACAAGCAACATTGAACCCATCAAGGCCTGGCTGTGCATCGTGGTCAGCAGAAGCACAACGACATTAGGGAAGTTCCTCCTGCCATGCAGCCATCCTTTACTGGCAGGTAATTGCCTGCCCAGCTGGTTCCTGCAAGGACACCTGGACTCCCACAGTGCTGTGGTGACAAGCACAGTAGCATGTTTTCTTTGCTTGTTGTTGTCTTCTGAGAGACACAGCCTTACTGCACACAGGAGCTATACTCCCTGGAAAAGTTTTCTCTTGCCAGGGCTGCTGGCCAGCCCACTGCAGGTCCAGCTCTGTTTCTAGGAATTCTAGTTTCTCTTGCAGACCAGAAACACAGCTGCTTCCTGCAAGGTCAGGACAGAAAAGCAAACAGCATCCATCAGCAGCAGGTCTGAGCAGGTAGCCCCAACTTAGGCTTTGCCACACGGTGCTTTTGAGTTCTTGTCCCTAGCATGGCCTTAGCCATGTCCTCACATTAGGCAGCTAGCTCTGGCATCATTTGCTAGTGCCACAAACCCACAGGGGTATGTGTCTTGGGGTGAGGAGCTGTATTTCCCAGCCTTTTGAAAAGATGGAAGCTGGCACAGCACTCAACCAGACTTCTGAGAGAGGTTGTGGAACTTCATTCTCTGTAGGCATTGAAAACCTGCCTGGATGTGTTCCTGTGTGCTGTCTAGGTGATGCTCCTCTAGCAGGGGGATTGAACTAGAAGAGCTTCACAGGTTCTTTCCAACTCTCTGGAGAGCCCTTCCACCCTCTAACCCATCAACACCTGCTCCCAACTTGGTGTCATCTGCAAACTTACTGATGACTGACTCACCCCCCTCATCCAGATCATCGACGAAGACATTGAACTCAGGCGAAGGGCTCTGCAAACCCCACAAACCTGTCGAGGCTCAAAGGGTTTCATAATGGTACCTCACTTCAGTGAATAATAGACAATCATGACTACACTAATACAATAATGAGTTTTTTTGCTTTCCCATCTATCTGCCACTACACAAATGTAGAAGTCAGATCTATGCATTTGTTATACCATTATTTTTTTTCCACAATTACCGTTTCTTCGCCTCTATTTAGAAACAAATGTAATTACTTCAACTAGAGAAGACAGAATTGCTTCTGCAGCAGAGTCAAAACATGCATCAACACTCATTTTCTATAATTATTTCCCAGCAGCTCTGTCTGGCATCTCTCTCAAATGAAAGGAGTTTTCAAAAGGCCTTTGGCTACTTAATGAGCAGCGCAGAATTGCAGGCACAATCAAAGTTATAAAGAGGGGGGAAAAAAGAAGAGGTTCACACCAGGAGTTTAACCTCCTTAGTTAGTGTCTGCCTTGAAACACAAAATAACTTCAGAGAACAGGATGAACCTCCTCACACCCTCACTTCTCTACTGTACTTGACAGACAGCAAGAGTTGCCAAGTCTCTCCTAGGACAGCGAAGTGAAACGGTTGGGATATAAATACACACTGTCTGCGCACAGGCTTCACTTCCTTGGGATGTACTATCCTAGCATCCTGAAAAGAGTGTTGTGATCAAACTTAGACTCTCAAAATGATCATTTACTAGGATTATTGTCTAGACAAAAACCACACACAGCTCCCATACCATGGGTGAGTTAACCACATCACGGAGTACTCACGCTTAAATTGGTTGTGGGGTTAAACGTAACAGTAAAACCAAGTGTGGCATGGAGCCAGGGTTGAGAGAAGATGAGAGCACATCACAGCAGTGGTTAAAAGTCAGTGATATGAGCAGGGGCAGTTAGCAGCAGAGCTCAGAAGAAAAGCCCACCCCCAGAGGTTTCTGCTTGGATTAGCTGGAGCTTGGCCCCTTCTGCACTCTATGGAACAGCAGAAGATGAGGATGGGAGGAACAAAAAGACAGGCAAGAAGACACAGGCTGCTCTTGACAGCCAGATTTCTCTCTTCTCTCATCAGTTTTAAACCACAATAAAATGTGACACAAGTATGACAAAAGGCTATTCCCCTTCCACTAGCTTCCCAAATACAAGGGACAGAGTCCTGAGTATTCTTATAGCCTCCACACTCCCACACAAATTCATCACACTTTTGACACTCAAAGCCTGACAACTCCTGCCATCAGCAGCCACAAATTAAAGCCAGCTGTTTTAAATTCAAATAAGGTGGCACAGTTATTAAGTTATTTTTACACTCCTCTGCACTTCTAAGATAAACTTGGAGACTCCCCACTTCCCAAACAGGTGCTCTTAAGGCACAGAGATGAGTAAACAGCACTCTGCAAGCTCCTTACACCACAGTATCACAGTATCACCAAGGTTGGAAGAGACCTCAAAGATCATCAAGTCCACCCTGTCCCCACAGACCTCATGACTAGACCATGGCACGAAGTGCTACATCCAATCCTCTCTTGAACACCTCCAGGAATGGTGACTCCACCACCTCCCTGAGCAGCACATTCTAATGATGAACAACTCTCTCAGTGAAGAACTTTCTCCTCACCTTGAGCCTAAACTTCCCCTGGCACAGCTTGAGACTGTGTCCTCTTGTTCTGGTGCTGGTTGCTAGAGAGACCCTTCAGGTAGTTGTAGAGAGCAATGAGGTCACCCCTGAGCCTCCTCTTCTCCAGGCTAAGCAACCCCAGCTCCCTCAGCCTCTCCTCACAGGGCTGTGCTCAAAGCCTTTCCCCAGCCTCGTTGCCCTTCTCTGGACATGTTCAAGTGTTTCGATGTCCTTCTTAAACTGAGAGGCCCAAAACTGGACACAGGACTCAAGGTGTGGCCTAACCAATGTAGAGTACAGGGGTACAATGACTTCCCTGCTCCTGCTGGCCACACTATTCTTGATCCAGGCCAGGATGCCATTGGCCTTTTTGGCCACCTGGGCACACTGCTGGCTCATATTCAGCGTTCTATCAATCAGCACCCCCAGGTCCCTCTCTGTTTGGCAGGTCCCTTTCTGTTTGGCACCATTCCCTTCCCAGAGCAAAGGAGTAAATAAAGGGACTGAAGAGTCAGAATATCTCCATATCTCCAACCTGGAGACAGCCAAGTCACATTGAAGTGCCTCAGCCGTGCACCACTGATAAAAGCAGAGAAGTAGCTTCAGGTTTAAGTAGTCGGAAACTCAGTTCACAGCGTTGAGAGATCAGCGTCGGTTTAGCAAGAGAAAAAAAGAATTAAACTTGGAGAGATAAATCTGTAGAATCCTGGGCAATTTGTGAAATGGTGTCAAATGGTTTGCTGTAAATTTAAGGGACACTCAGTGCAGTGAGCAATCGCAAGATCTCCGATCCAGATACCTCAGCAGAACAGAAATTCCGATGTTTCGGGAACCGATGATGAATCTTAATGACTTGAGAGAAAATTGAGAAGGGAAATTGCCTTTCAAATCTTCTTCCACAGCTGTTAATGCTTCAAGCTGCCACCTCCTATGCAAGATGAAAGCTCATCTTGGGATGGCAGAACAAGCAGCAATCCAGACGAGAACCTGCGCTGTGTTTCAAGTGGGATGGTTACCCTTCGGATCAGGAGTCAGATTGAAACCCACATCTTGTATTTATTTCTTTATCTTTAGAACCTCATGCTTCACTGAAACTACTTCCCCTACCATGTGCAGGGATGGGAAAGAAGCTGCTCAGTTTTCTAGTTAGGCTTTAAATTCTCTTTAGTATTTGGTGTGAAGAAGGGCCACAGCCTGCTGACCCTGTAATGAGCTACATCCAGAAAGCAAGAAAAGTTGCTCTGGTTTCACTAAAGCACAAAACAAAGGGCTAAAAGCCTTACTGACTGGGCAACAGACCAAAAAGAAATTGATCAATAAATAAAAGCAAAACAGAGATAGAAGCACCGCTGTCAGATCCCAGGACTAAAGGATTAGGGCAGTTACTTGAGTGTGTATTTCCTATTAGAGAGGCTCTCCTCTGTCTGAGCTTCTCCTTGGGTCACTGAGCAACTTGTGTCACTAAGCCCTTCTAGAAGGACCCTCCCTAGTCACAGCAAGCTGAGATTGAGTTTCCAAGCCCCAGCCAGTCCTGGCTCCCACTCACATCTTCTTGTTCTGTGCCCAGCATCCATCTCAGTTATGATCTGCTCTCCAACCAAGGGCCCACATCACCATCTCTCATCTGCCAGCGTGACCCAGCGATTGCTGATTAATACAGCAAGGCTTCCTACGTCTGCCTCACCAGGGTGTTTCAATGACAAACTAGTCCCCTTAGGAAGATTTACCAAACTGCAATGCCATACATCATGAGTTTCTATAGCCAAAAGCAGTGACAAGTGTGTCCCAGAGTGCCAAGTGTTAGCTATATCACATGCTGAAGCCAACATGTTCTTACCCTCCCTGTTTCCAAATGTGCCATAATATTTACTTCTACCAATACCTTTCTTCATCAGCCCTTTAACTATCTCCTATGGAGTCTAATTAAAATGAAGTATTGCAAGATACAGCCAACACTCACCCACAATTGGTAGATACTTTGCAGATGTTATGATGAGGGAGATAGCTCCTCAGCACTGATTAAGACAGAACTTCACAAAGTTCTGCAGTTTTAAGCTTAACAGTTTGACAATAGGAAAGTTTTGTTGTCTCTCCTCCTTTTTAATTACTTCACTAACACTTGAACACCAATGCCTTGAATGAGGCAATAATTAGTAGGAGATTCATCATCTTTCATCTGCTACTTCAGCCTGAGCCACACTGAAAACAATCACAATCTTCAGAGATCTTTTCTTTTTGCAGCCTTGGGTAGTGGTCTTAGCATATAAATTAGTAAATACCTACGCAGTGTCTAAACTAATTAAACAGGGATTATGCCCCCAGCAGGAGGACATCAAACTGTTGGAGCAGGTCCAGAGAAAGGCCATGACAATGAGCAGAGGAGTGGAGAACTTCCCTTACGGGGACAGGCTGGGAGAGTTGGAGGTGTTCAACCTGGAGAAAAGAAGGGAGAGCTTAGAGCAGCCTTCCAGTACCTAAAGGGGGCTACAGGAGAGGTGGGGAGAGACTTTCAACCACAGCTAGGAGTGATAGGATGAGAAGGAATGGTTTGCAGCTTGAGAAGGGCAGATTTAGACTGAAGATTAGGAAGAAATTCTTTACAGTGAAGGTGGTGAGACACTGAGATAGGTTGCTCAGGGAGGTCATGGATGCCTGCTCCCTGGAAACATTCAAGGCCAGGTTGGATGAGGTTTGAAGCAAACTGCTCTAGTAGAGGTGTCCCTGCCAAGGGCAGGGAGCTGGAATGAGATGATCTTGATGGAACCTTTCAACCCAAACAATTCTATGATTCTAGAAATCTGAGGACACAGGGAGAAGAAACACCAAAGTGAATTGCAGTAATTGAGGGTTGAACCTTTCCCAAAGGTAGCTGCCTCGTTTGGGTTTGCACATGCAGAATGGGGGAGAGAGAAAATAAACTCATGGTGTTGCCAGCTTTTAATGCAATGAGCTAACAATGATGTTACCACCTTTTACATCTCTTTCTGTATTTATTAGCATTTTATCAGCACAGAGATCAGGTTCCCACGGCACAAACACGTAAGGTGGCAGATTCCATTGACCAGGCACCAGTTTCTCCACACAAACACTGCTGAAACAAAATATCCCCAACTGACATTGCTACAAGGAACACGTTCTATGGTATCAAACAATGAGATCTTCCCCAAAGCTGCTTCCAAGCAAGTGACATTGCTCAGATATTTAATTACCATACATTTTACTCAGAAATTATTTTCCCCCCTCCCTACAAACACTCAACTTTTTAAGTTTATCTCCTCAGGCAATTTACTCCCCCAGTTATGGAACTGCACCAAAGGAAGGTTATAATGGTCGAAGGGTTATTTGAAAATGCCCTTGTACACCACACCATGCACAGCCCTTGTGAAGATTAATTATAACCCAAAGGGCTTACACAGACAACACAATCTGGAATGGAATCCTCCCAGGAGACTACCTAGAGTCTGAAGGCAGCAAGACTCCCTTAACACACCAGTCAAAGCAAACAGGCACCCAAGAGCTGAAAGCTGGTGCAGCACTTAAAGGAAACAGAGATCTGAGACTGTGCTTCGAGGGAGGAGAAGCCAAGCTCTTATTCCCATGAGAATGAAGCACCATCTCAGCTCTGAAATTCAAATGCTTCTTTTCTACTAGGAGACAGATAATACAATTTAAAGAAAATAAAGGAAACAGAGATGATAATGTAAAAGTTGAACAGCACTCAAGCCCAGCACTGCTATGCCCCCAGTGAATTCAGCAGCGTTCCAGACATCCACTGCTCCTCCCCTCCAAATTAAACACTGAGTACTAATGCTACAATAGCTTTGTATTAAAAAAACAAACAAACCAACCAACCCCTCCAAACCCCATGCATGATGCCATGTAAAAGCTGCCAAGAAGCCATGCTGCTCTGAAACTTTCCATCAAACCTCCTCTCAGAAACATCCCTAGCATGGTACATCTCAACACCCATATGTTGTCTCAGCAATGTAGGACACGTGAAACTCTACAGATCATGCTGACTGGCTCAGGTCCCGAGGCTCCCACTCTTCAAGCAGACAACATACCACACAGAACAAGGCTCCCTAGATGGTCTAGGATAGTATTTTAGTGAAAGCAAAACTAAAATTATTGCAAGCTACACAGTTTGGTTGGTAGCTTTGTAAGAAACCCAGAACGCTCAGAGGAACTGTTTGAGTTAATTGCAACCAGCAGAAGCCACAATCCCAGGAATGATGTCCCATGTGCTCTTCAGGAGTCTCTGGAACAAGCACAAAATCTTCTGTCACCTCCCCTCTGGTACAGCAAAAAGATTAAATGTAGGTAGTGAGGGAATCTGCCTTCTCAGCAGCCTTTTCATAGTTTCATTCAGGGTTGGAAGGGACCACAAGGATCAGCTAGTTCCAACAACCCTGCCATGGCCAGGGACACCCCACACTAGATCAGGCTGGACAGAGCCTCATCCAGCCTGCTCTTAAACACCTCCAGGGACGGGGCCTCGACCACCTCCCTTGACAACCCTTTCCAGGGTTTCACCACTCTCATGGTGAAGAACCTCCTCCTCACATCTAGCCTGAATCTCCCCACCTCCAGCTTCATTCCATTCCCCCTAGTCCTATCACTACCTGAGATCCTGAGAAGTCCTTCCCCAGCCTTCCTGTAGGCCCCCTTCAGATACTGGAAGGCCACAATTTTCAGGCTGGAGAGCAGCAGCCAGCTTATCAGATGAGCACAAAGGACTGGCTGTGCACCAGACCTTGACTCTCTTAGGGCTGGACATGAGAGCAAACAAGGAATGGATCCAATGAAGGTATTTTAGCAACCTGCCCTCTACCCTACTCTCCTTATTAACAGAAGTAGACATGTACCCACCACACAACTAGCATTAACTCCTAGTTTCCTCTGCCAGATCATCACAGGGAAGGTTGTTGGCTTTGTCACTACAGAGAGGGTTTCCATCCTGAGGTGGAGCAATGTATAAAAACCTTCTTTGTTGTGAGGGTGTCAGAGCCCAGGAGCAGGCTGCCCAGAGAGGTTGTGGAGTCTCCTTCTCTGGAGAGATTCCAACCCCCACTGGACATTGATCCTGGAAAACTGCAGGGTGCCCCTGCTTGAGCAGGGATGTTGGTGTGGATGATCTCCAGAGGTCCCTTCCTACCTTCACCATGCTGGGACTCTGTGATGTAGCAGAGAAAGGGAACAGTCACAGTAGCCTGAAGCAGGAGGTCAATGCCTGCAGGTCTGCATGGAGAATGAAGGAGGGATTTGTGCCTGTCACATACTCACAAAAGGATAAGCAAAAGGAAGCTTTAAAAACATCCACAAGCCAGAAAACAAAAATAGTAAGAGTCTGCTATGTATGGAGCAGGGAAAGAGACACTTGGTTCCTGACTCAGGAATTTTGAGCTCTTGGGACCAACAGCACTGTGACTCTTGAATATCAGAGAAGCAAAGCAGAAAGGATTGTTAAGGCTATTCCTGACAACACAACCTGGGAAGCGCTCAGCTTTGCTGCCCAGGCTATGACTACGTCATTGTTATTTCAGTGCTCTGAATGCACAACAAGGCAACCTGCAAGGGTGTGAAGGGTGCCCAGAGCATCTCACACCATCCTCCTGCTCTCAGGAGGGAACAGATGGAGTGCTGCAGGCTACAATTTGCTCTGTCAGCCTGACACCTTCAAGGAAGACAAATTGGAAGAAACTGCTGAAGGTGATATAGCAGCAGTACCCCGGTCCTTAACCCTGGACACAACCTCAGGTAGGAGTTCTTTCACAAAGTCTTAAAGGTATTTGAGTTTAAAAGCATTCCTATCTGACACCACATCCAGGTACAGATTAGAGGCAATGCCATTTTGTGATTCCAGTGCAAATCTCATGCCCAGCGTGGCAGGTTGTGTCCCCCTGTGGTGAACACAGGAGGTTTCTGCACGATGTTTATGAAGTCTGCAGCTCAGACAGCAATTTAATCTCCTCCTGCTTTTTTTCTAACCTCTAGAGGATAACTGGTTTTAGAGTTCTTTACCTGCAATGGGAAATACGTGGTCAGCATGTGTCTAGGTAGGCATGTCTGGGTTAAGAGAGTAACTGTTGCTGAGATCTGCTGACAGATGAAAAGGCCTAAGCAATCCAATTGAAAGTAGTCAAATGGATAAAAGCGATGGTGCCAAGCAAGATGGTTAGCAGAGGACATATGATACAGCAAGAGGGAAATAGATCACTGAGTGCAGAAAGGCTGCTTGGCGGGGACCAAAGGTGATAGATTCTAGTCATGGAGGAGAAACCTTGGACCCAGAACTCAGAGGAAGCAGAAGAAAACAACGTTTGAAAGGAAGAGTTGAGAATAGCTGTAACAGCCTCACACATGCAAAACCTGTTTAAGAATGAGGCTGACGCTGGGGACCCCAAAATGTGCATGGATGTCTAACCTCTGTGCTCTTTACAGCAGCAATCAGATGTGATTTAATTAAAAAAAACCTTTCTCATGTGCATTTTAAACGCTGAGCCGTTCCCAAAACAAAGGCTGCAACCTCAGAGCTCCCCAGCTGAGCACTCTGAGAAGTCACAGACTTTGAGCACCAGAGTGTGGAGGGCAGGGGACAGTTGGCATCAGGTACCAGGGGCAGTTGGGCCGTGATCCTCTTACTGTGCAGTGCTGACATAGGAGACCAGCCACGCAGCTGCTAGGTCCTGCTTCCTTGGATCAGGGGGAAAGCAGGGGTGTCCCTTTGGCTTGAAAAACAAATACACAGCTCTAGATCTCAGATGCAACTGCAGGAACCCCGGTGCCTCTGCCCAGGGGGTTGTATAGCATCAGATTGCTCTAACATCATTCTTCCTAACACTCACACAAGGGGGAAAAAAAACCCAGAACGTTTCTGTCAGATGTGCTTCACGATGGCCTCTGTTTCACTAATTGAAACGGTGATTTCACAAGCACTTCTATAAGGACTAACACTGCCAGCTCTGAAATACGGCAATCATGGACACGCTGCTGCAATCACTGACAAAGAGAAGCTGAATTACTTGCGAGGGCCTCGTTCACATTATGAATGAGGAAAATGCATGTCAAAAGCAAAGCTCACTACCCTTCCTTTAAAATACTGCTCTTTCTGGAGCCTAAGTCCCTGGAGGATATCTAAATGAAGACCTGTCCCTCTCCTATCCACCTCACTCAGTGCTGACCTCACAGCAAAGGACCTTTGAGCAGAAAATTCAACCTTCTGCACACACAGATGCCCAGCACAGCCATGCCAACAGCAACTCAAACAGCCCTCAGCTACTTTCATGAGACAAGCAGCACATTTCAGAGAGCACATGGAGGTTTTAGTACTCATTCATTAGACTCATCTCGATTTAAGACCCAAGTGTATTGAGTTTCTACAGCTCCTCCTCCTCCCCCTTAGTCCCATCCTGCTGCTGCTGTTCACATTCTTGAATCAGGTACTACGTGGAACAAATGCCAGAATGCAACTGTGGATGGTGACCCTTCAGACATCTAGCATGAAAACCAGAGGATAAGCTTGTTTCCCTTCATCAAAATGCAATAACACCAGAAAGGATCTACTGTACCAGATTGCTCATGGCAGACACTTGACCCCTAACAGGCCGAAAAACAAAGACATCAGTTACATGCTTCAGAGCTGCGTGTTGCAAATGCAAGGTGGTGGGCACAGGATCTGACTGCTCCTGGCATAGCACGGTTTAAGAGCCAGCACAGGAGGTAAAGTTCCTTCATTTTTAATTGTTATTGTTCAGAGAAATGCACAAAGGTGAAGAAGTGCAAACACTGCAGTGCAAATTGTTCTAACCAGAACAATTTCCCTTTTTCCTGAACAAAACCTCAACAGCACTGAAGCAATTGAGAAAGCATACCCCAGGAAATGGTATGTTGCTTGAGAGGCACTTTTAGAGTACACTGCTGCAGAGCAGAAATGTCCCTCCACTCCTTTCTTTTTAGCCTCCTCGGTTGTACCATTAACAATGTGACCTTTGCTTGACACAGGCAATGCTCTGTCCTCCCCTTCAGTGCTTGTTTTCAAAGCAGCTCAGCATTTCACTGCCAAGGGACAGCCCTGGGACAGAGCAAAGGCAGCAATAATAAGCTTCAGCATGCTGTACACTGCTACAGCATTTTAACCAGATAGCTCTACCTTTAGCACAAGCCACCAGGATTGGGTCTGGAGGTTGTTTCTTGGTACAAGCAAGAGCACCTTTTTTTTATGTTGAGATACCTGCAGGGACCAGTAAAGACAAAAGTATCTCACATCCTAATGGACCAGGTCTGGTCACACAGGAAGGCTGCAGCTAGCACAAGAGCCTTGGTCCACCCCTGCTGCCAGCAGCATCAGGAGGTTGAAGATCCACTACAGATTCCTCATGGGCTGCACAGATATTACATGAAGCACCTGTCTGCACTGAGTGTGATTCCAACTCTTTTGCACTGAGATACTTGCTTCAGTGTGAAAATAAGTAAATATTTGCTCTGCTGTGCCAGCTGGACCAGGGGAAAGCTATAAATTGCCCAAGCCTTTCACAGAGAGTAGAAGGCTGGCAGAAGGTCTCTTCCAACCTGGTTTATTCTATGTATGTAAAGTGCCTATCTGGAGTTCACATGCACAATACTAATTGGAAGCAACAGCTCCTGAAAGCAGCTTCAGAACATAAGCAGGAGCACTGCAAACAGATAACGAAACTCACTTGCACTCCATGGCTTCTGTGGCAGGCATTGCAAAGCTCATCTCCCCACTCTGTAGTTCCTGATTTCTTCAAAAGAGAGAGACAGAGACCAGACTCCAGACGCTGAGTTTTCATCAAGGAGAGGGAAGTTTTAGAACTGCAAGTAGTATGAGAGCACGGCCAAGAGATTTTGAATCAAAAAAAGATGATGTACCTGTTGGGGGATGATGGGAATCCATGCTTACAAGAAACTTAAGGCTCAGCTCCCCAAACCCCTTTCACCACCACCAAGCAAACTACAGGAGGCAAGGTGGTCATTTCTACTAAGATGCAACAACTACACCAGGATTTCAATCTATTCCAAGTGTGAGACAACAGCTCAGAGAGATGTGGGCCCTCTTCTACCTGCCTTTGCCTGAATTGCCACACCAGTTTTAATTCAGTATATGCTAGAAAAAAAAAGCACTGCAGCTCTAGACTTGCTTTCAGGCACAGTTCCTTTAGTGGCCATGGGATTCAGACAAGTGATTCTTCCCCTTTACTCTGCTCTTGTGAGATTTCACCTTGAACACTGCATCCAGTTCTGGTGTTCCCAGCATAAGAAGGACACAGAGCTGTTGGAGAGAGTCCAGAGGGGGCCCACAAAGATGATGCAAGGGCTGGAGCACCTCTGCTATGAGGACAGGCTGAAGGAGCTGGAGGTGCTCAGCCTGGAGAAGAGAAAACTCTGGGGGGACCTTAGAGCTGCCTTCCAATACCAGAAGGGATCCTACAGGAAGGCTGCAAAGGGACTTTCCATAAGCAAAGAGACAAAGAGGAATGGTTTTAACCTGAGAGAGAGGAGGTTTAAACTGGATCTTACGAAGAAGTTGTTCAGTATGAGGGTGGTGAGACTCTGGAATAGGCTACCCAGGGAGGCTGTGGATGCCTCCTCCCTGGGGGGGTGTTTTCAAGGCCAGCTAAGAAGACTTATTCCTGTAGTAGGTTAGCAAATAATCCAGCTGAGGAGAATGAAACCACCTGTGAAGAACTGGTTTTATACATATACATAGAGTAGTTCATAGATCACATTGCCTTTGGTAGAGTATTCCTTCTCCTAATTTTGGCATCCCACTCCTCTGCCTCACTCCCTCCTCTGGTCAAAAAAACAAAGCCAACTCAATGCCAAAGCTTATCTTCTTATTAAAAACATTATTAAATGAATCTATCACGTGGAGCCTTATCTTCAAAGTGGCAGATTTCCTTGATATACAATCTAATCTTTGAAGCTCACCAAAGATTTTCATCAAACTTCATTAATTGGCAAATCAACTTCTGGATGTTTGGATCTATTTATAAGACCTACTTCCCCTCCTGCTCCTCTTCCTTCTCTCCTAAGTGATAGAGAACCTTCCAAAGTGCCACAGGGAAGAAACTGTGACATCAAGGCTTTCAAATGTTGTTATCTCGTGAGTTGTGGTCTTGCTTAAAACCCCCTTCCAGTGGTCCCTGCACCAAGATTTTAGCTTAATAATTGGCAGGATTATAGGCAGCAGAAATGAGCTTTGGGGATCTTGAGAGCTGTACATTGTAATAACAACTGTCAGTCTGATTTTGATGCTCAGGCCTGTTTGCCTCTCCAGCAATATTTGAAGTACTTTGATATGGTCACAGCTATGGTCTGCTTGAATGCTGTTTCTAAAGTTATAAAAGACATTTTCCAGAAGCCCAGCTTGGGGAAAAAAAAAAAGGGGGGGAAAAACCAAAGGCATTTTCAGCTTATAAAATTCAAATGGCAAAAATAAGTTAAATGGAGTTGAAAGCATTTAGGTTTTTTCCTTCATTGCACCAAGTGGAATAACAAAGAACTGAGATGCTGACTGACCTTTTAGTCCCCTGCTCGTGGCAAGCACCTGAATCACAACGGAAAGCCTGGGGACACCAGGGGTCTTTGTTTCTCCACCTGTGTAATGTCTGTGGAGATACAAAGGGAGTCCTGCATCCCCTCCCCACCAAGAATGAGACCATAGAATCAATAAGGTCGGAAAAGACCTCAGAGATCATCAAGTCCAACCTGTCACTCTACACCTCATGACTACTAAACCACAGCACCATGTGCCACATCCAATCCCCTCTTGAACACCTCCAGGGACAATGACTCCACCACCTCCTTGGGCAGCACATTCCAATGCCTAACAACTCTCTCTGTGAAGAACTTTCTCCTCACCTCCAGCCTAAACTTCCCCTGGTGCAGCTTGAGACTGTGTCCTCTTGTTCTGGTGTTGGTTGCCTGGAAGAAGAGACCAACCCCCACCTGGCTACAACCTCCCTTCAGGTAGTTGTAGACAGCAATGAGGTCTCCCTTGAGCCTCCTCTTCTCCAGGCTAAACAACCCCAGCTCCCTCAGCCTCTCTTCATAGGACTCTACTCCATACCCCTCCCCAGCCTTGTTGCCCTTCTCTGGATACGTTCAAGAGTCTCAATGTCCTTCCTAAACTGAGGGGCCCAGAACTGGACACAGGACTCAAGGTGTGGCCTAACCAGTGCTGAGTACAGGGGCATAATGACTTCCTTGCTCCTGCTGGCCACACTATTTCTGATCCAGGCCAGGATGCCATTGGCCTTCTTGGCCACCTGGGCACACTGCTGGCTCATGTTCAGCCTTCTATCGACCAGTACCCCCAGGTCCCTTTCTGCCTGGCTGTTCTCCAGCCACTCCAACCCCAGCCTGTAGCACTGCCTGGGCTATTGTGACCAAAGTGCAGCACCTGGCACTTGGACTTGTTGAATGTCATCATATTGGACTCTGCCCATCTGTCCAGCCTGTCAAGGTCCCTCTGCAGAGCCCTCTCTGACTCACTCCTGGTTTTATGGTCAGAGGATTTGACACAACCACAGAATCACAGAACAATTTGGGTTGGACTGGACCTTCAAGGTAACCTAGTTCCAACACCCCTGCCACAGGCAGAGACACCTCCCTCCAGACCAGGTTGCAGGATTGGAGCCTCCACAGCTCCTCTGGGCAACCTGCTCCAGTGCCTCACCAACCTTGTGGCAAAGAATTTCTTCCTAATGTCTAACCTAAATCCAGCTTCTTCCAGCGTCAAGCCATTACCCCTTGTCCTGTCACAACATGCCACGTTCAGGTCACAGAAACAGGTGGTGAAAAAAAGGGAAATAAAGCCCCAGTTTGCAGCTGAAGCAGTATGAAAAGGCATCAGGCTTGCATACAGACACACACCGTTACACAAACAGCTTCTCTACTCTCATACTCCATCTGCTGGCCCTGCAACAGGATTTAAGGCATCAGCAAGTTTGTGGTTTGTTTTTTAACCCCCAAGCTGGCAAGTGTTAAACAAAAAGTTATCTTCATCTCAGTGCTGCAAAGTCCAGTGGGGAAAAACACAAAAGCTGAAGTATTCATGACAAAATGGTAAGCAGTAAACGTGCAAGGCCCAAAACTGTGCCTGAATGCCTTACAAATATATCTCAGGGTTAAAAGCATTAACATGAGGTTAAAATGTGGCATGCTCTTCCATTTTGCCCCTGCCTTGCTTTTGTATTCCATGTTAGTGCTTCCAGGAGAGCCAATTAATGTGCATTTTATTCCTTGAAATGTTTAAAATTGGGCACTTCCAGTGTGTAAACTCTAAGCATCTCTTATATTTGAGTGCTTTTTAATGCAGAGTCGTGTACATTAAAAATACATTTCCAAATAGAAGCCATTTATGTTTCAGCTGTCCTTGGAAAAAGCAAGAAGAGAACCCCAAGGAGGAAGCAGTGAGCAGTGCTTGTCCCAGGGCAAAGATAGGATCCATTTAAGAAGGACACTGAGACTCTTGAACATGTCCAGAGAAGGGCAACAAGGCTGGGGAGAGGTCTCAAGCAGAGCCCTATGAAGAGAGGCTGAGGGAGCTGGGGTTGTTTAGCCTGGAGAAGAGGAGGCTCACGGGAGACCTTGTTGCTCTCTACAACTACCTGAAGGGAGGTTGTAGCCAGGAGGGGTTGGTCTCTTCTTCCAGGCAACCAGCACCAGAACAAGAGGACACAGTCTCAAGCTGCACCAGGGGAGGTTTAGGCTGGATGTTAGGGAGAAATTCTTCACAGAAAGAGAGATTGCCCATTGGAATGTGCTGCCCAGGGAGGTGGTGGAGTCATTGTCCCTGGAGGTGTTCAAGAGGGGATTGGACGTGGCACTTGGAGCCATGGTTTAGTAGTCATGAGGTGCTGGGTGACAGGTTGGACTTGATGATCTTTGAGGTCTTTTCCAACTTTGTTGATTCTATGATTCTATAACTATGCTGATCCCCAGAGCTTAATGACTGCTTTGGGAGGCTGAGCCTGTCACTGCGCTCCCACACCATGGAGGTGAGCGGACACCTTCCCTCAGCTTCTCCTCAGAGGCTGTTCAATCAATGCTTCAGAAGACTCCACAGGCAGCATTATCCTTCCCAGTTTCCTCCCACTAGCCGGGCTTTTCACAGGCGGATAAAGCGACATCTGGAAGCCATCAGCTCATTGCATCCTCTAAAAAACCAACAGAAGCAGTAATAATATGGTAATGGGGATGGGATTTTATGAAAGATGCCACTTAACTGAAGCCTAGAAGACACCATGCAGTTTCAATTTGATTGCCTTTAGCAGGGCACCGAGTGCCCGGCACATTGCTTTGCACATCGTGGGCCAGAGTTGCAATGGGTGCACAACGCTGACTGTGGGCAAACAGGGCCAGCTCTGCACAACCCTCTGAGGTCATATTTTTAGGATCATACTGGAGATAGCCTTGAATTGAGGATGTTGAAGTGAAGCTGCATAAGCAAAGAGGGAAGAAGCTATTAACATATCTGATAACCCCATGCAGTGCTACAGGCTGGGGTCAGAGTGGCTGGAGAGCAGACAGGCAGAAAGGGACCTAGGGGTGCTGGTTGATAGTAGGTTGCCCATGGAGGTTGTGGAGTCTCCTTCTACCTGACCACTGAAATTCTGGGCAACCTGCTATTTGTGACCCTGCTTTGGCAGGGTGGTGGGACTAGATCTCCAGAGGTCTCTTTCAACCCCCATCACACTGAGATTCTGTGAAATCATTAACGAGGGCCTGACTGCCCTGTCAGTGACCCTCTTTTATGAAGCCTTAACATGCATCCAGCATATTCCAAGCAGAAATACAGCCTGGAAAAGCTGTGACGAGAGAAATCTCAAACTTGTTTGTATTTGCTTCAAATGTAATTCAAGACCACTTTTTGCTTGGAGAAGTCCTGCGCACACAACAGAAGTCCAGCTGCCTCAAATCTACACCACCACTAAGTCAGCCAGTGCTCAGGGATTCCTCTGAGCTCAACAAACCAGAATGGGGGTTTGGAGGTGTTGGTTTGGGCTTTTTTTGTTTGTTTGTTTTATTTTCTCCTCTCTCTCTTCCATTTCCTCTCTTCAGAAGAGGAATCTTCAGGTCATTTGGGATGAAGCCTGGACAGGACTCAGGAGCCAAGAAACGTCAAACAGAGCAGTGCCCTAATTTCAGCTGGCATGAAACAAAGTGCTAGGCAGGCTCACTTCTTTGTAAGCCACTGTGAGGCCTCATCTTTAGCAAGAACTGTTCTTGGTACAAAAGCCTCACACCTGGATGACAGCTCTCATCATGGTGACCAGCCTGCCCACCTGGAAAACGCTGTCCGAGCCACAGCAGAGAAAGCCATTCAATTCAACAGCAACATCACCAAGCAGAAAGAGTGTGAGGTGGAAAGGAGTAGCTAGGCTTCACCCTAATAAATAAAAACAGAGCCCAGCTCTGGATAACAAACTGCCTTTGCAGATAAAAAAAAAAGAGCAAATCCCCAGATTTTAAATCCATCACCAGCAAAATCCCCCTGGAAAAGAAATCCAGACCAAAGCACTCTTATGGCTGCCTTTATATTCATAACTGTATTTATGCAGACTAAGATAAGGGCAATCAATCCACATGCCTGAGGACTAAAAGCTGATCTTCTGCTGGGATCAGGATAAAGAAAATTCCTCACCATATATACGATGCTTAAAGTCAGTAGGGGATGTGCTCTGCTGGACTCAGGATGTTTCAGGCAGTGGCCACTGCTAGGAACAAATCTTAGCTTTATGGCACACTGGTATGCCCCAGCAGTAAATCCCAGCCTCCCCTCTGCACATCACTGCTTTCCAACACACTGCATTTCGTGCCTGATCTTTGGACAGTCCGTGGCTTCACGCCAAACCAAGCATCTTGACAGCTCCAATCTTTGCCAGGATCCTGTATTCAGTCAGTCACCCAGAGTGCACCAAGAGACTCTCCCCCTCCTTTCACCATTTAATTACCTCCCTTTCTCCTCCCAGATTTCTCCTGCTCCAGGAGGCCATCAGTGTTGTTATATTCCAGACAACACAGCTACTCCTCTTTTCAATTCATTTCCAGTACCTCTGGTACTTTTCCACTACTTTTCCAGTACCTAGTCCACAGATCCAAACCATCATCTGTCCTTCAAATGTATCTTTCCAGGTGGACCACATCTCTGCAGCCAGTACATCCATACCTTGATACTGATAGTTCCTCAAAGAGCCATCACTTGCCTGGAACACCCCTACACATGTAACCAACTACAGCTCTGCAACTGGAAGTGAAACCAGAAGTACTCTTTGCTTCCTAGAGAGCTCTGCAGCTTCAACTGAAGCATTCTCTGTGTTGTCAGGAGGTACATATGGGCTACATAGAAGCTGAGACCTGACAGAGACAAGAAAATCATCCCACTGAGATGCTCCCAGCCACTGAATGTGCATCAAGGAATATCTCACCTTTTCTGTCAGATGTTATCTAAAGGGCAGTTTTGGTTTTTCATTTATTATTTAGTCAAGTTGGCAGAGAAAAATCATACAAAGGGGCTTAACTTGTTAGGATGTGACACAGATGAAGCCCCTGTCTTCCACCAATGCTGCCTGGCTGTTTCCAAGCATGAATTTGGGATCAAGGATCAAAAAGAAGGAATATCTTGCTTTTGTAACTCTGCTCTTCTCTGGCTGATATGCTGAAGGCTGCTGAGGAGGAATGAAAAACAGTTTCAATCACCAAGCTGAGCAGACAGTGTCACTAACATGGGTACTAGTCCCACAGGCTTTGTGAGAGCCACATACTGAAACTCAGAGACAAGATCATGCTGCTCTCAACAGCTCTCCTGCCACGCTCCATGGCTCCTGGGAACAGGCTCTACCACAAGAACAACATCTCACTGTGCTACACCAGCCTTTGTCTCAGAAAATGTAGGAAGAGAAGAAACCAATCACCAGCAGAACACACACTGCAGAGGCTCATCTCATTCCAGCTGAGCAAGAATGGAATAGAACAGAATTAGCCAGGTTGGGAAAGACCTTTGAGATCATCGAGTCCAACCTATCATCCAACACCATCTAATCAACTAAACCATGGCACCAAGTGCCTCATCCAGTCCCCTCTTAAGCACCTCTAGTGATGGTGACTCCACCACCACTCTGGGCAGCACATTCCAATGGCCAATCTCTCTTTCTATGAAGAACTTCTTCCTAACATCCAGCCTAAACCTCCCCTGGCACAGCTTGAGACTGTGTCCTCTTGTTCTGGTGCTGGTTGCCTGGAAGAGGAGACCAACCCCCACCTGTCTGCAACCTCCTTTCAGGTAGTTGTAGAGAGTAATAAGCCCAGAACTTTCCCCACAGTTGGTATCAATAAGAAACACAACAAACCCATGGAAGGTTTCCCTGCACTGCTAATATTTCTGTAGGAAGTGCTCTCCAAAAGTAGAGAAGCTTGCTCAAGAAGCAACTGTTTCCCCCATTATCTACTCTTAAAGTTACAGGAGACAGCTTAGCTGAGAGTTAAAGTTTAACTAATATTAATAGGGTAATGAATGGATGTTCCAGGACAAGGCTTAACATAAATCCAAGGTAAATTAGTCTGTGACTCAGTGATTCTAATGCTACCTACACAGAGCTCTCCTTCAGATCACTTGGTAGGCCATTTGTGTAGTGCTTTGACTCACAGATCAGGTGGGGTTTTTTTAATGGGTTTCTTCAGGTAAGTTTGGGAGGGGAAGAAGGGAGGGAAGGGCAGCACTACAGCACCACTGAAACTTCTTTTCCCAGTGCCATGTGAACATTTCCTATTCACAGGAGCTATCACCTTCACATTCAACCAGAAAGAAGTATTTCTGAACCTGTGGTAACAACTCAGCGCTCCAAGTAGCCTGCTGGCTGTTCAGTTAGTGCGCTTCATCAAGTACATAGCTGTCTCCTTTCTCTGGCATTTGTAACAGACAAAACCATGGCTGTAACATCCTAAGAGATAGCCTTAAACCAACAAAAACAATACTGGCAAAAGCTGCTGGTTGTTCCTGGACTTTCTAGCACTCCATGGCAACAAAGGACCTTTCAATAGTGACTACAGGAAAAGGGTTTCCAGCTACTTGGCAAGGCCATATCAAAACCTGCACATACAGATGATTTGCATTTATATCAGCTGCTTCATCCTGACTGTTTTAAAAAGGAATATTGAATTCAGCCAAAGCATTGCAGACTAACTTTTATTTCCCTAGGCCAACCACAAAAATTGAGTATTGATTCTGACAACTGCTCCTTTCTCCAGGACCTAAATCTCATCTTCCTGCTGAATAACCTCCTCTCCAGCAGCTTATCTCGAGAGATAAGTTACATGTGGTCCATGGGAATTGTTTCACATCAGGACAAACCTCCTATTAACATAAGCTCATTCTATGAAGTATCACTGCCACACCTTTTGGGGAGTGAAGGAGATCATGGAGATTCTCAGGCTGCCTTCCCTCCCACACACTCCCTGATAAGCAACTCTCCTGTCCACTGGAAAACTTCCTGCTTCCAAGCCTCACAAACCCCTCCTTATCTTAGAGGTCACCTGCTGTCATCAGCCAAAAAGGCAGAGAATCTACTGCTCATGATAGCTCTTCCAGATAGTATTGTAGCCAGGTCTAAATATTGGAGAAAATCTGACCTCTGTCCCTTTATTAATGACCATTTAAGTGTCATTTTTTGGCTTTACTTTTCAAGCAAGTTTGTCCCACCAGAAGGCAAACAGCTTTCAGAGTCCCCCACACAGTGATGGCCTCATTTGCAAGGTCTTCCTTTCTCTTTCCCACACAGAGGTGAAAAAAACATTTCCCCCAATGCTCCCTTTCTGTGGTAACTGGAAATAAAGCTGCAGGGCAAGAGCAAATAAGCACAGGAAAACAACAAGCCCCAAGCTTCCCAAAAAGCAGTGTTCCAGAGCACACTCTTTTGGATGAAGCCCATGAAACAAGGATTTTAAAGAGCTCTATTTAACTATTGAGGATGGCTGGGAAAAAAAACCAACCACAACCACACTCAGAAGACCAGTACTGAACTTCCAGGCTCTGCTGGGAACTGCATCCAAACATACTGTTCTGATCCTGTTATCACCTCCAATGTATTATTCTGGGAGGGAAAACTCCTATTTTATATCTTCTTTCCTTTTAACCACCCCTCAACCCTGTGTCTGGTCTTAACCTTTAGCAGTGTTTCTCTTTCCCCATTCCCTGCTGAGCAACTCTTCCCTCTGACTGACAGTTTACTGCTTTATGCCTCAAAGTCATTTAATCTCCTCCAGTCCCAAGTCATGACCTATCACAGCCTCTGAAAAACAAACAACAACAAACCACAAAATCCACACCAACCACACACAGACACAAAATCATTCATTTACAAGGCAGGGTTTGCCACACTTTCTGGCAGTTGGCTTTTCCTGGAAAGAAGTAAGCTGGGACTTCATTTTCAGTATCATTGCTAAAGATCAGATAGAAATGAAGCCCTGTAGCAAACCAAAAGTGTCTCCAGTGGGATAACAGATGCCTGGGAACATGCTGCTTATAGAAATTTAGATAAGCTATTACCCAGTTTAATAAAACTTCTTTGTGCCCGTTTAGAGTGAGGCTTTTCTTAATCTGTTTGTATGAAAAACTGTTTAAAGTCCACACAGGCAACTTCCATCCACTGATCAAAACCTAAACAAACCATGAATGATCTTGATCTGAGCTGTGCTGGGGTGCAATGACCTTCTAAGCTCATGCTGAGCAGTTCTGGTCATGCTTTTGCTCTGATGTAAGGCTGGGCCCCTCAGTTTAAGAAGGACATTGAGACAGTTGAATGTGTCTGGAGAAGGGCAACGAGGCTGGGGAGAGGCCTCAAGCACAAGCCCTATGAGGAGAGGTTGAGAGAGCTGGGATTGCTTAGCCTGAGGAGGCTCAGGGGAGACCTTACTGCTGTCCACAACTACCTGAAGGGTGGGTGTAGCCAGGTGAGGGTTGGTCTCTTCTCCCAGGCCACCAGCACCAGAACAAGAGGACACAGTCTCAAGTTGCACCAGGGGAAGTTTAGGCTGGAGGTGAGGAGAAAGTTCTTCCCAGAGAGAGTCGTTAGCCATTGGAATGTGCTGCCCAGGGAGGTGGTGGAAGACTCATCCCTGAAGGTTTTGAAGGCCAGGCTGGATGTGGCTGTGAGCAACCTGATGTAGTGTGAGGTGACCCTGCCCAAGGCAGGGGGGGTTGGAACTAGATGACCCTTGAGGTCCCTACCAACACTGACAATTCTATGTCTATGGAATAAGAAGTGAAACATCCCAGGATATAACAACATTCATAGCGTTGTTCAGACCTCATGAAGCACATCTCTAAGGCTGTGTGGAGGACCATTTGTTGATGTGTTAATAAAAGATCCCAAGGATCTGTGCTGCATCCTTAAGCAGCAGAAACCCTACCTGCGCATTTCGTTCTTGTTGTGAGCGGTGGTCCAGGGGGTCCTGTGCCTCCTTCTCCAGGGCGAGTGAGCAGCACTCTGATCTCATACTCCACATCAGGATCCAAATGCCACAGTTTGTAATTAGGAGAGTCCACAATGTGTGTTTCTGCCCAGTTCCCAGTGGTGGTCCTGTACTCCACCTCCTTCAGTATGATGGGCCCATCCCCAATGATGGAGTTGGCATTGGGTTTGATCCACAGGTACGTGGCTCCGACAGCCAGCAGCTCAGGAGGGGCAATAGGAGTTGGGGGTTCTGTAAACACAAAAAGAAATCATGAGAATCTTGAGACAATTTTGTCAAAAGGATACAATTTCTATCATGTACCTGTAAAGCAAGGCTGTCCCAACAGCTTGGTAACACAGGCACAGTTTCTCCTGCCACTTATCAAATCCTTGGTAAGAAGCTACTCTCTTACTGAAAAGAATTTATCCCTGCAGAGAAGGACTTGGGGATGCTGGTGGGTGAGAAGCTGGGCATGATAGCCAGCAATGGGCACTTGCAACCCAGAAGGCCAATGGCATTCTGGGATGCATCAAAAACAGCATTGCCAGAGATAGAGAGTGGGGATTCTGCCACTCTGCTCTGCTGAGACCTCACGTGGAGTACTGTGTCCAGCTCTGGGGCCCCCAACACCAGAAAGACATGAACCTGCTGGAGAGGGTCCAGTGGAGACCATGAAGATGATCAGAGGGCTGAAGCCTTTTCCTACGAAGCCAGGCTGAAAGAATTGGGACTGTTCAGGCTGAAAACCAAAAGGCTCCAGGGAGACCTTGCTTCATCATTTTATTTGTGTGTGTATATACACACACACACATAAAATATTATACATTACAAAGGTGGTTACTGAAAGAACACAGAGAAGTGGAAGAATGCAGGACCCACAGAAATGTGGAAGAAAGGAGTTTGAGCACTACACAATGGGAGGAAGATGGGACTTTTCCCTCTGGAGAGTTGCAGGTTAACAAGTGAAGGTAAGTGAACAGAAACAAATGCACATAAGCTACTATCCTATGGAATGATCAACTGAAATGTGACCTTAGCTCCTAGGTACTGATGCAGAGTTGTGCCCTGCACCAATGGAAAAAAAGCAACCTAAATTGTAACTACAGCAGGTGTCCAACAGGATAAAAACCTCTGTCACACGACAGTTTGTTTCTGCTTTTATTTAACTCCTTTCTTCTCACTCCTGCCAGGATCTCTTCCTGATATGAAACGTCAGGCTGGTTATGTTTTGACTCTGGAAGGCTATGTCTCCAAGAAATCTGGTCTCAGGAAGTGGCTGCAGACACATTTTCATTATAAATCAAGTTGTGGTAAACCATAAATAGTTTATTCACTTGCTTCTTGGTGCAAGACAATTAAAAGATAGACTTAGCAATCTTGATTCCCAAAGCAGAGATGACATCTTACAAGACACATCAGAGCTAGAACACAAGATGAATGAAATATTAAACTCCTTTCTCTGAGGCTGTAGACTTCAACAGCGATGTGATGCAGGATACTTTGGGATTTGATTGCAAGGTAGAAGAGATATATGGGACTGAGCTTAATTAATAGACCAGTTTGTCCTGCTGAACAGCCATGAAAGTCTCATCTAGCAAATTTAGAATCTGCTGCTGCCAAACTGATTGAATCAAGATGACACCCAGCAGTACTGTCTTCTTTATTTTAGGTCAAATCTGAACCTCCTTTGCCCACCAAACAACTGATGGTGGTTGTCCCATTCCCCCTTAAAGAATATTAGGGAATCAAGTGTTCAAACTGTTGCTTCCCTTTTCCAAAGGTAAGAAAGTAAGACATGCAGCTGATGCAGCGGTCAGTGAAGGCTCAATCCCACCTCACTGAAAAGAGCAGGCTCTTTCCTAGTGGCCCCAACTAGACAAGCAGAATTATTTGGTTTTTACTGCAAGTGATCTAAACAAGTTAGCCAGTATTTAGCAAAGCCAGCTACATAAATAATGAGCAGGTTTTGCCCTTTGCAACTAAATGCACTGGTCAGTTACAGATGACCAGCCTGATGTTAGGAGCTCACTCCTGTAATTAAAAATCTCTCTGGGATCTTGATTAAATAGACATGGTGACAAATCAGCCTTGTACATGTGTAATTGTGACCAGACACATTTCAAGCCCCATTGGATCCAGACAGTGTTTTATGTTGCAAGCTTTCTCTAGCCTGCTACTCCCTTTCAGCCATCCTCACTCCTCCTCCACATATGAGAAGAGAGCCACAGGCTCCCCAGCAACAAGGACATCTGGAACTGGGCTGCTGCAACTGGAATAATATCTAGTCTGAATCCCAGACTCAGGAAGGACACAAGAATGTAGTTCCTGGATGCTCTCTTTCAATGAAACAACAGACCTGTGCAATACAAGCTCAACACAAGGGAGTCATTGAAACAGATTTAGTTGTAGCTGCAGTTGTGCAGCAAAGGGAATTTGGGCTCTGCCTTTCCACTCCCATGAGAAGAGGAAATACAGCTGTGGTCTATAGCTGAGAATATCAAACACTTTCAGGGCTTCACAATGAAAGAGAGCTTAGTAGTGCAAAGAGTGTGAGAAACAAAACTAACCTGAAGGACCAAAACAGACCAAATAGTGCTGTCCAAATGCTCCATGAACTCTGACAGGCTTGGTGCTGAGAACACTATACTTTTCCAACTATTCTGAAGAAACATGTGTTTTACTCTCTGGTAATGGTTTCTGAGGGTTTCCACTACTGGGAAACTATGGTTTTCTAAGCAAGGCAATTCCAGGCAATTGCTAGATGATGGAACCAAAATGGGCTTCACAAATCCTTCAGATACAACTTGGGAAGACTGAAAAATTAGAGAATATGCCCCAACAACTGTTATCACTGTCCCCTGAGAAACAATCCTGAAGAAAGAGGTACTATAGAAGGTGTAATCTCCAGACAGCTGGATAAACCTCTTAAACCACAGATTTTATATGAGTACAAGTTTGGGGTTTTGTTTTGTGGGGTTTGGGGGGCTTTTTGTTTGTTTTAAATTTCTTCCTTGTCCATAACAAGTCCATCTGATAACCTGTACAGCCAAGGTGACCATGAACTCCCCTTTGCATGTGATGGCCTGCAGATGGTTGTAGACAAAAGGAGCCCCCAATGCCACAGAACACCATGCGCTGCAGAGCTGAATGATCCTGGTTCTGAAGGGCTAGCCTGTACCCTTGGTCTGTTACTGAACAGTCATGCCAGCACATGAAACTGCCCTCAAACACTGAAATAAACTCAGCTTAAGTTTGAAAAGAAGCAGAAAAAAGACCAGGGAAGAGGAGCTAGCAAAGCCCTTTAACAGACACACCTAACAGAGGAGGAAAACAGGTTTGTATCTGGCTGGGCCATCTGCTCTGTGCCCTTCACACTGTTTGATGACACTTGATGTCCCTCCAAAACTTTTTCTGTGCACATCCCCATGCAGCCAGGCCTCAGAGCAGCAGGACAGCTGCCACACACACAAGCAGCCCTGTTCTGCTCTCTCTCATGTGTATGACAGAGCACAGGATCTAAAGTACGATCAGAAAGGTCACAGAATCACCATGGTTGGAAAAGACACCTGAGATCATCAAGTCCAACCATTATCTCACTCTTCCAGGGCCACTACTACACCATATCCTTGAGCACCATATCTAGACAGCTTTTAAATACATGCAGGGATAGTGATGCAACCACTTCCCTGGGCAGCCTGTTCCAGTCTTTGATAACCCTTTTGGTAGAGAAATTTTTCTAATGTCAAACTTAAGACTTGAGGCCATCTCCTCTTGTCCTACCTGTTGCGACTTGTGAGAAGAGACCAACACTCTGCAATCTCATTTCAGGGGCTTGTAGAGAGGCAGAAGGTCTCACCTCAGCCTAAACAACCCCAGTTCCCTCAATGTTCTTCTGTTCTCCAGACCCTTCATTAGCTTCATCATACTTCTCTGGACCCACTCCAGCATCAAAATGTCCTTCTTGGAGTGAGGCTCCCCAAACAGAACCTAATACAGCCCCACCAGTGCTGAGTACAAGGGGACCATCACCTCTCTAGTCCTACTGGCCACACTGCTGGGTTTTGTGGTTTGAAGAGGTAGGCTGTTAAAAGACATTTGCCTGACAAGCAGGCAACACGATACTGGTGATTCCTCCACTAATGGGAACTGCGAAGCTTTACTCACAGCATCCCAAACAAGCAGCTGTGGCCAGTGCTTGCCAAAAGGGTGAGAGTGGGACTGGAGGGCAAGGAAACCAAATTTCAAGCTTCTCAGAACCTCTGTAAGCAAAAAAAAACCCCAAATTAAATATGCAGAACAAGCCATGTTTTGTATAGTTTTCTACACAACAGCCACAGAGTGTTTCTATTTTAAAGCTGCTGAGCCCACAGGTGCTTCCATGTGCATTTTAGAAGGCAAACCCAGCTGTTACAGGGGAAAAAAATGGATTCATGTCAAAATGCCTTTGCTCTGGTATTTTTTGCCCTTCACCCTTTAGGCAGGACCTTTCTCCTCTGCACAGCTGTTTTGCACTTCCTTTTGCTGGCTGTGAGAGATTCACTTGACTGTCTGAGTGGCACCCAAGAGTACCCCTTCTGGTTTTACACCACAGCAAGAAGCAGGATGGGCTCTGAATGACACTTTTTCCATTGGTCTTGCTTGTTAGCACACTTCCTGCTACTGAAATAAACACAGCAGCTGAATTTTACTTTCCAGTGGTTGTCCAAACTTCCAGTTCCATTTGCTGAACAAAGAAATGGCACAAGGATTTCACACTATGCAGCATGAAACTCTTTCACTGTGCTGACACTGCACTAATAGCTTTTTTTTGGTTTGGTTTGTTTTGTCTAGGAGACATTTAGATCAGTCTCACAGAATGGAACAGGCTGACAGCAGTGGCACATGTCAGCTGTGTTGGAAGAGTGTGCCAGCAGCATTAATAAAGTGATTCATTAATTCACCTGGATGGGTAAATTGCCCCAGTGAGTGATACAGTCTGTCTGCTCCCAAACAAGTGTGTCCCAAACCACTCCTGAAATCAACAATTTTGAATATGCAATTAAAGGCAAAATGCAGGAATGTGAGAGAAGAGGAAGATTCAGCCTTTCAACAGCCTGTAGACTAAGGGGCAAGGATTTCATAGGTCTATGAATTCTACAGGTGCAAAAGCCTTCACTGTTGGCTTTATATCCCATTACAAAACAGAGCAGTCCCAGCAGGCAAACATCACCCTTACAGGGCAAAGTTTAACCTCTTATCCCCTGTGAGCTTCCCTACACTATGTGATGTAGCCCTTTATTAGAATAAACCTTTATTAGAATAAACCTTTATTAGAATAAACCAAACCAGGTTGGAAGAGACCTTCAAGATCATCATGTCCAACCCATCAACCAATCCAACCCACCCAAACAGCTAACCCATGGCACCAAGCACCCCAGCAAGTCTCCTCCTGAACACCTCCAATGACGGCGACTCCACCACCTCCCTGGGCAGCCCATTCCAATGGGCAATCACTCTTTCTGTATAGAACTTCTTCCTAACATCCAACCTGAACCTCCCCTGGCGCAGCCTGAGACTGTGTCCTCTTGTTCTGGTACTGGGTGCCTGGGAGAAGAGACCATCATCCGCCTGTCTACAACCTCCCTTCAGGTAGTTGTAGAGAGTGATAAGGTCACCCCTGAGTCTCCTCTTCTCCAGGCTGAGCAGCCCCAGCTCCCTCAGCCTCTCCTCATAGGGCTGTGTTCCAAACCCCTCACCAACTTTGTTGCTCTTCTCTGGACTCGTTCCAGCAAGTCAACATCCTTCCTAAACTGAGGGGCCCAGAACTGGACACAGTACTTGAGGTGTGGCCTGACCAGTGCAGTGTACAGGGGCAGAATGTGGATATGAAGGTACCTTCTGGCCCCTGTTGAGACCAACACCACATTCATCCTCAGGAACCATCTGGCACAGGACGCTTATGTGCTTCCTGATCAAAGACTGACAGTCACAAAGGGAAATTCACCTTTAGAGCTTGTGGCAGGTGGGTTGTTCAGCTAAAGAGCCAGGACATTAGAGCAGTAAGTAGGGGCTGCATTTAGACACTGCTATACTGTCCCATGGATCAATGGGACAATGGCAGTACTTTCCATCTGATGCTTCTTCCCAAGGCAAAATTTACTGCCACAGGGGTAAGTAACTTTAGTGCATTACTTACATGCCAAAGGAGAACTTGCTGCAGCTCAATGAGATGACAAACACATATTGTCTGGGTTTCTCCCCTAAGAAGCAGTGGAAATGCTCCTTGGTGATTTGAATACTTATGTTCTAAATTAAGCAACAGGGTTGTCTAGATTTAAAGAGAAGAACACAGCAATGCTTACAGCAGTTACTGTAGAGCAGCACAAAACCTCTTAACCACTTCATAAAAGCACTGCAGTCACCATGCAAGACAGCTGGAACAAAGTCTGGCTGAAGGAAGTTCCATCTGTGCTAGTGCCACCTTATCAAACAAAAAACCTACCAGGTCACATTGAGACCCCAAAGTGCTGGACCAGACCCAGTGCCCCTTCTAATTGTGCTATAGGTTAGAGGAGGGGGGCACAGATTCCAACTGGGAATTACAGCAGCATACTACTCCATTAGCATTTCACTCTATTTGTGGCTCAGAAGCTTAGGCTGAATCCCACCAGAGCCTCACAGAATGCTTTCCTTCTCTAATAAAGAAGAAAATATCATTGGATTAGTTGAACAGTATCTCATTTCCCAGTGTAAATTAAGTGAATTAGATGGAAGACTCTCTGCTCTAATTGTAAAGCTTATTACAAGAACTCACATAGATTAGAACTGAATGCTTCTCTTCCTTCAAGTCATCATTTACACTGGGAAAGAAGGAAAAAAAAAAGGTGACTATGGACTCTCCCATGGCTCTTTAATGGCTCAGGAGTGATATGTAGGGATCTCCACCACTGCAGCAAAACACATCTGTAAGTCTTGTGCACTGAGAATGCTTCCCCCAGACAAGAACAGTGCACTGCCAACCTCTACAAATGACAAATTCCCCAGGGTTGGGCAGCATGGACAGTTAACTCTCATTTCTTTAAAGTGCCTGCTTGTGATCTTCTGAGTTCTTCAACTGCAAAAGGGCTACCAAATGGCATCAGAAACAGCAGCAGCAGTATGCTGCTTGTTGCTTATGGAATGAGACCCTTGTGGAATGTCATTCCATTCACAGAGATCCTTCATGAACCAGGAGAGACTCAACTCAAAGACTTGTCTGCATTAAGAAGTTAGGCATTCATAAGCTGATTATAAACACTCTTTTACTGTGTAGCCTCTCCGTGTTCAAGCCTCTCCTACTGGTCTCAGATTCCCTTCATATTTAACAGAAGGAAATGAGCTCACCTCAATGTACATGCACAGGATAGGTGAAATGAACTGCTCCCTGATCTCTCCCCTTCCTTGGCTGGTGTTAAAATTAAAGTAAAACTTATTTTACCTCCTTCCTTGTATTTTCTCAGCACCTGTCCTACAATGGATTTGGAAGGGGTTTGGAACACAGCCCTGTGAAGGGAGACTGAGGGAGCTGGGGTTGCTTAGCCTGGAGAGGAGAAGACTCAGGGGTGACCTTATTGCTCTCTACAACTACCTTAGGGGAGGTTGTAGGCAGGGAGATGTTAGTCTCTTCTCCCAGGCACCCAGCACCAGAACAAGAGGACACAGTCTCAAGCTGTGCCAGGGGAGGTTTAGGCTGGATGTTAGGAAGAAGTTCTATACAGAGAGAGTGATTGCCCATTGGAATGGGCTGCCTGGGGAGGTGGTGGAGTCACCATCATTGGAGGTGTTCAGGAGGAGACTTGATGGGGTGCTTGGTGCCATGGGTTAGCTGTTTAGGTGGGTTGGATTGGTTGATGGGTTGGACACGATGATCTTGAAGGTCTCTTCCAACCTGGTTTATTCTATTCTATTCTATTCTATTATTCTATTCTATTCTAAAGTGAAGCACAGAGAGGTATCAGACCAGCTGGTCTGTTTAAGGTGGAAGTCACAAAGCAAGCCGTGCAAAGAGGTACTCAGCAAGAAATAATACTGAGGGCTTGCATGCTCTTGGAGTGTTCTCTGACTGCCCTCATTCAGGGCAGCAGAGCTCAGGTGCTGCAGTCTAAAAACACCATGTGAGGATAAATGATGATGCTTTTCTCAGGAGAAGATGAGCACAACTCACTTTCCTTTTACAAATGAAGCCAGAGCATGCACTGGTGACAGTGATGCCCTTTGATTTAATAATTCAGTACTTAAAGTGCTTGTCAAAAAGAAAATAATAATAAAAGAATTTCATTCTCTTGCTAAGACTGTTCTGAGGCTGGAGCATTTTAGCTCCTTCTGTGGAGCCTGTGTCACACAGGGAAAAAAGGTTCAGTTTTCATTTGACCAAAAATCAGTAAAAATAAAAAGCTCACGACTCTCAATCCAGCACCTAGCTGCCCCATTTGGCTCCTCCAGGAGCCTGTCCAGGATGCTTGAACCAAGTCCTGGTTCAAACTCATCCCTGCTGTATTTTCCTCACAGAACAATTAGTAATTATGATTTTTTTTTTTCTACTGCCCTAATTTCTTGGAACTTGCTTTCAGTGAGAGACCTATCAGAGTTATGTAGACTAACCTTTCATATTAGTCCTGAAATGACCTATGAAGAAGGTCCAGAGAGGTTCCAAAGGAGGGCCACAAAGATGGGCAGAGGGCTGGAGCACCTCTCCTATGAGGACAGGCTTTAGGAGTTCAGCATGGAGAAGAAATTACTCCAAGGAGACCTTATGGCACCTTCTACTACCTGGAAGGGGACTACAGGAAACCTGGAGAGAGACTTTTTATAAGGCTATGTGATGATAGGATGAAGGGGAATGGATTTAAACTGGACCAAGGCAGATTTAGATTGGACAGTAGGAAGAAACTCTTTACTATGAGAGTGGTGAGACACTGGAACAGGTTGTCAGAGAAGTTGTGGATGCCTCATCCTTGGGATTGTTTAAGACCAGACTGGCTGAGGCCTTGAGTCACCTGCTCTAGTGGAAAGTGTCCCTGCCCATGCCAGGGATTTGGAACTAGATCTTTAAGGTTCCTTCCAACTCAAGCCACGCTATGAAAAGCAAGCTGGGATTTAATGTAAGAACACATCTGGTTACAGAACACATCTGAATACAGTAACTGCAATAGCATCACCAAGTATGAGCACTGAGCATCAATCCCTCCTTCAGTGAGGGGCATGAAGACACTGAAGCTTTCCAGAGACTGGTAAAAACACACTGACTTCTCCACTAGAAACTGCTGCAAGAGTGCAGATACAAGTCCTTCAACTTACAGGTTACTTCTGAACCTGTGTGAGTTTTCTCTTTCCCCCATATAAGAAATCCCAGGGTGACTCCATCCGTGCATTCATACATCTGTGCATTTATACTCTTACATCACTTCCTTTAACAGCCAATTTGAAATGTGAGTCATGGGGGAGGCTCTTCTTCCCCATGGCTCCACCAAGTCTGTACAAAGATGTAGCCAACTGGATCCACATCCTCCCTAAAGGAAGGTCCCCTCCACCACTCAGTGGTCAGGGCCAGCTTTAGCCCTCTCTTGTGTTTCTAACTCCACGGACTACTTTAGCTCACATATCATGCGCTACCAAATCTGCTTCAGCTTCCTGCACGAACAAACTGCTAATCTCCCAGAGGGGCTGGGGATGTAAACTCCACAAGCATCCAAAAAAAAAAAAAACACCCAAAAAGTAGACAGGCAGAAATAAACACATAAAATAAAGCGTGAAACATGTAATTTGAGGTCAACTCAAGTTCAAGCAGCTTCATCAGTTGCTACGCTACCAGCTTACGATCGTGGGAAAGGATGGAGGCAAAAAGAGTTTATAGCTTGGTCTACAGTGGCTATTTAGCAGCTTTTGCTTTCTGGCACATCTCTGTCTGCAGAAGGAAGGATCGTTAGTCTCTGAGCTGCTGAAATGGCAAGTGACTGGAGGTATTGACCACTACGAAGCAGCATGGAATGGTTTGTCTGGATTGATTAAGCAGCTTAATCCATAGCGACCTGCTAGGTTTGCAGGAAAAGCCTGAGGCAGAATTCTTCATTTCAGTTAAGGTAAAATGGGGAATTAAACATCCCATTGCCCTTTACTACTCTGTCCACCACCTAGAGATGCAGAGAACAGATGAGGAGCCGTGAGGAGAACTAAAGCAATAGCCAGGCTGGAGTTCAAACATGGGAGACCACCACAGTGAGGATTTCTCTACTCAACAATGTCCACTGTGCTGTTTCACCACTGAACACTGATCCCTCTCCTAGCAAATGCACTGTCTACCCCAGAGCTAGGCCAGCTCAGAGAGTGAGGACCTGCTGTGTCCACATGCAGTGCAGTGCATCTCAAGAAGCGCTCACAGTTAATCCTCACAACGTATTGGTGAAGCAGGCATGAGCATGTTGTTTTATAACTGGAAATAATGATTAGTGGATGGCTGTAGGACCAGGGACTGAACATGGCCTCATGTTCCAGCCTGCAGACTTTACGACCCCCTACAAAGAAGCATATGCCAGGCTTGACATACAAATTTAGGCTCTTTCAGCCCATAAAGCAAAGTGTTCTCATTTAAGCATTTATTTGCCTGTGACAGATCTGTGAAACATGCTAATCACATCTGACCACGAAAAGGCAAGTCAAACCTGACAGGTTCCATGGAGCTGGTTCTGTAACAGCACACAACAAACTTGCCAACAGTGATCTTAGGGAGATACCCCACTAAAGCAGCACCCTACGAACACTTCGACTGAGCTATCTGTGTCACATGAAGAAGCCTTTGAGACACTATCCAGGCAAGGAATTCTCAGAGGGAGTGGCCACCTGAGCACTCTTTTTCTCACTATTAACCTGAGTAAGAATACAGTTCAGATCTCAGCATTCCTAAGGAGCCTGGATGAATCAGAACTGACCAGTTCTAAAGGCTGTGGTGCCATTCAATGAGACCTGGGCAGGCCAGAGAGCTGGGGGAGAGGAACCTCATGAAGTTCACCAAGGACAAGTGTAGAGACCTCCACCACAAACTTCCTGTCTGATAAATCCCATTCTATTTCAAGAGCCTTAACCTTGCATCAGAACCTTTCCTGTGAAATGGCACAGAAGAGACATTTCAAAACCTCTTTTGTCTCTGAAAGAACCTATTTTGCAGCCATTAAAAATAAGAGATTGAAGGCCTAAGACAGCAGTCTACAGTGGTGAACAATGAATGACATTTCTACTCATCTATTCTTAGAGCTACCAACAGTGAACAGCCAATAGCAGAGAAATTATGGAGGATGGGAAGTGAGAGCTGGCAATTTCCCCAGCTGCAGCACAATGGTAAAAACATCCAAGCACAGGGAGAAATTCCCTAACCAAAGGGTGAGGCCACTCAAATAAATGCAAGAGCCCAACTATGGAAAAGCAAACAGAGCATTTGCCCTAGATTTGAAGGCCACCAGAGGTCCAGGATCCTGGATGTTACAGTTTTACTGTTTTTTTCTGATGGATATTCCCCAAAATGTCTGCAGTCAGTTAAAGAATTCCTTTGTTACACACATACTCCTTACTTCTTCTTGTGTTACTCCTGAGTCAGTTAATAAAAAGATCTCCCACCAAAGGACAAATCTGGGAGCCTATTTAGGCTTTGGAAGAGTGCAGCACAGCCTAAGGCATTCAGGGTGTAGAAATAAACTCATTTTAACGGGTCTTGTGTCTGAAAAACAGGGTTAAGGTAACCTGAGTCCTGCACAGTATCTCCCTGCTGCTGAAGTTATGTGACATAAAACATGCACCTAGAGAAAAAGCTGTGTTTGATTCTCCAAGTTTTATGCATAACTACCAAGGCCTCAAACCAGCCTCCACCAAAGAAAAAAACTAGGGTAGAAATGGTAGGTTAAAAGGTTCCATTGAGGAGCCAGCAGAGTACTTACTGTGCTACAAATCATCCTAAACCAGAATCAACCAAGCTCTGTCTCCATGTATAGCCAAGTAGGTTACCAGAAGTTGCTTCTCTGAACTTCACTTTTCTGCTCCCAGTATATTATTGCCCCCCAAACCAATGCAAACAGAACCTGGCTTTCATGAGAAGGCTCAGATTCAATTTGGATTTACTGATTTAGTTGGCTGAGAGTTTCTTACATAGTCTACTCCCCTGCAGGCATCCATTATGCTAAGTTCCTGATATTCAGCATGTGCTTTCTAGGCTAAAAACAGGAGGGAAGGAGGATGGAAAATCTATTCAGGTGTGGGAAAAACTTTGTTCTGAACAAGATGAAGAAGGGGAAGAAGGGCAGAAAGGATTCAGATGATAATAACTGACCATCCTTTCAGGAGGAGGTACAAGTTTGGAGAATTACATGTCTTATGCTGGAGAACAGGTCCAGTTAAGCACAACACTGCTGCAGAGTGGGATCTGGGATCTCTGCTGACTGAGAGAAGTGGATTCTATGTGTTTGTGCCTGGGATCTGGGATCTCTGCTGACTGAGAGAAGTGGATTCTATGTGTTTGTAGCTGGGATCTGGGATCTCTGCTGACTGAGAGATGTGGATTCTATGTGTTTGTGCCTGGGATCTGGGATCTCTGCTGACTGAGAGAAGTGGATTCTATGTGTTTGTAGCTGGGATCTGGGATCTCTGCTGACTGAGAGAAGTGGATCCTGTGTGTTTGTACCTGCAGTATTTGTATTGCTGTGATGTCTCTGACGTGGTGGTGAGAAGCTCTATACAAACAATGTGCAAACTGCCTCTGCCTCACACAGCTGGAACCCAGCACATGGGACAAACAGACAGATAGAATGATGAGTCCCAGCCAGCAAGACAAGCTGCAGTCTTCATGCATTATTAGCCTGTTACCAAGTGTTTTGCAGTCATAACAACAAAACTGAGAGCTGCTGATTACCATAATGGCAAGTACATAATTAGCAGCAGCCTGAACATCTCATCCTGTGAAAGCGAGGAATCAGCGACTGAAATGCAAAATGACCAACCCACTGTGAGGTACCAAAACATTTTCTTCCTACATCAGTTTCAAGTCCTGACTAGCAAAACTTTCTTTCTTTTTTTTGCTTTGTAAGGAATATTGATCACATTCTACAAGGACCTGTACTTAGCTCAGTGCAGGAATCATCGTGTCCCCTTCCATTATTCTGTGACTGGAAGCACAGATGGACAAACAAGTTCTGTGAGGAAACTCCCCAGAGTTTGAAAATTGAGTTTGGAACTCCAGAGCTGCTTCTGTCACACTGAAGCAAAACACCCAAGGTTGATTTTCTGAGCATTTGCTGCACACACATAATGGAGCCTGGACACAGAAGGGTTTATTTTCCCATTGCTTTGTATTCGTGGAGATTGTGCTGATGCAGAACAATGGCAAAATTGAAGCGGAGAAGACACTGTATAAGCTGTCATACAGGTCACATATATCTCCATGAATGTCTGTGTTAGTGGGTTTATCACTACATAATTATGAAGCATGAGGTAAAATGCAGCTTTCATGCTGTCAGTAATTGGTGTCAGGTACCTGGTGAAACATCCCATATCTAACACGTCTCAACGTGAAGCGGTATTGCCTGAGCACAGGCGCTGTAAAGAAGAACAGCAACACCAAACATCTACAGCTGTCTGAAAAAAAACCCCAACAAAACCTTGACCTGATTATTCAAAGCATTCAGTTCTTCAATTTTCCTTCTATTTATTCTGTGTCATTACAAGCAGAAACCCATGCTGTCCAAATAAACTCCAGTTAATACCTGACGAGATCCTGCTTCAGCGCCACAGAAAACCATTTATTGCTCAGAATTGTAAATTCACTTTCCCTCCATGGAGCCCAAGCAAGAATCACAAGAAGTGAATTGTTAGACCTTCAGAAGAGTGTTGTGTGCCAAATCTTACCCAAAACACTTGCACCAGGGATGTTTACTGCTTGCTTAGGCTATTTAAACCAAATTATTTTTGCCTCCCTTCCTCCTCCCAGGAATCCTTAAAACTAGCAGAACATCTCCTGAGCTGGGAACAGGCAGATGCAGGTTATGGTGTAATGCTTGGCTGTAATGAATAGTATCTGATCATTTCACTACCATTTGCTAGCCACTCACCAGCTTAGCTCCTTGTGGATTTGCTTAATTGTTTAAGAAATACAAAGATTATTTGGCTTTGTGCCTAACTCTTCTCTAGTTTATGCTGGTACAAATCCAAACTAAATGGAGGTACCACTGTGATGCAAATAGGCCAAGTTTCTGCTCTTTTGTTCCCCAGTAATCTGAATTGTTGATGATTTCTTATCCTTCACAGGCAAGCTGATAGGAACCAGCACCAGAGGGAACTATTTTCTAACAGAATCTGCACTGTGTCTGCTCTGAACCCATTTGTTGCTTAGTAGGACCCTGGCACAGCTCCACAGTCCAATGAACATGATTAAAATTGACTTGATGAATTTAGTCTATTGAACAGGTGGCTATAACTGGTCTGGAGGGAGAGGAAAACCACTGTCTGCTAGGTGGAAATGCTTGATGCTTTCTAGAATGGTTTAAACAACAAAAGGTCGAGGGACCCAAGTACAGACAAACTTCTAGCCTCCTAATCCTCTGAAGGGATGGCTGTTAAAAACTGCAACACCCAGGAGCAAACAGTGGGGGCAAGGGAGATGAAACCACTGCAAGGCTGCTGCTACTCTTCACCACAACATGAATATATGATTAGTTTCTGGGGATGTGGGAGATGATGAAAGCTAGTCACAAAAGGACACTACTCAATGCAGCAGTTGCGGCAAGGCAGTGAAGTGAAGCCTCCCTCCGAGGGTCTGGCTCCTCTCCCTAACAAAGCCAGGGAAAACCAGAGCCAGCAGCTTGCAGCCAAAACAAGCAAAAGTAACTGGATGAAAAATAAAATAAAATAAAATACTGGAGACAAGTGGAATTGCTGGGGAGCTAGTCAAACTGACAGGCACACACCGGGGATATGCAAAGCTGGCCTCTCCGGGGCACAGAGAGAAAGTAGCAGGGGTTTAGAGCAGAGCCAGCTGTAGCTGGTGTGGGAGAAGATTATACAAGGCCCTGAGTTTAAGAAGAGTGCAGTAATTTTCACAAAAGGAAAGAACTGAGATAAAACCTTCCAGATCTTCTGAACAACTACAGGTTTTGTACACCCTAAGTAAAGTGTTACAGGATTTCATGGCCAGGAGAGTCAAAGTGATGAAATAGCCTGAAAAGATTTGGGACTAATGGAAGAGAGATCGAACCAGTCTCAAAACTGTATCAAAGCCCTCTGGAATCAGCTTGGCCACAAGTGTTCTTATGAAATGTGAGACAAGAACAACAAACAGTGGAAATAAATCTGCTGCTTCCATCGAGCAGAAGAGATTCCCCAAGATTTCCAGGAGAATCTGTTCTGTGCATGCCTTCACCTCTGCTGCTCATCCTGACAGCTGCACTTCCGTTTATTTGCCTAACTCTTCTCAGAAGTTGAGTAAAATATGGAAGAGAGTGAATCCACACAGTGATTTAGGGCCATTACCTACACATCTGTCACAAAGTGCCAGCCTGAGCACGATCTGCCATGCCACTGGCAGGCACTTACTTCATTCTTAATAAAAGCTGGGGCTATGGTTTTTGGGGGTCTACCAATATTCATTGCATAAAAGCAAGCTGCCCTGAAACGTGGGCAGTAAAAGAGAGATGAATTCAGGCAGAATGTACAAGCTTCAGCTGCAAAGATAACAGTGGTCCATTGACTCTGATATGATTGGAAAGGCCTGAACTTCAGAATGTAAATCACCTCTTTATAGACATTTAAAAACCCTCCCATTGATACAAAGGCAAATTACAATCTAGAACTAAGAGGATATACATTACAGGGAGAAACAAGCAGTTCACACACACACACACTTTCCCCCCCTTTTTATAGGGTTCTTAGGAGCTCATTTGGAATTTACCATGCATGTAAATGCCAAATGAATTTCAAGCCCTGCATTAGCTGCCAATCCATTACACAATCCCTTGCAATTTTAATGTGCAACTACTATCTGCCTGTGGCACCACTTTTGGATTCTAGTCCTTGCAGCCCATTACTTACTGTTCAGATGATCTTGTTATCTTGTGGAAATCACTGTGTTAACACTTCCTACCACCTCCCAGGAGTGGTCTGCTTAGATGGAATATTGCCCAAAGTTTTAGAACAGGAGCAGGATCATGCAGGAGGCTACAAATGAGCTTTGTTCCACAGCAAAGGATTTCAGTACTAGCAAAATGGCTTTTACAGAGAGTTCTTAAATTTAACCACAAGGGTAGAAGGTCTTTCTTTATGAGGCATTACCAGTCACTGGGAGCAGGACAAAGGTCAGGCTGGACTGGGTCTTGAGTAAGCTGGTTTAGTTGAGAGGCATCCCTGCTCATGGTAGGGAGGTTAGATTAGATGATCTCTAAGGTCTCTTCCAGCCTAAGCAGTTCTAGGATTCTATAAGTCTATGAAAGAAGACAGCACTGCTACCTCTTCCACCTTACCAGCTGAAGTGGGTGGTAAAGCCTCACATGGCAGAGTGTGAACTAGAACTCCTGAAAAGTCAGGACACACTGTCTTCTGCCACCTGCTACAGAGAGAAGCACTGCTTCTGCTTGGAAACCCAGCTTGATGCATTCCTAAGAGCTGTAGGAATAACTGGGTGCCCCCCAGTAGTTTATCATCCTGCGAGGCTGGAACAAGGAGTTAAGCAGGATCATAACCTAGGTGTCAGGAAAGCAGACTTTGGTCTGTTCAGAGTTCTGCTTGGAAGAATCCCACAGACAGAAGAGGGGTCCAGCAGAACTGGTTGATTTTCAAGGATCACCTCATCAAAGTTTAATGTGAACAGGTGAGTTAAGTTGTAACAGTGAGCTGCTCATTCAGTTGCTACCACTGCCAACAACCACTGGAACTGGTGGCAGGATTCTACAGAACACATTCAGCTCAGAACAGAATACAGAATTATCCAGGTTGGAAAAGAATTTCAAGATCATTAAATCCAACCTATCACCCTACCCCATCTAACCAACCAAACCATGGCACTAAGTGCCTCATTCAGTCCCTTTTTAAACACCTCCAGTGATGGTGACTCCACCACCTCCCATTCCAACCGCCAAAACGACACAAACTCAGAGTTTCAAGGAGACATATACATCAGCAGCCTGCCACAGCTCAGGACCAGGAAGGGATGTTATAACATAGTGAAGCCAGAGAGATTCAAATTAGCTGTAGCTAGTTGCTGGTGGTTCCCCAGACCATCAGTTTTTTCGTTCCCTTCTACAACACTAAAGGTTTCCTTTAGAAAGCAAAATTTTCCTACTGGTTTTGTTTATTTGTTCATCAGAATTACTGCTAGAATTTACACTTACATCTTTAAACCTGTTTTCACTTAGGCATAAAAAAAACCCAAGGTTTTTACAGATCTGGACTTCATAAAGATCTACCTGCAACACCTTCCAAAAGGAACCTGCACAAAACTAAGAGGGGGTCTCCAGCTTCCTGAAAACATGAAGGTAAAAAACCCTTAACAACTTCAAACAAAGCCATTTCTTTGTGTTGTTCAACACAAAGATAGACTAGAGTGGGGTGCAGTTTGTCTTACCAGTGTAAGGCTAAGCTTTAATTGTGTAAGACAGGAGGGAAGGTAACGGATCGTGAAGAAAGCAGCACACGCTGTGTTCCCATAGCACACTCCCACAGGTATTCAAACCTGTGCCTCTATTATTCATCTGGAATACAATCCACAAGGTAATATCCACAATTAGCTAACTTGACCCACGTGGCCTTTTCAAGTGTCTTTTAAGTGGCTTTTAGTTCAATTGTATGTTACAAACCCCTTCATTTCTTTGATTCATTACAGTTCAATGCCTCTTCTACACATTTAGCAACAGCAGCATCTGGCTCTTCAATCAGCAGAATCCTTCAAGAGACCTGAGGTAGCCACATGAAAGGAGCACAGGCACATGGAAGCTGAGACTTCTAAAATGCCATCTGATACGATTAATTACTTGGCTAGATTCATTTACCACTTCTCACAGGTTAATTAATATCCAGGAGAGAAACTTCTGACTTGAGTAAAATTTAGATCTTATCTACCTTTCACTGCCTCTTGCTCCCAAACCCTTCTCTAATCAGGGAGGGGACAGATGGAAAAGAAGATCCTTTTCAACAAACCAGTGGCTATGGAAAGGGATTCCAACTGACAAAAACAACACCACCCATCAAAACACTCTGCTTTCCTGTGCATCCCTTTAAAGAGTCTTGCAAATGCCAATGCATATGATGGGGTGTGTGGGGTTGTGACAGAAGCAAGTACATCATTAAGGTAAGAGCTGTCAGCAAGTGTTTGATTTTTCTCCCTGAAGAATGAGGCTACTCTTTAGCCATTATATTTTTTTAACTAAATGGTTTTTTTTTCTCTTTCATTTCCATTCTAGAATGCAAACCTGAAAGATGGCAAACTTCATTTGCCTGTGAACTAGACAGATTAGAGAGCAAGGAGACAGCCTGTGAGGAAAAGCTCTTCACCCAGCAAGCTTCAAAGGCAGTGGCCAGCAGAGATGCACTAATTGCCCTCTCACTGGGATAGAAGAGGAAAACTATTTTCTACTCACATGCCTTCCTTACTAACACACCCAGAGAGCAATGCTGAGCTCGTAGCACGATGGCAGCCAAAATCTCCTTCACATTAAAAGACCACAGTATCACCAAGGTTGGAAGAGACCTCAAAGATCATTGAGTCAAACCTGTCACCACTGACCTCATGACTAGACCATGGCACCAAGTGCCACGTCCAATCCCCTCTTGAACACCTCCAGGGACGGTGACTCCACCACCTCCCTGCTTTATAGGAAAAAGATGGCTTTCTCTAGGTACTTATAATTCACCAGACCCCAAGCAGGAGCTAATACAATGGGATGAGCAACAACACATAGCCAGCAAGGGTGATGACATCAAGCACAACCATAAAGACCAAAGTATGGGCAATCTTACTCAATGGGTGGCACCAAGGTCCTTTATCATAGCAGGTAGAAGACAAGAAATCAGAGGCAAAGTACAATCTAGCTCAGGAAGCAGGCTTAGGAATACAGCCACAGGCTTCAGCAGGGTCCTACAAATGCTGCCAGCCTTACTGCCCCCAGAAGTAAAATTCTGAGGGTGAGCAAACCACCACTACCATAATCGAAATTAAATGGTTGTATTTGATCAGCAATTGCTTTACAGGTCTCATCCACTCAAAAATCACTGGGAACTCAGGGCCACTCACAAGCAAGTTCTTCACTCAAGAAAGACAGCAACAGACTTTAGAGGACAACCGGTGACAAGAAACAAAGGAACAATACCAAGAAGCCAAATCAGATGAACTGCAGAGGGAACAATGCAGGACAATTCACCCAAGGCTTTCAGAGAGACAGTGGGGGCTGCTCAGAGGAATAATGCCTGGAGGTGCACCATGAATCTAAATGGGAGAAGTCGAGGGTTAGGGCTTGAGAGACCCTTTGCCAAACACAGCTGCTAGTAGGAGAATTTGCTTCTAAATCTAGCAGCTCTGGCACCCAATGAGAAGTGTAGGTCTTGGTATTTATTTAAGGTTCACTCAGAGGAAGTTCCTGAAATGTACTAAGAAACTTTGTGATGTTTATTTAATCCAGCACACAGAGTAAAATCTAAAATCCTTTCCCAGAGAAGTGCCACATGTCAGTTTGGTACAGAAGATTAGAAAGGTCAAGCAAATCTGCCAGCACAGCCTCCTCAGAAGACTTTTCTGACTAACAGAAAGGATTGAATCAGAGAGTGGAAATCGAGGCTCTTTCTTTATCTGTAATAATACAACAGATATTTATGGCCTGCACTAATTTGTTTCATGGTACTTATTCAGAAATCCTTATTTAGCTATTAAAAAGACAAGTGGCCTGTGAATTGAGTATTGCTAGTATTGCTAGAATGAGTATTGCTCCTTGAATACAGGAGCAGAGGCATTTTCTATAGAAGAACAGCAGAGTACAAGAGAATGACTCAGATATTTATGTTCCTTATTTAAAATAACGTCAGCAGGCTGTTAGAGGAACACAGATACTTAGAAGCATTCATGGAGTGAAGTAAGCAGTATTCCTGAGGTTGGAAGGGACCTCAAAGATCATCGAGTCCAACCTGTCACCACAGACCTCACAACTAGAGTAGGGAGCACACTACTGCCCACTGCAGGCTTGAATTCACGACCTTCCCATTAAGGGTCTTATGTGCTACCAACTGAGCCACCAGACTTCATGATCATATCTGCAGTTTCCAGCCAGTACAGAAGTTTGACTTGTTCCAGTTGACAGAGAGAGATGGAAGAGTGGTGACACTGCCTCAAGAGAGTAAAAGACTTGCTGGAACCAAACCTGGTTTACTTCCGCAGCGAATGCACCGAAGGAGGGAGTGGACAGATGCAAAAATGTGCTTTATACACAGAAAACCTGCTTGCAGAAATAAGCTCATTCATCCCAGGTAGCATAGCAGGTCTGAAGCTATTTCCATACTTACCTAAGTGTTTAGAAATGTGCAAGCCATCAGATGTCTTCAGCGCTGTAGATCAGGCTCTCAAAATTTGCTAGCCACATTTTCTCAAAGCCTCAAAGCATCACACACAGACTGCCTTGGTGCAGGCTCTCGGGGGAAAACAACAACATCTGGCTCAATGCATTCAAATTCTAACCCCCCGAAAAAATGAATAAAAATTCTCAAATTGCTCATTTTTAACTACTGAAAACAAAAAACAAAGGAAGCAGAAGAAAAATCCATACGGGCTTTTCAGCTTTTGCAAGGACATTCACAGCCCAACATTTCCTGTGCAAAGCAGATGGCCACGGTAGTTACCGTCATTTCTTTTCCTCCAAAACTCCATAAAGGCTGCTCTCAAGAAGTTCCTTTCTTTTTTAACCATTCAGCAGTAAAGTGTCTCTCACTTAAATAAACCTTGTTACGACATCCAAGCTGACACAAGAGAAAAAACAGTTTGCAGTGAGGCCGACAGAGCCCTGGAGCAGGCAGCCCAAAGAGGTTCCAAACCCGCGCCTGGACGTTGTGATCCTGGGCAACCTGTTGTGGGTGACCCTGCTATAACAGGGGGGTTGGACTAGGTGATCTCCAGGAGTCCCTTGCAAGCCTCACCATGCTGAGATTCTGTGTTAAAAATGAGCTAGCTTTAACCCGTGTAAATCCAGCACTCCCTAAGCCTGCCTTAGAGAACAGGAAAGGCTTTTGTTCAGTAATTAAATTTGAGATCCCTTTTTCAGTTGAGAAGTACAATGCTCCCTGGCTGTAACTGATGTGAATTTAAGATATCCCAGGCACACTGCCTGCCTTTCCCTTGGAAAGGCTGGAGAATTCAAACTGGCTTTTAACCCAGTAGTCTTAGCCAGTGGCTCAGTTTCAGAGTGACTACCACCAAGCAGCAATAGTCATCTAGAAAACACCCCTTCTAGAGCTGCCACTTCACAGAAACTGTGCTAGAAATGACTGAAGTAACAAAATCATGGCTTACTCTTGCAAGAGTTGGGACTGGGGACAGGAGAGGAACTTACTTTTCCTTCCTACAGTTTATTGTGTGACCACACACAGATCCAAGCAAGTCTTTCCCTTCCTGAGGGCATCAAAAGACTCCTGGTTCCAAGTCTCACCCATTTATTCCAGAACTCACAGTAGAGACCCATGCCCTGGTCAGGATACAGGAGCAAAGCAGAGTGAAGCAGGAAGCACTGGGCAGGAGTGGAGAGATACAGTAGGAGGATAAGTGATGTGGACAGCTCTGGTGCTGACAGATGTGCAAAGGACTATGACAAGGGGTGGATTCAAGTGCATATCTAGCTCTGCATGGAGCCAGGGATGGCTGACGCTCTATGGATGATGCAACTTGACCACTGTCAACTAAATTTGAGAAGCTCTGATGAAGTCATCTGACATCCATCTGTTTCATCCCAAAACAACCCTCAGTGCAGATTAACCACAGATAACTTAATGAAGAGCTGAATTTTCCTCCTATCCTGGGCAGGGCGCAGAGGCCAAAGCCATGCATTCAGACAAGGAGCCACACTGGATTCACCTCTAGGATCACAGAGGAAGGTGCAGGGACTTCAGCAGCACACTTGGTAGGATGCAAAAAAATGCACATCCCTACAAAAAATGTTGTTTTCTTCTTCTCCTTGGGTATGTTTTTCATGCAATATTAACCACACCCCATCCTCCACGATTTTATTACTCTAATTAAGTTTGCATTTGTTAATTTTCCTAAAAATTGAACCCAGCAGGGTTTTACTCAATCCTTTCTTCCCTCCCCCCCTCCCCAATGATGGTTCCAAACAGGGATATAATAACATCTCTAATGAAAAGCAAGCTGCAGACCCTACCCAAGGTATGTGACAACTCATTTAACATATAAATTGTTTGAGGTATTATTTCAGATAAGTGATCCTAACACACTGCCACATTTCATGCCATTAGCCTCGGAGCCCCAGTCACAGTCATTTAGTGAGATCTCTTGTTCAGTCCCCTGGGCTCTGTTTTTCACCAAACTTAACAAACAGAGGCTCAGATTCGCAGCAAATGCTTGGTTTCAGCCACGTGATACAGTGCACAGCAAGGCTCCTGGATGACTCCATCCACTGCCTGACCACACAGGCTCTCGGAAGCTCACTGTGGCACACGACCACAGTCACTCGAGAAATAACAAGGAATAACCTGCACGTTAAGTGATATCAAGTACAGCTATTTTCAGCATTCATTTCAGGGGTCTAATGAAATGTCCTCAGAGAGCAAGTGCTTCAGTCACTTACACAGTTAATTGAGAAAAGCAGATGCCTTTGAAGTTCTGAAGAGGAAGATGGGGCCTGTGCAAGCTTAGGTACTCAGCTCCATCGGATTGGATGTCAGGCATTGTCAGCTAACAACCCAAGTCCTGCTTGAAAGCTTCCAAGAATTACAAACATCAGCAGAATTACTGCCTTTTAGTTTTCCTCCTCTCCATCTATTTACAAAGGTCTAGCAAATACCCAATTTGATTCTCTACGGTGCATGTAGAATCTCTTTTTTCCTTTAAGGAGCCTCAAAGCACAGGAGGTTGTTGACGTGCAGTGCATACACTACCGAGACACTGAAGCAATTTTGGAGTAATATCTGTAATCAGAGCTACTACCCAGGCCAGACAGGGAGAGCTAAGTACCAAAAAAACACAGCTGAAAACAAGCAAGGAAAAAAACCTCTCAAGATCTCCAAGTACTCCTTGCCTTTTTTGAGTATGTGCTGGGGAAGAGCACAGCAAAGAAGAGCTAAACACCCTGGCCCTTTACAAGCATATAGCTGCACTAGCCAACCTGTGCAAAACCTAGGCCTGATCTGACAGCTAGAGACAACTTTTTCCCTAAAAGAAACTTGTAAAATCACTAAATTACTGAGTTAGATAGGGGGAAAAGAAGAACACACAGAGGCTGAGAGCCCTAGACCTGCTGAGCCTGCAGAAGAGCAGCCTGAGAGGGGATCCAATCGATGTGCAGCAAGAGCCAAAGAGCCGGGGGCAAGACACTTCTCAGACACTTCTCAGTGGTGCCCAGTCACAGGACAAGGGACAATGGGCACAAACTGTCCAGGAGGTTCTACCTGAACACGAGAAGAAGCTTCTTTGACAGTGACAGAGCCCTGGAGCAGGCTGCCCAGAGAAGCTGTGGAGTCACCTTTTCTGGAGAGATTTTAAGCCCACCTGCACATTGTGATCCTGGGCAACCTGCTTTAGCAGGGGGCTGGACTGGATGATCCCCAGAGGTCTCTTACAACTGCCATCTTGCTGAGATCCTGTGACTCTGTAGTCAACAGTTGTGCTGCACCTTACACTCTTGCACGTTGTAGTAATACAGTATTGGGCTTTCTTTTGATCTTTTTGTTACTCAGGTACACTTCATTGCAAAGCACTTCTAAATCCCAGCCTGACCATAAAAGCTGACTCATTTCTCCCCATGGATATAAACAGAGTATCTCACTTCTCCAGCAACAAGCTGAACTTCTTTTTACTCTCAATGTGTGATAGGACTGCTTGGAACATTAGTTTGTTGAATGGACACAAATGGTAGGAGAAAGAATGCATTGGAGACTGAAAAGTGTACACACCTGACACCAAATTCTGCTTAGCAGTGCTCCAGCAATTCTGGCTCAATGGAGAAACCAGCATTAAAAGGAAAAAAAGCCACATTTTGCGTCCAATATTCTCTTTACTTGGTTGGAAATAAACTGCCTCTCCTCTCTTCTTTTTACAAAAGCACATATAAAGCCCTGGGAATCAGTAGTGCAGTCCCCACAGGAGGAACTGTGCTGCTGTAATTGTAAATAAACCTCTGGTGCTTTGGAATAACTCCAGCCGCTCACGTCTCACTGGCCAATTATTAGCTATTTTCTCCTTTCACTCCTACCAAAATTACCTCCTCTATTTTTCTTTGCTCAAACTGGAAACAAGATAAATACACATTGTAGAAACCAGAGGGCCACCTGTCTGATCTCGCTGACAAAGCCAGGATTGATGTAAGGGAAATTGTCACCTCACCTGCAGCAGAGCACTGTGATGTGGGCTGACATGCCGGTGAGTGGGCAACGTTCTGGGCCTGCCACTTGGATTGCTGCTCTAGAGAGCAGGTGATGAGGAGGAGAAGTAAGGGGTGCACAGAAGAACGTGAGAGCTGACACAAGGATGTGCAGTGGGTTTACCCAGGGCAGGAGCCTCTCTTTCCTCGTTTCAGGCAGGCAGCAGAGCACACTCTAGTGAATGCAGTAAATACTGGAGGGCAGGAGTCTCTCTTTCCTCATTTCAGGCAGGCAGCAGAGCACACTCTAGTGAATGCAGTAAATACTGGAGGGTGCTGAGTTAGTGTGCACAAGCCCCTTGAAATAATTTTCATTTTTGCCACCTTACCAACTGGCACAGTGTTAAACTCCAGAAGGATATTTCTTTGTGCTCTCAAGTGATCTTCAGACCATGCTCTGAGTGGGACAGTTTGCTTTCCTGTTGTTCCTGGCAGTGCCATTGCCAAAGCCCTTTCTCAGGTAAGTAGCTAGTGCACTGCTGATGTCCTTCCCTCTACACTGTTTATTTTGCCTTGCTGGCATCTCAGAGAAATGCAATCCATCGTTACCTCTCATTACTGCTGCAGTGCATTTGAAGCAGAGACACAATCCTCTACCAAAACTCAGGGCAACCCTCACCCCAAAAAACCCAGGGGTTAGGAGCAGGCTCCTAAAGAATGCTCAGCTGTCACTGAGTGAAAACAGCACTGAGGCTGCTTAGACTGTGTAGAGTTAAACAAATCAGATGAGCACACGGTATAAAAATATTGCAGGGTGTTCTGCGTGCCTTTAGAGGTCACAGACACTCCGTGTTGTGCATATGCCAACTCATATGCTGCTTCCACAGAGAATTCAAGCCATTCACTAGACAAGCCAGCTTGGGCTGCGAGCACTAAGTCATATATTTCAAGTAAATACATCTGTTCCATTCTAGCCCCCCCTCACTTTTACTCCATTCCACTAGCTGTAATGGCTGGGGTGGCTCTATCTCAAACTAACAGCAAAGAGTGTCCTAAGGCAGAGATAAAAGCCTCACATTCAGGGTCAGGTTGTAGGTCTACTTATCCCAAATGGTTTTTTTGTCAAACCTGAAAGAAAAACAAACAACTAAGGCTGCCAAGCTCCTGAGTTTCTGGGCAGCAAACCCAGAACTCAGCTGATAAAAAGCAGAACCTCTGCTGAGCATCAGTAAGTTTTAGATGCAAACAAAAATCTAGAGAGTGAGCAAGCTGCATCTTCAGTCTTCATATAACCCCAAAGCTTTCCAAGACTAACCTAAGGCTGGAAGCTTCCTATCTTACCCATCAGTGTTATCTTAAGTAGTTAATGACAGAAGCCCTTTACTTGGAACCTTCATTAATATTTTCCTACATGTCTGTGGCCCGGTTAACTCCTTTTATTGGTTTGGACAACAATGAGGAGACCATAACCATACTGCTTCTACTCCATTGGCCTGACCAGTCAGCCCATGCAGACCTCCTCCCATCTGTGAGATTGTATTGGGTTGAACTGAGGTGGAGTTAATTCTCCTCACAGCATCGTCTTAGTGCTGTGTTTTTTTGCAGCAGCAGTTGATAACACAGCAGTGTCTTGGCTACGGCTGAATTCAGTATCCGAGCTGTGTCCTTTCAACATTTCCCTGCCCCAGGAGTACATTGAGGGGTGGGCAGGATCTTGGGAGGGGACACAACTGAGCCAGCTGACTCAGACTGGCCAAAGAGGCATTCCATACCATATGACGTCAGCTCAGGTGTAAGAAGGACGTGAAAGAAGGAAGTGTTGGGGATTCGTCCATGGCATTTATCCTCCCAAGGAACCACCAAGCTTAGAGAGCCCTGCTTCCCGAGACCGACCACCGTCCTGCTGATGGGAAGTAGAGACTAACATCTCCCTCTCTGCTTTCTTTGCTTCTGCGCGGTCTATTTGCTGTTTGCTTATTAGTGTTATTAAATTGCTCCTATCTTATCCCCGGCTTCTGTTATATTTTCTTTCCCTTCTTCCCCTGTTCACTTAAGAGGGGGAGTGATAGAGCGGCTTGATGGGTATCTGGCCTCCAGGCCAGAACCAAACCACCACAGATATCCAGGAAGATACTACTCTGGTTGGGAACCCTCCTTCTCCCTTCTGATCTAAAATGCTTCAAACCATTGGCTGAAGCAAACTTCAGGGCTTGTGCCAAAAATCCTACCTTGTGTCCCATACTAAGTGCAACAAACAGTGCCATCACCACCCTGGTAAGCTGATGTCACAGATGGAATATGCAGGTACACACCAGAAATGTTTGCTAACCTGTAGAGTTAGGTGAGAACAAGGGGAATCTTTCTTTACCAGTCAATAGTTATCTTCATAGTTTCAGGTTTTATTACAGGAAGAGTTTCAGAATACCCTGCAGATCACAACCCTTCTTCCATCTTTCACCTCTCCCCCTCCCTACAAGGGGGTTGTATATCCCCTTATTTTCAGTTTAAAGCTCAGCCTTGAAGCATAGTTCTTGATTTAGGCTGTTCCCTGCGAGAGACTCCAAAATATTACACTGGAAGATCAATTCTTTCTCTTCTCTCACAAAATGCATTTCGAGGAAGTAATAAATGCCAGAAATTGCAATATGCTGCCTGGTGAACTGTTCACTGGGAGAGCTGCAGTGATGGGGGATAGGGTTTGTTATTTCCACAAAAAAAAAACATTCCAGAGTCTGTGAGAAATTTGGGATGATTGAAACTCCTGGAAAAAAAAAGGGGACAAAGGCAGGAGAGACAGCACCAAATAAGATCTGAGTCTTGTTTATCCCAGAAGCACAGGCCACTTTCTATCCAATTGGCAGGGCTTTGGAGAGGACCATGGTGAAAAGGTTGTATCTGGGAGACAGAGAATGTACTTTCCCTAATGACTGTCAGTGTGCAATTCAATTCCAGATAGAGCAGTTAAGCCTTGCCTGCCTTCAACACACGTCACCTGATCCATACAGCTTTTAACATAGCCTTGTCCTTTCTTAGCAGGCAGTAGGAAATAAATAAAGCACTCAATCGCCAGAAGCCATTTACAAACTCAAGACTCACACTCTCAGACCTTTAAGTGCATCATTTAATATTGACATCAAGTGAACAGCCCCCATTTGGAGCCCTGGAAAAGAAAGCACTGACAGAAGTATTACACTTAGGAGTTCTGTAGTTAAATTTGTAGACACCGATGCAAAATAGAATCCCAGAACCATTTTGGTTCAAAAAGACTTTTAAGACATTTGAGTCCAATCAGTGATCAACTCTACCAAGTCTGGTGCTAAACACTTGTCTACCACAAGACTGCAGTTCTCAAGAACACAAAAGTTTGCGACTACAACAATAATCATAGCATGCTCCACAAGCTAAGCTTTCCACATGTTCTGAAGGGCCTGACAGACACAAATGCAAGTAAATTATTTGCAAGCCTCATCAAGCAGAACAAAGGTGGGCAGGAGTGGTAAGGTTAAGTAGAAGGGAGATGGTAGAAAAGAATGCAAGAGGAAGCACAGAAGTGCTTGCATTTAGAGTTTTAACCTCAAACTAATGGCAAATATTGGCAAACCAGTGTTTAGTGGACAGCACGGCTCAGAATATTGAATAATACCAGCCTGCTGACAACGAGGTTTGTGGAGCTCACAAGGGTCAGTCAAAAACTCTTAAGCAGCAGCAGCAACAAAAGAAGGATCTGGCACAGTATGAAAGGAAGAAGAGAGAAAATCAAGGAAGTGATCAATCCAAACCTCCTCCATTTTAATTTGTGTCTGTGTCCTGCTGAGGGAACAAACCATTTGTAAGTTGGAGTCTGTCATCTGATTCAGGATTAGCTGCAGGCTAATAAATGGGAAAGTAAAGCACATGCAAAGAGTGATTTATAGGATGCGAAGAGAGGCAGCCCAAGTCTTGCAGCTATTCGCATCTTCTTCACACGCAAACACACACCGGTGGAAAGTTTCATGCTGAGAAAGAGAGAGAGGCAAAAGACATACTGGAGAGAAACCTGGTTTAAAAAAACAAGAAGAAAAGGTATTGGAATCACTTCTGCAGAGAGGAACTTTTACATAGCTGTACAGCACAGAGGAGCACAGTGCTGCAGCTGGCATCATTCATCATGAAAGGAAAGTCAGAATACACAACAGCACTGGGAGAGGTCTATGAACAAACCAAGCCAGAGTTTTGCAAGGTGTCATACATAGCACAGCTCTTCAGCAGGCACTGTGGACAGGAGAGAGCTGGGGAATGCCAAACTATGGCTTTCACTTCTCAAATTCATAGGCTAATCACTAAAATAGTGTGGGGCTTGCTGTAATCTTGACCCTACTTAACTGCTGTTCAGCAGGTTCCTGCTCTTCGATCTAAAGCACTCTTTAAGAGCCACAGCTGGACAGGGCTAACGGTGAGGATGTGACCATAGAATCAGCCTGGTGGGTAGAATTGTTTTGATCCAAAACAGTGTCTCGGCACCAGTAAAAGAGTGGTGGTATTTAACATGGCAGAAGAGTGACACAGCAGATCAAAGCTCAAGAACAGCACAACAGATTTTAGGGTGGCAAATCAATGAGGAGAGTATGTCATCATCTTACAGCTGAAATGGATGCCAGGGAAATACTTGCTCAGAAAAAATGAAGCAGTCCTCAACTGCATAGAGATTGAGAAGGAGGAGTGCAGAAATCTCAATTCAAAACTGCAACTTTGGCTATTTCCTTGCCTCAAATAATCTCACAGTTGAGCAGGGAACTCACTTCAAAGTGATCATTCCTTAACACGGAAACATGCTCTCTAATCTCTTCATTCAGACGGGACAGCTGCAAACATCCAACACCCAGCTTCTCCCTGGAGTTCAGATGGAACAGCCTTTGAGAGCAAAGCAGTTCAGCTCCATCCTACAGAGGGAAATGCTGCTACAAAAAATCCCATTCACCTGAATACCTAACGCAAGCCTGCTGAATGGCCTCCATTCAGCACCGCTAACAGACTTCAAAAGACTTTTGTCATCTCCTAACTTTGAAGCTAAAAAGATTCCAGAGCTGCTGGAATGCTAATACAAGGATATTATATATACTGAACCTAAGCATTCAGTGTTTACAAAGCTCCCTCATCCTTTCCTCTAAAACATGCAACCTTCTTTACTTTAGGATTAGAGCTTCAGCTTGTACATGCCAAGCAACAGCAGTGCAAGTGGCTTTCCCAGGCACCCTACAATCACAAACCCACTCTTCCTCGTTCAGTAACTCAAAGGGCAGCGCAGCCTCCATGAAGGGCCCATGAACACACATACAAAGCGGTTCCATGCTGGTGTGGTGCTCAAAGAGCAGCATCATTACATGCCTTATCAAATCTGAGCTCCACTTCTCGTGGTACAGCACATGCAAACTCTGCAAACTAAATCTCCTTGTGTAAAGTGGAAAAAGCAGAGACAAAGATGGCAAGCAGCCTGAGGGCAGCCCTCATCATCACAGCTACTGACACCGCTGGTAGTGCTTGTGAGAGACTTTCTCCTGTTCACAAGGTGATAACTTTCAGGACCTTGATTAATGTGCATTACTAAAGCAGATTAATTCATATCTACCCAGCAACCTCTGCACTCTGGATAAGTCTAATAAGTACCTGGAAGGTATGAAAATGTATTTGAATGTATTAATGCATACTAGAAAAAAAAAGTTCTTTCAACAGCAGAATCTAACCAGAACATAGAATCATAGAATCAATAAGGTTGGAAAAGACCTCAAAGATCATCAAGTCCAACCTGTCACCACAGACCTCATGACTAAACCATAGCACCAAGTGACACATCCAATCCCCTCTTGAACACCTCCAGGGATGGTGACTCCACCACCTCCCTGGACAGCACATTCCAATGGCCAATCTCTCTTTCTGTGAGGAACTTCTTCCTCACCTCCAGCCTAAACTTCCCCTGGCACAGCTTGAGACTGTGTCCTCTTGTTCTAGTGCTGCTTGCCTGGGAGAAGAGACCAACCCCTTCCCGGTTACAACCTCTCTTCAGGTAGTTGTAGAGAGCAATAAGGTCTCCCCTGAGCTGCTTCTTCTCTAGGCTAAACAATCCCAGCTCCCTCAGTCTCTCCTCCAGAGTAGTTCAGTTAATTATTCAGCAAAAAATACCTTTAGGGGAAAGCTTTCTGGAGCTTAAAAGTAGAAAGAAGTAAAACCACCTGTGTTGCACAGCTAAATCTGATCTTGGTCTTTTTCTAGGCCAAGAATTTCACATCAGGCCCTCCATAGGTTTCCTTGAATGAAACAAGTGGAGTCACCATCCGTGGAGGTTATCAAGAGGGGACTGGATGTGACACTTGGTGCCATGGTTTAGTCATGAGGTCTGTGGTGACAGCTACTTGGACACCAGTGAGCAACCAGCACCAGAACAAAGAGGACACAGTCTCAAGCTGCACCAGGGGAAATTTAGGCTGGAGGTGAGGTGAGGAGAAAGTTCTTCACTGGGAGAGTTGTTAGCCATTGGAATGTGCTGCCCAGGGAGGTGGTGGAGTCACCATCCCTGGAGGTGTTCAAGAGGGGATTGGATGTGGCACTTGGTGCCATGGTTTAGTCATGAGGTCTGTGGTGACAGGACGGACTTGATGATCTTTGAGGTCCCTTCTAACCTTGGTGATTCTGTGACACAGTCCCAGTAATAGATCCTAATATAGTCCAATACCTAGTGAGGTTTTCCACAATGGATTTGTGAATCTGGAACTGGCAGACTACAGTTAATACTGGGGAAGCTTAAATATATAGATCTATTTAAATGCCTAATTATTTAGCATGCTTTTCACACATGTTTATTGCATTTTCTGATAATCTGACAGGCTTTTGTTTGTTGTGTTTGTGTCTGTGTTGGGCTTTTTTGTTCTGTTTTGTAGTGGTGGGTTTTCTGTGTTTTGTTTTGTTTGTGACATTGTCTACTTGTAATGAAAAGACTCAGATCACTAGAACAGTTTCCACTGCCTACCCAGGAACTTAACGAACAGACAGTGCAATTATATTGACGAGCATGATACCAGAAAAGACCCAGGGAACAGAATAGTACCTCTGAAAAAAGAAACCATCTCTCCCTCTGGTGCCACTGAAGGCATCAGCTTTTCATGCCTAAAAACCCTCAAGATGAGAGCGAGTGATAAAAGATGAGCAGTCCCGAGTATCACAAGGATGTCAGAGAGCCACAGACTGTTTTTCATCTGCATCAACTAACCAAGCACACTTTGAAAAGCAGCTGCAACAAAACTGAAGGGAACTAGAACACACCCTGGAGGGCTGTAGAGGGGCTTTACTGATCACTCTTACCCCTGCAGCAGCAAAACATACCCTACAAAAATTTGCCACAAGCCTCAAAAGAATTTGCATCAGGCAGCAACCAAATAATGCTGAGGGACCTCCTGGAGAGTGCAAGCCTCAGAAAAATTGGTTCATGAAAAACAGGTTACAGATGCTGCAACAATCCCTCTTTATCAACCCTTCACAGATTGCCACCATGCATTAAGTAATTAATTGAGGCATCCAGACTATCTGCAAGGGATCAGGAAAACAGGCAAGCAAACACACACCACACACATTACAAACAAGTCTCCATGCACACACAGAGAGTTGAAATGTTATTCACAACCTTAAAATGTTATTCACAACCTCACATAATGCGGCAGGCATCCTGGAAGGACACTGTCATTAGCACAGACCTTAAACGATACGATCCCAGCCAATTTTCCACAGTGTTTAAACAATCTTTGCACAAGCAAAAAACTACATTTAGTTCAGAATGTGAGTAACTGACCATGGAGCTTTTACTTACAGGGAAATTACAGACAAGAAGCCTTCCATCCCTATGTGATCAGTATGGCGAGGCCCAGAATCTCCGGGCTCTTTGAAATCTGCCCCGTACAAAATTGTATTAAATTACTATATGTGCAGCAGCGAGAGATAAGGAATGGAGAAGTTATTTCCACTGGAGCACCAAAGGACAGTGAGGTGCACAGATGGAAATGATAGGTTTCTCTGGCTCAGCTATTATGATTCCAGAGCGCAGAGGGAAGAATAAATGTATTGTCATCCAGACAAGCCTTGCGAAAGTGTCAGTGTGCACAGCAAACAACTGTCTGCAGAAAAGCATCTTCCCAGTGCTCCAAAGCTATCTCCTGACACTAGATACACCCTAATAATTTGAAACTAATGAAGCCATGACCTTTTGTATATGATGACCAGCAATTACTTTGCAGTACCTACATTGCTCTCAGTAAAGATGCCCACATAGACAAGTAAGGAGAGGACTTGAGGGGGTCACAGTATCACCAAGGTTGGAAGAGACCTCAAAGATCATCAAGTCCAACCTGTCACCACAGACCTCATGACTAGACCACGGCACCAAGTGCCCTCTGGGTCACCAGAATCAATGAATCACAGAGTGTTAGGGGTTGGAAAGGACCTCAAAAGATTATGCAGTCCTCCCACCCTGCCAGAGCAGGATCACACAGGAACATGTCCAGGAGGGTTTTGAATGTGTCCAGGGAAAGAGGCTCCACAACCTCCCACTGGTCAATCCCCAACCTATGCTGGTTTCTGAGGTTGCTCTTTCCCAGATGCAAGTTGGTAGATGTTTAATTTCAGTGATCATGTCATTTGCTGACATGGGTATCTATTGTTCCAGTTTAGGCTGTGGAAGAAGCACAGGTATTTGAAAGCCAAACTTCTCCTTTCTGTCTACCAAATATTTGTCATCCAACATGGAGCAATGTAAGTTGTTCTCCTTTCTCAAAACTACAATAAAACATCTCACACAGAGAGAAGCAAACAGATCTTCACATTCAAAAGCCACGAAGATCCACTTATAAACCTTACCCTGTGCTGAAGAACCTCCCTGTGAGTTTCTGTTCAACTGGTCAAGAGAAAGCTTGTGAGAAGCAGAGTATTAGCTGGGATTTAGTAGGTTTAGGGGCAGGGCTATCAACTGAGCCAAACTTCAATTACAGACTAATTTAATGTATACCCAAGTACATTATTGCAATTCAATAAACATCTCTTCAGAATTAAACAATTCCAATCTGCTTTCATTTCAGCCTGTGTGCATGCATTACCAATTTGCTATTATCCGAAGGAAAATGAGTCAGACTGTTTGCAAGCACTCATCCATGCAATCCCAGCGTGCCACAGTGATGCAGCAAACTAACCTCAAATGAACCACTTAACCTTAAACAGGAGCAAGGAGCAGAGGAGTCAACTTTTCCATAACAACACTTCCCCCCTAAATTTCTTCTAGGTGTCTGCCTGAATGAGCCAGCAATTAATTTACCAACATCTCTCCTGGTGGACTTCAAAACACTCCTGGTTCTAACTTCTTTTTCCCTCTTTTCCCTTCTTATATCAATGAACACGAAAGTGTCAAGCACCTCCTCAACTTTGCATATTCTGCTGTCTCTGGAAGATTGCCTTCCCTCTATTTAGCTGTGATACAATATCAGATATGCTACCCCTGGCAGCTCAATTCCATTTTAATCATGAATTAATTCCTCCAGATGCAAACGAGATGCAAGATTCCCGAGTGGGAATTAAAGGCACTCAGCATCTAACAGGAGCATTCTCTTTGTGATCTGTGTAGTCTGAATATTTACAGCAGTGAGCAGCACTCTGTATTTAAGGCATCAAAAAGACATCAGTATCTGACCACCAAATGATAGGTTAAGGTGGCAGAAGACAGAAGGCAAAAGTGATCTCATTTCTACAGTAGCCATCTGTTTTCAGAGAAGAGTGAATCATTCAGACCAATAAAATTATCCTCCATGAGCAGACCCATACTCCTGCACTTGGTATCACCCCTACCCCAAACACAGGATGTCTCAGGAGCAACTTAGCCACTTAGAACTTAGTTCTAAAGTCTCCACCTAAAAGGCAATGAGCACCCCTGCTGTGCAGCTCAGGCTAAGCTGAAAGAAGAGAAGCAGCACAGCAAACGGCACGCATGCCTCATGGAGGTAAGATCAAGACACATCTGGTATGTATCAGGGGCAGCATCAGCTCTTGAATCACAGTAAATAACAGGGCTAAAGCTCGAGCATCCTTCAAGAACTACTGATCTTCCTACTGCATACTTCAGGAGATCAGCAGAATCAACACCGTCACTCACTCCCAGCAGCCTCAAGCAGACTTTCCTGACACTCAACGCTCCAGCGCCAGATTCTCGACGCCCGATAAGATGCTCTGAAGGAAGGCAGATGAAGCTGACTGACAGACAAACTGCTTAGCTGACTACATTAAAAGTATCCATAGCTCCCACACGCTGCTACAGAAGCTTATGAAGAGGGCTGTATGCAAAGGTTGGAGTCAAATATTTGTTTGAAGATGGTGATTGAAATTCCTGTCACTTTTACCCTTCTTTCCTTACTTAGTTGAATATGAATGAAAGAAGTAGCACCGAGAGGATGTTAATTTTTATACAGATGCCATCTGGGAGGAAATATTCATCTGGCATAAACCTGCTGCATTAGAGTAACCTACCTTTCACTATTAACTCTGCATAATTGGAAACTCCAGATCCCCCATCCGAACGAATGACGCAGCGGTACTTGCTGATGCTGCGCTGGGAGGTGTCAGCCACGCTGACAGTAGCGGAGAAACGCCTGTGGTTGACCACTCGAGTGACCATTAATGCTGTGTCCCTTCCATTCCACTGCTGTAAGGGAAGACAAAGGATAAGGTAAGTTAGGAAGAGGTATCAATCACAGAATCACAGAACATTAGGGGTTGGAAGGGAGCTCAAAAGATCATCCAGTCCAACCCCCCTGCCAGAGCAGGATCACCCGGGACAGGTCACACAACAACACATCCAGGCAGGTTTTGAATGTCTCGAGTGAAGAAGACTCCACAACCTCTCTGGGCAGCCTGCTCCAGGCCTCTGTCACCCTCACAGTGAAGAATTTTTTCCTTATGTTCATGAAGAACCTCCTCTGCTCCATCTTGCTTTTGTTTGAAACAAGCATTTTGTTGTCACTGGCCATCTTTTCCACCCTCTGTATCATGATTCTGCAATTTGTCACCTTAAACTCGCAGCTAGGAACAATTTAATGCATTTCCAAAGGGTCTTGATGGAAAGACTTTGCCCCACCACCCAGTCTTTCTCTATCTACTTATTTCACTTAAGCATACTGAAACTAAAGCAGCAAACAAAACACCAACAAACAAAACAAACGAACCAACCAAAACAACAACCAAAAAATCCCACCCCAATCTTCCCCCCAACCTCCCAAAAGCCCTTTGCTTTACCTGGAGCCACAGCTTGTCATGCTGTGACCACTTCCCCCCAGCAATGCACTGGAACGTTGCATTCTGCCCCACATTCACCTCCACGTTCTGAAGCCGCAGGAAATGAGGTGCTTTTCCTAACAAAAGATGGAAAGCATTGCAAGGGTAGAGCAAGGCAGTAAGGGACCTGCACACCCACACCCAGCAGAGCAATTGGGGCTGTACTTCACAGATGGATCTGCAAATGAAGCTGCCCTTCAGTATCTAAGCGTTTGCTGCAGAGTGAAGTGGGTGTCCAACCCCCATACTAAAGCAGGGTCACCCACGGAATATTGCCCATGATCACAATACCCAGGTAGGTTTGGAATCTCTCCAGAGGAGGAGACTCCATAACCTGTCTGGGCAGCCTGCTCCAAGGCTGTGGCACTCCAAATTCCAAGTTGCCAGCTGTGCCCAACTTCTGGAGCATGTAGCTGTCCTGTCATCCCAACTGCTCGTGCACACCCAGTTAATGAGCTTTTAGCATAATTGATACTCTAGTGTATTCCTTCACAGGACAGACAAGAAGGCAACACCAGGGAGATATTTTTCTCTATTGCTGTGTCATTAGGGACATCATCTGTGGTTTTGCTGATACTGAGGTCTGCCTGCTATACTGTTGTCTATGAAGGGATATCAGAAATGAAGAAACACCACCAATAATTTCAGTAACCTCCAGGGCCATCAGAAGCTTTTAGAGTTAAAACAATTGTAAAAGGAGTATGAGGGGCAAAGCCTGCACAATTCAATGGGAGTGACATTTACCCTGGTGGCTGCCACCTGTCACTGCTGCACAAGAGCAACCCTGGGAATCAGATAGGAGAATCATTCACAAATACTGCGGAGAACTTACAGCTCCCTGTGACTTCTGTGTACTGCAGGTTGCAAACTGATGCAAAACAGAATAATTAACTGCTTGAACCATTCTGGGTTTGAGTCACGAAGAATGCACCTAATTTTGAAGAGGGACTCTTGAGAAATGGATGTACAATCAATTTGAATACTTGACTGAGCAGGAACACAGCGTCCTGTCTCTTTGGTTTCTTCCAATCTTGTAAGTAAGTTCTAGACTTTGCCTCATAGCCTGTTTGGGGTCTCCTTCCCCAGTGAAGGGATCAGCCATCACCTAACATGCTGCGGAACACATGCAGACCATTCGGGAGCTCTGTTTGGATGCTGCCAGTTGTCAGCAACATCTGGTTAATATAGCCTGCAAAGTAGGTCTGAACAAAGTAAATGCACCCAAAGGCCTGAGCAATGAGCACACGGTAAATACAAATCTAATGCAGTTAAACAGCAATTAACCATACTGCAGTTATCAGAAATGTCCTGTTAAACTTGAGCAGCACCGTATCTGGCACATGGAATGGCAGCTCTCCTTCAAAAGTCATTACTGCAGGAAAGCCAGCTGGTTTCACTTCAGCAGTGTGATCCATGAGGTTTTTGTAAGCAGCTGTCACTGACTGACTAAAGCTGAACTAGTAAGAGGGGCTGGTAAAAGCCCAAAATCCTTAGAAGAAGCTGTTACTACATCCACCAAAGTGACACACAAAGTCCTCAAGCCATACTGCAGATGCACAGAAACTAGGCAGGCTCAGACTCAGAGTGCAAGGCTTGAGGTTTCTTTAAAGAGAACAAAACCAAAGTCTCTAAGCTTATTATTATGTCTGCAACAGAGGAAATGGGCACTAATATTTTTCAACAGCATAATCGACCTGCTTTGGCTTCTACTTCTCTGCGAGGGTATTGTCTGAGTGAGATTTATTGTCAATTTCTTTGCAGGGGTGCCGAGCAGGTTTAACATTTGTTACGGGAGAGACCTTTGGGATGTGTCCTTCACCAAGGAAATATTGAAACAATTTGTTTGTTTCTTCTTTTCTGAAGCTAACCACACAGAGTATTATCAGAAGCTTTCCAGATTGCTTTCTATAGCAGCATGATTCAGAAATAATAAACGAATCAGTTTTATGTTCTCAGGACAACAGAGGAAAAGAGACTTCCCCAGCTGTCCTGGTGCTAGCTATAAACTGCCTGCAGTTTTGTCCTTTGCAGAGTTATGTAGTTGTGCAAAGCTGATTGCCTTTAGGCGTCTCAGAGGGGCACAAGACATGGGAGTGCTGCCCACAACGGGTAAATCGCTCCTTTGGACTGTAACGCCTGGCACAGAACACACCGACACAGTTAGAAAACCAAAGAGTGCTCACTGCATGGATGGGCGAGGACTCGGACTTCATCCACAGCTATGTACCCTGGGTGTCCTTTCAGGGAGACTGATTCAAATATCACCTGAAATGCAAAAGAAGAAACAGCTCTGTTAGAAAGCACAGCCTCAAAAGTCAGTTGGCTCTTACTCCAGCGTCTGAGCACTTCAAGGCATTTCACCACTGAGAACAGAGAGATACCAAGGCAGTTCAGGATGCACATACACACCAAAGACTGAAAATCTGTTTGCTATGGAAAACAAAAGTTTAGAGCAACATTTGTGAGGATTAGAGCCAGCAGTGTGCTGCTTTCACTTGGAAGAGCAAAAAATGCCCTGTGTATAGACACACTTCAAGCACCAGCCCAAGAACATTAAGTGGATAATCATCTGACATCTTGTTCTTAGTATGCCTCAAAATGTTGGAGACTGCTGGACATGAGATAAAATTCTCCTATTGAATCAATAACCCTGCACAGGTTCATCTGGAGAAAAACCTTGATCTGGCAGACAGGTCAATGCAATATTAGAAAGAAAATTACTGAGCCTGGATTCTAGTTACTCCATGGAAATAAGATCCTCCCAGATAGAATTCAGTGGTTTTTGCCTTTCCCTGCTTTGGACTAACCTGGGCTCAGAATGAATCTTCTTTATAACCACATGTGGCATTTCTCTACATTAGTAGTACACCAGCTAGCACTTTCTATTTTATTTATGTACCTGAATAATGGAAGTGTTGCACTAATTTGGGTTTAACAGAGAGAGATTCAGTTACAGATGAACACAAATCTCAGTCCTCCCTATGGCTCTGTGATTTTACCTGGGAAACTGCTCTCATCTGTAGCATCCTGTTACTAAAGCTACACAGGCTGTCTAAAAAACATTGGTGAAGGGGAAAAGAAAAAGCTTATAACACTAATAGAGAGAGCATTAAAACCAAGTTAACTGCTGCCAAATTGAGAAGATAGTATTAAATATGGTGCAGTTTGCCCAATAACTAGAGGGCAACAGGACATGAGTTGTGGACTGTGATCCCATCATTGTCTATAGCTTCCTCACAAAGGGTCATGGAGGGACAGGTGCTGATCTCCTCCCTGGTGACCAGCAATAGGACATGAGGGAATGGAATGAAGCTGCAACTGCAGAGTTCAGATTGGGCTTTAGGAAAAGGTTCTTCACCAAGAGGCTTCTCACAGAAGAGGTCACAGCACCAAGCCTGTCAGAGCTTTATCACATGGTTTAGTTTTAGGTATGAGAAGCAGAGAGTTGGACTTAACAGTCCTCATAGGATCTGCTGCCCCAGCTCAAAACACAGCCAACAATGAGATCTTCCAAAATAGGTCCATTAGAAAAAAGACATGATAAAAGCAGGCAGAACACAGAAACCAACAGGCAAGGACATAAGCTAAGAGAAGCTCAAGTGCTAACTATATGTAGAAACAAATTTTACTCCAGAGAAGGGCAGAAAATCTTAGGCTGTCCAAAGAATAAGTATCTAGAAAACAAAATAATAATAACAAACACCATCAAAAAGTGGTTTATACTGGCAAGGCTCTTGACAGCAAGTCCTTAGTTTGCAATTTATAATTAAGTTTGGAAATTCAGTGTCATTAATGTTAAAAATGACACTTGCTGGGAGGGCTGCAAAAGCAGCTACTGTGACTTCCTTCAGACCTGGAGTGCAGCATCACAGCTCCAAAACCTTATTTTCTGCTTGCATTTGTGAGACTCTGCAAGCCACAGCGAACTAATTCTCTATTTCCTGCAAGCCAAGAACTTGGAAAGCAAAGTTCTCCAAGGCATTGGCATGAGCTATTAGCCTGTGGCAAAAGGAAGCCCCAATACACCGAGAATTGTCTTCTGTTAATCATTGACACAGGCAGAGTCTTTAATACAGTGCAATGCAGCTCAAGCTGGTAACAACAGAGCTCCTCAAAACTGATCCACATGGATGCAGAATCCACTGAAGAGTGGAGTCCTCCTCCCAGTTCACACAGTATTGTTTTGCCTGCTGTGTTTTTCACTTTACACTCAGATACTATGGTTATTTCCCAGCTCAGACTTCCACTGTGTTGTCACTGCTGTACTTTGCAGCATCTCAGCCCTATCAAAGCACCCAGGTTTCCCTGAAAACAGGGAACTGAGAGCCAACATAAGGGAAAGGCAGGAATCCAAGCTTATGGAACCCTGTTCTGATATCCTTTTAACTTCAATTGGAAGTGTAGCATGATGTCTGAGACACTGGCATGTAACGATGCCTTACATTTAGGGAACATCTCATAAACAAATAGAGGTGACAAAATGCAAGGCTGGACTTTGAAAAACCATTTCTAAATGCTCCTGAGGACTGCAAATGTAAAGTAACTTCATGTTTCTTGACCAGTAAACAACCCTGCACTTCACTACTGCTCTCTACCAGCCCTGTCTGTGTTTCCAGAGTAGCCTGCCTCATCTGTTGTGGTACAACAGTTTTCTCCAGGCACAAATCGATACCGTTCCTTGCTATACATCAAAAAGCCTCTCTCTGGCAGACTCTAGTGCTGCCCTTGGTGCATGCTGGGACTAAGTTCATCCTTATGGCAAGCAGTAATTCAAGATTACATGTATTACCTTTCCTCAAGAACTATTACAGCTTTTTCTCACTACACTAAAAACATTTGCAGGCTGGGAATCCAAGTACGAGTAACTCTTGGGTAGACAACATAAATCTCCCCCATGCCCACTCTTCTATCTCAGCAGAGTGCTTTTCGATCCAGGTGACTCATATGACCCCTGCACAGAACTGCCAAACCTAAATCATGACCTCTGAAAATTGACTTGGGTGCTGGTTTTCCACCAGTCACATCTCCAAAGCTCACAGTACTTGGTGAAGCCTCAGATCCAGGGCAGGCAGCTTCGCGTTTTCCCCCTGGATGCAGGCTGCAATTGAAGATGGGGTGGTTTCTGTGCATTAAGAGAATGAGCCACGTTCTGCCTGGCACAGATTTCATTATTCAGGAAAAAGCCTGGTTTTTTTTTCCTGCTTTACCTGGTGCTTTTGAAATATAGAACATGCTTGCAGGCCTCCCGCATACAAAGAGTTCTCCAGACCTGCGATTTTGATTTAAAGCTGACAAATAACACCCCGATGGCACATCCTAGATTGTCAGTGAGAAATGAGACACTCCCAAGGCAACAGTACACCCAAGCTTTTGTCATCCTGCCACCTCTGACTCCTTAAGTCAGAAGCCTTCCCTTTAGGCTGTCAAATAACAATAATTTTGATGAAGTCCTTTGTTGTATTTCCCTCTTCACTTTTGCAAGCTTAAGGTTTGGGGTTTTTCTGTTTGCTTTTCTTTTACTCTCCTTCTCCAGGCAGCAGGAGAAGGGCAGCAACAAGCTCTGCAGGGGCTGCCTCAGTGCCTGACTGAGGGCTGCGGTGACAGCCCTATAGAAATGGATAGATTCAGATTGGATGTTAGGAAGTTCTTCCCCGTGAGGGTGGTGAGACACTGGAACAGGTTGCCCAGGGTGGTGGTGGGGGCCTCATCCCTGAGGTTTTTTTTAGGGCCAGGCTGGATGTGGCTCTGAGCAGCCTGGTCTGGTGTGGGGTGTCGCTGCCCATGGTAGGGGCTTGGAACTGGATGATCCTCGAGGTCCCTTCCAACCTTAACGATTCCATGCTTCCTTTTTATTTTTTTAAGCCTCAATGAAATGTAGAACCTCAGAGGACTGCAGACCCTCAACAGAAAATGCTGTAAAAGATCAGGGACTGGTGATAGAGCAGTCTCTAAGATCTACCCTGTAATAGTTGGGCAGAGCTCAATTTTTCAATGCCATACTTGAGGAGTAAGAATACAAACAGAAGCAGAAGGAAACACCATCAAAAAGTGAAAGGAAAATAAAAGAAACCTCTTGCCTTTTCTAGGAAGGAACTACTCTTAGACAGTCATTTCTGGCTTCCAATCTGTTCAGTTTTTGTGCTGCAGTGAAAAAACTCTTGCTTGATTTAAAGGATTTTTCTTGTTCAGGAAAAGCAAACTTGACCTGCAGAAGGACTTGCAAAAGAAGTGAGGCAGGCTCAGGAAGTCTACAATCTGTATACCTAAGAGTAGGGTGTCTCTTGGTGTGAGATCAGAGTGTCTGTTCCATGTTTTTCAAGCACTGATTACCTGGCTGAAAGATCATTTCTGTTATCTCTGTGGAGCACCCACCGTGAAGCAAATTCTGGTCCGTGCCCAGGTTCATGGTAATGCAGAGGGAGGATAAGCACTTTAACAGGACTTCAGCACGAGAGACAAGTTGTGCACAGCCCTTCAAGTGCCACTTCCCATCTATTTGCATCTCTTTATCCCTTCCTCTCACCCTGTGGAGCGAGCTCTATGTATGCTGCTGATATCCCCGGCTCTCTTTCACGACATTAAAGCATTCTACTTCAGCTCAGATTTTATAGACCCCCTACCCAGTTATTAGAAGCAGAAAGAGCACAAAAAGGGAAAGCTTTTCTACCTGCTGTTTTATATCCACAGACTATTTGCTGCCTTTTCATAGCTTATTCAATCATAACTCCTATCTCACTCGTGTCTTTCATTAGCATCACACGTACAATCAGCTTTTCCTGCAAGGTTTGGGGTGCAGCTACCCCTCAGGCTTTGAATTATGGGGTTTTTTTTTGCCTTGAATATAAAAGACAACAAAAACACCTCCACCACCTAACAGGAAGCATGAGAGTCCACAGTGTACAATCTTGTCCAATTAAAACTGAACCACTGACTGTATAGTTGCTACATTAAGTTTAAAGTGGACAATTAGCAAGTAGCTGTGCAATTAATATAAGTAAAAACCAACTCACCCATTAACTTCACCTCAGCTTTGGGCTTGTTGACAAGGAAATAAATCTAGCAGAACAAGCTCTGTTACCACCAGTAGCAAAAAGAAGAGGAACAGAGGAACTGGTGGAGAGTGTACTCATCGTCCTGAGCTAGACCAGACCTGATTCTGCTCAGGGGGTTGACTGCCCAGCTCAGTCTCTGCTCTGTGAGGCACTTTCTGCAGTTCTGGGGAGGTTTGCACAGCCAGGGGCTGCTTCTAGCAAGGAGAAGCTGCTGGGCAGAGTCACTGCCAAGGGTGAGCTGCAGAAAGGCTCTGGCTTAAGCTTGTTCCTAGGCACACCAAGGGTGCTGCCACATCCTGTGCCCTTTTGCATGGGAAAAGGCATGATGGGGATTTGAGTTTCAGAACACCTCTTGCTACCAATAGCTTAGCTCATACCAAGACAGACATTCAAAGGAAAAAGAGAGAACAATGTTACAGGCTCATACCTGATAGAAATGCGGCCAGAAGGTACTGATGGCAAGTTCTGCTTTCACCCATCCTTCTGTCACAACCCCTGAGACATTCCAGATGGGATTGCCCTGGGGACCTCCGTTCACCTTCACATAGACGTTCAGAGAGCCAGGACTGGAGCGGTCTCTGCTGGATAAGTAGTAGTGGAAGTCAATGCAGTGGGTGTCGTTTTCCTTCAGCGTAGGCAGCAGCAAGTGAGCTTTCTGCCCAGATGCTCGCCCAGAGCTGTTCACCATCATGAAGGAGCCTGTAGAGGAAAGCAATGAGCAATGAGAACAAAGAATGGGATGGCTTTGCTTCTGGACTACAACCAGGTTTTTCCATCAGAAGCGAAAGCCAGGAAGGGATTTTTACAAGGGCATGTAGTGACAGGATGAGGGGCAATGACTTTAAGCTTGAGAAGGCCAGATTTAGACTGGAGATAAGGAAGAAATTCTTTCAAGTGAGGGTGGTGAGATGCTGGAACAGGCTGCCCAGGAGGTCATGGATGTCCCCCTCTCTGGAGGTGTTCAAGACCAGGTTGGATGAGGCCTTGAGCAACCTGGGCTAGTGGGAGGTCTCCTTTGGCAGGGGGGTTGGAATTGGATGACCTTTAAGGTCCCCTCCAACCTAAACCATTCTATACAGCTATGAAAAGTCACTGATTTTCTTAGAAGTCAGAAAGCAAAACATAGATAGTGTTGGATGATGGGTTGAACTCGATCTCAAAGCTCTCTTCCAACCTGGTGAGTTCTATTCTATTGATCTGAAGATCTTAAATTAGCTGGTTTTGGGCTAGTTGTTAGGTAACAAAAAGAAAGTATATTAAAACTACAGAGTATGAATACAAATAGATTCAGGTCAATGAGAACCACTTTAATTAGAAACTTAAAAACCAAAACTGAAGCACTATTTGTTTTGCTTTTATTAATTTGCAACCTTGTGATAACACAGGCACTCTAAACAAAAGCATATTTACACTTCAAGAAGCAACCAGGATCTCCTACCACAGTCAGCTCCCCAAAGACACCCTCAATACAAAACCTACAGCAAGGAACCAAATTCTCAGGTGTTTGGGACCGGATTCATCCAAATTCAAGTTCTCAGATGTTTGCCTGCTTGGCCTCTACCAGCTTTATGCCACTCTAGACCTGTGAGACCTGCATCTTAGCACTAGGAACTGCTGAAGGTTGAGATGTGTTAAGAAAACCCCAATTTTCAGAGCCCAAATGAATTAGATCTGTTAGCAAAACAGCAACATCCTGACTGGGAAAAAAGCAACAAGGATACTTATTCTTACAGGAGGGAAGGAGAGGCTGCATGTAGGGAGGGAAACAGATACTAAGGCAATTTATGAGTTTGTTAACCTGGAAGCTTGCATCACATTAACCACAGCACTTGCTGCTGAACTCTCATTTTGATTCATCAAGCAGTTATTTCACAGCACATTGTGTCTCGACTCATCTCTTCACAGATGCATCAAGGTGACAAATGTTAGGAATAAGGAGAAACATTATGAGAGTTATTTGATTCAATTCTGGTTCAAGGACCCCCTTTATGCGTGTAGAGATACTCATGTTCAGAATAGGCTGAAGAAAATACCAAGGCTGTGGTGGGGGAGTAGAAAATCTGTGTGTCAGCAGCCAGGCATGATAATTTTTAATCAAATGCAGCCCCCCTGACACTCTCCATTGCAATGCTGCTGCCAAGCCCTGCTACCAATGTATTTCTCTGCTGGCCTCTTGCAGTTCACAGAAGATTGAGTTTGAAAAGCCTTGCCTCGCTTCTAACCTATTGACTTTCCCTTCTCCATGCCCTAGCGGTGTGCCACTCAGATGAGCTGGATAAACATTTTGATCAATTCTGTGCAGTGAACAGGCATACTCTCTACATTTTTATCAACAGATACCAGCAACTTTCTCCCACAAACATGTTTCTCCCCTGTGTTTATGTGACATATATGCATTTCATGAAGGATTGAAAAGCAGGGATGCAGAGGAAGTCAATCTTTCATAAAAAATCAGACACTCCAGAGACCTTGGAAAATTCAGGCACAATGCAAGCACAGCAGGGAAGAGGCTGCACTAGGAAACAGCAAAATTTATAGGCAAGATGTGCTCTGGCAATCCTGTCTTTCATTTTGATATGCTGAAAATAAAAAATGGCCCCAAATCAAGAAATCCCAGACTCACAGCGAGGGCTGCGAGGAGCAGAAGAGCTGAATCCAGACTCAGCAGTTTCTCCCTAATAAAGTCCATGAGATGGGATCCTGACAAATGTTCACTGGGGATCTAATTCTGCTCCCAGTCAACCAGAAAATCCCCTGCTTCAGCAAGTAGTGGATGTCATGGAATCGCAGAGTTGGAACAGACCTCCAAGATCGACACTGTCCCGCACCACATCCTGGTCTCCAAACTGGTGACACATGGGTTTGATGGGTGGACCACTAGATGGATAAAGAACTGGCTTGATGGCTGCATCCAAAGAGTGGCTGTCAATGGCTCCATGTCCCAGTGGAGGCCAGGGACAAGCGGAGTCTCTCAGGGATCAGTCCTGGCACCTGTCTTGTTCAACATCTTTGTCAGTGACATGGACAGTGGCATTGAGTGCACCCTCAGCAAGTTTGCTGATGACACCAAGCTGTGTGGTGCAGCAGACACGCTGGAGGGAAGGGAGGCCATCCAGAGGGACCTTGACAGGCTGGAGAGGTGGGCACAAGCCAACCTCATGAAGTTCAATAAGAGCAAGTGCAGGGTCCTGCATCTGGGTCGAGGCAATCCCAGGCACAAATCCAGGCTGGGCAGTGACTGGCTGGAAAGTAGCCCTGAAGAGAGAGACTTGGGGGTGCTGGTGGACAAAAAGCTCAACATGAGCTCTCAATGTGCACTTGCAGCCCACAAAGCCAATCAGATCCTGGGCTGCATCAGGAGAAGTGTGGCCAGCAGGTCGAGGGAGGTGATTCTCCCCCTCTACTCAGCCCTGGTGAGACCCCACCTGGAGTACTGTGTCCAGTTCTGCAGCCCCTATTGCAAGAGGGATGTGAAGGTGCTGAAACGTGTCCAGAGAAGGGCCACAAGGATGATCAGAGGGCTGGAGCACCTCTCCTATGAGAACAGACTGAAGGAGTTGGGGCTGCTCAGTCTGCAGAAGAGAAGGCTCCGAGGTGACCTAATTGTGGACTTCCAGTATCACCAAGTCCAACTGATCACCCAGCCCTAACTAATCAACTAAACCATGGCACTAAGTGCTTCATCCAGTCCCCTCTCACACCACTGTGGCCATTAAACCATGTCCCAAAGTGCCATATCTGCATAGGGTTTCTTGAACACTTCCAGGGATGTTGACCCCACCACCTCACTGTGCAGCCCATTCCCATGGGCAATCTCTCTTTCTGTGTAGAACTTCTTTCTAAGATCAAGCCTAAACTTCCCCCTGCACAGCTTGAGAAGATGTCCTTTTGCTCTGGTGCTGAGGAGAGTCCAGTCCCCACCTAGCTGCAACCTCCCCTAGCAATAAGATCTTCACTGAGCCTCCTCTTTTCCAGGCTAAAGAACCCCAGCTCCCTGTGCTCCAGCCCTTCCCCAGCTTTGTTGCCCTTCTTGGACACATTCAATACGTGCTGTTCTTAGAAACCCACCCAAATAAAGGACATTTTGGAGAGACTGAGACTTAGATTCTGGTTTTACAACCTAAGATAATTTATTACCAACAAAAGCAGGATTGCCAAGAGGTTTGCAGAGGCAGCACAGCCTAAGAGTTAGTGGAACAGGCTGGAAACCTCACAGCCTGGCTTCTATGACTAACTATGACATGCTGACTTACAGGATCTCTCTCAGTGCACATCGTCTGCCTTATATTCCCTCACAGGTAGTGATAGGACTAGGGGCAATGGAATGAAGCTGGAGGTGGGGAGATTCAGGCTGGAGGTGAGGAGGAAGTTCTTCACCATGAGAGTGGTGAAACCCTGGAATGGGTTGTCCAGGGAGGTGGTCAAGGCCCCGTCCCTGGAGGTGTTTAAGCCCAGGCTGGATGAGGCTCTGGCCAGCCTGATCTAGTGTGGGGTGTCCCTGACAATGGCAGGGGGGTTGGAACTAGCTGATCCTTGTGGTCCCTTCCAACCCTGAATGATACTATGATACTATGAAATAAAGCAAGGTCAGTCCTAAGAACCACTCTTCCACTGAGGCTGTGGGAGGAAAGGCACTTGCAGAACTACTGAGTAATGGTAGTAGAGGTGTAGAGCAGCTGCTGCGAAAGGCACTACATGAAGCACAGCAATGCCACTTGGAGGAACAGTACAAGGGGCAGCAAAGACAAGTCCTACAGGTGCCATATCTCATGCTTAAGGACGATGGAACAGTAGAACATCACAGAAAAACAGAGCTCCTGAGCATCCACAGGGTTTTTGCCCAGTGCTTGACACACTGGGTAGAAGCCCAGGACACTGATTTTTGTACCCTCACAGAGCACATCTTCTCACTCCTGGGCACCTTTCTCAACTGCTACCTTTTTTTCCCTTGAATTACATAACATATGGATTTTACCCCTAAAAAAAAACTACTCTGAAGCTGTGCTGTGTCTAACACAAAACTGTCTTGAACTGCACCAGGTAGGTGTTTCCATGACAGAACAACTCAGTTTTTCACTTACACAGCTTCATATTTAAGAATAAGCTTTCCTCTGGGAGGGAAACTAAAAAAAAAAACAACAAACCACCACATAAATCAGCTTTTAGAAAAAGTTTAAAGCCATAATTACATTTTTATTTTTTGCCACCCACAAAAACATGAATCATAAGCTAGTTGCAGTGTGACAATGGCCTCTACTGCAACTGCTGAGGAATCTTGGAGCCTGAATCCAGTAACAGACACCATGGGCAAGTGAAGTATTCATCCACCATTAGCACTTGGCAAAAGGATTAGTCTTAGTTTCATAGTTTCATTCAGGGTTGGAAGGGACCACAAGGATCAGCTAGTTCCAACCCCCCTGCCATGGGCAGGGACACCCCACATTAGATCAGCCTGGCCAGAGCCTCATCCAGCCTGGTCTTAAACACCCCCAGGGACGGGGCCTCGACCACCTCCCTGGACAACCCATTCCAGGGTTTCACCACTCTCATGGTGAAGAACCTCCTCCTCACATCCAGCCTGAATCTCCCCACCTCCAGCTTCATTCCATTCCCCCTAGTCCTATCACTACCTGAGATCCTAGTTGCTGAAAAGCAGCTTTGTAAGCCATGGTCCTATGGAAGCTCTTCATAGTTTCTTGTTTTACAAAATCCCAGCCCAGGGAGGGATTGAAAGGGACCTCTGGAGATCATCCAGTCCAACTCCCCCCCCTGGCTAAAGCAAGGTCACCCATGACAGCATGCCCAGGATCACAATGCCATGGGGGATTGGAATCTTTCCACAACCTCTCTAGGCACCCTGCTCCAAGGCTCCACCACCCTCACACCAAAGAATTTTTAACTCATGTCCAGGTGGAACTTCCTGGGTTGCAGTTTGTGCTCGTTGCTCCTTGTCTTGTCACTGGGCACCAGTGAAATGAGTCTGGCTCCAGCCTCTTGCCTTCCACCCTTTAGCTCTTGCTGAGCATTCAGCAGATCCTCTCTGGGACTGCTCTTCTGCTGCAGGGCTCTCAGCCTTTCCTCCTCCCAGAGATGCTCCAGGCCCCTCACTGTCTTTATAAGCCACTGTTGGACTCTCTCCAGTAGTTCCTTGTGTCTCTTGAATCGGGGTGCCCAGAGCTGGACCCAGTACTCCAAATGTAGCAGAGTAGAGGGGAAGAAGAACCTCCCTGGTTGCACTCTTCTGAATGCACCCCAGGAGACCATTGGCTTTATTGGCCATGAGGGCACATCCCTGCCCCATGGGCAACTTATCCACTAGCACTCCCACATCTTTCTCTGTGGAGATGCTTTCCAGCAGATCAACTCCTAATCTGTACTGGTGCATGGGGTTATTCCCTCTACACTTGCCCTTGTTGAATTTCATTAGTTTATCTTTACAGATTATGATGGGTGTTTTCTGTACAATCTGCCTAGAGGTACAGGAGAAACCACAGTAAGCTCCTAGTTGTCTCCAGTAAAGTCCAGGTAAGAGACATTACTTCATAGGAGAGTGGCAAAGCTGAGGAATTTCCCCTTCTAGTGCCATCTCTGTCAGAGAGAAGGGCTCACACCTTGTTTAACTCTGTTTGTCATCTACTAACCAGGCCACAGTCCTCATTTCTGCTGAGCCTTACTGCAGCAGCTTCCCCAGATGCCCTTTCCCTGGCTAGTCAAGGCAAAGAGCCTGACCATCACAGCAGGAGAAAACTTAGTTTCATCAAGACTGTATTGAACAGCAAACCACAAAATTCAGTGGGGAAGAAACTACACCTTGTGCTCCATAACCTGGCCTCCACTTACACCCATCTGTACATGTTTTCTTTTAGCAGAGGGAACTTGAATGGGTCCTGTCTCCTGCCCTCTACAACCTTCAGAAGTGACCAGCAGCTGAGATCTGTTGTCCTACTGCAAATATCTTTTCCCAGTGGCTTTTATGAGCAAGAAACATCACTGAGAGGAAGGCAACAGATCCTGAAAATGGCTCCCACCCACCAGAGGTGGGGGAACAAAAAAGGTAAATAAAAAATTGGAAACCAACCTTTTCAAGACAAGGTTTTCCTTATTATCCTTAATAAAAATTGACACCTTGTGAGTCAGAGCCTGACAGCCTCCCTTAGACTGAGCACAGAGCTGAAGCTGATGGGACTTATTCTCAATTTATAGGCCTTTCTGTGCAAATAAAAGGGTTACAATCTGGTCTGGCACCAACAACCACTTGTCACATTTTCTGCTCATCTAAAGAACCAGGGAGTGAATTTACATGTCACAAATGGAAATTATTGATCAGTGGATGACTGAAAGCCCCTTAAATGCCTCCAGGCAAGAATCTGAATAAAGTAAAAGGTGTCTTGGAGAACCTCTTATTTAGACCATTGCAAATACAATTCTGGAAGATAGTAACAGCAGAAAAAAACAACAACTCATAGAGCCTCACTGTTCTGTTTCCCTCCATCCAGAAAGTTCAAGTGTCATAAAGTCAATAGTGAATTGAAACCAACAGGTCAAAGGAAGTTCTCCTTCCCCTACACTCTGCCACATCTGCAGTACTGGGTCCAGTTCTGGGCTCCCCAGTTCAAGAGGGACAGGGAACTACTGGAAAGAGACCAGCAGAGGCTGCAAAGATGCTGAGGGGCCTGGAGCATATCTGTGAGGGGGAAAGGCTGAGATCCCTGGGGCTGTTGAGCCTGAAGAAGAGCAGCCTGGGAGGGGATCTGCTCAATCCTCATAAATAGCTAATGGGTGGGGAGGCAAGAAGTTGGAGGCAGACTTCTTTCAGTGGTGCCCAGTGACAGGACAAGGGATAAGGAGCAAAAACCAGGGGATTAGGAGCAAAAATCAGAATTCAGGAGGGCTCCATCTGAACATGAAGAGAAAATTCTTTGGTCTGAGGGTGCTGGAGCCCTGGAGCAGGCTCCCAGAGAGGTTGTGGAGTCTCCTTAGAGTCATCAACAAGGTTGGAAAAGACCTCAAAGATTATCAAGTCCAACCTGTCACCCAAGACCTCATGCCTACTAGACCATGACACCAAGTGTCATGTCCAATCCCCTCTTGAACACCTCCAGGGACGGTGATTTCACCACCTCCCTGGGCAGCACATTCCAATGGCTAACAATTCTCTCTGTGAAGAACTTTCTCCTCATCTCCAGCCTAAACTTCCCCTGGCACAGCTTGAGACTGTGTCCTCCTGTTCTGGTGCTGTTGCCTGGGAGAAGAGACCAAGCCCCTCCTGGCTACACCCTTCAGGTAGCTGTAGACAGCAATAAGGCCTCCCCTGAGCCTCTTCTCCTTCTCTGGAGAGATTCCAGAACCACCAGGACATCATGACCTGGGCAAGCTACTGTGGACTGGATGATCCCCAGAGTTCCCTTCCAACTCCTACCATTCTGTGGGGGGAAAAAAAACACCATAAAATACTTTATGTGGGAAAAAAAACATTCCCTATGCTGTGTAAAAGTTCATTGTTACATTTATTGGACAGAGAAGTCTATGCTCATTAAAGCAGACTGAATATCAGGCCAATTAAATTTAGTACTCTTGAATCAACAGGTTCCATTAATTAATATCTTGCTGGTTCTGCCCTGCCTAACCAAAAAGTGCTATGTTTGGATCAGTCAGAGGCAGGGAAGATGGGAAGCTGGTAAATAAATTCATTTTTAGAAAGGCACTCAAGCAACAGGAACATAAACCAGGCTCTCGCCCGTAGTTATTAAACATACCACTGAAAATCAGGGAATTAAACCATGAAGTGCTCTCTAGCTGGCCATAAATTTCAATTTTTCCCCCTGCTTGCTGCATAATGATGCCTTGATAAGCGTCCTATTATTGATGCATCTGCAACATATATCCTCTTTTTGGAGCCGAAACGCCGCTCCGTAGCAGATGGTGGCTATTGTGTTTACACATCAGCACTTTATGATTGCATTTTCTCACGTCTGCAGTAAAAAAAGAGAAAGCCATAATTGAGTTTTTAATGGCTTTGCACATTGTTCATTAAGATTACATGAGTGTGCTCTGACAAATGACAGCTGAAGAAGTGAGCCACTGAGAAGCCCTCGTGAGCACCAGACAGACCTCGGGGTTGATGCTGTTTCCCGGTTGGCTTTGAAGAACCGTGCTGTTTCAAAGTGAAATTATAGCAACCATTAAAAACTGAGTATAAACTTGAAGAGAAGGCTGTCAAAATGTTCCACTGCAAAACAAGGCTTCTAAAACTCCAAACCCAGCATCGGGTACAGAACATTCTTCTGAAGAGCAAACTCCATCCCAGAACCCCTGGGCATGGTTTTCCTGCGGCTCCACCAGGGGCAGGAGGATGATTTAGACACAGTTGTGCTTGTTTCCAAAGAACAACTCTATCTCCAAGAGAACAAGCCTGACATTTGTCTTTGTTAGGGCAGAACAAAGCAACATGGAGCAAAGCAAGGTGGAAGGGACCTCAGGCCAAGCTCTTGCTCAATGCGGTGTCAACTATGAGGCCAGATCAGGTTTCTCAGAACTGTTACCTCCTGAGACTTACAAACCTCACAGGAGGTCTGGCCATCCCCTCTGGGAAATTTGCTCCATTCCTTGGCTGCACTCATGATTTTTTTCCTTATATTCAGCCCAAAGCCTTTCATTTCAACAGAAACTCTTTGCCCCTCATCCTCCAGACACACACTGCATGAAGATCCTAACTCGGTATTCCCGATAACCTCCTTGTGGACACTTGAGGTCACCGCTAGGTCCCTCCAAATCCTTCCCTGTTCCAGGATGAACAATTCCTGGTAACTCCTCATCCTCTTCTTACAGGGAAAGTGCCCTTAGCAGTTTCAGAAGACACGGGAGAAGAAAAATCCCCTGCTATGAATCCCTGTACACAAAGGAAAACTGGCCCAAACTTTGTGGATCGATATCAAAACAAAGAACAGTTCCTGATCCAAGACAACAAAGTTGTTTAGCTTTGTGGCTCACTCTGGGTAAAAGCTGTCCCAGCAACATGTATTGCAACCCACCCAAAATTTGTTTGACCATTTTTGTTCCTTCTCTATGCTGCTTTTCCCCCTTTTTACATCAGGAAGGACCCCATTTGCTAAGGATGCTCTTTTAACCTTGCAAGAATATTTAAGCCATCAAGTGAAAATATCTTCTCCCCTGTCCTAGTGTTAAAAGTATTCTTTTTTTATAGTGTAACACAGATGTAGAGCTCTTGGTCACCTAATCCTGCAGCATTTACCAAGGACAGCCAATGATAGAGACTGACATCCTTGCAATATCAAGCTAACAGGCAAGATTCAGGTTCTGACTTTGTAATTTCCTCAGTGACAAACGGGGATTTTTTTTTTCATTGACCTGAAGAAAATTAAACTGAAATGTGAAGGCAGAGCTCTTATAAACACAGCAATGAACAGAAGCACTGGGGAGAGCGGTGGTATCCACCCCAGCAGAGGCACGAGGAAATTTTTAAGCACAGGAGGGACTTTTCTTGTCTCAATCTCTTGCACACTGAGCTAGAGATCCTGGTACTGCAAGACAACAGACTGTAACACCACAGAAATGTCAAGGTAGAAAAGAAAATAAGGGAGAGGGAGGCAGAAAAAGAAAGCACTTTCTCACTGCTGTTCATTTCTGGCCTCAGCTACAGACCAGAGTGGTTTTCAGCAGCCTGCATTCAGTATGGGAACCTGTTGGATGCAGTAGGGAAAATCATAGCCTCATAGAATGGTTTGGGGTAGAAGGGACCTCCAAAGGTCATCTAGTCCTCCAACCCCACTGCAGGGAGCAGGGACATCCCCAGTAAGATCAGGTTGCTCACAGCCTTGTTGAGCCTGACCTTGAACATCTGCAGGAATGAGGCCTCGACCACCTCCCTGGGCCACCTGTTCCAGTGTTCCACCACCCTCATGGTGCAAAACTTGTTCCTAACAGCAAATCTAAATCTGCTCTTATCTAATTTCAAACTATTGTCCCTTCTCCTATCCCTACAGGCCTTTGGAAACAGTCCCTCTCCAGCTCATAAAGGTTCATTCCCACCTGTACAGACACAAACACAGCAGTGATACTTAATTACATGTCAAGACATCCCAAAAGCTTGTTCCAAATATTGGACAACAGCTCCTGAAAGCACTGAAGTCCAACAGTTCTAGTCTGTGTCAGGGACTGCACAGTTTATCATGAAGATTCATTAATTTCTTACTTCAGTGGTGCAAGAGGATCTCCAGTATTGTTTTCCACCTGCATCTCTACAGCACAATCCTCCTCCTCTTACAAACCAGCTCAGGAACATCTGCAAGTGATGTTTGCTGGAACAGTACCAGTGGTGAAATCACCTTCTCCTTCTCACCAACTCTTTGATTTACAAAGAAAAGCATTGTTGGGCAAATCTGAGGTGAGAGCCATCCTGGACGTGTTCCTGTGTGGCATGCCTTGGGTGATCCTGCTTTGGCAGGGGGCTTGGACCTGATGGAGGTCCCTTCCAACCCCTGACATCCTGTGATTCTGTGAGAGCTATTGCTCTGCACATCTCCTGCTGCTCATCTCCAAGCTCCACAGTTATTTCTAGAATTTTCTTCCCACCCACCTTTCATAAATGTGGCTTCAGTAAAAGACCAATTTCCGCAGCTGTAAGCCTAGGTCCACCGAGGAACAGAGAACAGTGTGTGCTGCAGAGTCAGAAACTATTCTCTACATCTCAGTGGTGAGAAGCTATCAAATAGATTCCTTGCCAGCATTTTGTGTTGCTAAGGTCACTGCTGTAGAACGCATCAGTGTCCTTATCCCATTCTTTATACATCTGGTAAAAATTGTTTGGCAATTAAAAGAGGTCCACTAGCACTGGAGCTACGCCAGTCTGTAAGGTAAAGGAAGCTTGTCATAAACAGCACTCTGTATGAGCAATAGGCAAGAATTCTCTACAGCTTTAATTACACCTTCTTCATTACATTGTCATCCTTTAACACTGATGAAAATACACAACACACCCTGAAAGCTGAACAGGTTTTGCTGCTTTTTTTAATTCCACTAGCCTGACAACTATCTATTCCATCAATCACTGTCTTAACACTTGGGGGAAATGAAGGCAAGTGATTTAAACATTTAATAAAGTTTAGGTTATTAGATGGGCAAATAAACAAATAAGAGAGATCGGCCATAATTCAACATAATATCTTCATTCAAAGGCACTGAAAATCTTGTTCTTAGCACCCAAGAGCTTTATCACAGCTGGGCCTTGGGAGAGAAGTCACACAGAAATGTGTTGGAGAGACACTAGCAAGCCTCTGCTCAAAGCCTCTCACAATTACTGTTCACAAAGGCTCAGGATTCACCAGAAATCCAAATCTCTTCCTCACCTGATTTAATCTATGGCATCAACTGCTGCCAGATGCCCCTCTCCCTCATGGAAATGGCCATATTTCAATAAGCAGCCTCTGGAACAAACCTCATCACATTTTTAAGTTCAGGATACACAACTACCCATGTAATGAGAACAGTGTACAGTGAGATGTAGAGAGCAATAAGGCAATGGGTCTTCCCTCAGCCTCCTCTTCTCCAGACTGAACACCCCCAGCTCCTTCAGCCCCTTCTCGTAACCCAGGTGCTCCAGACCCTTCTCCAGCCTCACTGCCCTTCTTTGGACATGCTCCAGCCCCTCAATGTCCTTCCTGTAGAAAGTGGCACAAAACTGCACACAGCACTCAAGGTGTGGCCTCAACAGTGCTGAGCACAGGGGAATGACCACCTCCTGCCCCTGCTGCCCACCCTGTTTCTGATTCAGGCCAGGATGCCATTGGCTTTCTTGGCCACCTGGGCACTGCTGGTTCATGTTCAGTTGACTGTCAAGAGCTTTCCAACCACACATCCCCAAGTCTGTAGCTCATCATGTGGTGGTCATGACCCAAGTACAGGACCTGGCACTTGGCCTTATTGAACTTCATACAGTTAGTCTTGGCCCATGGGTCTAACCTGTCCAGATCTCATTGTAAAGCTTCTCTACCCTCTAGGAGATTGACACAGCCACCCAGCTTGGTGTCACCTGCAAACATCCTGAGTGTGCCCTCAGTCCCCTCTTCCAGATCATTGATAGTGATATTAAGGAGAACAGGCTCCAGTACTGAACCTGGGGGGACGCCACTGGTGACTAGGCAGATATAACTCCATTCACCACCACTCTTTGGGCCCAACCAGCCAGTTTTGAGTGCACTTGTCCAAGCCCTGTGCCACATTACATGATTCTAGAGCAACAGAGGTGGTTTACCTGTCAGCCAGAGTTAAATATCTCATTAGAAGGCATGCAGCTACGTTACTAGCCAACATTTATTATCTCTGTAGCTTGTGTGAACCTTCCATATGCTTTGTATACATAACATTGCCTAGGAACTGCAGAGGGGTTGTTACCTTTCCTGCCTGTGACAGAAAACACACATTCAACATAATGCCAAAAGGCAACTGCAGCAAATGATGTCTGAAGAGGCATAGTTTCTTAAACACTTTGGTTTTACATAACTCTGCTCCAGCCATATGGTCACTGATTTGTACAGGGAAGAAATCACAACAGCTCTACACCCAGAACATGTTAAAGGTTAGATGCTGAGCTATTCTGGCATCAGATCCCAGCTGTGTCTCAGTTTCAACAGTGCTGGGTGCTACGGAAGTCAGTGATGCTATTTTGGGTGTACTACAGCATAGCTCAGGATGGAATTTGGCACAGTGGATTCAGAAAATAATTAAGGCCAGCTCACAAGCCATCAGACAGCACAGGAATTTCTCAAAAGGAGCATCTCAAAACTGCAAAAGCAGAGGCTGATGCAGACCACCACAGAGGCGTACTGGCAGGGGAGAAAGAAGCCTTAGCCGTTCCAACCCACATCTTTCCCAGCTGTGATCACTACCATTTGCTCATTCCCATTGGAACTAAATTAGACCTGAGTTTTGTTTTAAATGGGCAATATTTGTTTGCCAGCCTTAACTCCTGCTACAATTGCAGCCACCTAAGCAGGGGAGTTACTGTCAGCATCGCCTTTTGCACAGGTATTGTACTGTTTGGATGGACACTTTCTAGCTGAATGTTACTGAATCATAGAATCAACAAGGTTGGAAAAGACCTCAGAGAACATCAAGTTCAACCTATGACCTAATACCTAACACTTCATGACTAACTAAACCATGGCTTCAAGTACCATATCCAATCCTTTTCTGAACCCCTCCAGGGATAGTGACTCCGCCACCTCCCTGGGCAGCACTTGCCAATGGCCAATTCCTCTTTCTGGGAAGAACTTTCTCCTCACCTCCAGCCTAAACTTCCCCTGGCACAGCTTGAGACTGTGTCCTCTTGTTCTGGTGCTGCTTGCCTGGAAGAAGAGACCAACCCCCACCTGTCTGCAACCTCCCTTCAGGTAGTTGTAGACAGCAATAAGGTTCCCCCTGAGCCTCCTCTTCTCCAGGCTAAACAACCCCAGCTCCCTCAGCCTCTCCTCATGGGACTTGTGCTCGAGACCTCTCATTGCCCTTTTCTGGACACATTCAAATATCTCAATATCCCTGCAGTTCAAGGAGAGAGCATGAAACACCACCTTGAAGCAGCTCAGTGGCTACTACTAGCGTTCAGAGAAGCTGCCCAAGTCCCCATGGTAAAAACACTGATTTAATCCCAATAGATGATATCTCTCCAAAGCATGATTCATTGGGCGAGTGGCTGACGACACAAGGCAGTGTTTATGCTTAAACACAACCCAAACCATGCTGTCGCAATTCATGGTTATTAAACCAGAGCCATCCTTCCACAAAAGTCTGATCATTATTTCAGCAAAGACTGGAGTGTGGCTGAAACCCCACACATTTTTTACTCCAATCACTTGACAGTTGTGTTCAGTAACAAAGCATTTCTTTGAGTGGCTTCAAATATGTTGCTTTTGAGCCACTCTGTACGTGTTGCAATCAAACAAATATGCTCAGTACACTTCACATACACTTAAATTCTAAGGCTTCATCATGACACACAGCGCTACAGGCTGGGGTCAGAGTGGCTGGAGAGCAGCCAAACAGAAAGGCACCTGGGGGTATTGATTGACAGCTGACTGAACATGAGCCAGCAGTGTGCCCAGGGGGCCAGGAAGGCCCAATAGTATCCTGGCCTGCACCGGGAATAGTGTGGCCAGCAGGAGCAGGGAAGTCATTCTGCCCTGTATTCAGCACTGGTTAGGCCACATCTTGAGTCCTGTGTCCAGTTCTGAGCTCCTCAGTTCAGGAAAGATGTTGAGTTGCTGGAACATGGCCAGAGAAGGGCAACAAAGCTGGGGAGGGGTTTGGAGCACAGCCCTGTGAGGAGAGGCTGAGGGAGCTGGGATTGCTTAGCCTGGAGAAGAAGAGGCTCAGGGGAGACCATATTGCTCTCTACAACTACTTGAAGGGTGGTTGTAGCCAGGTGGGGGTTGGTCTCTTCTCCCAGGCAACCAGCACCAGAACAAGAGGACACAGTCTCACGCTGTGCCAGGGAGATTTAGGCTGGATGTTAGAAAGAAGTTCTTCATAGAAAGAGAGATTGCCCATTGGAATGTGCCGCCCAGGGAGGTGGTGGAGTCACCATCCCTGGAGGTGTTCAAGAGGGGACTGGATGTGGCACTTGGTGCCATGGTTTAGAAGTCATGAGGTCTGTGGTGACAGGTTGGACTTGATGATCTTTGAGGTCACGTCCAACCTTATGGATTCTATGAGACTTCTTGGTCTTTTCGAGTTTAGGCAGCAGCAGGATCTTCAGTATCTACAGAAGTTATTATCCCTCTGTGCTTTTTTTTTGAGCCCAGCTGGATGCCTGTGTAAACATTCTGCACTACATTGTCCAAAAGCCCATATAGATTTATTTCCTATGGGCTGCAGTTCAGTTAGAACCTAGCAGTGTTATATGTGTGGTGTTATGTTTTTAGAAGAAATTAATGGTAGCTACTGAATCACATTTCCTGGTCCAGATTCTCCTGCTGCAAACCAACAGTGCTGGGTGCCACAACAGCCTCCTGAGCTCTGCAGGTGATGGCAGACTGACCTTGTGGATGGAAACTTCAAATATTGCACTTGGAGGGTTCCTTGAGCTCATCTAAATGCACCTTCCCCCCCAGCTAGGCAACTCTACGTGGCATCTGCACATCAAAATGAGGGCTTTACAAGGCCATAAAGAGCTGAGTTGACTAGGAGGATTCCATTTAAATAAAAGGTAAACATAATCACACTGTAAACACTGCACCAACTCCTAGCAGTTTGTTTGGATGAATGGAGCTAAAAAAAACTACACACAGGACAAGACTGAGCTCACAGAGAGAGTTTTAGTTTGCAGAGTAAACAGAGTTTGCAATGCAAATAAGAAAGAAGTCACACACAAGACACAGCCCCTAACCCATCTCAGATACGCCAGCAGTTTCTCAGGCTCCTCACAGCTCCCAACAAATTTCCCTGTCAGCGCTGTGCTACTTGCTTAATTGCTCATTTCCTCTCACAGAATGTAATTTCATGTATTATTAGGAAAGACATTTGGGCCATCAGTTGTTAACCTTCTGCCACATCTGCCCATGTTCAGTCTCCACTGGCCCTTGAATCTCACATAGAATTTTGCTCCCCCTGAGGATTACTTTATATAATGAACTCTCAGGAGGTATTTCAAACGCTTGGAAATCCTTGCTAAATCCAGTTTTAATCCATTATTACACTGCCATAGAAGTAATTTCTGTAGAGTAGAAAGTCATAGCTTTCCTCTGCAAGCACTCTGCTGGTTAGGCTTCCATGCTGGACTCGCCCTAAGTGGATTCATCTACTTGTTATTGTTTCAATCATTTTCCCTCCACGCTTTCTAGGATCATCTCTTTTTCTTCTCTCTAATGAAAAACATCAACTCTCTGATCCTCTTTCAGTAGCCAATTAAACAGCTATAAAAACAAACTTTATAAGCAAAACAACAACTTCACTGACACATCTCCTCAGGTCATCCCAGAGACTTGGTGTTCCAAGGCTGTTTGTTTGTCCAACAGTACCTTGGGCTGCCACCCTCACAGCAAAGCCCACAAAGGACATGGTAATTCCTAGAATTAAGACTAATGCTAAGTAATCATTTTGACCACCTGGAGCAAACATTTTTCCACCAAATGAAGCAGCTAATTACTGATCTAGCTGACTCACCAGCTCCCATTTCCTGCAACTGGAGTGAAATGGGTGTCTCCCATTACCTTATGCTGAGGATTTCTTCACCCTGATTTCAAGTGTCTACATTAGAAGTTATTCTTAGAAGGCTCCATTTCAATATTTAAAGCAGTATGCCATTTTTATCCTCAAAGTTTACACTGATCTGCTCATCAGCAGAGCCCAAACAGTCTCTCTCAGTTGGCACTTTTAGTCTTCACACATAGAATAGAATCATAGAATTTCTATGGTTGGAAAAGACCTTTAAGATCATTGAGTCCAACTGTTCTCTAACTCTGCCAAGGCTGGTGCTAAACCATGTCCCTCAGCAACACAGCTCTGCCTCTTTTAAACACCTCTGGGAACAAGGATACAACCAGTTCCCTGGGGAACCTGTTCCAGTGGCTGAGAACCCTTTCAGTGAGAACTTCTTCCCCTGAAACCAATACACATGTACTTCAGCAACAGGGCAGGTCTAAAATACCTTTAATCCACTAATTCCATGCATTAAACTGGTTGTATTTTAAGCAGGTGTGAAACATTCTGGGGGGAGGGGATTACACATTTTAGTCATTAGCAGACTTGTTAAGGTCTAAATAGGAATAAAGATTGAAATTCTAAATTAAATGTCCTGGAACAATATGAAGTACTGAGCTTTGGTTGGAACATTAGGTAATTACAACAGAGCATTTCAGATGGCCAAGAGGTAAAGTGAAGACTTCAGTCATGTTCTCAGAACCTGAATGAAGTTTCCAGTACTGGCACAACTTCAAAAGAGACAGAGTTTTTTTTCCAGAGGCAAGGCTTATCCAAGTGTTTGCCATTGAAACAGGTTGCAAATACCTTGGGTAGAATGAACTCAAATGATAATATACTTGAGCAGCTCTCTCAGGTTCTGTTCCTGTTCTAAATGAACCAGACAAATGAACCTCCTCCTTGAACTCAGCGTGAGCAGGATCAGCGCCAAAGCATTAACAAGCATTTTCTCAGTTGGATTATCTATCTCTGAAAAATAATTGCTCCTCATGGTCTTGCAAACAAACAAGCCATTTCTGGAGGATTTACACTCAGTTAACTCCAGTTTACAGAACTTCCTGCAAACACTCTAACCTTCTGAGTATGTGCATGCAATCAAGTTTCAGTTTCCCCATTAACCTCTACGGCAGACATTTAATCCAGGATCATACCTCTGTTCCTCCTACTTCAATAAATCAAACTCCACTCTCACTCCAAGAGTTTTGTGTTGTGGACAGGTCCAAAAAATCAACATTGCTCTGACATAGATTTGGGGATAAAGATTTTCCATATCCTGAGATATGGATCCTGAGACCAGCCTTGCAAAGGACCCTGGGGGTGCTGGAGGGTGCAAAGCTGGACATGAGCCAGCATCATGCTTTGCCAGCCCAGACCTATCCTGAGCTGATCCTCAGCAGTGTGGGCAGCAGGGGCAGGCAGGGGATTCTGCCCCTCTGCTGAGATCCCACCTGCAGCGCTGAGGCCAGGCTCTGGAGTCCTCAGCACAACACAGACCCAGACCTGCTGGAGCAGAGCCAGAGGAGGCCACAGCAATGCTGGGAGGACTGGAAGCCCTCGCTATGATGTCAGCCTGAGAGAGTTGGGGATGTTCAGCCTGGAGAAGAGAAGGCTCCAGGGAGATCTTCTGGTGGCTTCTCAGTAATTAAAAGGGCTAACTAGAAAGCTGGGGGCAGAGTTTTTAGCAGGGCCTGTTGTGACAGAGCAAACTAAAAGAGGGAGATTCAGGCTAGAGAGAAAGAAGAAATGTTTTTTAACATTGAAGGTGGTGAGAGTCTGGTCCAGGTTGCCCAGAGAGGTGCAAGATGTCCCATCCCTGGAACTATTCCAGGTCAGGCTGTTTGGGACTCTGAGCAACCTGCTCTGGTTGCAGATGTCCCTGCTTTCTTCAGGGAAATTGGACTAGATGACCTTGAAAGGCCCCTTCCAACCCAAACCTGTCTACAATTCTATGCTTCTGTTCATTTTAGAGCCCAGCTGAAATGGTTGGGCGAGTTTCTGTCAAAGTGGGATGATTTTCCTTTGGATTTTCACTTGTGAATTCCAAGCAGGAGTTGAAAGAAGAGAATCTGGCTTGCATCCTCCACATACACTGAAAACACACACACACACAAATGCACACCTTGGGTTCCCATCAGGTTCTGCAGAGAGTAATTTCACTGACAACACCATTGCAGCTGTGTATTAGTTTTAACGAAGCCATACACTGTGTGACAGATACTCCTCACTGTACTTCTACTGCCACTGGAAGTGCTGCTTTCTGTCACTTAATCCCTTACTCCTTCAGCTGTCTTCACAGTAGCAAACTAAACATTAAAGAGATGCCTTGCTTGTAGGAAAATAATTCAGCATATTCTCTTGAACAACACATGTGTCTGTGCATGTCATACACTTAGCAGCTGCTGTTTCCCTGAAGTGATTAAAGTGCTCAGATGTCTTCATGCAAGGAAACTACCCTGAAAACTTTAGCTTTAGCAGATGCCTCCCCCCAGATCTTTGAAGTTTGTGTCAAATAACTGTTCAGAACTATTTTCTGATCAGTGCAGAAGACATGTAACACAAGAATCAGCAGGACAGTTTATCCTGAACCATCTTTGCCTAAGAAGGCAATTCAAAAAAGGAAAACTGAGTGCCACTTCCCTTTTTGAGATTGCAGCCTGACAACTTTGGAGACAAAAACCACAGGAGAAATAGGAAAATGCCTTAAAATGCATAATTAAATAAGGTTTCTAATAGTTGTATACAACAGCAAATGTATCCTTACAAAACTGCATGTATTAACATTACCATAGAATCATAGAATTCTTAGGGTTGGAAGGGACCTCAGGGATCATCTAGTTCCAACCCCCCTGCCATGGGCAGGGACACCTCACACTAGATTGTAACAGGGTCCAAAACCAGACAGTTCCTTAAACATGTAGCAGTGTTGACAACAGAGAGAAGCCCTTCAGTATCAGGGTGGTGAGACACTGGGACAGGCTGCCCAGGGAGGTTGTGGATGCTTCCTCCCTGGGTTATTAAAGGCCGGGTTGGATGAAAGCTTGAGCAGCTGAGTCTAGCTGAGAAGCGTCCCTGTCCATGGCAAGAAGGTTGGGGGAGATGATCTCTAAGGTCCCCTCCAACCTATGCCATTCTATGGTTGAACACCTGATGGATCTTAAACATCTTCTCCCCTTCCAGAGGACAGTCTGACTTTGACTGACTACTACTAGGGTTAACTCTGCGTGCAGTGGAGCAGCGTCAGCACATACCCTCCATCCATGGACACTAGTCTGGCGCTCCACTGAGGTGAAGAGTAATAAAGACTAAATCAGAAAGCTTACTCCTCTGAAAATCAACTGTTGAAATCTTCTCTGCATTTATGACAGGTAGGTGACAGTATTTTTCCCTTTGGACATTCTAGTGATGATCAGAGGAACCTGAATAATGTGCTTATGCCTGTCCTTCACCCGGAACACTGCCACGTTAAACTCATTTTGGTGAGTGATCTCGTGAAACCCATAATATTTCCCCTGAAATGAGAGTGTGTGTACAAGTAGCCTCCTGTACTGCCAGGATAATCAATTTATCAAGAGCAATGCTAGCAGATGCTGGATAGCTTGAGGATAGCTGAAGCTATCAAAATTTGTCAAAAAAAAAAAAGAAGGAAAAACCAAACCCCTCCAACCTAAAACCCAAACCCCACACCAAAATCCAAGGGCATTCAGGCTGCCTTCTGCAGTGATTTGATAAAGCACCGAGCTGCACTGGGACACTGAACCTGATTACTGTGTGTGTCACTAATCCTTCAAGTTTAGCACCTTATTTGTGTCGGTGATCTGTCAGAGGACAGCAGAGCTGTAAGGGCACACGAGGAGCCCAGTGCTGGAGAAGAGGAGGCTCAGGGGAGAACTTATTGCTCTCTACAATTACCTGAAGAGAGGTTGTAGCCAGGTGAGGATTGGTCTCTTCTCCCAGGCAACAGCACCAGAACAAGAGGACACAATCTCAAGCTGCACCAGGGGAGGTTTAGGCTGGAGGTGAGGAGAAAGTTCTTCACAGAAAGAGTTGTTTGCCATGGGAATGTGCTGCCCAGGGAGGTGGTGGAGTCATTGTCCCTGGAGGTGTTCAAAAAAGGATTGGATGTGGCACTTGAAGCCATGGTTTAGTAATCATGAGGTGTTGGATGACAGGTTGGATTTGATGATCTTTGAGGTATTTTCCTGCATTAAGAACAGTGTGGCCAGCAGGAGCAGGGAGGTCATTCTGCCCCTGTACACTACACTGGTTAGGCCACACCTCGAGTACTGTGTCCAGTTCTGGGCCCCTCAGTTTAGGAAGTATGTTGACTTGCTGGAACGAGTCCAGAGAAGGGCAACGAAGTTAGTGAGGGGCTTGGAACACAAGCCCTATGAGGAGAGACTGAGGGAGCTGGGGCTGCTTAGCCTGGAGAGGAGGAGACTCAGGGGTGACCTTATTGCTCTCTACAACTACCTGAAGGGTGGTTGTAAACAGGCAGAGGTTGGTCTCTTCTCCCAGGCAGCCAGCACCAGAACAAGAGGACACAGTCTCAGGCTGCACCAGGGGAAGTTCAGGCTGGAGGTCAGGAGGAAGTTTTACCCAGAGAGAGTGATTGCCCATTGGAATGGATTGCCCGGGGAGGTGGTGGAGTCGCCGTCACTGGAGGTGTTCAGGAGGAGACTTGACAGCGTGCTTGGTGCCATGGGTTAGTTGATTGGGTGGTGTTGGGTGATAGGTTGGACGCGATGATCTTGAAGGTCTCTTCCAACCTGGTTTATTCTATTCTATTCTATTCCAACCTTATTGATTCTATGATACAGAACAACAGTTCTGGGCTGTAAGGCACAGTGGAGAACAGGCGATGTCTAAGCAAACACTTTGTCTAAAAGAACACTCAAATGTTAACAGACATAGTCTTAATGCTCTGCTTAGAACAGCTCCATAGACACATCATTTTGAGTGGCTGAGCAAGGCCTTTGCCTGAGACAGGCCACTGCTGAGTGTGGGAGGACTGTAAAAAAACCTATATTAATAAAACAAAGCTCTTTTCCATCTTTTCAGTCTTCTCTGTTGCTTTTGGTATACAGAGCAGCAGGACGTGAGCCACCCAAAGAATGCGCTTGAGCAGTCCTCCCATCTGATAATTTCCTTTGCAGGTTTGCTTCCTCCCACTGTACAGAAGAATCCAATTTCCAAAGCTACAGGCAGCCCATTTAAACCACATCTTTCCATTCTGAACGCACACGACTTGCAGTTCGTGTTTCGAGGACATGCAATTATGTTTCAGCCTCGTAAGGCAAAGGCTCAGCACACTCCATGAAAACCTGGTACCATGCCCTAAGTTTACACTTGCAACAGCAATCTCTTTATGAAATGTTGATTTTACAGTGCTGGAGATGCCACACACTATGCACAACCCTTCCTCCAAAACCAGACCAAAGCAAAAAAAGCCTCTAAGAATCCAATCCTATTTTCCTTTTGTTCTACAACAGCGAATCCAGCATTAGACCATTTCATTTTTAAACAGCTCAGGCTTTCTTGAGTCAGTGTATTTGTGACAATGCATAAAGGAATTAACAAGAATTAAGATAATTTGCCCTGTTTGGATCAGTTTCTGATTTGTATGCACAGCCTCTATTGAGGGGACTAATTTGGAGAACAGCAGAGTGCAATTTCTTCCTCTTCGCAGAATGGCTTAGACTCAGCATGCAACCATTTCCCTATCAGTTTCCCGAGAGCTGTGTTTCCACAGAGTATATCCTTAATCTTCCCAGAACTCTCTGGGTCATTAACATGTTTATTTTATTCCCTAATATCTTCCCATTACCCATCAGACTCAAAGACTGGTTTAACCACTTGCTGTTTAAGAAAACCGAGTCCATTTCATACACCACGAGGCTAAAAATCAAGCATCAAGCAGCACCTAAAATTCCACGCAGCGCCAACTTAGGAAGTATTTTGGTGGTTTCCAGTAAAGCAAAAGAAAATCCTAGGCAGCTCAACTGCCACAGCAGCAGCAGCACACAGGATGTGTCCAGGCAGTTGTGTCAGCACAAAAAACTGCCCCAGGACGCTGACCACATACTGCAGCACTGTCAAGGAAAGTAAAGCATAGATCTTTTTCCCTATGGTCCCAACACTCCCTTCAACTCCAGGCACTTTTAAACTACATCCTTGTTTCAGGGACAGCTTCCAAGCACTTGTTGTTTGCTCATTTCTGCACTCTCAAGCAGGTATGCTTGCTTCATCTAACAGTTTCGTGTTCCCATCCGTGCAATTCCACAGCACAAGCCTCAGCATGCCTGCAGCATGCATTAAAACGTGGACCATGACATACTTGCAACTCTGAAAGCACAGAATCCTCCTGTGTGCCCATTACCCCTTGTGCTGCCACTGGGCACCCCTAAAAAGAGTCTGGCCCCATCCTCTTGTCCCCCACCCTATAGCTCTTGTTGAGCATTAAGAAGATCCCCTTTGGGGCTGCTCTTCTCCAGGCTCAACAGCCCCAGGTCTCTCAGTCTTTCAGAGATGTTCCAGTCCCCTCAACATCTTCACAGCTTCTACTGGACTCTCTCCAGTCTTCACAAACATTTGAATCACACATTCTAAACTGAGTTTGCCTGTTCTTAGCTGCTACAACTCAGACCATGCCCAGCACCTTGTTAAAACTCATAGCTTTCAGCACATGAAGCCACAGCGAAAACAGAGCCAAGGCACCTCATGCCAAGGTAGCAGCAGGAGCAGGACACCTTCCTCAGACTCATTCCTCACACCATGGCTGCTCAGTTACTGCAGCCAGCAAAAAGAACACATGAAGTGACACAGCTTGCTCGGGCTGACAGAACAGCGAAGGTGGCCACAGAAGAAACCACAAACTGCATTTGGCTTCAGGCTTATCAGTCGACAGCCAGGAGCAACTCCAACAGCTAAAGCAGGAGCGAAGCAATGAACTCAATTCTGTTGCTGCCTCCTCCCACAAATCTCTCACCAGCTCCTTAACAAAAAAAAATAATAAATTGAACAAAATCAACACTTTCCTAATAAATATAAATATTGAGAGAAGAGTTCTTCCTTCAAAGCAGAGCCAGAGTGAATATTAAGGTCAATCTGAAATTAGTCCAACTAGTTTACATTCCATCAGCGTGAGACTGTGTTTCCACTTCAGATAAAGAACATGGAAATCGACACACCACATTGATAAGCAACTAATTAGTCTGGTATTTGCTCTTCAGAATCAGCCAGCTTGTAATGCTTTAATAGAAAATACTGCAGGAAAGCGTATATTGAACAGCTGCAGAATAACACCTTCGACAGAAATTCTTCTAAGGCTGGGTAATTAGTTACCAACCTTGAAAACTTCAAACTTCAGATGTCTGAGGATTATTATAGAGGGTGAAGGAAAAGAAAAAAAAGCAGGCAGAAAATAAACTCTATTCAGCTACTGAAAACCACATTTGCTACTTCTTGAAGAAATGCTGTCGGAAAATGTGTTGCTAAGACGAGTTCTGAATGAGCTAAGGATCTGAAGGCCACCTCAAACACCATAAAATCCACAACTCCCAAACTTCCACAAATCACCAGAGCCACTTTCCTGATGTTTTGTTGTCCTGATCATTCACCTTTGTCACAGATTTGCCCCACCACATCCATGTCCCAAAACTGAAGGCAGTGCAGAAGATGTGCAAGGAGAACAAGGGGTCATAGAATCATAGAATGGTCCAGGCTAGAAGGGACCTCCAAAGGTCATCCAGACTGACCTCCCTGCAGCCAGCAGGGACATCCCAAACTAGAACAGGCTGCCCAGGGTCTCGTGGAGCCTCTCCTTGAATATCTCCAGGGAAGGGGCTTCAACCACCTCCCTCAAGCTGTCAGACCTGTGCAGTTCCCTTGGGTAAACACAAATGCAACTGACTGAGTTCCCTAACGAACAGAGAGACGTGTCCCTGCGTTCTAAAGTCAGAATGGCTCAAATCTATTACCCCACCACATACTAACAGCAGCATCATTTAGTCCCTTAGGACAGGCTTCGGGGACAGGCCAGACTTCCACAGCACTTGTTGCAGTACGTGCTGATGCATCTGTTTGTGGAGAAACATGGATTTATCTTCTTCTGCCCATATAGATTTTCTTCTATTTAATGAATAAGTCATTAGGATAACAACAGCCAAGTCCTATTTACTTACACCACAACAAGACCTTTCAAGGCTGATATTGTCTGATCTCAACATATTAACTCCAGAGCCTTATTTGTGATTTTCTTTGGGGGGGTTTGCCTCCCGTGGCTTGTGGATGGCACAAATAACATTTGTGTGCAGCACACACATGTGCATTGATTTTCTATGTCAAATAATGAAATAAAAAACAAATTCAGAATGTCTTTTTGCCTCACTTGAGGCTTCATTCAAAGTGGCCACCACTATTATTTGCAGCAACTGTCTGCCTGTGCTAATCTCCGCTTACAAGAAGAGCGTCCAGAGATTGAGGGATGCAGAATCACAGAATGTTAGGGGATGGAAAAGACCTCTAGAAATCATTGAGTCCAAAGCCCCTGCCAAAGCAGGATCACCTAGGACAGGAAACACAGGAATGCATCCAGGCAGACTTTGAAAGTCTCCAGAGGAGGAGACTCCACAACCTCTCTGGGCAGCCTGCCCCAGGGCTCCAGCAGCCCCACAGTAGGGAATTTTCTCCTCATATTGAGGTGGAACTTCCTGTGTTCCAGCTTATACCCATTGTCCTACTACTGGGCACCATAGGGGATTGGACGTGCCATGGTCTAGTCATGAGGTCTGTGGTGACAGATTGGCAACAAGGCTGGTGAGAGGCCTTGAACACAAGCCCTATGAGGAGAGGCTGAGGGAGCTGGGATTGTTTAGCCTGGAGAAGAGGAGGCTCAGGGGTGACCTCATTGCCCTCTACAACTACCTGACAGGTGGTTGTAGCCAGGAAGGGGTTGGCCTCTTCTCCCAGGCAAGCAGCACCAGAACAAGGGGACACAGTCTCAAGCTGCACCAGGGGAGGTTTAGACTCGAGGTGAGGAGGAAGTTCTTCACTGAGCGAGTCATTCGGCATTGGAACGGGTTGCCCAGGGAGGTGGTTGAGTCATCGACCCTGGAGGCGTTCAAGGGGAGATTGGACGTGGCACTTGGTGCCATGGTCTAGGCATGGGGTCTGTGTTGATAGGTTGGACTCGATGATCCTCGAGGTCCTTTCCAACCTAAGCGATACTGTGATACTGTGACTTGGTGATCTTTGAGGTCTCTTCCAACCTCGGTGATACTGTGATACCACTAAAAAGAGCCTGGCACCTTCATCTGGACACCCACCCCTCACATACTTATAGACATTAATCTAAGATTTATAGATAGATATATAGACAATATAAGATTTATAGACATTAATATAAGATCCCCCCTCAGCCTTCTCAAGACTAGACAGGCCCAGGTCTCTCAGTCTTTCTTCATAGTAGAAAAGTTCCAGGCCCTTCATCATCCTCACAGCTCTCTGTTAGACTCTCTCCAGTAGATCCCTGTCTCTCTGGAATTGGGGAGCCCAAAACTGGACACAGTATTCCAGGTCCCTACAACCTCTGTGCTCCAAATTCTCTGTTTATGTGCCTCTTCCCTACTTACTGGTATGTTCCATCAGGGCCATGCACAGAGTCCAAAGAGGACATCAAAGACAGTTATATCTGTTAAAAAAAATCCAATTACAGTTTTATTCCTCAGTGCTGCTACCAGAGAATTTCAAACCCAAGGGTCAGCCTTCCAGCTTTGCTTGTTAAAATGCAAGCTCATTTCAGCAGCTGGGCAAAAGGTTTCAGTGAGTATTGTGTCAGCAGTTCACAGGATCGAGTCTTTTTAATAAGCCCTAACACCATAATGAAAAAGGAGGTGATAATGCATCTGAAATGATTCAAACATCTGGGTGGCTCAGCTGCTTCTGCCTCTCATATGCCAGCTGCCTTCCTTGCCCCTTAAGGACAGAGTTTTTCTGCTTATTTCCACAACACTGAAAAACAAACAAAACATGAAACCACAAATCCCTGGTAGATTTCCTCTCAGCAAGGGTGATCCTACAGTCAGCAAAAATGCAGAAATCACTGATATTCCTACCCTTGCTTGCTATGAAATCTCTCTCAGAGAAGATAAAAACACACAGAGAACTGTACAAGCATCAGCAACAGCCCTCCCTTCCCACCAGCGTTCCGGGCAGCATCACCTTCCTGTGCCATGCTGCTCTGCAAACCCTTGTAAAGAATGTCACAGCAAATGCTCTGCATTGCTCTTGTTCCACTCATGCTGAAACAGGATCTTGGGAAAGAAATTTAAGTGCCCACCCTGCCATTAACTGCTAATAACTCCCTGCTAGACCATCTGGTGAAGAAAAAGATCACAGAGGTCCATGCCTCAGCTCCTTGTGAGATTCTGGCAGAGGGCTGCAGATGCCAGCTGAACTCCTGAACAGCTTTTGACTTACAGGAAACAAACAAGGCTGCTGTGGAGGGAAATTAGACAGGTTTGTAAGTAACCACCGTGAGAAAGGAATGGGCAAAAGGAGACTGTCAGCAGCAGGTTGAGGAATGTTCTCCTCCCTCTCTACTCTGCCCTAGAGAGGACACAGTTTAGAGTACTGGGGACAGTTCTGAGCTCCCCAGTTCAAGAGGGACAAGGAACTAGTGGACAGAGTCCATCTGAGGCTACAAAGATGCTGAGGGGCCTGGGAAGAAAGGCTGAGAGTCCTGGGGCTGTTGGAGAAGAACAGTCTGAGAGGGGAATCTGCTCAATGCTCAGCAAGAGCTGAAGGGTGAGGGGCAAGAAGATGGGGCCAGAGCCATGGTGCCCAGTGGCAGGACGAGGGGCAATGGGCACAAACTGGAACTCAAGAGGCACCATCTGAAAAGGAGGAAAAGCTTTGGTGAGAGGCTGCTGGAGCCCTGGTGTAGACTGCCAAGAGAGGTTGTAGAATCCTCTTCTCTGAAGAGATTCCAACCCCCCCTAGCCATTATGATCCTGGACAAGCTGCTGTGGGTGACTCTGCTTTAGTGGGGGGGGTTGGATTGGATGATCTCCAGAGGTTCCTTCCAACCTCCACCATGCTGGGATGCTGTGAAAGCCATATTTGAGTGGCTTTCCCAGCAACATGGACACTTTTCTTGTTTACAAATCATTCACTAACCTAGCCTGACACCTATGAATTTGTTTGGGCTCTCCAGCAGTCTGAATCCCGCACATGGCATTTTTCAGCTGTTGGGTTACTCACTGTTCATTTCTGCTCATCACAACATGTGCCTCTAAGCAACAAAAGCACAGTTTCTATTCCTGGATTGGATCACTGAGCCTGTTATAAGCAAGCAACAACTGCTTCCACAACAAATATTACACCATTTTTTTCAGGCAGGCTGTGGCATTCTCAGCAACAGCCATTTGCCCACATTTCTAAGCTGCTCACCCCCTAAGCCCCCTAAACCCCCAAATCTACTCACACTGTGACTAATATCCCAATATTTCTCTTGCTCTCCCCAGTTTGTTTTTCATTTGGCCTTGATCAAGAGAACAAGATCAACATCCTTAGGAATGTGTGTCGACACCAAGCTGTGTGGTGCAGCAGACACGCTGGAGGGAGGGCATCCATCCAGAGGGACCTTGGCAGGCTGGAGAGGTGAGCCCATGACAACTTCATGAGGTTCAACAAGACCAAGCGCAAGGTTCTGCATCTGGGTCAGGGCAATCCCAGGCACAAATATAGGCTGGGCAGGGACTGGCTTGAGAGCAGCCCTGAAGAAAAAGACTTGGAGGTGCTGGTGGATGAGAAGCTCAACATGAGCCACCAGTGTGCACTTGCAGCCCAGAAAGCAAATCAGACCCTGGGCTGCATCAAGGGAAGGGTGGCCAACAGGTTGAGAGAGGTGATTCTCCTCCTCTACTCCACTCTGGTAAGACCCCACCTGGAGTACTACATCCAGTTCTGAAGCCTCTCTTACAGGAAGGATCTGGAGGTGCTGGAAGGTGTCCAGAGAAGGGCCACGAGGATAAGCAGAGGACTGAAGCATCTCTCCTATGAGGACAGACTAAGGGAGTTGGGGCTGTTTAGTCTGGAGAAGAGAAGGCTCCTAGGAGACCTAATTGTTGCCATTCAGTATCTCTAAAGGGGGCCTACAAGAAAGCTGGGGAGGGACTTTTTAGGGTGTCAGGGAGGGATAGGATTGGGGAGAATGAAACAAAACTAGAAATGGGTAGATTCAGATTGGATGTGAGGAAGAGGTTCTTCCCCATAAGGGTGGTGAGAGACTGGAACAGGTTGCCCAGGGAAGTGGTGGAAGCCTCATGCCTGGAGGCTTATGCAGCCAAGCTGGATGTGGCTGTGAGCAACCTGCTGTAGTGTGAGGTGTCCCTGTCCATGGCAGGGGGGTTGGGACTGCATGATCCTTGAGGTCCCTTCCAACCCTAACAATTCTATGATTCTATGATCAGCCCAGGCAGGGTCTGACAGGAGTGACAGAGAGAGCATGGAAGCAGATTGTGAGCTGGCTACAGCAGCTTTGTAAGCTGGGGCAGTATTTGCAGAAGCCTGGGTTTTCCCAGCTCCTAAACCAGACTTTTCCTTTAGTGGCAGAGAGAAACACCTATATCCACTGATGCAGAGGGAAGACACACACAGCTACTGCATTTCCAGCACTCTCTGTGAACAGCAATGCCTTTGAAGGATTGTAAGAATGAAATAAAAAAGGCAGGAAGATTAATGTTGGTTTGGGTTTTTTTCCTTTTCTTTTAAATGTTGTGCATCTGGAAGATCTCAATCACCCTAAAAGGTTTTGTATTTTAACAGATTTTGGCTCTGAAATAGTGATAGCAAATATTTGATGCAGTAGTGCTCAGTGCCAAACTCCTTTCAGCACTCTGCTTGCCTCAAGTCCTGCTTTAGCCTTCCCTTCTGTTCTGATGCCTCTGTACCAATGTAGCCCATGTTGTCACTCTAGGACTACAAGCACCCTGATGCCTAAGACCCTACATAATTTTTCCCCTAAGGAGACATGGTCAAGCATGTCCTGGGCTGATTCCCAGAAATGTGGGCAGGAGAGGCAGGCAGAGAATTCTGCCCCTCTGCTGAGACCCCACCTGCAGTGCTGCAGCCAGCTCTGGACTCCTTAGCACAACAGAGACAGGGCATCAGTTGGAGCAGGGCAAGAGGAGGACTGGAAGCACTCTGCTGTGAGGCCAGGAGAGAGAGTTGGGATTGTTCAGCCTGGAGAACAGAAGGCTCCAGGGAGACTTTCTGGTGGGCTTTCAGTGCTTAAAGGGGCCAAGAAGGAGAAGAGATAGACTTTATAGCAGGGTCTGTTGTGACAGGACAAGGGGTGATGGTCTGAAATGAAGAGAGAGATTCAGACTAGAGAGAAAGAAGAACATTTTTACACTGAGGGTGGTGAAAGTCTGGCTCAGGTTGCCCAGAGAGATGGGAGATGTCCCATCCATGGAACCTTTTCAGGTCAGGCTGCTTGGGGCTCTGAGCAACTTGCTTTAGTTGCAGATGTCCCTGAGAACTGGGGGTTGGACTAGATGATCTTTAAGGGTTTCTTCCAACCCAGCTCAGATTGCGACTCTGTCTTCTTGACTCTGAGGAGAATAAGAAGAAAAGAGAAGGCTGCCCAATCTCACTGCAGTAACACCTAATAGCTGATGACTTAAGCTAAGATCTTACACCAGTACACTGGTAACTCATCAAAGGAGGTGTCTGTATTTCCAGCAGATCTAACAGGGCCAGTCACAAGGAGCTGTGCCTGGCAGTCCCTTGGGGACTGGGGCAACAGCGAGCCTGTGTTGCAAGTGTCTTCATCGTCACCGTCTCACAATGACACACAAAAACAATTACATTGTCAGCTCATGAAAGAGCAGCCAAGCATGGAGACACAAAAGTTCTCTGGAACAGCTCCTCGAAAAGACGTGTCAGCAGATAGTGCAGATGCTGTTTTGAAGCACACTGGAGTTGCCCAATTGTTATTACTATTATGTCTAAAATTCTAACCTATTGCTAAACACCTGTTTAAACCTCAAGGGCTGCTGTAGCCTGTGCCTTGGCAGAGAACACAGATGAGGAGCAGTGAAAGGACTAGGCTGTTAGGTATGTCACTCATCTCAGGTGATTTACTCCTAAAAGTACCACAGACTCTCCCTTTCCTTCCAGGCAAAACCAAGCAGCTCTGTGCCTGGCTGCAGCTTTAAATCTCCCATTACACTGTGTGAGATTTTAGGCTTTTACATGGTTTAGAATACTGAATTTCAGCTGTGAAGTCACAAGCACACCCCTCCTATTTCTGTAAAATGGGCAGGGATGGCTGTTTGCTGTAAAAATTTGACTTTCTGCAGGGCTGTTCTTCACTCAGCTTTAATTGTGCCTTTTATTTTTTAAACAGCTCTGCTTGGGACACTCAGTGAAGTGTCCAAAGACCAAACAGCAGCAAACACCTCCCACAGCAACACAGTTCAGCTGAAGTCCAGTTTGAGTGAAGCAAGACATATTGTACATGCCTGTGATAAACTGTGACCCTCTAAAGAGTCCTCATTCCTGTTGCTCTAAGAGAAATTCAGACTCTGATGGGCTGAAGTCTAAGACTGAGGCGATGTCCGTGTCAGTGACACAGACAGTGAGACTGAGACACCCTCAGCAAGTTTGCTGACAACACCAAGCTGTGCAGTGTGGTAAGCACACTGGTAGGAAGGGATGGCATCCAGGTGTCTCCACCTGGATAGCCTGGAGAGGCGCCAGCCTCATGAAGCTCAACAAAGCTACGTGCAAGGTCCTGGCACTGGGTCGGGACAATCCCAAGCACAAATACCAGGCTGGGTGATGAGTGGATTAAGAACAGCCCTGAAGGAAAGACTTGGGGTTGCTGTTTGGTGAGGTGCTGCTGGTGACCCTGTTGCTGATACAAACCAGAATGTTCTTGGCTTTCTTGGCCACTTGCCCACACAGAGGAGAAACACCCAATTGCAGTAGCTGAGGGAAATCACTTCTTTAATGCTTCCTGGAGTTGCAGCCCTGAGAGCACAGGTACCCCCAGGGCTCTGTTCCACCGTAGCCAGCCAGAGAGGATTGCTCCCAACTAAATTCTGCTCCACTGAAATTTCTTTTAAGGTCTTCAGAACATATTTTCATTAAAAGCATGGAGGTCAGTTATTACAAAATAAGGTGACAAATCCAGTTCCCCGTGAAGGCAAACAACAAATTCACCACTACAGAATTCCTTGTAGTGTATTTATCCTAATCTCTCCACATACAAATGTTTCCAGTGACTTGAGGCAGATTGTTTCACTGGTAAGAGATACAAACTGTCAGCAAATGGCAAATGGCAATTAGTAAATCTCTATCTCTTTTGTAATCACAGATGAAATCCCCATTTTTTTTTCAACCCCTGCTGCTCATTCCCCCAAACAAGCAAGACATCACCTTGAAAATTAATGCAATTAATTATATTAGCTGAAGCTTTTAAACCAGAATGGCTTCTCATTTACATTCCTGGCAGAAATTCAATGAGATGTCACTACAGTAATGTTGATAGACTGCTGCTGCAGTGATACCAGTATTCTGGAGGGGAAAAAAAAAGACACCTAAAAAGAAATCTATTTTCATGTTCATGATGGGCTTTTTAGAGTTACTATTTGGACCTGTTAAGCATTATGAAGTAAAGCTGCAGATAAAAATTAGGAAAGGAACAGAGCTTGCTGTGTGTTTACTGAAGCTGGAACAGTTTCCTTCACCCTGCACCAAACTCTGTTTACTTTTAGCTAATCAACAATTAGCTGAATTCTCTAACATGCCTGAACTAATTATGAAAGATGTCTACCAATGCTGCAGTTTTCACCAGTGCAGATGACACTCCCCCACCACCACCCCCAGCTCAGCCACTGTTTTGCTGGCCTAACATGAGCTAAAAGTAACCTACACTGGCCTGGATAACAGAGGGTTTGTCACAAACTCTCCATCAGAGGCAAAAAACGAAGGCAGCAGTGATTACAGATGTATCTCTGAAAACAGTTTGCAGAATCATTATTATTTATCATGGTGCAAATAGCAAGGACAAAATGTGTTCAGATCTCTGCTTGCAGGATGAGCTAAAGGCAGAAAAGACTTCCAGTTGCAAATGAAGAACATCTTCTACAGCTCTACCATCACTCTGCTGCAGAATGACAGCTCTACCATAGATGCACAGTGAGGATCAGGTATAGTCCAAGCACACCCATCATCCAATGCCATCTAATCAACTCAACCATGGCACCAAGCATCCCATCCAGTCTCCTCCTAAACACCTCCAGTGATGGTGACTCCACCACCTCCCTGGGCAGCACATTCCAATGGCCAGTCTCTCTTTCTGTGAAGACCTTCTTCCTAACATCCAGCCTAAACCTCCCCTGGCACAGCTTGAGACTGTGTCCTCTTGTTTGGATGCTGGTTGCCAGAACAATCTCTCAACTCAGCCAAGGAGACACCTGCACAGCTAGTGAATTTCCAGGAGTAAGTGTAGGTAAAGTGAAAACTCTTAAGTCAATGCCCTATAAACAGCTATTAAATAAAGTATGGATCAGGCTCCAAGGTTGGTGAACTTCTCACACTCTCTGAAGTTCAAGCAGATGTGTTGCAGCACGTGCATAAACCACTGCACACTGCTTGTGCCTGGAGAAAATCTGCCCCAGCCCACTGCATTCTGGATGTGCTGCACAGTTACAACTTTGCTGCATGCTGCTCAGATATCACATCTGAATTTAAGAAAGCTTTAAGTACATTTAGCATCGAGCAAGATAAAATTTACTGCCTTCCCTTCGAAATAATTCAGCAAAAGCTGCTGGGAGGATTAAGTCTGATAGCACAAGAGCTAAAATAAAACCCAATAAAGGGAAGCAGAGAGCTGCAGGTGACTGGAGGAAAAAAAAAACAGCCTAATGTTGGTCACATTCCTTTAATTAAAAGTAGTAGGGGAGACTGATTAGGCTGATTTCAGTTTGAGGAATGAGTTAATTTCAGGTAGAAAAGTCAGGGGCTTCTCTTTTCCCACAACAGACAGAGACTGAGTGGAATCCTTATGCAGGACCTGACACATGTTGTGTTTCTAATGTGGAAGGTAGCAACTCTCTATTTCAGAGGGAGGATGCTGGTGATTCATCTGTTTCTTAGATCTCTCTTAGACAAGGGGAAGGAGAAATGTAAGGAGAGAGCTGCCAGAATAAGGAAGCCAAAGTAATTCTCACTGTATTACCTGTATTGGAAAAGCTCTCACAGAGCAGAGTCTGGATCCAAACCAGTGTTCCTGAGCAGTTCATACTTGTCTCTGAACCAATACCAAGATTTTATCTAAATGTTGTGAGCTCTTTGCTTACAGAGATCACAGAATCATAGAATCAACCAGATTGGAAGACACCTCCAAGATCATGCAGTCCAACCTATCACCCAGCCCTATCCAATCAACTAGACCACTAAGTGCCTCATCCAGGCTTTTCTTGAAGATCTCCAGGGACAGTGACTCCACCACCTCCCTGGGCAGCACATTCCAGTGGCAAATCACTCTCTCTGTGAAGAACTTCCTAATATCCAACCTGAACCTCCCCTGGCACAACTTGAGACTGTGTCCTCTTGTTCTGCTGCTGGTTACCTGGGAGAGGAGACTAACCCCCATATGGCTACAACCTCCCTTCAGGTAGCTGTAGACAGCAATAAGGTCTCCCTTGAGCATCTTCTTCTCCAGGCTAAACCACCCCAGCTCCTTCAGCCTCTCCTCACAGGGCTGTGCTCCAGGCCCCTCACCATTTTCATTGCCCTTCTCTGGACACGTTCCAGTACCTCAACATCTCTCTTGAATTGAGTGGCCCAAAACTGGACACAGGACTCAAGGTGTGGCCTAACCAGTGCTGAGTACAGGGGCAGGATGGCTTCCCTGCTCCTGCTGGCCACACTATTCCTGGGTGTCTACCAGCACCCCCAGGTCCCTTTCTGTCTGGAGATGTTTAAGGGGGCTAAATATAACTCAGAACATATGGACATATGATGTACCCAGTTCAGCAACAGGCCAGTCTAGATACATAAGGTATAGTCTCTAAAATTTAAAGTCAAAACAGCAGAGCTATGATTTCACAAATCAGGCCACATGCACATCCTTCCAGTCCACCCTGCCCCAATACTAAAGCATCAGGAATAGAGACAGTTTTGTGAGTAACAGCTCAGACTTCTTTTACAGTGAGTTACAGCTCATTTGGAACAGCACACTAATTAATACAATCAGCAGCTAAAGTTACAGAAATCTCCCAGTAGCACACATTAGCATACACTGCTGAGAGACCTGATCAAGTTCAAAGCTTATCTTGTAGCCTGCATGCTCTGTGTTTGCTCAGAGCAGCAGCTGGCCAAGTGATCTCCCTTCTTCTCAGAGAGCAAAATTAAATTAGATCAGATCATCTTCTCTCCCTTGTAGAATTAAGATCATGCCATGAAAACAAGCAAATTAGCCTTGGAAATTCCGTTTCTCACTTAAAGGCTACACGGCTGAGGAATGCTTCCTGCAGCAGCTCGGCTGAGTTGCAGCAGAGTGTGTTTGTCCTGTTTGCATTGCGGTCTGAAGGAAACGATTTTACAGTTCTCTCTCTCTCTGGAATTCAGGCTTTAAGTGACAAAGAGTCCTGAGGGATCAGGCCAAAGAAAGGAACAAAGACTAAAAGGAAATGGATGCAGAGCCTTGAGAAAAGACACATGGAAATGGTATGGAAAGAGCCACTGTAGGGAGCTATGTAAAACAACTTTGGAGCAAAACAGTCTAGAGTCAGGCAGAGAGGACCTTCATTAAGTTCAACTAGGGCAAGTGTGGAGTCCTGCACCTGAGAAGGAATAAACCCCTGCACCAGTACAGGTGAGGGCTTGACCTGCTAGAAAGCAGCTCTACAGAGGACCTGGGAGTGCTAGTGGACAGCAAGTTCACCGTGAGCCAGCAATGAGCTCCTGGGGCCAAGAAGGCTACTGGTTTCCTGGGGTGCATTAACAAGAGTGTGACCAGCAGCTGAGGGGAGGTTCTCCTACCTCTCTACTATGCCCTGGTAAGGCTTCCTCTGGAGTACTGGGTCCGATTCTGGGCTCTCTAGTTCAAGAAAGAGAGGAAATGGCTGGAGAGAGTCCTCAGATGCTAGAAAGATGCTGAGGAGCCTGGAGCATCTCTGTGAGGAGGAAAGGCTGAGACCCCTGGGACTGTTGAGCCTGGAGAAGAAGCAGCCCCAAAGGGGATCTTCTTTATGCTCAGCAAGAGCTAAAGAGTTGGGGGCAACAGGATGAGGCCAGACTCTTTTCAGGGCTGCCCAGTGACAGGACAAGGGGCAATGGGCACAAACTGGAACCCAGGAGAATTCGGGGATTTCAGAGTTGCAAATAGGTAGCACTTCACATTTCAATTCTTGCTATAAGCATGCTGAAATTTAAGCTGTGAAACTGTGTGGAAGGCAAATGGGATGGAGGGGAGAGAGTTCTAGTTCAGGCATCAGTGATGCCAGATGCCCTACAAAAAGCAAACCAGTACGTAACAGGGTATGAAGTTCAAAGGGGGCCACACCAATGAGCGTCTATATCTAAACTCTAGTTTCTAGAGTTGGATCACTGCACACCAAGCTGTGAGGTCACTTGGCACAGATGCACTTAAACAAGCTTCTCAAAATGCATCCCCATTAAATTACCATGCTGCAGCAATTAGACACACTCCAGAAGACCATCCTATGCAATCTGTTCTAGATGAACAGCTAATGAGAACTAAGCTTAAACCACTTTTTTCCCTGGTTATGATTCCTCCTTTGAATATTCCCATCCCTATGCTGCTAAACAACTTAGACCTATAAAACTGGAAGGGGGAAAGACATTTGTCTGCTACAGACAGATGGTGTAGTAAAACCAGCCCTGAGAAGGCACGGCACATGGTGCATCTTCACTCAGTCACCCTAGACTGCATCAAATTTAGCAAGAAGTTAATTTAGCTTATAATTTGGGCTTGGGTTTCTTTCTCATTGTTTTGGTTTTTTAAATACCTTGCACATATCCTGCTTAGGCTGGAGGTTGAGGAGGAAGGTGATTTGGGTTTCATTGCCAAGGTTCTTCACAGCTTGGTCTTCACTACCGTAACTGAAGCAGATTAAAAGATGAAGATGGTATTGCGGGGGGGGGGGGGGTGGGGGAGCAATACAAAATGGTCTCATGCACATGGAAAACAGAAGAGGGATGGAGTGAAAGAACTTTTTGAAGGGCTTACATTTCCATGTGGAATCTGAATGGTGAGTAGCTAAGTCTGAGTTTATGGGGCAGACTGACTCATGAGGAGGTGTCACTAACATCCTGTGAAAATGTTAATCGCACTGCTCAAAGAGTTACAAACTTGGGTGTTAAAGATGTGTGGTACAGAAGTACATTTAAAAATGGGAGCACTGCATAAACTTTCAGTGCATGAAACATTTGTTCTAAAATTAGCCAGAGGAAGAGCTCTACTGCTTCATGGGTCTGAAGATGGCAGGCCACTGACTGCCTCTGCGTTTGTTCTTTCAGCAGGCTTCCCCACACAGCTTATGCTGCTGCCTGCCAGAGGCATAGTGGGAAGACTGCATAAAACATCCATCAAGAGTAGGGCCTGATTCAGTCAACATCCATACAGGGCAACAGATGGCATTTTCAAAGGTCAATGGGATGTGGTCAGGTCTTTAGTGTTAAAGACAGTCTTGTTTTAGAAGAACTAGATGAACCAAGGGGTCTCTTAAACATCTCATCTGTGTTGCATGTTTCCTGTTCTGCTTTCCTTGGAAGATCTTTCTGATCACCACTGCCATCTCCTTCATATTACCCTCGGGCTTTTTCCATAAGTAAATCCAAAGTAGAAGCCCGTTCAAAAAGAATAGAATAGAATAGAATAGAATAGAATAGAATAGAATAGAATAGACCAGACCAGACCAGACCAGACCAGACCAGAATAGACCTTCGAAATCATCATGTCCAACCCATCATCCAACTTCATCTAATCAACTAAACCATGGCACCAAGCACCCCATCAAGTCTCCTCCTAAGCACCTCCAGTGATGGTGACTCCACCACCTCCCTGGGCAGCCCATTCCAATGACCAATCTCTCTTTCTGTGAAGAATTCTTCCTAACACCCAGTCTAAACCTGTTTCCACAATGACAAACATGAACCCTCTCTACGGCAACAGTAAAGTGTCTCTGTTCTGGCTGCACAAGGCCTATCCCAAAGAACCAAGAGCAAGTACTGCAAACACCTCTCTGTATTTACAGACATTATACTAATAAAAGGTAAAGCATTTCTCCAGGGAAATGAGGGCCCCAAAGGGTTTGTGTTACAGCCTGAACCAGCTCAATTTCCTGTGAATTCCCTGTGACTTGGCTGATGCCATTTTTTACTGCAGCTGTTCATTCAATTGAGAGTTCACGTCATGAAACATGACAGTGGGAAAAAGAGCCGATGAGAACTCAGTGAATAACAGCCTTTCATCTGGAAAAGCTCCTTAAACACATACAATTGCTTTATGTTGCTTAATTTTCAACATTCATAAGCATAATTGCATTTATTTTGCTAGTCAATACTGAAAACAAGTGATAATTTGTAATATTACAACTTCCATCTCAAAGGAATACAACCACAACAGATTCCACTCCCTTCTGAAAGAGGTGAATGACATGGAGGAGGTTGGACTGCCTGTGCAGGGGATGCATACATTATTTTTCCCTGTCAGAATATATTAATATTGTTCCTATCAAGCCCCTTTTGTATACATACAAATGACTTTGGGGAAAAATAGACTTATTTTAAAGCCTGGAAGTTTTCATGTGCCAAATTGAATATGTGAATATTGGGAACAGCAAATGCTAATAATTCCCAAGCAAAAAAACAGAGACCTCCTCTTTACCCAGCAAATTCTCAATAGCAACAGCTCTCAGTGGAACCAGAGGAAAGAGTTGGTTTTTCACTACCATTCCATCCACACAGTCTAGAGCCTTCTAGGTGGTATTAGCTTGATGGTTGGACTCAATGACCTTAGAGGTCTGTGGTGACAGGTTGGACTTGATGATCTTTGAGGTCTCTTCCAACCTTGGTGATACTGTGAAACTGAGGTGTTTTCAACCAGTTCTGTGATTCTAAGGAGTGAAGTGTTTGAGAATCATAGAACCATTTTGGTTGTAAAAGACCTCTAAGACCGAGTCCAACCATCAGCCTAACACCACTGTGGCCATTAAACCATGTCCCAAAGTGCCATATCTACACAGAGTTTCTTGAACACCTCCAGGGATGGTGACTCCACCACTTCCCTGGGCACTCTGGTCCAATGCCTGACCACTCTTTCAGGAAAGGAAAATCCCCCAATATCCCATCTAAAATCTAGAGTAGGCACACTGCTCATTAGGAAACCTTATCCTGTTTACTTGGAGGCTGGTGGAAAGAGTTCAGAGTTATTTCGCTGCACACTGCCTGTGGCAAAGAAACAGCATTAAAGAATTATTAAGTCTGGAATTGGATATACTGTTCCACAGCTTTGTACCCAGATGCTGAGAGTCTCTTAAGCAGTATGACGGTTTTGTGACAGAAGAAAAAGAGGACAAAAGCATGAAAGGAGAAAGCTTACTGGGCACAACCCACAGCAGCACACAGTCTGTGTAAGAGGTCATACCCAGTTCTTACTGAATTTCATAGAATCACAGAATGCTTTAGGTTGGAAGGGACTCCAAAGCTCATCAAGTCCAACTGCCCTGCAGTCAACAAGGACATCTGCAACTAAAACAGGTTGCTCAGAGTCCTGTACAACCTGACCTGGAATGGTTCCAGGCATGGGGCATCTCCCCACTCTCTCAGCACCCTCAGTGTAAAAATTTCTTCCTCCTTTCTAGTCTGAATCTCCCTCTTTTAGTTGCAAAAATCCTGTCATAACAGGCCCTGCTAAAACACCTGTCCCTGTCTTTCTGATCAGCCCCTCTAAATACTGAAAGGCCACAATAAGCTCCCTCAATTGAAGGGCCTTCAGGAGCATTTTACTATGTTAAGCTGCTGCAGAAAGCTGAAAATTCATACAAGCAGACTTAGCAAGGCTCTCCTATTTAAGCAGAGGAGAGACAACGACCTTAACTATACTTCTTGCCTTGCCTGTATTCTGCCAAGTCTCTGCTTTGAATGGCTATTTAATGCCTCACTTGCTTTTTTGGATCGATTCTGAGGAGTAATTTTGCACATGATTTTCTGAGCATTCCCTTTTGTGCATCCTTATCTGTCAGCATTTGCCTGCTCATTCAAAACCTCCTCCTTCCCTGTGCAAATCTGGTCTCCCTTGTCTTTGGCCACCTGCCTCATGCAGATTTCACAGGTCATTCTTCTCTTGGAACTTCTTTCCTGTTAGTGTTTTGGGTTTTTTCCCAAGAATTTTATACCAGAAAGACCTTCCCCAGCCCTCATTGTAGCTACAGAGCTTGTTTACTCCTGATCTGACAGAATCATAGAATCACTTCGGTTAGAAATGACCTTTAAGATTGAGTCAAACCATTCTCTAAAGCTTCCAAGCCTGGTGCTAAACCACATCCCACAGAACCACATCTCTGTGTTTTTTAAACACCAGCAGGGATGGGGATTCAACCACCTCCCTAGGGAGCATTTTCCAGACTTTGAAAACTCTTTCAGTGAAGAAGTTTCTTCTAATGTCCAACCTGAACCTCCTCTGATGCAACCTGAGGCCATTCCTCTCATCCTGTCACTAATAGAGAGTAAAGGCCAACATCCCCCTGCCTCCAATCTCCTTCCAGATAGTTGTAGAGAGCTAGGAGGTCTCCACTCAGCACCCTTTTCTCCAGAATGAACAACCCCATAATAAGTTTTTTCTCCATTGGTGTGGCCATCCAATTCCTTAACTGAGCTCTCAACCAAAAAGCAGTTTTAACACACTTGGCACGTGGACAGGATGTCCTCATAGATCTCTAAATATCAGACTGCAAAAACACAGACCAGGCATCAAGACACTGAAAGCTCCTGCGAAAGCAAATAGGTGCTGAGAAAAATTAACATGCTTCAGTACTGAAACCATGGAGGAAAACCCATGTACAATGACAGCTTTCTTGTCCTTCCTACCTCCAAGTGTGATGCTGAATGATGTTACAACAGAGCTTTTAAAAGTGTCATGGTCCCACTAATGGTGATAATGGAAAGGTCCTGACACTCACAAACAGCTCCCTTTCTGACAGCTCTCACAGAAAGGGATCAGAAATAGACTGACACAGTTCAAATGGATCATTTAACACATCAAGGTGCAGGAACTACATGTATTCCCTACAGACAGCAATCCCTTCAGGGTCATTAAAAGGCCTTTCTAGAAGTCAAGCTTTCAGATTCCTTTGATAACATCTCTTTGTACCATGCACGTTCAGAGCAGGCCACACAACCTTTCTAAGCCTGATTCCAGTACCAAAGTCCTACCTACATCGAAGCAGAAGCCTGCTTCTGTTGGCCTGTTTCAATGGCACCTAGAAAGGAGAAATTACAGTTCACATTTACCCTGTGAATGACAAAGTATTAATGCAATTTCCCTTCAGCAGAAAGCCTCTAGAGGCGTAAATGTTCTTAATTAACTCAACTCCTCTTGCATCATGGAATAGCTAGGGAAGTACTTAGCGGTTAAGTGTGGTATTCTTCATTCACAGGTTTGCAATTTCACATCTACTTAGGTCAAATGGTCCCCTCACAATTTCTAGTCCATCTGAAATTACTCCACTTAGTCACAAAAGAAAGGTTCTGCTTAGTGTTAGAACAAAAGAACACAAGACAGAAATCAAGTGTTTGGTAAGAGCAACTCTTAAGACTAATTGCTTTATGTTGCCACCTTCCTGGCATCAGTTCTTCCCTAAAGAAGCATTTGCTCCTGGGCTTCATTGCTGCCTTTCCTTGTCTGAAGTGAAAAACAAACCATAACAACTATTTTGTTACTGACAGCCCAGACTTGAGAGGAGATACCAAAAAAATATGAGTGACAATGGATTCCTCTGGGGGACAGCTAAATCCTGCTGCTGGGTTTTGAGCAGACATTAGAGTCAGTTATAGTGATGGCTTTCGGGACCTTCCTGGACAGAGTAAGACAAAGCAATTAAAGGCCATAGTACAGGAAAGGTTGCCTCCAGTTGCCAGCAAGGTCACATTGCACCCAAAGCTATATTCAAAGATAGGCCAAAATAGATTTTCCCAGAAGTCTAAACATCTGTATGTACCTCCATGAGAATAAATCCAGGTAACTAAACAACTAAGCCTCAAAACTGAGAGGGATGAAATTCTGGAAATGGAGAGAACCTGTTTCCACCTGCAACTATATAGAACTGCAAAACACACAGAGAATAAAAATAAGCAAAGGAAATCTTCCAAAGATTGATTTCTTCTCAGACCTTAAAAGATGACAGTGACTCTTCATTCATTCCCTAGCCCTAGACTACTCCCATTAGAATAGAATAAACCAGGTTGGAAGAGACCTTCAAGATCATTGCGTCCAACCTATCACCCAATACCATCTAATCAACTAAACCATGGCACCAAGCACCCTATCAAGTCTCCTCCTAAACACCTCCAGTGATGGTGACTCCACCACCTCCCCGGACAGCACATCCCAACGGCCAATCACTCTATGTAGAATTTCTTCCTAACGTCCAGTCTAAACCTCCCCGGTGCAGTTTGAGACTGTGTCCTCTTGTTCTGGTGCTGGTTGCCTGGGAGAAGAGACCAACCTCTGCCTGTCTACAACTGCTCTTAAAGTAGGGGTAGAGAGCAATAAGGTCTGCCCTGAGCCTCCTCTTCTCCAGGCTAAGCAACCCCAGCTCCCTCAGCCTCTCCTCACAGGGCTGTGTTCCAAACCCCTCATCAACTTCATTGCCCTTCTCTGGACACCTTCCAGCAAGCCAACATCTTTCCTAAACTGAGGGTCCCAGAACTGGACACAGGACTCAAGGTGTGACCTAACCAGTGCAGTGTGCAGGGGCAGAATGACCTCACTGCTCCTGCTGGCCACACTGTTCCTAATGCAGGCCAGGATGCTACTGGTACTCTTGGCCACCTGGGCACACTGCAGGCTCATGTTCATCCTACCATCAACCAGCACCCCTAGGTCCCTCTCTGCCTGGCCGCTCTCCAGCCACTCTGACCCCATCCTGCAGCACTGCATGGGGTTGCTTTGGCCAATGTGCATTGTCATGTACTGAAGTGATGAAGAAATATACTTGACTCATTTTCAGTTGTTTCTCCTGCAAAAAGTTGTTAGTGGGTTGTGTTTTTTTTTTTTTTCCCAAGGAAAAATTATATACAGGCAGCTGAGCAAAATTTCTCTCTGCCTCTAAGACAAAACTGAGCCATGATTCATCATATACACAGCTGAATTTTAATTTATCCCTTTAACAAGTCTGTTTGTGTACTTTCTTGTAAGCAGGGATTAATACACCCGGAGACAGGGAAATGTTCCTTTTATTACACTGCCTTTCAAATTTACAAATGTTGAGCCTAACTCCTCTTGGCATTCATTCCAGCCTGAAGGGTAAAAAAAGACCAAATGTTTGACCTATGCACAGAGGTTGTCTGTTTTTTTTTGTTGAGGTGAACAGTAACTTCACAGCAGTGATCTCTTGGATGAAATTGAAGGCTCCTGCCCATTTTCATTCCGGGCAGAGATGGAAAGGTATCACCTTCTGCAAGGAAAGCTGCTTCATAATGGCTGTCATGCTGTAATGTCATGGTGCCATTCAACAAAAAGAGGAAGGTGACATAGGCAAGCAGTTGGTCTATTAGTCTAACATAAAAACTTCCCTCAGATCAGTGGAGTCCAAGTAGAATTTAGCCATCTGGTATTCATATATACATCATGCCTATGATGTTCGCCTCATTTATGAGTAGTTCACGAAGCAACACTAATGATGATAACCCTTCTGTTCTCTCAGTGAGCAGCTCAGAGAGCCTTCAAGTTACTGAAACAAAAAAAACACACCCACCTAGATCAGAATCTCAGAGTGGTGGGCATTGGAAGGCATCTCTCTAAGTCATGTAGTACAACCCCCCTGCTAAAGCAAAGTCACCCGCAGCAGCTAGCCAAGGAGCACAATATCCAGGTGGGGATGGAATTTCTCCGGAGAAGGAGACTCCACAACCTCTCTGGGCAGCCTGCTCCAGGGCTCCAGCATCCTCACATCAAAGAAATTTCTCCTCAGAACCTACTTAACCTTTCTAGCGCATCTTAAAATGTCCTCTCTCAGATGATTCAGCACAGGCTGCAGGTTGACAGGGAAATATGATAAAACAAATGCTGACTGTCTCTCTGGAGGGTGAACCAGAGCTCTCAGCAGAGCATCTGCCATAGACAGTCCTAGAATCATAGAATCAGTCAGGGTTGGAAGGGACCACAAAGATCATCTAGTTCTAACCCCCGTGCCACGGGCAGGGACACCCCACACTGTATCAGGCTGGCCAGAGCCTCATCCAGTCTGGTCTTAAACACCTCCAGGGCTGGGGCCTCAACCACCTCCCTGGACAACACATTCCAGGGCTTCACCACTCTCATGGGGAAGAACTTCCTCCTCACATCCAGCCTGAATCTCCCCACCTCCAGCTTCATTCCATTCCCCCTAGTCTTATCACTACCTGAGATCCTAAGAAGTTCCCTCCCCAGCTTTCTTGTAGGCCCTCTTCAGATACTGGAAGGTAGTTAGCTCAGCTGTAAAGAGAGGAAGAACAAAGACACTATGTGTGCACTTCTGAGCCACTGCTGCAAGGCTACTTCACAAGCTTTACAGAAACACACACACAAAATCCAGCAAGCTATGTCACAGTGGCATTTTCCACTACTCTTTTGTGTCTTTCAAACTACAAGTGCAGACATCACAAGCAAGCCTGACTTTTAGAGAAATAAAAATCCATCTATTTCCACCATAAAAACACCTTTGGTTGACAGCAGGTCCCATTTTTCTTGGCAGAAAAATTTGTGGACTCAGTGGAATAAGCAAAATCAGGCAATTTGCACTTGCTAAGCAATATGCAAGGTGAAAGTAAGCTCAACACCAAGGAGTGCTGCTGCAGAAAGGCACAGGGAGTGACGGCTTCATATTCAGAATAGAACCACATTTAATACAATTAAAGTAATTACTTCAGTCTAGTCAGTCCTGGTTAACTCTCCATTGGAGGTAATTAGCAAATGATGGTAAAATGCTTTGAACATGCAAATGTTAAATACTTTCATGATTAATATTATCCTTGAGACTGCTGCAGATGCAGGCAGGTCCAGAGGCCCTGGCATACTGCAATGATATGATGGAATGGAATGGAATGGAATGGAATGGAATGGAATGGAATGGAATGGAATGGAATGGAATGGAATGGAATGGAAGAGACCTTCAAGATCTTCATGCCCAACCTATCATCCAACACCACCTAATCAACTAAACCATGCAACCAAGCATCCTATCAATTCTCCTCCTGAACACCTCCAGTGGTGGTGACTCCACCATCTCCTTGGGCAGCCCATTCCAATGGCCAATCACTCTCTCTGTGTAGTGCTTCCTCCTGACTTGTTCTGACATGAAAAATAAGGTCAGTATTTAAAACTCAACATATTTCTTTGTCCACAGCTTCATGGAATAGTTTAGATTAGAAGGGAGCTTAAATTTAGATCATTTTGCTCCAATCCCACTGCCATGAGTAGGGACGCCTTCCACTAACCCAGGTTGCTCAAGGCCTCATCCAACCTGGTCTTGAACACTTCCAGGGAGGGGGCATCCCTGACCTCCCTGGTCAACCTGTTGCAGGATCTCCCCCACTGGTTGTTGTACTAACCAAATACCTGCCTCAAAACCACAGCAAAGCTCAGGCCTTGCTTTACCAGCAAGAGAATAACTTCTGTGATCCAACAGAAACTGAAGGGCCACATCCATCTCATGTCATCCAGCATCAGCATATAGACACTGAATATTTCCAGAAACAGGGGAATGAAAACTGCAAGATGGTAACAAAGAGGAGCAGGAGAAATTTACTTGCTGTACTTTGAACTCCTCTAACAATTAAAACTCTTGTGCCCTGCCAGCACTGTCATGCAGAGTACTGAATCCCTGCTTGGTAACACAGCTTTAGGCAAATACCCAAAAGAGATAAGAAAGCAATGACTGAAGGCATAGAGTAGGAAGGAAATGAGACACTGAATTAAGAAGGGTTCAAAGGACTGGGTCATGTTTAGTCCTGCAAAACAAAGACTTCACTTCATGCCACTATATAAAAGAGGCTCAAAAAGACAGCAACAATTGATTACTCTCCCTAGTCAGAGATGGAACTAAAAATAATGAGATTAAGCCATAGAAACAAAACCACAGGACTGAGAACCTTTCTAATTCAAGAAGTGGAGCAAGGCTCTAAAACTCTCATCCCTGAGGGTATTCAGGCCTAAGCAAGCACCCATCTGGGAAAGAATATTTTGTCATAATCACTCCTGCTACGTACAAGGAGGTAGACAGAGAGTCCCACCAAAGTCTAAGGACTGGATACCTACAATTCATTTCTATCACAGTTTTGTAGCATTTATTCAGAGCAACAAACATCTGGTTCTTAATCCCCCAATTAACACTGTTTCCAGCCCTAAGAAATTAATCATAGAATTCACAGTGTATTTGCTAGCAATGGAGTACAACAAATCTCCTACCAACTTCTACATTGCTAAGGGAGCAGTTTAATGGCCTTTTTTTTTTCTCTCCCCCTAAACATTTTAATTCAAAAATAAAGAATAGAATGTTCTCCCTGGGCAGAGACCTTTGCAGCAGTGTGTCAGCAGAGAATTACACAGCACTACAGACTCAGGCTCTCATTCATGCTACTGACCTCCTTTGAAGAGCACTCTGAGATCTAACGATGAAAAGTACTATAAAAAGTGCTAGATGTTATCATTAGTATTCAGGAAGAGAGAATTCTGTGGTTGGGTTGAATTCAAAAGACCTGCTGGTACGTCTGAAAGCTGCTACAGAAGAAAACAGCTCTGAGGGCAATGTCAATGTGGCTTGGCTGGCCAGGGAGGGGACAGGTCATGCTTTCTACCAGCATCCCCCAGCAAGCTGCGCTGCAGGCTTGCTCAGTATTACTGAGCCAGCCTAATGCCTGCTCTCTTTTGGGTTTTACCATCTCCACTGTGTAGTGTTCCAACCTGGTTCCAGCTACAGAAATAAGGTGGTGCCTAAATATTATCCTGATAAAGGAAATCTGCACTACTGCTTGTGTTCTCAGAGAACTATGCACTCTGATTGCTGCTCTTTATGCTAAGGAGCTTTCCTGGCTAGGGCTGGCCACCAGAAGATGCTTATACCACAAACAATGCTTTGTTACCACCTCCTAGACCCTGCAGCTCAGGGACAAAAAATAGGACACACCAGGAGAGAAGCTGAGGGAGTGTAGAGATAAATTTGCCGTTGTTAAAACCCAACAACACCCAGAAGGATGAGCAGACAAGAGCTGAAAACGGCGTTGTTAACAGCTAACTCCTCTGGGGATGCCACAGCCAAACCACGTGGTGCCTGGCAGTACACAGTTTGAAAGGTTCTGTACCCAACAGTTTCCAACAACAAACTAAGAAAACCTCCACAACTTAACCAGCCTTTAGTTTGGAGAAAGCATAGCTAGGCAGGTGTCTTGTATACTTAGGTTTCTATTGACAACAAGCACACAGGGATGAAGACCAAGCTGTCTATCAATGGCTGCAGCAGGGAGCTATTGTTGGACCAGCTCTACATGGTGTCCTGAACAGGCAGCTAGCAATTACAAATCTCTTCTCCCAGTAATTACAGGCATAAAAATACCTCTTGTACAACATTATATTCCAGTTCTGCCACACAGTTCATGCTTTGCAGAGTGCAATCCACTAACCAGAACAAATACTTCTTCCTTGGACTGGAATCAAACTCTAAACTGCCTGGTCAGGTCTTTTAGCCATGGTGTCCAGCAAAGGGCTATTTTAGGTAGCAAAGAACATAGCCAAACTATGATTTTTAGGAAATCTTAGTGTGTTTTCTTAAGACAAGTTCTTTTTCCACATGAAAAAAGCATTCCACACAAGTTTTATGAAGGCTAGAGAAATTATTCCCATATACGCTCACATACAGTGCACCTAGAATCATAGCATGGTTTAGGTTGGAAGGGACCTCAGAGATCATCTACTCCAACTTCCCTGCTATGCCTTTCAACTAGACTCAGCTTCCCAAGGCCTCATCCAACTTGGCCTTGAACACCCCCAGGGAAGAGTCATCCACAGCCTCCCTGGGCAGCATCCCTGAGTCCCACCACCCTCATACTGAAGAACTCCTTCCTAAGAAGCTTTTCAATGAGAAGTTCATCAAAGTTCAACCAATGAGAAACAAAACTGCTGAGAATGACCATTGCTGTGAGCTCTTCTGAGAATATTCCAAGTACCACAGGAAGGACTATGCTAGTGCTGGATGTTCTCAGTCCATATTAGCAAACTGGGCACTCTGGTAACTCTCTCTATTGGCTAAGTTTTCCCTCTCACATGAAATTTTCACTGTCTGAAGTATCACCAGCTGCTACAGTTAAATTTTTCAGGGATTTCATTGTCTTTCTCAGAATTAGAAATTAAAGTAGTCCATGAAGAGCTAAAAAGCAACTGGAAAGGTGCAATATTCCCAGACATGACAAAGCTTTGCTTTTTCTGGCCACTCAAACACGCAGACAACACAGCACTCTGATCCTGACACATGCAAAAAGCTACCCAAACCTCAGAATATTCTATCTGAAATGTTTCCTCGGTTAAATGCAGGAATAAACCAGGAATAAGGTATGTAAAACAATTCAGCAAGGATTTCATATAGCAAACATTGTAAAAGGCCATGTCACATTTAGGAATTTTGTTGACATATTACATTTTGAACACTGGAGTCAGCATTTTGTCACTGAATCAAAACCTACTCCACTGTTAGAATAGAATTAACCAGGTTGGAAAAGACCTTTGAGATCATCAAGTCCAACCTATCATCCAACACAATCTAATCAACTAAACCATGGCACCAAACACCCCATTCTAAACACCTCCAGTGATGGTGATTCCACCACCTCCCTGGGCAGCACATCCCAATGGCCAATCTCTCTTTCTATGCAGAATTTCTTCCTAACATCCAGCCTTAACCTTCCCTGGCACAGCTTGAGACTGTGTCCTCTTGTTCTGGTGCTGCTTGCCCGGGAGAAGAGACCAACCCCCACCTGGCTACAACCTCCCTTCAGGTAGCTGTACACAGCAATAAGGTCTCCCCTGAGCCTCCTCTTCTACAGGTTAAGAAACCACAGCTCCCTCAGCTTCCCTCACAGGGTTGTGCTCCAAACCCCTCTCCAGCTTTGTTGCCCTTCTCTGGACATCTTCCAGCAAGTCAACATCCTTCCTAAACTGAGGTACCCCAAAACTGGACACAGTACTCAAGGTTTGGCCTAACCAGTGTTGAGTTCAGGGGCACAATGACTTCCCTGTTCCTGCTAGCCACACTGTTCCTGATCCAGGCCAGGATGCCCTTGGCCTTCTTGGCCACCTGGGCACACTGCTGGCTCATGTTCAACCTTCTATCCACCCTGACCCACACAGGTCTAGCAGGCAATTCCCTCGAAGAACAGCATCTCCCCGCTGTTCATGAGGCTTCTTACTTACCCGTTGGGACAACAGGATCCATTGTTGGCTTTTCCCAGGTATTGATCTGCTCCCAGGTAAATCCATTGGTTCCCAAGGCCACGCTATAACCACAGTTACTGTAGTGCTCATCGAATGAACAACCACCTAGAAACAAGGAAAAGGAACACATGACTGCATGAATGATTTAGCTCTCTTTAGGGCAGTAATATTTATTTCCTGCATATTGGATTTCAGGCAGCAGACAAGTTATTGAGAAAATACTTCTGTACTTTCATATTTTGTATCCATTGGAAATTCTTTTCTTCCCTCCATGCTTACAGCTTCTTGTTAGAGCTGCCTTTATGTCAACCTATTATCTTCACATTTTCAAGGATCATATTCATTTGGGTCCCTGTAGAATCATAGAATAGTTTGGGTTGAAAGGGACTGCCAAAGGTTGTCTAGTCCACCCCCTCCTGCAGTGAGCAGGGACATCATCCACTAGCTCAGGTTGCTCAGAGCCTTGTGGAACCTGACCTTGAATATCTCAATTAGTTCCCTGGGCAACCTGTTCCAGTGTTCCACCACCCACATAATAAAGAACTTTCTTCCAACACCCAATCTAAATCTCCTCTGCTCTCACTGCAAACCATTGTCCCTCGTCCTATCACAGCAGGTGTTTGCAAACAGTCCCTCTCCAGCCTTCTTGTAGCCCTCTTCAGGTACTGGAAAATCACTATTTTGTCTCCCTGGAGCCTTCTCCTCCAGGCTGAACAACCCCAGCTCCCTCAGCTGACCAAAAGAGAGCTTCCGCTTAAGAGGCAACTTCAATAAGAAATACTTTGCAATGAGCTTGTAGATTTTATGAGAGAGAATTTTAAGTCAATAAGTCCCAATTTGAAGTCTCCCCCCAACATTAACTTTCAGCCAGACCAACTCAGTTAGAAGCAAATGAAGATGTATTTACAAGCAGAAACTATACACTACAATGGCATGCAATGAATATGTACAAAATATGCAGTATTGACAATATTATACAGGTATTGATAGTTAGCAACCAACAGAGGAACCCCCCCTGGTCAGAAGACCAGAGAAGCCTGTTCCACTGCCCTCCAAGAGAGAGAAAGGAGTTGAGAGAAAGCAGTGGGTTAGACTTATCCCAGGATCAGCCAGAAGCACATTATCTTCCCCTGAGCAAAGCAAAGCAAAGCAACCAAGATCAGAAGAGAAGAGAAAAGGAATATGAAATGGGAATGTGAAGAATTATTATGATACAACTTCTCTTATCCCAGATATTTATCCAATGGATTTGTTTAGAATAATCTTTTGTTTTCCCTTTCACACCCAATGGTAATTTCTTTATATTCTTCTACTTTTCTGCTCAAAATCCACAGCTACATTTTAAAGGCATCGCCTCAAATGACCCCAAGCAAACCAAAATAAACCAAATTTACAAGAAAGAGGGAGAAGGAAGGCAAAACAACAGTGCTCTACAGCAAATCCTGACTGCTTTCCATTTTAAGCCTTGAGTTACACAAGGTTGGGTTGCACCTACAGAACATGACAACATGAAGCCGTGTGGCACATGAGCAGTCCTCAAGGCCCTTTGAGTCGTTGCTTCTGAGTGCAACCCTCCAGCTTCTTGACAACATAGAGTAACAAGAAGTGGATGGCAACAAGCATTCGCACCTTCCAGACTGTTGACTAAATGATCCTTCCTGCTGCAAGTTCTGAAATTCTTGGAAGCAGTTAACTGTCATAAATAACCTGGCAGCTGTCCTGAACACTTGTGAATCCAGGGAAACCCATGAACAGCAGAAGGAAATGCTGTGTTCCAACACAGATCACTGAGACATGTCACACAGCCAAATCAAGCTAGATTGTTCCCCACGAGGATCACAGAATCACAAAATTTCAGGGGCTGGAAGGGATATTCCTATGCTGGTGTCCCTCACATTACCTCAGGCATTACACATTGCCTCCTCCTTTTCTCCTTAGTCTTCTATTCTCCTCTACCCTAACACATCTCAGCACTGGGTCCATTTTACCAGGCAAGCTAGGTCCTTCAGTTTAGACCATAATCATGGCAACAGCATCTCTGCACTGCTTTGAGTTTCTTAGGGTAATGTTTCTCTGCAGACACCAGCCCTCCAAAACCAAGTGGACACATCTAACACTTTAAAGCTGCAATGACTGAGCAATGCTCAAGGCAACGCTGACTTCCTGTGCCAGCCAAACTGCCAATTGCTTTTGACACTAATCAGAGTTACATCCACAGCCACGTTCTTGACTCTTTGCTCCTTCCCACAGGCAGTATTGCCTACACACACAATAAACAGCTGGGACACCAGAGGTCTGTGATCCCTGGTGCTGGAGAAACCTCATTGCAAATGAATGTTGAGACCTTCTGGAGTTTTCACCTGCATTTTCTCTTCTCTAGCTCCCAAGAAAGCCCAAACTTGCCTCAGTTCCTCTGCAGCTCCTCACAAATGACAAACACATACCATGTCTTTAAGACTTATTAAATCCTTATTCTGTTAAAGGACTCCAGCTGCAACTGGTTTTCCAAGTTGTTCTACAAACTTCACATATTATTGCTAGAAGGATTTGTTGGGTAGAGAATCTGACAGCTCAGGATACTCTGTTACTAAAGAAAAGTTTAAAGGCCAAGCTTGTCCTAAAAGAGAATTAAAAAAACCAAACCAAAACCACTTTCATTTAATATATTGAATATTTTCATTATAAACAGACCTGACTATAGCAGATTTTTATGACCCTTGCAAGCTTGCCTGTTTCAGTAGAGTCTGTGCAAATATTTCTGAGGTGTGGTTATTTTACAACACTTTAGAAAGTCTTTCTTTGCATTTCCTGTACTGGTGAAGCTCTCCCAGCTGTCACAATGAGCAGGATTGCACTTAAACTGCTCCCTTAATTTGTTATTAAATTTAATTTAGGTGAAAGAGTGCAGATATAAAATATTAAACACGCTCATTAAAATGTCTCAGGGAAAACAAAGCCTCTCTGCATCATGTGGGAGTACAAAATGCAACTGAAAGTCATCTCTTTTTCCCAGGGAGCAGGTATGAGAGACGATATCAAATACTCTGAGCTGTGTCCCCAAGCAGGGCATCCTGATTCTGACAGATTCACTTTAATAGCACAACTTCAGACATCCTCTGTTTCCACACAACCTCTGCTCAGCATCCTGCAGCACACAATAACGGTGCTGTCTGAGATGTTACTTTGAAGGGATTGTAAACAAATTCTCTGATGGAGCCAGACAATTGTGAGAGGCCTCGTGTACACAGAGAAAATTGCACAGGTGCTGCTACAAACTCCCAGAAGCAAAACTAATGATAACAGCAAAATATAGGGTAGCAGGGAATGGAGTTGTCAATACCTTGGGTTTAATCAGCTGAACAGGTCACTTTATACATGCTGAGGTAGGTGAAGTTGGAAAAGCTGCAAAGGGGGAAACTTTTGGAAATTAACTGGGAGTTTCCACTGCTAAAAGACAACACCTGAGGAAGCTCTGAAGTGCCTTGTCTGGAAGTCAAAGCTAACCTTGGATAAGAAGGGAAAGGATGAACTGGAGAGAGCTTTAAAAGCAGCAATAACAGATCTACATTTTAAAGAAAGAAAAGGTTACTGGAGCAACCTCCAAAGGCAGAGTGCCATGGCAGTAAGACAGAAGGATTAATTTACTAGAAGCAATGAAACTGGAATTTGGAGAAGCGAATTTGCAGGAAATGAGGACAAGGAGACAAAAAAAAAGGGAGTTATTTTTAGGGCTCAGACAAGCAGGTTGGCTGCCTGAATCTCAGGTACCCAGAGAAGGGAAGTCTCCACCTGCTTCTTGCTATAGTGTGTCAAGAGAGAGCAGAGTCAAAACTGAAGTAAAGACTCATCTGGGACTCAGAGCCATGCTAACTTGTGAGCTAAGAAGTCAGCACCTCCTCTGCTCATAGTGTTGCAGTGCATTACGGGAGAGGAACTTCGGCTCAGCAAGAGGAACTTCTGCTAGCAGAGGAAAATACATCGTGTAGATTACCTGGAAACAAGAAAAGGCAGTGGTGGCTGAGCCCCTCCAGGATTATAAGAAAGATGGAGATAGTGTTTTCAGCAGGTCCTAATGCAAATGGACAAGGGTGGTGGTTTGAAACTAAAAGAGGGAGATTTAGACATCTCGGAGTCCTTCCCCAGGCGGGTTCAAAACTACACAGTGACAAATGCGGCTGCTAAGTGGGGCAAAAGAAAAGGCAGTGGAGATGACTTTGGTATTTTTAGGTAACACATGTGGTGCTGACCCCTTTTCACAAAATGAAACCCAAACAAGAAAGCAGCTTTTCTCTTCCTGCAAAGGGTCACAGCAACGCAAGCGACAACTCACACAGGAAGGATACAATATCCCTCGTTTCACACTGCAGGCTCGTAACAATGCCACTGCTCATCTGAGTGATGCTAATTAATCTTGAGCAGACCTATCATCAGTTACTGAGACTTGCCCCCAAATTAAATGTAAACCAGCCTTGCATAAATGCAGGGCCTCCTTTGAATACATAATTGAATTTGCAGAAGTGTGCGCCAGGGGGGTGTTTAAATAAGTGCACAAAGATGATAAAAAGAGCTTCACGCCATTATATCTAATCCAGTAAGCAAAAATAATGGCAGGGCACATTCCAATTAGTGTTTGATTTATTTATTTTAACAAATCTAATTAGTAGAATGTCTTATAAAGTCATCCAATGTCAAACTCTCACAGACTCGCCAGATGAAAACAAAACAAAAAATAAACACACTTCCAAAAAGGGATAAAGGGGGGAAAAAAAATGGTGTGAGAAACCCCACTGGTTATCCTGTGTGTCAAAAGTCATGCAGAAAACAGCACAGCAGCAGACTATATGTGTCCATTTCTGGGCCCCTCAATTTAAGAAGGATATTGAGACACTTGAACGTGTCCAGAGAAGGGTAATGAGGCTGGGGAGAGGCCTTGAGCACAAGCCCTATGGGGAGAGGCTGAGGGAGCTGGGGTTGTTTAGCCTGGAGAAGAGGAGGCTCAGGGAAGACCTTATTGCTCTCTACAACTACCTGAAGAGAGGTTGTAGCCAGGAGGGGGTTGGTCTCTTCTCCCAGGCAACAGCACCAGAACAAGAGGACATAGTCTCAAGCTGTGCCAGGGGAAGTTCAGGCACAAGGTGAGGAGAAATTGCTTTACTGAGAGAGTTGTTAGCTGTTGGAATGTGGTGGAGTTACCATCTCTGAGGTTTTCAAGAGGGGACTGAATGTGGCACTTGGTGCCATGGTTTAGTAGTCATGAGGTGTTGTTTGACAGGTTGGACTTAATGACCTCTGAGGTCTTTCCCGGCCTTGTTGATTCTATGATTGTGTTTGATCAAGCATTTATAGCATTCCCAAAGTGGAGAGGGGGAGAGAAACAGCAAGAACATGAGTCTCATCTCTCCCACTTCAGGCCTTTCATCTGGGGCAAAACCATTTTTCTTTCGTCCTTATTTATCACTCCCCCCAGAAAAGGCAGAAATTAAATAATCATGCCATACTTTTGTGTTATCAGGAGCAGGAGAAACTCAACCTAGGACACTGTGGAACATCCCTTGATTTTGCCCAGCTGCTTAGACCTCAGCCTCATGTTCTGTGAGACAAGCAGGGGAAGAAACAAATGCTACTAGGATGAGGTAGTACTTATGAACTATGCAGCTCCAGAAGTTAACACACCACTGTTGCTGATCATTCATTCCTGTCACTTCCACAGACATTCTTGTTTACAGGAGCTGCAAGAGATACATTTGGCTCATTAGGAGAACTTCTATTATGGGATTTATTGTATAAAAATCTACTTCTAAGTTATTTTTAGATTGTTGACTTCACACAGTATAGCCTTAAGAAATGTTCTAGGAGACCAAGAAAGGAGTGGACCAAGAAAGGAGTGAGTGGACCAAGAAAGGAGTGGACCAAGAAAGGAGTGGACCAAGAAAGGAGTGGACCAGGTTGGAAAAGACAATTGCAACTAGAACAGGTTGCTTAGAACCCCAGCCAGTCTGACCTGGGATGAGGCACCTCCCCATCCTCTGGGCAGCCTGTGTCTGACCACCCTCAATGGAAAAATTGCTTCTTTCTTTCTAGTCTGAATCTCCTTTTTCTAGTCTCAAACCATCACCCCTTGCCTTACCCCAACAGGTTCTGTTCAAAACATCTGTCCCCAACTTTCTTACCAGCTCCTTTAAGCACTAAGAGTCTGCAATAAGGTCTTCCAATAGATTTAAAATTGTCTAGAGGAACACCTAAAGACAAAGTGTTTTCCCAGTAGTAAGTAGTTTTTCTTCCAGCACTGTGCAGAAATGATTGGTCCCAAATGCACAAAGTGTGATGAAGTTTATCAGTTTATCTCCCCCTAAGCCCACAGAACCACTCTGCTCCAAAACAAGCGCTGTAGCTAGGATCCTGATATCTATGGAACAAAAGTTTAAGCTGCATTTCCTGAGCTTGTCAGGCTAAGGTAAATTTTCATTTGTAAATTCATTATTACAGGTTTCTCTTTGCAAAACCTTGCCTACATGTCTGATAATTGGAGCCCTAGCCCAGCTCGTACAGTCATTACTAATTCTGTATGTCATAATCCACCAAGGATCAGGGGAATCACTTTGAAGTATCCTCAGAGTAAAACCAACACTAAATGTCACTTGTTTAAATTTACATGTCCAAATCTAGGATGACTCACCTAACTTCACTTGCCAGAGTGTGTGTCCTTTATTTAATACCAAGAGTATCTGCCTGCTTCTGACAGCTCGGCTGTCACTATCTCAATAGCACAATATTAACATTCTATTGCTTTATTTAAGCATAAGGACACAGAGATCTATAATCTCACTGGATTTTTCTTAAGCTACAGAACAAAGTTAGTTAATACACTGTAGCTTGTCAAAGAACCCCAGCTTTGCAAGTTCAATTTAGTTTCAGTCTGCTGAAGCCTATCAGCCTTGATTTTTATGAAGAGTTTCCCGACTTGTCTATCGCCGTGTAATGACACTTGTAAATGAACACAGGCTTTCAAAGCCATGCAAGGCTTTTAAACAGACATTCCCAATCATCTTTTCTTAAGACTCTAGTTTATATACTTATTTTTTTTTAAATTCATTAGTTCAGTGGCTTTCCACCCTTGAAGCAGGCTCCTGGCTTTATTCACAGTGTGAGGGAATAAAGATTCCTCACTAAAATATTGTGAATTGGTGGCACTGGCTTTTGTTCTTGTAGTCTAAGATACACCTAGAATCACAGAATAGTTTGGGTTGGAAGGGACTTTAAGTATCATTTAGTTGCAACCCAATGCCATGGCCATGGACTCCTTCCACTAGACCAAGCTGCTGAAGGTCCTGTCCAGCCTGGCCTTGAACACCTCCAGGGAGGGACCATCCACAGGCTCCTTGGGCAACCTGTTCCAGTGTCTTACCACCCTCACTGGAAAGAAATTCTTCCTCCTACATTCTTTCTTCTTTGCTTCAGTTTGGTTTTCGAGTTACAGGACCAAATTTCCCCCCTCAAAATAAAGTCCTCCAAAAATCCATCTCAAATGATTAGCCTTGTTTGCTAAAGATGTGCTTAGCCCTGGTTATCAATAAAAGCCATTTATGGGCTTTCACTGTTGCTACAAAAAGGGTAACTGACCAATTTCACTTCAGGATTCGGTAATGACTCACAGCATAGCTACTCAAGCTACAGCCATTTCAGTTATGTACTTATTTTACTCCTAACTATCCACCAAGGCAGCAAAAACCTGTCTGGAAGTAGCTGTGTCTCACTTATTTTATATTCCATTAGCAAGCCAATCTTTCTCAATAAGCTTCTACACAAACTTCAAATTAATGTGTTTGAACTTTAAGCAAGAAGCAGTCATTGACTGACTCACATTAGCCTTGGTGATGAATAAAATATTGTCTTGGAAGAGACAATTTCAGGAATTCAAACACCATCTCCAAACCTTCTAATCTGTCTCCTTTCCCTGTACTGCTGGTCCTTTAGTGCTGATGGGGCTCCTGGTTTGGAGGAAGATCTCCTTGATGTTCATGGTCAGAAATCATGAAGACAGTGGCATAAACAAGGGGTAAGAAGTCTGGTTTATTGCCACAGCAGTGAACATGGCAAAAAATTGAACACAATCTGATTGCAATCAAATGTAAACAGAGCAAACCTAGAGCATCTTTAGAGAAGAAATAAAGTGCTTATTGGGGTGGCATTTTCATAATCATCCCATGAGCTCTACAGTCTTCCCAAATAAAGCCAAGAGAAGTAAGTGAATGCTGAACTTCAGAAAGCCTGCTGATCTTTGGAAGTTCCCACCATCCAGCCTGCAAAGGCCTCCATAAAGCTGTTTGCACTTGGCATCCTCTCAAGCTTCACCACCATGTAAGCAAAGCCAAACCCCCCACTAACACCAAGCATGGGATGGTGACTACATCTTACTTTGGCACTCACAGAAAACCACCCACAGTACACATAAGGACAGAAAGATGCATGTGAACATACACACACACACACATCTGTGTTCCCAAGAGAATCTAAGAATGGCAGGGGTTGAAAGTGACCTCCAGAGATCAAGTCCAAACCCCCTGCCAAAGCAGGATCACCTAGGATAGGTCACACAGGAATGCATACAGAAGGGTTTTTAAGGTCTGCAGAGAAGGAGACTCCACAAACTCTCTGGGCAGCCTGCTCCAGGGGATCCAGCTCACAACCAAGAAGTTCCTCCTCGTGTTGAGGTGGGACATCCTGCATGTCATCTTGTGCCTTTTGTCCCTTGTTCTATCATGGGACACCATAGAAAAGAAACTTTATTAGAATAGAATAAACCAAACCAGGTTGGAAGAGACCTTCAAGATCATTGTGTCCAACCCATCAACCAATCCAACCCACCCAAACAGCTAACCTATGGCAACTGTCACCTTCCTCTTGACACCCATCCTTCAGGTACTTGTAAACATTCATAAGACCTCCTCTCAGTATTCTCTTTTCCAGACTAACCAGTCCCAGGTCCCTCAGCCCTTCCTCACGAGCCAGATGAGTTCCAGTTCCTTCATCACACTTGTAGCTTCCACTGGGTTGATCCTTGGTGAACAACAGAGGCATTTTGTTTAAACCATTTCTGAAGAACACATGGAACTAAAGCTCCAGCAGTGTGCAGCTCTCCCAAGACTGCTTCTTGAGAATAGAGCTAGCAGACTTAACATGTGCCAGCTCAGCTGTAGACTGGTTCAATAGCAGAACTGTATCTGAAGAGACAGGTATCATCTGTTACTGAGTATCAGCAAGGAAGATCTAAGTGCCTAATACAATAGTTGGAGCTTCCAATGAGTGCTGCAATCAGGACCTCTTGTTAAGTTTAATAATGTGGTTATTGGAAGCTACTCCCAGGAAGTGGCTGGATAAATAATTTCTATTGAGGTCCAACAACTCTTAGAGCTCCAGGTCAGTACGTTTCTCAGGCTGAGGTTCTCTCTTACAAAACATCCTTTTACGTGCTGCTGACAGTTACTGTTTCAAATTACCCATAAAGTGCAGTGTCAAGGATATCTGGAGATATGTATTTTAAATTGTTTTCAGTTCAACCATGATCTTCATTCAATGTGTCAGGAGCAGCAGTGACAGCGGTTAGCCAGCTGCTCCGCATTCAGGTGGCCTGCAGGCAGGCTGGGGGCAGAAGGGCAAACGCCAGACTATGCAAGAGACCTTGCAAAGTTTATCAGCTGACCAAGGGCTCAGGCACTAACAATCAGCTACAGATCCAAGTTTTAAGAATCTGTTGCCTGGCTGTATTTAATTTTAATGTAATGTTTCAGGTTCATTTATTCCACCTCTGCACTTCCCATACACATTTTTCTCCCAGATACTCCTGGGTGTACCATTCACAGGGAAATATCCAGGATGCTTTTCACAATCACGCTTCAGCTGGGCACACAGAGCACTGGAACCCCTGCTGTCCTCTGCAGCGCGCTGTAAACATGGGAATGATGGGAAGATCTGTTTGCTTTTAGCCTCCAGACTCCTCTGTGTAAATTCTTTGCCCAAAGAGCAAAACATATAGTAAATACTTGTCAGGAATAAATAGATTTCTGTCTAGTAGCACATGTGAGCTCTTGAAAATATATCTTCTGTTTAACCAAATTTCCTACTACACCATGTAAGCCTAAGTGCAAAAATGCCTCTCTAATTACAGCTATGAATCTCCCACTGACCCAGAACATGCATTTAGCAGAGCTGCAGCTGCAGCGCTCTGAACTCTGCATTAGAATCACGGCATTGTCTTCACTGGAAAAAGAACTTTCAGATCACCCAGTCCAGCTGTTCTCTAACTCTGCCAAGCTGGTGCTAAACCATGGCCCTCAGCACATCTCTGCATCTTTTAAACACCTTCAGGGATGGGCATTCCACCCCCTCCCTGGGCAGCCTGTGCCAGTGGTTGAGAAGTTTCTTCTAATATCCAACCTAAACCTCCTCCAGCTCAACATGAGGCCATTTCCTCTCATCCTATCTCACTACTAGAGAGAAGAGACCAACCCCCACCTGCCTCTAACCTCCTTTCAGGGATTTGCAGAGCCTCCTTTTCTCTCCACAGTTTTTAGAGTGACAGCAGAGTAAAGGAAAGAAAACTTAAGGCAACATTAACACAGTGTCAGCTCTAAAAACAGTTCAGACTGTGTTGACAAGGAGGCCTTTGGAGCACACCTCATGGCTCACCATGTTGGTCTGACACATCCTTGGCCACCTGCAACCAGGGACAAGTGGCAGGTCATCTGAAAAAATGACTATCAGTCAGAAGTGATAGGATGAGAGGAAATGGCCTTAAGCTGCACCAGGGAAGATGAGCTGGGTGAGCTCTGCAACTCACAGAATCACCAAGGTTGGAAGAGACCTCAAAGATCATCGAGTCCAACCTGCCACCACAGACCTCATGACTAGACCATAGCACCAAGTGCCATGTCCAATCCCCTCTTGAACACCTTTTCAACTGTGTGTAATACTCCTAACAAATTAATTGTTCACTTTTAATGCAGGTCGTTGTGATTTTAAGAGATCTGTGCAAGAATCTCCTTCATTAAATGTTAAACAAACACTTCCAAACCCCCTGTGATTATGCTATTAAGTAATTCAGAAATTAGATTCAGCTTCTGATCAGCTGAACTGGTATTAAATATACTCACCCAATTAGCACAATACTGCAATGATATTGATACTTCAGTTAGCTACACATTAGGCACTGTAGCCAAGAAAATCTGAGGTGGAGTGAGAGCAATGGTTTCTTGGTGTTTGCATATGGCCCTTCTCCTTCATCTGAAATCTTTAACCCTTAAGGTGCAAGCCTTTTGACACTGCATCAAAGTAAAACCAGTAATAAAAGCAGCTAAAACCAGTAATAAAAGCAGCTAAAACCAGTAATAAAAGCAGCTAAAACCAGTAATAAAAGCAGCTAAAACCAGTAATAAAAGCAGCTAAAACCAGTAATAAAAGCAGCTAACCAGACATCCACATTTGTCATCTACACACTTTGTAGCCTATTAGAACAATTATGGCATCTGACCATCTTTTCTGCTCCAGAATCCTCGCACAACCACCTGAGCAGCAGGGAGCTGGGATTGGTAAAGGGAAAGACAACAGAGCATTTCACACAGCCAGCTCAGACACAATGGCTGAAACGTATCAGCCATCTGCTAAACATCACTTAAAAAGACACAAGAGCAGGTCAAGCACACACTGAATCTGCCCTGAAACACCTTCCCAGCCTTGAACAAAACTCACTGATGATACCAACTGCCCTTTTTCAATTATTCTGCCCAGTCATTTCCAGAAATGCACCAGGGAAGGTTCAGTCTCAACATAGAATCGTAGAATCAATAAGGTTGGAAAAGACCTCAAAGGTCAAGTCCAACCTGTCACCCAAGACCTCATGACTGCTAGACCACGGCACCATGAGGAACAGTTTCTTCATTAAAAGGGTTGTCAAGCCCTGGAGGAGGCTGCCCAGGGCAGTGGAGTCCCCAGCACTGGAGAAGTTTCAAAGCCATGTAGATGTGGTGCTGTGGGGCATGGTTTAGTGGTAACCTGGCAGTGCTAAGTTAATGGCTGGACTTGATGATCTTAACGATCTCTTCTAACAGAAGAGATTCTGTGATTCAGGAAAGTGCAACTCCCCATGATGACTTCTACATCACAGTCATATTCTGACAGCTTCTGACTATTACCTTCATGGGAGTAGCTAGGAGCAGAGGGGCTGGGGCTGTTTTTGTCCTTATACAAGGCCATACAAACATGGGACAGAGGCAGTATGTTTGCAGAGATAGCATCTGCCACATGAGCTGAACTGACACTCCAGTGATGAGAGAGGGACTGCAGTATATTGTTTTCCCATGGAAATGACTGTGCCTGTCAGGATGCACCCAGGAGGCATAACTGCTTTAAATCACATCCTGCACTTGGGGACAAGACAGACTTCTCTCTAGGCTTTCAACCACAGCATTTCATGTTGTTTTTTCTTCTTCTAAGGCATTGTCTCACAGGGTGGAAAAAAAATAATTATGATACTTAACTGTATTGCAGCATTTTGAGCAATTTAAGACTATTTTAAGATTAGATAATGAACAGAAACTTGATGCTGAGATCCCAGCTGGAATAAAGATGTTATTTAACTACGTCTGAAAACACTCATCTGTGGCAAAAAAACTAATAGAATTTCCCAGGACAGAAACTACAATTAATAGGGACTTTAAAAAAAATATATATAAATGAGGCAATATTTAACTAGGAGTTCTAATTTTGTTAGCATAAAGACTGAAAGGAATCAAGGCAAGCAGGCTTGGTTTCAAATAGAAAGATTACAGCAGGTTGCAGAGGTCAGGTTTTGTTTTAATGAAATCTTTCCCCTTTCCTCTCCGGTCTTTCCTCAGAGAAAAGGAGATCATGCAGCCATAAATCAGCCGCATTCAGCTGCAGGACAGGTGTGAACAGGCTTACTGCACACATCTGACCCGACTTTGAGTTACACCACTAACTTCTAGAGCGGTCACACCTCACTGATCCCACCGCTCACAGAATCACCGAGGCTCGGCGCAATCCCTACGGAGAGATTTCTCATCGACCTACAGCTAATTGCCACAACACTTCATGGAGGGGGGGGGATTGCCACAGACATGGAACTCAGCTCTCAACAGAAGAAAATGAAAAGATGAGCTATTAAAAGTGACCTTCACTTTTCTCAGTGCTGACAGCAGCCATTGAGAATACTGTACTCAGGGGGACAGCATGAGCTGTATGTCTGAAGTAAAAATTACAGCAGATAATCAACTAAATGGCCTGGGCCTTTTTTTTTTTTGTTTAACCTACACTGAAAGCTGAAGAAAACAGCTAGGCTTACTCCAGAGCTGTGACCAAGGACATGGCATCCCTTGGGAGCATGCCACTTTCTTGCCAGTGTCATAGCTGTCGTGGGATAGCTGGAAGAGAGCGTGGTGAGGACAGAGCTGTAAAAGTGAAACACTGCTAAGGAAATGAAAATATTTTGCCTCTGAAGGATTTGTGAAAACAATAGCTTCACTTCAGGAAAAAATTGACTGTTCAAGCCTGAGGTCATCACATTGAAAACCAAATCTCATCTAAACCAGAATTTCAGCATGGCGGGGGAGTGAATGGAGCTCTTGAGATGACCGTGTCCAACCCCTTGCTCAAGCAGGCTCACCCACAGCAGCTTGCCCAGGATCACAAGGTCCAGATGGCCTTGGAATCTCTCTGGAGAAGCGGACTCCACAACCTCTCTGGGCAGCCAGAGAGAAAGAAGTTTTTCCTTCAAGCACACAGCTGTGAGGAAGGTCCTTGCAAACCTGCAAGATACTATTTTCCGCTGAACATGAGAGCCGGGGTGCAAGAATGCAGTTCACACACACCTCCATATTGAGAGAAATTAAAATAATGAGTTGCCTCAGCCCATAAAAAGGGCCAAGACAAGTAAAACAGCACTGCTGCTGCTTGGACACCTCTGTCATTTGTTCTTCCTAAACTAGGAGTCTCATGATGATGTTTCTGGATCTTCAAAACCAGTAAAGGGCTGCCCAGTTCATTCTGTTTCTAACCTGGAGCATTCTGTGCTTTCTTTTCCTTACCTGTGTGTTTTTGGCAGCACCCCCCAGACCCTGTTTCACTACATTAAGCAAGCCACACATTCACCATCTCCTCCTAAGAAAAGTGCTTCATTATGACAACAGCCCTTAAAAGCCCTTCTTTGCATCTGGGATGTGCTGAATTAATCTTTCTCCTGAAGGAGGACCTGTGTTGTACAGAATGCTCCAGATGAAGTAATTTTTGACCTGTACAATAGTATTCTTATTCCACCACCACACCATTACAGAAACATATTGCTTATAAAGTAGCAACTCTCAGAGACTCATCTCCATCTGTTTCTATTAGTGCTCCAACAGCTCCTTGTCACTTCCAACTGATTCCTAATCTTAAAGCAAAAAACAATAATTAGTGCTGAGATGCAGGACTCCACAACGCTAAATTACATCCATTTTTAATAATTTTATTTCCCACCACATTTGAAAGCCCTAATTCCTCCAGTTCAGCAATGTTATCTGTCTCCAGCTGTGTGTGATCAGCTACAGGAAGGACATGGACCTGGTGGATCAGGTTCAGAAGAGGAAGAGACACAAAGATGATCAGGAAGGAGGCTGGAGCAGCGCTCCTGTAAGGATAGGCTGAGGGTGCTCAGCCTGGAGAAGCTCCAGAGAAAGAATAGGATAGGATAGGATAGCATAGGATAGCATAGGATAGCATAGGATAGCATAGAATAGAATAGAATAGGTTGGAAGAGACCTTCAAGATCATCAAGTCCAACCTATCATCCAACACCATCTAATCAATTAAACCATGGCACCAAGTAGCCCATCCAGTCTCTTCCTAAACACTTCCAGCGATGGTGACTCCACCACCTCCCTGGGCAGCACATTCCAATGGCCAATAACTCTTTCCATGAAGCACTTTCTAACATCCAGCCTAAATTTCCCCTGGCACAGCTTGAGACTGTGTCTTCTAGAGAGACCTAATAGTGATCTTCCAGTATATGAAGAGGGATACAAGAAGGCTGCAGAAGGACTGGTTACAAAGGCCTGCAGTGACAGGATGAGAGGCAACAGTTTTAAATGAGAGAAGATTGAGATTGAGTGTTAGGAACGAGTTCTTCATCATGAGAACAGTGAAGCACTGGTTGCTAGTTCAGGCCCCACTGCCAGAGATATTCAAGGTCAGGCTAGACAAGGCTCTGAGCAACCTGATCCTGTGTTGCTAAGGTTGCCAGAAGATACACAACAGTTTACTAAACTATCCAGTCTTCACCTTTTTTAATCATTGATGTTTGGGTTATTTAATTGGGTTATGAACCTTTTCCATGTGGCTTTTAAAGAAGCATGATCTGCTTGAAAGCTCTGCACACCGCAGGCATGGAAAGTGATTAGATTATAACTTATTATACTCTTGTTTTAATCCTTCACTTACTAAAATACCTGCCTTTCAGCACCAGCATTTTTAGGCAAGTATAAAGTGTTTTCCAACCCAATCTTTTAAGCTGAGGTACCAATCCTAGGTCTTTCCCAAACATTTCTCCCAGGATGGATAGTCATCCTTTCCCATTTTGCTAGAGATGAAAACTATACCCAGCTGCATAGGCAACTTTCCATGCACTACTTGTATTATCACAGCACCCCAGTGACCTACATGGTGGCCAAAATTGGAACAAATCCATGTTGCTGTGCTAAAGGCCTTCATTGCTGTGGCACCTGCATTACACTGTACACAGCAAAGTCCACAGGGAGAAGCAGCAGTGGATTCCCCAGATAAATGAGATCCTGGCAACGTGCTGGGAGGACAAGAGCTCAGGATTAACCATGGAATCACAGAACCATTCAGGCTTGAGGAACATCAATTCCAACCACTAACCTAGCACTGATGCTCAGAGTCCACATACTAGTCTAAGCTTTATTGCTAGCCAAACACTGATTTACCTGCCAAAAGTCTGATTACAGAGTGTCCAGCCAGAGGGCCACTGCAGTGAGCCCTCATGGAAGAGCACACTTTGGAGAGGGAAGTTGAAGAATTACAAACTACCTGATTTTGGCATAATTTGGTTTCTAAAATATGATTTAGAAGCTGCAGTGGCTGAAAAAGAAAAAGATGCCCAAGTCTTGATTTGATGTATCTTGATTTGCTTTTTGGGTTACATTCCTGTCTTGATGAAAGAGGCAGCAGTAGGGCTCCCTCAGGACAAGAGACCTCTGGTAACCAGTTAGGCATTATGAGCAAATGCCAGAGGATCTCTTCTTTGCTGTTACAACCCAGTGCAATCCCTATGCAAGATCATAGAATCAATAAGGTTGGAAAAGACCTCAGAGATCACCAAGTCCAACCTGTGATATTTAGGTGGTAAATACATCCAGAGGGGTGATGCACATTGTATTTTTAACAACTAACTTCCCAGCTGGTAACTTAACATTCCATTCCAGAGAACTGACCCACCAATTTTACACCTACTGCTTCCCTGGCAAGCAAAAAAGCAGTTGCTAGTGATTCCCCCCCATGTCCATGTGCATGCCCACCAGCCAGCCTCAGTCATGAAGATGTCAGTTTTTCAGATACAAGGCTCCAAGTGTTTGTGTTGATTACTTCTGACCTATTTCATGGCATAGGAGGCAGTCTGTAGACAGTGACAGCTCCAAATCTGGGGGGGGGGGGGGAGGAAGTAACTTCAAGTCTTAATGTTTGTGTATTTCCTGCCTTCACAGAGAACTACACAGACTTCATCTAATTTAGGTCATTAGATATTTTTATTACTGTGCAAAAGAGTGCTGGTGGTGTTCTCACCCAAATCACAGCACTTGCTCGGCTTGAAAGATGCAAAAGCCTTCACAAAAAGCTTGACTGACAAAGTTCATGCTACCACCACCACCTTTACCCTCCCATCTACAAAGACAGACAGGTTGTAGGAGTGATGTTCTAGTTTCTGTGCTGCTACTTCTGGAAAACTACAAAGCAATGGGTACACCAACTTCCTCCAAGAGGTCAGGCATTCACCGTACATCAGCAAACAGGAATTGAAGACAAATACTGCCTTGGAGCAACGAGTACTTTTTTTTCTCCCTCTAAGGTATGAAGCCTTGTATTCCAAATGCAGTGTCCTGTTTCATTCATTTACTTCAGACAGGTTCATTTGTACCAGAAAATGAAGCACAGATTTCAATCCCTTGTTCATCTCTGGGGTTTTGCCAACTCCAGAGCTCTCTAGTTAATGCTCCAAGCTGGCCTGATGCTCCTCTTGCTCTACAGCTCAGCAATAAGATGACAGTAACATGCAGCTCTGCTCACATCAGGACACACCTGCAGAATGTGCCCCTTTATCTTCCAACTCTCACACACAAGTCTGCTGTCATGTTTGCCTTCAGGAGTGAGCAAACTGTCAGCACCCCTGACTATAAAGCTTTCACTTAACATTTAGGTTTAAAATCCCCTGAAAGGCAACCAGTGTTGGAAACAACGTTCATAACGTAGAATCTTGGGAGAGACAGAGGATTCAAATGCATCCTTAGGTCTCAGATCCACCAATTAGCAGCTCAGTCATTTCCCAAACTAAACTCAGCAACTGGTCTCATACAGCAGGGTAAGAAAGATTTGGAGACTTCATCTTTCTTTGTGGCATCACAAGAGTTTCTACAAGCGGAGGCTTCAACACAGTTTCACAAGCAGAAATGTCACTTAGTCCCTTGGTAAAAGGCTTTTTAAGAGAGCTTTCCAGCATCCTGAGTTAGAGATCAGGCAATTGTCAGCTCCATGATACAGAACCAGAAGTGCCAAACTCGATTTCATCCCCTTCTGCACGTGTTATACTATCTCCTGGTGTTTTTGTCGCTTTGATGATGCTGGCGTGCCACAGAGCAGCAATACCCTTTCTCACAAGCACAGCCAGAATGGCAGAGCTCATTTGAGTGCAAAAACCTGGAAGTTTTTGCTTGTGCACCTGCCCAAAAAGGCTTACACTGACCCTACTTGGTAGTAACTTCTATACAAAGCAGCCACCAGGAACAGAGTCGCTCCATAAAGAGCTCTTTTTCTAAAGACTGACTATAGAAACAGGACGGTGTTGGGCTTCAGGGGAACATAACATGCAGAGACATGATCTCCTGAAGATGCCTCGTAGTGCTGTCTCAGATGGAGCCACCCATTGCTAAACACCATTTCCTTATTCAAAATTCCCAGACTCTTCTCCATGTCCTACCCCATACTAAGCACCTGGCTGTTTCCACCCCCCCACCCCCAATAAAATAAACAGCTCTCAAATAACAGAAGATTCTTTAATTGGAAATACTGAAGGCCTGATAAAAATTTCAGCTAGCAGCTGCTGTTAGCAAGCAGCACTCTGGAGGCAGACCATCACAGGGTACTGGGAGTTAAAGCAGCAGCATGACACCACCAGATCCATTCCGTTTTTTGCTGCTTCCAGAGGAGCTTTCTGCATGCCACCACCACCTGCAGCTTTGAATGTCAGCTGGAAAAGAGAGCTACATGGGGAAATAACCACAGCCATTCCCACCTGCTGCACTGTGGTCATCAGGAACGTGGATCATTTTCCCCTGTTATGTGAGCCACAGTTAGGAGAGCCAGGGGTTCTTCTCCCCTCACACAGCGCAGGAATACAAGGCAGCTTTTGCTTCTCAACAGAAATCCTTCTGCTCAGTGCATTCAGGCACTGACTTGATCTTGTAATTCAAGAATTCCTCAGAGACAATTTAATTGCTCTAGAGGAGTACAAGGGACTTTAAACTCCTTCAAATTAAACAGCGTTCAGTTCCCCCCAGAGTTTAAGATAGAAATGTGTCTGCTTTACATCACAGAAAGTGACTGCTGTAGCTGCTGCTTCCCAGGCTGAGCAGAGAAACTCAACCAACAGTGTGGAAGTGGGAAATTCTCCATCTTTCTAATGCTTCCCACAAATCAAAGCGTTGCCATTTTGAAACGCAATCTTCTGTGCTCCAGCTCTAAAACTCGCCAGCAAATAGACATTTTCTGGTTTGCAGAACCCAAGTAAGCTCCCTTGAGTTTTCAGGATGTGCCAATTCTGCTTCACAGAAGAAATTTGGTTGGAAGAGACCTTCGAGATCATCCAGCCCAACCCCCAACCCAGCACTAAAGGGGCAGCATTAAACCATGTCCCTAAGCACCAGGTCTGTGCTTGAAGCAGCCCCCAGAGGACAGCGACTCCAGCACTGCCCTGGGCAGATTGTTTCGATGTTTGACAACCCCTGCAGTGAAGAAATCTTTCCTGGTATCTCAGCCTGAACCTCCCCTGGCAGGGAGCAGGAGGCTTCATTGCCTCATGGAGCAAAGCTGTACAACCCATGCCCTTCATGGGCACTGTGCAGCAGCAGCATCTACCCTTGGGAGATTATGAAGGGCCAGGGCTGGATAGGGCTTGGGAAGAAGACAGATTCAAACCCCACAAGGCCAGCTGTCCCCCAGGAAGCACACACTGCCCTGACACACCACTGCCTTGTAACATTATGATTTTTAGCCCTTTTTCAGCTGCTGGAATTGCCAGCAGCAGAGAGAGTCAGAGAATCCTTTCAGTTGGAAAAGACCTTTAAGATCACTGAATCCAACCACAAACCTAACACTACCAAGTTCACTGCTAAACCATGTCCCTCAGCACCACATCTACACAGCTTTTCATGGTCTGCTGGGATGGGGACTCCAGCCCTGTGCTGAGCAGCCTGTTCCAAGGCTTGACAGCCCTTTTGGTGTTCCTCAGGTCCAACCCAAAGCTTCCCTGGCACAACCTGAGGTCACATTACTACACACAAAGCAGCAACTGTGCAAGAAACAATTGGCAGACAGTAACTAACTCTGCTGAATGCTCTCAGGGGTTTGCACATTGAACTTTCTTGGGCAATTTTGTATTCACAGATGTGACCCCATGCATGCTACAAAGAGAAGGATCAGATCCTAACTCTTAGTGATTTTTAACAAAGCCTTTAAGCCAGTCAGGCTCTGCTAAACTCAGGAGTCACAAAATCTATTGTTTCCCTACCCTGAAACACTTGCAGAATTTGTCATTGTTCAGAAAAATCATCATTCAAACCTCCTGCAGCTCCAAGTAATTGAGAGACCAAAGTGAGGGAGCGAGGATCAGCTGCCTCAGGTGCTGCAGGGGATGAAATGACAACTACTGTATTTTCATTGCCACAGAAAAACAACCCCAAACAAACTCAGGTGAGAAATCTAAAATCACAAGGAAAACTCTATGTATTTGCAGGATTAATTCTGGGGAAGAAAGAACATTCTGGGGCTTATGAGATTTGGCATTTCAGTGCTTTTCTGTCCCTCTGATGAAATGGGTGCTGCACCTCGACTACTCCAACAGTGCTGTTACTGGAAGCGCTGAGGTACTCTTAGCAGCTCCAAAAAAGTCCTGGATTGTTACTTTGGATCTCTTTTCTGCAACACTGTCCATGTAAACTAACATGTAAACAGACTGGAGGTGAGGAGGAAGTTCTTCCCCATGAGAGTGGTGAAGCCCTGGAATGGGTTGTCCAGGGAAGTGGTTGGGGCCCTGTCCCTGGAGGTGTTTAAGCCCAGGCTGGATGAGGCTCTGGCCAGCCTGATGTAGTGTGGAGTGTCCCCGCCCATGGCAGTGGGGTTGGAACTAGATGATCCTTGTGGTCCCTTCCAACCCTGACTGATACTGTGAGAAGGAACAACCTTGGCTGAGCAAAGTAATTTCTGCTCCAGGTGAATGGCACTGTTTAGACAGATCCTCCAGAAGAGAGGATGTCTCATCACAAATGTCAGCCTTTGGATTCAGCAGTGCCACAACCACACATCAGCATCATCAGCTGTTCTCTTGATCTGTTCAGTCTGCAGAAGAGAAGGCTCCGAGGTGACCTAATTGTGGCCTTCTAGTATCTGAAGGGGGCTACAGGAAGGCTGGGGAAGGACTTCTCAGGATCTCAGGTAGTGATAGGACTAGGGGAATGGAATGAAGCTGGAGGTGGGGAGATTCAGGCTGGAGGTGAGGAGGAAGTTCTTCACCATGAGAGTGGTGAAGCCCTGGAATGGGTTGTCCAGGGAGGTGGTTGAGGCCCTGTCCCTGAAGGTGTTTAAGCCCAGGCTGGATGAGGCTCTGTCCAGCCTGATCTAGCGTGGGGTGTCCCTGCCCATGGCAGGGGGGTTGGAACTAGCTGATCCTTGTGGTCCCTTCCAACCCTGAATGATACTATGATATTATGATAACAAACCCCCAAGTCCTCGAGCTCTGTAGCCCTGAACAGACCCCGAGGCACAGCCAGTAGGTAGAACATTTATTTCCAGCACTGCAGAATATGCAGACAACCCAAACAACCTTGATTTCCAGACTTAACTGACAGCAGAGCAAAAGTACTGCTATCATTAGCATATCAAAATTGAGGCAGAAATTAGCACTTTTCATTTGGAATATTTACAGAAAGCCAAAGTCTTCCATCCTCATCCAGTGTCAGAGATTCAATTGCCTGGGCACACTATCAGAGGGCTAAGTGGTGCTGTGCAGGTTTGCTTCCCACTGCTGTGATTTGACATTGATTCAGCACATCCAAAACATGTCTCAGTTGCCCCATCACCTCCTCCATAACAGCTATAACCAGAAGAAGATTTAGCTCTGTGAAACACATGTCCCATTTCAGTCAACTGATCTTGCTCCCAAAATGACAAGGACAGAAAGCATGGGAAAAAGTCTTCCTCACTCTCCTTAACACTTTCCACATGCCCAGAATTGCCTGTGGCCAGCAGTAGCTCATGAATGACAAAACCTTTGGTTGTTACCCTCACTTCTTTGAAGAAAACAAAAACTGAATAAAAAGAGAATGCAATTTGGAACTAATAGCTGATCTCCAGGAGTTGGGGGATATGGCCGTGGCAATTTTCTGCTAAGCCACTTAAATGTTTATCTGCCCATTCTATGTTCACAATCTTCAGCCTCACCTATTTAAGCAACAAGCATTGAAGCAATCTCTACTCTAAGCAGCCAATATAGTCCAGATAAGGTCTTAATGACAAAGAAAGTACAGTCTCCATTTACAGAAACAAAATTAAGGCCACCCTGGCAATAAGTCAGCAAAAAATACCCTCCCTCTAAAACTGGGGAGCAATCTTGTCTCTAATCACACCAATAGCAGGTGTAGAGTTCTTAAATACAGACATTGCTGGCATGCTCTCTTTGCAAAATTAAAGCATAAAACCCTTGTGTACAGATAGTCACTGAAAATAAAAGCCCCAAACACCTGTGTACAGATGCAGGCTGCCTGGCAATAAATGCTGCAGCTGTAGTACTGCCCGAGACGGTTTCCATTAAGGGAGGAAATAATCAACCCAGTACAAACCTAAGGCTGTAGATAAGGACAAGCTCTGAAATAGATCCACATATTCTGAAAACAAAACTACTGAGCGCTGTGATGTCTGCAGACAGCTCCAGCTAGAAAGGAACAACGAGATTTGCTCCAAACTACATGGCTGCCAAAGATCTTTTCGTTTACGTTTGTCTAACCAGGCACCCAAAAAATGGACAGGCAAAAGGCTACTGAGACTGGGGACTCAACACTCAACTCAAGCTGGAACTCATTTTTTGTTTGTTTGTTTGTTTGGGGGCTGTGTTTTCTTCTTTTTGTTTGTTTGGGGTTTTGGTTGGTTGGGTTTGGTTTGTGGCCAGTTCTGGGCCCCTCAGTTTAAGAAGGACATTGAGACACTTGAACATGTCCAGAGAAGGGAAATGAGGCTGGGGAAGCCCTACAAGGAGAGGCTAAAGGAGCTGGGGTTGTTTAGCCTGGAGAAGAGGAGGCTCAGGGGAGACCTCATTGCCCTCTACAACTACCTGAAGGGAGGTTGTAGCTTGAGGGGGTTGGACTCTGCTCCCTGGCAACTAGTACCAGAACAAGAGGACACAGCCTCAAGCTGTGCCAGGGGAGGTTTAGGCTCAAGGTGAGGAGAAAGTTCTTCACTGAGAGAGTTGTTGGCCATTGGAATGTGCTGCCCAGGGAGGTGGAGGAGTCACCATCCCTGGAGGTGTTCAAAAGGGGATGGAACGTGGCACTTGGTGCCATGGTTTAGTCATGAGGTCTGTGGTGAGAGGTTGGACTTGATGATCTTTGAGTTCTCTTCCAACCTTGGTGATTCTGTGGGTTTTGTTTTGTTTGGTGTTTTTTTTGGGTTGAGTTTGGTTTTCTTTCTTTTTTTTTGGAGAGGAGGACAAAAGAGGAGCCTTGAGTTTGCTTTGGCTGGGGTTTTGTTGTTGTTGTTCCTTTAAAGAATAGAAAGGGCTCTCTGCAACAATTCACTGAAGGAAATGGAAAAATATCAACTTCAACTTGGCTCCTCTAGTTTGAGGATGAGAATTGGATGGCACAGCACAATCCAAAGCAGAAATCTCCAGCGACTCCATTGCCTTTTTTCCACTATTTGTTTGAAGACAAATAATAAGGTGACAGCCAAGTGGACTTCAGAGAAACAACAGCTATGAAATATTCAGCCACAGCAGTAGCTTTGAAGCCCTCAAATAAGGAAACACACCCTCAAGACAAGCAATACTTCATCAGGAAGCCAGGCACAGGCTGGAGGTCTCCACTGTTGGGGAGGTTTCAAAAGCCCTTCAGTCCTAACTTGCTGGTTCCACATACTTGCAACCAGCAATTTCATCCTGAAGTGCAGCAGCCAAAATGAACTTTTTTTGGAGCACTTGCATACCCACCCTCACAAGGACTTTGTGTGTTCCACTCAAACCCTCTCCACAGGCCAAGTCAAAGATCTGAACATTTAGTGTGGTGCAACTTAGTGCTTGAATACAGAGGTAATTTGAAAACAACCAGAGCAGCAGTTGCAGAGCTAGACTCACCCTTTTGGAATGCAGCAAAGAGTGTTTACCATGTGAGACTGCAACCCAGAACACAGCAGATACCTCCCCCCTTTTCGGCAAGGCAGGAGGAAAGCGCTAACACACAGCCCTGCCTGCTGAACCAGGAGACTGCTGAGAGTGAAAGGGCTGGTAGATGCAATGTCTCAAGCAAAGTTAATTAACAGGGAATTAACAGCATCATTTAAACATGCCAACAACCAGCCACCCAAGCCACCATGTGGTATTCAGCAGAAATAAACTTTCTGAAGTGCTCTCCATTTTATCTCCTTACATTCCACCATTTCATATAGCATCCTCCCATCTCTTCCCAAAACAGCAGCTCACTGACCTGAGCCAGCTGGAGGAGAACCAGACAGCAGAGTGCCAGCTAATTTGGGTGTCTCTTTCCTAACTACTGCCCCTCCTACCCCACAACATGGTACTCAGGACTAACTCTCATATGAAATCTGGATGAAGATGGTTGTTTGCTTCAAAAATTATCAGGAAGTAGGGAGAGAGCAACACTGGTGAAAGTAACTTGCCATGGAAGTGCAGTTTAGGAATCAGAGGCTAAAACTGCTTTATGTCATGGCTGTCAGCCCTGCTTCAGCAGCTGCTACACTGCAAACGTGAGTGTAGATCACAGGCTGTTAGCCACGTAGGTAGGACCTACATTGATGTGAAGCAGGTAACAGAAAGTGACCAATTTGGCCAGATAAAAAATGTCTGCAGAGATACTCTGAGTTCTCTAAAACCTGAAAATGTCCTGGAAGCAGCAGAAGGCTCCCTGCTCATCCTGCCTGTCCTAAAGCAGGACTGGGTACACAACCTCATGTTTGCTCTGAGCATGATGCTCACCTCAAGTGCTGTCTGAAGCTCTGGGATCCTCACTTCAAGAAAGATACTGAGGTGCTGGAGCAGGTCCAGAGGAGAGTGCCAAGATGTGAAGGCACTGGAGGGAAAGTCTGTTGAGGAGAGGCTGAGGGAGCTGGGGTTTTTTAACCTGGAAAAGAGGAGACTCGGGGAGGACCTTATCACACTCTACAACTACCTGAAGGGAAGGTGTAGTAAGGTGGGGGGCAGGCTTTTCTCCTGGGCAACTTGTGATGAGAGGGCATGGCCTGAGGCTGCACCAGGGGAGGTTTAGGTTGGATGTTAGGAAGCACTTCCTCATGGAAAGGGGAATTAGACACTGGAATGGACTGCCCAGGGACACAGTGGAGTTGCTGTCCCTGGAGGTGTTTAAGGGAGGATTGCATGTGGCATTTAGTGACATGGTTTGGTTGAGGTGGTGGTGTTGGGTCATAGACTGGGCTTGGTGACCTCAGAGCTTCAATAATTCCATGATTCTATAGAAACTCTCCTGTTCTGGGTGCTGCTGCTGTGCCTGGAAGCCCCAACTTCAGTCCCCACATGGAAGACTGAAATTTCTGTGGCACATGGCACTTTGCATCATGCATTAACATCAGCTATTGGGTATTTTCTCCCTTCCCCAGGAGCTGGTTGATGCAGAATGACGTTGTACTTGAAGTCTGCTCCAGGGGAATGAATACTATGGGATGGATTTATAAACACAAGTTTCTTAAGTAGGTCAAAGGCAGGCAGCAGATCTCACCTTCAGCAAGCAATGCTGCTCCTAAAGACACACTGAGACCCACAGAGGGGGTTGCAACATCAGAGTGTTTGCAGTAAAACTGTCATGGGCAACTTAGAGTGAAAAAAAGGACTGGTCCCAGTGTATGTGCACATAAACCACCCAACACTTCAGCAATGCTCACCCTTCCTGCTGTCACTGCTAGCAGAAGAGCTCACTCCAGCTATGGGGATACTGACCGTCACACCTCTCAGCCTCCTGCGCACTTGAGCCTCATTAAGCTCTTCAGGTGGCCTGGTAACACATGGGAGGGACAGGAGCAAGAGCACTGTTTGTATTGCATGTGGCTGAAGTAGAATTTTCACAAACAAACATGTTGTTTTCACCCTGACAGTGCAAAGGTCCATGGGGTGCATCTAGCTATTGGAGATGCTGCTCCTTTCATCAAAAGTAGGATTCAGCATGCAGCACCCGCACTCTACCCAGGATGGCAGAGCATAAACAGGAGCAAAACCTACTCCTGGCACAGCCACAAAATCCAAAGGGAAGAATTTGCACATAGTGCCTGGCAAACACATCCACTCAGAGTAGAAAAGAGAAATAGAGGAGGGGAACTAATTTCCCAGTAGCTTACTAACCTACACTTTGAATACTCTGTTGAGGCACTGGGTATTTTGTGATCAGAAAGAATTACAAGGTACAGGAAGCAAAACAGAGCAAAAAGATTATGCCTCCAACAAAACAAATCAAGGCTCACAAAGGTGAGATGGATTCAGTTACTTATCAGGAAGGGCAAACCTGCCTTACTTCTGGGAAAGCAAGGATGCATCCTGTCAGAGCTAACAACCTGAGGTAAGAAGAGCAAACATTTCTCTAGAGGGCAAAGGGACTGCATTGGAAAGTCCACTTCAAGACAACAGGCTGAGACAAAGCAGCTCACTTAGGCAAGTTTAGAGAGGTAGAACTTGTGAACAAGCCATTTTCTTAATCTCCCATGCCACAAGGTGACCCAACCTTATATTCTTTACAGTGTTGTTTTTAAGAAGGCTGTCTATGGAGCCTACATACCCTATTCATCACACCTACCCAGGCACCAAACCGTAAGTGGCCCACCTGAGCAGCCACATTTGCTGCCCACGACCCAGATGAAAGAGCAAGAAAGTTATGAGGTGCCACCAGGAGAGACCTGCAGACCTGCACTGTCAGTTGCGAGAAAACATCTCAACCCACTGCCAGAGCAGTGTCATTAAACCCACTGCCAGAGCAGTGTCACTCAATACAGAGCCAAGAAAAATCTCTGCACATGGGGTGTCAGCAGGATACAGGTTTGCTTTTTGGTATCTGCTGCCAGCAAAGGGAATGTGCCTCAGCACGTATTATGAAAGCAGCTAAGAACGATGAAGACTTGGTGACATTTTTCCTCAGCCTTGAGATATTTGTGTTTTCCACCATGTGGGTGGCTGATGCAAGTTCTCATGCAACCAAGGCTGTTGCCAAACAAAGCATGTTTTTGTAAACTGGAGGAATCTATTGCAAAGCACAGAAAAATATTTTCACAGGCTCGCTCTAATAACATAGTTTGTCAATTAGCTCAGTCACCATTCAAAGGAGTCACAATTCTACCCTCTTCCCCTTCTTTCCTCCCTAGAAATAGAAAAAGCAGCAGTTTTAGGAGCAATTTTTAAACACAATTAGCATTTATTATAACTTCCCAGGTACAACCTACGCTTATCTCCCAAAAGTATAAAGAGAGGTCTCTTTGAGGGGTTATGATAAAAGTAGTCATTTCACAGCTGATCTCCACACACTGTTTTAACAATCCTGCCCATTTCTAGAAAATCCTGTCACCCTATAATCTTCAGAGAGATTAAAGGTACATAACATAGCTTTCAAAACCCACACTGCTTAAGGTCTCTTATTAGTCAGGTTTTCCCTAAATTTGCTGTTCATTATTTCTCAGCCAAGCACTGAAGTGAAATTCCTGTAATTCCACTGGCATGGCACTTCTAACAGGCGGCAATGGGTGCAGTTCCTAGCTGCCAGAAGATCAGAGAACATCAGGACTATTATGTGAAGGAAAAGGTGAAAGGAGAGCTGAATATCTATGATCAGCTAAAGCAGCCTGAAGTATTTTTCAGTTGACTCTACATTTTCTGCCTTTATGCCTTCTGTGCATGAAGAAGGCACACAACACACTTGAGAATAAGGATATTCTTCTCTACCCTGAAATCAAAGCCCCAGGTACTCTACAGCTTGCTGTATGCCTCCCAGAAACGTGAGATATTAAGCAGTGCTGCAGTAATTAGAGAAGGATGTGTTCACATTTTTCTCCTCCTCCTCCTCGAGCATCTGCCTGAATCACCATTTTCTCTCACTCTCCCCTCACCTTCTCACTATGGTTTTGTGATGTGGCAGCCCAAACCAGAGGTTGTTCCTAGGCTGGAACATGACATCTAATTAGGAGCAAGGATCAGGTGAAGTGGCAGGCTCTGACAGCACAAGCTCCTTCTGGAAGGAACCCCCCAAAATTAAACTGCAATCAGATCAAACAGTAAGGGAGAAATGTTTATTAATGATACCTGTGTGAGTACTGGAGGAGGGAGAGATTTCCAGTTCCCATCACTATCTGCAAGATATTCCCTCTTACTCATATTTGGTTAAGCCTCTCTGTTATGAAAATCTAACCCTGGATAATAGAGAGCAAAGCCCATCAGTCGTTCTACTCTCACTTATAGCTCCTTAGAGCTAAGTCACTTTTAGATTTTAACCCACAGCATAAGCAGAAGCCAGTTCTATATGTTTGTGCTCCTCAGGATTAGGTGCTGGATTTTACCTGCAAGTGAAAAGCTTCCCCAAAATTTATTGCATAATAGTGTACCATCCCTCATCCAGATGATTTGCAGCTTGATAGGGAATATTCCCTACTCTGGGTGACTTTAACAGCTGTAGCAAGATGAGGAGAAGAGGGCAGTCCTAATTCCACGGCCTGTTACAGCCCTGCTAACCACATTCCTTGTACAAGCTCACTGCTATGCTTTTAGGTATCTGAAGGTTCTTACCTTTGACTGACATCAATCAAGCAGAAGTATTTCTAACCTAGATGACCGAATGATGATCAGTGCTCAGATAACTGCTGTGATAGGGACTCCAGTGTGTTGGAAAAGTCACAGAAGCCATCACTAACTGCTAAGAAAAGGCTTAGGGAAATATTAGAAACCAAATATTTTAATTAAAAAGAACCCAAAAACCCAAACCCAAAACAAAACAAAAAGGTTCAAAAGCTTTAGCTTTAACTTGGCCAAATTAAGTGGAAGTGCTTGAGAACATGAAACATGAATTCTGAACAAGCAGGCTTCCATGGGGTCAAGATGTCTGGCAGACATTGTGCCATGAGAAACAGGCCAGAAGGGAGCAGCAGTTCTTGAAAGAAAATTTAGCACAGAGAACAGACAGTAGTGAGACACAGGACTGAATCAGAAGTTCTTCAATGACCTCATGCAAGAGCAGGAGGCTAAAGGAGGTGAAGACTGGACTGTATTGCTGAAGTGAGCTCAAAGCCACAGCAGGGGCAGGTGAAGACCAAATCAGAAAAGCCAGGACCACAAAGTACAGAAAGGATACAAAAACTATCAAGAAAGATACACAAAGAGGTACAACTAGAGAAGCAAGTAAGAAAAGAGCACTACAATAGCAGGTAAAAGAGGTCCAACTATTTATTCCCTAGGTACTCAGATGTGAGATGATGTCAGATGTCTGTAACTTGTCTGAGCCAGATAAAATTCTCAGAAACAGCTTTCTCATTTAAGGTTTTCTTTGAAAAAGCTTAGAGAATTGATGAGAAGATGCACAAAGGCAAACATAGCACTTATGAAAACAAACAAACAAAAAGCAACCAAAAGCCGGTTAATTATAGACCAGTCAGCTCAACTGAAAATTCTCCCTCACAGGGACTGCACATATCGGTGGAGAAATCACCTGTATGGGTTAGGATGAGGAGGAAATGAGTAACACCCAACACAGATGGATTTTTTTTGCCAAGGATCAATCTAATATCTTTCTGTAGCCACATAAATGTTTGGTAAAGGAATAACAGAGGTGGATATCTAGACCCCAGTGAGGCTTTCAGCGCTGTCTTACCAGACAGACTTCTCACACCAAGTTTGTTGGGGTTTTGGTTTGTAAACATAACAGTGCCCAAGATCAGTCAGAAATTCCTCAGGAAACATCAGAACAAAATGTGGCCTAGCACAACACTGAAAACTTGAGAAGCCAGGTTGGATGTGGCAAGCTGGTCTACTAGGAAATGTCCATGCCCATAGCAGAGGGGTTGGAACTAGAGGTTGGATCTTTAGGGTTCCTTCCAACCCAAACCATTCCATGATTCCATGAAGCAGATGGAAGTACTTTTGTGGGCTGTGGAGAACCACAGCAGAGGGGAGGGAGACAGGAAGATGCTACAACTCTCTCCTTAAAAGAAATGAAGACAAGCAATGGGACCAGTTTGTCTGTGAAAGCTACAGGGGGTTCCTGTCTGGAAAAGCTACAGGGGGTTCCTGTCTGGGAAAGCTACAGGGGGTTCCTGTCTGGGAAAGCTACAGGGGGTTCCTGTCTGGGAAAGCTACAGGGGGTTCCTGTCTGGGAAAGCTACAGGGGGTTCCTGGACTGGGCTGTAACCTTTGTAGATTATTTTTTAATGTTATTTTATTTTGATTTATTTTTTATTTTAGATGGATTTAATCTTCTACTCGGGAGAACCAGACAACTTTAATTTCCCAATCACTTGAGCATGTTTCAGTGCCAGTAAGCGGCACCCCTTGTGCCCCTAGGTGAGACACAACGAGTGGTTTTATGATTCCATCAAGCACTGCCAGCACAACCAAGTTCTGAATCCTCCTGAAACTCCACGCCTGGGTTAATTCTTGGGCTCTCTAATCTCTGCGGGGTACAAGGAGCAAAAGAACATTTCTTTACATTAGTGACTGGAAGAGGAGGAGAAGTGGCTGGCACAGCATCTGAATCTATCTCTTTTCTACTCAGCAGGGAGCAGTCACAAGCCCTACTGATCTGTTCAACCAGCACATGGTCTGAGCTGAAAGCTTGTTTGACAAGTACCACACCCAGCTCTCAGTTCTCATCCTTGTCTCAACGGCACAGGCAGAGTGAGGACAACCAGAAGGATCACAATCAGATCATCTCTGCTTGAAAGAACTCAGCTCCCAGCACTGCGGTTCCTACCCTGCCACTTCACCCCAAGGAGCCCTCCAGGCCTAGCAGATATCAAAGGAATCCTTTGCGGATGGATGCTTCCCCAGCGTGAGCTGTAGAGCAATCTACTCAAACAGGAGCTGTACTGAGAGAGAGGAGTACTGCACAAGGGGGTGAATAAAGACCCCAGTTCCATGTGTTTGTCAGGGAAAGATCATTTACACTCGGAACTTTTAGACTTTGTAAGGTTTTGCTCCTTCTATCATAGAATCAATAAGGTTGGAAAATACCTCAAAGATCATCAAGTCCAACCTGTCACCCAACACCTCATGACTAAACCATGGCACCAAGTGCTACATCCAGTCCCCTCTTGAACACCTCCAGGGACGGTGACTCCACCACCTCCCTGGGCAGCATGTTCCAGTGCCTAACAACTCTCTCTGGGAAGAACTTTCCCCTCACCTCAAGCCTAAACTTCCCCTGGCACAGCTTCAGTCAGATATGAACACAGAAGGAACAAAACACTCAACTCTAAGTTACCAAACACCATAAAGGAGGTTGGAGTAGATGATGTCTAAGGTCCCTTCCAACCTAAGACACTTACGATTCCATGATCATTTTGTACCAAATGACTGTTTATACCAAGTGACTAGTTTATACTTCATTCATTGCTCCCAATGACAGTCACACTCAACCAGACAATCCTCTTCCTCCCTCTCTCCTCTTTTAAGAACATGTCCATCAATAGGGAAAGCAGAATACTACGATCACAATGTAAGTGCAGTGTAGCTCCTTACCAACACAGGACCAGTGGGCTATGGCCCTGTGGAATTGTTTCTCTACAGAGAGAAACACACACCCAAACTGATTTTGCACTACAGGTTCACAGGCCTGATTTCCTAGTCTGCAAATCATCCCCTTTTGCCCAGTCTTACAGTAAAAGCAGCCTTCAGGACACAGCTATGATGCTCAGACCACAGAGGGGGATGGCAAAGGGAACCCAACCTGACAGCAACATCTCCTCACAGTCAGCCCAGAGCTGCCAGGACTAGTACACCCATCCAAGCCCTGATAAAGTCATGCTTATGGAAAGCTTTCCTTCTCCCCTTGGTACAACTGTCAGCAAGACAGCTCGCTGACAGGCTGCAGAGACAGGATTAAGAAACGCTTGCACTTTTTTTCCTTCCTTTACAGAGGACATATAACAAAGAGCAAAGCAGAGCAACTGAGCACCTTGAACACAAGTCTTGTCAGAAGGACTTTAGGGGACTGGGGTTGTTTCATCTTCAGAACAGGAGGCTGAAGGGAGACCTCATTGTCCTCTGCAACTGACTCAAACAACATTGGAGCCAAGTGAGGATGGGTCTCTTCTTATATGCAACAAGTGACAGGACAAGAGGAAATGGCCTTAACTATGCCAAAGGGAGGTTCAGGTTGGATATTAGGAATAATTTCTTCCCAGAACTGGACACAGTACTCAAGGCGTGACCTAACCAGTGCAGTGTACAGGGGCAGAATGACCTCCCTGCTCCTGCTGGCCACACTGTTCCTAATGCAAGCCAGGATACTACTGGTCCTCTTGGCCACCTGGGCACACTGCAGGCTCATGTTCAGCATGCCATCAACCAGCACCCCCAGGTCCCTCTCTGCCTGGCTGCTCTCCAGCCACTCTGACCCCAGCCTGTAGCTCTGCATGGGGTTGTTGTGGCCACTGTGCAGAACCCGGAACTTGGATGTGTTAAATCTCATGCCGTTGGATTCTGCCCATCTGTCCAGCCTGTCGAGGTCCCTCTGCAGAGGGATATGTGTGGATGTGATGCTTCGGGACACAGTTTAGTGGTAGAGGTGGGATTATGAGTCACAGGTGAGTACCTGGACTTGATGAACTCAAAGCTCTCTTCCAACCTCAACAGTTCTATGATTCTATGATTAAAGGGATGCAAATGGCAGAGCTTCCCTTAGAAGGAATATTCTGCAGACTTAGGGTCAAATTCTTGTAGCTGGAGCATCCCTGGCAACACTAAAAGCCTTGGCCAACACCTGTTTCCCTGGGTTTGCTGTGGGAGAGTTTGCCAGCCTGCAAAAATCCCTGGTTGTCATAGAAACAGCAATAGCAGAGTAAAGCAAAGGGAAGAAATATTCGGCTGTCAGCACAGAAAGATTGATTGTTTAGGTTTCCCCCCACACGCATAAAACCAACACAGGGCTTTGTGTCATTTACTCCCAACTAAATTCCTTCCTGCTGGTTTTACCTGATATTTATGAGGGCTGTGATCTAGTAACCTTCTTCCTTTTCATAGCAACAGCCTCCCTATGCTGCAGTAACAATAAGCCTAAAGCGCCTCGAGCAGGGGGAGGGCGCCCCGTGCCGCGTATGTCTCCGTCACAACCATCATCTAGGCAAAGCACTACAGAAAGATGGGAAGAAAAGGATAAAAAGCCATAATTATTATTACTCTTTTTTTTTTTTTTTTTTTTAAATTCCCTTTAGGTAGCACTCCTGGAATACCAATGGCTGCAGCATGGCTCTTTGCTATGCAAGTGGCATAACCACCCAGAAAGAAGGGAGGCAAGCTCCACAGTTCATCTGATCTATTATTCTCCAGGGCTGTAAATCACTCACGTTCCCTATTAATGAGCAGCCTGAGCAACTTTATGACCAATTAATTGGTGTACTTAGGTAAACTAAAGTAAGAGTAACATATTGGTTTAGAACAATGGAGCAGCTTGTCCAGTCCTTGGCCTCCAACAAGAGCTGGCTACAGAGGAGGGGAACAGAAAGCAGCAAGAGCTCATTCTGAGCAGTAACAAGGCTCCTGGGGAGGAAGGCCGTGCCTAACCCCAGGCAGTGAATGGCTGGCTGATGTCCTGAAGCAGGCAGCTTTATATCTCCTCTACAACTTCATCCTACATAATTTAACTGTGGATTTTCAAGTAAATGTCTAATCTTTTGCCAAGCCTACTAAGTTATTTTCCTGAAACGCCTCAAGAAAAAATGGCACAAGGAAAATGTGTGCTCTTTTCATCAGATTTAAATACACTGTCTTCCAAGTTTCTTGGATGCCCCTTTGTTCCTAGCATTACAAGAGCAGCAAATAGCTGGTAACAAAGAACTGCACAGATGTTGCACTCTCTCTGATGGATTTTTGTGCATTAGAGGCAAAATACACAAAAAATAAACATTATTGATTTGTATTTTCATTCTGGATTAGTTAATCAATGCAATGCACAGTGGAAAGGAGGGGGGGGCAAAGGCAGCACAGCAGAAATTAGTTTGGAAAAGAGAACTAGGGTAGAGGGGCTGCTTGGTGAACACATGGAGCAAGGGAAGGCAGGCAGGGAGGCTCAGCTACTGGCAAGAACTGGATCATAAAAAGACATCATGAAAAGGCTTTCTGAGAATGGGAACAGACCCAAGATGATGAACAGCAGAGAAGGCAGTAAACAAATCTGCAGCACACAACTGGAGACTTCCAGCTTGGTTATGAGAAGAGATCAGAGCGCTAAGAACCTTTCATTACTCAGGAGTTTGGGAAAGCTCACCACCACAGTCTCACCCACCAACAAAAAAATAAACACCACTCTTGATTTAGTTCCCATGTTTAAGTAATACAAACCCAACTAACTCAGACTGAATGCCCAAGGCTTGATCTGTGCAATGTGCTGTCAAATGCCTCCACACACATCTCATTTCCTCTGTCCTTGCACCCCAGCCTCACTCAGCAACTACCCCACTGCGAAGTTTCCCAGTTGTGTTTCCCAATATTTAGTTTGTGTTGTTATCAGCAGAAAACCTTAACCTCCTAAAACCTTAAATGACACACAGGTCTGATCACAAGGTGAGTAGTTTTTCATTGCTGGCTTCTGCAGAGCTTCCAACAATTACCACACTGTCGTAGGGTTGGAAGGGTAAGGCCAAAAAGCCTCCTCCCTCCCCCCTGTAAAGTAAAGGGAAAGAAAATTGAAGGGAAAGGGAAAAAAAACTCACAGCTGAATTAGCAAAGCAGTGGAGCTGTATATTTACAAAGCAATGTAGGATATGCAGGGGAATATATACAAATTTACAATATTTACAATATATACAAAGATATACAATAAAGTAGCACAGAAATGAGAGTTCCCCCTCTGCTGAGGGGGTTCCCCACCTCCGCTCTCCCCCTCTCTCCCCCTTTTCCCCAGAGCGGGTTAAAAAGAGAGAGAAAAGAGAAAAAAAAGTTAGAAGCAGTTTTGTGTTAATTGGAAAGCAGTTAATACAGGCCTTATCAGGTTTGTCAGTTTGAAGGCCAAAGCCTTGGCCGAAAGCCCAGCACAGAGAGCTGCTGCCCTGTGGAGGAGCGGAAGCAAGACTGATAGAAAAGTGCTGGAATGCCCAGGATACCCTCCTGCACTCCCAGTTCAGAAGGTGCTTCCTCCCACTCTACCAATGAAATTAGTTTAGATCCTTCTTTTCGTTTATCGACTTCCGTCCACCATATTCCCTTTCTTAAGGGGACAATGTCAAACGGTCACACACACACACACACACATAGGAGAAATGGAAAAGCATCCTACATATGCACACTAGACCCATATCAAGTCCATTCCTTGATGAGGCTGCTTTGAAGGCAGCATAAATTGACTTTGGCTTTTCATTGGTGTAGCTTTTTTTTTGCTCCTGTTTCTGGAGATGCCTAAGTCATTTATGCCTGGATATGAAGGAGTTTTGATATGCAATACCTTTATAGCTGTTACCCAAGGTAATATTTGTATTAAGAAACAGCTTGGCTTTGCAGAGATGATTTTGAAAGCTGTCTGTGCATTTGCTAGTAGTTTTGAAAGCCTTGAAAACTTCTAAATCCTATGTAAAAAGGAAAGGAAGATAGAAACATTTTGTATGCCAAGCCTAAAGTGGTGATCAAAGACTGTATGTAGCTATAGCAAGTGCTGCTTTCCTATTTTTTCATAGAAGTGTATTTTTTGTTGGGAAAGACCTTTAAGATCATCAAGTCCATCTAGCTCTACCAAGTCTGCAGTTAAACCATGTCCCTCAGCACCACATCTCTGCCACTTTTAAATGTCTCTACGGATGGGGATTTAACTCACAGAATCAGAGAATCACCAAGGTTGGAAGAGACCTCAAAGATTATCAAGTCCAACCTGTCACCCAGCACCTCGTGACTAAACCATGGCACCAAGTGCCATGTCCAATCCCCTCTTGAACACCTCCAGGGATGGGGACTCCACCACCTCCCTGGCAGCACATTCCAATGGCTAACAACTCTCTCTGGGAAGAACTTTCTTCTCAACTCCAGCCTAAACTTCCCCTGGCGCAGCTTGAGACTGTGTCCTCTTGTTCTAGTGCTGGTTGGTTGAAAGAAGAGACCAATTCCCTCCTGGCTACAACTACCCTTGAGGTAGTTGTAGACAGCAGTAAGGTCTCCCGTGAGCCTCCTCTTCTCCAGGCTAAGCAACCCCAGCTCCCTCAGTCTCTCCTCGTAGGGCTTGTGCTCAAGGCCTCTCCCCAGCCTCATTGCCTTTCTCTGGACACATTCAAGAGTCTCAATGTCCTTCCTAAACTGAGGGGCCCAGAACTGGACAACTTGTTATAGTGTTTGAGAACCCTCCCAGTGAAGAATTTTCTTCTGATGTTCAACCTAAACCTCCCCTAGTGCAATCTGAGGCTGCTTCACTTGTTACCAGGAAGAGGAGACAGACCTCCACCTGGGTCCAACCTCCCTCCAGGGAGGTGCAGAGAGCCAGCTCCCTCAGCTGCTCCTCACAAGACCAGATCCCACATCCACAGCAGTGAAGAATTGTTTGCACTTTCCCAAAGCAATGCAAAGGAAGCATCCTGGATCATGCACAAGGCACTTTGAATACAAATGGACTGTGTGCTGCTAAAATATTCCATCTGAAACAGTCCAGCCCCAAAACATTCCGCAAAAGCCTGTTTGCTGGCCCTGGACATTCCACCCCTTTCAGCTGTTGTTTTATTTCTGCACAGTGGCTTCTTCAGTTCTGCAAAATTCATGGCTTTAATCTAATTTGAGTTTTAGAAACTAATTTCTGCAAACTCAAGTCTGCAATGCTTCAGGGTTTCAGGGAAAAAAAATAGAGGAAAAAAATGAAGCATTTTGTCTGCTAAAAGGAATAGTAGAGATATCTCCTGGGAATAGCTAAAATTGCTTAGTTTCTCTGAAAATGCCCTGAGACACAGCAGTGCAGAGAGACAGATGTAGACACAAGGGCACAATGCAATCCACTCCCTGGGGATGGCCTGGAGCTCCAGAATTCACTCTCCTTGACTTTCCTTCTGCTGACAGCACACTGCAAGGCTAAGCCTTGATGATCCATCTGCCTAAACAGGGCAGAGGGGCTGCTGTAGACAGAGGGTGTGCAGGAAAGGAGAAGTTCTGACCAAACCACTGATGGCCCAGGGCTGCATAAACGCAGACAAGAAGATGTGTTTAATCACAGAATGGGAGGCTGACATAAACATGCTGAAATTTAACTGTATGAGTACAGGATCCTCTCACTGAAAACATTTAGAGAGAGAAAAAGCAATGTATGCAGAAGTAATACAGTGCACCTTGCTCTCTCTGAGAGGTATCTAAACCCCAAAGAGTAAAGGGGAGATTCACAAAGGAATTTAAAGTAGACTCAGTGGTGCAGCACCCCAGTAAAATGCAGAAGATTGGTTCAACTCAGTCTTTTCCAGATATTTTCTCCTGTGTTAGCAGCTCTGTAACTTTGAGAGGAAACACCAACTCTTCTGAAATTCAGAAGCTAATTCCCTTTCTTCTGTGATTTCTCCAAAGTGAAGGGGGGGAAAAAAGCCTTGCCACTTGGTGTTAATGGAGTGTTGCACAGACTCTTGCCTGAAGGAAGAGCTTTTAAGCAAGCAAAACCAGAATTCAGCAGAAAAAGTATCCCCCTTTACCTCAATTAGGAGATGAAAGGGGCCCCTCAGGTCCCTGGAAACCCAAAAGGACTGGGCAGGGAAAGTAGCAGAGGTAATAAAGCTTTATCATTTTCCTTTAAATATTGCAACTACAATCAGTGAGCAGAAAAGGTATCAGTTTGCCAGACTTCAAATGTGATGAAGGGTTGAGTGTTTTACTCAATTACACCAAGTGTAAACCCAGAGTCTCTCTGCTGACGTGGATTACCTGGCCCAATTCTCTGCCCTCGTGAGCCCACATCTGCAGTCCAGTTCTGGCTTCCTAGGTTAAGAAAGACAACTACTGGAGAGAGTCCAGCAGAGACCACAAAGGTGCTGAGGGGCCTGGAGCATCTCTGTGGGGAGGCAAGTGCCTGTGCCTGTTTACCCTGAAGAGCATCCTGAGAAGGTATGTTCTCAATTCTGATCAACAGTTAACGGGTGGGAGGCAAGAGGATGGAGCCAGACTCTTTGAAGTGGTGCCCACTGATAGGATAAGGGACAATGGGCACAATCTGAAACCCAGAAGATTCCACCTGATCATTAAGGAAAGATGCTAGAGCCCTGGAGCAGGCTGCCCAGAGAGATTATGGAGTGTCCTTCTCTGGAGAGAATCCAAACCCACCTGGACCTTGTGCTCCTGGGCAACCCACTGTGGGTGACCGTGCTTTAGCAGGGTGGTTGGACTGGATGACCTCCAGATGTTCCTTCTAATCCTCACCATTCTGTCATTGTTTGAAGCCATTGCAGAGCATTAAGTATTGTGATTAACATCTGTCTTTGTGTTTCCATATCCTTGGAGTGTAGAAGGTGCAGGACAGGCTTTTGCTTTTATGGAATTGTCAGGAAAAAAGGCAGAGAGCTAAGGAAGGCAAAAAATGTTGATTTTAAAGTGAGACTGCTGATGTAAAAGTTCAGAAGCTCCACAGCTGATCAAAATTCAGAATTGAAAAGTCAGCCAACAACAGTCCCACACTGAGTTAGGATGGAAAAAAATCCACTGTGGGATTTTATATTCCAGTGCACAAGCAATGAAAAAGCACTAAAAAAGTAACAATAACTATAAATAGGATGGATAGCTCCAAGAAATACACAGTCTTCCAAGTTTGGAGCTCACAGGCTATCTAATCCAAGCAATTTGTAATAAAAGGATGGCAAGACTAGGCCCAGGCAACAAAGAGACAGCAAAATGTAAGGGAATTGACCTCTGAGTTGTAGATATGTGCAATCTCACTGGAGAAAGAATAAGGAAGAAAAAAAACCCAAACTCTTCTAGTTAGTGGTAACAATACAACTTTTTTGCTGCTTGGGTGTAACTAAAAGGCCAGGGCAAACCCTCCACTCCCTACTCCACGAGAGTGTTGCTATCCATCCAGCACTCCTGATACAGAGAGCTGGAAGACAATGGCTTTCACAGCTGACATGCTATTCATTAATGTTTCTCCACATCCACCTTCCCTTTGTCAGACTCTGATCCTCAGAACACAAAGGCACAGCAGAACTCCCCTGCAGTTCTTTTCTCTCCTCCCTGATTCAATACCACACAAAGACACTTGGCTTTCCTCCTCTTGACCACCTCCATTCAGTCACAGGTGCCCTGTCTGCCATTTAAAAGTAAATCTAAAGGAAATGGTAAGTGCTAACAGTCTCCAGGAAAAATCAACAGAATTCCTAGTGAAAAGCCTTTTTGCCTTTCTATGCTAGTTGCCTGACCCCAGCTCCATGTCAGCAGACACAGGGGAATTCTGTAGAGCTCTGATTACCTCAATCTGCTCTGAGCATCCCTGTTTTAGGATACTGCCAAAGGTGCACGCATGGAACCCAAGCTGTTCAGATCAAACACTACCAAAAACTCTTTAAGCTAAATGTGCCAGCAGACACAGCAACACAGACTAAGAAACAAGACAAACTACAGCCACAGAGTCATAGAATGGTGGGCATTGAAAAGGATCTCCAGAGATCAAGTCCAACCCCCCTACCAAAGCAAGATCACCTAAGGCACAGGAATGCATCCAGATGAGTCTTGAACGTCTCCAGAGAAGACCTCCTCTCTGGGCAGCCTGCTTCAGGGCTCCAGCATCCTCACAGCAAAGATGATTTCCCTCACATTCAGGTGGAAGTTTCTGGGTTCCAGTTTGTGTCCATTGCCCCTAAGCCTCTTACAGGACACCACTGAAAAGAGCCTGCCCCCTTCTTCTTGACACTCACCCTGCAGGTATTTATAAACACTGATAAGATCTTCTCTCTCCAGGCTAGCCAGCCCTAGGTCTCTCAGCCTTTCTTCATCAGACAGATGTTCCAGTCACTTCATCATCCCCACAGCCTCTGCTAGACACTCTCTAGTATATCCCTATCCCCCTCTTGGACTGGGGAGCCCAGAACCTGGGCACTAAGAAAGAATGCACTGACAAATAGGACCTTCTCCAACAGCAATTAGAAGACTTAAGTAGTGCAGAAGGATATGACTAATTAGGCTGTTTAAAGAAGAAAACCAAACAAAACCCAACCAGCAGCAGCACCAGCCAACCAACTCCAACAGCAGCACCAGCCAACCAACTCCAACAGCAGCACCAGCCAACCAACTCCAGCAGCAGCACCAGCCAACCAACTCCAGCAGCAACACCAGCCAACCAACTCCAACAGCAGCACCAAAACCCCCAAACAACCCACAAATAAAACCCCACCTGTATAAATACCCACCTCAGGCACCACAAAAAAAGTCACTTAGTGGATGCCTCTGAGCCTCACTTCAATGCCAGGGAGGCAAATATTTGCCCTATCCCAGGAGGCAGAGCACAATGAGATGTAATAAAGGAAAGGGAATTAATAACGTGAGGTATGTACAGAACAGCAGACAGAAAATATTGACTTGAGAGAACAGGGACCATCATTTGGAACAGTCCTTGGGTCGAGCATGGTGTGGCAGTGGTTGAAAAAGTTGAGGTTGCCAGGAAAAGGCAGGAAATTAAAAAAGGGAGATGCTGTGTCAACAGCATCCATTATTTTTATACATAATTTAGATTACCAATTCCAATAAACCCCACGGCAGACAAACAAAGGACACTTATGCAAACTCTGCTCGGCAATAGATGTGAGGAGAGGAGAACTGAGTGCATCAGATCAAGCCAAAATGTGAAGCAAGATTTCAAGTCACAGAAGTATCAAGAGCCTCAGTCCCTAGACCTTGGACTCCAGGAACAGCAATTACAACAAAGCTGCCAGTGCAGAGGAAAGCTTTTCCCACAGCAGCGTCATGGACTCATAGAATCAACCAGGTTGGAAAAGACCTCAGAGATCATCAAGTCCAACCTATTACCTAACACCATCTGACAACTAAACCATGGCTCCAAGTGTCACATCCAATCTTTTTGAACATCTCCAGGGATGGTAACTCCACCACCCCCCTGGGCAGCACATTCCAATGCCTAACAACTCTCTCTGGGAAGAGCTTTCCTCCTCACCTCCAGCCTAAACTTCCCCTGGCACAGCTTGAGACTGTGTCCTCTTGTTCTGGTACTGGTTGCCTGGGAGAAGAGACCAACCCCTACCTGTCTACAGCCTCCTTTCAGGGAGTTGTGGAGAGCAATAAGGTCTCACCTGAGCCTCCTCTTCTCCAGGCTAAACAACCCCAGCTCCCTCAGCCTCTTCTCATAGGGTTTGAGAGACCTACACAGCATTACACAGTCCTTGGGAAAGGACACACTACAGAGAGCTCTCAAATACCCAGGTGAACTGCTGAGTGCTCTCCTTGCATGAGCATGGATTCCCTCCCTAGGAGGCATGTGTAAAGGCAGTAGTTAACTTCCATCTTCTCCTGTTAGTCTTTGCTAAATGTGCACCTTGGGAAAAAAGTAACCACAAAGTGTCAATATTTAAAGTGTTTGAGCTTATGTTTAGTGCATAGAAGGTATACCCAGAGGACAGCATTCTGCTTTGTTCCAGCAGCACAAATCCAGATGTTTTCATGCATTTTATCTTTTCAAAGCAGTGGCTCTACATCTGTAGTAACAGTTCAGAACAGGATTTGGTTACACCGCATGCTCTCAGCAAGGGTCCTCCTGTGCCTATAACAAGCAAAAGGGTTTCTTCTGCTTAGAATAGACAGCAGTTGCATATTCCCCCATCTCCCTAGTCCCTTTGGTTCCCAAACCACACAACTGATGCTACCTTGAGCACCTCTCTCCTTTGAGAGCAAAGATCAGAAGGTAGTTCTACATCCTCAGCTGATGTTCAAGGTTCACCAGATCAAACCTTCTATCTTCTAGGGGAAGATATCCTTGTTCAAAGCATGAGGGCTGGAACTGGATGTTCTTTAATGTCCCTTCCAACCCAAACCATTCTATGAGTCTATGTAATCTGGACAACTGCAACCAAGCACAGCTGTTGGGACTGGATGGGCAGCTGCCACTCTTTCATAGGACTGGGTTGAAAGTTTAGCTATTTCATGAGAAGCTCTGTTAGTTCCTGAAATATTTCTGTTATAGTTGGGTTTGTAGTGTTCTGAACCTTAAGGTTTTAATGATTTGGGAGAGAAAAGGTACACAAAGGCAGTGCCAAACCAGTTGAGGAGGCGTTCTCTGTTACAAAACATACTCTGCAGCACTGGAAAAGGAACAAGTGGAGGAAACCAATCTCCCACAGGAAAAAAATAACCTCTTCAGAAGCAGCCCCTTTGAGTTGAGCAGACCAAATTCCCAGGCAGAAACAAGGTGAAAGGAGAGCTGACAGAAGCAGACTTCTGAAGCAGCAATAAACCCAACAGATAGCTTTGCTCTTCAGCTGTAATGCTGCTTTTTCTAAATGCTTGACTTCTCGACTTAATGTGGTGTGAAAGCTGGGTTTGCATGAAATAGATAAACATAATTATCTGGTGCTCAGACAGAGCATGATTTAAAGGAAGTTTTCCATATTCACAGTTTGCAAGGATAAAGAGGATTTGTGGTGATCAGGTGGCCAGCAGAAGTGAAAATGGGGGAAATAAGTAAAAATCTGGAGGGTGGATTCATCCAAAAGAACATTTGGGGGATGGCTAGCAAGGTATTACAGTCTAGTAAGAAAAAGCTTACTAACCTGAGAAAGAACCTGAAAGGCAAATGGCCCTTGATCTGAGAGCATGATAAAGCTCCTCAGCTCTGAGCAATGATTCACACCTATCTGAGCAGGACTGTCCCTCAGGCCAGGCTCACTCATTTCAGGGTGCCTTGACCTGTTCCCCCACTGCAAAAACCAGAGCCAGCAACCTCCCCATTTCTTCTAAGTCACACTCAAGGCAAGCAAGAGGAGGATTCTGTGTGGCTTGTATCACATCTAATTCAACTCCATGGTAAGAAGTTACTTTAATGAATCAGTTTCAATGTAAACCAGTCTTGTAAACTTATTGCCTTCTTCTGTAGACAGTATGCTTAGACTGTTTTATGTACCCAATTGAAACACATTTCTTTTCACCAATTTCAACTCAAATACAGGTAGACACACAAAAAAAGAAGTAGTAACAACCAAATCTAATGAAAACAACACACAATTCACCCCCTGACAGAAGCACACGGAAAAGCAGGAGCCCATATCCAGTGCTTACCTGCAAGCCTGCTTCAGTAAGTGCCTGCATCCACCCTGCAGCCTTTGCACTGAAACACTCAGCTCAGAATATATCCAGGATTAACTTTTCAATGGATTCATCGCCCATTGAGAATCTTACCTGGGAAAACAACCAGGCAGAAAGACAAAGCCAGACTACCTCATGCTCACCAGTTTACCACCGTGGTTAGAAATGGAAATGATAAGCTCTGATTTAAAGAGCGAGCCATTTCAGGGCTGGTTGAGCAGAAGCACTTCAGAGCTGATGGGTTCAAAAGCAGCCTGTGGCTTTACAGCACTCAACCTGACAGAGTCATCAGAGTGTTCCTCGTTAGCTTAGATTTGCTCTCAATGATGCTGGGAAGGCTTTCTCCATCCACCTTGACAGAAGCACAACCAGGGCACCACGGAGCACATTTCTGAAAATCTTAGCCTCTGCTAATATTTCCACTGGGTGCTGTGACTTTAGTCACCATTTCTTTTTTATCCTAGCTTCTACTCTCTGTCACAGCCTATCCAAGTGGCATCTCAGCTTTAACTGACTCAAAAATGAGCAATAACAAACTCCTACCACTCTATCATCTGAAGAATTGAAGAGGCTTTCTTAGCATTCCTTAAAAGCAGGAACAGATTCCATTTGGCTGTATTCCTGCATTCCTTTTGAAGCAGACTTCTCTGTAGTGTGCATCCAGGTGACACCAGAAAAATCAACTGTCTGACTGGGATAATAATATAATAAGAGACACCTGCAGTAACAAAGGGTCTTAAGTGATTTCACCAGGGAAGAGCCTTCTGTTGTAGCTGACAACAGATTACAGATTGATGGGACATGTGTTCCTCAGAAGGTGACACTGCATCCTTTTGAGGTTCCTATAAGACCCTACTGGAAAGCCTGGAGCTTCCTAGACAAATGAACCAACCAAAGAACAGCTTATCTGCTCCATTTTGCCTTTGCACCAGGCACAGGTACACAACTTGAGCCTTCACAGCCTTCTCCTCCCCCCACCAAATCTCTCCCAGCAGCCACACAGCTGACAGACCTCTGGGGCTCACCTTTTCTTACCCCTGACAAGTTCTGACACCACTCACATCTTATAACCACCCCAAAGCTGCTCAGCTGCTTTTCTCTGGAAAGAGCTTTGCTGCACCGCACTATCCTGCCTCAGAGGCTCTGGGGGTATCTCACAAAGCCAAGAAGAGACACAACATGGAACCCACAGGCACAACTCCTCTATTCTGCCTCCAAAGACACATCCCTCAGTACATAACAAGCTTGTTCTTTGAGTACCACCAGAACTCTCATCTAGGAAAAGCAATATAAAGCAGCACAAACATTTGAAGTGAATCTTTCCTTAGAGGAACAAAAGAGTGTTTTATTTGATTGTTTGCTTGTTGTTGTTGTTTTAAAGCCAGCCTTGTGTTCAACCACAAACCACTGTACACTCCAGGTTTTAATTTTGACGTTTTCATGCTTGACAAAAACTTGCAGCATTTGCCCAAATCTAGATAACTGTTGCTGTCCAAGGTACTTCTTTCTAGGACAGAAGAGAGAATGTGGAGCCAGAACAGATACAGGGATGGAATAGAACTATAGAACCATAGAATTAATCAGGTTGGAAAAGACCTTTGAGATCATCGAGTCCAAATTATCACCCAACACCATCTAATCAACTAAACCATGGCACCAAGCACCCCATCCAGTCTCTTCCTAAACACCTCCAGGGATGGTGAGTCCACCACCTCCCTGGGCTGCACATCCCAAAGGCCAATCTCTCTTTCTATGAAGAACTTCTACCTAACATCCAGCCTAAACCTCCCCTGGCACAGCTTGAGACTGTGTCCTCTTATTCTGGTGCTGCTCGCCTGGGAGAAGAGACCAACCCCCACCTGGCTCCAACCTCCCTTCAGGTAGTTGCAGAGAGCACTAAGGCCTCCCCTGACCCTCCTCTTCTCCAGGTTAAACAATCCCAGCTCCCTCAGCCTCTCCTCACAGGGCTGTGCTCCAACCCCCTCCCCAGCTTTGTTGCCCTTCTCTGGACACCTTCCAGCATCTCAACATCTTTCCTAAACTGAGGAGCCCAGAACTGGACACAGTACTCAAGGTGTGGCCTAACCAGTGGTGAGCACAGGGCAGAATGACTTCCCTGCTCCTGCTGGCCACACTATTCCTGATCCAGGCCAGGATTCCATTGGTGTTCTTGGCCACCTGGGCACACTGCTGGCTCATGTTCAGCCTACTATCAAACAGCACCCCCCGGTAGATGAGCAACAAGCAAATGGACATTTCCACTAATACTCTAAACCACAATAAACCTTCTGCATACCAAGATGTTGGACACATGGCTACCTACAGGGACACCAGGAGGTTAGCTGGCTTCTAAACAAAGTCATCAAGACTGCATGTATGAAAATGGTACAAAATTGGGGCATCCTTTAGAACACTCGACCTCTCTCACTGCAGCCTTGTAAAATCTTGGCAACCCAAGTGTCCACAGATGTTAAATACTATGAGATGACTTCAGGGAAAGACCATGAAACACTGCTTTGTCAGATTCACAGCTGCTCTTCTGGGGGATTTCAGACAATTTCCAATTAGGAAGCTGGGACACATTGTTAACAGGCAGGGTGATGAACTGCTACTGCTAACTGCAAACTGCAGGGCTGTATGCTCCATATCTGCATGCATGAGATGGATAACTGCCACACTATAAAATAGGAAAAACTTCTTTGGTGTGAGAGTGCTGCAGCCCTGGAGCAGGCTGCCCAGAGAAGTTGTGGAGCCTCCTTCTCTGGAGAGATTCCAAACCTACTTGGCCATTGTGCTCCTGGGCAAGCTGCAGTGGGTGCCCTGCTTTAGCAGGGGGGTCAGACTGGATCATGTCCAGAGGTCCCTTCCAATCCCCACCACGTTGGGACTCTCTAGGCTTTGGTAACAGTACTTCTTGGCTCCAAGTGAGAGAAAAATAAGTGAGCATGAGTAACCTGACTACCAGAGAACGTTGTACTGCTAGGTGGTCCTTCCTCTGCCCAGTTCCTGTGAATTTATGAGTTTTAATAACTATTCTTTCACACCATTTTGCAAATGTCTGAACTCTCTCTACCTTGGCAGAACAACAGAAAAAAACAGCTGCTAAAACTGAGAAGTCCTTGGCTGATGCTACTCTTTAATTACGATGTAGAGCTCCTCAGTCTAAAAACAGCAGTCTGGAGGAGAGCAGTAAGTTTGCTGTCTTGCTGAAAATAGCAGGAAAGCCAAACAGCCTGGGAAAGACTGCCTCAGTAGAAATGGAGGCAGCCACTCCAAGATGAGGAAAACTCATGCAGGAAGTTACTTACTGAAGTCTGCTGGTTAGATGAAGAGCTTTAATACTCAAGGCAGAAGCTCAATGAGAATTAGAAGCACTAGAGCAAAGTGAAAGGAGCAAGAGACACTAATAATTCTTCAGAGGCTGACTATATGGTGGGAAAAATTCCAACCAAATAACCTCTGGTTGAAATAAATAGGTACAAACAGGTTTAAAGGGAAAAATATTTTAGAGATGAAGACAATCTCACTGCTGAGACTAAATACTACACTGCTGGGAACAAGCTGGCACAGCTACACAAGGACATGCAAGAGGGCTCTACAGAGACCTACAGCAGTGTGTCTGTGACCAGTGTCGGGGAGGTCAGGGTACAGCAAGTAACTGCAGGGAAAACACTGAGAGCCATTTTATGGAATAGAAGGAGAAGAGTGAGTCCTTGTGAAGAAATTTAACAGAGAACAGCTGACAATATTGCTTTCAAGCTATACCTCCCAAGCCTGCAATCTCCATTTGCATGCACAGATATTACACGAATTCACAAGGCTCCCCAGAGTAACATCCATCACAATTCGACTTTATAAAGCAGTTGTAATAGGCATGAGGAAGAAAAACATGCACCCCTCCTTCATGAATGCACAAGGAAGCCCAAAACTACATATGGAACTCTCACCTAACCTAAGCTTTAATTGCTACATGTGTTAAACCCAGGGACTGTTTGCATTAGGGTGCTTGGTTGCATGGGTTAGTTGATTAGGTGGTGTTGGATGAGGTTGGATGCAATGATCTTGAAGGTCTCTTCCAACCTGGTCTATCCTATCCTATCCTAGGTTTTGTCAGAGGCTCCCTTCAGGTTCTCACCTATTTCTGAAGAGGACAGATGAATTTCATGACACTTCAGATAAAGATACAGGAATTATTATCCTCCCTCCTCCAGCCTTCCCCATGATTAAGTTGGATCAAACAAAGCCTGCATTCTGCTGCTGATTCAACAAAGGATTAAATACCAATGTGGATGATGGGAAAACCTAAACCCATCAGATTGAATCTGAAAAAAATAAGCAAATCCTAAGGGCACATTAACTCTCTGCACCTTTCTAGCTCAAGTAGGAAAGAACATCTCTGGAGTTGCACCATGACTTCCCCTGTGTTTCTTGCACACTCCTGTGATGCAATTGCATTTAATTGTTTTGAAAAGAAACTTTGGTTTGTGTGAGGACCTTAACTGGGCAGGTAACGGGGGGGGGGGGGGGGAGGGGAGGGGGAAAACTGAGGAAAAGCATATTAAAAATGGCATAATTACATGGCAGAATTTCCCTCTCTCAAACTACTACTGGTGGAGCTTAAAAGAATTTAAATAGTGAAGATGAAACATTGGGAAGTTGTTGGAAGCCTGTAGCACCAGAGCAAGGGGCAGTGGTTTGAAACTAGAGCAGGGTAGATCTAGATTGGGCATTAGAATCATAGAATCAATAAGGGTGGAAAAGACCTCAAAGATCATCAAGTCCAACCTGTCACCCAAGACCTCAGGACTACTAAACCATGGCACTAAGTGCCACATCCAATCCCCTCTTGAACACCTCCAGGGATGGGGACTCCACCACCTCCCTGGGCAGCACATTCCACTGGCTAATTAGTCTGTCTGGGAAGAACTTTCTCCTCACCTCCAGCCTAAACTTCCCCTGGTGTAATTTGAGACTGTGTGCTCTTGCTCTGGTTGCCTGGGAGAAGAGACTACCCCCCTCCTGGCTACAGCCTCCTTTCAGGTAGTTGTAGACAGCAATAAGGTCTCCCCTAAGCCTCCTGTTCTCCAGGCTAAACAACCCGAGCTCTCTCAGCCTCTCCTCATAGGGCTTGTGCTCAAGGCCTCTCACCAGCCTCATTGCCCTTCTCTGGACATATTCAAGAGTCTCTATGTCCTTCTGAAATTGAGGGGCCCAGAACTGGGTACAGTACTCAAGGTGTAGCCTAACCAGGCTTTTTACTATGAGGGTGGTGAAACACTGGAACAGGTTGTCCTGGGAGACAGTGGAGGCCCCATCCCTGGAGACATTCAAGGTCAGGCTCTGATGGGGCTCTGAGCAATCTGATCTAGCTGGGGATGTCCCTCCTTAGTGCAGGAAAGGTTGGACTGGGTGACCTCTAGAGGTCCTTTCCAACCCAAACTATTCCATGATCCTATGTACCCTGCAATAGACACCTTCATAGTATCATTCAGGGTTGGAAGGGACCACAAGGATCATCTAGTTCCAACCCCCCTGCCCCCTACTTCAGTAGAAGTGGATTGGGCAGACAGTTGGTCTGAAATAGATCCTCAGTTAATTATTTCCTTCCAAGTCCAAATGCAAAACGTGGTCTGCCAGAGAGTTCCACTGGTTTTCCTTCCCCCTTAACATGCCCCACTCCACAGAAGAACCCACTCAAGAGCCATTTTTTGAAGACATAACATGAAATAAATATAGGTACTTCTTATTATGCAAGCACAGTAATATTTTATCTGATTTATAGATTCTGCTGCATCTCTCACTACAGAAGCCAAAACTGTATGAGTGATAAATTACAGGGATGGATGAAATTACAGACTGGAGGGGACACATTGTCAAAGACGTCAAAGGGAGGTGCACTATGCAATATGCATGTGTTCAAAACAGGCAGGGGAAAAGAAGCTCTCTTTTTGCATGGCAAGTTCCTAGATGAATGGATTTCCTTTGGCTGTCGTTTGTGAGTTGGGAGATTTTAAGGAGGAGAGGGAAGGGAATACTCTGAGCTCCTAGGCTGACTCTAGGGTTCAGACAAGCAGTAGTCTTTGAAGCAAGATTATCTGCTGCTACACCTCAGCAGACCTCTGCTCTCTTTGCAGAGTCGTCCTGAGTTACACACACTGAAGAACGATCTCCCTTCATCACCCACAGCACTGCGCAGTGGGATGTGTCCTGCTCGCTCCTGATCTACACTGAAGGTCACCTAGATGACATTTCCATTTATTCTCCCTCTCTTCATCCATCTTCCATGCTTGCTAAAAGCTACATGAACCAAGTCCAAGCCCAAAAGCCCAGCTGAGAGGCAGAGTGTATTTGCTGAGCTCAGGCTTTGCCTCAGGCCAATGCCTCAGCTTCTTCCCCTATAGCTCAAACCTATGTCAATATCAGTCACATACCAAGATACACCTGCCAGCAAACATGTGAGAAAGAAGCCCAACACCTGAGGTCCTCCAAAGACTGAAGGAGTTGTCTATGCCATTGATAGATGATTCAGAGGTCTCTATGGCCAACTGCTGCCAAAACCTGCTTCATTACAGGATCCAGGTTGAAAGTTGCCATAAAGGTCATGCTACAGTACAGTGAGGCTGATGTGACAGAAGGAAGAAATGGACAAACTGCTCTATGACGCAAGAAAATGCACACAAAGAATCCTATAAGAATCAGAAGAGCAAATTTCTGCCTTTAAGATCAAACCTACTAATCACTTCATACCCTCTCCATAACATGTCTTCACTCTCACTGACTGACACTCTCAAAGACAATTTCAAGGGAACAGAGGTAGATCTGGAGTGCCTCTGCTATGAGAATAGGCTGAGGGAGCTGGGGTTCTTCAGCCTAAAGAAGAGAAGACTTTGGGAGCACCTTGGAGCTGCCTTTCAATAGCTGAAGGGATCCTACTGGAAGGATGCAGAGGGACTTTTCATCAAGGTGTCTAGCAATAGGACAGAGAATGGTTTTAAGCTGTGGGAGAGTAGGTTTAGTCTGAATCTTAAGAAGAAATTCTTCAGTACAAGAGTGGTGAGACTCTGGAATAGGCAGTCCAGGGAGACTGTGGATGCCTCCTCCCTGGGGATGTTCAAGGCCAGGCTGGATGAGGCATTGAACAGCCGAGCATAGTTGAAGAGATGTCCCTGTCCTTGGTTGGGAGGTTGGAGTACAGGAGCTCTAAAGGTCCTCCCAACCTAAGCCATTCTATGATTCTACGAGCTTGTTCATCTTGGTTCTAGCAATCAAGTGTCCCCTTTACTAGGCACTCACAACCTCCATGCACTGGGGCTGAAAAGCTCTGCCACCCAAGCAGGTGTGCCAAGCAAGACAGACCTGTGCTACAGCCCCAGAGTTATCCTGTGGCTGCTGAAGTTGTGTGTTGTCTCGGGACAGGCAGCAGACTGCAGCTTCCAGAGTTATTAACCTGCCATTTCTCAGGAACACAGAACACATTTAGCATTCAACAGAACAAGCAGCTCTGGATTATCCCTCTATAAACACTGCAGGGGCTCTGCAGCCAGCCAGCCCCTGCCTGCAGGTACAGCTGTTCTGCTGGGAGCTAACTGTGGCTCCAGAACACCATTAGGAAAATGGTGCTGTACTCTCCAATTCATTGGCCAGGGCAACAGAGGCTGGTAACTAATGCCTACAACTGCCTCAGCTGACATCTGTGGGGCCCTTCCAAGGCTGTCTTTGCTTTCTAGATTCAAAGGGGGTATTCCCTTGGTGATGCTGTGTACCAGGGGTATACCTGGAGACCAAAAGCCTGCCTGTTCCCCTGGGCTTCCACAGCTCTCAAAACACCTTTCAAAAAGAGAGGAAAAATCCACCTAATAAACATGGGAAGAAACACTCTCACAAAGCTCTCAAGAAGTACAAGACTTAGATAAAGTACTGGAGGGACCAAGAAAGAGTTTCAACAGTTGTTTTTAATTTCTGGTGGGGTTTTGTGTTTTGGGTTCTTTTTTTTCCCCCCATAACAATGACCAAAATTTACACAATAGTAAAAGGCTTGCATGCAAATGCAAACACCACGATAATCCCTGTTAACAAAGCACACAGAGAAATTAAAGCAAGCTTAACTAAGCAGTGCTTGTGAATATTAATGAGCCTAGAAGCTAAATCCGAGCTTAAAAAAATTTCAAGTGAAAAGAGGATTGTTTTCAGACTAATTTATTTAAACTGGATGCTTTGCATGTGAAACGTGAGGGAGAGAATGAACTATGCTGCCCTAGGAAAAAAGAAAAAGCACTAAAACATGAGTCTAAGAAAGTAACAGCTTTGAAAACTTGGAAGACCTGGAAATGTTCAGCCACGAAGCTGATGCACTGAGCTGTGCTCAAATGTCGTTGGGCAGCAGCTCGTTCCAAATGCCCACATTCTATTTCATTGCAGAGATCAAAAGGATGCAGATGTTCTTGTCTTACTGTCATAGCACCCAACAGCGATGGCTCTCCACCTGACAAGTAAAAGCAAGGCACTCATCACCCACTGAAGTTCAGGACAAATGGGGAACAGCTTTCACATCTCACACAGGCAGTGCCAGTTGGATTTTGTGAGTGCTGAACATTCCCTGCATCAAACTGGAAGCCCCAGCTATGTTTTAACATCTCCTTATAAACACATGCCAAGCCCAGAGGAAACAAACTCGTTTCAGGGGTAAAGGACCCATGCAGAGCCCTTCTGCTTTTTACTTCTTTCTGCTTCAACAGAAGGCAGGAACCCTAAAGAAGGAACAACTAGTGAAAGAAAATAAGTTCCTATAAACACACCCCAAGCCCAAAGGAAACAAACTCATTTCAGGGGTAAAGGACCCATGCAAAGCCCTTCTGCTTTTACTTCTTTCTGCTTCGATGAGAGGCAGGAATCGTAAAGAAGGAACAACTAGTGAAAGAAAATAAATCATGATAAAGATAATCTCAGGTCAGGTGGCTCCTATGAACTCACCTCTTCCTGCTTCCTCTCTCACCCCCATCCTGTCACTACCCCTCGGCACTGAGCACAGTTAGCAGCTGCAGCCACGTTGCTCAGCTTAACCTGAGATCAGTGCTTACTGGAGTGCAAATGGTTTATTAACTTCTTGTGCTTGGAGCCTGGAGATAGAAATCCACTCTCTGGAGCAGAATCGTGTGAAGACAACATAAGATAAATAAAATGATAAGATGATAGATGATGAAGTGAGCAAAGCAGGACTTTCCCACCCCCCTCCCTTCTGCGAAAAGCCTAAACAAAGGGGAATTCCCATCCTTCCCCTGCTGAAATGGATATAGCTGAGAACCACGACCTTTGGGCTTAAAGCTGGAACTCACCCCTTGCATTCATGCACAAATGGGCTAATAATTTGGAGCCAAGTCAGAATCACAGATGTGTACTCCCCAAACCACAACTGCTAACATGTTTGGCAGCCTGTGTAGCATTGGGAAGAGTAAGGCTTCCCTGCCAACCCTAACGTGCATGATAGCACAACTCTCCAACACAGCTCAGGTTCTGTGTTCCGTGGGAGCAGGAGTGGAATTTCAGAGCAGCAGCGCTGTCAAAGCTTCACCACCTCCCCCTCTAGCACACAGCATCCAGTGACACGATATCCAGGTGCTGAAAGTCACATGTGCTCGAAGCCAGCTCATTTATTGCAGCCCTGACAAAAGCAGTGACATTTGCCAAAGTCTGGGTTTAATTCATCCCAAGCTGCAAAGCCCCATTCCCTCGAGGTAAATATCCCTGTCTAACGAGGCACAGTCACGCACAATTACACTGTGAGGCTGCAAATAGCTGAGGAGCTGCAGAAAGCTGCTCTGTGAGACTAATTGCTGGAGGTAAGAACTCGGCTCAAAATACAAACCCAGTGCTTCCTAGGGGGATGCTACAGAAGGATCCTTGGAACTTCCCCGAGATGAAAAAGGTACAAAACACGGACTGAGTGAGAAAGTAGCCCGAACCATCTCATCTCTATACCTATGAATTTCTACACAGGACAAAGGAGGTTTAATTAAAAGTGCATTTTATAAGGTGCAGCAGGAGCTTGCCTTGAGCTCTAACAGCTGATCTCTGGACAGAGCAGCACATCTCTCCTGCCTGCTAGCTCCCTCCAGCCGTGCCCCAGTGGCAGGCATCTATAGGCTTGCAAGCAAAACCATAGTTGTTAAGAGCAGGCTTTAGCCTGGGGCTGTCGGTTTCCCTGCCAGGGCAGCGGCAAGCAGCATGCCTGCCTCTCCTGCTCTGGAAAAGCCAGAGCAGCTTTTTGCTCCTGCTTCTGCCATGTGGGCTCAGCTGCAGTTCCTACTACATACCATCACTTCTCCTAGGGGACATATAGCACGAAGTTAGGACAAAGCAGAACAGCAGCCACGCAGATTTGTGCTCTGTAACAGAGAGGATCTGGGAAATAATGGTGTAGCACTGAAGCAGGATGTGCAGCATCTCTGCTCTCCTTCCACCAGGTGTTCTCTTGTGCATCTCAGCCCATTCTTCCTCTGCCTTCAAAACACCAATTCATGCCACTGAGGAACTTTCTGGTCCTTGATCTAAACCTATCTGGGTCTCATTTAAATGTTGCAGAGCTTCTGAACTTTTTGCTTTATGCCCATTAAGGCAACTGAAGTTCAAGAGCACATTTCAGGGGAGGGAAAAGAGAAAGAGGGAACAAGAAACCCCCTTAGCAAACCCAGTAGCACAGGCTGATGTAATTGGTCCAGGAGAGAGATGAAACCATAATTAATCCATTTGGGAGCTGGGGATGTCTCAAGCACTTTTCTGGGAAGGGGCAGCAGGGGAGAGAACACCTGATTACGCTCACTTTACAAACAACCAAAAGCTAATTGCTTCAGAGTGCCAGCAAAATCCATCCAGGGAATATATCCTCTTATCTAATGCCACCTGCAGCAGGACTGGGCTGCTCTGAATTACAGCCAAGATCAAAGAGCATCTGTGCACAGCATTGCTGCATTTCCTTCTCCCTTTGCTCTCCAAGACAGGTTTGGATTTCTGATCGCTCTGTCAGCTAAACTGTGGCTTTTAATTGTGAGACTTCCCCACTTGTCACCTTCTTCCTCACACCTCACAGCAGTGCAAAGCTCAGTGTATCCACCACAGTGGAAATGTGACCATCTCCAGGCGGCAGCTAACGGCAGGATCGGCTCCTCACATTGGGGCTGCCAGGGAGATCCTCAGCCAGGGTACAGAGCAGCATCTGCAATTCATACACTGATTCCCACTTGCCGCTGCTAACAAGGGGCAGGTTAGATGTAGAACAGCATTAATTAGTTATAAATCGAAATTAATTACCATAATAATGAAAGGATGCACGAATACAGAGTCGGTTCCTTTTGCAGTGGTATTTATGGAAGGTAGATCAGCAAGGAAATTTGTGTCAGACTTCTACCAGCAAACCCAGGAGGAATTCAGAGCACAGTGCAAGGAAACAGCCACTCTGAGGCATTAATTACTACACCACATCAAACCCAACACCTTCAGCAGGATGGAAACACCTCTGAAAATCAAAGAGCATAAAGCAGGAGCATATAATAGCAGAGAACCATAGAATGCCAGGCTGGAAAGGACCTCGAGGATCATCTGGTCCAACCTTTCTAGGTAATAGCATAGCTGAAATGAGATGGCCTAGCACTCTGTCAAGCTGAGTCTTAAAACTGTCCACCATAGAGGAATCCATTTCCCTTAGGGGGTTATTCTAATGTCTAACTGACATGCCTTTCATCTGCTTGGCACCTGCTTTAAGATGACTGCTCTGACCCTCTTTCACTGATTTAAAGTACATCTGTGCTGGTGGGAGCTGAGTTTGCAGGGCAGCTGGCAGAGCATGCTGCCTTCAGCACCAACAGGGATGGCAAAACACTACTACAAGTCCCTGCTCACAGGACCCTGAGTGTTTCTTGGGCAGCCCAGCACACACTGAAAGATGAAGTGCTGGTAGCCAGCAGTGACCACACTTCAGAGAGCCTCCCCTCTAATTATGTCCCTGTAGATTATAACTCACTCACCAGTAGATACAGCAAAGAAATGGCTCACAAATTTATCAGCTGTAAAATACAGTGGAGAGCACTGCACATATGGCAGCCTGCACCTTGAAGGACAGACCTTCATCTCCATGCCTCTGGTTGATTTAAGATAAACCAAGCTCTTTAGAAGTTGGTCACTTGTACAACTTTTGTAAGTTAGTTTAACACTTCAAATCTCCACAACTGCCTGGAAACCATAGAATCACTTTGACTGGTAAAGCTCTTGAAGATCAGCCCAGTCTAACCACTAACTCTGCCACATCTGCTGCCAAACCATTGCTCTCAGGACCACAACTCTGCCTCTTTTAAACATTTCCAGGGACAGTGATTCAACCACTTCCTTGGGCAGCTTGATCCAGTCTTTGAGAACCTTTTCAATGAAGAAGTTTTTTCTAATACCCAAACTAAAGCTCCTCTGGCAACTTGAGGCCATTTCCTCTTGCCCTATCACTTGTTGCTAGGGAGAAGAGACCAGCACTCAACTTGCTCCAACCTCCTTCCAGCAAGTTGCAAAGAGCCAGAAGGTCTCTCCTCAGCCTCCTTTTCTCCAGACTAAACAACTCCAGGTCCCTTGGCTGCTCCTCACCAGCCCTCTTCTCCAGACACTTTACCAGCTTCTTTGCCCTTCTGCCTTTCTCTAGGCAAATTCCAGCACCTCAACATCCTTCTTGGAACAGAGGCTGCAAAACTGAATCCAGCACTCAAGGGGAGGCCTCACCAGTGTTGAGTACTGGGGGACAATCACTGCCTTTGTCTTGCTGGCCACACTATTCCTGACCCAGACAAGGATTCCATTTACCCTCTTGGCCACCTGAGCACACACTGGCTCACCTTCTAACCACAGCTGATCAACATCCCCAGGTCTTTCTCTGCTGGGCAGTTTCCACCCACTCTGTCCCAAGCCTGGAGCATTCATGGGGTTGTTGTGACCCAAATGCAGGACCCAGCCCTTGACCTTGTTAAACCCTATCTTATCATCTTCAGCCCATCAATCCAGCATATCCAGGTCCTTCAGTAGAGCCTCCAGCTCTCAAGCAGCAGTGCTTATTGCAATGTATTGAGCTCACTCATCACCTACCACTTTGAGTCTTTGCAATTTAGTAGGCAACACTAAACAACTCAGCACCTTTTTACATAGCATGGTGGTGGGCTGCAGCAGCAGCAAAAAGGCTGAACCCAGCATTAATCAGTGGCAATTAACACAGCAGGACTGTCACCAGCCCCTGTGGTCCCAGCTGCCAGCCCACAACTGCCAGAGTGCTCCACATTGCACTCCTAAGCCTGCCCTGCCCCAAACCCCATGCAGTAGCTGTGTGCCACTCCATGACAAGGCAGGTGACAATGATTAATCTGGGGAGCTCAAGATATGGTAGCAACAGCTGAAATAAAAATACTGTTGTGGGTAGAGCAAACCTGATGCTGAGAAAGGGCTAACAACATTGAGTCAGGACAGTTCAGAGGCCAGCAGGCTTAGCAGAGAAACAACTGCTGCTACAGCCACCTGGACTTGCACTCACATCTAAGGCTCTGAAAGAGCATTTGGCCAATAGTGGGAATCTGCTGGAACTAAGTCACAGGCTCCTTCTTAGATCTTTCACCAGGTCCCTTTGGCATGGTAACAAAACAGATGTTATGAGCCAGAAACCTTGCTACTGTCAAACAGAAGGTGATGGTCACTCAGGACCCTGAGATAGGGTATGAGATCTGCAGTAAAATTTTAAAGATGAAGCTCTGGCTTCTGCTTGGTTTATCTGGCAGTTCATGGGCCAAACTTCCATCCCAGAATATTCACTTCGTTTGATGGGGGAACAAATTTCGTGGTTTACAGTGATAAGAGGAAGAGCAACAAATAATACCAAGGAGGGTAGAAGAGGTTTTAATCTATGCTTATCTGACCAGGGAAGACAGACCTGAATTTTGCCTTCCAGGGAACAAGTCAGCTCTGGCATAACTAACAGGGTGTGTAAAGCCAGCACAGCTTCCCCCCTCTGCTGTGAAAGGCCTTTTAGTCCTCTAAGTGCAAGTTTGTACATACTTCATTCATTTACCATCCCTGGTGGGTCTGGTATTAAATTAAATGTTTATGCAGTGCTTTGAAGATGTAAAGTACTGAAAGTGGCAAATACTTTCATTAGATATCAAAGAGCTAGCTCTAGCTTCTAGAGAATAAGTGGATCCATCAGTTGAAATAATTGGTTGCATCTAACACTGACAGAATAGGATGGTAAAAATGTCTCCTCCTTTTTTTTTTCAATTCTTTTTTTCCCCATAGTATACAGACATGAAAGTTCAGCATCACCCTCAGATTTGCTCTTGGAGGAAGCAGATCACAGCAGGATTATTTAACCAAAGGGATTATCTTCTTGTTTGCTGGGAGGAGCGCTGCCTTTCTCTTCAGGATCAAGTGTGGGACTTAGGAAACAGATGCCCACAGCACTAAAGAGGAGCACTATCTGTTCCAAACCATTATGGCCAATGCAGTCCCTCTGATTTAGGCCTATTGTACCAAAGCTGGACTCTAGGAAGAAATTCTACACAGAGAGAGTGATTGCCCACTGGAATGGGCTGCCCAGGGAGGTGGTGGAGTCACCATCATTGGAGATGTTTAGGAGGAGACTGGATGGGGTGCTTGGTGCCATGGTTTAGTTGATTAGGTGGTGTTAGATGATGGGTTGGACACAATGATCTTGAAGGTCTCTTCCAACCTGGTTTATTCTGTTCTATTCTGCTGACTTTGCTATTCCTGACCCCAGAAGCACACACAAGAACTGAGACAACAGCCAAAAAACAGCTTCCTGGACAGCTAGGCAAAGATGAATCTAATGACGTTCATCAAGACCAAGGGCAGAGTCCTGAACCTGGGGAGGAGTAACTCCATGTACCAGTATAGATTAGGGGCTGACCTGCTGGAGAGTGGCTCTGTGGAGCTGAGATGCTTTAAATGTGCTGTGAAATCCAAGGAAGCAGTGATCCTGCACCTTGTAATGCAAATAGGGATCAGAGAGCTTTCCCTTCCCTTCCCCATCCTGAGCAGTTATTTTATTTACTAATTTCTCCTTAAGCACCTCCACATATTTTGACTAAGAGCTTGGAGCTCTGTAATTTGCTTAGATTGGTTGGATTTTTGTGTCCTCATCCTAACCTTCCCCCCCTCACAAACTGCAGAGGCTGCTTTGGGAATCTGCGCAGCTCCGTTAATAACAGAGCACAAAGGTTACCAAGATAATGCAGGCAAATCTCTTCACTAATACCACAGCTCTACAATACTCAGGTTTATTTAGACAGTGCTTTTAAAGGAGATAAAGATTCCAAATTTGATTATTTAGAAAGGGAATTTAATCTCTTTATATAAATGCTAATAAAAAAAAAAAAAATATACATCAGGGCAGCATCTTGAGGCAGGGCAGAGAAGATAAATCTGAAATTGTTCTGTGAGAACTTTCTCCTTTCCACTCAATATGAGCTTCACTATCACAACCACCCTGATTACAGCTACAGCCTTTAAATAAATTGATTCATACTATAAATTAGCTCAAGATTTCCCTCAAGGTGTGACAGTGATCCTCAAGCACCTCCACTTTAATTTATTAGCATGCCAATTCCCATAGATTTTTCCTTAAATCTGTTTTCAGCTCTGACCATCAGCATGACACAAATGATAGCTCAACCAGCCCTGCTGCAAGACAGAAAATGAAGAGAAGGAGCAAGGCAGCCAGGAAGGAGCTACGCGAAGACAGCAGTGTGCAGTGTTAGGTGACTGCACCAACCCATGGGCAAACAATCAGCAGCTCTGCAGACCATGCACAGCAATTTGAGGTTGTAAGGGGTCCTGCATGGAATAGAATAGAATTAACCAGGTTGGAAGAGACCTTCAAGATCGAGTCCAACCCATCATCCAACACCATCTAATCAACTCAACCATGGCACCAAGCACCCCATCCAGTCTCTTCCTAAACATCTCCAGTGATAGTGACTCCACCACCTCCCTGGGCAGCACATTCCAATGGCCAATCTCTCTTTCTGTGTAGAACTTCTTCCTAACATCCAGCCTAAACCTCCCCTTGCACAGCTTGAGACTGTGTCCTCTTGTTTTGGTGCTGGTTGCCTGGGGGAAGAGACCAACACCCTCCTGGCTACAATCTCCCTTCAGAGAGCAAGGTCTCCCCTGAGCCTCCTCCTCTCCAGGCTAAGCAACCCCTGCTTCCTCAGCCTCTCCTCACAGGGCTGTGCTCCAGACCCCTCTCCAGCTTTGTTGCCCTTCTCTGGACACCTTCCATCAAGTCAATATCTTTTCTAAACTGAGGAGCCCAGAACTGGACACAATACTCAAGGTGTGACCTAACCAGTGTTGAGTACAGGGGCAGAATGACCTCCCTGCTCAGAGGGTTTGGACAGTCTAGAGCAAAGGAACAAAGGAATCATACGTGATGGAGACACAGAACTCAGTGCAGCCCTGTGCCAACAGCAGGGTGAAAGAAATCAAGGATCAGCTAGTGGAGAGAGAAAGCCTGAGAGGCTGTGTATTTGACAACAGAAGTGAAAATAACAGATTTAGGCAGAATGGCAACACCATGGAGCTCTGTTAAAGGGACTGTCATGACCAGCAGCTTCATGGTTGTGTTATCACCACAGTCAGCTCCAGCTGACCCATGTAGAGAAGCAGTGAAGGTGATGAAGGCAGACACTTCTCACTGGTGTCCAGTGAAAAGTCAAGAGGTCATAGGAATGAGATGAAATACACTAAATCCCACAGAAACACAGGAGTTAATTTATTTTTATCATAGATATGTTGGAGCACTAAAACAGCCTGACCAGAAAAGCTGTGGAGCTTCCATCCTTGAGATACTTAGAACTAGACAAGGTGCAGAGTAACCTGCTCTAACTGACCCCACTTTGAGGGGGGTGATTAGACTGAAGGATCTCTAGAGACACTTTCTAGCTGCACTTTTTCTGTCACTTAATACCATCTGGGAAGTAAGGGAGACAACCTTCAAACCCTCAGGAGCCAGCTCTTCCCAACTCAGTCTCTCATAATGAGAGAGTTACTTCCCAATCAAGAGAGTTCTAGCCACCCAATTTGATTTATCCTTTAGCTCCATTTTCAACATCACCTTTCCAAGTATTCAACATCACCTCCAACATCCAAGTATTCAACATCACCTTTCATAGTATTACAAGAGGGATGTGGAGGTGCTGGAACGTGTCCAGAGAAGGGCCACGAGGATGATCAGAGGGCTGGAGCACCTCTCCTATGAGGACAGACTGAAGGAGTTGGGGCTGTTCAGTCTGCAGAAGAGAAGGCTCCGAGGTGACCTAATTGTGGCCTTCCAGTATCTGAAGGGGGCCTACAGGAAGGCTGGGGAAGGACTTCTCAGGATCTCAGGTAGTGATAGGACTAGGGGGAATGGAATGAAGCTGGAGGTGGGGAGATTCAGGCTGGATGTGAGGAGGAGGTTCTTCACCATGAGAGTGGTGAAACCCTGGAATGGGTTGTCCAGGGAGGTGGTCGAGGCCCCGTCCCTGGGGGTGTTTAAGAGCAGGCTGGATGAGGCTCTGTCCAGCCTGATCTAGTGTGGGGTGTCCCTGCCCATGGCAGGGGGGTTGGAACTAGATGATCCTTGTGGACCCTTCCAACCCTGAATGAAACTATGAAACTATGAAACTATGAAACTATAAGTCCATGTTAATGAAAGAAGGCTCCAGAGAATGAAAGCCTCAATAAAAAGATGAACATCTTCATCAAAGAATTTTTGCATCAGGAAAATTTCTCTCAGGAGAAGAGCCATGTGGTTTAATGGCCCCAAACTGGTGCTGACTAGGTGCCTCTTCACAACTCCTAAAGCTCCTAGGCAGTCTACACAAGCATATGGATTTTATGGTGCCCACACTGGCCATTGAAAGGGAAGTTCTTTGTGCTGCCAAGCATGCCCTGGATCTAAAACTTGGATTTTCACAATGGCAGCTGAGGAGATGTTTGTGATGAAAAGGAGTGGAGAACTTAGCACACAAAAATCACTTCCACTGGAAAAGTCCTTTAAGATCATCAAGCAAACACAAGGTTCTACCACGCACTTCTCTTCCTGAGGGGAGTTCACAGCTCAGAAGTTGCTGTGAATAGCAGTGGCTGGTTTGGTCCTCTTCCAAATGACCCAGAAAAAAAGAAAACAACTAGGAATAAACCCTACAAACTTAAAAACTGCAGCAGGAAGCTTGCCATGGTGTATTGCAGACACGTTTGAACTTCACCACATCTGAGCTGCATGTTCAGCACAGCTCAAGCTGCACAGGCCACTCAGCCCATGGCCTTTTCCCTGAAAACTGATGATGTCTGTGAGCTGGTAGGACGCCGCCACTTGTTTGCATTAGGGTCCTCTCTCACTGCTTGAGCTGGTTTTTGTTTCACCTGAAGGAAACAGCAGCAACTAGAAGTCATCTGCAACTCCCCTGCCAGAGCTTTAATAGACTTTCACCTGCTGTGTAGCAGGCACAGAAGGCAACCCAAGGTACATACTTCTAAGAGGTTAAAAAAACATCATGTGCCCACAATTCCAAAGAGCTATCCATCTGCAGCAACAGGAACAAGAGAAAATTAAGGTGGAACACACTTGAAAAGGCAGAGAAGCCATTTACAGAGGTCAGCCCTGAGCTGCACATGAGCCAGAACAGCACTGCACTGAGCAGGTGAGTTTGTTTTAGAGGAGGGGATAAATCATTTCCACCCAGGGCAGTGGCTCCCGGGGATTACCGAGGTTCACACCTGCAGCTGTGGATTTAGAAGACAAAAGCCCAGAGTGACACTGCCCATAAAGCTGCAGCAGCATGCATTTCATTTACATCCTTTATGAGCCACATCAGTTATGTTGAAGACAGTTCACTAATTAGAATGTTTCTTCTAGCCTCCCTGGTAAAGGCCTTGCCCCAAACTTTATTATACTCAGTAAGCAGCAGCATCACAAGATGTGAGCCTGCTTTAGCAGGGAGGGTGGAACAGATGATCCCCAGAGGTCCCTTCACCCTATACTAGTAGAAGCATTTAAAGAAAACTCATTTCTACTTTCTGCTTCCTAAATGCCATTATTTCCTTTTGTAACTAAGGAAAACTAAGAGTGGGAGATTTCTAACATGCAGAGCACAGTTCCAGTCAGGATGAACCTGACACAAGTGCTGCAACAGTCTTACATAGGGGAATAAACATTAAGACTATGTCAAATGTTTTTTGACTTCCACCCCAAACTGACAGGCTTAAGGAAAACAAGATTAAATCTGACTACATTACTATCACAGAACCTCAAGAAGGGGCCTCTGGAGATCATCATCTCCAACACCCCTGCTAAAGCAGGGTCGCACACAGCAGCTTGCCCAGGATCACAAGGTCCAGGTGGGTTTGGAATCTCTCCAGGGAAGGAGACTCCACCACCTCTCTGGGCAGCCTGCTCCAGGGCTCCAGCACCCTCAGAGCAAAGAAGTTTTTCCTTAAGTTTAAGTGACAGAAGCAAACATTTGCAGAAAGATTAGTACATCAAAGCTCCTTGGGAGCTAAACACTATTGCTCACACGTCAGGAATGAAGAAAGCAGAAGCGATGTGCCCAAAAGCCATAAGACAGACAAGGACTCAACTGAATACACAGCCCACAGCTTCTCCATCTGGTGCTCTTCTGGCTGCTGAACAGCAGTACTCTTTTAGGCCACTACCAGGGAAGGGATATCACAATCTGAGGACTTTTTTGCCTTCCTATGTTTTCAAAAAGTAAATAGATCTATATTGGAAAACACTCCCGTGGATTGCTTGCTCCAAGTTCCAAATTGGATGAGAGATTTCTCATTTGGATAAACCAAAAACATTCTCATCTTAATTTAATATTTCTCTGTAATGAGCAAAAAGGATCAAAGACACTGAGGATTTTTGCCAGGCTCTAAAAGAAGCTGAATTAAATTCCAAATTTCTAGGCCAGGGAAAAAAAAAACAACTCAAAACATGAAAATATTTCCCTGTGTCCCTAATCAGAGTAAAGAGCTGAATTTCTTTTAACCTCTAAAATAGGCCTCATCAAACTCTTGTTTTGATAGGCTTTTTTAATCAAAATGACACATTTGGATATTTCTGAAATGCTTCTTCCAAAGCTGCAAGTCAGCCTGACATTAAGTAATGTTTTCCTCCTGCAGCTGGGTCCTGCCAGCCTGCATGGAGATGGCAGCTCTGTCTCGGCACAGATGCCCTGCTACAGCACCCTGGTGATCCCTCACAAGTCTGGGACATTATTGCAGCAGATGAAGCTCAAGCCTTTTATCTGTGTGCTGAGCTCACTGCAGCTTCACAAGTGCTAGACAGAAGGCAGTTCAGAGCAAAATAAAGCCACAGAATTTTTCTGATTCAGAAGGAAAACACTGGAAGACAGTTCAGACACATCAGTCCAAGGACCAATATCTTTGCACATGAAAAGAGCATTCTTGGGTTTCCTTTCTTTACAGGGAAAGGGGGGGAAGGGCTGCTTGCTTGTTTTCAAGACCCTAGGCTTAGAACTGTCACAGAGGAACTGACTTTGAAGCTACTGTGCTTTCTACTGTAAAATAATTATGACTAAATCCCAACCAATTTATATGTAAAACTAAACTAACTCATATTTGAACTGTTCATTGCAGCTTCTCTTTCCCTCAGCATTCCTTCAGGGCTGGGTACCAGCTGATGGGCCACAGGCACCCCCTGCAATTAAATCCCATTGTCATTAATATTCCAAAGACTTTGTCTTTTTATCTGTTCTGAGGGAGCCAGCAAAAACATCTGAGGAAGCCACAACCACCAACAAGCAATGCCAGAACAGGGCTGGAAAACCCAGCAAGCACAGACACTTGGTGACCTCTGCAAGATCTGTTCTCATTCACCCTTACTGTTGTAGCAGGAGGAAAGATCACATTCATTCACACACAGAGAGGGAACTTCCAGAACAAACACAGAGTATGGCAGTCCTTGAGGTTTTGGTAGTTAGCACAATGCTGTGGGATTGAAAACAGGCCAGGCAACATCTCAAGATGTTAACTACCATTCAATTCTCTCTTCCTCTCAGAAGAGACATCCAAAAGCAAGGAACCACCTCCTCCATCTTCACACCCAGTGGAATGCCCTTACCCTTGTGCACATATTATCCTTGAAGGAAAGCTCTGCTGAAAAGCACTGCACTCTAGCAGGCAAAAAATGGGCAGCTACTATGTCATAGCATTGAATTGAAGGAAGCTGATTAGTGCTGCAGTTGGAAGACAGGGAAAGAATACTAAAACACAGAGATCACCTTTCTTCTTATGAGGAACTGGTGAAACTGAGCTTGTTCAGGGCTGAGGGGAGACCTTCTCCCTCTCTGGAAAAGAGGTTGAGATGAGGTGGGAGTCAGTATCCTCTCCCTAGTAACAAGTGAGGAAAGGAAATAGCTTCAAGTTGGACCAGAGGAGGTTTAGGTTGGATATTAGAAGAAAATTCTTCACTGGGAGGGTTCTCAACCAGTGGAACAGGCTCCCCAGGAAGGTTGTTGAATACCCATTCCTGAAAGTGTTTAAAAGACAGAGATGTGGTGCTGAGGGCCATGGTTTGGCACCAGACTTGGTGGAGTTTGGGAACAGTTGGGCTCGATCTGAAAGGCCTTTTCCAACTGAAGCAATTCTATGATTCTCTCCACTTGTTCAAGCAGGTGACACCAATGGTGACCAGGTGCAGTAGTCTGTAATGTGTGGATGATCATGAGAGCAGGAGTGAATGCATTGGGTTTTAGGAGAGGAAGCAGCAAGGGACAGAAGATGTGGGTTTGATTTGCACTTTGCAAAATCCCATGCTCCATTCACACTGATCAGCTTGGCAATAAGCAAAGCAATTACAGCCATCTACTAGAAAACAGACTGACAAGCTGGGCAATCTTTCCATGGTCAACAAAAGCCCTTTGATTTTAGTGATCAGCTGTAGGTAAACACCCACAAACATGAGCAGAAGGAAGAGAGGAAGCAAAATAGACCAGTGGCAGCCAGCTTCGCTCCAAATCAAAGTCTCATTTGCTCTCCTGTCTCGCTTCATATTTGTGTTGCTTTATGTGCCAGAAGTTGTTGATAATGGCTGCTGTCCAAAGCTGGAGGATACTCTGACAACACAACTTCTGGAGATGCTTCCTGCAAGGCAGCAGTGGGAATCAATCTTCAGGTCTTTACACTACTCCTCTACAGCAGCAAAAACACTGCAGATGATCCATGACTAATTCTGCTGAGTAAATGAAGAGAGAATGAAATCCATCTTGTTCTTACTCACTGCTTATAGGTCAATCCATTGTTGGTTGCCTCTCTGTAAATGCTAGTTCCCTGGCACATGGAGTAAGGGATAGAGCATGTTCTCACCCAGCTCAGTGTCCCCCCATGACCAACCACACACACTGGCAAGGATGGAGACAAGTACCCAGAACCCTCCTGAGCTGCATTCCTGTTTAGAATCATAGAATCAGTCAGGGTTGGAAAGGACCACAAGGATCATCTAGTTCCAACCCCCCTGCCATGGGCAGGGACACCTCACACTAGATCAGGTTGTTCAGAGCCTCATCCAGCCTGGGCTTAAACACCTCCAGGGACGGGGCCTCAACCACCTCCCTGGACAACCCATTCCAGGGCTTCACCACTCTCATGGTGAAGAACCTCCTCCTCACATCTAGCCTGAATCTCCCCACCTCCAGCTTCATTCCATTCCCCCTAGTCCTATCACTACCTGAGATCCTGAGCAGTCCCTCCCCAGCCTTCCTGTAGCCCCCTTCAGATACTGGAAGGCCACAATAAGGTCACCTCAGAGCCTTCTCTTCTCCAGACTGAACAGCCCCAACTCCTTCAGTCTGTCCTCAAAGGAGAGGTGCTCCAGCCCTCTGATCATCATCATGGCCCTTTCCAAACTGTCACTCCAAGCCCCTCAGATACTCATTTCTTCCCTTATTACTACAAGTAATTTTATTAATGTACTTCACAGCACCATTGACTATTACCTGAGGCTTAACCTTAAAAATGAGAAGGTAATATAATCTTAATGGTATTAATTAATGGATTTAAAGTTTCCCAGATCTGGCCAACAAAGCATGGACAGTTTGTTCTGAGGTTTGTTTTTCCTTTTATGGTATTTCATGGAGATTTCTCTTTCTGGATTTCTCCCTCTTCCTCTCAGTCTGAGCAGGGGGGGGGAGGGCTTGCAAAAGAAAAAAGAAAGTCTGTGTTAATGCCAACTGTTGCAATTCAATAGTTCATCAATCAGAGAAATGCATCACCTGCAGGTACTGCTGGGGATTACCAGGGGCTCTGAGCAAACCACTCTGGTTGCAGCTATGAGGATCTAGAGCTGCTCAGCACCACCTAAACTCTCGCTCTTGTCACAGGGAGTGCAGCAGCTGGAGTGCTCGGGGCGGGTTATTGATGACATTGTCAGCTGAAGACTGATCTATTTCCTCTGCAGTGATTCTGTAATCACCAAGAAAGGGCCCTGCCTCTGCTGGGTAAGTGCTGTGTGCAGTAATTAATTTTCCTCTGCATATAGATCATAGAATCACAGAATCATTTTGCTTGGAAGTGATCTTTAAGATCATCAAGTCCAAGAGTTAAGCCAGCAAAGTCAAGTCCACCACTGAACCATGTCCCTCAGCATCACATCTACATGGCTTTTCAGCCCCTCCAGGGATGAAAGCTTCACCACTGCCCTGGGCAGCCTGTTCCAGTCCTTGACAGCTCTGGGAAAATCTGTTGCTGTTCAACTTAAACCTCCCCTGGTCCAACTTGAGGCCATTTCCTCTTGACCTGTCACTTGTTACTGGGGAGAAGAAGCCAAACGCCACTTCACTCCAAGCTCCTTTCAGGGAGTTATGGAGAGCAATCCTCCTTTTCTCCAGGCAGAACAGTCCCAGTTTCCTCAGCCACATTTCACAAGACTTGTGCTCCAGGTGCTTCTCCAGCCTACTCTGGACCTGCTTCAGCATCTCAGTGTCCTTCTTGTAGTGAAAGCCCCAACACTGAACCCAGATTTTGAAGTGTGGCCTCACCAGTACTGAGTACAGGGGACAATCACCTCTCTGGTCCTGCTGGCCACTTTATTCTGGATCCAGGCCAGGATGCTGGTGGCCTTCTGGGCCACCTGGATACACACTGACTCATCTTAAGCTGCTGTCTATCAACACCACCAGGTCTTTCTCTACTGGGCAGCTTTCCAGTCACTCTGACCTGATCCTGGGGCGTTTATGGGGTTGCTGTGACCCAACCGCAGGACCCAGCACTTGAACCTTGCCCATTGGTCCAAGCTGCCCAGATGTTTGAGAGCATTATGCAGATCACAAGATATTTACTACTTATATTTTAAAAAATACATTTCCACTGTCTCAGTCTTGAAAGCACAGAAACAGCGTTTCATCACTCTTTGGCACGCTCCCACACAGACCACTCCAAGATAACCAACACAATCGCTCCAAAAAAGGGAGAAAAAGATTAGCCACTTTTTAGGAGAGATCATTAATATTACAGACTTATCCTCTTGTGACAGCACTGCTGGGGATTGAACCAGAGGAGGAATGGAAGCCTTCAAACTTGAGCCCAGGACTGAAGCAGCAAAGCAGTCTCCTGCTTTGTGACAGCCTGACTGGGGGTTACGTTCCCCCCTTGTGAAGAACTTTCCTGTTGAGTTTTCCTCAGATGGGCTTTGCTTTCCAATAAGACACAGTCAGACACACAAGTGCCTTTGATGTGTCAGGATCCACTGAACATTAATAACCAGATTACAGTGCAGAAGTCTCTGGATAAACTCCTATAAGAAAAGAAGATTTTCTTGTTCAGAAATATTTCCTTCCACTCAAACCAATACTTCAACCAGGAGCTATTTCAGTGTATCTGGGAAAAACTTGATCCCCATCACAGAATCTCAGCATGCTTGGAAGGGACCTCATCCAGGGTCACCCAGGATCACAATGTCCAGGTGGGTTTGGAATCTCTCCAAAGCAGGAGACTCTACAACATTTCTAGGAAGCCTGCTTCTGAGTTCTAGCACCCTCACAGCAAAGTTTTCCCTCCTGTTTAGGTGCAACTAACATTGTGGGTTCCAGTTTGTGCCCTTTGTCCCATCACTGCACACCAGTGACAAGGAGTCTGGCCTCATCCTCTTGCCCACCACCCTTTAGCTGTTGATAAGCACTGAGAAAATCCCCTCTCAGGCTGCTCTTCTCCAGGGCGCTCTCAGCCTTTCCTCCTCACAGAGATGCTCCAGTCCATTCAGCATCTCTGTAGCCCCCATTGGACTCTCTCCAGGCATTCCCCATCTCTCTATCCCTGTAGTCCTCTTTTTAAGTTAACTCTGTAGATCCCCCCACTTTCTCATCTCCTTTTCTCCTCCAACTTGGTGATCCCACCTGGAATCAATCCAGGCTGCAGCTCCAGCAGTCAGTTTTGGAAAGCATCACTTTCCAAAGCACCCAACGGGCACAGCCCTGCTGCTCAGCCACAAGCAGTCCCCAGGGAACCCAGAGACCATCTCACACTTGTCAGTGTGACACTTCATAACTCTGCCATTTGTTCTCTTGCTCCTGAACGCACTGCCAGTGCTGGTCACCTTTTGGTTTTTGTTTTGTCACACATTTCCAATTTGCTGGGCAATGCTAAATGGAAAGGCTGATGCTAGATTTGCTTTTGTCACAAGGTTACTATAGACCTTGACTTCTCTTACTAAAGAAAACGACTTTATGTCATCCATTAGTGGCTGTTTAGTGTGGAGACTTCAGGCTGCCTCCCCATATGGATGTCTTTGATTTTGAAAGGAAATAAACCAGGCACTTGCAGTGCTCTGGGAATGAGGGCAGTGGTGAGGAAGCAGAAAAGGACTACATCATTAAGTTACTTTGGCTATAAACTCAGCAGAGCCCAATCTCAGCATCATTATGGGCTGTTTCAATTTTAAAGTTCAAGTTTTAAGGGATATGAGATTAACCATCCGTGGGCTCACATCTCCACTCTGAATTTCTCACTGTCACAGCTCTCTCATGGTTCCAAAATCTGGGTATAAAAGCAGTGAGTACAGAAGCCAGGTACAGAATATCACCTACAGCTTCCCTGCTTGCTGATTCTTCTGCAACTGCAGTGAGAAAGGCAGAAGATGCACCACACCATAGCTGCTCATCCCTCTGCTCACTGCCAAGCACTCAGGGGAAAACTGAAAGGACTTTCAGAGGAATTCTGCTTTCCCCATGAGCTCTCCTTGCTTTCAAAGCTTCCTTCCTTATCCATCCCCCTCTCCAACATATTCTGAATGTATTTTCCCTTTCTTAGTTTACATGGTTTCCTCTAGACCTAAACTGAAATAGGGAAAGAATGATCCCACAGTAGGAGGTAGAGCACCACCCCAAAGCCTTCACTACTGAATCACACATAAAATCACAGAATGGAGAAGGTTGGAAGGGACGTCTGGAGATCATCTAGTCCAACCCCTAGAGCATGATCACCCGGAGTAAATCACACAGGAAGACATCCAGATAGGTTCAGCACATCTCCAGAGATGGAGACTCCACAATCTCTCTGAGCAGCCTGTTCCAAGACTCCAGCAACCTCATAGCAAAGAATTTTTTTCTTCACATTCTGATGAAACCTCCTGAGTTCCAATTTGTGTCCATTGCCTCATCACTGGGCACCACTGCGAAGAATCTGGCCCCATCCTCTCACCCCCCCACCCTTCAGATATTGATCATCATTGATCAGATCCCCTCTCAGGCTGCTCTTCTCCAGGCTCAACAGCTCGAGGGCTCTCAGCCTTTCCCCCTCACAGAGATGCTACAGGACCCTCAGCATCTTTATAGTCTCTGCTAGACTCTCCAGTAGCTTCCTGTCTCTCTCCAAGTGGGGAGTGCAGAACTGGACTAGGCATTGCCTCACTAGGGCAGAGGGAGAGGTGAACCTCTTTTGACCTGCTGGCCACACTCTTAATATATCCCAGGATGTCATTGGCCTTCTTGGTGATGAGGGCATATTGCTGGCTCATGGTCAGCTGCTTGTCCACCAGGACTCCCAGGTCCTTTTCCTCAGGGCTGCTCTCCAGCAGCTCAGTCCCCATCCTTTACTGGTACATGTGGTTGTTCTTCCCCAGAACAATTGCTCATGCAAGGGCATGGCATGCACCTTCTGGGCCTCTGCAGACAGAGAAGGGTCAATTAAACAGCAAGCTCTGGCACTATCCTTAGCTTCACACTGTTCAGCACCTTGCTCACATCCAGTGACTGCAGTTAGACGAAGCAGCCACGGAAAGCTGACAAGTCTGGCAGGTTCTCCATTAGCACACAGTAAATCCACATCTCCAAAGTAGAAAATCCCCTTTGTGTAATTCAGCTGCTTTGCAGTTACGCTCACAGATATGCAGCCACACGCCCCACATGCAAAAAGAAGTGCAGCAGTGCTTGCTACAGAGAGAGTGAGTGATTCTGGAAATAGATTGGAGTTTGGAGCTGATGCATATATAAATAAAAGATTAACTCAAACTTTAAACAAGAGATTAAAAGTACATTCTGCACCATTACCATAACAGTCACAAATTATAATGGGGGGAAAAAAAGAAACAGATTATAATTGCTTCATTATGTTTGGAGTTTTGAATGAAAGGATTTTTTTTTTCCCCTCATGTACTACATAACAGATAAAGGAAGGTTATGAGGTTTTAAGGGAAGAGGAAAGGAAACAAATCCCTGCCAAATGGCCACAAGCAAAGGCAGTGTACACTGGAACCAAGCAACAGCAGCTCTGATCTAATCAGAGCAGGCATGTACCTGCAAACACCAAACACACATGGGAGCTGCACACACAGTCCACAGGGCAGAGCTTGGAGCCACTTCTACCTTCTAGCTGCAAGCAGGGGATTCTGACAGTTTCCCACATCCCAGCTGGCTCCTATCCCTGAGCCCCCCAGAACTCCCCACAGCCCAGGAGGGTTTCCACAGTGGGAGTGATCTCCAGGGATTCTTAATAACCCCAGCATCCACTGCCTGGAGCTGGGACACAGCCCAGCTGTGTGGCAGGGGGTGAGGAGCAGTGGGGCTCTTGTGCTCCCTCCCATTAGGTTTTTTAATTATTGTTATTTACTTCAAGGTGTTGAGCATTCACTGATCTGTTGCCCTGAAGCTTATCCTGCCTTTACACAGGACTTTTTGCTGTAAACAGGCAAAGCCAAGTTCTGTGGGCATCTATAGCCTGATACTTTCATTCTCCCACCCTGCCTGAGTGCTATGACTTATTTTAGCACAGAGGGAACATCTCCTGATGAGGCAAGAGAACAAGGTCCAGAAACCCAGGGCTGCAATGAATGTAAATGTCGAGCCCTCACCCTGTGCAAATGGCAGAACAGGCTGTGGTCCAGGCCTCCAAGTACAAGGAAAAGCCGAAGCACAGAGACTAAAATGCTGCTGAGGTCAGGTGCAGCAAAAGCCACAGGACTGGATCAATTTCCTTTGGGGCTTTTTCTTGCCCTTTAGAATAACCTGGTGGTGCTGGTGTATTTATATTGTGGCAGCTGAGGAAAGGCTGCAGCATCCTGCTCCCTGTACCAGGCAGTGTGCAAACGTGGCTGCACCTGCCCTCAAGACCTCCCAGCACCAAAAAGTCTGCTTTATTAAAGAGAAAGCAGTTGTACCCTTGAAATCTCTCTTTTAGAGACCTTAGGGTGCAGGATGCCAAGTGCAATAACATCAGTGCAAAAACACAAGGTGAGGAGAGCAGAGACTTGAAGAGGGGGAGGAGAAGGCAAATAAAAATACACAGAAAAATCACAACTTAAAAACCCTGTACCAAATATTGTGACTTCTCCCACGCTAAGGCAACACTTCTGACATTGTCAAACACGAAACCAAGAAGACATCTTCAGCCCACCCAGTACAGCCTCAGCTCTTTCTGCTGTGCAATGGCTTTTTCTTTCGGTCTGACAACGTATGTTCCAGATAAACATCCAAGATTGCAAACAAGCACCAACTTTTCAGCATCCAGAGTCAGGTGAGGATGCTCTTTAAAGATGACTTTTCAAGGAGACAGGAAAAAAAAGGGCTACTCCATCGCTTCTCAGGAGTTCCAGTAAGAGATTTATTCTTTCTGGGCAGCCCGTGATGAACAAGCTTCATCATTTTTATTCCACTAAAAGCAGACCCAGCATCTATAACTCCAGGAGATCTATGCACACTTCTGCTAATTGTGCAACAGCAGAGCCTTGTCTCGTTCACAAAGCTGCCTGACAAAGGGCTGAGGTAGCTGGGGATGTTCTGCTAACATTGGCAGCGAGAAGAACACAGCAAAAGGTTGTTTGGCACTGGTATTGTGGTTGCATCTGGAGTAGATGATGGCTGCTGCATGTCAGTTAGAGGAAGGCAATACCTAACTGGTTTAGAGATAGTCTGGAGGGACTGTAAGGGCAGTGCTACAGTGCTGAATCTGCACTTACTGGAAAAGACTGTCAAGATCATAGTTTCATACTATCAGTCAGGGTTAAGATCAAGTTCAACCGTTAACCCTACTCTACCAAGCCCATCACTGAGACATATCTCCAAGCACCACATCCACATGGCTTTTAAACACATCCATCTACCACCTTCCCAGGCAGCCTGTTCCACTGCCTGACAAATGCTTCTGTGAAAAACATTTCCCTAATGCCCACCCTAAACCTAGTGCAGCTTGAAGCCATTCCCTCTTGTTCTACCACTAGTTAACTTGGAAGAAAAGACCAAGACCCACCTGATGACAACATCCCTTCAGGTAGAGTTAAATCAGTGCTAGAGCAGACAAGCCAGGCCTGAAGTCAACCTCAGCTGCTCACTCCCACCACAAGTGTAACCCTTTGCTCATGATACTTACTGAAGACAGCAATGTAAACTGGTTGTGATAGCTGCAAAAGTCTAAGGAAGGAGAGACCTAGTGGGTTTTTGAAGGCATAATATCCTCTTCCATTCCTTGGCAAATAAGCAAGCTAAAAACTTGCTACAGTCCAATTTTCAGCTGTCAGGTGTCCTGGACACCAACTCTGTGGATCCATCCTCGGTGTGCAAACGCTGAATTTCACAGATACCTGGCCCTACTCTGCTGGAGTCAATGCTAGGCAAAAAGACACAATCATAGAATCAGTAAGGTTGGAAAAGACCTTAAAGATCATCAAGTCCAACCTCTCACCACAGACCTCAGGACCACTAAACCACGGCACCAAGTGCCACACCCAATCCCCTCTTGAACACCTCCAGGGATGGTGACTCCACCACCTCCCTGGGCAGCACATTCCAACGGCTAACAGCTCTCTCTGTGAAGAACTTTCTCCTCACCTCAAGCCTAAACTTCCCCTGGCACAGTTTGAGACTGTGTCCTCACAATGGCAGGAGAAAAGCTGCAATTATGCAGCATGGAGAGGTATCAGAGTGTTGTCTGTGCAGGAGCATCCACAGTTTCATGGTGTTCAGCAGAAAACATTCCTTCCCACAACATAAAATGCTGAAGTAAGGAGTGCTAAGAGTTGTCTTCACAGGGCTAGAAAAAGCCTCTACACTAATGGGATTCACTAGATAGGAAAGACACACAGGAACTGGGTATCATCTGCTATTTTTCAACACCACAGACCTCAAAGTCAATTAAAACAAGCTCCTACCACCTCCCTGCACCACCTGCTGTCACTCCAAACATCCCCAGGGCCCTGTACCCAAAACTTGTATAAAATAAAAGACAAAAATCCCAACCTGACTACAAACAAGTGACACACAGGCCACTCACATGAAAAGTTAACGCTCTGGAAGAGCAATCAATATCATTTCCCATTAGTTGTCTCCACAGATTTATCATTTATGCTTTTCCTTCTCAGCCTTGAGGGGAAAATGAGATGTGTGTGACTGCACAGGAACTAAGAGAAGTCTCTTAAAGGCATTTAGAGCTATTATTATAATCATTGCCTTACAACAGATGAGTGAACTGATGATGTTAGACATGAGGAAAAGTGATTTTCCATAGGATGTTGCCTATGCATTATGTCACAGCCCAATGGTCAACCTTTGGAGCTGTATGAACTGCTCACAAGCCTTCAAGTTTCCAGCCCACAGCTGTTGCACTTTCCCTGCTGATGAATGCCTTCTATCCCCAGCAAGGTCCAGCTCTAACCCCACTGAGGGTTTTAACTGTACATCTGCTCCAGCTCCATCCGAGAGCTCAGGGGCAGAGTCCTCTTCTCAAGAGGAAAGTCACTGCTGCTGGCTCCTGGATTGTGCTTTCCTCCTTACTCTGACACAATTATCTTCCAAACCCCACCAATACAGAGGGTTTCATTCATTGCTCCTACCACCCAAAGAATCTGGTCATCCATTCTTCACCAAGTAATGCTCTTAAAGACAAAGCAGCACCATTGGTAGAAAACCTTGGGCATGCCCTACAAATGAGAATAACTCAGTCTTCAGCAGAGTTAGATACTGGCTTGAATTAAGAAACCACTGACTTGAAGCCACTCGAAGCTGCTGGAGCACAGCATGTTGCTGAACACTGCCCCATGGCCCAAAGTTGGCTGCATCTCTTCTGTAGGTCCCTGTGTATGATTTGCAGTCTGCTCAGCAGCTCAGTTTGATGCAGCAATGCTCCCACACAGCCTGTGCCCTACAGACTACAGCTGTTTACATACTTCTCTCAGACCACCACATAATCTTGGGGTCATTTTTCCTTTCTAACTCTTCCACAACAAACAATGAAAGCCACTAAAATTACCTCTGCTAAGCACCATGTACACAAACATCTAACCACAGGAAACGTTTGGAGCTGTGAAGGCGGATTCTCCTGCAGCTCTGTTTGTAAACACTTGCAAACAACCAAACAAAAACTCCACCAAGCAAAGTGACAAACACCCCACCAAGCAAAGTGACAAACCCCAAACACCTGCAATTGCTGTGAAACTGAACAGAACTTGTTAGGGGCATGAAGGCAGAGCCTGTGGTAGGAAATGGTCAACAGGAAAGGTTGTTTAGTCTGGAAAAAGAGAAGACTGAGAGGAGCTCCTACTAATGTTTATAAACATCTGAAGGGTGGGTGTCAAGAAGGGGCCAGGCTCTTTGTCAGTGCTGTGGTAAGACCAGGGGCAACTGATACAAACTGGAACACAGGAAGATCCATCTCAACATGAGGAAAATTTTCTTCACTCTGAGGGTGACAGAGCCCTGGAGCAGGCTGCCCAGAGAGGTTGTGGAGTCATCTCCTGTTGAGATCTTCCAAACCTGCCTGGACTCATTCCTGTGTGACCTGCCCCAAGCAATGCTGCTTTGGCAGAGGGGTTGGACTTCGGTAGATGAACAAGATACGTGCTAGAGATTGGAATTAAGCTAGCATGCTATAGATCTACAGTAGTTTAGTGCAACCCAGGGATCATTTCTCCATAGAAAGAAGGAGATGAAGAGCTATGAAGCTAAACAAGCCTCATGGAAGTCAATCCCCATTATCTTTCTTCTCTCCAGGCTTTGTTTTGAACAGCTAGATTCCTTTAACATTCTTCAGCACAAAGCAGCATCGTACAGCGGAGGGAAAGAACAAAGTGGCTCCTTTTATCTGCCTCTGTATCTTCTGAGTAAATATTGCATCACTGCTCTCCCTAGGAAACATCTTTCATCTTTGTTTTAAGGATGTGGGTGAGCTAATGTAGTTGTGAGAACTTATCATCCTCTTACATCTGAGAACCAGCATTCTGAGGGCATACTCTTTCCAGAAAACAAAAGCATGTGCAAAGATCTCCCTGTCATCTTTGCTCACCATGCTGACACTGCTCACCAGAGGTCAGCTCACTGGAGACTTCTGGCTGCTGAGGGCAGCAAGAATGGTTGTGTGCTAAACTTTTTTCCCTTGAGACAGTGTCAAAACAGCTTGCAGCAAATCAAAGCATCTATGTGGCTAGATGCCATCTGTTACCCTTTGCAGAAGAAGTGTCATGATATTTAGATCCCCTGAGAGCATCTGCATTAGCTGTAGGTAAAGACTCCATTCCATATATACAGCTCTGCACATAAATATAATGGCTGCAGAACAGATGGGAGGGAACAATACAAGGCTATTATTAGGACAAATCCATACTATATGGAGCAGTTCTGTTCCTTATATAATTACACAAGGGTAGGCAGTGAATCAGAGAAGCACACTGCAGCTCCTGGAGATAAAAAAATTGCACAGACTAGATCACCAAAAGTAACCTTCCTTGTAGAACAGCAGCATTTACACTGCAAATGTTCTATATGTAATCTGGATTGAAAAAGAAGAGGGAATGTGGTAAAGTATCACAGTATAACTAAGGTTGGAAATGACTTCAAGGATCATCGAGTCCAACCTATCAACACAGACCCCATGACTAGACCATGGCACCAAGTGCCACGTCCAATCCCCTCTTGAACGCCTCCAGGGACGGTGACTCAACCGTAGTAAAGTAGTAGTATTTTTGGTGGCCTTTTTCAAGAGCTACTCTATCAGCATGCAGCAGTCATGAAACAGGAAAGTGAGTTCCTTCTGATGGTGGTCTCAGAGTCACAGAATGTCAGGGGTTGGAAGGGACCTCCAGAAATTGAGTCCAACCCCCCTGCTAAAGCAGAATCACCCACAGCAGGTTACACAGGAACACTTCCAGGTGGGATCTCAACCCACCTAATAATAACTAACCAGTGTGTGGCACAGACATGCTGCAGACCACAAATAGCCAGCTGTGTGTGACAGCAAAATCCTCAGAAAAGGAGATTAAAAATCCCCTAGAATTAAACCTGTAGCTCCTAGCAGCGGCTGTGCCATTCCTGCCGAGCGCACACCCCAAAAGCAGCAGAGCCGGTATTGAATACTCACGAGACTTGCCAGGGGCCTGATTTTTGGTATTGGTCTGCATTACCAGGGGAAAGATTTGGAGGAGATTAAAGGAAAAAATCATCTACATCTATTTCCAGCAGCTCTTACCTTACCTAGGTACCACACAGTAATGACAGGGATGAACATTCAGCTCATAACAAACAGGACTTGATGCAACCTGGCTTAGTGATCTGCTAGAGGAGAGACAGTGCCTGAATTTGCTGTGAGTCAGACACCACAGTCCTGCTGACACAGAATGCTAGGGTCTGGAAGGGAACTCCAGAGACCAAGTCCCACCTCCCTGCAAAGCAGGACCACTTAGGGCAGGTCACACAGGAAGCCAGGCAGGCTTTGAAGATCTCTAGAGGAGGAGACTCCAACCTCTCTGGACAGCCTGCTCCAGGGCTCCAGCACCATGACAGCAAAAAAGTTTTTCCTTACTTTGAGACAGAAATTAATGTGATTGAGTCTATGTCCTATCATGCATGCCACTGAAAAGAGACTGACTTCATCCTCCTGACAGCCACCCTTCAGGTATTTGTAGACACTGATGAAGTCCCCTCTCAACCTTCTCTTCTCCAGTCTTTCCTGGTAAGAGACATACACTAATTTAACTGGTGTCACGTCTTGTATTAACTGCACAGACCATGTAAGACCTTTGGAGGACTTCACCTGGTAGCCCTGCCCCTTCCTGTCTCTTTTGAGCTTAGCAGCCCAGCTAAACACACACACCCCCCTCCAGTATTTCATCTGCTAAAGCACACATCTGTGTTCTACAATCCACACCTTCATTCCGGCACTACGTTATGACAGCAAGGTAAATCTCAGCTACAGTTAGTGTCTGCCACTGCATAAAGGGAACAGCTCTGCACTTGAGTCAGCTCAGATGCTGAGACATTTGCTAAGCCAAAGGAATTTCCTTTCTCATCAGTTCCCATTCTATATAAAGACAAAAAAGCATATCTATTTCCCAGTCTACGGCTGAGGAACGTTACAGCCCATCTTCGCTAGTCAGCAGCAGCTTGCCATTTATTCATGCAGAAAATTACTTAAACCCCCTTTCCCTCCATACAAAAATGCATCTGTTCCTGCCTTAAAACAAAGTTAATTCCCATTTTTGAACAAAAAAAAAAGCTTTTATCTGAAGGAAGTATGGAGGCTTCAAAGTCCTGCAGCGCGCAGTTCATTTGAACATTAATGGAAAGAAGTGTTCTTCCACGTCAAACTATTTCTTCAGTCAATTAGACAAATCCTCCAAGTGGAGTTTGTGAAGCAGTTCGTGCCCAGGAACTTAATTAGTAGTGAATCCCACACCTTGTGTCCACCTCACCCACACTAACAGCCGCCTACAGACCACGCAGCTCTCAAAACTGCCCAAGAAAAGCATCGACCCATGAGCGGCCAGGGGGACAGCTGGGGACACCAAAGGGTCGCTTCAGCCAAGACAGCAAATGAAGAGTGTTAGGAGAAGCTGCAAAAGGCAGGCAGGCAGGAGGGAACAGATAATTAAAAATGGATAACAGACTCAGCAGAGGTCTTGCCTGCCTCCAGTCCCTGAGAAAACTCCTCCTGCAGATTTTAAGAGCAACCATTTCCTCCATGCCCTTGCTGAATTCCTCATTGACATTTGCAAACCACTGCCACACTCCCCTGCAGTTTCAATTATACTGTCAGGCACACATTTGTTTGTCCTCGTTAGCTGCTCTGTTCTTAACTGTGGTTCATGGCACCCCTAATTAGGATTGCTGGCACAACGCCTCTCATCAGAGGTAACAACCCAGAGCAGGCTCAGGAGAAAAAGTGCAAGAGCAGAGCACTGAAAGAACCATATTGCACTCTGTGTGGGTACAAAAGGAGCACAGGAAATACTGAGTAATATCTGAAAATAACAATGGCCTCTTGGGAAGAAAAGGGCTTTGAGCAGTGGCTGTGGAGAAACTGAGCTACGGAAAACAGGAGCAGCCTCTAATGCCCAGAACAGTCCTTGAAGCCCTGGTGATAGTTTCTGCTACCATATTATGCAAAGCAAACTTCTTAATAAAATGTTTATCATAAGGCACCTTGCCTCATCCTGCAGAGACTCATCTCACCTCCCTCACTGGCATCACAGCAGCAAACTAAGGTGCACCGAGGGTGTCAGCGGCAGACCTCAGGGCCACAGGCCAGGCTAGAAAGCAATTCCCTCAGATAATTCCATTTCCTAGTAAGGAATGATCCAGTTTTTATCTCTCTGGGTTGGGGTTTTTCCCCCTTTTTATTTCAGCAACGACAAAATAAAACAGTTTTAAAAGACAGTCGATTGGAAAGCCATCATCAAGGGGGTGAGTAGAGTCTTTGGTGGAGCAGCAGGAGTTACTCATCAGCATATCCAGCAGACTCATAGTTTCATAGAATGGTTTGACTTGAAAGGGACCTTACAGATCATCCAGTTCAAACCCCCTGCCATGGGCAGGGACATCTCCTACTAGCTCAGGTTGCTCAAGACCTCATCCAACCTGATCTTGAACATCTTCAGGAATGGGATATCCACATCCTCCCTGGGCAACCTGTTCCAGTGTCTCACCACCCTCACTGTAAGAATTTCTTCCTAATCTTCGGTCTAAATCTCCCCTCCTTAAGCTTAAATCCCTTCCCTCTCATCCTATCCCTAGAAGTCCTTCTAAAAAGTCCCTTCCCTCTTTCCTGTAGGCCCCTTTCAGGTACTGGATGGCCAATGTAAGGAGTCCCTGGAGCCTTCTCTTCTCTATGCTGAACCACCCAACTCTTGCAGCCTGTGCCCATAGGGGAGGTGCTCCGGACCTTTGATCACCTTCATGGTATTCCCGGGACATGCTCCAGCAGTTCCATGTCTGTCTTATGTTGGGGGCCCCAGAACTGGATGAAGTGTTCCCAGGTGGGGTCTCACAATGTCAGATGGTCTCACAGCCTCAAACGGTCACACACAAGAGCAGAGGAGAGGAGCAGAATCCCCTCCCTCACCCTGCTGGTCACAGGTGTATGGAGCAGCTTCCCCTTTCAAAAGAACAGACAGGGCACTCTCATCTTGCAATCCAACAAGACACTCACTTCCCACTGAGGTCTTTTATCTGCAGCCTCTATCCATGGTGCTGTTCCAATTTATTTGGGGAATGGAAAGTCAGCATTCAGCCTTGTCTCTCTTCACGTTGCTCCGAGGGTGCTGGGCAACCACCTGCCCTTGCACAGCCTGGGGAGCAGATCGGGTGAGAAGCTGTGATAAGCAGCAACACCCAGCTCAATGTAACTAAAGGGGAGGAAAGCAAGTTAACCCAAGCAGTCTCTTAGGGTGGCAGTGCCAAAAAATCAAGGGAAAAAACATCACTAGGAGATGTGCCAACTGAAACAAGCCCCAAAACCATCCACAACAACTCTTTTTTTTTGGGGGGGAGCAAGAGCTCATATTTCTGTTTTGTTTATTATCAGTGAGAAATACAGGATATTTCCTAGCCCATAAAACACACATATAATTTTTGTGGTAATAAGACCCAGGAGGGGCATAAATATTCCCAAGGGTTCCTGCAGTTCAGAAGAACACTGTAAAACAGTTTGATAACTTGGAGATTGCATTTCCCTCTATTCACCACACACGCTCAGACACACATACAAAAGCCTGCCAAGGGGAACGTTATTGATGCTTTATAACTACAAGCCAATAAACCTCATGAATTTCATTTATTTGAAGACTGCAGTAGAAGCAGAAAGATAAGTAGCATCCTTAAATTGAGGATCATTAATTTAATCCCCACCCCCCAATACACACCAGCCAGCTTTCTGCGTTAAAGCTCTTCATGGTTCTTTTACTCAGAGCAAGCAAAACCAGCAAATGGCATTTGGGAAGGAACATTACAAGCCCATTCAGCAGAGTATCCACCCTGAATTATACACAGTAAATGGTGATGTGAGATTTCTTCTTCATATTCTTGTTCCCAAGAATAATTAAAGGTTCAGATGGAGAGGCAAGGAGTCCTTGCCCCTGAAACCAGCAACCCAGCCCTGTCTGTCTTGAGCCATCCTCCTACCAACACCAGAGCCTCCCCTCCTGGAGGTCCTGCTCTGCTTGCAGATCTCACCTTCTCCACTTCACCCACTGGAAAGGGTTCATCAGCTCCATTTCTTGGTCATCCCTGGCATGCAGCACATTTGTGGAGGTTACAGAGCAAGAATAGAGCTGTCACAAGAGTCATAGCAAATGATTCTCCTCCCCTCCCTAAAGGAGCTACAAAGCTGACCCAAAAGGATTCAGAGCAGCAGCAGCATGTTCGAGCCAGCCTGTTTAAAAACTATGAGATCATCAAGCCTGCTACTATGGAGTAGTGCTTCTGTAAGACACTGTTATCAAACAGACCCACCACAGCCACCCATGCCTTGCATCAGCTGCCTTATTTGTAGCATTTGACACTACAGTTCCCACTTGAAAGGGCACAGAGAGCATCTGCTGTGCCTGCTCCAAACTGCAATGGAGCTGCTCCACGCAGCAAGAAATGCCACATCGAATCCATAAACAGTCAACAGCTTCAGCAGCAAGGAAATAAGGTGTTGTGGAGTGAGGAGTGCCAAAGATCCATCAAACTGGTTAGCTGTCTTGTCAGTGGTGCTAAGTAGGTATAAATGGACATGCTCAGTCAGGCAGAGACAGCACTGTGGAGAGGTCAATGAGCAGGGAAAAGGAGGGAGGCAGCTCCCCTTCTGGATGGGATAAATCAGCAGCTGTTTTGTTCTCAGCTTCAAAGGGTTAAACGCACCTTGAAAAAGTGACACAACACACAAAACACCCAAGCAAAGCCAGCTGCTGCAGAGGAGGAAGGCTGTGAGACTGAAAAGCAGAAGGACCTGTTCAATCAGAGAGTCCAGGCAGCGCACTCAGACAGGGAAGGACTGGTGATGCTTCACAGCCTGGGCAATGTCACTCATCTTGTCCTTCCATGTCTGCAATGCAAACTTCTTATTTTTTTAAAAGCAAGTGCTTAGTGATGGAAGTCTCCTGCAAAACACCTTTATCAATATGGGGGCAAAGTTGAATAAACCATGTCATTTCAGCTTTAAAATTTCAGAGCAACATTTCTGGTGTGAATCACCTATCACCTGCCCTGCCCAGAAGAAAGAAATAGCAGCTCCCCTCTCTCCTGGCCACACTGCTTTTGATGCAGCCCAGGATGCCATTTGCCTTCTGGGCTGCAAGTGCCCATTGAGGGCTCATGTCCAGCTTCTCATCTGCCAGCACCCCCAGGTCCTTTTCTGCAGGGCTGCTCTTAATCTCAACCCCCAGCCTGTATTGATACGTAGGATTGCCCCAACATAGGGCAACCTGATGTTTCCCTTCATTTCTTAAGTAATTTATGACTATTTATGCAAATAACAGGATCAAAAATCTACACTTCAAATATACAGAGTTCTGTCTTATCCTCAAAATAAATTATTCAGTTGTTTAAGCCAGCACCTATTCAAATGTCTTTCCTGGAGGCAAAGCATCTCCTCCCCAGTACCATCATTCCCTTTGAAAGCAGCGTTCGTCTTATTTGCCCCTGTTGGGGAAGCTAGAACAGATCTCAAGGATTCATTTAACTTCCTGACTCTACACCATTCCTCAGGCCATCTCCCACACATCACCCTGTGGCTCAGTGCTGGAAACTGTGGGATTTATCGGGTTGTATCAGCTGGATACCAATCACACAGTCTTTGTGCTCACTCATTCAGCTCTAAGGGGAAGATGACAACTTACGTCCACAGATTTGGTTTCCCTTTGACTGTAAGGCTCCTCTAGCACAGAGCAGCATTTTATGCCTTTGAACTCCTATTTTCTAATTCATATTGAGTGCCAACATCAACCAGTGTTATTACTCATCACTAATTGTTGCTCTTTAAACTGAAAGAAAAGACTTCTTGGAAATGAAACGTGTACCAGGCACCACGACACAAAACCCACCCAAACTATGGATAGGTCAAACTGACATCCAGTATCACCTGCACCTCCCCAGGGCAAAAAAAAATGGGTCACACAGCTGAATATCATTTCAGGATATTTGTGTACAATATAAGTAGCATCACAGAATGGTGAGATTTGGAAGGCACCTCTGGGAATCATCCAGTCCAATTATCGTGCTAAAGCAGGGTCACCCACAGCAGCTTGCCCAGGATCACAAGGTCCAGGTGGGCTTGGAATCTCTCCAGAGAAGGAGACTTTACAACCTGTCTGGGCAGCCTGCTCCAGGGCTCCAGCACCGTCACACCAAAGATTTTCTTCACATTCTGATGAAACCTCCTGGGTCACAGTTTGTGACCACTGCCTCTTGTCCTATCACTGGGCACCACTGAAAAGAGTCTGGCTTCATCCTCTTGCCACCCACCCTTTAGCTGTTGCTGAGCATTGATTAGATGCCCCTCTCAGGCTGCTCTTCTCCAGGCTCAACAGCCCCAGGGCTCTCAGCCTTTCCTTCCCACACAACTGCTCCAGGCCCCTCAGCACTTTCATAGCCTCCACTGGACTCTCCAGTAGCTTCCTTTCTTGAACAGGGAAGCCCAGAACTGGACCCAGTACTCCAGATGTGGCCTTATTAGGGCAGAGCAGAGGAGGAGGAGAACCTCCCTCAACCTGCTGGTCACACTCTTAATGCTCCTAAGAGCACCAGAAGTTTGTGACCTGTGGAACTACGAGAACTGGTTTTCCTTAATAGATATTTACATGTCTTCAGAGTCATAAAAGCTGGCATTTGATGAATCAGAACGCTAAGAAATAGAGTGGACGAGTCTCCTTGAGGAAACCAGCAACCAAGCCCATCTTCTGGCCACATTCACTGGGAGAAAACACAATGGCTTTCAAACATTCCTGAAACATAATGAAAATGCCAGATAAAAGACTGAGACATCTCACAGCATTGCTGGAGGGGGAAATATTGGAAGATTTATACGTCTGCAGGTAAGCGGCGGAAAACAGCCTGCAGAAGGTGCAAATTTCATCTTTCCAGCTATTCATCACCTGAAGAGACACTTGCTGTGGGCAGAGAGACACATTACAAATTTGTTACTGATTCCTCTTGAAGAAACATTTCAAGAGAATTACATTTTCCAGAAACAAAGTAAATAAAAGCAGTGTTGCTATCTGCACATCAATGCAAAAATGCATTTTGCATGCACAGCTCGTGCTCTGGGTATGTACTGAGAACATAACTGGAATGACAGAAGCTTTAAAAAAAAACCAAAATCAAAACAACTCTCAGCTGTCTTCTTCCATAGCCTTGTCAGATCAGATATTTCAATCTCCATTCATCTGCTTGTAGGATGATCTATGTTCCAAGTCAATCCCTACAGAGAGCTTGCATGGATTAAGTTCCTACTCTAATTAGGAGGAGTTGCAGCGAAGCTGAGAATCACAGAATCACCAAGGCTGGAAGAGACCTCAAAGATCATCAAGTACAACCTGCAACCACAGACCTCAGGACTAAACCATGGCACCAAGTGCCATGTCCAATCCCTTCTTGAACACCTCCAAGGATGGTGACTCCACCATCTCCCTGGGCAGCACATTCCAGTGGCTAACAACCCTCTCTGTGAAGAACTTTCTCCTCACCTCCAGCCTAAACTTCCCTTGGCTCAGCTTGAGGCTGTGTCCTCTTGTTCTGGTGCTGCTTGCCTGGGAGAAGAGACCAACCCCCTTCTGGCTACAACCACCCTTCAGGTAGTTGTAGACAGCAATAAGGTCTCCCCTGAGCCTCCTCTTCTCCAGGCTGAAGCTGAGAAGCACCAAGATGAATCCAAGTTACAGTTACCTTAACATTTATCATAAGTTGCAAACCACAGAAGAAACAAAACACCTTCAAACAAACCGAGACCCCCTAGTCCTGTAAACAGAAGATACTCTGCACATAAGTAAAGGTACCAACCTCCTGGGTTCCAGTTTGTGCACACTGTCCCTTTTCCTGTCACTGTGCACCACTGAAAAGTGTCTGGCCCCATCCTCCTGCCCCCCACCCTTTAGTTATTGATCAGCATTGATCAGACCCCCTCTCAGGCTGCTCTTCTCCAGACTAAACAGCCCAAGGGCTCTCAGCCTTTCCTCCTCACAGAGATGCTCCAGGACCCTCAGCATCTTTGCAGCCTCCAGTAGTTCTCTCTCTTGTACTAGGGAGGCCAGAACTTGACCTAGAACTCTTGATGTGGTCTCACTGGGCTAGCAGGCTGAGGATGAAGGAGATGAGAACGGAGGCGATGGATAAAGCAAGCTAGCTCTGGAAGAGTGATGGAGGAAAAATAAATACTTGCCAAGACAAGAGCCATAAACATATGGACATGCAGGAGGCACTTCTGAAAATGATGCTTTTTTCCAAATGTTTAATGACACAATGTTTTTGGACTTTAGAGTCCTGCCATTGCCCTGCAGTGCCTCAGCTTCCTAGAGCACGCAGCTCCCCAGTAGCAGAGCAGGGTTAGGAGCCGGTGCTGGTGCTCCACTGAGGCACAGCGCACACCAAGGGCCCTCAGGACCTTTTGAGGATTTGGAAATCAATTCTGTTCCTTTCCATTTCACCCCCCACCAGCTAACCTTTCCAACTTAATTAGAAATCTTTGCTCCCACAAAAAGAATGACTGATATTCCCAATCTCAGATCAAATCCGTGGTAAACTCCACAGCATCTCGTTTATTTCCAAATGACTCTGCCTTATTAAAAAGTAATGAGCTATTAATTAACTTTGCACTCACACAAAGCTGTTTAAATCTCAATCCAATTAGCAGCAATCTGCTGAAGGATTCTAATGATTATTTTAAATTTGCTAAGAGAAACATCTCTGAGCCTTTCATAATAAGATATTTATAGAATGGCTTGGGTTGGATCTTGCTTGCATTTTAGTTCAATAACATTTAGATAATGCCTCACCGTCTCTCTACAACCTTATCTCTGGCATTACATCTTTTAGATGCACAGCAAGACTGGGGAACTAAAAAGGCCTAAGTTGTTTCGGAGGAATTATTTTGGGTTTTATCTCTCCCAGTCACATAAACATAGGCACAGAGGGTTTCAAATCCTCAAGTACACTTTTCTGTCAAATCTCACAGGAACTTCACTCAGGCATCTGCTCTGCAAAGACTGCAGCAATAGGCTGCTACCAACTCTTTAATGCATTCTGAAGCCTCCTCTGCCTGCACAGAGGAGCTCACTCAGCAGCCCAATGGGAGGCTTGCTAAATTATAACCACAATTACAGTGCTTATCTTGTACAGTGTCTTAACCTAAAGCATGGGCTGGTTTGGCGCAGTTGGACGGGAAGGACTTCCTCTCCATATGGTTTTGGAAGTTTTCCTCTCGCTCAATACACAGAGAATAGAATAAACCAGGTTGGAAGAGACCTTCAAGATCATCATGTCCAACCTATCATTCAACACCACCCAACCAACTAAACCATGCAACCAAGCACCCTGTCAAGTCTCCTCCTGAACACCTCCAGCAATGGCAACTCCACCACCGCCCCAGGCAGCCCATTCCAATGGGCAATGACTGACTCTGTGTAAAACTTCCTCCTGACCTCCAGCCTGAACCTCCCCTGGTGCAGCCTGAGACTGTGTCCTCTTGTTCTGGTGCTGGCTGCCTGGGAGAAGAGACCAACCTCTGCCTGTCTACAACCCCTCCTTCAGGTAGTTGTAGAGAGCAATAAGGTCACCCCTGAGTCTCCTCCTCTCCAGGCTATGCAGCCCCAGCTCCCTCAGCCTCTCCTCATAGGGCTGTGTTCCAAGCCCCTCACCAACTTTGTTGCCCTTCTCTGGACACGCTCCAGCAAGTCAACATCCTTCCTAAACTGAGAGATCACACAACACACACTTCTGTAGTGCACACAGTCAACCACCCAGACTCACCTTGCAGCTTTGCTGACAGAGGATGGGGGCTCCCCAATTCTGCCCTTTAGAGAGAGTCACTGTCTTCACCACTGCAGCAAAGGCATCGACCACCAGTGAGTTGCAGCTTTTCATTCTCACTGATATGAGCAGTTTTCCCAAAAGCAAGTGAAGATCACACCCAGCTCAAAAAAGGAGGGGCATCTAGGAAGATAAGCCCCTACTTTCCAGAACCACAAGTAAAAGAAAGACATTTTAATACTAAGCATCACAAATGTACATATGATTCTTAACAGTTTTTTTGCCACTGTCTGCCTGAAATCAAAACTGCCAGAACACCCACAGATCAATATTCAGCTCAGTGTAATTCTGGGGAGGACTGCAGCCCAGACACCCAATTTCATGTGTTCAGAGCAGGACATTTATGGAACTACAGCTGGAAAAAGCCTCCAAGATCATTGAGGCCAACCTTCAACCCAAGACCACCCTGGCCATTAAACTATGTCCCAATGCCCACCTGTTTCTTGAACACCTCTAAGGATGGTGACTCCACCACCTCCCTATGCAGCCTGTTCCAATGCCTGACTACTCTTGCAGGAAAAAACAAAGTCTAAATATCCAGTCTAAAGCACCTCTGGTATAATTTCAGCCCATAAATTACCTTTGCAGATGCTAACCCCCATCACACACAAACCCCATCTAATTTAGCTCAAGATGTACTCAAACCTGAAGCAGTGCAGCCTATGGCATATTATCAGTGAAATGCTTATCTAGAAACACAAGATGATTAAAAATCACAGGGGGCCAGGGAATGGGCACTGAAGTGCCACAGGACACAGGCAGTTTACTGGTTTTTAAACACAATTCTGCCACAAACATTTGGTCAAAAGGACTTTTTCTCATCCAGACACAGAGGCTTGCTGCTGTTTCTGTAGGCATGGCATCTGACCCTACCTATTTATGTGGTATCACTGGATTTCCCCACTTCACACCCTGTGAACAGTGAAATCATGCAACATTTGTTACCATAAATTCGGTACCATTTAGGGAACAGGCTAGGAGAGGGCGCACCAGGAAGGTTATAAACACAATTGAGTCCTAGGGTAGGGTAGAATTAACCAGGTTGGAAGAGACCTTTGAGATCATCATGTCCAACCTATCATCCAACACTATCTAATCAACTAAACCATGGCAGAAAGCACCCCATCCGGTCTCTTCCTAAACACCTCCAGTGATGGTGACTCCACCACCTCCTTGGACAGCCCATTCCAAGAATAAAATAAGCAAAATCCTGGCACATCACTGAGTCCCAGCTGAAGTCAGCTCTTCTCTCTCTGTGTCTGTATTGGCAAATGCAGGGTACATCAGAAGAGAAAGTTGAATTTCCCTGATTCTATATATTGAATTAATTCCCCAAACAGCTGTCTGAATGTGCCTGCTAAAGCTTTGGGGTGTCCAGAGCAACAAACCAAATCAGCTGCTCCTGCTTTTCGCTTTGCCGCGATCCTCTAGCACTTCAATTCTCACATGGCATCATGCAGGACAACTACACCATGTGGAGCAAGGGCTGCTCATCTTCCTGATGGATCAACAGCATCTCTGGGTTTTATTTTCCCTCTCTCATCCTGCCTGGCTCCAGCGTTCATCTGCATGCTTCATAGCCTCCTGCTTCAGCAGGGACGTGTGCTGCTGTTTGATGATTTGCTGTCTGCCTTTGATTGAGGCTCAGGGCATTCCACATTATTTTATTACCTAATGCATGTACACACAGCGTATTTTAACTGCTGCATCCATACTCTTATTTTACAAATCAATGCTGTGCCTCTCTCCGAATCAGAAGAGCCATCTGAAATTATTGACCTGCTCATCCTTCTTTTTCTATTGATTGTGTCATCTACAGCACCATCAAGTTTTCTTTGGCACAGAGTACGTTCACATTATGGAATTTTCCATGTTCAGTGCAGTGACAACTGCCATTAACTTGCTCCAAAGCAATAAAAGTTAAGCTTCCCAAATAGTTTGTAGGTAACCCTCTGGACATATTCTCTCACACACAAATCACTTTTATTGTGGCTCTGCCTATTTAGATGGGACAAAGGCTTTTTTTTCCCCCTACCTCCTTTAGAGCCATGCTAGTTACCTTACACAATCTCAAATAACTGATTTATGTGGATGCACCTCATTGGTGCACACCAAGAAAGGCAGGAAAATAAACATCAACAGCCAACAACAGTATAGAATACAATAGAATAGAATAAACCAGGTTGGAAGAGACCTTTGAGATCATCGACTCCAACCTATCATCCAACACCATCTCATCAACTAAACCATGGCACCAAGCATCCCATCCAGTCTCTTCCATTGGCCATCTTGGCCACCCGGGCACACTGCTGGCTCATGTATCAACCAGTACCCCCAGGACCCTTTCTGCCTGGCTGCTCTCCAGCCACTCTGACCCCAGCCTGTAGCACTGCATAGGGTTGTTGTGGCCAATGTGTAGAACCTGGCACTTAGATGTGTTGAATCTCATGCCCTTGGACTCCACCCAGCCTGTCAAGGTCCCTCTGCAGAGCTCTCCTACACTCTAACAGATCAAAACCTGCCCCCAGCTTGGCATCATCTGCAAATTTACTGATGACTGACTCAATCCCCTCATCCACATCATCAATAAAGATATTAAAGAACATGGGGCGCAGCACTGATCCCTGGGGGTCATCACTAGTGACTGACTGCCAGCTGGATGTGACACCGTTCACCACCACACTCTGGGCTCAGCCCTCCAAGGTTTTGGTGCAGCACAGAGAAGGATTTTTACTGCTTTCAAGACACTGCCAAATCAAAACATCACCACTTTTACATGGCATGTTTTAGTTCATCTCCAGAAAAGGTTTCAAAATTGATGGTGTCATAACTCACACTGTACTACAATGCAAGATGGGATGAGGGTGAACCAATTGCTAACACACAGCAAACAATTTGGAGCAAGGACTGGGGGGGGAAAAAAGTGACACGTCCAACTGAAAGAACGAAATGCTAATGGTTAGAATGCTGCTATTTAGCCCAGCTTCTTCTGGGAGTTATCAGCAAAAAAGCAACACCTGTCCATTTATAAATAAACAAACAAACAAACAAGTAAATAAATAAGTATTTGATTGAAATCTGGACACAAAGTTCACAGAGTTAGAAACACCCAAACATGACTGGCCTAACTTGCACATTTAATGTGATAAATGGGGGGGGCATCAGGATCTGCTTGCTCAGCACTGTCCTGATCCTGAGCTGTGTAGGAGCTCGTGTGAGCCACTGCCACATCAGCAGTGAGATGCAAAAGCCAAGAACTGAGTGGCACAGAAGCTGCTCTCCACACCTTAGGAGGATGCTGATGGTTGTAAGAGATCTCCAGCCATGCTGGTTGCTGTGGTGGATGCTTTGCTTTGCTTGCTTCTTCCAAAGCCCTCAAGTTTCATACAGTGGACAATAAGAAACAGATACTTAGGGATATTGCTGCTGGGACACCATCCCTGGAGGTGTTCAAGAGGGGATTTGATGTGGCACTTGAAGCCATGGTTTAGTTAGTCAGGAGGTGTTGGGTGACAGGTTGGACTTGATGATCTCTGAGGTCTTTTCCAACCTTATTGATTCTATGATTCTATAATGGCCATGGTGGTGCTGGGTTGATGCTTGGACTCAATCTGAAAGATCTTTTCCAACCAAAACCGTTCTCTGATCACATGATGACAAATTAAATCATTAGTGATGCATGAAACACAACATGGCTGGGATTAGGTAACCAAAGCAGCAAGAAGAAATCACCTTTCACAGCTCAAGCACCCCACACCTGTAACTCTGGGAGAACTTGTTTTCTTCACTGCAAAATGCTGTCAGCTATAAAATGAGCAATCTGTTCTCTTCAAAGCAAAAGGAAAACCCAAGTCCAATTTGTGCTTCTCCATGTTGAAAGACAATTGAAAACCATCTCAGCAACAGCTTGAATTCACATGCTCAAAGCCTGAGAATGCCATCTGCAGCCCTGCATTTACATTTAACATTAAACTGTGCTTCTGGCAAACCTCATTCTCTGCCTGCAGAGCCTCAGTGTCCTACTCCAGCAGCAGTTCCTATGCCACTCTTGCCACATTCACATGTTAAGTCCTAAACTAAAAGGTCTGCTCCTCAACATGCAGAAGAGAATGTCTTGTCAAAATTAAAGATGCATCTCACACAATATTGGGATCCCACCTGCAGTACTGCATCCAGCTCTGGAGCCCTCAGCACAGCACAGACAGGGACCTGGTGGAGGAGGCCACAACAATGCAAGGGCTGGAAACCCTCTGCCGTGAGGCCAGGCTGAGAGAATTGGGATTGTTCAGCTGCATGGAGACCTTTTGGCCTTTCATTGCTTAAAGAGGCAGAACAGAAAGCTGGGGAAAGACTTCTGAGCAGGGAGTATTGTGACAGGACAAAGAGTGATGGCTTGAAACTGAAAGAGGGAGATTTAAACTGGAGAGAAAGTAGAAAATCTTTTAGGGAAAAGGTGATGAGACACTGGCCCAGGTTTCCCAGAGAGGTGGTAGGAAGCCCTGAAACCATTCCAGGCCAGGTTGTTTGGGGCTTTAAGCAACCTGCTCTAGTTGCAGATGTCCCTGCTGACTGCAAGATGGTTGGACTGGATGACCCTTAAAGGTCCCTTCCAACCCAAACCTCTGATTCACAGCACCAGTGAATGCAGTGACAGTGTCAGGGGTCCTTAGGAAAACCCATACTCTAGTCATCCTATTTGTCCCCTACAACTGCTTATTTTCCAGCAGTACAGGGCACACCACAGAGAAACACAAACACCAGCTTGCACACAGCCACAGCTGCTCTGCTTTCCAGAGCCCAAGAACCAATCTGATGCTGTCTGCTGTAGTTCTGACACAAACCAAAGTGCTGAAGTGATCATTATTTTCCAAGCACAGCTTGGCTGTGGGCAGGGGAATCTACAGGCAATGCTGGGAACATGCTGCCTTAATAACTACCACTAAAACCACCACCCCACAGCCTTAAAATAAATAAATAAAATAGAAATCCCTCATCTCTATCAACATCTACCACTAACTCTGTTCATAAAGTGCTGCTTTTCATCTTAGCTTTACCTTAAAGTCTTGAGGATGCATACTTTGCATGCAGAGCAGCTTACTGCAAATCTTCTTGCAAACAAGAACAACCCCAAAGGCACTTTACACAACTTCCAAAGGTGAGCAGCTCCAAAGCAGGCAGAAATGCAGTTATTTGCTGCACAGCATCCCATTATCCAGTGCTGAGGCACTTTTCCACCCCTGTTCACGCGGTCCATGGGTATTTGTGTGTCAATATGGATCAGTCCCAGCAAAGTGTAACTGATTTTCCATAGCAAACTTTAAGTGTGGTCAAACAACTTAAGGCCTTAATCGGTATTTTACCGGATCGAAAGAAATACAAATGAGTAAAAGCAGTTTGAGGTTTGCCACCAGTGATAGTTTATAAGCTTTCAGGACACACATGTTAAAATCAGAGGCTGTTGATTAGGATCATGGCTGAGTGATTATTTATTGACATGTGCATAGAGGGATGGAAACAGGATGGGATAATTGGTTCCTTGCCAGAGTAGCTGGCAATCGTTACTGACCATTTTTTATGTCTGGACTTCAGCCCAGCTATAATACTGGAGGTGCCAGGGAAGCTTTACATCCAGCAGAAGTGAAGCTACATGCACAACTTTCACATGTATGATTAACCCTTTTAATACTGGGTCAATTTACTCCCCAAAACCTCAAGTCAGTTAGGGCCTCCATCTGCACTTGCTACCCAGCAGTTACACACACACACATTGTTTTCAGCAACCCAAGCAGAAAAACAAGTTGGCATTTAAAACACAGAGTAGCAGCTAGATGTGTTTTAGACACTTGGTATGAAGCAGTAATCACCACCTTTCTCTCACAGCCCAAGACTGGAATGAGCTAAGAGCAAGTGTTTGCTTTCCCAGAAAGGGCAATATTCCAACACAGAAAGAGAACCACCAAGCATTGACAGCGTGAGGATTCGCAGTCAAAGTGACGCAAGGTCTCTGTCCCTGTTGGAACTTGAACTGAGCACCTTCACCTCCTACAAGTGCTTGGCCTATCAGCTGAATTGTTGGTAATAATCCTAAGGTCTGCAAACAGATATGCCTGACAAGAGAAGGTCACTACAAGAAAAATGACTTAGAAATTGGTGGGACTCCTAGCTTCCAACAAAGCTGAAAGTAGGGAATGGTTGTGAGTCAGCCCCCACAGGTCAACAGGAGTGTTCCCACGTGTTCTGATGGGCTTTGAAATGGACCTTTGAGCACAGCTGCTCAGTTGTTAATGCACAACTCAACATACATTCAAAGACACCTTCATGTCTCTTCTACATAGCTGATGTCACATCCAAAATTCACATGCTCACATTTCATCTGCGAGTGGCATGAGTGAAAGCAAGAGATCAGAAACACAGGTTTTGTACAGTTGTAAAATTAATCTGCCAGCTCTCTCCCTCAAGCCTTTTCCTAAGCATCCTTCTTGGCTCCACTGGAAATTACCATACCTAAAGGATGCTGTGGCCCATGTATGTAAATTGCAACTTTTCCACAGACTTTTTCAGCACTGTTGTTTACTTCTACTAAGGTCATTCTGCCCCTGCACTCAGCACTGGTTAGGCCACACCTTGAGTATTGTGTCCAGTTCTAGACCCCTCAGTTTAGGAAAGATGTTGACTTGCTGGAACGAGTCCAGAGAAGGGCAACAAAGCTGGGGAGGGGTTTGGAGCACAGCCCTGTGAGGAGAGGCTGAGGGAGCTGGGGTTGCTCAGCCTAGAAAAGAGGAGGCTCAGGGGAGACCTTCTTGCTGTCTACAACTACCTGAAGGGAGGTTGTAGCCAGGTGGGGATTGGTCTTTTCTCCCAGGCAGCCAGCACCAGAACAAGAGGACACAGTCTCAAGCTGCACCAGGGGAGGTTTAAGCTGGATGTTAGGAAGAAGTTCTTCATAGAAAGAGAGATTGGCTATTGGAATGTGCTGCCCAGGGAGGTGGTGGAGTCACCATCACTAGAGGTGTTTAGGAAGAGACTGGATGGGGTGCTTGGTGATTAGATAGTGTTGGATGTGAGGTTGGACTTGATCTCAAAGGTCTGTTCCAACCTGGTTAATTCTATGAAAAAATTATTGCCTTTTGTAATGAACAGCAAAAGAATTTCACAACAAAGTCACAGCATCTCCTTATGAGACTGCTCATCAACCTTTCAGCTCCATTAAACACCCTCCAAGACCTCCCCAAAAAGCCCTCGTTCTTTCCTACCCTGGACCCTGTGAACAAATGTATACACACAGACATGCACTCTTCAACCTTTGTAGCTCAAAACTAAAGATACAGCAAACCCTGGAGGGCTAAAGAGTCAAAAGAGGAGAGTGCACACTGAGTTACAAGCAGTTACATTATTTTGAGTATAACCCTAAAAAGAGGGGGTTGATGACACCAAAAAAAAAATCCCAAACACAGCAACCAAAACCCAACCAACCCCCAAACCTGTTCAAATAGTTTATTTATAGGAGGCAAAATAATTTCCTTGCAGTATGCCATGTGGTGTTGTGGGAGCAGTGGGGTTATTATTCCCAGCTTTGTTTTCTCAGCAGGGGTCACTGGATTGTGCAGATGATAGAACCACAGAATAATTGTGGTTGGAAAAGACCTTTAAGATCAAGTAAAACCATTATCTATCTCTACCAAGTCTGGAACTAAACCACATCTCTGCATCCTTTCAACCCCTCCAGGGATGGAGATTCAGCTACCTCCCTGGGGAGTTTGTCCTGGTCTTTGAGAACCCCTTCAGGGAAGAAGTTCCTTCTAATACCCAACCTAAACTTCACTTAGTACAATTTGAGGTCATTTCCTCTCATCCTTGTTACTTGGGAGAAGAAACCAATCCCCTCACTCCAATCTCCTTTCAGGGAGTCATAGAGAGCAAAAATCTCTCTCCCCAGCTTCCTTTTCTTCAGGGTGAACAACTCCAGTTCCCTCAGCTGCTCCTCACCAGCCCTGCTCTCCAAGCCTTTCACCAACTTCATTCTCCAGAACCTCACTGTCTTTCTCACAGCGAGAGCCCCAAAACTGAACTCAGTACTCAAGGTGTGGCCTCACCGGTGCTGAGTACAGAGGACAACCACTTCCCTAGTTCTCTGTAGCACAATTCTTGATAACATGCTTCAAATCAAAGAGAAACCCTCAACAGCTTCACTTGACTCAAGCTCTGATTTGGGATAACATTTACAACTTGGTATTTTTGATCCCAGGGGGAAAAACAACACCACACATGGCAGGGATGAGATGAACACAGAGGAGAGAAACACACCACAACTTAGCTGAAATTCCTCAGCTTCCTAAAGCCAGCTGAGGCTTCAGGTTCACACTTCCCTTACTATTGAATTCAGAAGCATTTCCTTGTGAGTCAACAGACACCTGTTGGCAGTCCTGACAAGCAGCAGTGTGTGCATAGCTACAGCTTAACAGAGGCATTCCAAGAGAGTGGAAGGTGCTGAGGAAAACAGAAGTAGCTGGCTAGATGTGCAAGGCTTTATCTGGATGACAGAACAGCACTAAAAGAAAGCAATTTAGGAGCTGACATTAACTTCCTTCCTTTAATACCTCCAAAGTTAAAAATCAATAGATTTTAATTGTTCAGTGCAGAGCAATGTTTTATTCTGAAATGAAGCAAAATGACTTTCCACATTCTCTAAAGAAAGCTCCTCAACAAGTATGTATTGAGTATTGATCAAGGCTTTTCTCATCAGTAAACCAAACTCAATTGCAACCCCCCTGTAACAGAGAACCTGTTTCCAACAGAAAAATATTAAGCAATGATCCAAGAACCCAGTGAAAACTGCCACAGCTTTTTCCTGTCTTCCTATTCCCTCCAAAAAGTTTTAGGTTTATGAACCTTGTGGTCACCATAACCACATGGCTAAGTGAATACAGCTGCCCAATAGCTCTTGGTCAGCTGTTAAGAGTCTTCAAGAATCAGAAGAAACAGAAGATACGCTTATTTAGCAGTCAATTTTAAAATATATTGAGTTAAAAATTCAGTGGTGAGAACCCCATGGCAGGGGTTTAGGTCCCTTCCAACTCAAGCCATTCTATGATTACAAAGGGGGCATTAAACAAGGCAATGCCCCTCTGGATTCCTCCTTTAAAAGACAGGAAAAAAATATGTATCATAACGGGGTTTGCTACCAGAACCCTGAAACAGCAACTTAGGAGAAGACAAACTACAGCCTCCCCCATTATCAGGTATCACAGCTCTTTTTTAGTGTTTACTTTCAAAGATATTGTCAGAACGAGGTATCAGCATCACACTGTGCAGAAATATGGTCCAGGATGCATTTAACACACAGCTGGCATCCAAGGCACAGTTTTGGTTCTTATGTACCCAGGACCGTCCAAGACCTGAGAACCCTGAGCAAGCAACAGCATCCACCTGACAGAGCAGGCAAAAGCATCTCTACCAGCAGATCTGCCATCCTGACAAGGATCCATGCAATCTAGGGTGGAGATTACTACTTCAGTCCTGGGATGGACCAGAGAACAGTGGACTGTGAGCCAATGCTCTTAAGCCATCTGTGGGACAGCAAGAGCTTGATCAGACTACAGCAGTCCAGGTCCTCCTCCAGTTTCTTAGGGATTAAGAAATCCTCACCTTCCTCCAGCTGCTAAGAACCTTGTTAGGAGGGCATATGGAGCTCAGCATGGCTAGGATACTCCAGAAAAGAGGCACATGACCACTGTTTTGCAGCCACTTGCAGTGCCCAAGCTCAGCACAGACAGTTCCTCTTTCATAGTTTGCTTTGCTCCCTCTTCCTCTCAAGCTTCTCAAGTTCCCTTGCATTTTGCAAGGGCTTCTAGCAATACAGCATGTGAGCACCCAGGTATTAACCAAAGCCTCTCTACAGCCTGTATGATCTTGGCAACCAGCTGAGCAAAAAAACAACTCGGGGAAAAAAGGCACACTCTTACACAGAGGGGTCTATAGAAATGCCTGTGTCTTTCAAACTCCTGTCTTCAAATGCATGTCTTATCAAACTCCTACAGCAGCAGGACTTTGGAGCAGAGGTCTGACCTCCCCAAGGAGCTTTCTCTTTTTGTCTGTGGAGGGAGGGGATCTGCCCTTCTGTTCCACTTTGCTGAAGGCCCAGAGAAGAGAAGGCTCCAGGGAGACCTTCTGGTGGCCTTCCAGTGCTTAAAAGGGGCCAAGAAGAAAGCTGGAGACAGACGTTTGAGCAGGGCCTGTTGTGACAGGACAAGGAGTGATGGTTTGAAACTAAAAGAGGGAGATTTAGCCTGGAGAGAAGATGACATGTTTTTACACTGGGGATGTTGAGACCCTGGCACAGGTTGCCCAAAGACTTGGTAGATGCCCTGTGCCTGGAACCACTCCACATCGGGTTGTTTGGGGCTCAGAGCAACCTGCTCTAGTTGCCGATGTCCCTGCTGACTACAGGGGGGGTTGGACTGGATGACTTTGGAAGGTCCCTTCCAACCCAAACCATTCTGTGATTTAAACCCATGCATTTAAAATACTATTTAAATGTGTTTCTAAGAACTACTTGCAGTGCTTGCAGTTTACAGGCTGGTGCAAGCAGGCAGGCAAAGTAATATTCTGCAAATCATTTAAATTTAATGAGATTGGTGCGAGCAGGCAGAGCAGCAATGCTATCAGTCCTGTAATGGGAACAAGAAGTACCAATAGAGCCATGCATGAACAACAGGAATGAACAACCATAGGCCAGATTAAGCTGAGATGGACTTGGGCAGGCAGCCCTTATCCACAATACAGAGCAGGAATCTACTGCCATAGAGAGTTTCATCTAGTCGTTTCAATCCATCACTGAAAAAGCCCTTCCCTTTTTCCTACAAAGGCTGCTGTGCTATTTGGAGATGTGAACAAAGATAAAAGCAAATTTAAAATTCAGTGCTGGCAAGAAAAAACAAAACAAAACAAAACAAAACAGTTGGTTTTGAAGGTATCAACTACACAACTCTGCACTTTGTAGCACCCTTCCCAACAACAGCGCTCAGATTTTAAGTTACACCCCCAGCAGCCTCAATTCCTTCAACATACTCTAAGAGAATAAATTTATTTTCTTTTTTGTTTGTTTTTCAATGTAGAGAATTCAAACTCTCCCTAAGTTGAACTTGAGTACAGTGTCCAGTTCTGGGCCCCTCAGTTTAGGAAGGACATTGAGACACTTGAATGTGTCCAGAGAAGGGCAGCAAGGCTGGGGAGAGGCCTTGAGCACAAGCCCTTCGAGGAGAGGCTGAGGGAGCTGGGATTGTTTAGCCTGCATAAGAGGAGGCTCAAGGGGAGACCTTATTGCTGTCTGCAACTACCTGAAGGGAGGTTGTAGCCAGGAGGGAGTTGGTCTCATCTATCAAGCAACCAGCACCAGAACAAGAGGACACAGTCTCAAGCTGCACCAGGGGAAGTTTAGGCTCAAGTTGAGGAAGAAGTTCTTCACAGAGAGTGTTGTTAGCCATTGGAATGTGCTGCCCAGGGAGGTGGTGGAGTCACAGTCCCTGGAGGTGTTCAAGAGGGGTTTGGACATGACACTTGTTGCCATAGTTTAGTTACGGGGTCTGTGGTGACAGGTTGGACTTGATGATCTTTGAGGTCTCTTCCAACCTTGGTGATACTGTGATTTATTTCCAGTCTCCTGGACAGCAGGGATACCTCCAGACTTTTGGGACATCCAAGGACTAGAAGCTTTTTCAGGTCTCTAAAAGAGCTGGAAAAGACAATATTGTTCAAGATGTCCTTAAAAATATCTCTGTTTCAAGCAGAAAACATTCTGGATAAGTCAGTGTTTCACCAACAAACCTCTTGCCTCTTCTATAGTGTCTCAAAAAAGAATGAGTATGTTTTCCCATAGATGAAAATGTAACAGCTACTGACACGCTGATTATTACCTTCCTGTACCTAGTGGACAGCACTGAGACAGTAGAGCAGGATGAGCTAACATAATACACCAATTTATTCAGCAAAGCCAAATATTTGATGAAGCACACACTGACATTTAATCAAACAAAAGCCACCTGGGAAAGCCTGCCCTTTGTATCAGCCAGCTCCAAAGGAAATGCTGCAATATACATGTGAAAACAGACAAGAGGTGCAAATCCAAACAAGTCTTGCATTAGAGCTGCACAGGCGTGGGCAGAGAGAGTTCAAATGTGCTTGTGCATGCACAGGTGGCTATGACAAGAGACAAGGAGGCACTGGTGCAAATCCAGCCAAAGGCCACAGAGATGGGAAAGGGATTGGAGGATCTGATGTAGGCCAGGAGAGGCTCAGCCTCCTGCAGGTTCATGGGGATCTTAGTGTCCTAAGACCCCAATAGGAAGAAGGAGTAAGGAAGATTGAGCCAGGCTCCTCTCCAGGCAAAAGGTAAAGGGCATGAACTGAAATACAAGAAGTTCCATTTAAACATGAATATGAAAAGCTTTTCTGTGGTGAATATGGTCCAACACTGCCACAGGCTGCCCAAAGAGGCAGTGGGTCTCTATCTTTAGATGTATAAAAAAACCTATCTAGATTCAGCTCTGAGCAACCTGATGGAGGAGGCGATTCAGTGTTGAGCTGAGGGTTGGACAGGAACACCTCTAGAGGTCCTGTCTTAGCTGGGCCATTCTACAGTTCAGTTCCAGTATCAATTCCATGCACTGTAACAGTTGCATAGCTCTCTGTGTACACTTGAGCAACGACAGATGAAGGTGGAAAGTACCATTTTGTGTCTTGTAAATGGGAAGTATCCTCTGTGTTTGCATAAACCACATGATAAAGATAAGAGAAACTGTTTAGGGACAGGGGGAGATTAAGAGAGAAGTCAGGTTAAATGCTTTGTTTATTCAAAAGGGAAAACCAGTAACACATCTGAGTAATCCACTGCCTCACCACTCTCAAACTTGTCATTCTATGACAAAAATGGAAAAGAATGACCTGGGTCCATTGCAAGTGCCCCCAGTGCCCAGAAGATGTGCATTAAACTTTGCCTCACAGACATAAAGCAGTCACAAATGACAAAGATGGTCTCACCCCAAAATCAATTCTTAACCACCTCTCAAATGTAAAAAACAAATCTCTCTCACTTCCCAGCATTTGTGTACTTCCTATCACACTGTCTTCCTTACAAAGAATACTGTCAGCTCCATGTAGATCTGTGTCTGCCCTGCCTTGATGCATCTGTCACCTGCCACAGAGCACCTTCTGAAAAGCCAAGATGCAGAATCCATTTATGACTGAGATCCCCAGGCATTTACTGTGCCAAAGCAACGTGACTGTGGTCCACTGCTCGTTCAGGCACCACTCCAACATGCAGGGCTGTGTATGGCACAACTCTGACTACCTGCAAGGAGGAAAGGAGCACTAGCACACACATGGGTCAAGGGCTCACTTGCAGGAGTTTGCTTCTACCCAAGGAAGCACAAATCTCATTCTGGAGAAGGAAGACACCCATATCCTTGAGCAAACATCATCAGTTTATCTCGTTGAAAAAAGTTACAAGTAGTCCCTAAACTTGAAGGAGTTCCCCAAAGACAGTGACAACTGCCTTCTGCCGACAACCTCAAGTGAAACCTTATTCCTCCACACAATGAAGGCAGTTTCATTTCTAACCCTGACCTCTATGCTTTGGCTATGAAAGACAGCAACAGCAGAAGAGTTTAAGACACAAAATTGCCACAATCTAAAGTCCTGGAAGACACAAAACTCAGTACATTAAGTTCTGGCAGTTCTCAATTCGACTGGTTAGTAAAGGTCTGGGATCTCTTCCTACAAGGAGGAGCTCTGCACCACTTGGTGTTCATAAGAACCTTTTGGAAAGTGAAAAGAAATGAAAATAAGGCAGCAGCTCTAGTGATTTAACTTATTGCATTGATTTATGAATGACAGTCAAGATCCGATCAAACTTTCTAGAGCAAGTATGGCCTGGCATTGGGAGTGAGAGGGGAGCCAGCCTGAAAACACACTGCACTCATTCAGCCTTTCGTCAGGAGACCCTGAAATATTTCACAAGTTCCTGTGAGAGAGGAAAGAACACCAACCACCACAACATATATGCTACTTACAATAGACTTGTGACATAGAAAAATTAACGTGCCAGGATGAGCAGAGGGCTGGAGCACCTCCCTATGAGGACAGACTGAAAGAGTTGGGGCTGTTCAGTCTGGAGAAGAGAAGGCTCTGAGGTGACCTAATTGTGGCCTTCCAGTATCTGAAGGGAGCTACAAGAAGGCTGGGGAGGGACTGCTCAGGATATCAGGTAGTGATAGGACTAGTGGGAATGGAATGAAGCTGGAGGTGGGGAGATTTAGGCTGGATGTGAGGAGGAAGTTCTTCCCCATGAGAGTGGTGAAGCCCTGGAATGGGTTGTCCAGGGAGGTGGTTGGGGTGTCATCCCTGGAGGTGTTTAAGCCCAGGCTGGATGAGGCTCTGGCCAGGTTGATGTAGTGTGGGGTGTCCCTGCCCATGGCAGAGGGGTTGGAACTAGCTGATCCTTGTGGTCCCTTCCAACCCTGGCTGACACTATGATAAAACAAGATGGGCACAGAGCTTTGAACAGAAGACCTGAGCCTCCAAATCCCTGACTTCAAAATATTCATCTATTCCCTGCCTGAGTGTCTCTCAAAGCAGGAATTCCTGCTAGTATAGAGAGCATTGTGAAGGGAACGTGCTTCTCACACAATTTGCATGATTTCAGTACAACAGTCAATAGGCTGTTTTGTCACCAAGGAAAGCTAAAGGTAAGTAAAAAGTGCAAGGTTTCATTTTCACCTGCAAGATTACAAAATGCAAGCCTGGCAAGGAAGAGCTCTTCAGTGCTCCTGGAAAATCAGGAGCAGAGAGAGTGCAAAAGGCTGCAATATATTTACTTCTAGAAGAATTAACTAGCAGTAAAGTATCATCATGGACTGAGGGAGGGGAAGACCTTGATTCATGCTTATCTTCAATACATTTTAAGTCATTTCCCTTGTGTAATTATAAATCTGCTACACATAATGTTCTTGTGCTCCATTCCCCTTGCTATAAAATGGCAATGTAAACATTTTCCTCCCCCTTAATATCTCCGGAATCAAAGTTATTATCTGGAGAGAGGCATCCTGGGGAACAGGATGCACTACAAATAATTCTTCACCTGTGTTTACTTTCCTTTTTAAAATATTGAAGTGGAAGGAAGGGAGCAAAAAGAGTCAAGGTCGAGTCCTACATAAATATCAGCTCACGCATGTGATCCCTGCTGCCATTACTTTGGGCTGTGTCTAACTGTGGGCATGTATTATCAAGAAACTGCAGCTGTAGTTTCCAAGTTTGTTTTGTCCTGAGTTCACATTAAAAACAAAGAAAACAATTAACTAATGATTAGCTAAGCAATTAACTAAGTCACCATTCTGACCCAGAGAGATGTCCTGAAACAACGCCAGCCAGCCTTTCCTGCCACTGATATCTAATACCAAATTTACTCAACTCATCATGCTCCACCCAAATTTTGTGACCTGTCACAAGCTTCTTACACAACACAGAATCATAGAACTGCTTTGGAAAGAAACTTTCAGATCAAGTCCAACCATTAACCCAGCACTGCCAGGTCACCACTAAACCGTGGCTCCCCAGCACCACCACATCTACATGGCTGTGGAACTCCTCTAGGGATGAGGACTCCACCACTGCCCTGGGCAGCCTGCTTCAGGCCTTCCTGGTTTAGAGGACAGTTCTTCCCTTTTGGGGAAGAAATTGTTCCTAATATCCAACTTAAACTTCCTCTGGCATAACTTGAGACCGTGTCCTCTTGTCCTGTCACTTTTTACTAGGGAGAAGAAACCGACTCCATCCCAGCTCCAGCCTCATTTCAAGGAGTTGTAGAGAGCCAGAAGGTCTCCCCTCAGCCTCCTTTTCTCTAGGCTGAACATCTCCATTTCCCTCAGCCACTCCTCACAGGATTTGTGCTCTTTGTGAAGCTGTGAGGGACCCAAAACTGAATCTAGTACTCAAGGTGTAGCCTCACTTGTACAGGGGTACAATCCCTGTCCTGGTCCTGCTGCCCACACAATTGCCTCTTTGGGGCTTTTTTGGGGGTTGTTTTACTTTGAGATTTGAAGACCCTCGCTGTGCATTCTGAGCAGAAAATACTTAACCATACAGCAGCAGCTGGCAGGCCTGTGATGTGCTCACAGCTGGATGTGATGAGCTTAATAAGCACCTGCCATGGCAAAATAAAACCCATGAGCTAATGGCAGCCCAATGACACACAAAGATACCCTTCACTAGGACTTCCCTCCTTGTACCAACAGCATGGCATAAAGCTGCCAGTGCTTCTTCCCTCCAGCAAACTATATATGACACTCAGGCTTTTAAGACACAAGACTTGAAGAAAAAAAATCCTCTCAGACAAAGCTCTGCTAAAACATTCTTAATCCCTGCATTTTTCTTAACTTTTTTACTCTTCTTAGCAGAGTTACTGGAGTGACAAGGAGAAATTAGAGAGGATTCCTAAATAAATCCATCTACATTTATGGCCTCAGAACAGGACCTGATGTGCCAATTTCTTAGGCATAATTTGGGAGCACTCAGCCACACACCTGCTGTTGGACCACTACAGATTCCTAGAGCATCACCTAAGACCACTGATGGGCATTACAGAAGTCACACTGGACACAGGAGGGATGAATAGCCACACAGAATGCATAGAATGAAGGCAAAAGCAAAAGGCAAAGTAAGGAAAATGCAAATGAGAAGCCCAGAGGTATAACAGAAATGAGAAAGTTTTGAAGAAACTCCTTGTTTGTTCTCTTGAGAACTGCAATAATGTAAACACAGAGAACAGCAACAAAAGCATAGCACTGAAGCTAAATTTCAGGAGATGTGAATTCCCTCAAGTTGACTGCTAACTAACACAGTCTGTTTTCTCACCTCCTTTTTTTCCCCCCCTCTAATGTCATTCAAATAATCAATTATTCAATGTAATTGCAGCAGCACTGGTTTCCCCACCCAGCCTTCTCCTGCTTCAGTTCTTGGGGAACCAAGCCCAGGATGGCCTCAATTGCAAACACAATGCTGCTTGTGATCCAAAACCAGAAGCTGGGAATGCACCATGAACCACCCTGCAGTAAAGGGAATTAAACAATCATAAACCCTCCAATCTCAATTCTGGCTGTTTTCAGGTCAAGTCTAACCCACAATACAGTTACAACCTTCCACGATCACCTCAGAGGAGCAGTTGGCACAGGTAGCCAAACTTCTGCTTGTGTAGCCACTCTATTAATCCTGGGGTGAGATTGCACAAAAGAGAGAGGCAGAATATTGCACACAGAGCAGCTCATGACTGCAAAGCAGCAGACAAGAGCCTCCACCAGTACATACTGAACAAAAGATGTCACTTGTAAGTCACTGTCCAGCTGTTACTGGTCATCCTAGAATAAGAAAAACAGATTTGTTTTGGCTGGAAGAGACCTCCAAGATCATCACGTCCAACCATTAACCCAGCACTGCCAGCAGTGGTAGTTTTAGGCTATGCCTTTAAAATTTTTCACAGATCTTGAACAGAAAGTGGTAAGATGTAAATAAATCACTATTGGGTGTGAAAAGGAAACTAATGATAGGTACTCAGTTTAAGAAGGACATTGAGACACTTGAACGTGTCCAGAGAAGGGCAATGAGGCTGGGGAGAGGCCTCGAGCACAAGCCCTGTGAGGAGAGGCTGGGATTATTTAGCCTGGAGAAGAGGAGGCTAAGGGGAGACTTTATTGCTCTCTACAACTGCCTGAAGGGTGGTTGTAGCTAGGAGGGGGTTGATCCCTTCTCCCGGCAACCAGCACCAGAACAAGAGGACACAGTCTCAAGCTGCACCAGGGGAAGTTTAGGCTGGAGGTGAGGAGAAAGTTCTTCCCAGAGAGAGTTGTTAGCCATTGGAATGTGCTGCCCAGGGAGGTGGTGGAGTCACCATCCCTGGAGGTGTTCAAGAGGGGATTGGTGCCATGGTTTAGTCATGGGGTCTGTGGTGACAGGTTGGACTTGATGATCTTTGAGGTCTCTTCCAACCTTGGTGATTCTGTGATTCTAAACAATCCCATTGGAGAGTTCTCTAGCATAAGGTTTAGTTTGCAAACCAAGTTCTCTCTCTCCTCACTGCCTCTGGCTGAGAGATACTGACTTAGTTTCTGTTGGCTTCTGCTTGACCTTGGCTGCATTGTTTAGGCTAAGTCAATATATCTCTGCTCCTGTCTCTTGTCCCTTTTGTGTACAAGGAGATAAGGGGGAACAAGGAGGGAGAAGCTATTAGCTTCCCCTGGTCTTTGACCAGGGGGGTCCTTGTGTTGTTTATTGATTGTAAATCCCTGTAAATATTGTAGTTGTCCATATTCATTGCATTCCGTTGTAGATTGTAATTTTGCTTGTAAACACAGCTTTCATTTGCTTCCAGCTGAGATGATCTGGCAAATTTAATGCTGGGGGGGCGGGGGGAAATTTCAACCCTCCGCATCAGGTCATGACTAAACCATGTCCCTCAGCACCACATCTCCATGGATTTTCAGTCCCTCTAGGCATGGGGACTTCAGTGTTGCCCTGGGCAGCCAGTTCCAGGCCTTGACAACCCTTTCAGGGAAGAAGAATTTTCCTAATGTCCAACCTAAACCTAAATGTGATGGGCATCCCCACCACAAAGGAATCTAAGGAAAGAGTAAGATTGTTAACAGCAGCATTCTGAAGAGTATTAATTGTCCTAACAGCAGCTCGTCCACAAAACCCCTGTATCAATCCCCTTGTAGATTTGACTTTAAAAGATTTACCTGATCACACACTCTTTTCTGCCACAGGGCCCTTTGTTATTCCATGCAAAAGATGGATGGCACTTACTGGACGAGCAGCTATTCAATATTTTGCTTTATTCTTATTGTTAGCTCTGTGGCCCCATGCATTATTTAGTGCACGCTATGCAAACTGATCTCCACAGAGAGGATTATTAATTTCCTCTCAGATTTCTCTCCAGATATAGAATTTCTGATCCTTCACAAACATTCATAGATGCACTCACCACCCCACCTCACAGCGCTGTGCTCAGCCCTTCCCTTTTGAGGGACTCAAAGAGATGAAGGAAAAGATCTGTGCTAACTCCATGCTTCCCATTTGAAGCACCCAGAAGTTTGCAGGGTCTCCAGAAACCTGCATCAAACTCATGCACAGGAAGCACAGCAGCACCAATTTCAGCTGCAGAGACAACTTTTAAAGCCCTTTTGAATGTTACAGAGTCTCAGCTTAGGGTCCACCAGGGGTGACAGCTGGTTCTGACTGGGCAAAGTTTGGCTGGAAGAGCTCACATGGAATCACTCTGATACAGAAACCAGACATCAAACCCTTAACACTCCTCCTCTCCCCAACCTGTACATCATGTCCCTTTTTTCACCTACAAATCACATATGGCATTTACAGTGGTTTTGGTTTTAAATACTGCACCCCATGTTTGGCTTCAGGTTAAGTCACATTAAGTCAGACTTGGAGTGGGAGGAATTTGGAGGGGGGACAAGATGCAATCCTGCAATCTTGACTTCACTGTAATGCTGCTGATATTTAACAGATACACAGCAATTAATCAGATGAATTAAAAACACCACTGAGAGGCATTACTAAGTGTTAACATCACTTACACTTACTGTATGCTAAATACAGCACCCTCACTCTTTCTGTCCTCACTGTACCTCCTCCTCCTTTTCTCCAACAGCATTATAACAAAGTTCAAAATTTAGGGGGGAAAAAGCCTGCAGTGGGTTATTATTCAATTTGTTTTCTATGCAAATATACCAAACAAACAGTGCAGTATTCTTAGTCCTCTGCAGAAGGTAGTGAACTATTTTCTCCTGCTTAAATTAAAATGACTCAGGCAACAGTTTCCAGCATTTCCTTTGAGACACAATTCCACAGCCTCATGGATCTGCAATAAGATTTTCCTAATACTCAATGTATTCTCTTGTTTTAATCTCATTCTGTTAAAGAATTCTTCCTTCCTCCCCTTGCCTCCCTCTGAGGTGCTCTCCCTTCACAGTTCCAATCTCAGTCACAGGTCCAGAAGCTGGATGTATTTAGATACGTTAAATCTTTGTCCAGAAGTGAAGAAACTGCTGTGCCTTGGAGGTATTCTCAATACTTCAATTTATCAGAATACAGAATTAAGCAGGTTGGAAAAGACCTTTGAGATCAAGTCCAACCTATCACCCAACACCATCTGATCAACTAAACCACGGCACCAAGCAGCCCATCCAGTCTCTTCCTGAACACCTCCAGTGATGGTGACTCCGCCACCTCCCTGGGCAGCCCATTCCAATGGCCAATTACTCTTTCTGGGAAGAATTTCTTCCTAACATTCAGCCTAAACCTCCTCTGGTGCAGCTTGATTCACTTCCAGGAATAAGTCAATGTTAGGGGCTGAGTGGAATATTCCAAACAGAAAAGAACCCAGGCAGACACTGTTTTTAAGCTACGTACAGAGCAGGTGGCATATTCTGTCTTTAGCGCACTTGCTGCTTTTCACATTGGTATTCAGCTGCATGTAAATGTGCTGTCAATTGTCAGTCCTCTCCAAATCTCAGCATTAATCACTCCCAGTTTCTCTCATCCACTCAAAATAACTCTGTTTATATTTACTCTGGATCTAAGCTGCAGTACTTACCAAGACTGGGCTAAATTTCTCCTGTGTTCCTCAACTCCGGCATTCTTTCTCCAACAGACAGGTTTCTAAAGTTTACCTTCACTAAGAAAAACTGCCAAAGGAACTGCATTTATTTAGAATAGAATAGACCAGATTGGAAAAGACCTTTGAGATCATCAAGTCCAACCTAGGAAGTCCAAAACTAGGAAGTTTTACACAGAGAGAGTGATTGCCCATTGGAATGGACTGCCCAGGGAGGTGGTGGAGTCGCCGTCACTGGAGGTGTTCAGGAGGAGACTTGACAGGGTGCTTGGTGACATGGGTTAGTTGATTAGGTGGTGTTGGGTGATAGGTTGGACACGATGATCTTGAAGGTCTCTTCCAACCTGGTTTATTCTATTATTCTATTCTACTATTCTATCACCCAACACCATCTAATCAACTAAACCACAGCACCAAGTGCCTCATCCAGTCTCCTCTAAAACACCTCCAGTGATGGTGACTCCACCACCTCCCTGGGCAGCACATTCCAATGGCCAATCTCTCTGTCTGTGAGTGAACTTCTGTGCTGAACTTTAATGGAAATTGTGTCAGAAGTCTGATCCTGATGATGCAGTTCCAAGAAAAAAAAAAGGGTCCCTTACCCTATGGTGTGTAATCAAATTGACAGAGTTGAGATTTTTGGGTTATTTCCCTTCTGCAGAAATGGCTGCTGGGCAATAAATCACCAATGCAGACCCCTTGAGCTGAAACAGCAGCAGTTTATATACAGTTCAAGTAAATAAATTAGGTAAGATTGGTTATAGGATTTTTACATCACATCAATCTTTTCACACACACTCCATCCATTCATTATACTTAATTCATTACAGTAAGGTGGCCATAGAATCACAGAATGGTTTAGGTTGGAAGGCACCTTAAAGATCATCCAGTTCCAATGCCCCTGCCATTGGCAGGGACACCTGCCACTAGCCCTGGTTACCTTCCAGGGAGGGGGCATCCATGATCTCCCTGGGCAACCTGTTCCAGTGTATCTCCACCCTCACTGGCAAGAATTTCTTCCTAATCTCCAGTCCAAATCTCTCCTCTTCCAGATTAAAGCCATTCCTTCTCATCCCATCACTACAAGCCCTTGTAGGAAGTCATTGACATACATTGACAGTTAAGCTCTCCTCCTAGAGGTTTATTATTAAAACCCCCACAGGTTATGGAGAAGAAACATCAATGATTTGATCTCTGTCCAAATCTGTCTCTGGTTTATGTAATGATGCCAGAACAAGGCAATGGTTGACAGACTTTTACTGTCTTTAGATACTGTGTCTTGTTTCTGACTGTTTTAACATTTGAGCTCATCCCACCCTTTAGTCTTAAAGACCTTCCATTCTTGTTATCCTGGTTTCACAGCAGTTCATTATAAGCTTACTCAGTGTAAAAGTTGAACTCTTTCCTTCCGACATCAATAAGGAATCTTTGTGCCATCCCCTGTACTGAGGAAGCACATCATAGGTAAATTATTACATGTACTAGACACAATCCAAGCACTCATTTTGGACAAATTCTGACAGGAATTGCACCTGGCAGGCAGGATAGGCTCCAAACTTATCTGTTCAGAATGCTTTTGTTGCTTCCTGCGTACTTCAGGTCCTAAACATCTGCAAGTCACCCTCAAGTCAGAAGCTACTGGGAACTATACTAAGTGATCCGAGGAACTGCAGTGCTTCTCTCAATGAAAACCTCACTCGTTTATTTAGCATTCTGTCAGCAACAGACAGCCATCAGCACAGAGCCTGGGGGGAGAGTGCAGGGGGAGTAACACTTCTCTGCTTTCTTGCCATCAGGGTTCTTCACATTAACGCAAGCATAGGAACCACTGGAAGGAAGAGAGAACTGCCAAATGATCCTCAAACACAACCAAGGCATTGTTGAAATCGTACTTCTCAGCCATTTGGAGAAATAACTTTGTATTATTGAGTGAAATCCATCAAAGTACCAGAGTATCATAAATGCATTGGGTTGGAAGGGACCCTCAAAGATCTTTTTGTCCAACTCCACCTGAAGAGAGCAGGGACGCCTACAACTAGATCAGGTTCCCCAGGGCCACACCAAGTTTGACCATGAATGTCTCCAGGGATGGGGCATCCACCACCTCTCTGGGCAACCTGTTCCAGTATTTCACTATCCTCGCAGTAATGAGCTTCTTCCTAATGTTCAACCTAAATCTCCCCTGCTCCAACTTTAAAGCATTGCCCCTCACCCTGTCACTACAAGCTCTTCTAAACAGATACTGAAAAGCAGCTGTAAGGTCTCTCCATAGCCTTCTCTTCTCCAGGCTGAACAGCTCCAATGCTTTCCACCTGGCTTTACAGACCCCTGAAGATCTTTGTGTCCAGACACCCACTGCAGCTATGCTCAGTGTGCTGATTCTTTGCACCAAATACGCACAGAGACGTTCATAAGCACATTACAGAACATTAAATGCTTTATAATAAAAGATGCAAAGCTGGGAGCTTATTTTCAAAGGGTTATTTTTGCTTGGTAGGTTCACTTAAGGACAATTAATTATACTTTCTTATTTTTGCAGGCTCTGGCCTTGGCAGTCTCCAGGGTTATCCCTGTGCCAGCAGAGACAGTGTGTTTGTTTATTTCCAGGCTTTCCGCTCCTCTGGTTATCTCTACCACGTGCTGCTATCTGTGAGCACATTCACCACCTCCCAGCTTTTAATCATGAAAATATATTTACTCTTCATCCAGGAGACCCTGTTGCTCACAGAACCTCGCTTCTTCAGGAAGCTGGAGTGGTGTTTGGACCACCCCTTTCATAGCAGAAATCCCTTTCCAACATACACATAAGGCTCCCCACAAGATTTATCAAAACCCTATTATTTTCTACTAGATAATATAGATTACTTTTTTCCAATTCATGCTGGAATGTTTGAATCTCAAGAACTGCAGGGGAATGGCTCAGTTCAGAACAGCTCTTCCCCCACAAATCGATTTCAGATCACATTTGTGGAAACTTTTTAAACTGGTCCTAGATTTCATTAAATCTTCCTCAAACACAGAAATTAAATAGCAGGTCCAGTTCAACTAGGCAGCATCCAAGCAGTCAGCAGCATCCCTGGCAATAGCTCTCTGCATTCATTTGCAGGCAGGAGGAACATGAAATATCTGCCTGGCAAGCAAAGGGGCCAGCGCTGCCTCTCTACCTTTCGCAGGCAGAACGCAAGCAGAGCGCTGCAGGCTGCCTCCAGAGATCCACTTGCCCTAAAGGGAATGAGTCAGTGCTGGCAATGAACAGCCAAATCACAGGAGAGCTGGAAGCCACCGATCTGAAAGTCAAATTTATCAGGACATTACATCCTGTTTAGTCAGAGCCAACAATGCCACAAAAAGGTCTGCCTCAGACTGACACTGAGGTTGGGGAAAAAGATATTAATTATTGAAGGGAAGGAGCAAAGATGAGCACTTGGCTTTAGTTTGCCTCTGGACATAATGACTCCTGGACATTTAATTGGATTTGGCCACTGTGCAAAGCTGTGCATCACATCTGGGTTGCCTGGCACAGACTGTGAGGCAAGCCCAGCAATGCGCTTGGGAACCCAGATGGAGCTGCTGTCCTGGTGAGCTACTCTAGTGTCCACAGGGATGCACAGTGGTGTTTTGCAGAGGGCAAAGATCAAAGTCTTTTCCCTTTGCATGCTTATTCTTTTTCATTACTGATATAAAGTAAGCAGGAGCAGATCCCTGAACTAGGAGCTGAGCTGAAGTAACAAGAGTGAAAACTGCTTCTAGCATGTTTTAGGCTCTCAGAATATTAACAACTAGCAAATTCAATACGTATCTTTTCTAAGTGACCAGGAATGGGCTGCTACTCAATTCAAAATAAACCTCTTGGTTTAGTTTGTGAAGAGATAGGCTCAACCAGTTGGAGAAAATGTTGCTGTGAAATTCAGGAAGGACAATAAAAACTAGGCAATGCAGCCCATGGTTCGACCTAAAGACCAAACGCTGCAGGAACGAGCTGGCTAGAAATCACTTTAGATGACAGTTAAGCTAAGAGGGAGGGAGATGACAGATGATGGCAGTGCCAGCCACCCTCCAAGCCTGCGAGCACCAGGAACAGCAGCCGATTTCTGAGCTTTATTTCATGTCTGCTTCCTCACAGTTTCCATCCTGTCAGGCTCCTCTTAGCTTTCATGTTTCTTTTCAGACTTGCTCCCTTCCTTTTCCTGCTGCTATCATCTCATCATGCTTGCCTTCCCATCACCTTCGCAGTAACTAACACCCCCTTCAAACATCAGCTGCCACCCTTGCTGCTCCATTTCTTCTGTTGTTCCTCTCATACAACTGCTAGATGAAAATGTTCTTCAGGGTACAAAAATGAGTCATTTGTGCCTCTGAAGCATTTAACACAGTTGGCTCTTCAGATGTTTACAGTAAAGCGATCTCATTAGGTTTAATAAACAATAAAAAGGAGGAAAAAAAAGGACTTTCTATTAAGGATGCTCAGTAGGAGAGATGGCTTGATACAGTGACAGACTGACAACTGTCTATCAAGTCCAGCATGAGAAGGAAGGCAATGAGCTCATCTGCTCAGCCAGATTACAAACACATTCAAGTTAAAAGCTAGAGACAGCAGGTACTCCTGCTAGGACAGAAGCTCAGGTACATGCAGCTTTTGCAAGCAGGTGGGCTTGCGTGGGAAACCCTGGGAACAGCTCCTGAATGTGCATATTGGTGCTTTTCAGTTCTTAAGAACAAAGCAATGAAAATTCTTGACACCAACCCAATGCAGTCAAGCGTAGCATCACACATACGTGTAACATACATCTGTTAGGAACCCCACAAAGCTGAACAAGGGCAAGTGTAAGATCCTGCACCTGGGGAGGAATAACTCCCTGCACCAGTATAGGTGAGGGATCAACCTGCTGGGAAGCAGCTCTGCAGAGAAGGACCTGGAAGTGCTGGTGCACAAGTTCACCGTGAGCCAGCAATGGACAGAAGAGATCCAAACACAAAGTAACATTCTTTGCTGTGAGGCTGCTGGAGCCCTGAAACCAGCTGCCTTGAGAGGTTGTGGAGTCGTCTTCTCTGGAGAGATTCCAAACCCACCTGATCATTGTGACCCTGGGCAATCTGTTGTGGGTGACACTGCTTTAGCAGAGGGCTTGGACTAGGTGATCCTCAGAGGTCCCTTTCAATTTGCCCCTTTCTGGGATATACACATCTTCTTGTCTTAGGTTTTTGGGTTGTGTTTTTTTTTTTTCCCATTTGGTTAATTTTTATTTGTATTCTTTTGTGTTGGTGTTAGTTTTGTTTGGATTTTGTTGGGTTTTTTAAGATAGATACATAGATATACACACATTTCTTTCAGCCACACACCTCTGAAAATAAACCCAACACAACACCAAAAAACCAAGCAAGAAGTATTTCCCTGAGAAACAACTGTTTGTGCTGGAAATACATTACACTTTCCAGATGCATCAACAACTGTTTCTTAAAGCACTGAATTCACACCTAGAAATGCAGAATAAGAGTTGGGCTGCCAGCACACAAACGGGCACACATTGACAGAAAATCCCTCCTCTGGAGAAATGAAGCACCTAGCACAGCAGCTTGCTATCTTGCTGACAGAAACGCTCTTCTGCTTATCCAGCAAATGCTGCTGCAGCTCCAGTAAGTGCATTTCTAACTGAGGACAGACCCATCTATATAGCAGTCAAATGGCTTTAATGCCCTGCTTCCTCCCTGGCTTCATCTTCACACCCTACTTCTACTATGCATATACACATATGTATATACACATGAGTACAGACATACTCTGCCAAGCAATACTTTACCTTTCTTCAGTATCTTTCCATATAAAAAAAACCCTCACATGGTCCCAACACCATTTCCAGCTCCATGATTTTTCATTAAGAAGACAACCTGAAACCACACTGCACTCAACTGCTGTATTTGCCTCTTCAGGCCCTTCTATTCACCCCCCTCCATTATTGAGGGGCTGACCTTTGAGTCAATACTAAGAGAATTCAGCAGTACTGGAGTTAAAAGCACAACATTGAAGAGCACCATTGCCAGCACAACATGAAGATCTACTTCTTCTGCTCAGGCAGGTAGTGATGTTTTCTTTACATTCAAAGAGAGAGAAGGATTGATCCCCAACGTGAAAAATGGATAAAGGCTGGATTAAATTGTAATACTCTTGAAAGTGTTGTTCTTTACAACACTGCAGAGTGAAACAGCCTCCTTAGCTGAATTAGCAGCCAAGAGCTGCTTCCCACCGATTTAACTACCCAGAAATAAAGCTGAGATTATGACAAAGATGTAAGTTAAGAATTATGGTAAACTCTCTTTCCTCTGTTAGGTGGGCTCTGCAGACATTGCAGCTAACAAAACAGGAGACAGGGGGATACTTGGAGTGCTTGTAGTACAAAGGAAACAGCACAGCTGAATCAAGGTTTGCGTAACCATAGGTTGCTCAGGCTGCAGCACCGATCTGTGCCCACACAACGTCATCAGCTGTCAAACCCCACAGCTTTGCTGCAAAATGAACTTAAAAAAAAACCTAAACAACAACAAAAAGAAATACATCAAGGAACAAAAGCCAGATCCCATCCTCCCAAAATTCATAAGCAGCTCAATCATTCTGTAGCAACATGAGCTGCGCCACTTCAAACTGTAGCAGAATTCACCACGTCGGCTTCAACTCTTGGTCCCAGAGAGATCTAACTGAAGAGAAGAAATCAAGTGGCTGGCCTTGGGTTGATTTACAAGCACTAGTTCAAAAACACACCCACAAACCAACCCAAACAAACAAGAAAAACAGAACAGCACTAAGTAGGTTCACTCTTCATGGGTTTTGTTTCCCTATTTACCAGGCCTTGTTCACAAGTAGATATGTTTCTGTTCCCCCCAAATTACATCCTCTTTAACTGTAACACTAAACATCACTTACAGTCTTCTCTCTCCAAAAGGTCCTTGTTTTATTGAACTGACTTATCAGCATTTAATTCTGGGATGTGCAATGCTCTGCCATCCAGATTGAAAAGTATCTGACATCTCTGAGCCACGCTGTGATAGATGAGGATGTATTTACTGGATATTAAAAAACAAGTGGGTCTGATTAAATGATGTATAGTCTGATTAAGGCATAGTAATTGTCTCCTCTACCACGAAGATATATGATCTTTAGAACTTGCAATAATGAACACTAGAAGCAATTGCTTGTTATATAATTATGACTGTACAGAAAGGCAGGGCCAGGGTATGAGAAGTCCTTACAGATGCCATTGACAACATTCACCACCTCTGTGTGTCCTCTCCTGCAGCGTGTATAGTTATAGAATTCTTTTGGTTGGAAAAGAACTTTAAGATCAAGTCCAACCATTCTCTAACTCTACCAAGACTGGTGCTAAACCATGTCCCTTAACACTGCATCTCTGTATCTTTTAAACACCTCCAGGGATGGGGATTCAACCAACTCCCTGAGAAACCTGTTCCAGTGGTTGAGAACCCTTACAGGGAAGAGGTTTCTCCTGATCTCCAACCAAAACCTCCCCTGGTGCAATTTGAGGCCATTTCCTCTAATCCTATCGCTTGTTTTTTTGGGAGAAGAGAACAATCTCCACCTCACTCAAACCTCCTTTCAGGCAGTTGTAGAGTAAGATCTCCCTTCAGCCTCCTATTCCCAAACAGAACAACCCTAGTTCCCTCAGCCACTCCTCAGAAGATCCACTCCAGACCCTTCACCACCTTTGCTTACTTTCTCTGGACCTGTTCTAGCACCTCAGTATCTTTCTTGTTGGGTTGCTCTTTTCCTCTAGGTTTATCTTGAAGGAGTAGGAAACAAGTAGCATTCAAAAGTAAAAGGTAACGGGGATGGGAAGGCAGTAGGTCAGGAGTAAAGATTTTCAAGTAGGTAAACATTTCCCCGCAAAAGCAGGTATCATCTAAGCAGACCAATATCCAAGTACCACTAACAGGCACAGACAGGGAGAGAACCATCTGAAGAAAAATTAGAGAACTAAGAAATGTGAGTGGTAGTGGAAGAAAGTGTTTCTTGGCCAAGTACACTGGCATAAATGAGCCAAGTAACATTGCTCCATAAAGTGTTCAAGAAATACCATAAAAGCCAAGTATACCACATTCATCTCAAGAATGATACCACAGAGCCAAGAAATGTCAAGCCAGCAGCTGTTCTTTGTGGCAGTAGAGCCCTCTGGCACTCAGGCAGTGGTAAGCACAGGAGGTTTCTTGCATCACAGCAGGAAATCTGGACTACAGCTTGGGTCAGTTTCTAACAGCAGGTGAGCCCTGTATGCTGCTGCTGCTTAAAATATCTGCAAGGAAGATCTCAACTAGGACTGCACCTGCAAGCACGTTTTAGAAGCTTTGTTACATGTTTTTATCTATGCATTGCAAGACAGCAAGGAAACAGACTGAAGCAGCTTCTACACACACAAAAAAACTAAACTCTAAAGGACATATGCTTTATATAGCCAGCCACACACTCTCTTGCTGCTCCTCACCCAAACATCACAGGAGTTTTATGAATGCTAACCAGGCTTCAGCATCTCTATGGCAAAACAGAGCTCACGTTACTGAGCAAAGCCATACATACACCTCTGCCAGACTTTGGGAGGTGAATTTCAGATGACAGCTTCCATTTTATAGACATTATCTTACCAGGGCCATGTCAGTCACAGATTTGTTCATTGCCAAAACACATAAGCTCCAGTGCTAATGCTGCACGCCTCTCCATTCCACATTCAGCACTTTCAAGCACAAAAGTTGCCAATACACATTTGTTTACCTCATGTAAAAAATTACAAAGAAAATTACCAGAGGCATAAAACAACTATTGTGATAAATAATGAGCTTAAGCAAAAAAAAAACCAACACAGCAAACCCAAAAAAAACTAACAAAACACACAGAGCAAGAATCAGACACTGATTCTTCTGTGCTGAATGTTATTCAAAAGAAGGATTGTCAGTGCAATGCTGAACAGATCAATTTATTTCCTTTTCTTCTCCCCAGTTAGCTGGATTTTATATCCAAAAGTAATCATTCCTATAAGAAACAACCCCCTGTCCATATCTTTTGAGGTTCACAAAGCCTCAGACCTACATCTTTACACTGTTTTGGTTTCCATGGTAACAGATGATGGTGCCTTCTAAAAAATGCTGTAATATTCTCCAGTAAGTGTCCCAAATCATTCTCGTAATATTAATGAAAACCCGAGCACGTGGGCCTGCACACAGAGCAGAGCTGACTGAAAAAGCACAATTAAACGAGAAAAGCAGAGCCAAGGGACTTTCTGAAGGGCTGGGTTGTGGGGGGAAAAAAAAAAAAAAGGATCTGCATTTATAAAAGAGAAAGATGATCACTCAGAGATTCATAATCACCTTAATGCACACGGTGACCTTTTCCATGCCTCTGCCGAAACAGGCAGCTTCACAACATCCACCTTTTTAATAGTAATTGTTTATGTATTAGAAACCAAATCAAGCCAGCCAGGAATGAAAAATAAAGTTGAATTGTTGCGCTAACAGCTCCCCAGAGGGAGTGAAAAGTGATTATTGAGTTAAATGGCTGCATTGTTAACAATTGCCACACAGAGTGGCTTGCTCAGAAAGATCCGTTTTTCACTGCCAATTTACTGACAGCAAAAGCTGTGAGCAAATGAACTCCTACTAAACGACTTAATCTTCCCCCCAAAAAAAAGATTCCTTGCAGTTTGCTTCCTTTTCATCTTCCCTGGACAGACCATGTATAATCAGCTATCCGTTGCCATAACTTTATGATGTGGCAGCAGCCTTTTGCAAGCAGCACAGCTACTTGTGCAAACATTCCAGAGCTCTGCCATAGCGAAATAGGGAGCAGCATAGAGGAGGGGGAAAAAAAATAATTAAAGCAAACGCTGACATCAGAGGGAAAAAATAAGTGTCAGAGCAATCTGGTGTTCAGGTGATCAGTCCCAATATAAACCCAGTGTCCTACTTTCCCCCTTAAACGCTTTTTCACAGCTACAAATTACTTTAATCCCTGCTAAAAACGCACACGCACGAAACAGACCATGGCGAAGCGCGCAGCAACTGCAGGACTCCTCCACATATTTGGTGAGGGGAAAAAATTGCACACATGCTTTGGGGGGGGGGGGGGGAAATAAAGAATAAAAGCAGCAACTTCCCACTAGGCAAAGTTCCTCAATTTCTGAAGCCCTGAGAGAACCGGTAACGTCTAGAGTGACCTCGGGTTACTTCTGTCTCTCCTATGGGATCGTAGAGCAATTCAATTCAGAGCGGATCCTATGCTAATGAAAAGTTTATCACCTCCATATATAAAACAGAAATACAGAAACAAATGCAGAGGCTGCAGCAACTGAAAGTAATTGGCTGGGGAGAAAGTGTTACACATGCAATGCAGAATTACACAAAGAAAGAAGTGTTAACCAGCTCCCTCACTCTGAAACTAGGTATTCCAGGAAGAAGCCATCAGCATTCCGCTGTTGCTTCGTAGTAGTCCTAGTTTTATACACCGTGGATGCGAAGCAGCAGCAGCTGTGCAAGTTGGGTAGGAACTGAATACCATTTTGTCTCGACTTGTGTCTTTCCTACTCCTCAGCTCAATTATCATAGAAGAAAAGAAATCAAACCCAACAACAACACGCCGCCGACTTCTTGCACAGTGATTTTTGGGGATGTTTAACAAAAGGCTGCTGAATAAACACATTAGGCTTTGAAAAAATTCAATCAGGAGAGAGGAGGAATTTGCATCCTAATAGTTATGGAGACAGCACCACCTGATGGAAGATCCGAGCGCGCACAGATGGCTTTAACTGGAGTCTGTCTCCAAACTTCGCTGGCGTTTGAGGCACAAAGTGCTGCTGAAAATCCCCGCTTTTTACCATTAAAAACCCCAACAACAAACAAACCAACCCCACAACCCAAATTTTAAATCTGCCATCGTTTCCGAGTCCTGTCCGTTACACTTCACGCCAAATATATAGAGAGGAGAAAATTTTCCTTTAACTTCAGTAATAGAAGTGCCTCAGAAACCATTATAGAATGAGCTCTTCTTACTGTGGTAAGAAACACACTACAATAGCAGGTGGAAAGAGGTACTGCTGATTAAAAAGCCTCCTGGTCACTGGACTGATTACTGAAAGAAAACACTTGACTTCTTGAAATTAACAAAAACACCAGGCTAAGCCCCACCTGTGCATGCGTTTAGCTCATGTTATGTTCTTATTTCTCTTAAATGTCTTCTGCCCCCTTAGAAGTTTGCCATCCTCACAGAACACTCTTCTTTCTAAGCATCTGGCTAGGTGATTCATCAAACACCGAGGATCTCATCTCAACTGATATGACAAATGTCGAGAACACGAAAACACAGTTGGGATAGGAGGCAAAAAAAAGAGAGAGCTCCACACGTTGCTTACTCAAGGAAGCAGCTATTTAACTAGGTTAGATATCCCAGCCTTTCCAATAAATCTGCGGGTCTGTGCAGTTGCCTAGCAATGTAAACACGATACCGAGGTGGTATCAAACCATGGGATTGATTACAACATCCACTTCACCAGGGCTCTCTTCTGCCTGCCTGGCCCTTCACACTCGAAACTTTCTTCTGAGCCACCTCGCACCACGAAAGATGAGTTCAAAGGACATGCTGTGCTCTGGCTGCACACTCAGCAGCTCCTACACTCTTCACAATTTGTGTTGTAAAGAAGCAAGACAAAGTCTTCTGAGCTCTTAGCCTTAAAGAAGGAAAATCTCCCAGTTTGAGATGAACTAAACTGAGGTGCTGTGGAAGTACGAAACCAAGTCACAAGCACCGAAAATTAGCCCAACATTAGTCAATGCTGAATAACAAATCTTGACTTGTCTAAGATAGGTGGGGAATTGATTTAAAAACAAATTAGAAAGCTAAACATACGAAGCCTAAAAGTTACAACTGATTGTTTCTTAACATAAAGAAAGTTAATATTTTATTATAATACCCAAGACGAAAAAAAAAAAAAATGAGACCACACGTCTGTTTTACCGACAAAATAGCACAAGAGGACAAAAGCGACTCTATAAGCACCTGTCGTCTTCAAATAATTCAAACTATGCCTAAAAGAAACTTGTAGGAGAAGGGAAATAACCGGCTACTATTAATGTACACATGCCAGGGAGCAAAGTATTCCTTAACCTCAGAGTGACAGCGAAAGAGACAACTGGGAAGGAGCCAGCCCAAGCAGCTGAGCCCCCCCTAAGAAAGTTACTTGAGCTGCGAGATACAAGGGCAGAAAAAAGCTACCACAGGATTTTCGACCACTGCCCCGAAGCCACTCGCCTGGGGACCGGCGGCGGTCAACCCGCGCTGCGCAGCCTTCAGGGGCAAGCTCCAACCGCCGACTCGGGGAGGCTGTTCCCCCCACAAAAAGGTCTCAAACACCTCGAATCCAAGAACAAAACCACTGCATTTATCTCCTAGTGTACGCAACTTTTCGAGGTGCTAAACTCCCCAGTCCCCAACCCTGACACCGTTATCACAGCCTTAGCAGGACCCGACAATGACAACCATCCCCGATGGCCCAAGGTGGGCTTCGAATCACGGCCCCGCTGCGCATACCGACTTTTAACCATCCCGCTCCTTCCCCACCGACCAGCTGCCTCCGAACGACTTTTCCATCCCTACCAAGATCCAGACCTTGCACAGGGAGCTCCGTGCCAGGCCAATAGACTAAGGAGAGATGAAACGAAGAGTTCGGGGTGCTAGGCAGCGTGCCCTAGAGCTCGCTGCCCCGCAGCTGGGGGTGCCCCGAGAAAACCGGGTAAAGAGCGCCGAGGTAACAGCGGAGAGTCCGGGTGGCACTCACCTGGGAAGAGCTGTCCCTCCACCCTGGGCAAGAGCTGCAGGAGAAAGACGATCGCGGCGACGCCGGTCATCCTTCCTTCCTTTCCCCGGAGTTCACCTGCCCTCCCCGCTGCCGCGGTGCCGCTGCCTCCCTGCAAATATTCCCCGCATTGGTGGCTCGGGCGCGGCAGCGGCCCCGGCAGCTCAGCCGGAGCCGCGGTGCTGCTCGGAGAAGCCGCCGAAGTGGCGGCGGGAGGCGCGGGAGGCGGGCGGGAAGCTCCCCCCGAGCCCGGCGCCGGCCGCGCCCGCGCAGAGCCGGCCCCGCTGCCCCGCCGCGGCGGGGGCACCAGCCTCGCCCCCCCCCCTTCCCTCCTCTCCACGCACCGAAGAAGGCGGCTGCGCTGGGGGGCGGGTTGGGGGTTTGTTAATGCCGGTTGCAGCCCAGCCGCGCACACACACAAATCTCTACCGGTGGCAGCTAAAGTGCAGCTCCGTGCCAGCAAATCGGGGCTTGCTGCCCTGATCCAGCGGAGAGGGAGGGGAAATGCAGGGATTGCGTTAACCGGCGGACGGGGATCGCGGCTGAGAGCAGTGCGGGGATGGGAAGGGAAGAAGCGACCCTCTGCTACAGCCCGGCGGGTCTCATCAGGAGGTCCTTTGTTCGAGCAGCTTTGGGGCGTTTGCTGCTGGAAACGGGCATTTCCATGATTTATTCACTTTACTTTCGCGAGAGTTAACGGCTGAGTACCGGATCACACCGTGCTCCACTCCACTCCCCGGCTCCACACACAGACACCATCGCAAACAATTCTGCTGTTTGCTTCTCACCGGGAACTTTAACCAAAAATGTACGTCTCATTTTAAAACATGGCACAAGGTAGGAGCCATATCAATACCAATCAACCACCTGAGTTCGAATTCGCACAGGGAACGCAGAATGGGAACCACCTGGGTAAACTCCCCTTTAATCACCTCCACACGCGAGGAGGGCTCTGAGCCGGGGACTCGACTGGTCAGGAAAGAATCCGGCGGTGCTGGGCACGCTCCCACCGCGAACACTTCAGGTTTAATAGCGCACCGATTCCTCATCACACGCGATACAGCCCTTCGTGTCACCCAAACCCCCCTTTCGACCCTCTCCATGGTTCTTCCCCGCTCCCTCAGCTCCCCCAGCCCAGCGCCGCGGCGGGCCGGCCCGCAGGGGGGGGTGTTGCACCGGCCGTGGCTGCCACCGCTTCCCGCATCCCTGCTTCCCACCGAGCCCACCGCGGTTGGGGCGGGTGGTGCCGCACTGAGCCTGTCGGATCGCAGGAGCCAGGCGGCAGAACGCAGACCAGCAGCGCAGCTCGCCAGCGGGGAGAGCTCTTCCTTGTGCTTTTTAACCAGAGCTTTTTTTTGGGCTCTGTCCCAAAGCAGGAGAAGAACAGTTTAAATTTGCATCTCAAACGAACTAACTTATATTTCACATGAAAAACGTGAGAGTTCCAAAGATTTAAGTCACACAAAGTATCAATATGAGCAAGGCACTGGAAGCCCTCTGCTGCTGAGGCCAGGCTGTGAGAGGTGGGGTTGTTCAGCCTGAGGAAGGGAAGGTTCCAGTGAGACCTTCTGGTGGCCTTTCAGTGCTGAAAGGGGCTGATTAGAAAGCTGGGGACAGAGGTTTTAGTAGGTTCTGTTGTGACAAGACCAGGGAGGATGGTTTAAAACTAAAAGAGGGAGATTCAGACTAGGTAGAAGGAGGAAATCTTTTACACTGAAGGTGGTGAGACCCTGGCCCAGGTTGCCCAAAAAGTTGGTAGATGTCCCATCCCTTCCGTGGAACCATTCCAGGTCAGGTTGTTTGGATTTCTGCAGAACCTGCTCTTTGCACATGCAAGAAGTTAGATGATCTTTAAGGTTCTTTCCAACCCAAACCATTCTATGACAGAATTTTCTCACAGGGCTCTGGTCAGTAGGACCCATTCTGACACCGTCCTACCTGGAACAGATTTTTGCCTCTGTGAAGTCATCTCAGAGAGCAATGAAGCAGCCCACTCCTGTGCCAGTGCATGTGGGCAGAGCAGCCTGGGCAGTAGAGCCATGCCACGCTGAAGGCAGCGTGGACAGAGCAGTCACCTGTGATTAGAAAGAGGATATCTGCTTGCAAACACCAAACATAGATCCAGCTGCTGCCCTTAACCAGCTCACATTCAATGAGTGAAAAAGACAAAAAAAAAAGCTGGTGTTTATCAAGTGAGTAGGCTTGTGGGTTTAGCTCTGAAGGGCCAAGCTTGACCTTTTTATGTCACCATTGAAGAATTTCACATTGCAACCCTTGTCTGGTCAAGCTAGAGCGCTATCCTGATAGCCAAGGGACTGAGCATCAGTCTGCAGCTGAAGCTTCTATCTCTTAGTAGTATTCAGAAGCCCTACACATGGATGAGTTCGAGAGGTTCTCATGTCTCAAAACCAAAGCCCCCCACAGTCCAAAAAAGCCCTCCAGCTGATGAAGTGTCCTTTCTAAAGGAAGGCTTGCCATTATCTTTTGTTGAGTATAAGGACAATCACAAACAAGTACACAAAAGGAGATAAAGCACAGAACAGCAAGGAGAAAGAAAACATCTCTTAAGCAACCTGGTAGGCAGCAGGAAGGATCCAGCCAGCAAAATAGGCGCAGTTAATGGGTACAGTCAGAAACTGCTGGAATAATTCTGTATCAACACAGATTGCTTGGACAATAACAACACAGAACCTTGAGACACAGAAGTGGTGCTGGAAAGAAGAAAACAGTTGCAAACAAGCTGTAGAAAAGTAGCCCTAAATCAAGTGATCACCAGTCATTTCCACATAAATGAGTGGAGAAACAAAACCAGATCTGGAATTTATGTCCAGAATTTGCAAGATGTGCCAAGGTGAGTGATTCATTGTGGGCCAAGGAGTTTAGGGAGTGGAAAGAAGAGAAGTTCAATTCATCTTTCAAGAAAAGTGGTCAACCCAACTTCCTAAACCCAAGAGGAGCACCCCACAATCCACATGCTTTTTAAACACATCTTTTTTGCAATTCTACAGGATTCTTTGGTGCTGCCACCAACACAACTGCCACTCACCTCCCTGAGTACAGGCAGGTTCCTAGAGGTACAGGAGAAATGTACATGGCACCACACACACAGAGTGGATGCATAGAGAGAACCTCATCTTTGAGAATCATAGAGTGCCAGGTTGGAAGGGACCCCAATGATCATCTGGTCCAACCATTTCAGGTCATAGTGTAGATTAAGTGAGATTGCCCAGCACCCTGTCAAGATGAGTCTTTAAACTGACCAGTGTAGGTAAATCCACATCACTGAGTGAGGGGAAGTTCAGTACACACCAAGATCTGTCTGATCCAACATAGACAATAACTTTTTCTGCCCCAGGGCAAGAAGTATGTGTATACTTAGAAATGCACACCTGATTTGCAGCTGTCATTATTAGAATAGAATAGGAATTGGAATAGAATAGAATAGAATAGAATAGAATAGAATAGAATAGAATAGAATAGAATAGAATAGGGTTGGAAAAGACCTCAGAGATCATCGAGTCCAACCTATCATCCAACACCATCTAATCAACTAAACCATGACACCAAGCGCCCCATCAAGTCTCTTCCTAAACACCTCCAGCAATGGTGACCACCTCCCTGGGTAGCACATCCCAATGGCCAATCTCTCTTTCTGTGAAGAGCTTCTTCCAAACATCCAGCCTAAACCTCCCCTGGCACAGCTTGAGACTGTCACAGGTTGCCTGGGAGAAGAGACCAACTCCCACCTGGCTACAACCTCCCTTCAGGGAGTTGTAGACAGCAATAAGGTCTCCCCTGAGCTTCCTCTTCTCCAGGCTAAGCAACCCCAGCTCCCTCAGCCTCTCCTCATAGAACTTGTGCTCCAAACTCCTCCTCAACTTTGTTGCCCTTCTCTGGACATGTTCCAGCAGCTCAACATCCAACATAGTCAACTACTTCTTCTGCCCTAGAGCAAACACTGTGTATACATAGGAATACACACCTGATTTACAGCTGTCATTACAGGTTTCATCATTCATATAGGCTTGCAGGTTTCATTTCTATTCTACAATATCTTTATGATTTGGTCAGCAGCAGTCATGGGTGAAAGTTGTAGGAAAAGCTGAAAGGGCAGATTGATGTTTCCACTTCCATTGTGCATCTAGAACGTGATCTGTTCAATTTGTATTGCCACAGGTGGGAGAGAGGGGGTTAAAGCAAGGAAGCAACACCATCTGCCACTTTGATATCACTTGCAGCTTCACCCATCTCTCCTGTTGATTATTATTAGTGGAAATAAGACTGTCTCCAGCACTGGCTCCAGTTCTCCATATTTACAGATGTACATGTGCACATACACTCCCCCCCTATGGAGAAAAGAAACTCACCCAACAGCTGGGTTAATAGTAGATCAACTCAGCGAGTATTAGGGAGATGACCTCTGCCCAGGTGCCTCTACACTTTAAGCAGTACCTGGTCTATTTTTCCACTGCCACCAAGTTATCAGCACATTTGCAGGTAATTATGGGCACATATACAGATATCAGCTGCTTTTTGAAATCTGATTAGACCATGAAGTCATTAATCACTGTCAGACATTGCCATTGATCTCTTATTTATCATCCTTCTTAATAAGTTTCTTCCTTTCTGAAGACAAAAGAATAAAACCCAACAAACCACTAGCTACCAGCCATCAATTATTTAGAAGCACAAGTTCACCTTTGCACTTGAACACAGTGACACTTTCCAGGAAAGTCCAAAAAGGCCTGGATCTAGGAGGTTTTTTCTCCCAACTTTCATCATGGAAAGGCAATTTATTTGTACCACAGGAAGACACAGGCAAGTAGGAAGTTACAGCAAAGCTGCAACACTGAAATAGGCTGAAAAAAGTCAAACAGCCTAACAGTCCTTCTCCATCAGCAGTGAATTCTGAGCTTAAACACTTCATCTTCATCACCTGATCTAGCATGGGGTGTCCCTGCCCATGGCAGGGGGGTTGGAACTAGATGATCCTTGTGGTCCCTTCCAACCCTGAATGATACTATGATCTTCCTATATAGCAGAACACAGGTCAGAGCAATCTGGTGAGAGTCTTTCTAAAACAAACCCACAATCTTTCATGGTTGTAGCTCAATTTGTAGCTAACAATTAATGAAGCTGTAGAGACAGCTGTAATACACAATATTTCCTTTGTCTGCCTGAACCTTACTCTACCTTGTGCTCCTTCAAAAAGGCTGAGCAGCAGAAGAGGCAGCACCTGGCTCTTCATGCTGGCTGCTGACTCAAGGCAGATGAAACCCTGTACTGGGAGAGGGGATATTCCCTTTGGAAAACACCTGAACACACTCAGTGGAGAAAGCTCCTCATGTGCAGGTTGAGGTGCCAGAGACAGAAAAATCAGACCCAGCTAAATAAGGGAGCCTGCATCAGCAGCACAGCCATGGAGACTACAGAGCAGAGCAAGAGCCTTGGAGGGAACGGAGGCTTTACCTAAGCACCCAGAATAGATGCTGCAGTGTTTGCAGAAAGCCACTGTGGGTGTTTGAAAGCAAACCTGAAGGACAAGGCTGACCCTGAAAGAATGGGGTGAGCAGAGGGGAACTTGCTTAGCCGACCTTTTGTTTGCATTCAATATTTTTTAGATCACTCAGCTTTTACTGTTTTAGAAAGTTCCCAGTTCGAGCAGTGCTGGCTGTACTTATTATCAAGCTAAAGAACAAAAACAAGGGATGTTAGAGTCATTACTGCCATCTTCTGACTCAGTAGTACCTTGAACATCTCTCTCACCATGAAGTACTTTCCCACTAATTCTATTAGATACTTTTTTTTGCTGTTTCCAAAGCACTGAACATGTGTAACTCAGTTTTTACCTGGGGTTCATCACTTGTGTGCCATGATATCTGCCAAACACTAGTTCTTGACCCTGCTCACTCTTCTCATTATAAGATTCTAAGCAAGTTTTGCTCAATGTAAAATTTTATGAAACAATTTTATCAAAGAGGGATCTGATCACGTCTATAATGTACTTTGTATCCTGGGCTGCAGCAAGAGGAGTGTGGCCAGGAGGGCAAGTGAGGGGGTTCTGCCCCTTTACGCTGCTCTTGTGAGACCCTACCTTGAATACTGCATCCAGTTCTGGTGTTCCTGTCCTAAGAAGGACACGGAGCTGTAGGAGCAAGTCCAAATGATGGCCATGAAGATGATCCAAGGCTTGGAGCATTTCTGCTGTGAGGATAGGCTGAGGGAGCTGGGGTTCAGCCTAGAGAAGAGAAGACTCCGGGGGGACCTTACAGCTGCCTTCCAACACCTGAAGGGAGCCTACAGGAAGGCTGTCCTAGAGACAGGACAAGGGGGGATGGTTTGAATCTGAGGGAGAGTAAAGTTGGACTGGATCTGAGGGAGAAGTTCTTCAGTATGAGGGTGGTGATACACTGGAACAGGCTGACCAAGGAGGTTGTGGATGCCTCCTCCATGGGGGTGTTCAAGGCCAAGCTGGGTGAGATCTTGAGCAGCTGAGCCTAGTTTAGAGGTGTCTCTGCCCAGTGTGGGGAAGTTGGAGTAGATGATCTCTGAGCTCCCTTCCAATCTAAGCTCCCTTCCAATCTAAGCTATTCTATGATTCTGTGTATTATCAGGCAGGTGGCTAGAGGTGTTGTGCACAACTTTGCAGAGGATTCTTCTCTTAAATGGGGAAGAAGGAGCCTTTTCATGAGTTGTAACAGGAACAGCTCCTCTAGTGAGGGACATAAATTTCTTGCTATCTACCTCAACTCACAGATTTTGACCTCAAAAAGACCCATCTGAAAGTGATATTATATATCATTGTAGATTTCAATCTATTTGGATTCAGCAATACCTATCAAATCCATCAGCTACAAAGAAGGGAGGCCAGAGAGTTGCACTCCAGTTAAAGACTACTCCGAGCCCAGTTTCTGGAGCAGGCAGTAGCATGAGCTCTGCTTTAATGAATATTTCTGCAGATTTGTGGTTGAGGCACTTCAGGGTCACTTAAATTCAGAAAAAAATGATCATGCAAAGAGAACACAAATGTAACTTTCCAGCTTCTGGGAGCTTTCCCCCATCTCTATTTGCAAAGGCAGAGCACACTCACTGCTTTATTAGAATAAACCTTTATTAGAATAAACCAAACCAGGTTGGAAGAGACCTTCAAGATCATCGTGTCCAACCCATCAACCAATCCAACCCACCCAAACAGCTAACCCATGGCACCAAGCACCCCATCAAGTCTCCTCCTGAGCACCTTCAATGACGGCGACTCCACCACCTCCCCGGGCAACACATTCCATAGCGCAATCACTCTTTCTGTATAGAACTTCTTCCTCACATCCAACCTGAACCTCCCCTGGCGCAGCCTGAGACTGTGTCCTCTTGTTCTGGTGCTGGCTGCCTGGGAGAAGAGACCATCATCAGCCTGTCTATAACCTCCCTTCAGGTAGTTGTAGAGAGTGATAAGGTCACCCCTGAGTCTCCTCTTCTCCAGGCTAAGCAGCCCCAGCTCCCTCAGCCTCTCCTCATAGGGCTTGTGTTCCAAACCCCTCACCAACTTTGTTGCTCTTCTCTGGACACGTTCCAGCAAGTCAACATCCTTCCTAAACTGAGGGGCCCAGAACTGGACACAGTACTCGAGGTGTGGCCTAACCAGTGCAGTGTACAGGGGCAGAATGACCTCCCTGCTCCTGCTGGCCACACTGTTCTTGATGCAGGCCAGGATGCCATTGGCCCTCTTGGCTGCCTGGGCACACTGCAGGCTCATGTTCATCCTACCATCAACCAGCACCCCCAGGTCCTGTAACAGGTGCTGTAACAGAAGGAAGTGACAGAACAAGGGTGAATGCATTAGAACCTCTGGATGAAAGTATAGTTTTTAACCCCCTAATCACAGTGTGTTTATCCTCTCTCATTAATATTTTTCCTTCAGGAAGGTAGAAGCTCAGCCTAAGAGCTGGTGTTTCAGTTTCACATCCAAATATGAGAAGAAGCCATCCTTCCACCAAAGAAATATGAAATGTGAATACTTGATTTACTGCATCACACCAAACTCAGAAGTAAATCCGTTTAACTTGTGACCCTTAAATGATTATTAAGCCACGCAATGCAAGCTCTACATAGAATGGTTTGAGCTGGAAAGGACCTTTAAAAGTTCGTCTGCTCCATCTATTTCTGTGGTATTTTTTCTCCTTATCTTCTCTGGATTTTTAGGGGTAGAAGAATTTAAAAAACAACCCACTCTGGCAAGTTTAACTCTGGCTAGCATATCTGAAAGGAATTTTTTCCCCCTCCAATACATCAAACTCAGTATGACAAATCACAGCCAGTTCTTTCACTGCCTCACTGTCTTCCGTCCAAGAAATTGCAGAATCCTAATTTGAAAGTTAAGATTCCACAAGGCACATTTCACAATTCTCAACTCAGATAACATCCCCCCCCCCAAAAAGAAAAAAATCAGTAAAAACTGTTTAAGTTAACCAGTGATGAATGGAGGTCAGCAAAGAGTGCTCCCAACAGCTCCTTTAGAATAGAATAGAATAAACCAGGTTGGAAGAGACCTTCAAGATCATTGCATCCAACCTATTATCTAACCCACCTAATCAAATAAACCATGCAACCAAGCACCCTATCAAGTCTCCTCCTAAGCACCTCCAATGATGGTGACTCCACCACCTCCCCAGGCAGCACATTCCAATGGCCAATCACTCTTTCTGGGAAGAATTTCTTCCTAACCTCCAGCCTAAACCTCCCCTGGCGCAGCTTGAGACTGTGTCCTCTTGTGCTGGTTGCCTGGGAGAAGAGACCAACCTCCACCTGCCCACAACTTCCCTTCAGGTAGTTGTAAAGAGCAATAAGTTCTCCCCTGAACCTCCTCCTCTCCAGGCTAAGCAACCCCAGCTCCCTCAGCCTCTCCTCATGGGGCTTGTGTTCCAAACCCCTCACCAACTTTGTTGCCCTCCAACTCAAAACTCACAGTTTGTCAGCATGGGAAAACCAAGAGACTTCCAGCATATGAACCTGCAGCAGGTTTTGAAGATAGAAGTAGCATCTTTGTCACTGTGTGGATGTACCCCAGAAGTGATCAATAGAAGAAGTTCTTTAGGAGGGAAAAGGCCTAGATCCTTAGTGAAAGATGGAAATCATTTTAAAAGCAAACCAGTTATGTTAAAATTTAGGATGATGTGCTCAGCCATAAATGGTTCACTTGTTGTCATGAGTTGTACCTGAGGGATTTGAGCCCACATAAGGGTAGCAGCTTAGTGTTCACAGGAGGTGTGAGCCTTTCCTCCTGCACAGCATGCTAAGCACCAGCCCCAGCAATATGCCAATGAATTGTGACTAAGGAGTCACATCCATTACATACTCATTCAGGAAAGTGGAGAAGAGTACAGAACAGCACACAGAAAACTTGCAAATTCTAGAGCACCTGTTTAATGGATTGCTCATGAAACTCATCTAATAAAATCCACAGAGAAATTTATGAGCTAACACAACAACAGAAAATATTTTTTTGTTGGGAATTTACTGGAGCACCACAGCTAGGCATAAATGTTATCAAGTACTTGGAAAATATAGAGCACCATAAAGAAATAATCAGAGTTGCTGTATCCTCATTCTTCCCTCCTCAAGAAATATCACTTCATCCCTTTAAGAGACATAAGTATCCATCAGGGTTCATTAAGGCCATGGTTTCCTCTCAGCGGTGCAGCACTGTGTCATTAGCAGCATGAGCAGAGGAGGCAGGAACACAGCACCGTGCAGCAGAGCTTTATTAGCTTTGGAAACAAAGGAATTATTTTTTTGCCTTATGCCAATGTGGTGCTAGAGACAGAGGACCTGTAAGAAACTCAAAAGCTTCACCCACCTTTTCCTGAACTCATTTATTCAACTTCAACTCCTTTGACCATCCCACCTCTTGGCACAACACATCTAAAGCTGATTAGACCATCCCTCAAAACTACAAACAAAGGCACAAGGTCCCACTTCCCTACATTTTCCATGGTATGGTTCTTGATATCCCCTATCCAAGGTCCTGAAACCCTCCAGAGCAACCACATTTACCAAAACACTCTGGTCCTGCTGTTCAAGTGGCCAGCTCGCTTTGGGCACAGACCAAAGCAGACCCCAGGCCTGAAGGATACAAGCAAGGACACCTTACATTTCCTTTAAACTTCCCCTTGATGTTCTTCTGCAGGTTGCAATCTGGGCTTCCATGGTCACCCCATTCAGCAGATGCAAGTCACCCTACAGCAAGGGCTTGCAAGCCTGTATTCCCACTGAATTCCTGTCACTGCTAAATTTAGCTTTTAAAAATACAGCCAAGTAGCTGTATACAGCTGGCCAAAGTCAAGGAGTGTCCCTTGACCTGGCAGATCAATGAATATGGACTAGCATCACCTATTGCTCCCAGTCCAATAAGAGGTTTTTATAGTTTGAGAGTGGACTTCAAAAAAAAGCTGTTGAGAGCTGCCCATTTCAGATAAGTGAATACATTTGGCTTTGCAGCTTCTGAAATAATCAAATAGAGTGTCTTTGTCTTGGAAAGTGCTTGCAAAGCAATCAAGAACTGACATGATAACCGAATGTTTCTCTAATAGCAATTATGATTCTTGGGGGGAAAAAAAGCATTCCTCTAACACTAATTTATTTTCTACTTGAAAGCAAATCTTGCTAGTTATTAGATATTCTCCTTGCTATCACTATCAGTAAATTATTAAACAGCTGACCAGGCTTTGTTTTAAAATGATTCTCTTATGAAGCTCCCTGATATATTTACCATGAATACTGAATGATCTGGAGGCCTCTGAGGACCCACGAATGATTTCTATTTACCACCTTTAGCAAAAAGCCTGTGTAATTAGCAGCAGGGATTTCACTTGAATCACAGTTACTGATGAGATTTCCAGCTCACTCACTTAGGCTCTCAAAAATAATAATAACAATAAAAAGACCCAGACCCAACCCAAACCCCCCCCCCCCCCAGAACAACCAACACCACAAAAGCTCTCTTTTGACGGAAGAAAACATTTTAGCCTGGGAAGTTAAGTGGCTACGCACTCAGAGATGTGTGAGGAATCAATCTCCTGCCAGGAAGGTGGCAAGGATCTCTGTACCCAAAAGCTTCAGCTTTGGTAGCTAATAGAAGAGAGAGTTTTACAGAGTTTGCTACAAAAGCATCTAACCTAATTTTCAGCCCTCCTGCTATGAGGCTGTGCAGCTTTCGTACTCCCACACTTAAACTAAGAGCACAAATTCTTCTGGTTATGTACATGTCATGTGGGCATACCTAAACTTTTTAAGCTCCTTTTTTTTTTCTGCTAATATCCTTTTTATGTACATTCAGGCACCTACCCTGCCAAACAGAGCAGCATCGTTATCTCCACTTCACAGATGGAAAACAGACAGAGAGGTCAAGTTCTCCCAACACACTAAAGAGGTACATAGCAGGACTAGGATTAAAACCTGTAATTATTACAGCATTATTACAGCTTTATCAGTATCCTTATGGCCCACAAGCAGTCAAACAAAAACTAAGGACTGAAAGCAAAGCAAGCAGGCACAGTTTCTTTCCAAGAGCCCAGCTTTTGGGTAAGTTCATATGAAAGTGTTTTAATTTTGTTTAAACCAGCCACGGGCTTCCCACGTGCTTGACTCATTAGATGGAGCCACGGATGCCTGTAGCAGTCCCACCACTTTCTGGAAGCAGCTGGTTGCAAGGCTTTGGTGCTTGGAACTAATTCTGCTGCTGTTGGTTGGCTTTAAACCACACAGACCACCCAGTGCCAGCAGCTGCATAACAGGCTGGAATGCCAAAATTTGGTTCCTATTAACTCTGAGCAAGGATTTCAGGAATCTAACAGGTATTTTCTTCCCAGAATATCTGCTGAAATAGGCAAGTCCAATTTAAATATCTGATTAAAACCCCATGGAACAAGAGTCAGGGAAGTGAGCTAAACACAGGCAAGAACTCTTCAAAGACATTTAGAAGTTAGTGCTTGCAGAAAGGTTTAGAATTCATCCAGTGTTTGTTGCACTATTTCTACTCTGCCACGGCCCTGGGCAGCCTGTTCCAATCCCTGACCACACTTTCAGTGAAGAAGTTTTCCCTTAATATCCAACCTAAACCTCCCCTGGCACAATTTTAGGGCATTTCCTCTCATTCTATCACCTGATGCTAGGGAGAAGAGACCAATCCCCACCTTCCTGCAACCACCTCCTTTCAGGTGGAATGGAATGGAATGGAATGGAATGGAATGGAATGGAATGGAATGGAATGGAATGGAATGGAATGGAATGGAATGGAATGGAATGGAATGGAATGGAATGGAATGGAATGGAATGGAATGGAATGGAATGGAATGGAATGGAATGGAATGGAATGGAATAGAATAGAATAGAATAGAATAGAATAGAATAGAATAGAATAGAATAGAATAGAATAGAATAGAATAGGAAAGGAATGGGAATAGGAATAGGAATAGGAGTAGGAGTAGGAATAGGAATAGGAATAAGAGTAGGAGTAGGAATAGACCAGACCAGGTTGGAAGAGACCTTCAAGATCATCACGTCCAACCTATCATCAGATAGTTGTAGAGAGAATGTTTTCTGTACAGTAACAGCAACAAACATCTCAGAAAAGGCAGGTCTAGAGTTCTGCTTCTCTCTGCAGATAAATAGACAAGATTTTTTTCTCTCAACCTGAGGGCAAAGGCACAAAGTTTGTAGCACTGCAGTTCACTCAGTAAAACACCAGATTAATCACCCCTGGCCATCACAAGCTGGCACAGCTTTGGTCCTTTGTAGTATCTAGCATCTCTTCACCTCAGATAAACAAACTCCTGAAAATGAGAAGCACAAAACATCAAGCCTAGAGCACGGTCCAGGTCCATCTTGTGAAGGTTTTGAGCTCCATGTGGTGAAGTGATCTACAGCTGACTGTTCAACACCGAAAGCCAGCAGTCTGCAGAAGTGGGTTGTTACAGTTTTAAATGTGATACCAGAGGCAGTTTCTCCTAGGAAGTCAACAGCACTGGAGCAAATATTCATGACATTTAGAGGGGGAAAAAAAAAAAGGAAATTAGGCTGGGAGTTTAGAGGGACTCAAAGGTAGCATTAAGCTCCCAATAATTCCATGAAAGTTAAAATTAATTCCCTTAAGTGGCATTAGAAGTTGCTCTAAAATAATTTGTTAAGCACTACCCAGCATCAGACTGTAATGGCTAACCAGCACCTGGCTGTCAGGTACAACAGGGCCATGGTAGCTAACACTGCACTGACACCCACTTGTTTTCCTTCATCCCCATCCAAGGAGTTTTGCCATTCTCACCCCCGAGATGCTAAACATGGAACCAACGCTCCTCTGGGCAAGAACTGGGAAGCTGGAGAACTAAGAACCCATCCTGCTGCAGCTGAAAACTGAACAGAGCAGTTCAGGATATTCAATGTCATGATCAGTGTCATTCAGTTACAGTCCCTGGAGGTGTTCAAGAAATGTGTGGACCCATGTCCACTTCAGGACATGGTTTAATGGCCATGGCAGTGTTAGCTTGAAAGTCAGGCTTGATCTTGAAGGTCTCTTCCAGCAGCAACCACTCTATGATTCTATGTTTATGTAGGTGTGTTTCCTTCTTCTCTCAGATGCTACCTGTGAAATCATGTGAATGAAATATTAACTAAATTACAGATATAATCTGGATAATACACAGTATAAGATTATCTGCATAACAATAATGGAGTAGTCTGCCTGGAGAAGTGGTGGAGTCTCCATCTCTGGAGTAATCCCAAACTTGCCTGGACACCACCCTCTGCTACCTGCTCCAGGTGAACCTGCTCTGACATGAGGGTTGAACTGGATGATATATAGTTGTTTAGCCTGGAGAAGAGGAGGCTCAGGGGAGACCTTATTGCTGTCTACAGCTACCTGAAGGGTGATTGTAGCCAGAAGGGGGTTGGTCTCTTCTCCCAGGCAACCAGCACCAGAAGAAGAGCACACAGTCTCAAGCTGCACCAGGGGAAGTTTAGACTGGAGGTGCGGAGAAAGTTCTTCACAGGGAGAGTTGTTAGGCATTGGAATGTGCTGCCCAGGGAGGTGGTGGAGTCACCATCACTGGAGGTGTTCAAGAGGGGATTGGATGTGGCACTTGGTGCCATGGTTTAGTAGTCATGAGGTGTTGGGTGACAGGTTGGACTTGGTGATCCTTGAGGTCTCTTCCAACCTTATTGATTCTATGATATCCAGAGGTCTCTTCCAACCCTCATCATTCTGTGTTCTCTTGAAAATACAAATTCATAGAGGCCAGTCAATATACATGAGACTGAAATATAGAATAACTGATAGAAGAGTCAAAACACACGAGGGAAAAATCCATGGCAGAAATGTTAAGTATGACAGAGTTGTTGTTGTTTTAAAGCATAATGAGATTTTTGTCATTGGCACAGGCCTATTAGTGCCTAAGAAACATGAAATTACTAATAATAACAGAAAAGCTCAATAAATATTGCTGGTTTACATGTTGAAAGAAGCAAGAGGATATGCTTGCATCACTCCAGAAAGATCAAGTACTTCACGCTGCAGCTGCAATCAAGGGCAGCTCAGAAAGGATAACAACAGGAAGTGGCTGAGAACACCCTGGGACACGTTTAACATGCTGGGACTAATGTTAATACAGCTCTGAAGACTGACAAGATCACACCCAAAACCCCAGAAAGGCAAGTAAAATGACTCAGCTTCACAGGCACTGCTTAGCTCTGGGCTAAGTCTTGGGCAAAAAGGAGAAATGGGCCCAGCTGTTGAACTGAGGGGAAGAAGGGGGGGCAGGAATTCATAGAATGTTGGGTTGATTCCCATTTATAAAACTGGCCTTGCCAGATGTGATCAGCTGTCAGTGTTTTAAGGCATTTTAGTGACACACATCATAGTAGGGGTTGGACCTCTGGGGATCATCTAGTCCAACCCCTCTGCTAAAGTGGGGTCACACACAGAAGGTTGCCCAGGATCACAATGTTCAGTGATGGTTCGAATCTCTCCAGAAGAGACTCCACAACCTTGCTGGACAGCCTGATTCAAGGCTCCAGCACCCTCACTCCAAAGGAGTTTTTCTTCATGTTCAGATGGAACCTCCTAGATTCCAGGTTGTGCCCATTGCCCCTTGTCCTATGACTGGGCATCACTGGAAAGAATCTGGCCCATTCACTCACCCATCACCCTTTAGCTCTTGCTGAGCATTGATCAGATCCCTTCTGGTGCTGCTGTTCTCCAAGCTAAACATTCCCAAATCTCTCACCCTTTTCTCATCACAGAGATGTTCCAGGTCTCTCAGCATCTCTGTAGCCTCTGCTGGACTCTCTCTGGTAGTTCCCTGTCTCTCTTGAACTGTGTAGCCAAGAACTGAACCTCAGATGTGGCACAGTGGCACTTGAGAGGGGGAGGAGAATGCAGTAGGAAGCCGATTGCTCCACAACAGTGGTTGTCGTCCAGGAGCTGTAGCCAGATCTGTCATGATTTCTCCAGTAAGGGCCAAACATGTTTATCAGTATTCCAGGGTAAATGTAAACACACTGATTCAAGTGTTGGAGAACCAGTAAGGAGTCATCAGGAAAGGCTAGTCATGTCCAGCAGTCTGGAGGCTTCAACATGCACACATCTAATCCCACACAAAAAGTATTTTAGGACAACTTTGTGCTGTTCCTAGAAGGGGTGAATATTGGTGGAGTGAGAGATTCTTGTCAGAAGAGAAGCCAAGGATTAATTGGTAAGTTGGTATCAAAGTCAGCAATGAAACACTATCTACCCAGGCAATTTTAAAGCAATAAGGCTTTCCAGGATGCGTGAAGCAAGGGAACAGCAGCTGTGGCCACCACTGCATGTGGCAGACAGTCTGCTACTGGAGTACTTAAAACTCAGTTCCACAATCAGAGATGATGATGGGGAAAACAACAAGAGCAAAAGTCAAGATGTTATGGAAAAACATCAAAATGTTTGTTTTAAGGCCAGAGGAGAAAACATCTCACAGTAGGTAGCACGCAAAGAGATATCATTTGGTTTCTGTCATCAGAAAGATTGAAAAGGATTTGATTACAGATGTGTCCTTAGGGATGAGAAGCCAGCTACTAAAGGGCTTCTTAATGAACTCTTTCTGCAAGAAGCAATTTCTGCAAGGCCAGGTCAGATGAGTTTAAAACTTAGACAGATGGGTTTTTTTACCCTGCCCAACCACCATGGGAAGAAAAACCCCAAAGCAGCCACGAAACTCCAGCAGTGTTATCCACACCCCACCACCCCCACCCTATATCCTTAGTGAAAAAGCAAAAAAGATGCCTTGTGAAGCAGTGTGAAATGGTTACTGGGGGTCTGCAGCTTGTAGCTAAAGACCTGACTGATGTGGCTTAACTCTTACACATGGCACATTGCTGACTTGAGAGAGATGCTAATTTCTGCTTCAATCTTAGATCTACTGACACTGCCACAAAATTGACAGCGTGGTGTCATCCTGATGAACAAAACTGGTTTCAAGATGAGCTTCTCCATTAAGAATCTGAAGCCATCTCCAGAATAATTCACCAAGACCCTGCTGTTCTACTCCTGCCTGTAGTTTGTAAACACACACCAATTTGTCTTACTTTGCCCAGCACACAGTGCTTTTTAGGAAGGAAAACAAAGAGGAGCCCATGACACATTCCTACACCTTCATGAAGACATATTTTACACAGCTGATACCAACCCAGTGGGAAGACTCAAGAGAAATGACAAATAATGAGGAGCAATCAGAACATAAAAGCTCACTGCTCAGCTTCAGAGTTCACCTACGCTTGCTGACTGCCTGCAGAGCTCTGCTTTCCCCTTGCCTACCTCCACCAAAGCCCAAACTAAGTCAGCATTCTGGAAGCTGAAGATCAGCCTCAAAGGCTTCCACTTTGTGGGATGTTTAGCTTATTTACACATGTCTTCCAAACAGGTCTTTGTTTTAAATGGCATTTTGAGTCTTTGATAGCATCTTTTATCTGAAAGGCTCAAGGTAAATTGCAGGCACTGATCAAGCACATCCAGAGAGATCCACTCAGGTGCCTACTTTCTCCAAAGTCCCTCTCTATTTCAAACAGTACTGAGGAAGAGGATCACAATTTTAGGGATACATTTCAATAAAGTACAGTGCTCTTACCACAGTTTCATCTTGATCATACCTTCAGAACAAGAGGACAGAGTCTCAAGCTGCACCAGGGGAAGCTTAGGCTCAAGCTGAGGAGAAAGTTCTTCACTGAGAGAGTTGTTAGCCACTGGAATGTGCTGCCCAGGTTGGTGGTGGAGTCACCATCCCTGGAGGTGTTCAAGAGGAGATTGGATGTGGCACTTGGTGCCATGGTTTAGTCATGAGGTCTGTGGTGACAGGTTGGACTTGATGATCTTTGAGGTCTCTTCCAACCTTGGTGATTCTGTGATACCTGCCTCCCATCCTTCAACTGTGATGCTGCACAGAGTTCCAGGCAAATTATGAATATCAGTGGCAAGCTCCAAGGAAATCATGAATACCAGTGGCAAGATCCCACAGTCTGCACTGCTGAAGAAATAGCTCACAGCATGCCAGTACTGACCAGCAAGACTTTTCCAATCCCTAAAGGCACACAAACCACAGAGTAAACACACCCAAGGTCATATCTATAAGGCACAAGTTTTCACTGGAGCTGGAATCCACCAGTGGTGAACAGAAGCTGTGGGATATCACTTACAGAGGTTTCCAGCTGGGGGTTTGTAGAGCTCTCTTAGCTCCAAGCCATATTTCTGATGCCTCTCTAAAACACAAACAAAATTATTGCAGGCACTGCTGCTGCAGGAGTGTCCAGAATATACAAACAAAAATTAATTAGTATTAATAAAATACTAAAACCAAGAAACTTAAAATAAAATCAGTAGTCAAACTAAATTTAGTCTCTCATTTATTTTGATGAGACTTCTCCCTGTGGCAGCCAGACTTGAACATGACACACTTAAGTGGATTGTCAGGAAGGCTGGGGGAGGCATTTCTGAACTAGTTAGTCCCCCATACAGCATCACCAGTCTTGATAGGTACACATGTTATTCCCAGACCTCACCAGGGGTACAAGAAGTTCTGCTTGCCCTTAGTCATTCAAGATGCTCCAATTAAGGCTAGTTGGTTTAGACTATGAGCAAAGCTGAAGCTTGGTCAGTGCATTACTGATCCCAAGTCCTCTGGAAGTTTGTATTTGACTCCCTGCACACAGAGCAAAGCTTCTCTTTCAATGAAAGCATTGACTTCAAACTCCTTTGCACCCACAGCTTCACCCAAGGTAAGAAAACAGGAGGGACACTGCTTTAAAACTTGTCTTGTCCTGAAGCCTGAAAGATGCTCTGTAAGCTGTTGATGTAGATAAGAGTCAGACAGGCAATTATTCTTCAATAAACCATAGGCACCCTAACTTCTGCTGACTTACTGAACTTCTGCTGAAGATGAAGCTAATCTGACACACTCTGCAATGATGGATTCACACAATTCTTCTGACAAGGGCAAGGAAGGACCTTCCAGATCCTCATTCTCAGATCTTGTTCCTTCTGGTGAACCCAGTGACAGACAGTGCAGATGAGGATTTGTGTCTCCCAGGTCACCCTCTATGCTTACAAAGAACCAGTCACCAGTACAAGATTTGTGTCTTTGAGGGGTGCAGCAAGAAAGAAAGAAAGAAAAAGAAGTAAGGGGTTGGAGTGAATCCAAGGAGCAGGGAGACAAAACTGCCTGTGGAATCCAGACAGATCCTATGGGTACCCAGCAGAGCTGCTGTGCATTGTCAGCCAAATAATTAGATTGTTGCTGTATCTTTAATTAGTTTCTTCTCCATATAAAAAGCAACAAGATAAGTCACCAGTTAAAATTGGCAGAGCTTATAAGAGCCAAAGGAGATTGAAATGTAAATTACAAGGACAATGAAAATATATGGTGCAAGCTATGGAATGATCCTACAGCCCTAACAAAAATATTATCATCTAAATAAGCATCAGGAACACACTGAAGAGTCAGAACTCGACACAATCCATAAAGAGCCATTAAGCAAGTTGGGCTTAGTCTGGGCAGAAAGTAGCTAAGATTTCCAGGCTCTTATCCAGCATAAACTGGATACAGGCTGCCCTATAAACTATTTTTTTGCATAAAAATAGCTGTATCTTCTGCCTTACCAGCAAAGGTAATGTAGAAGAAAATAGTCAATTTCTTCTAGAGTCACTGAATTACTTAAAACAGATAAACCCAACAAATGTGAGGATCTTTAAAAGGTTATAGGAAAATGCAGCTTGATTTGGGGGGAAAAAAAAATAAGCATTAGAAAGTGTTGATATTTTAAGAGGCTGGCTTTAGCAATGCAAGAAAATTAAGAGGAAGAACTTGAAGGCTGCCTTAAAGTCACAGGGAAGGAGAGCTTGCAGCAGGCTGTCACTTACACTTCAGAGTCCCTTTTATCCCAGACACAGACACAGGCAAGCAGCTGTTTGCTGTGGAATATGAATGGAGGCATCCCCCCCCTGTGTCTGAAGGACACACACACAGGCAATCAACTGCAGGATGGATATTCTGCTTTGTACCATGCATTTTATTTGTGCAACTAATGAAGTTGATGTATCAAGTGATACAGGGAAACTGTGACCCAGTTCAGATGTACAGCTCTACAAGCATATGCTCAGTTCAAGATGCAGAACAAAGACATTTACAGCCAGTTCCTTGATACACAAGCTGTCCCCACAGTATTGTTGGTTCATGGGTTAGGGACCCACAGCAGCAAGAGCTATGCAAGCTGTCCACTGGTGCCATGGCTTCAGGCTAAATTGCACTTGCAGTGGCATTTGCAGTATTAAAGCTCTGGAGGCTACTTACATCTCCTGCTTTAATTTTTGCCTTGCCTGACTTCAGAAGATGCAAAGAAGAGTAATCCAGCAGCATTGCTACAGTCTGCATTAGTTAGGGTCTAGGCAATTAGCATCCTTAATAGAAACTGCTTGAGGATAAGGTATATTTGGAGGGGAAAAAAAATAAAATATTTAAATTATCTAATTTTGATATGCTCAGGATTCAAAGCAAAGCTTCCTGCTGTCTTCAAAGCATCACTGAATGTCAGTAAGAGGAGAAAAGTATCACTGTTTCTCTTTACAACATTCATTTATTGCCATCTACTCGCTCATAAATGTCAATGATTTTTCGCCTCCCATTCCTCCTCCCTCCCTTTATCCTCTCCCAGTGAAAAAAAAGAAGTGGCATTGTCTAATGAGCCTCTATTTTTCTACTGCTGGAGACTTAAATAAGGCCAAGTCCTGTAGAGTCCTGCAGTGCAGTGGGAAAATGTGTGCTAGAATGTGTGCATACATTATATAAACCGGAGAATGTGCAATAAAGAAGTCTTTATGGGGCTTAGATTTATTCCTGTTATGATATAAAAGCAAGAAATGGGATTGTATTTCTAACAGCCCCACTTACACCTCATAATGCAAGTCACACTGCCAAGGAATGACAGCACAGAGCTGCATAGGGTCTCTTGCTTTACACAACTGTCAACAGCTACAACGCTGGGATCCAGCAGTAGATGTGTTGTGAGCTGCAGGGCATGGAACACTCACTGAATCTATTCCAGCTATTGAACTGTCATAAAGAGCTCTGTCAGCCTGGTGACATTTGTCAGATCAGACTGATCCAGTCCGTTTCTACATTATCCTTTCCCTTGTCTTCTGCTAGCAAAGGAACATTGCTTGGGATGGAGCCCATACAGGTGCCAGATGGACATACTGAATCCTGAACTCCTGTCACAATGGTCCTCTAACCCTGCCCAACATCACAGGCTCAAGCAAGGAAAATAAGAGCAAAAGGAATGCAACAGAAAGTTGAGAACATTCCAGTGAGACATCCCTACATGCTGGCCTTCAGCAAGAATCCTGCTTGGACAGGACAGGAAGTAATGAGAATTCTGATCCATCACAGTAGGGCCAAGATCCTGCCTTGCTCATCCCTCCCTGCTCCCCTCCCCCCTGTTTGGAGAGGTTTACTGTGAAAGGAAGGCCTTTTCCTAAGAAAGGATGAACCAGATGATCCTTAAGGTCCTTTCCAACCTGGCATTCAGTGATTTTATGACCTATTGATTAATAATGTTTGATTGATTCTTTATGGTGAGGGTGATGGAGCACTGGAACCAGCTGTCCAGAGGGGTTATGGAGTCTCCTTCTCTGGTGACTTTCAAAACCCACCTGGATGTGTTCCTGTGTGACCTGCCCCAGATGATTCTGCTTTGGCTGGGGGGTTGGACTGGATAATCTCAGGAGGTCCCTTCCATTCTGTCATTCAGTGAATAATATTTTGAAACTGATAGACTGTAAGACAGACCATCTTTAAGGGTGCAAGAAGTCAAACAGCTTACCCATTGACAAAGAGAAAGCAACTAATGACATTAAAAGAACATAAAAGCTTGGATGCTCTGTCTCATGATCCCTGGGAGTACCACAGGACCATGCACAGGACCGTAGCACAACAGAGCAGCACCTTCTCTTGGGGAAATCTGAATTACCATAGAATGGTAGGAGTTGAAAGGGACCTTTGGAGGTCATCCAGTCCAACCCCCCCTGCTAAAGCAGGTTGCACAGGAATGCATCCAGGTGGGGCTGAAAAAGCTCCAGAGAAGGAGACTCCACAACCTTTCTGGGCAGCCTGCTCCAGGGCTCCAGGATCAAAGTAAGGAAGTCTTTCCTTTTTCTGAAGTGGAACCTCCTGTGTCCTGGTTATCACCCCTTGTCCTGTCACTGGGTACCACTGAGAAGAGCCCAGCCCCGTCTTCTTGACACCTGCCCCTCAGCTATTGGCAATTGCTACTGAAGTCACAAGACCCCATTGAAGGGTTAAGGGCTTCTCTACGCCAAGGGACAACGTTCTGGGGAAGAAAATAGCAAATTGCTACAAGAGAGAACAGCTCCAGAAAAACAAAACCAAACCAAAACAAAACATGGGGATTGGCATGAGGAGGATCACAGCAAGATGCTAAAGATGTTTGCTCAGCACATCTTTGTTTCCCTGTATTTATTTCCCTGAATTGCACCAAGCAGTTCATTAGCTGAATATGGTGCCTGCAAAAGTTTACATGCAAAAAATTCTGCAGCTGCCATCAGCAGATGAGCAATATCTTATTTTTCACTGCAAGCCACAGTGTGGCTTTGTGCACACACACTGACCACAGCTTACCTGGGCTGCAGGTGTCTCTAAACACTGGGCACTGCTCTACTGCATACAAGTAGGTTTTGAGATACAGAGACAGAAGACACCAGCACTTTGCTCAAGCCTCCAGGAGGTAGCACCCATGTGAACATTCAGTCATGCTCTAAGGGTTTCCCACAGAAAAACCCAAGCCAGGAAAGTTTTTGAGCAAACATTGATGATAATTGCATCCATGGCAGGAGAAGATACGAAAGGCACTTGAAAGCTGCCTGCCTTTATCTGGAAGGATGAAACAGTTTGAAACCATTCCAGTTGTAGCAGCTCCACTTTAAGAACTTTGTCGCTTCAAATTTTCTTGTGGTGCTCTACATTTCTGTGAATTCTTATCATTTCAGCCTGATGCCACAGGCTACAGGTCTGGAACATAGCCCAGTTCCTACTTTAGTCACAACAGAAAAGAAAGGGGGTGAAAAAATCTCCTGTCATAGCAGAGTCAAGCACTGCCACTTCCATCCCCGTAAGACTCTACAGGATCCTCCAGTTTGCTAAGCAAATGTGAATCTGCAGCGCATCTTCTAGTGCTGCTGCCACTTCTGCCATCATCATTGCTGTTTAATTTGTCTGAAGAACCCCAGCTGAGGAATAGAATAGCTGCACAGCAAGTTGCTGGCTGCCAACCACAGCAAACCAGCTCTGCAGCTGACGAAAGCCCGGGGTCCATCTCTTGTTCCTCCAGAGTAATCCATTTCTGGCCAGCTGACAGAAGCAAGTGAGAATCTTCCATCACAAAAGCACATGGCTCCCTAGGATGCTGGTGGTGACTCACACCAAATTGGCTGCCCTCGTTCTAGCTGCTTTGTCAAATGGTCTAATTTTTAGACAGCTAGCCTTGGTTGGGCTACAAGTTCAAATCTCAACGGGATCTGCTTGGCACCATTCCCTTCTAAGGCAGAAACAAAATATCATAGTATCTTACAGTATAAAATCACAGAAGAGCTCCTTTGGGGTCTTTAAATGAATCCCCCCATATTTGGTTTCCTGGTACAGTACTGGATTGGACTGGTCTCACATAACTTCCCTTATTGCTCTTGTCTCTGCTGCCAGCTCCCTGATGCATGGAGTAGAGATAATCATTTCTTCAACACTTGATAAAGCTCTTGAGATCCAAGTGTTATTCTACTCTCATACAGATGTTTCATACTCTTGCTGCCCACAGTCAAAGTTTTCCATCCCTTTACAGTTTAGTACATGCTGGTTGCCACACTTAACTCACACAAGTCACCTCATCTCAGCAGCATCCTCTTCAAGGAGCTACAGCACTAACTTGAAATAAAAGCAGCTATAAAACAAAATACTGAGGGGAGAGAACTGAACAAAGTAAGAGTCCTTGTAATGCCACAAAATTACTGTCTCCCTCTTCAGTCTTTATCTCCTTTTATATCTATGCTCCTAGGGACAGTGGAGGGAAAGAAAATAATTGCCTAAGTGTCCTTCGTAGGATGCTAGCAGCACAGCAAAAAGCCATGCTTTCAGTGGCTTGGCTAACCCACATGCAGGCCAGCTCTTCCAAACCCATCCAATTTGTACTGCCACTGCACAATTACAACTCAGAGTCACTCCTGGTGTAGAAGCTCAGATGTAACTTACAAGCTCATCTGCACCTTTCCACACTGTAGCTTCTGGAAGCCATCACAGCGGGAGAGGATCCACGCTTGTGCAGGTGAGGAACTCCCAGTTAATGCCAGTGATTTTCCTAAGAAGCAAAAGCACTTCAGGTTTTTCTTGACATTTTCATGGTGTTGTTCTGTTCAGACAATGCTGCACCTCTTCAGGACTCGGAGCAAACACACACAGCACACTGGAGCCTGTTTCACACATGGCACTTTAGCACTGTAGCAATCATTACACTTAAGGCTATAATATCGAGGAACTCAATACCCCTGATATTATTCATTCTCTGCTTCTCAACCATTCCAGTGCAAGACCACAGAGTGTTTACTGTCTAATGGGTCCCTCTGGGATGCTTATAGATTTCTTCACAGCACCAAATTTATCCATACACAGCCCCTCCTTCCCATGGCTCATGCTATGCTCTGCCTGCCAGCTCCCTCCCCTCCTCTCCTCAGGGGGGACCATTCCTCCTCCCCCCCTAACTGGAAGCCACTGGTTAATGTTTGCATGGTTTTCTGCCACTTTGTCCAATTTGTTCTCTTGTGAAGGAACACTTTTGCCCTAGCCTCCAGGAGCATCATCCCTCCTCCCCTGCAGCCTGACACAAAGTCTATTGCATGATGTATTTGCCTTCAGTTTTGCTCCTCTCCTTACATGCTTTCATAATTCTACATTAGGTAGAAGTGACAATATAATCCCTGGGCTGGTTTTACCATCACTGTATTGAGTCTGTAAAGGGTTTTTTAAAGCTGGTCCAGTTGCTGAAAGACTAAATGCAATATTTGCTCTTAATAGCAGCTCTGCAATCAAGTTGATGGCAACTGACTTTGTTCTAGAATAAATAAAACCAGAATATGAAATGAGTTGGGCAGTTAGGTGCTTGCATGTGAGGAAGGCAGGTTTTTTGGGGGGTGGAGGGGGTGGGTCTTGGGGGTTTTGTGGGATTTGGTGTGGTTTTGTTCATTCTTTCTCCCTTGAGATATTTTTGTGTGTGAGTGTTGACCCAGTACTTACAAAGGAGAGACATTCCAGGAGATCTGTGCTAACTTATATGCAAAGGAAAGGTTGAGTTTGTTGTATTATATCACCCTTCTGACCTTTTCCTAACCAATTAAGCACATACTTGCAAGCTTCACTTCTGTACAGAGCAGCCAGGCCTGTTGCGGCCACCACACTCCACAGCTCTCTGCTTCATTAGACGCAGCCTCAGTGCCAAACAGCCTCAGTACCTGAACACGGAATTCAGTCTGCAGTTACAAAATCCAGCACCATTAACAGCAACAGCTTCTACTGCAGGATACCAAATACAAGTACAAAGGTGAATTAAAGCATTTTTCCCCAGTTTCTATGATGTTCCACCCCATTCCTGGGACAAATGGAGGAATCGCAGCATCTCTGCATGGTGGGGGTTGGAAGTGACATCTGGAGATCATCTAGAACTCACCCCCTGCTAAAGCAGGGTCACCCACAGCAGGTTGCCCAGGATCACAATGTTCAGGCAGGTTTGGAATCTCTTCAGAGAGGAGACTCCACAGCCTCTCTGGGCAGCCTGGTCCAGAACTCTGCTACCTTTCCTGTGTTCCAGTCTGTGCACATTGCTCCTTGTCCAGCCCTTCAGGACCCCCATGGTGGCCAGAAGATGTGCATTTCTGAGAGCAGGCAACATTTACCAGTGGCTGATCTAATCCATGTTACACATCAAACTGATAATGCTGCTGCTGGACTACACTTCTCTTCACACTGAAGGCTGATTAGAAGTCTCTCAAATTTAATACAGGGCTGGGAGATTACTGAGCACATTCAGGCTCATCTGTAATAGGAGAAGCTGCTGCTATGTCTTGCATCTCCCTGCAGTGCTTCTAAGGCAGCACATAATCTTTGTCACTGCTGGGGGCAGGGATCTGCTCAGTTCTCAGGGGACTTTTTGCAGCTCTCTGTAGTTCATTATGAAGCTGAGGGAACGTGGTAATGACAGCAGGTTCATACCAAATTATTCTTTCCTATTTAGAAAAGGTAAAGTGATGCCTTGAAAAGACAGCAAAAAGCTGTGTACATTAAAAAAAGAAGGGGGGAAAAAAGGAAGAAAGGCAGAAAAGGAAAAAGGGAAGAAGGGAAGAAGGGAAGAAGGGAAGAAGGGAAGAAGGGAAGAAGGGAAGAAGGGAAGAAGGGAAGAAGGGAAGAAGGGAAGAAGGGAAGAAGGGAAGAAGGGAAGAAGGGAAGAAGGGAAGAAGGGAAGAAGGGAAGAAGGGAAGAAGGGAAGAAGGGAAGAAGGGAAGAAGGGAAGAAGGGAAGAAGGGAAGAAGGGAAGAAGGGAAGAAGGGAAGAAGGGAAGAAGGGAAGAAGGGAAGAAGGGAAGAAGGGAAGAAGGGAAGAAGGGAAGAAGGGAAGAAGGGAAGAAGGGAAGAAGGGAAGAAGGGAAGAAGGGAAGAAGGGAAGAAGGGAAGAAGGGAAGAAGGGAAGAAGGGAAGAAGGGAAGAAGGGAAGAAGGGAAGAAGGGAAGAAGGGAAGAAGGGAAGAAGGGAAGAAGGGAAGAAGGGAAGAAGGGAAGAAGGGAAGAAGGGAAGAAGGGAAGAAGGGAAGAAGGGAAGAAGGGAAGAAGGGAAGAAGGGAAGAAGGGAAGAAGGGAAGAAGGGAAGAAGGGAAGAAGGGAAGAAGGGAAGAAGGGAAGAAGGGAAGAAGGGAAGAAGGGAAGAAGGGAAGAAGGGAAGAAGGGAAGAAGGGAAGAAGGGAAGAAGGGAAGAAGGGAAGAAGGGAAGAAGGGAAGAAGGGAAGAAGGGAAGAAGGGAAGAAGGGAAGAAGGGAAGAAAGGAAGAAGGGAAGAAGGGAAGAAGGGAAGAAAGGAAGAAAGAGGGGGGGAAAAAAAAAAGTAAGTTTCCCCAAAGAAGAAAAATCCCATTTCAGACTTCCTCCTACAGCTGAAACCATCATCCAAGAAGCAGTGAAGCACTTCCATGGGTGCCTTTTCACTGCAAAAATAGACTTGGAGCACAGGGGATGTGCACTAGTGTCTCCTGCTCCTCCATGCATCAGGCCAGTGCTACTTCCTGCAGAGTCACCTGCTGCTGGGATGCACAGCACAGTTCAATGTATACAGCTGCAACATATTTATCCAGATGTTTAGTTACAGTTGAGAAGAACAACATTCCATCCAACTGCGATGATGCAAGGAATGACACAAAGAGGTGGCTCAGCTCAGACTGGGTGAGGACAATGTTTGAAACTGACCTTTGGTGTCAGTAAGCACTGATGGAGAGAGCAGCATAGCAGAGGCACTAGCAGCCATTGAGAAATGCCATTTTATTAGGAGCTACTGTAACTTCAGCTTGCAGGTCCTTCTGCTCAGATGCACAGAGGTCACCCCTCTGCTCAAGCCAATAGCCCTCACCAGTCATCTCCTAAGTGCTGAGAGTGGGTAGATCAGACCTCCCACAGTATCATCACAAACTGATTCATGTCTTTGCTGTCCCCCCCCCCCCCATCTCCACTTGGCACCAGGACATGCCTTTGGAATTATTTTCTTCCTCCCACGTTAATTTTGTTCCACAACACAACATTGCAGCAACCTGCTACAAATAACAGCCTCCCTGTTTTCAGGCCACCGCCGCGCTCTCCCGCTGTCAGCACAAGGGCATATGTGCTCTTCAGCTTCCTCAAGTGAGCTATTCTGGGCCCTGCTAAGAAAAAATCTATGACTTTACACCCTGTCTGAGCCTCAGCAGCAATCACTAACACCCTACATTTTCAATTTTATTCTCATTTCTGATTAAACTTCTCTCTCTCCCATTTGTAATCTCACTCGGCGATGGGATTTGTGCAGCTCGATATAAATATGTGCTTTAGAATTAAACTGGTTCAGCAGTCTTGACAACGATGTCTCAGAAATTAAGCCTGGACACTTTGTTTGGCTGAAGTAGAGTAATCTGAAGCATATATATGATAGAAAGGTGGTGCTTTGTAACGTAACACATGCCAGCAGTGGTGAGCTCATTTATGCCTGGTTTCAAGAGGCTGGTGACAACGTGGTGCCCTCTGACCAAATGCATAAGCAACTTCTGCTTAAAATAGAAAATAACTGCCAAGTGAACGACTATACACAGGTGGGAAATGTCATCTCCCTCCAAGGAATAACCTGATTAATGTCAGCAGTTTACAATAGGACTAAACAACCAGAAGAATATACCTGAAGACCAGGGCTAGCGTCTCAAGAGCGCCCCTAAACCCACAAACTCCCACTGCTCAACACAAGCACGCAGGGCAACTGCTCTGGGCCAGCTGAAAAATAATGCAGCTTCTTTAAAGTGCTCTGAAAACTTCAGGCATTCTCCTCCAGGAGCCCCACAGTCCATGAGAGCTGGCAGGGACATAAACAGTCTCTACCCCCATATCCAAATTCCCCAAGCCTGGGGCTTCCCCAGGAAGCTTGGACACAGAGCGAAGCACCCAGGAGCCTTGACGCAGAGCTTCACGTTCTCCCTCACCAGGGACTGCAATGCGGAGGTCCCCGAGAGACTCAGCCTGGGAACACACAGATTTCTTCACTCACATGGGAAATATTACACACACCATTAAAGTTTCCTAAAATAATGCCAAGTAATGCCTTCCTAGGTCTCAAGGCATCCTTGCTAGATCTTGGCTGTGCGTGATGTTTGCAGCAACTGTTCCCTCAGCCTCACAGCCGCTTTGTGTTGTAGCTGCTCCTTTCTAGTTTTAGTTCTTTAGCAACGTTTGACTTGTTCTTGTTGCTCCAAAACACACCCCTTCTCTCTCCACACTTCTTCCTCACACACTTTTGAACTTCCTTTCTATCTTCTCCCTTAAATTCTCTTGTCCCTTACCCCTTGAAGGTCTCCTCCTCTTGATTTTCATCTTCTTTACAGCCTATTTCACCTCAATGTGGTCTCAGTTACCTCTCTGGTGGCCTGACCCTACCACATCCTGACTCATCTTGGGGCAAACAGCTCTCCAACTCAGCATTCAGTCATAGTTACATCATGCAAAGTTTGCAGAGCAGCAAGACCCTGATGGGCATCACTTCTCTATCACATTTCAGAGATCATCATCAAACATTTAGTAGCCACCTCTGCTAATCATCATTCCTCTGAGATTTGTTTTGTACAGGAATTATTACAGGAGTGGCAGAGGAATTGATTCAGGGACCTAAGGAATGCACTAGGTGAATATATATATGAGGTAACATGTGCATGGAAAAGGAGGAGCAAGATGAGCAGCCAGAGGGTGTTTTCAGTCTCCTGCACTTTACCAGCAGCTTCAGAGGGAAGACTCAATGCCCCATGTACATCTCAGTGCAAGCACTCCTCATGCCTCTCTTTTTCATGCTTACATATTTGATAGAATTATTTCTGTCCAACCATTATCTAACTCTACTAAGTTTGGTTCTAAACCACCTGTGTCCAAGGATGGGGATTCAACTACCTCCCTGGGCAGACTGTCCTGGTGTCTGAGAGTCCTTTCAGTGAAGAAGTTTTGTCTAATATCCAACCTAAACCTCCCCTGGTGCTACTTGAGGCCATTTCCTTTTGTCCTATCACTTGTTACTACGGAGGGGAGACCAACCCCAAACTCACTGCAACCTCCTCTCAGGAAGCTGTAGAGAGCAAGATGGTCTTAGCCTCCTTTTCTCCTTCAGGGAAACTTGTTGCATTCTTCAAATGAATCTGTGGCACCCAAAGGAAAAACTGGGGCAATAGCTGGGCATTTAGTGTAGCAGATGGAGAACAATGATCCACCCCCCAAAAGAGCTCTCAGAAAGCCAGCATGTTCTCCTGCTGATGATCTCAAAGGTATTCTCCCTCCTCCATCCTCACTCTGTATACATGGGGCAATATACTACAGAAGTCTCTGTGCATATCCTCCCTACTCAGCTGGAAAATAGATGCCTCCAGAGGTGGTCTGCTCCATAAAAATCTGTAATTCACCACATAAATCCTCATCACTACTTCTCAGGTCTTTAAAGAGAAGAAAATGCTCAGACCTACTCTAACTATTTACCTTACAATGACTGTTTGCGAACTGCCACTGCCCTGTGCTGCAGACACTTGAACACAGCAAACATTCAGCACCTTTAGAGCAAGGATTTTTTTTTCCTCTGTGTTATTCAGGACTGAGTTTCCACTCCTGAACAAAGCCTCTAAAAGCCAAAGGAAGATGCATTACTAATGCACCTCCAAATAGCTCAGATTTCAGTTCTCCACTCACATCTCTGCTCTGGTGATCTACTGATCTAGATATTTAGTCATCTCTTCTAACAAGGCAATATTGCAGTTTCTCTCCCCATAATTAATCCAAGGATAAAGTAAGACAAAGGGATTAATTTGATCTTAGCTGAAGTGTCTACCAAAAAACAATAACATAGAATAGAATAGAATTAACCAGGCTGGAAGAGAACTTCGAGATCATCGAATCCAACCCATCATCCAACACCATCTCATCAACTAAACCATGGCACCAAGCACCCCATCCAGTCACTTCCTAAACACTCCAATGATGGTGACTCCACCACCTCCCTGGGCAGCACATCCAAATGGGCAATCACTCTCTCTATGAAGAATTTCTCCCTAACATCCAGCCTAAACCTCCCCTGGTGCAGCTTGAGACTGTGTCCTCTTGTTCTGGTGCTGATTGCCTGGGAGAAGAGACCAACCCCCACCTGGCTACAACCTCCCTTCAGGTAGTTGTAGACAGCAAGAAGGTCTCACCTTAGTCTCCTCTTCTCCAGGCTAAGCAACCCCAGTTCCCTCAGCCTCTCCTCACAGGGCTGTGCTCCAAACCCCTGCCAGCTTTGTTGCCCTTCTCTGGACACCTTCCAGCAACTCAACATCTTTCCTAAACTGAGGGGCCCAGAACTGGACACAGGACTCAAGGTGTGGCCTGACCAGTGCTGAGTGCAGGGGCAGAATGACCTCCCTGCTCCTGCTGGCCACACTGTTCCTGATACAGCCCAGGATGTCATTGGCCTTCTTGGCCACCTGGGCACACTGCTGGCTCATGTTCAGCCTACTCTCAACCACTACCCCTAGGTCCCTTTCTGCCTGGCTGCCCTCCAGCCACTCTGACCCCAGCCTGCAGCACTGCATGGGGTTGTTGTGGCCAATAAAATACTGAACCAATGTCCCTCCTCCCCACCCCTAGGTTGCTGTTTTCTCTGTCTAGGACTGCTGTACTGGCTTTTAAAGAGAAATATGGTATGATAACCAAATGCTGGCACTTTGCTGTAGTAATTACTTCCCTAAGTAGCGAGAAGAACAAAATGCAATTATAAATAGCTGCAGAGTACTCCCATTCTCAGCTAGCTCAGCCAGTGCACAGCCCAGTTATAATATCCACACACCTTCACACAAGCACTCACAGCTAAACCAGCCATCCTGTCTTTCCACTCTTCATAAATACACCTCCAAAGGCCCTCCCATTTAACCACACACTTGTACTGCAGGCACAAGTATATATTTTTCTAACTATGCAAAGCAGCAGGAGAGACCATAACAGGGCTAAGCGCTCAGGAATGTGTAGGAGGCAGCAACAACAAACTGACACCAAGAAGCAAGGTTGTAGTTAGCACAAACAGAGCTATGGGGAAAAGTTAGGGAGGGTTTCTCTCTGATCTAACATGCCAAATCATCCACCATCAGTGACAGATAAGTGTTGCAGCCCTCTGATGTGACCAAGCCATCCTGTGCAAAGGAAGCTTGTATCTGGGTCACCAAAGCTCTTCTGAAAAGTGGGTTTGTTCTTCAGAAAGCACCAACAAAACCTTTTTATCTGGAAGGAATTGTCTAGGGTTCCTCATTCCTGGAAGTGTTTAGGGGATGCAGGGTTGTGGTGCTGAAGGACATGGTTTGGTACTAGGCTTGGAGTTGAATAATGGTTGGACTCTGTGGGCTTTAAGGTCTTTTCCAACAGCAAGAGTTCCATGATACTGTACTGTCATTATCCAGTGGTGTTTTCTCACCAGTTGTCCTGAGTTTTGAAGGGATATAAAACATTTACTGGTGCCTGCATGAATGAATTTAAATATGGGCTACCCAAGAGTACCACCTTGTTCTGGCTCTCCACCTTGAGGCCAGCTTTCTGTGGTTTATCAGCAACACCTCATTTAAGCCTTGATGAGCTAGCTGAACAGAATCAGAGCAGAAAGGATGCAAACATGAGGAAGAAGGGATTCAGTTTAGGATGAAGAGAGGTTAGATTTTTGCTGTGCATAAACTCATGGGTGCACAGAGAAGACTAAAACACTCCCCTAGTTTTCTATATCTGATCTAGTTTGGTTTTCTTTATCTGCTCCAACAGCAGTATGAATTCCCCCAGTTCAGGCACTGGTTAGGCCATGCCTGCTTTTAGGCACACAGCACACATCACCCCTCCAGGAAACAATCCAGCTGTCTTGTCTGCTTGATGTTACTGTAAGATTGCTTGACCCCTATCTCAGTGTATCTCTCAATACCACAATGAACATAGCTGGGCTCTGAAAAGTGTTAACTAGTTTAGTGTTATCTAAAAACTTTGCTTTGTGCTTCCCTTTCTCCTGTGAAGTACAGTCCAGGCTTCACTTCAAGCTCAATCATACCTTACATTGAAGAGTGACATTAGCTCAGGGTTGGGTGTTCAGAACGTGTCATAGAATCACAGAATGGTTTGGGCTTGAAGGGACCTTAAAGATCATCTGGTACCAACATCCCTGCCATGGACAGGGACACCTTCCACTAGCCCAGTTTGCTCAAAGGCTAGTCTTGAACACTGCCAGGGAGTGAACATCAACAACCTCCCTGGACAACCTGTTTCAGTGTCTCACCATGCACACTCTAAAGAATTTCTTCATAAGCTTCTCCAGCTCAATCTTCCCTTTTCCAGCTCAAAGCCATTGGCCCTTGTCCTGTCACTGCAAGTCCTTGTCAAAAGTCCCTCCACAGCTCTCCTGTAGCCCCTTCAGGTACTGGAAGGCTGCTCTAAGCTCCCTAGAGCCTCTTTTCTCCAGGTTCAACAGCCCCAGCTCCTTCAGTCTGTTCTCACAGACTGGTACTCCGTCCTTCTGATCACTTTCGTGGCACTTCTCTGGACCTACCTTTATTTTGGTGCTTGTGTCCTATACTCAGATCCAGTGTTATGTTTCCATGGGTATCATCAGTAGCCTGGCTGTAGTAGCACAGATCATGGTAGAGGCTACAAGATAGAGCTGAGGAGTGGGGCACACCAGCCAAAGCTTTAGGCTGCCCAGTTGAGATAGAGCCTGATCAGCAAACAGTGCATTACACACCTGTGAATGTAGCAGCATCGTTTCCAGTTCTCCCTTGTGGACCCAACCCCTCATATTGTGCTTAATCAGAGAAGAACACCTGAGATGAGGATGTTCTTACAGGAAAGCCAGATGAGTACTTTGGCTTTCATGTTTGGCAGGCAGCTATCTCCATGTGCAAGACTCGAGACTTCTGCTTACCAGCTGGTTTTTAAACAACATCTCCCACCTTGGATGCACAGGGCAGTTCCCTGTAAATCCTCTCCCTGATGTCTTACTGAGGCCGGCAGCAGCCTGAACCAATAGCACTTGCAGGGCTGTGACCTTCTCCATCCATCTTAATTAGGTGTTAAGTTCAAAAGCCTTTCTTTTTGCTAAACGTTAGCTGCCAGCATCAAACAAAAAGACAAACAGCGGCCTTGAGTCATCAAAAATGTAATTACAGTGTCTCTTGGAGAGGTGGCTCTGTCTGCCTCTCTGGTTTTAACTCCAGGAATTTATAGCATAGAAACAGCACTTTGGTGATACTTAGAGGAGCCCTGCAATGAGAAAATGCAGCGAGGCACTTGCTCAAAGTACAATTTTGTTTAGAGCAGCCCTGAACATCAGAGGCACTCACATTGCTTATTTAGTGCTCTCAATCCCAGATTGTCAGAAGATGTACTCCCCCTGGGTTTGTCTCTATAGGTGTAGACAGCACATGCAGACTTTGCAGTCCAAGGTGTTGGCACCCATCAATCCACCTAATTACACAATCCAGAACAAAGCAAAAGGCTCAGGAGAAAGTGGGTTATCAGACAATGCACAGGCACTAAGGCACTCATGTACACGTCCCTTGCACTTGCTACAAGACTTCCTTATGCACCACCCCAAACAGTACCTGCATCTTGCATGATGGAAGTCAGAGGATTGTGGTTGGAAGAGACCTTCAAAATGATCAAGTTCAACCATTGACCCAGCACTGCCAGGACACCACTAAACTGTGTCCCCAGCACCACATCTACACAACTTTGCAACCCCTCCAGGGATAGTGACTTCACCACTGCCTGGGGCAGCCTGTTCCAGGCCCTGTGGCAGCAGGTGCCAAAAATGCAGTGAGTAGCAGCACCCAAGATACCTTAACCCATGTAGGAACTAATCCCTGCACCTTGTACACTGCCTCATGAAAGCTATGTTAACAACTGGGAAAAAAAAGTACTTGAAAAAAGTCAAACTAAGCACACTCTGCAAATATGACAGAATCTCAGCATGGTGGGGGTTGGAAGGGATCTCTTGGGATCATCTAATCCAATCCCCCTGCTAAAGCAGGGTCACCCACAGCAGCTTGCCCAGGATCACAATATCCAGGTGGGTTTGGAATCTCTCCAGAGAGGGAGACTCCACAACCTCTCTGGGCAGCCTGCTCCAGGGCTCCAGCACCCTCACACCAAAGAAGTTTTTCCTCACGTTCAGAGGGAACCTCCTGGGTTCCAGTTTGTGCCAATTACTCTTCTAATTCTAAATTACTCCTTGCCCTATGACTGGGCACCACTGAAAAGAATCTGGCCACATCCACTTACCCCCCTACCTTTTAGCTGCTGCTGAGCATTGATCAGATCCCCTCGGGGGCTGCTCTTCTCCAGGATAAACAGCCCTAGGGCTCTCAGCCTTTCCTTCTCACAGAAATGCACCAGGACCCTCAGCATCTTTGTAACCTCTGCTGGACTCTCCCCAGTAGTTCCCTCTCTCTCTTGAAATGGGGAATCCAGAACTGGCCCCACTACTCCAAATGTGGCCTCACCAGGGCAGAGTAGAGGGGGAGGGTTTTGTTCACCCCATGTCAGTATCATAATCCTGTTCCTGCAGACAGCCTTAAACTCAAGCAAACCACAGAAAGGTAATATTTAAAAATCAGGATTGCACCTCCTGCCACACCACACCTCATACTGGAGAGAATCAGAGTGTGACTGCACAGAGAAAGCCAACAACCAGCTCCCCAGGAAACAGCTCAGCATTTATGGATGTTCAGAGCTGGCATTTTGATAAGGGAACATTTGAGGCTGGGGAGATGAGGATAACCAGCTGATCACACTGTTAGCCTCGGGCTCCTTTGTGACTTGAAGGAGCATTAGAAGAGAACACACAACTCATTTCCTAGTCCACCCAGCCCAGTAACTCACCATGGGCTTCTCACCAGCAGCACTATTTTTCTGATGTATATTTCTATGTGATGTATCAAACCCCTCTCCCCCCCCACCCCCTTTCCATGAGGAAGTTCTAAGGATGATAGGTTGGACTCAAGGATCTCAAAGGTCTCTTCCAACCTGGTCTATTCTATTCTATTCTATTCTATTCTATTCTATTCTATTCTACTCTACTCTATTCTATTCTACTCTATTCTATTCTACTCTATTCCATTCCATTCCACTCTACTCTACCCTATCCTACTCTACCCTACCCTATCCTACTCTACCCTACCCTATTCTACTCTACCCTACCCTATTCTACTCTACCCTACCCTATCCTACTCTACCCTACCCTATCCTACTCTACCCTACCCTATTCTACTCTACTCTACCCTATTCTACTCTACTCTACCCTACCCTGAAGATCAATTAAAGCACGAAGGACACTGGCATTTCCCAGTCTTCCTATGCTCATGACAACACTGAACAACTGTGCTTAACAAGGAAGATTTTGCTCTGGACTACATCAACAGTCCCCCACCTTTTGCCCACAAGACCTCAAGCATATGCACAGCACTGCTGCGCACAATCTCTGTTTTGTGAACGGCAGAGCTGAGGCTGCTCGATGTGCCGTTAACCCACACAACACAACACAACACTGACATTTCTGCTCACAACTGAGAAATAGCAGCATTTTGCTGGGAAAAAAAAACAACAAAAAGCACACAACCAAACAGCAAACCAACCACACCAGACTTCAGGATTAAGAAACTCCCCAGTCAAGCACATCCCAGCCTTAAGAAAGGCTGGGGAGGGACTGCTCAGGATCTCAGGGAGTGATAGGACTAGGGGGAATGGAATGAAGCTGGAGGTGGGGAGATTCCGACTGGACGTGAGGAGGAAGTTCTTCACCATGAGGGTGGTGAAGCCCTGGAATGGGTTGTCCAGGGAGGTGGTTGAGGCCCCGTCCCTGGAGGTGTTTAAGAGCAGGCTGGATGAGGCTCTGGCCAGCCTGATCTAGTGTGGGGTGTCCCTGCCCATGGCAGGGGGGTTGGAACTAGCTGATCCTTGTGGTCCCTTCCAACCCTGAATGATACTGTGATACTAAATCAATTGGCTTTCCTCTGGCCGTGTATTAAACCAAATTCCTTATGAAATGAAGCTGAGATGACAATGGGAGTCACACACAAGCCCTGATATTTTTTTCTTCTGAGGGCTTCAAACAAAATGTACTTAAGTCATTAACAGAGCAATAAAAACGTCAGAACTGGGCAATTTCTGGCAGAGCACTCTGCTACAATAATAAGCTTCCTCCAGATCTGGGGTTTTTTTTGTTGTTGTTTGGTTTGGGTTTTGGTTTTTTCCCCTTTACAAGACTTCTTGCAATTTTGAACAAGTTATTTTGAAGCTCTGTCTGTTTGTTCCTCTGCCAAGTGGTCAAAATGCTGCTCACAGAGGCAACAAAAAAATAAAAGGAGGGGGGAAAAAAAAAATAGAGGAAACAAATAGTTTCACAGAAAAGAGAAGCAGAGAATTTAATGCTGAAGGCCAAAGCAGCTGAGTTTAAAGCAGATCTGTAACCCAGTGGTGACGTTCGACACGGACAGAAGGAGGCTGGTGCCAACGAGCTGTGCACATCTTGTCATCTCACTGTCCATGCAGAAGAACTACCACCCTTTGTGTCTTACACAATGACTAACTTCTTGTTCCAAGTGGGCAGGCATGGAGTAAATGGAACTGCAGTTTCAAGAACGTCACCTGTGACACAAGGTTAAGAGTGCTCGATGTTGAAGGCTCCCACACGCTGTTGTAAATGTAACTGCATTCATGTGGATCATGCACACTCCAAGGCCTTTCAGCTGGTGAAGCATGGTTCAAGGGCTACTTAGTGCACTACATATAAAATTGTAGAATGAAGTGGGTTGGAAGGGACCTTTAAAGGTCATATAGCCCAACCCCCCCCCCTGCGGTGAGCAAGGACATCTTCAATTACATCAGGTTGATCAAAGCCTCACCAAGGCTGACCTTGAAATTTCTCCAGGCTTGGGCCCCTTACCACCTCCCTGGGCAACCTGTTCCAGCATTCCACCACCCTCAGTGTAAATTTGTTCTGCTATGGGAAAATTTCATCCCACACAGAATGTCACAGCTCACTATCATGCTGCTGGTAACAAGCAAAGGTGATTAAATCTCATCCCTTAGAGGGCTTTGATAAGCCCTCAGAGGAAAACTGTTCTCCACTCTGAACTTGAGCCCATCTCAGTGCATTGACTATTCCACAATCCTCTATGGGCTGAAAAGTCATTCTACAGTTCTCCCTTCCCTGCACTGCCCCTCAGGACTCAGGTCATTCTCCAGTCTTCACTTGATGCTGTCAGCAGATATTCTCCAAGTGCCTTGCTGCTGCATACAGAGCCCCAGACTTCCAGCCCTTTTCTTCAGCTGTGTGGCTGCTACCCAGCTTCTCTTGAAGGTTAGAAACCCTAGAACTCAGGTCCCAAAAGGGGTTTGAACTAGATGATCCTTGTGGTCCCTTCCAACCCTGACTGACACTATGATACTATGATTATCCCCTGACATAGGTATTCCCACTGTCCTGCTAACTGGGCTGGGGCAACAGACAACTTTGCCATGCCTGAGTTTAAAGTGCCTGTAGCCCTCAGAGGTGTCAGGAGACCAACTTCTTCAGGTGTTGTGGAGCACTTTCAAGTTTCCAAATAGGATTCAATAAATTGAGAGTTATTAATACCATTCAGCTGACTGTTCAGCAGCCCTTATCAAAGCCCTAGGCTCCAGTGATGATAGCAATCAGCTTCCCAAGTGAAAACAAAATATAGGGGTTTGAGATTGTTATTTGTTTGTGGGTTGGGTTGGGTTTTTTTGTTTGTTTCATATAAGGAAAAAGAATAAATCACAATCATATCCATAACAGCAGAATGTCTCTCTTTTCCTCTTCTTTGTAGGCAAAATTCTTATCTGGTCTCTTATGGAGAGGATCAAGAAAGGGTCATTTCACTGTATCAGTCCTTATTTGCTACACAGGGAGATGTTTTGTTTGCTTAAAGGCCCTTGGAAACACAGCTATTTACTGTGGGCTTTCAGCTAAGGTGTCACAAGGGCTTTTAGTATCAGCTTGAGCCAAAGATGTGCAAAGAGACAAAAAAACCCATCCAGACCTAAAAGCCCAGCATGATCTAATCACCAAGAGCCTGCAAAAGATGAATTTCAGTCTGCACCAAACCAAATGTTACTTCATTTTATCTGACCATTTTCCACAAACCCAATCAATATCTCAGAGACATCAATCAATGCACAAAACTTTTTCAATCATTGTGCTAAAGGGAGAAGAAAATACAGGAGAAATCCTTCACTTACTTACACACTGCACTCTGGAATCAGGCTGTGCCACAGTAAGTACACACAATAAATGCCAAGCCACATGGAGGACACTGTAATAGTCCACACAACTAGAATCATAGGCTGCAAAAAGCCTTTAAGATCACCAAGTCCAACCATTAACCTGAAACTACCAAGTCCACTCCTAAACCATGTCCCCCAGAGCCTTATCTTTGCCTCTTAAGCACCTCCAGGAATGGGAACTCCCCCACTGCCTGGGCTGGAGGTGGAACCTGTTCCCAGGGCTTGACAACCCTTTCAGAGAAGAAATCTTTCCCAATGTCCAACCTAAACCTCCCCTGGTGCATCTTGAGGCCATTTCCTAGAGCACAGCTTTTCAGTATCTCAAAGAGTGGAGTGACAGAGAAGCCTGAATGACATTTCCTGCGAGCCGTTTCTCTGGGAACACTGTACCAAGCAGATTACAATTACTGGGACATGCTGTACTGGTTATGCACCTCACACTTCCCCCATTCCTCAAAGAGGTGGAAGGTCTCTGTTGCAGCTCCATGCAAGGCAGGCAGCAATGCTTGCTCACAGCAGCCCTGAACCTATTGAGAGTGCTGCAGCTGCCATCCTGAAGTTTCAGGTCCCCTTGCACTGCTTAGGTGTTGTAATGGCAATTATTTAATTTCACAGGCCATTTGATTTCTTAATCTTGATGGTGTTTTGATTGAAATTAAACTTGCTGAAGCTGATCATTATTATCTGCATATTTCCTCCCCACCACCCCAAGGTACCCTCAAGGAAAAGGTGCTAATCAGATATTCTGCTAAGTTATCAAAGCCTCTAGTTTTCATCTCATTATAACCTGATGCCTTAGTGTGGCCCAAACCCCAGAAAGGAACACAAAATAAGACTGCTTCAGCACCTTCCCCTTCAAACAGAAAATTCAGAAACCAATACTGTAGCACAGTCAAATTTCCCTCAGCTTTGAAGGAGAAGGTCTGACAAGCCAGTGAGGGAAGGAAGTACCTTCTCTGCTCCTTGGGGTACAGCTTCCCTATTCATTTAATTGAATCATAAACAAGGGAAGGTTTACTGACTTAAAAGATGAAACAGAAACAGCCTCTACTGAATTCAAAGCTCCTGAGAGCTGCCAGCCTCCCTCTCACCCATTTTTACCCCATATACAGTCTTGAAATTATGATGAGTCCTGTTCTTGTAGGTTAGTTTACTTCAAAGCTACGAGGTCTCCCCTCATGGAAATGTGTTTCTTGTCCTGCAGATCTGCTGTTACACTGAATCCCACTCTTGCAGCAAAGACAACATCCTCTACTCCTCCTTCACAAACAGCTGTTGGAATGTGCTACCCAGGGAGGTGGTGGAGTCGCCATCCCTGGAGGTGTTCAAGAGGGGATTGGATGTGGCACTTGCTGCCATGGTTTAGTAGTCAGGAGGTCTTGGGTGACAGGCTGGACTTGTTGAGGTCTTTTCCAGCCTTATTGATTCTATTCTAACAGAAACCAAAAGACTCTAGAGCTGGTTTATCTTCCTTCCACAAGATGACATGATCTGGATGATGCCTTGTGACTGTCATTACAGAAGTCCTTTGTCCTCAAGATTAGCAAAAGCCATATTCACTTACAGGTACTGAAGCTCCAAGCATGCTCTCCACCTTCAGCAAGATCTTTGAGAGTTTGCTTGTCCAGTGAGCCAACTTTTTGCTGTGAATCTCCCTATCTTGGTCTGAGTTGATTTGGGAGTCTCTGTCAAATGTTAGGTCCCTGCAGCGTTTAAGAGAACCCAACACATTGATTCACTTTTGCTTTCAGCTGCCAATACTCATCTTATTCCTGCCTTCTTAGAAAAAGAAAACACAAACCACAGCTAACAAGTCCCCCAGCTAGAACTTTAAACATGGAGAGCTTAGGGAAGGTACACCCAGACTCTTTGAAGATGCATCATGATAGGCTAAGAAGCCATGGGCACAGGTTGTAATAAGGGGAAACCCAATTGGATTTAGGGAAAATAAATATGTTTGTGTTTCACAGGGAGGATGGTCAAAAATTACCAGAGGGTCACAGGATGGTTATAACATCTCCATCCATGGAGATTTTCTAAGCCTAACTGTAATAAGGCCCTCAGCCACTAACACCAGAGCTGGCCCTGGTTTAGGCAACTGAGTTCACACCAGATTTACATCTTTATCTCCTCCAACCTGCATTTTCCCTGCAGTAAAAGTATATTCAAAGGTTTGACTCTTGCTCCAGAATCCAAGCCTTGCTCAAGTCTCTGCATTCCAGGAGGAAAATGCTGTCTGTTGTTGGCAGAGAATAGGATTCACACCTTTGCATTCATTTAGGAGCCCTGCAGCTGGACTTGAGATCTGTCAGAAGAATAAAATGCCTTTCAAGCAATTACTGACATTTAAATTAAAACTAAAGAGAGTTCAGATAGATTTCCTCCCAGAGCTGAGAGAAACCCTGTTCCTCTGTGGGTGCTGACCTTGATGGATATGCAGCAGACTGTCTGCCAATAACCTGTAATTTCTGGGAGAGAAGGACACCTGTTTCACACAAGATCTTGGCTGGCATCATTTGGATGCTGGCAATGAACAACTCCAGGGGCCTTAGGAATCTCAGGCTTTCAGAAAACCTTCTTTTCCCGGTGGACATGGCACCTCCCAGCAGCTGATGAATGTTGAACATGTTGAAAATGGAGCAGAAAGCTGCACCAGTAGCATAGCTCATCCAGCAAGCCTGTAGGGTATCTGCATTGAGAGCAGCATGACTAGGCATCACTCTCTCCTACCAAGTGTTTCCTTCCCCCCACCTCAAGTATTTCACATCTCGCTCCAGGAGAAAAAGGAACTAAAACATGTTTGTTGTCATCTTTGAAACACCTTCTCCAACACTGACAAGTGCTCAGATTCATTGCTTTCTGTGTTGAAAGCCTGTCAATCCTCACTACAGAATGTGTCTTTCAACAAATTTTCTTCATCTTGGAAAACTCCAGGCATTCCCTGGGATGTGCCTTCTTATTTATGGAATTTAACCTCCATTATCTCTTGTCCAGCAGCTCACATGCAAGGTGTTCACTGAACTACCAATTTCTCTCCTCCAGCCATAAAGACATTAACATGGAGTGCTGGCAGCGAGTCCTGTGTGTACAGAAGAGCAACCACCTGAGCTGAAGAATTAATTCCCAGTGATTCTATAATCTCTACATGCCAACAACCATGTCTATCAATCATCTGTGCTGGTGCACTCAGAAAACTCTTCTGCTAAGATGCTGTCCTCATTTTCAGCCTCTCAGCATTCCCTCTCAAGACATGCACTAGTTCTGCTTCCTAGTATTTTGGCTTGAACTCCCCCATATGGACATCTATCTCAACCACTGAGTTTGATAAATACACCAAAAGTCCTTTATAAATGTCTGGCTCAAGGTCAAGCCTTCCTTAGTTGTAGAGACTTCCCCAAAAGGAGTTTAAGTTCCTTGCAACCAGGTTTTGGCCCAATATCATTAGACTCAGCAGTTTCCTTTGTAATTTCAATACCCTCTCATCAGGGACCAGCTCATGGCTCATCCTCTCTGAGCACGTGTGTCACTTTATTTCAACAGGGAAGTCCACATACCCACATTTCATGACTAACTCTACCCAGTGCTTAACAGAAGCCAAGCCTCTGCAAGGCAAAGTCCCTTTGTTCTGTTCTCACTTCCAGTTATTTGCTGGAGTTGGTAAAAGCCAAAACTTCCTATTTTGCAATGCCCAGTTTTGGGTATTTATAACACTGGGCCACTTGTAACTTCCACAAGTGCATGGAAGGTGAGAATGAGATCTTTATTGCACTGGAAACTCCCCTCAGGATCCTCAGCACCTTTTAAGGGCCTCATTTAGCTTATTAAACCCTTGTTACCTATGCATAAACCTTGCACATGCTTTTTGCCTTCTGCTACTATGAATTGCTGCAGTTATGCTACACAAACTTTCTTTCTGCCAGCAATCACCTGTGAGTTCTTATTACTAACACTCCAGACTGGTCTGTCCTGCAGCACACACCTTAATGAGCTGCATGCTGCTGCTCTTTAAATAAGCTCTCCTACACACACAGCTACAGTGCCACCTCCCTCCTCACCTGCCACCAAACTCAAAATCATTTCCAGTGCAGCCTGCCTGTGGCAGGTACTACTCTTAAGATCCTTCATTGGGCTGTGCTTTCATCTCTGATTCCTGGGGTTGCTGGGCTTCTGAAGAGGGAATAGCTTTTATTGCCAGACCTGCTTGTCATTATTTCCTTCTCACAAAAGTTGAATGAACCTATTGCCTGCTCCTGCTCACTGCTCCACCTTGGGTATTTTAAGCTCATGATTTTCCCATGGCTGTACTTTCCTCATTACCAGTGGGTTCACTTGGCTATTTATTATACTGCAGGTCCTGTTTTATGAAGATGAACAAGATCATGTCCCCCTTTCCTCTCTTCTCTACCCTTTCCAGACCATATGGCATCAATTACCCTGCATATCCTTCAGATTTTGTCCATGCAGTCCTTTTATCCCCATCAGACCCACGACTTTGTCCTCAAAATCCTGCTTGGAATTAGCTGTTTTATTCTATATCTCAAACTGGAAGGAGTGCCAGTGAGCAAACACAAAGGAAGGGGCAGCATGGCTGGGTAATCTAGTTAGCAAAGCATGCATAGCTGCTTGTAGTACTGCAGAGATGAAAAGAGCCACTTCAAGCATCACATCACCTCAGAAGCAGGCAACAAAAGTAGCAACAGCAGAGCTTGTCAGGCTAAGCTGAGTCTGAATGAAGCACATTCACTGACCCAGGTCACAACATTTGGTCTCAGTCAATTAATTCATTAGTAAAAAGGAGATTAAGCAGTGGTATTTTCTTTTTATGGCAACAGAGAAGGTTGGGGGCGGGATGGGGGGGTGCAAAACCCTACCAGCTTCCAACGTTTTAGCTTTGGTTCCTGATGAAAGGCATCTGCTCATATTCTGCCTGCTTTCAAGTGATGCTGAAAGATATTTTGCCTGTTCTGAAAAACTGACTACAGTTTTAACCACAGCATCACAAAGTCAAATAAATGTTCAAAACGACGTTCAAATAATGAATGAGAGTTTGCTTGGATAACGAGGAGAATATTGTATGTTCTCTATTGCACTCAAGTTCAGAACAGACCCTCAACATTTTGCTATCTAAAAAAAAATTATCACTGAACCACAGCTCATTTAAATGTAGTTAATTCTGGGAATCATTTCAGCTTTGATTGCCAGGAAGACAGAAATATGCAGAGAGTAGTCAGCATAGCAGCTTAAGGGCATCCAGTCTACAGAAACAAGAGAGAGTTCTCTAGGAAGTCTTGCCATTATCCCTAGGAAAATACATTTCAGCCTCCCTGGAGTCTTATTCATCGTCCTCACATCTGTCTTAGAAGTCCAAGCTTAGAAAGTAGTGCCAATGATAAATGAGATTTCCCCTATGCAACTCCTACTCCTCCCTGAGCACTTACATAAATCTAACACGAAAGAGATACTGCTCCCCCTTCCTTCTCCAGCCTTCCTGGTGTTTTGGAGCCACACACACAAAAAAAAGGAGAAGATGAAGAGATTGCTGAAAGATATTAAAAAATAAAGCCTTTGTGCTCACCCTGAGCTGTTGGTCCATGTTATTCCTGGCAAACCCACACCCGTTAAGGGGCACTTTCCCTTTGATAACACAATTCAGTCCTGGCTACAGAAAGCTCTTGAAGGAACAAACAATATGCAAAGCCCAGAGTAAGAGAAACAAATCTCAGCCACCTTATTTTTTTTTGTTCCAACTATGTTTAAGTTCCAGCATGCTGCTCACCTTGTAGTGTTTGTCTTTCTGATGAATTTATTTTTCTTCTAGGCTTCCGAGGCCAGGAGCAAGCACATCTCTGCATATATGCAATGTCTCCAGTGCAACACTCCCCATTTATTTTCCTGTCTTATCTGAAGAACAGTCTGAGAATGTGATGTCTTTTTATATGGAGGTGGGAGGACAAGTTCAGCAGTATCTGACCCCACTTATAGCTACTAAAAGGGGGGGCTGAAGGGGAAGGGAAGACAGCTGAAGCGATCCTACAGGAAGGATGCAGAGGGACTTTTCCAAAGGGTGTCTAGCGACAGGACAAGGGGAATGGTTTTAAGCTGAGGAAGAGTAGGTTTAGACTGGATCTTAGGGAGAAGAAGTTCTTCAGTGCAAGGGTGGTGAGACTCTGGAATAGGCTGCCCAGGGAGGTTGTGGATGCCTCCTCCCTGAGGGTGTCCAAGGCCAGGCCTGGAATAGCCAAGTCTGGTTGAGAAATGTCCTTGTCCATGGCAAGGAGGTTGGCGTAGATGATCTCTAAAGTCCTTTCCAACCTAAGCCATTCTATGATTCCTTGCTCTTACAGCTACAATGCCCATGCAGGAACTTTACACCTTCCCTGGAAGTTGCCCTTTCAGCAATTCCCAGTATAATGGAAGTGGCCCACAGGTAATTATCTCAGACTTCACACAGCCCGACATCTAGACAGGTTTGTCAAGATGATTTTTCCTCCTATGGTTTATTATCTTGTTGTGAAGATTTTTATGAGAAAAAGATTAAGTCACCACCCTGATGTGTGCATTTCATTAAGTTTCTAATCCTTAAAGAGTCACTAATGCAACCAGCCATTGAAAAGCATTAAATCATCATTCAGTCATATTGACTACAATAATCTCCTCATTATTCCAGAATGCAACCCTGCACAGGAGCTGTGCTGTAAATTATACCTCAAAACTCTTTCAGGCTGATGAGCAAAACAACAACAAAATAGGCAACTTTGATTACTTTTGTTGTGTATGAATATAGGAAGCTGAGAGATGTACCTCTGCAGCTCACTGAAAGCAGATGAGATGTTAAGGTCATGATCACATTCATAGATTCAAAGAATGTTTTAGATTGGAAGGGACCTTAAAGATCATCGAGTTCCAACTACCCTGCCATGGGCAGGGACACCTTTCATTAACCCAGGCTGCTCAAGGCCTCACCCACCCTGGCCTTGAACACCTTGAAGGAAGGGACATCCACAACCTCTCTGGGCAACCTGTTCCTTAGTTCATTAAGTCATTTGGATGGGGTGGAGGATATTTCTTTTGCAGCTGAGGTGCCACTGCTACCACAGTATCAAGAGGAGAAATAAAATGAGCAAGTGAATTTCAAGTGCTGCATTGTTTGTAAATTCAATTTACTTGTGGGGGAAAAAAATAATCATAGAAAGCATCTGGTTGGAAGGGACCCTCAGAGGTCATTTTGTCCAAAACCCCATACAGTGAGCAGGGACATGTCCAAAATAGAATAGAATAAACCAGGTTGGAAGAGACCTTTGAGATCATCAAGTCCAACCTATCATCCAACACCATTTAATCAACTAAACCATGGCACCAAGCACTCCATCCAGTCTCCTCCTAAACACCTCCAGCGATGGTGACTCCACCACCTCCCTGGGTAGCACATTCCAATGGGCAATCTCTCTTTCCATGAATGCCCCAAAAGCATGTCCAGTTCATAGTGGAAAAATAACTCAAAGTGTCTGCTATACAGTTGAGAAAGGAACTTCCATTATTTAGGAGGTTTTTACACTTGCACTGATTTTGCTATGTCTGGAAGGGAGCAATCTCTAAGAGCTGGAACTCACTGCTCACCCCATCCCCGTCAGGCAGGCATGGGGGAAGACTTGCTCCCACCAGCAGGCCCCAAGAGAGAAACACATTTTTTAGTCCTGATGAAGATTTTTACAGCTTCCAGAAGGCTTTTCCTGTACACTTGCTGAAGACTCAAGAGCAGGGAGCAGCTCTCACAGCTAATGCAAAGAGTAATCCGGTAAGGAAAGCTGTGATTGATACAGGTTCATATTCAGTGTTAAATTTACAACACCCTACGTGATTGTAGCCATAAATCTTTCAAGAGGAGCTTACCTTGTAAAGCATGGGTTTGAGTATGATATTTGCAATTTAAACACCCAATAGACCAATAATAATTCACTGTCAACAATTATAAAGCCTTGTGAATAACTTCCATTCTCATTACTAGAAAGATCATCAGAAAGAAAAGCAAGCAAATGAAAGCAGGATGAAATCCCTCGACTCAGAACATCAGCTCACAAGACAACCTCTGTGATTTTGTTGGGTGGGGTTTTTCTGTTGTTTGTCTTTTTCTGGGGGTTGTTTTATTTGTTTGTTTTAATGTTGTTGGTGGTGGTTTGGGTTTTTTTTAACTCCATTTTATGATGGCAAACAAGGTGCAGATTTGCCTTCCCAACTAGATAGCGTAGGCAGGACTCAGGGTGAGACACAGCTTTCAGGTAGATGTATCTAGACCTCCTGAGAGGATACTGAAGTTTGAACCCCACTTTGCCTTTGAGCAGGCAGTAAATGGATGTAGTTTTACAACAGAGGAAACACACAGCAGAACCAGGTGGGGTTTTTAAAGGAAGCCTGATCCCAACCACTATAGCCACACACACACACAAGGTCTTCCCAGGTTGAACTTTAATCCAGTTCAACAGATTTCTGCATTGCTACCAACTCTACACATCTCTTAGCAGGCCTTTTTTTGAGCCCCATCTCAGTCAGCCAGCCATGTCCCTTTGACCAGGTCCCCCTGTCAGGAACCCTCTCCACTCACCAACTTGTCCACAGGGTGACCTTTCTCCCTCCAGAGAAGCCTTCCTCTTCATTAAAGAGTTAATGCAAGCCCTACACACAGCACCACCACCCATCTCACAACACAAAACAAGCAGTAAAAGAAACACTATCACAACAGGCTTCAAACAAGTGAACTTCCACAGAAGTTAGCAGGATTTGTTAATGGTGTTGGACAGGGAGGGCTATGGGAACCCTGTGATGATCAAAAGCATGTTATTTTTAAATATATATTTTTGTCTTTACTTGTTCTCTGTACTTTAGACCCTACTGGACTTTGCTGCAGGCTAGATTTTTCTCCTTAATTAACCAAGCTGACCTGGAATAAGTTAGACCTACACTTAATTTCCTTCCAGCATTCTTTCTTTTTGCTAAAAATGAATGCACCTAAGTGCCAATACCTCTGGGGACCAGCCCACAAGCCCACATCAGAGGCAGGGTAGGCTACGCAGGATCACAAACCAACGAACTTCAAGGCAGACTTCCCTTACTGCAGGACACCACAAAAGGCTAAAGCAGCTTTTGAGCTGAAGGAGATTTTGGCAGAGTGTGAGTTAGACTAATTGATTTTTTTTTTCCCTACAACAGCAAAAGCACAAAATACCAAAGACAAGAGTGAAAATTAAGAAGTTCTAAAACCTTTCTCCACCAGCCCACCCTACCCATGCAGGTGAGTCCTAGGAGAGCGTTCGCTCAGTTGCGCCCTGGAAAAATGCCTCGCCTTGAAAACCTCTCTACTTAATATCCCACCAGGCTTTTTTCCCACAAATCCATTAATTGGTACATAAAGAGAGAAGAAAAGACATTACTTCTGCCTTCCACACTTTTACCTCACTCACAGCTTCTCTGTTCTTACACAGACAGGTCCATCCAGAAGACAGCAAGAAAGAGGCGTTTTCTCCTCCCTTCTGTGTTCTGGAGCCTGACAAGCCAGATTTCTTCCAATCCTCAGATGCCTCCCTGGTCAGCTTCATGGCTTTATGATATTTTCTTGACTGTACTTCTCCTCACCAGAATGGATAAAACCCATATCACTGGTGGAGTCACCATCACTGGAGGTGTTTCGGAAGAGACTGGATGGGGTGCTCGGTGCCATGGTTTAGTTGATTAGATAGAGTTGGATGTTAGGTTGGACTAGATGATCTCAATGGTCTCTTCCAACATGGTTTATTCTATTCTATTCATTTGTAAAATACAGGATTGATCACAGCTACCAGGCTCCCCATATTGTGATGTCTAAATTTGTTTCATGATGTCTGGCCTCTTAGGATGCTCCTGCAGTGCTTGCAAGCTCAGGATCACTCCCCATTGCTAAGAACTGGGAGTCTCCATGTTGGGGGTTTTGATCAGGCAGAGTGAGTGCAGGTGCTGCCAGCAGCTGGCCCAGATTTGCTCATTTGCCCTTAAAACTCTCTTGCTCAAGCACCTACCTGCAGGCCAAAGCAGCTTTACCCAAAGCGAGAGAACGCTGGCATTAATAGGTAGCTAAAAGGCTATTTGCTGCGCTTCATTTAGCTTGGGAAGAGCTTCTCTATCAAATGTGAGTGATTAAAATCTGGTGTGCTGTGTGATTTATGCTCATCATGTGAGTCACAAAAGGAGCACACAAATGCCAGCCGACACACTGTGGCACTGAAGTAATTGATTTTGCAGCGCGATGCTTTTATGAAGGCAACTTTCCATATCCCACAGATATATTAAAAGAGAAGGTCAGTCAAAATATCCACTATTCCCTCAAAGGCCTTTCTCAGCTAGTTGGAGGTTTGGTTTTCTAGACAGTATTTCAGCATTATTTTCTACTTGCTCTTGCAGATAGCAAGAATGCCACTTCTTGCTTTGTCTCAATATCAAGTGCATCCAACAAGGAAGAGGCTGAAGTATGTTGCTCTGTTTCTAGTAGTGCTGTTTGCTCAGTACATTAGCTAAGTGCAAGAATCAGACTTGTTTAGGTTGGAAGACAGCTCTAAGATCACCAAGTCCAACCATAAACCCAGTGCTGCCAGGTCACCACTAAACCATATTTCTCAGGACCACGTCCACACTACACACCACATCAATCCCTCCAGGGATAGGGACTCCATCACTGCCCTGTTCCAGGCCTTGACAAGCCCTTCAGGGAAGAAATTGTTCCTAATTTTCAACCTAGACCTGGTGCAACTTGAGGTCATTTCCTTTTGTTCTGTCACAGAATCACCAAGGTTGGAAGAGACCTCAAAGATCATCAAGTACAACCTGTCACCACGGACCTCAGGACTAAACCATGGCAGCAAGTGCCACGTCCAATCCCCTCTTGAACACCTCCAGGGATGGTGACTCCACCACCTCCCTGGGCAGCAAATTCCAATGGCCAATGACTTTCTCAGTGAGGAACTTTCTCCTCACCTCAAGCCTAAACTTATCCTGGCACATCTTGAGACTGTGTCCTCTTGTTCTGGCGCTGGTTGCTTGGGAGAAGAGACCAATTCCCTCCTGGCTACAACCAGCCTTCAGGTAGTTGTAGACAGCAAACTTGCTATGTGAGAGACTGATCCCCAACTGGCCCCAGTCTCCTTTCAGGTAGGTGTAGAGAGCAATGAGGTGTCCCTTCAGCCTCATTTTCTCCAGTCTGAACAACCCCAGCTCCCTCAATCACTCCACACAGGACTTGTGTCCAAGACCCCTCACCAACCTCATTGCCCTTTCCTGGACACGCTCCAGCACCTCCTGTCCTTCTTGTAGAGAGAAGATGTTTTCTCATTTAGCACAGATTCAATATGCTTTTTAAAGCTTTGTAGAAGAAAATCCAGTTTCATAAAAGTTCAAGTTTAATATCAGCTGCAGGCCTTCAGGAGCTGCTAGCTGATAATTCTCTAAGCTTTTTGCTGGAGACTCCCTCACCAGCAGCTCTGAAATTATCAAATTACAGCAGTGATGGAAAACCTTCTCTGCAGCAATGAATTTGTCTCCCAGTGGAGTTGGACACAGTTACTTACCTTCACTGTTCCCATGTGTATTAGAGATCCTATCACATAAATGAGGGGCCTGACTCTCTTTTTTTTTTATGCTATTACAGAATAACCAACCTCAGGAGACCAACAGTTCTTAGGACTCTTCAAACTTTAAGCATTTCTTAGCAAAACCCCAAACAAAAGACCTAAGGGCAAATATGTTTGTTATGCAGCCTGGGCTTTGGTATTCAAGCTCTTGGCTGTTGCTAACTAGGTGCTTGCTGTGCTTTTCACTGGGGCCTTCTGAACTGAAGAATAAAATACTTCTCTACCATACTCCAAATGCTGCTGAGTTCCTCATGGCAGCCTTGCCCATGCCACTATAGCACAGTAGGAGCTAGGAAAGGTGCTCCTGCCAGAACACTAGAGAACTAGACAAAGTATTCCACAAGTATCACAGGATGGGAGGGGTTGTAAGGGATCTCTGAAGATAAGCCAGTCCAAACCCTCTGCTAGAGCAGGGCCACCTAGAATAAATCACACAGGAACACATCTGGGGGGGGGTGGGGTGGTGGTGTGGTGGAATCTCTCCAGAGGAAGAGACTCCACAACCACTCTGAGCAACCTGCTCCAGGGCTCCAGCACCCTCAAATTGAAGAATTTATTCCTTAGGCTTACATGGAACCTCATGCATTCCACTTTGTGTCCATTACCTCTTGTCCTGTCACTGGGCACCACTGAGAAGAGTCTGGCTCCATCTTCCTAACACTCACCCTTCAGATAGTTTTAAGTTCTTCTTACTTAAAGAAAAAAATAAGGCACTAGAAGAGTAGCTTTCTTGCTGGCTTCTCTCCTGCTGGCTCCCAAGCCTTTTCCTGGACATCTGATCCCAGGGAAGGGTGGTTTTGCTCATTCCTCCCCAGCTGCCAAGTGGGACTGAAAGGCAGATGGTGATGGGTAACAGAGGGACAAGAGGCTGCCAATCTACGCCCACTGCAAGTGTTACCCAAGTGCTATCTGCTACACAAAGTCTTGATAAGGCAAATGAGAGCCTCACTGAGTTCCAAGAGCTCAAGTTCAGAGACGACTGCAACTCTTTGAAGAGCCAGGAAGATGCTCTCTTCAAAATGACAGTCACCAGGGGCATGTTAGGAGGATGCTTCGTGCTCCCCCTTTGAGGCTAACCTGTTATGCAGTGTGAATCTTTTCATGATTTCCTCCATGTGCTTCCAATTTAGGAATTTATGTATGCTGGAGAGATTCATGGGTAGCTTGACTAGGGGGGCCCTGGCTGCACTCAGGCATGGTTTCTGTAGCTTCATACAATTTTTAGAGCAGGGCAGGGTGCTGCCTTGATCTGCACTGTCATGTTGGTCCCCTGCTTTATGTCTCAGGTCTGGAAAAATGCATAGAATTCTCTATCAAGATGTGCATAGGAAGAAAAATCATTGGAAAATCCCAAATGCTTACAACAAAACAAAAATGAAAAGAAAAGAAAATAACAAAATACTAGAAATAATTCTTTATTGGCCCCAAAGAACACAGACAGACAGTCATTAAATTTGTGCAGTTTAATCAAAGCAGTGAGCATCAGTGAAAAGTGGGTAAACTGGGTAGGATGAAACTAATTCCAATACTGATTGACAGCCGCCTAAAGATGAGCCAGCAGTGTGCCCAGGTGGCCAAGAAGGCCAATGGCATCCTGGCCTGCATTAGGAATAGTGTGGCCAGCAGGAGCAGGGAAGTCATTGTGCCCCTGTACTCTGCATTGGTTAGGCCACACCTTGAGCACTGTGTCCAGTTCTGGGTTCCTCAGTTTAGGAAGGACATCGAGACACTTGAAGGTGTCCAGAGAAGGGCAACAAGGCTGGGGAAAGGCCTTGAACACAAGCCCTACAAGGAGAGGCTGAGGGAGCTGGGATTGTTTAGCCTGGAGAAGAGGAGGCTCAGGGGTGACCTCATTGCTCTCTACAACTACCTGAAAGGTGGTTGTAGCCAGGAAGGGGTTGGTCTCTTCTCTCTATCAACCAGCACCAGAACAAGAGGACACAGTCTCAAGCTGCACCAGGGGAAGTTTAGGCTTAAGGTGAGGAGAAAGTTCTTCACTGAGAGAGTCATTCATCACTGGGATGTGCTGCCCAGGGAGGTGGTGGAGTCCCCATCCCTGGAGGTGTTCAAGAGGGGCTTGGACGTGGCACTTGGTGCCATGGTTTAGTCCTGAGGTCTGTGGTGACAGGTTGGACTTGATGATCTTTGAGGTCTCTTCCAACCTTGGTGATACTGTGATAATTTTCAGTCTAAAAGCTTAAATTAAATGTTAGCCCACATTTTCTAGCTTCTGAACCTGTAGGAATTTTCCAGGCTGAAATAATGAAGTATCAAGGCTGTGTTCAGAGAGAGAGAGAGGAGCAAAAATGTAAGTCAGGCTAAAGAAGCAAGCAGCTACTGGGGCTGTTCATCCTCCCAAATGTTAAAAATGAGTTTTCCCTCCTTAATTTTGAGATGCAATCCTTAAGAGGCCCTGAAAGCTGTAAATCAAATCTCCAATATTACTTCTGCAGGCATTCAAAAGAACTCTCTTGGCTCTTGCAGAGCATTTATTAACCCTGATCTAGCTGCCCTCTTTGCTGCTTCAGGGAGCATGTGGCCAGCCGACAGATCTCAGTGATGGTCTGCCCGGGGAGCACTTAGGGCAGACTCAGAAGCCAGGCAGGTGCTGAAGTCTGACCTTTGGGAAGCAGTGCTAAAACTGTAAGATATAGCTGTGAACTGTGTGATTAGAAAAGAAAACAACTCTTCATGGGTGCTTTAAGAAGAGAGTCACCAAGGAGGTCCAGAGAAGTTCTTTCTCTCTACTCTGCCCTAGTGAGGCTACCTCTGGAGAAATGGGTCCAGTTCTGGACTTCCCAGCTCAAGAAGGACAAGGAACTGCTGGAGAGAGTCCAGTGTAGAGACACTAAAATTATTAGGGGATTGGATCATCCCTGAGGAGGAAAGGCTGAGACACTTGCTGCTGTTTAGCCTGGAGAAAAGCAGACTGAGAGGGGATCTCCTCAGTGCTTATAGACATCTAAAGGGCAAGTGTCAGGAGAATGGAGCCAGACACTTCTTGGTGGTGTCCAGGGACAGGACAATGGATGATGGACACAAATTGGAACACAGAAGGTTCCACATAAACATAAGGGAAACATGCTGGAGCCCTGGAGCAGGCTGCCCAGAGAGACTGTGGAGTCTCCTTCTCTGGAAGCATTCCAAACCCACATGAACACATTCCTGAGAGATTCACTCTGAGTGATCCTGCTGTAGCAGAGGGGGTTGGACTAGCTGATCTTCAGAGACGCAATCCAACTCCCACCACACAGTAGCCTCAATAAATACATTTACTGTGGCTGAGATTCTGTGATTCTGTGACTAATTGCAAAAGCTAAGAGTGGTTCATCAAGACATGCTCTAAAGCTATTCTCCAGCCTGGTCCCATCTGACACTGGGACTTCTGGGACAGGCAGAGATAAATACTATGGCCCAAGAGAGCTGGCAGCACTGCTCTGTGTGCCAGAACTGCAGCACAGCGCTTTTCCTGTCTGCAGACCCATTCTGTTCTCCCTGTGGACGTCCACAAAAAGTTCTCAGTGAAGCGTGTGCTACTTTGCAGTGATGGTTCAGCATATCTGGGGTTAAGGTGACTACTTCCTTGTTACTATTTCTATGTATTTTCATGTGCTTCCAGGGTAGATTTTGCTCACTGCTGCAATGACAAGGCTGCACTGAAATGGAAACCCTCTCTGGGTTTTGCACGGAGCAAGAGATTCCTGCATCCCTGAAATCCTGCATTTTCAACATGGAAGAGCCTCTGTGGGAAAAGTGCTGCTCAGTGTGCTTCATTTGTCTGAAATACACTCAAGAATAAAATGTTCTGCTTTGCAGTAGCCTCAGCAAACATGTGTTTACTGTGACTGAGAGCCCTGAGGCTGTTGAGCCTGGAGAAGAGCAGCCCCAGAGGGGATCTGATCAATGCTCAGCAAGAGCTGAAGTGTGGGGCACAAGAGGATGGGGCCAGACTCTTTTCAGTGGTGCCCAGTCATAGGACAAGGAGCAATGAGCATAAATTGGCACCCAGGAGGTGCCATCTCAACATGAGGAGAAACTTCTTTGCTGTGAGGGTGCCAGAGCCCTGGAGCAGGCTGCTCAGAGAAGTTGTGGAGTCTCCCTCTCTAGAGGAATTCCAAACCCACCTGGACATGATCTTTGAGGTCTTTTCCAAACTTGTTGATTCTATGATTCTTTGATACTGTGACCCTGGGCAACCTGCTGTGAATGACCTTGCTTTAGCAGGAGGGTTGGACTAGATGTTCAGCTCCCACCGTGGCAGGACTATGGGATATGTTTATGATACAGGTGGTTTGTTTGGGCTTTCTCTAGGGAGGAGGGAGGTTTCTGAGGCTGACAATAGGAAGTTAACTCATTTTTAAAACTGTGTAAAAAGCCCCAGCCCTGGAAGCAGGTGTTGGGAGTGAGGAGCTCTGTCTACTTTTTCCAGAGCTGCTCATCATCTCTCAAAGAAACACCACAGGTTGTTCTGTGCAAGAAACACCTCCATCTTCACATGAGGTAAAATGGTCTGGAGAAAAGAAGACCTGAGGCTTTTCAGTAACTGATAGGGACCTACACAAAAGCCAGGAGGGGACTTTTTACAAGGGCTTGTAATGATAGGACTAGGGGCAATGGCTTTGAGCTGGAAGAGGGCAGATTTAGACTGGATATTGGGAACAAAATCTTGACAGTAAGTGTGGTGTCCTTCCCAGGCTGCCCAGGGAAGCTGTGGATGCTGCCTTCCTGGAGGTGTTCAAGGTTGGATGATGCCTTGAGCAGTCTGGTCTAGTGGAAAATGTCCCTGCCAATGCTAGGTGGGGTTGGAACTAGATGATCTCTAAGGTCCCTTCCAACCCAAACTATTCTATGATTCTATGAATCCTTAAATGAGAATGAAAAGGGCCAACAAATCCTCCTGAGCAAGTGAAAGAGATAAACTTTATGTAGGAAGGAGGAAGATGTTTTCTAAGATGTTTTCCAGTTCTGGGCCCCTCAGTTTAAGAAGGACATTGAAACACTTGAGCGTGTCCAGAGAAGGGCAACAAGGCTGGGGAGAGGCCTTGAACACAAGCCCTATGAGGAGAGGCTGAGGGAGCTGGGATTGTTTAGCCTGGAGAAGAGGAGGCTCAGGGGTGACCTCATTGCCCTCTACAACTACCTGAAGGGTGGTTGTAGCCAGGAAGGGGTTGGCCTCTTCTCCCAGGCAACCAGCACCAGAACAAGGGGACACAGTCTCAAGCTGCGCCAGGGGAGGTTTAGACTCGAGGTGAGGAGGAAGTTCTTCACCGAGCGAGTCATTCGGCATTGGAACGGGTTGCCCAGGGAGGTGGTTGAGTCATCAACCCTGGAGGCGTTCAAGGGGAGATTGGACGTGGCACTTGGTGCCATGGTCTAGTCATGGGGTCTGTGTTGATAGGTTGGACTCGATGATCCTCGAGGTCCTTTCCAACCTAAGTGATACTGTGATATTGTGATAAGTTCCCCACCATTTTTACACAGCTACACAGAGACACCATGGTCAAATTTAAACCATAACCCTTGCTTACTGCTTCTGCCCCTGCTCTGGACCAACACTCTACTTATATGGCTCTCCATACAGACACAGAAACCAGTTCCTGCAGTACAAACACGTGAGCTAAATGTATATGAGTGTATAGACGTAGATATAACTGATAACAGCAACAACAACAAAACCATGATACTTAGTCATAATTTATAACAACAGTGCTGCCAGCCACTGGCATTTAGAAGTCACGAGTCAGCCCTCACAAAAACATGAGGTATTATCTCCCAGGAAAAAAAAAAACCAACAACTAAATTGATACACATTGAGTTATTTATCTTCTGCTTTTCTGACTCTTTAAAGCACATTTAAATCGTCTTTTCAAGCCTTTGTTCTTAATCATGAAGTAGAAACTTACTTTTAGAGGGGGGAGGGGGAAAAGAAGAAAAACAGAAAAAAAAGCTGAAATTTCTCACACTGGCATAACTCCAGGAGCAGGACTTTAAGGGGAAAAAAGCCCAAACAAATACAATGTGTGAACCGCATGAAAACCGTGAGAGTTGGCAACGCTTTGTCATAATAGAGTATTTTTATGCCAAAACAACTCTGTGTGACAGGGATAAGCTCAGCCACCATCGCATTCCCTTTCCTGCTTCTCATGTTAACTCCTTGCTGAAGCACCAGCCTGCAGTGCCAGCCTCTATCTTTAAACAGCTCTTTGGAGATGTGTTTTCTAAGGAAGAAGCTGCCGGAGCGCTCAGGGTCAAAATCTGCCCTTGAGCTATGTCTGCAGAGTCGTATTTACAGATCGTACTAACTAGATATCAAAGCTCCAACACCAGAGGTAGCTGAAAGTAATATGAAGAGAGAAATCTCCTGCTAAAAGAAAACTAATGTAGAAGGGCAGAGGGAAAATTCATTAGCTGGTAGCACAGGGAGTAATGGGGCTGGGAGTGGATTCTTCAGACTTTTTCCAACCTCGACAGCTTCAGCAAATGGGCGCTGCAACATTTAGGCAGGATAATTCCTCTGGGAAACCTTTCCCAGTCTTCAAATCTGCACATCAGTGGCTGCACGCAGCTGCCTCCAGGTGGATTCCCTGCCTCCCTCCATCAGGATATGGGATTTGAGCTCCCCACCGTCCCCTGAGTGTAATTAAAATGTTGAATTCCTGATCCTGCCTCAGCTCGCTAAACGCAGGTTGTGTGTCGGGAGTGAGAAACGGAGTCCTCGAGGAGGGCTTAGAAATGATGAAAGGGAAGATGCCCACACCATGTCATTTTATTGACTCACACACCACTTAGCTCTTGCTGATAGATCCCTGACCATCTGAAGGCAAATGGGGGATTGTCTTTCAGCTTAACTACTTCTTCTTTCTCTACTGCTGCTGCGCATCTGCACCAAAACCAGGACTGAGCACTGCCTGCCCTGGGTTTTGGGTATTTTATTTGGAGTCTCAGCTCTTTGAGGTGATAGCAAAGCCTTGCTTTCACTCAAAACGTTTCTAACTTGATAGCAACCAAATGATAGGGCATATTCCATGGGGCACGAAGCAGAGAGAAAATAAAAGCACGAAAATCCAAGTGTAAAAGAAGGACTTTTAAAAATTGGGTCCAGGAGTCTGGGTTTCAGAACTTCTAAAGGGTGTGAAGTTGGTAATCATGTATCATGGGGGTTTTCTTGCAGAGAAAGAAGGAAAGGCAAGCAAAGAAACTTGGAGCAGCCTCCACAAAGCACCAGCTACGGTTTTCCTTACTCCTTTAAAATAAGCTAATGCAGTGAAACAAAGGCAGTCTCCCCTGCTTGGTCAAATCATCCCCCTGGCTGCAGCACAATCCTTTCTTTTTTTTTGTCTTTTCTTCTTTATTTTTTTCAAAGGAAATTCTATGCTGTAAATAACAGGAGTAATTTCTCAGGAGATTAAAGAAATAAGCTCGCTTTCTATCCTGAACGAAAATAAGCTAAAATATCATTGACAGATGGCAGTCTGAGGCTCAGATATTTTATTACAGGCTGATGACACCATTTTCTCTCTCATATTCACAAGTATGGCAGGGCACCTTTTATAGAGCTGAATGGAGCAAGCCTGCTCTTTGGCTTGTTCTCCCTCTTCTCAGACAAGGGAAAAATACTGGCTGCAATGCCCCAATAAATCTGGTATCTAGGAAAATGAGAGGGAGGGAGCCCCAGTTAGGCCAGGCACAGCCTCTCCCAGTGAAATGTAATCTTCCTGCACATCTATCTCAGCTGGTGCACTCTGTTGCTGATCCGAGACACGCAGCAGCCGGCAGAGCCCTGCAGACCTTTCGGAGCTCAGCCTGCCACAATTACCTGCAGTGCACTTGGTGTTACAAATACCTATCCTAGGAGAGACAAATAAACTTCTTTTTCATAGTGACCTGAGCAGCAATTGCAGCTGAGATGTGGGGACGGCAGAGAACCACCTTGACCTATGGCACCGCTGTGGCTACAGGAATCTTCTTTCAAAGATACATTTCAGTTTGCCTACTCATTTTAGTCCTGAGGACACTTACAGTGATATTAGAGATAGATGAGCAATGGGAATGCAGGAGAGGAAAGCTTGTTTCCAGCAGAGTTTAAGCTAAACAAAGAAAATCCTGCCATGCTTTTGTCCAACAGCAAGTCCTCCCACTCCCCTACACCAGATATTCCAAGACCTTTGACCATTTCATTCACAGATTCACAGATTGTATCAGGTTGGAAGGGACCCTTGAAGGTCATGTTGTCCAAACCTCCTGCAATCAGTGGGAACACCTCCAACTAGATCAGGCTGCCCAGGTACTCATCAGGTCTCATTTTGAATGTCTCCAGGAACAGGACTTCAGCTACACCCCTGGGCAACCTGTTCCAGTATTTTACTGCTGTCATTGTAAATAACTTCCTTCTTATGCATAACCTAAATCTACCCTGCTCCAGTTTATGTCATCCTGATGTTGCAACCTTCCAGGATGTTAGATCGTAAAGCATTCACTAAAGCAGGGAGAGAGGTTTAAGAAATGCCTGCTGCCAGCAGCTCTGAGGATGATGCACCTTGAGTTCAGTTCATATCAGGTACCAGGGCATCCATGTCAGGAATGCTTGGCCCTGCCCCTCATGAGCCACCAAAGGTGGTAGGAGGCCAGGCTGCTTGCATCCCCCTGCTCACAATCCCACGTCAGCACAGGAACTGAAGGGGCCAGGGGGCCAGGGACACTAAAACATCTGCATCATTGGTTAGGCACTGAAAAAAAACAAACCTGTGCTTCTCAACTTCAGAAAGAACAAAACATTTCAATGTATTAATAATAATTCAGGTGATAAATGACTCTGGCTATGAACAAGCAGCAGGTGCCTACATATATTAGTTCTATGTCTTGTCTTGCTAGTAACTGAGCTCTAATCATAGCATAGAATTGTTTCAGTTGGAAAAGATCTCCAAGATCATCAAGTCCAACCATCAACCTAATACCACCACAGCCATCAAACCATGTTCTGAAATGCCATGTCCATACACTACTTGAATACCTCAACCACCTCCCTGGGCAGCCCATTCCAATGCCACCACTCTTGCAGAAAAGAAAATGTTCCTAATATCCAACTTAAACCTCTCCTGCAGACTCTTTTGCTGGAAGGTTGAACTAGTAAGCACAGCTTTACACCCAACTCATTAAGGCTCTAAGTCTCAGTTGAATCATAGAATGGCTTAGGTTGGAAGGGACCTTAGAGATAATCTACTCCAACCTCCACATCATGGGGACTAGACTCAGCTGCTCAAGGCTTCATCTAACCTGGCCTTGGACACCCTCAGCAAGGAAGCATTCACAACCTCCCTGGGTAAATTATTCCAGAGTTCCACCACCCTCATACTGAAGAACTTCTTCCTAAGAACCAGTCTAAACCTACTCTCCCTCAGTTTAAACCCATTCCTATTGCCACACATCCTTATGGAAAGTTCTTTTCCATCCTTCTGGTAGGTTCTCTTCAGATGTTGGAAGGCAGCTATAAGGTCCTCCTGCAGTCTTTTCTTCTCTAGGCTGAAAACTCCCAGTTCCCTCCCTCATCCTACCCTCTTAGAAGCCCCTGGCTTTGTGGGGTTTAATCTCCTTGGGTTCATTAGCATTCTTCCATCCTTGGGGTGCTGTTGCACTTGCAGGCATCCCAAGGAAAATGCTCACAGCTGGAGATGACAGTGAGCAATTGCTCTTAACTGGCCAGAGAGAAAAGGCTGAGAGGAAAGAGGACAAGTCATTACATCCAAATCTCAGTTGATAGAAGAAGATAGCTGTATCTTTTCTTGCCAGATTCACAGGGAAGGAAATAAATCTGCAAAGTACATTTTCAGTGCTGCTGCTGTGCACCATCACTGCAATTCTTCAGCAAAGAGGTGGTTTAGCCTAAATAAATGCTGGGCTAGCTCTGATAATGGCTCTTTTAATTTGTACAGGTCTGATGGCTCACTGAGGGCTATGGCCACAATTATTTTGAAAGACTAGATTGTCTTTCATGAGACCATACACAGGATTCCTTTTGCTTTCGTCCCAAGGATAATAGGAAATAGCAGAAGCTTGACATAGTAATAGAGTTCAAGTGCCTTAGCAGTATATCTGCTCTCAAAGAATTATAACAAAGCTGAAGCTAATGTCCTTTAGTGTGTGCAGGACACAGGCAGGCCATTTTCAGAGCTTGTGCAAATAACAGCCTGTTGCCTCTCTTGTCCATCACTAGAGGCAGCTTTCGTGATGATCTAACGCCCTTGATTCAACTCCAATCAGCTGCTGTTGCCTAATTATGCAAGCAAAACAAATCCAGACTGTTTAAGGTAGAAGGGGGAGGTGGGAGGGGGAGCTGCCATAAAACACTGAGGGAGAGCTGTCTTCTCTTTTCAAACATGTGGTGAAACCAAAGAGTTGTTTTCCTCTTAAACAGGAACACTGCAGCCATGATTCCACAGACCTATTTACTTTTCTTTTCATAATGTGCCAGTCTGCACGCAATAAAACTGTCAGGCACAACTCAAGAGCAATAAACAGAGGGAAAACTGTTATTTAACGGGCCAAGAATCATCTGCACGGTGTCACTACGTATTCAGAGCAGTGTGCTGGGAAAAAGTCATTTTGCAAAATGACAATTTGTGTTGCATCTATTTTCATCTCCCCTTCCATTCCCCTTCGCTTGATCTCCTCGGCAGGAGAAGGGAGATTGCTCCATCTCTGCTCTGCTGCTAAAGAAGCAGCACTGGGGCTGCTCAGAGCTGCAACAGAAGGATAAGAGGAAGCAGGGGGGAAGGGGAAGGTTGTGAGAAAGCTACTTTATTCCACCAGTCTTGAGCAGATATGGAAACCTGAAGAGATATTCATGGCAAAGAGAACAAAAGACAAAACAAGAACCCATATTGAAAGTCCTTCTCCAGCTTTCCTTTAGGTTCTCTTCAGGTATTGGAAGGCAGTTATAAGATCCCTCTGGAGTCTATTTTTCTCTAGGCTGAACAGCCCCAGTTCCTTCAGCCTATCCTCATAGAAGCTCCTGGCTCTGTAGGGTTTAATCTCTCTGGGTTTGTTAGCAACCCTACAGACTGGCTGTATCTCAGAAGATGGTTATGTGATCCCTCATTTGCCGTGGGTAACTTGGTCACATTTATGATGTGTTTTCAACTATCCATTCTCAATGATGGGTATCAGATGAGAAAACATTTAGGATTTAACAAACATCATTCCTGTGTGACCTGCTGTCAGTGATGCTGCTTTGGAGAGGTGTTGGACTCTAAGATCTCTGGAGGTCCCTTCCCATCCTTAGAATTCTATGATTCTCTGATTCTCAGGGTGTCTTGCACCCAGTGAGGGGGAAAAAAAGGAAGCTATTTGAAGGAGAGAGTACTGCTGAGTGTCCTCCCACTGGAAGAAGCTGCTGCTAGCTAATGATCTCACTGCTGCCATACCATCTTGGAAGCTTTTTAGCCCACAGAGGATAGCCCAGCATACCAACAGTGCACAGCTGCACTTCCACTGAACTTTGCTCTCCATCCTCTCAATATAGCACTGTTGACAGAGTGGGTAGGGGATTGCTGAAGAGATCATTCAAGAAAAAAAGCCTACTGATTTGAGTCTCAGCTTCTGCCATGTACCCAATAGTGCAGTGTGATTTGCTCTTTAGAGCATCTACAGCAGGTTAAAACACACAGCAGTGTCCAGCCAGCCCCTTTCCATGAAAGTCAATGGATTTCTGTAAGATCCTGATGAGCAATATCAGGCTTAACACTGATATACGCAGGAAACACCAGGCAATATATAGATCTGAAACCCCCATCACTGCTGCTTGGCTCAGGAGTCATATTTATTATGTCCTATGATTATCAAGTGATCCAACCACTGGAGCGGTTGCATTGTGCTTGTGGTCACAGAGAGCCACCTGTGTAGATGGGCTGGAGATACATGGCATTTGATTCACCCTGTTCTAGTGTGAGGTGTCCCTGTGCATGGCAGGGGGGCTGAAGCTAGATGATCCTTGAGGTCCCTTTCAACCCTGACAATTCTATGATTCAGGACTTTTTCAGCCACTCAGCAGCCTGTTTTGTGGTGGGAGCATCAGTAGCCCTGTAAATCAGTTATTGATTTTAATTTGTGGACAGAATACTGTTTAATCTCTGCAAAATGCCTCCTGTTCCACGGCGTAGAGCCAGCAGAAGGAAATAAAAGTATCAAATAGCTGCTGAATTGCGCTGGGTTAAAAATCTGCCAGCAGTGACGTCTTACCCTGCAAAAGCAACAGCTGGTTGCTACACCCTGTTCTCCTAAACCCAGTTATTTCTGGTGCTGACAGTCATCTCCTCCACAGAACCTCCCAAGAAAGACTGCGGGATATCAATTATATCTAATCAACCTAAGAGTTTTAGCTTAACTTTGGCTCCTCTGTGGGGGTGTGGGGCAGCAGACAGGCTCTCCATCAGTGGTCCCTGGAGGGGCCCCCTTCAGATACTGGACGGCCACAATAAGGTCTCCTTGGAGCCTTCTCTTCTCCAGACTGAACAACCCCAACCCTCTCAGCCTGTTCTCATAGGAAAGGAGCTCCAGCCCTCTGCTCATCCTCGTGGCCCTTTGCTGGACATAGTTTCATAGTTTCATAGTTTCATTCAGGGTTGGAAGGGACCACAAGGATCATCTAGTTCCAACCCCCCTGCCATGGGCAGGGACACCCCACACTAGATCAGGCTGGACAGAGCCTCATCCAGCCTGCTCTTAAACACCCCCAGGGACGGGGCCTCGACCACCTCCCTGGACAACCCATTCCAGGGCTTCACCACTCTCATGGTGAAGAACCTCCTCCTCACATCCAGCCTGAATCTCCCCACCTCCAGCTTCATTCCATTCCCCCTAGTCCTATCACTACCTGATATCCTGAGAAGTCCTTCCCCTGCCTTCCTGTAGGCCCCCTTCAGATACTGGAAGGCCACAATTAGGTCACCTGGGAGCCTTCTCTTCTGCAGACTGTACAGCCCCAACTCCTTCAGTCTGTCCTCATAGGAGAGGTGCTCCAGCCCTCTGATCATCCTCGTGGCCCTTCTCTGGACACGTTCCAGCACCTCCACATCCACATGTTCAGGCACGTCCACATCTTTCTTGTAATAGGGGCTCCAGAACTGGACACAGTGCTCCAAGTGGGGTCTCACCAGAGCAGAGCAGAAGGGGAGAATCATCTCCCTCAACCTGCTGGCAACCCTTCCCTTGATGCAGCCCAGGATACAATTGGCTTTCTGGGCTGCAAGGGCACACTGGTGGCTCATGTTGAGCTTCTCATCCACCAGCACCCCCCTGGTCCTTTTCTTCAGGCCTGCTCTCAAGCCAGTCACTGCCCAGCCTATATAAGTGCTTGGGATTGCCCCAACCCAGATTCAAGACCTTGCACTTGGTCTTTGTCCAGCCTGCCAAGGTCCCTCTGGATGGCATCCCTTCCCTCCAGCATGCCAGCTTTTTCACAGGGCCTGGAGCTTTGGGCCTGTACATTGATGCTGTAGATAGGGAGTGAGCAAATCTATGACTTTGATTTTATTATTTTATTTATTATTTCATTTTCCAGGTCAGAGTCAAATCCTGATCCCTGGCCACAAAAGGCTGATATATTCCTACCACAACACCCATTCCACTTCTCCAGCCACACTAACAGCTACTACACCACCACATTTTCAAATAACCTTGCAATTCAGAGAACTTCTGTCCAGAAAAGCATTTCTAAATTAACCTTTGAAATTATAGCTGCTCACAGACTTTTCCCAACTTAACTCATGGAGTGAAGCCTGTCTGCCCTGAAATTCCATTAAAAATGCTAGGAAAATAAACCTATTACAGCTGTAACAGCTCAAATTAATGTCAACATGTCAGGACATATGTCTAATTTCAGTTTGGAGACTTGAAGATTGGAAGCCTCATTATGGGCACCATCAGCTGTTTCCAAACAGCCTTCAGGTCTAGAGAGATTCATTTTAAAATGAGGAACATCAAGAGCACACAGAACTGCTCAGATGGTGCATTAATTCCAGTCAGTTTTCTAAGGCTGTGATTATCATCACTGTAGATTCAATAATTTCCTCAGACTTGCTACTGATGCAGTTTCTCCACCCTTTCCACACAGCTTTACAGCAAGGGTAAACATCACTGTGGCCTTTGAGGGTGATGGATGAGGACCTCAACTAAACCAAACAGGATGCCAGACCAGAGCTATCAGAAGTTGTCCCCATCTCACATTCTGGTGGTTGTGAGGATTCAGCACAATGGGACCACTGATGAGGACTGCCTGCACCAGAAGGAAACTGGAAATTGAACAGAAAGTACTAAACCAGTCCAACTGGATGTGCTTTGGTGAAAAGCTGGAATGCTAATCGACATGCATATTGACTCTGGGACACAGAAAAGGAAGGCTGAACTTGTATTACAGCAGCATTCAGAAGCTCCAGTCAGTATTGAAGCCCTTTGCACTGGGTGACAGAGTAAGGCAAGGCAGCAGACAGAGCTGTTCAGAGGTTTTCTGCCATTTAGCTTCAGATGACACAAAGGAACAGAGCACACAACAAGGGAGATGGATGGAAGCGGTGTGAGATCGCAGAGTTATGCATAACCTCAGCATGTGCACAACCTGATTCTTCAGACAGCTTTCTTGTAATCACTGTTCAATATTTTCTCCTCTCTCTGTTCTGAATAAGTATTTTCTGCCAATTTCTTCTTCTTGATATGCAACCACTAAAAAAAACCCCAACATTAAAAAAAAAAGATAGTATTCTCACTCATCCTCTGTTCCCATTGTCACTTGCTGCTTGCAGGAGAAGCCTTGGTTTTTTCCAAGGTTATACACATTTGATGCTTGTGTTGATGCTCTGTACTCTCAAATAAAACAGAATGCCAGAATCCTGGAGTGGTTTGGGTTGGAAGGAAGCTCATCCAGTCCAACCCCCTCTGCAGTCGGCAGGGACACAGTCTCAAGCTGCCCCAGGGGAAGTTTAGGCTCGAGGTGAGGAGAAAGTTCTTCACTGAGGGAGTTGTTAGCCATTGGAATGTGCTGCCCAGGGAGATGGTGGAGTCACTGTCCCTGGAGGTGTTCAGGAGGGGATTGGACATGGCACTTGGTGCCATGGTCTAGTAGGCATGAGGTGTGTGATGACAGGTTGGACTTCATGATCTTTGAGGTCTTCTCCAACCTTGTTGATTCTATGATTCTGTGACATCTGCAGCTACAGCAGGTTGCTCAGAGCTCCAGACAGCCTGCCCTGGAATAGTTCCAGGGATGGGGCATCTCTGGACAAGATGGGCCAGGGTCACACCACCCTCAGAATAAAAGAATTCTTCCTTCTCTCCAGTCTGAATCTCACTCTTTTGTTTTCAAACCATTCTTCCCTGTGCTGTCACAACAGGCCCTGCCAAAACATCTGTCCCCAGCTTTCTTATCAGCCCTTTAAATACTGAAAGGCCACAAGAAGGTCTCTCCGCAAAGTGCTGCTCAGGTTTGTTTTGTCAACTTCCAAAACAAGAAAAGTAATAATAAAAACAACCTTTTGACACAGCTGAGGCATGAGGGTGGACTCTGCTGTTTGCAAAACTTCTGGGACTCTGTCAAAACTAATATTTCTCATTCTCAGCAACATTTCAGTTATTCAGTGCAAACCTGAGAAATGCTGATGAGTGCAAAACGAATCTCGGCTGAAACTTCTCAGAGTGAAGTAAAGTTGCTGTACAAATTCTGGAACAAAGCCATCAGGATTGAAGGAAATTAAATATATGCTGTTTACCCAGAAAAAAAATAAATAAAAGAGAAAAAGATACTATCTAAAGCCTTCACCTAGCCCATAAGTTGTACTGGATATCTGCTTAGTTATGGACATAGAGTTTGCTTGGGAGTGCACCAACAGATCCCCACCAAAGATGGCAAACCACCAGGCCCAGCTTCAAGCACTCAAGCAGCACTATAGTGTGTGTGTGCATGTGTGCACATACACATCTGTACACATCTGGGTATGAATTCAAGAGTCATAGATTTGCAGAATCAACCAAGTTGGAAAGGAGCCTCAAAGGTTATATTGTCCAACCCCCCTGCAGTGATCAGGGACATCTTCAACTAGATCAGGCTGCTCAGGTTCCTGTCAAGTTTGACTTTGAATATCACCAGGGATGGGGCCTCCACCACATCTCTGAGCAACCTGTTCCAGTTTTCCACTACCCTCACTGTGAAGAACTTCCTCCTGATGTCCAACTTGAATCCACCCTGCTCTAGTTTAATATGCCAAAGGTCATGGAAGACAAAGAAATTTCCTGTCCCCTTGAGTCTTAATTTTCTGCATTGCATTTATTGGACTATTTGTCTCCAGCTCTGACGTGCTGACTGCTGCTGTTTGCCCACTGGACAGTCAGTAGTGAAGGGAAATTCACAGCCCAGACATGCAGAGTGCCTTGGGTGCACTTGCCACCACAGTTCTGTAGGCAATGAATGGAGCAGATTGAAGGGATTTAATTGGGATTTAAGGAGAAATTACCCAGAACATCTGGCTTGAGAAATGTTTTCTGAACCAGTTCCAAAGGTTTCTTAAGAGCAAGCCATCAGAGACAAATTAATGGGTAAACTTCCCATGTGAGATGGTCAAAGCACATGATAAATGCAATTAATAAGGCACTAGATTAGATTTTTCACATGCACTCCCAGATGGCAGATAAAGTGGGAAGCTGCTTCTCTGTGCCAGGAGCTGAGCAATGGGGCAGTGGAGATGTTTTCTTTCACCTTGCTTCTGGAGAGAAGCAAAGGACTATGATCTTCTCCTGGACATGCTGTCACATGCTGAGACTCCCTTGTGCCAGCCCAGCTTCCTTGGCAGTGATCTACTTCTGCTTTTCCCTAAGCCTTTTCCACTTTCCCAAGTCCTCCACAGCTAGAGGAAGCAAAACAAAATACCTCTTCTTCCCATCCACTGTCTGGGCCAAGCAGTCACAAAAACCTAAGCCTCTCAAAAGCTTCTACCTTCTTCTTGGACTTCTTCCTCACATCATTTTTTTTCTTCACAGATAATAATAAAACTAGTAGGAATTATTTCAACTGGATGCAATCCAAAGCAGGATTATATTTACTACCATCAGCAAGCATTCATCAGGTGAAAAGTAGGCTGAGGAGGAAAAGTAGGTGGGTGAGTAAGAGCCAAAGTGGGCTGGAAGTGAAAAAACAGACCAGCTGCTCAATTTCATCATTTATGCCAGGTAATCAGAAGTTCACAGAGTGACTGTGGTTGGAAAAAACCTTCAAGATCAAGTCTGCCCCTGTACTCAGCACTGGTTAGGACACACCTTGAGTATTACATCCAGTTCTGGGCCACTCAATTTAAGAAGGACATTGAGACTCTTGAATGTGTCCAGAGAAAGGCAACGAGGCTGGGGAGAGGTCTGGAGCACAGCCCTGTGAGGAGAGGCTGAGGGAGCTGGGGTTGTTTAGCCTGAAGAAGAGAAGGCTCAGGGGAGAACTCTCTCTGCAGAACTACCTGAAGACAGATGGGGGTTGGTCTCTTCTTCCAGGCAACCAGCACCAGAAGAAGAGGACACAGTCTCAAGCTGTGCCAGGAGTTTAGGCTTGAAGTGAGGAGAAAGTTCTTCCCAGAAACAGAGATTGGCTATTGGAATGTGCTGCCCAGGGAGGTGATGGAGTCACTGTCCCTGGAGGTGTTCAAAATAGGAATGGACATGGCACTTGAAGCCATGGTTTAATTAGTCATGAGGTGTTAGGTAATAGGTTGGACTTGATGATCTCTGAGGTCTTTTCCAACCTTATTGATTCTATGATTCTAAGTCCAACCATTATCTAACTGTACCACAGCCCCTCCTACACCACATCCTTGAGTTCTGCATGTGTTGTAAAAAGCCTTGTACCGAATATAAACCTGCCCTGAGGATTTCAGCTGAGTGCAGAGATGACATTTCTCATCAACATCTTGCCCAGATTTGGCAAGGGACTGGAGGAAAAGCATAGGCAGGGTCTTCACCAGGGGAATTACAAACACAAGCCACGTGTGCTTACAGCTGGCAGAGTCGATGCCTGCTGGAGAAGAGTGGGCAGTTCACACCATGGCCTGCTTTAGAAGTCCTGTGTCTGCCCTTTCATTAACATCTGAAGCACAGCTCTACTTACCCTGGCTCAGAATGAAACACAATCCTGCAAGAGCACTTCAAATCTGAATTCTAAAACACACCAACACTTCAAAGCCCACGGAAGCCAAGGCAGCATTGTGACGGATCCCTGTAAACACTGTGGCCATTTCACAGCTACCTCAGGCTATCCTTTCAGCCCTTTAATGTAATATTAAGCCCAGTGTTGTTATTAGATTATTTTTTTTCCCCCTTGGATGAAAGGATCCATAAACCTAAGTGCCAGTTGCTAATTCTTGCTGGTACAAAATAACAGTATTAGTACATCACACAATGAGGGGGGAAAAAAAAAATTAAGCTGGTAATTTATACTGCTGAATTAGATACACTGACAAAGGAGAGAGGCAATTATGTACCAGGGTAAAATCTTCAGTGCACAGACTTAAACATTCCTCAGTCTTTAGCGTTCAATTAGGGTGAAATTTACTTTCAATAGGAGACATAATGCCAAGGGCTCTCACACCCTCATTGAAACAAAACAAGAAAAAAAAAGGAAAAAAGGAAAAAATAATAAAAAATAGAGGATTTCATCTCATCTGCCTCCCTGCAAAGTCTTTTTTATTCTGGCAAAGCTCAAGGTTTAGCTCTACAGAACAATTTGATCTGCGCTACACAGTGCGCCGACGGGCTGCAGCCAGCAGATTTATCTGCTGCATGAATACCTTCCAATAGGGCTGATGATCTGTCTTTAAGAGCACCATTTGATTAACAACAAATTTCTTCACTTGGCAGCTGTACTCCTTAATCAGGTATTCACTAAGCAGGGGCGTATAAATATGTATAAATGTCAGGTTTATGGCTCAGCCGCTACAATGATTTCAGCTGAAGAAAGGTGGATTTTCTATGCCTCTAATTAGTTTCCCTTTAAATAGGCTCATCATGTGCTCACATCTGTACATGTCTAGGGCCTGGCTGGCGGAGCCAAGGGTCCGTGTCCAACTGGAGAGCGCTCCCTTCCCTGGGAGCCTAATTGGAGTCCTCCCACAGGTCCTTTCAGCCCCGTTGCTTGCTTGTACTGGACACTGCACAAACGTTTCCCTCCATTAGATGGGTTTTAGAGGCTTTGGCAAGGCTGAGTAATTCACAGATTTGCACACATACACTTTGCACCTGGCCAATCTCTGCTTGTCACTCAGAACCACAGCATCCCTCTAGGGATCTTCTAGTCCAGCCTTCTTCTACATCAAGTTCACCAGCAGCAGGGTGCCCAGGGTCACAAAGTCCAAGTGGCTTTGGAATCTTTCCAGAGAAGGAGACTTCACAACCTCTCTGGGTGGCTGCTCCAGGGTTCCAGCACCCTCACAGTGAAGGAATTTTCCCCTATATTCAGATGGAGCCCCCTGGGTTTCAGCTTGTGCCTGTGGCCATTGTACCATTGAAAAGAACCTGGCCCCATCATCCTGTCCTCCACTCCTTAGTTATTGATCAGATCCTCCTCTGGCTGCTCTTCTCCAGGCTAAGCAACCTCAGGCCTCTCAGCCTTGTCTCCTCACAAAGACCTTTCAGTGCCTTCAGCATCTCTGTAGCCTCCACTGGACTCTCTCCAGTAGTTCCCTGTCTCTCTTCAAGTGGGGAGCCCAGAACTGGACTAGTACTCCAGAGTGACCTCTACTAGGGCAGAGTAGAGAGGGAGGCAAATCTCCCTCCACCTGATGGTCACACTCTTCATAATGCACCCCAGGAGACCACTGGTCACAAGAGCACATTGCTGGCTCATGGTGAAGTTGCTGTCCACCAGCACTCCCAGGTCCTTCTGTGTGGAGCTGCTTCCTAGCAGGTCAAGCCCTCACCTGTACTGGAGCTGGGGTTTATTCCTCCCCAGGACTCTATATTCATCCTTACTGAACTGCATGAGGTTGCCCTCCACCCAACTCTCCACTCTGTCCAGGTCTCACTGAATGGCAGCACAGCCTGATGGGGTGCCAGCCACTGCTCCCAGTTTTGTATCATTCCATAACCTGAACACAAAGCCCCAGGTGCTGGTAGTGCACTGGCTGATGGCAGAAAAAGAAATTGCTAAAGGGAACATCTTCAGGCAAGTGGATGCTGGTTGTGATAATAAGGGAAAATGATCATAATTACCAGGGAGAAATATTCTGTCTGGGGAATTTACCCAGGCTTTTAAGGTAGGTTACAGACTAAGTTGGCAAAAGTGGTTTTACCTTCCCCTCTTGAGCAGGTTCTCTATCAGCCACTTTTACACTTCATGGGAGGCTGAAAGGGGGGAAAAAATACACCAAAATTGGTTCTGAAATAATCCTGGGTTTATCAGCTGTAAGTACTGTCATTTGAAATCAGTTAACAGGTCTGGGGCTGTCAGACCCCCATTACGATAAGAACTCAACCAGCTGTGAAGACATCGACTGCAGGAACGGTGTTAGTGGCCTCTACTTTGGTGCACTACAGGTATCCAACCTGAAATTTAGAGCACCTACACTTAGAAGATACAATTGTCTACCAAGAACTGTGGGCACCAGCAGAGGACTCTTCAGAGTAGCTGCACTCCAAACCTGAAAAGACATGAAGATCCTCAAACTAATCCATGTATATTTATACTTGGTCTAAGTAACTTTTGAGTTTGACTTTAAATTTTCCAGGCAACCTGGAAGAAACCTGATGGTTGGAAAGGAGCCTCATCCCTATGGAAAACCTTCCATGGAAGGGGAACATGCTGCATGTCTCAGCAGTGTGATGGCTGCCTGGCTGAGCTCAGCTGTCCTGTGCTCCAGCTCTGCCTGCCCTGGCATCTGCAATCTCCAGCACCCTTCTGGGTACTCTGTAACCAAACATCCGAAGGACTCCTCAGGAGATCACTGAGAAGTAGGAGCTGGAAGCAGAAGAAATGCAAAGCCAGGGAGGTCATGTTCTCAGAGGTGTGCTTTCTGCAAGGCAGGTTTTGCTTCCCTGAGACCAGATTGCAGCCATCAGCCGCTGCTTTCAGCCCTGCACCATGCTGGAGGTGACAGGCTGACAGAAAGCTTGGCAGATTTATGCCACCTAGTTTATTTAAATGGAGTACTAGAAAACAAGCTAAGAACAAAGATGCATTCCCTGCTGCTCTGAAATCTTACTGGAGCTTGCTAAACTCCTAAATTTGTATGTTGTAAACACTGGGTGTGCTGAAGCTGCATCTTTGCATCTGAAGTGAACAATTTCCCTGTGGTGTGTCCTTTTAGTACAGCATGTCACATGCAGAATTGCTTTACATATCATCTCTGCCACTGCATGGAGTGGTAGGCAGCTGAAGCACAGCTCAACAAGCAAAAGGAGTTGGAGTATCATAGATTCATAGAATGGTTTGGGTCAAAAGGGACCTTCGAGACCATCTAATTCCAGCCCCCCTGCCATGGGAAGGGACACCTCCCACTAGCCCTGGCCTTGAACACCTCCAGGGAGGAGGAATCCATGGCATCCCTGGGCAGCCTATTCCAGTGTCTCACCACTCTCACTGGAAAGAATTTCTTTCTAATCTCCAGTCTTAATCTCCCCTCCTCCTGCTCAAATCCATTGCCCCTCATCCTGTCACTATAAGCCCTTGTCAAAAGTCCCTCTCCAGCTACCTTTCACATACTGGAAGGCTTCTCTAAGGCTCCTGGAGCCTTTTCTTCTCCAGGCTGAACAACCCCAGCTCTTTCAGCCTGTCCCCATAGCAGAGGTTCTGCAACCCTCTGATCATCTTCATGGCCTCCTCTGGATGCTCTCCAACAGGTCCACGTGCTTCATGTGTTGGGGGCTCCAGAACTGGATGCAGTGTTCCAGGTGGGGTCTCCACAAGAGCAGAGGGGTAGAACCACCTCCCTCCAGCAAGGTTTTGACTCCGTGTAGAACTGGCCTGTGCTCTGGGATCACAATGGATTAAAGGTCTTGTACAGGTTCCTGGACTGTGCTGCTACAGGCAGAGCCCATGCTCTAATCTTGCTTTCATTTCTAGCTGGAATAATTTCCATAAAATAGAGAAAATTACATGCAAGTCTCAGAGACCTTAATCATGCTCCTGCACCATCCTGGCAATCCAGCTGTGGCTGTATTGTACCCATGGAGGGGAAGTAAATTTGGCTACACAGAAGTAATCTGTAAGTAAATGACTAGCTAAAAATCATCCTTCAGGCAATTCCAGTTGAATAGGAATTAGACTGCTGGGTTTTTTTCACACTAAGTTACTGGTCTATTGTCCTTCCAAAAGCTAGCAAGCACAGGGAGAGTGATCCATTGCCATTTCCCAGGCAGCACGCAGCTGTACGCTGAGATGGCTGTGAGAGGCAGGGCTCCTTCCAGTCTTTATTGAGCCCTGAAGATTTCCTCATCTAATATCACTTGATTTATCAAATCTGATTTGGGATTTGTGACCTATAGAGAGACTTCTCAAATTTCTAATCCATTTGGCAACAGCTACCTTCTCTGCTTTACTACTTCATCTTCCTTGCTCGCTGACCTGAAGGGTTGGAGTTTAAAACTCATTTAGCAAGAACAGGGGAAAAAAGGGATTTTATTATGTTATGACACTTATGTATGTGCTGATCCAGAAAGGACATAACATGTGAGTGCTTATTTACTGTGCCACTAAAGGCAGGCCACCAAACTGATGTCCTGTGATGGAAGATGTACAAAACATGAAGCATTGGAGCCAGTTTGTCACTCATCATGAAAATAGGAGCTTCCAATGGCAATTATGTTAATGCCAGCCCACTGCTAAGGCTTCTGGATGAATTTTACCTTATACAACACTGGGTCAGTCAATTCTATCCTAACCTGTGCTTTTCTGCAAGAAGTTGGTCCCAACTTTAGTGAGACCCGTTAGATAGCCAGTCCATGCCTTCGAGCACAGCCAACCCAACATGGTTTCTGCTGCCTCGTCACAGAATCACGAAGGTTGGAAGAGACCTCAAAGATCATCAAGTCCAACCTGTCACCACAGACCTCATGACTGAACCATGGCACCAAGTGCCACGTCCAATCCCCTCTTGAACACCTCCAGGGATGGTGACTCCACCACCTCCCTGAGCAGCACATTCCAATGGCTAACAACTCTCTCTGTGAAGAACTTTCTCCTCACCTCCAGCCTAAACTTCCCCTGGCACAGCTTGAGACTGTGTCCTCTTGTTCTGGTGCTGGTTGCCTGGGAGAAGAGACCAACCCCTTCCTGGCTACAACCTCCCTTCAGATAGTTGTAGACAGCAATAAGTTGTCTACTGAGCCTCCTCTTCTCCAGGCTAAACAATCCCAGCTCCCTCAGCCTCTCCTTGCACTCGAGGCCTCTCCCCAGCCTCATTGTCCTGCCTGCTTTAACAGCACTGAGTTCTGATGCTTGTTCTGCCTTCCTTGAGGCGCTCTCTCATCATCTAAATCCTTTTCTAGAAGCAGCTTTCCAATGCTGACTTATTTTCTTTCAGTTGCAATGGACCTGTTTTGAGGGAGTAGATGTTTGGCTCTTTGTCTTTCAGTTAATGACTTAAAAAATCCAATAAACAAGGCAACCCAAATTACAAATACAAAATAAAAAGTACCAGACCCTTTATTTCTTGCTCAGAGGCAAACTGTGCAACTTTAATTTAACAGAAAATGATCAGCTTTATGACTGGATGTGTTGCAAATAAACTGACAACCTTTATACAATACAATTACTTTATTTTAGGTGATATTATTATTATCTCAGCCATCTGACACTCTTATGGCTCATCTAAAAATTCCTATTTTAGTGTAACTGTGTGATTAAATAGATCTCTTTGTACTACATGGAATAATGCCCTCCTCTCTCCTGAACATTTGCAGCCTCTAATATATACAGAACTCTATCACATCCCTTCCTCCTCAGACAGTTGGATTTAACACCTTGGTCAAAGGAAGGGTTTCATAGTACCATAGTATCAGTCAGGGTTAGAAGGGACCACAAGGATCAGCTAGTTCCAACCCCCCTGCCATGGGCAGGGACACCACACACTAAATCAGGCTGGCCAGAGCCTCATCCAGCCTGGGCTTAAACACCTCCAGGGACGGGGCCCCAACCACCTCCCTGGACAACGCATTACAGGGCTTCACCACTCTCATGGGGAAGAACTTCCTCCTCACCTCCAGCCTGAATCTCCCCACCTCCAGCTTCATTCCATTCCCCCTAGTCCTATCACTACCTGAGATCCTGAGCAGTCCCTCCCCAGCCTTCTTGTAGGCCCCCTTCAGATACTGGAAGGCCACAATTAGGTCACCTCGGAGCCTTCTCTTCTGCAGACTGAACAGCCCCAACTCCTTCAGATCACAATTGGATCACCCCAAAAGTGTACTTCAAATACTGTGTTCAGTGTTGGGCCTCTCACCACAAGAAGGACATTGAGGTGCTGGAGTGGCTCCAAAGAAGGGTAACAAAGCTGGGGAAGGGTCTGAGAACAGATCTGGTGATGAGTAGCTGAAGGAACTGGGGTTGTTTAGTCTGGAGAAATGGGGGCTGAGGGGAGACCTCATTGCTCTCTACAACTCCCTGAAAGGAGGTTGGAGTGAGGTGGGGAGGGGGTCACTCTCATCTCCCCAGTACCAGGTGAAAGGAGAGGAAATGGCCTGAAAATGTGCCAGGGGAGATTTAGGTTGAATATTAGGAAAGATTTCTTTATGGAAAGAGTGGTCAGGGATGGGAGCAGGCTGCCTGGGGAGGTAGTGGAGTCACCATCCCTGGATGTGTTCAAGGAGCGTGTGGCATGGCGCTTGGGGATATGGTTTAATGGTGTTGGGTTGACAGCTGGACTCGATGATCTTGGAGGTTTTTTCCAACTCAAACATTTCTCTGAGTCTATGTGAGCATGAGGCTGCAGGGGAAGCTTTCCTTGGGGCAGTTGACATTTTTAACCAAAAAAAAGAGGATCTTTTTCTGGATCAGGGTAACTCAGCTATTTTGCTTCTGTTCCCTAAATAAATGCCTTCAAGTGGCTGGCGCTGAGCGGCACAGCGCGGGGCCAGGCAGATATAGCCATTCATTATCCTCCCTCACTACATGCCACGTATTTAATTCTTCTGATCCTTGCTCTCAAATCTCTCCTCAACCCTGGGATCCTGTTAGCAGCTCTTCCCCTTGCTCAGTACAAATCCCACATGAAAACAGGCAGGTAACTGCCATTATGTTTTACAATTACTTAAAAGCGAGGAAATTTTACCTGCTGTGTTAATTCACTCTTTGCCACTTAGCAACAGTCTCTGACTCCTCTCACTGCCCTGCAGCCCATCACTTGAACTGATCCAAAAGAGACAAGGTTAATTTGGACCTAACGTGGCACAAGGTCTTCAAGTGGCTTCAATCTCTAGCCCCTCCCCACAGCAGCATCCTTGCTTGCAGCACGTGGCTGGAGCACGGAGCTGGGTCTTTCTGCAGCTATAATGCAGTGAGAGAAAGGCTTGCAGATAAAGATACCTTTATGCTCTGGGGTTTCTTTTATCTTTACTCTGACAATGAATCATTCAAAGCATGAGGTAATGAGGCAGGAAGACTCAAACAAGTGGTGTTCAATTAAGCATCCAGAATTGGTGACATGATAGCCAGCAGAATAGCCAAACACAGCTGCTTTGAAGGACCCACGCTGGTTTTCTCATAGAATCATTTTGGTTAGAAGATGCTTTAAGAACATTGAGTCCAACCATTAACCCAGCACTACCAAGTCACCACTAAACTGTATCCCGCAGCACTACATCTACCTGGCTTTGAAATCCCTCCAGGGATGGAGACTCCACCAATGCCTCAGGCTGCCTGTTCCAGGCCTTCACAACCATTTGGGGAAAGACATTGTTCCTCATGTCCAATCTACATCTCCCCTGGTATTTTCTCTTGTCCTGCCACTTGTTCTTTGGGAGAAAAGACAGACCCCATCTCACTCCAACCTTCTTTCAGGAGACGTACAGAAAGAACTCCCCCTAGGCTCCTTTTCTCCAGACTAAACAAGCCCGGTTCTTTCAGCTGCTCTTTAGAAGACCCACTCTCCAGAACCTTCACCAACTTCATTACTCTTCTTTGGATCTGCTCCAGCCCCCCAATGTCCTTATTTCAGTCAGGGGACCAAAACTGAGCCCAGTACTCAAGGTGTGGCCCCATCATTGGTGAGTGTAGCAAATCAATCACAGCCCTACTCCTGCTGGACACAAGATTGCTAAGCTGCTGTTGGCCCTCTTGGCCACCTGGGTACACACTGTCTCATGTTCAGACAGCTGTCAACCAACACCCCCAGGTCCTTTTCCAACACACAAATTTCCAGCCACGCTGCCACAAGCCTGGAGTGTTCATGGGGTTGTTGTGGCCCAAGTGCAGGACCCAGCACTTGGCTTTGTTGAGCCTTATCCCATTGGCCTTGATCCATCGATCCAGCCTGTCCAGATGCCTCTGTAAAGCCTTCCTGCCGTCAAGCAGATCAAGACATGCATTTAACCTGATGTCTTCTGCAAACTTACTTATTCCCCATGGCTCCCAGCATTGATAATGATGTTGCGGGCCGCACCAAGAGACGCGCCTTGGCCGCACCAAGAGACGCGCTTTGGCCACACCAAGAGACGCGCTTTGGCCACACCAAGAGACGCGCTTTGGCCACCCCAAGAGACGCGCTTTGGCCACTCCAAGAGATGCACTTCTCTAGATGATCATCTTCCAAGCACACAGGGAAGACATATGGCATCTGCCATTAGAGTTTAGCTCTTTCACCCCAGGGCTACCTCCATGTGCCCCACAGTCTAACCCTAGGACTGGATGTAGAGTCAGAAGATAGAGACCAAGTGCCAAAAGCAGCCCTTTCTGACCACACAGCATCTGCCAGGCTGTGCAGCCACCTGGTTTCTTCTGTGTTAGAAGGACTGAAAATTCCTGCGTTCTTCACAGAATTTATCTCTTTCCAGCTGCTTCCAAACCATTTAGCTGTGTATCTAAAAACCTATTTTCTCCTGAGTATGTGTGGGAAACACTTTGCTGTTTTTGGCAGTAAGTGCATTGCTGCAGTAAACAAGATTTTTCTGAGCTCTTTTTAATGAAGATAATTAAGAACACATTATAAAACAGATTATTAGTAGTAAACAGCAAGTAGTAAGCCCCATCTATATTGTGTCACGTTATTATTAGGTTTCTTCTACCAGAACTGCAGACATACACACTCTGGCCATTCCCTTAACACTATGGATTCTGGATACTTGGTCACAGTTCTTTACAACATGATATGCAGAGGTCTGTGCTCTAAGGACAATAAAAGCTATTTGCTCTTAAGTACAACTGGATGGAAAAGGTAAAGATATATTTGTCAGTATCTAGAGCATTAAACAGCAAAACCAGGAGGAAAATAGACCCAAACCACTATGAAAGCCATCAACATTTAGGGATCTAGTAAAATAAAAGAAATTAAAAGCCAGCAGTGCACTCATGCAGCACAGAAGGCAAATTGTAGCCTAGGCTGCATCAAGAGGAGTGTGGTCTGCTGGTCAAGAGAGGGGATTCTGCCCCTTTGCTCTGCTCCTTTGAGAGCCCACCTTGAATACTGCTTCCAGTTCTGGTGTCCCCACCATAAGAAGGACACAGAGCTGCTGGTGTGAGTCCAGAAAAGGGTCACCAAGATGATCCAAGGGTTGGAGCACCTCTGCTATGAGGATAGGCTGAGGGAGCTGGGGATGTTCAGCCTGGAGAAGAGAAGACTCTTGGGGGACCTTAGAGCTGCCTTGCAATACCTGAAGGGAGCCTACAGGAAGGCTGCAGAGGGACTTTTCATGAGTGTCTAGGGACAGGACAAGGAGGAATGGTTTGAAGCTGAGGCAAAGGAGGGTTAGACTGGATCTGAGGAAGAATTTCTTCAGTACAAGGGTGGTGATACACTGGAACAGGTTGCCCAGGGAGGTTGTGGATGGCTCCTCCCTGGGGCTGTTCAAGGCCAGGCTGGATGAGAACTTGAGCAGCTGAGTCCCATTGAGAGGCATCCCTGCCCATGGCAAAGAGGTTGGAATAAATGATGTCTAAGATCCCTTCCAACCTAAACCATTCTATGAAAAAATATAATTAAAGGAAAGATGATTGAGGTTTGTGACACTGGATAGAAAGATATGAAGAGGAAGAACTGTGTTTAACATAACAGCAGATCTTATTTCCTGGATCACTAATACTCATGCAACTGCATATGATCCTGAAAAGCATCTTGGCTGATGGAGATGAATTACATCTCTGTCTCCAATATGTGACTAAAGCCTGAAGCCACCCTCAGAAGGAGGGCTCTGATTCCTGCTATCACCAGTTGCCATATGGCTCCTCTTTCTTCCTCCACCTTCTTAGTCTCATTTACTATGGAAACAAGGCTTGTGTGATCTTGCTGCCTTTCTCATTCTTTCCACCTCACACACAACTTCTAAGCCTGTAGGTCTGTCTTGATGAAATTTGACAGAACAGGAGAAAGCTCAAAGACAACTGGATGCTCAAACATCTTGTGGGGATAGGCAGCTGGGCAAAAGGGAATGAGCAATAGAAACACATTAACACATAAATGCCCAGCATGGAGTGAAGGGCTTCTAACAAACAAAAGGACAAGGAGAAACAACCTCAAGTTCTGCCAAGGGAAGTTTAAGTTGGACATTAGGAAAAATTTCTTCCTTGCAAGGGGTGTCAAGCCCTGGAACAGGCTGCTCAGGGCAGGGATGGAGCCACCATCCCTGGAGGGGTTTCAAACTGTGTAGATGTGATGCTGAGGGACATGGTTTAGTGGTGACCTGGCAGTGCTGGGTTAATGTTTGGACTTGATGATCTGAAAGGTCTCTTTCAACCAAAATGATTCTGTGAGTCTATGATTCCTATATAAGCTAATGCTACTGGACATAAGGTGGTCAGTCATTGTAAGGTAAGGACCTTAACCACGCAAGAGTGTCCTCTGTAACCTTCCTGGGCAGACAATGGACACACATCCATAGAAAACAATTCTTATCCTCTGCTTATGTTTTCTGTTCTCCTTTTCTGTTTTCTTCTTCTATTAGAACAAAGCCAGGAACTGTCAGCCAGGCAAGACTTCGCTCTCTCTTTTGCAGCACTGCTGCTTTTGCTGCTGGGAATGAAGCAAAAAGCTGAGCCTTTGCTATCACCACACCAGCGCTGGAGAAGCTGATCAGATCACAGGCTATCTCTGTTCCTCTGCTGGTATGACTGCCAGGGAAGAGCTGTCCCACAAAAGGCAGAGGATGCCTCCTTTCTTTGCTAATCTCCTCTTGCTCCTGTTTGGAGTGCCTTGGGTTTTTAATCTTTTTTTTTTTTTTCCCTCCTTCCCTTTTTTCCCTAGGAATTAGAATTAGATTTCACCAGGAACAATAGCAGCAGCAGTAACATCAGCTCCATTATCTCTACTAACTGCTCTTTTCTCCCAAATATGGGTTGTTTTTTTTTTGAACAACCTGAAAGTCTCCAAACCCGAGTTTTCCTTAGAAATTGCTCTCTCAATAGCTAAAGGAAAAGGGATTAAGTGATATTGTTAAAATGAAAGCCCCACTTAATACCCAACATCTTCAATTCTTTAACTACTTTTTTTTTTTCCTTTTCCTGTATCTATAATGAAAGGTTAAAAAAGATCTTTAAGGCTGATTGTTGCCATGGGACTAAACAGCCTGGAGTCTATTAATTCAACTCCCAACAGTTTGTTTAACTAGCTGGTGTGCAACACCGGCAGGGTCATGCTGGCCTCCTCCTCTCAGCCCTCTTTTCAAGTGCAGTAATTGGGCTACTCCTGACTTACAATCAAGTTTGAGAAGATGCTCACAGGTAGGATTCCTGTCTATTAGCCTGTCTCAGGCAGGCTGAGTGTTCTGACTGCTAAAAAAAAATTGAATCAAAGAGAAATGAGAAAACAATATGTCTTGTTCATTCTAATTTAGGGGCTGGTTTAAAGTATATTTTAATACTGAAAACTGACATTATCCTTTCCCATGGGTAGTAGGCTATGGTGGAGCAAGGCCTATATTTGTGCTAGAGTTCTAGAGTTCCATCAACTTCCCTTTCTACTTAAAATGTTTTCAAGCCTTTCTTTAACTGTGACCAACTCTGAACCTATTTTATTTTCTCTTTTGAATGACAGCTTCTACCTTTCCCAGCTACACCTTGATGTGTTGGACTCACCAACAATCTGTTGAAGAGACTTAAATGATAGATCAGGTGACAGGTAAATCCAATCTTGTATCCTAACTGTATTTCACTCATGGTGAAAGCAATTAACCTGTGGAGGTCTAGTCTGTGCTACCATAAATAACATGAAAAGGAAGTGCCTTGAAGTAAAGGATGAAAAATGTGAACATCTTATCCATGGTAAATGTGCATACCAGGAACATATAGGCACATACCTTTCATGTAAGTTAGGCTGGAAGCTCACTCTAAAGCCTGAATTAGAGCTCTGAGGAAAAGGGGCAACTTGTTTGGTTTTAATCTCCTCCAGCAGTTCAACCATTGCCATTTAGACAAATTCAGAGACACCACAACTCTTTCATTTTAACTGTGTTATGTATGCATGCAAACTGTGCAGCAAACAATTAGAGTTAACTCTGCTCTTGTAGAGAACTGATGGAAATGAAGTTAAATACATGTAGCTGTCAACAGCTGCAGAAGCATGAACAAAGCAATGCAATCTTTCATTTAGGAAATGGCTGTGCATGTCAGCCACGTAAAAGCAAGTCCCTTCTGTAAGGCACAGTGAGGGATATTAGCATCAAGCAACTTCATAACATTGAAAACCTTCACTGGAAGCTCCCAGTTGAAATGAAATCAGTAGAGCCTGTGAGCTGGGCTGTGCTTCCAGTCCCTCCACCCTCCCCACAGTGCTCCCTGCTCCACAGAGATTTATTTTTTTGTTTGTTTCTACAATGGTATTTAAACCATTAACTCCCATTTTGAAGCAAACCAGAGAACAGGCAGAATTTCAGTCGGGATCCTCCACAACAGACCTCCTCTGTGTGATTAATGAAGTATTGAGGAAGATGAATGCACATAAGCTCGCTGTGAGGAAAGCAAGCACCATCTTGGAGAAAGCTTTTGAAGAGAGGAAATTGCTCTGTATTAAGAGCTCTCTGGAGCCAAGGCAGAGACAAAAGTTACATTCAGCTCTCCCTAAATGAGTTCTGCTTTCTGTCTTCACAACTTTAACTAAACTGAAGAAAATGGTTGAGCAAGAAGACTTGGTTGCTCCTGAGACTCCATAATTTGCCCGATGAATGCTTTAAAAAGAGACAGGCTGGAAAAGAAGATCACTGAATTTAAGCAAAATATAGTAGTCACATCACTTCTGGTATCAGGAGGCAAGGCAGATGATTCACAGATGAGAAAGGAGCTCAGCTGTAAAGGTAGGACCTGGAATAAGAATGAGCAAACGTTTCTGAGGAGCATGGGCCTCTGTAGAAAGAATCGTGCCTGTCTCGGGAGAGCAAGGGAGAATTCAAGGGCTGTGCATTCCTTAGCCAATTGTCTCAGATATTTGCAAGGCAAGAGCAGGAAACTTGAGATGAATACTCAAGGCAAGGGATGAGGTGATGAAAATGCTCCATTTGCTGCAACAGCCCTTGGATCAAGAGACTGCCACGGCGCTGACGATTCCTTCCTCTCCTCCTTGTTCTAAGGTTTAGTTGCTTACATTCTCATTCCTTCCCCTCTCTCCTCTCTGGAAATTTCTAAGTTTTGCACACTAGCTCCTAGCATGAAGAATATTTTACCACCCAGTGCTGAGGACTGTGAGCGTGACAGACTACAGCAGTAACCCATGGAAGCAATCTTTGCAACTCCTGTTTTGGAATTACTGCTGAAGCCTTTTTTTTTTTTTCTTCCCCTTCTTCACCCCTTTAGTTCTGTTTTTAATCAAGCTTGAAATTTTCTTCCTTTAAAGAAGCCTTTAAAATCTTCTCATTTTCTCTGGATAATACATCTCTGAACTACATTGTTACACTCTAAGAAAAGGACTATTTTCTGTCACTTGGAAACCCACGCCTCATTTTGAACTGAAATAAACCCACTAATAAAATTAATCAGAAGCACTAGTCCTCTGGAGAGAGGCAGGGGAAAATATGATGGGTTATAAACTGAAACCACAGGATCCAATAATGCAGCAGAGGCAATACTGAGGAACAAGACCTCCGCTAGCTGGGACGCGGCATACCTCAGCAGAAGGTCAGGAAATCACTGCAGGAGCACAGCACAGATAAAGGCAAAATATAGATGAAGGCCAGAGAGTAATAATAAAATAATGAAAAAAAAAAAAAGTTGTAAGCACGTTGAAATGCTTGCAGAGAACCTGCAAGGATCCTTAAGATCCTTGTCTGCTGTTCAAGACTAAAGCTTCAGGTTTTAGATGATGTCTATTGCGAGTGCATCCTCCTGGGGCATCCTGTTAGCAAGAGTTTGTTTTCAGAAGAATAAAGCACACGCACGTCCTGCCAGAGTTGGTTATTTAACAGTGCTGAAATTCAGGGTGAAGCGTTGGGATCACAGCTAACAAGACACCTAAATTACCAGCCCCCGATGAAAATTGGGGCTTCACTTCTGTCCGAGCCTCCTTTCAAGCTTTTCTGCAAAATAAAGGTAGTTATGGCAATTTCCCAGGCATGGGGAGAGGGTCAGGCTGTGTCAGTGAGGTGTGTGAGATCTGTAAAACACCCTCTGTGCCAGAAGGTAAGGCCTGGTGCTCAGAGTGGAAGTGCAGGGCATGTCTAATGGCTGAGACATTAGACCCCAGGCAGTGGACTTTGTTTTGTAATTTTTATGACTGAGAGATGAAGTGACAGAGGCTGACAGTGACAAAGAAAAGGTGCTGCTCTGGAAATCAGCCAGCTGTTCTGAGGCTGCTCCCAACAGTGTATTTCAGTAACAGGGCCATTAGACAGCACAACCAGTGCATACAGCGAGACACCAACACTTGTTTAACCTCTTTCAGAAGACTGAAAGATTACAAGCTATTAGTTAAGATACAAAAGGAGACCTAATTTAGTGCTCAAGATCACAGAATGGTTGGAATTGTATGATACCATGATGCATGACTTACTAAGTAACATTTTTCTCCTGTGATTTCCTACCACTTACTAACATTTTCTGCTGTGATTTCCACTCAGTGTTGGTGGACTTGGGGTGTGTGTGTGTGCTGTTAACCCAGCTATAAACAGGCAGTGAGGCTATAACAAGCCTGTTGGGAAACCTTCCTAAATTGATGATATATGCCACCAAAGAAGGCAGCCAGAACTCAGGACCTCCTGTTCCACAGGGGTGTTCCTCCCTGATTTGTCTGACTGAGAAACTGGATAAGCCACAGTTCTCTGGCAGTCCAGCAACTCCAGTCCATTCAACAAGAGGAGCATGCTCATGACACCCAGGACAACATACAGAATATGGGATTAAGCAGGTTGGAAAAGACCGTTGAGATCATCGAGTCCAACCTATCATCCAACACCATCTGATCAACTAAACCATGGCACCAAGCACCCCATCCAGTCTCCTCCTGAACACCTCCAGGGATGGTGACTCCACCACCTCCCTAGGCAGCACCTTCCAATGGGCAATCTCTTTCTGGGAAGAATTTCTTCCTAACATCCAGCCTAAACCTCCCCTGGAGCAGCTTGAGACTGTGTCCTCTTGTTCTGGTATGGGTTGCCTGGGAGAAGAGACCAACCCCCACCTGGCTACAACCTTCCTTCAGGTAGTTGTAGAGAGCAATAAGGTCTCACCTGAGCCTCCTCTTCCCCAGGCTAAACAACCCCAGCTCCCTCACACAGGTGTCACACTGTCTCTCACGCAGTGTTTTGCATACAAGAGGCACTGCAGAAGAGTCAAGCATTGAGTTGACAGCTGGTCTGGGGCTGAGTGCTGGAGGATGATCTAAGAGATCTCCTTGTTACCACAACCTAATGCCTCGTTCATTTACAAGCCCAAGAAAGAGGAAGAGGACTCTGCCATTTATTTGATGACTTCACACTGAGGCTTTACTGATGCTAACTACTTATTTTTACTTTCCAGTGGATGACACCTTTAGCTGGGCACCCAGGCTGTGCTTATAACACAGCCTCAACCACATAAGTTGCTGAATTTTCCTGTCTTCATCTCATCTTCTGCTGGGTGGTGGCCATCTACTATGTTTCTTTAGTGTTTTGCTCAATGCCCCAGCCCCTGTTTTTCCTTCAAGCCCCAGAGGCCCCGCAAGCAGCAGCTCTGAATGTCGCGTTCCCATTTCTATGCTCTAACAGTCCAAGTACTGGGCTAAATCTTGAAGGATGCAGGTGGTTTATTTTTCTTTTCTGTGTTAACATAGATTTCAAGTGGCTCCCTTCAAAAGCTCTGTCACAAGCTTGAAGAATGGGACCATACAATAGAAATAATCTTCAGGTCTTTATAGAGCCAAAGCTGTGACGGAAAAGAGCCTCAGCTGATCAGCTCACCTGAGGAATGGGGCTAGCATTCAGGGAGGGCTGAAAAGCAGCTTGTGGAGGTATATTATGAAAGACCTGGTTTCTCTCTAGTACAGTTCTAAGAGGAGGACTATTAAAATCTTTGCACATTCAGGAAGGAAAAATTTGACTAAACCTCTTAATCTTGTTTGCACTCCATGACACAAACTTTTCTGGTGCTACCAGAACAAAGCCACTTCTTTTTACTTTCCATTAGATGACACCTTCACCTGGACACCCAGACTGTGTTCATAATGCAGCCTTTACCACTGGACTTTTCCCCTTTTCATCTTTTCTTCTCCTAGTTTCTTGCCATCTGCTACATGTTTCTTTGAAGATTTTTCCTCCTTGCCCCAACTTCCTCCTTCAGAATTTGCCCCAACTGTCCTGTGTCTATTTGATTCAAGACAGTTCATTACAATTTAATCAGTAAAGGTATCTGATTTTCCTTGGTAGAGAATCACACAAAATCACAGAATGGTAGAGGTTGGAAGAGACCTATGGGGATCTTCTAGCCCAACCCCTTGATAAAGCAGGGACACCCACAGCAGCTTGCCCAGGATCACAATGGCCAGGTGGGTTTGGACTCTCTCCAGAGAAGGAGACTCCACAACCTCTCTGGGCAGACAGTTCCAGGGCTCCAGCACTTTCACTGCAAAGAATTTTTTCTTCATGTTTATGTGTAACCTCCTGGGTCCCAATTTCTGCCCATTACCCCTCATGCTGTCACTGATCACCATTGAGAAGAGTCTAGACCTATCCAGTTGTCCCCTGCCCTTTAGCTATTGATCATCATTGATATCATTATTGTCACTGTGGATCTAGAAGAACTAACCTCCTAATGGGACATCAGCATCTCCAAAGAGTCCTGGACTCTTCAAAGGCCACCCCAAAGTCAGTCTTTCCCCTGTACATCTCCTTCGATGGGCAGTAGAAGTTGTGTTATTCTGCTCCTCACAACCCAGATTCAAGTATAAAGTGGCACTTGCCTCCCTCAGATTCACAGAATCATAGAATGTATTAGGCTGGAAGAGATCTCTAGACACCTAGTCCAACACTGCTGCAGTGAGCAGGGTCATTGCCAAATAGATCAGGTCACTCAGAGCCCCATCAAGCCTGACCCTGAATGTTTCCAGGGATGGGTTCCTTCACCACCTCCCTGGGCAACTTGTTCTAGTGTTTCACCCCTCATACTAAAGAACTTCTTCCTAATGTCCAATCTAAACCCACCCTGCTCCAGCTTAAAACCAATGCTACAGGTCCCTCCCCAAATTCTTTGTGGCCCCCTTCAGATCCTGGAAGGCCACTTAATGGTCTCCCTGGAGCCTTCCCCAGGCAGAACCACCACAGCTTTGAGCTCTCTGTCGTAGCAACTAACCTAACAAATAAGCAATAAACTACTTTGGGTCTCAACACATATTTCTGTCTAAGCAGGACCCTGGTGCTTAAACACAGTGACTAAAATACTGCAGTGATTTCAGCTTTGCCATTTCTGGGAGTGCACTGAAAGGCTTCCGTCTGGTGCATTTCTTCATAGCTCAGCTCTTGCAGGGAAAGGATTAGGCACAAAAAAAAGTCAAAATCCCTAAATCCTTTTTTTTTCCCCCCCTTTTTAAATAAATCTTGTGGTTTATGGGGGGGAAATCCTCCTCTGTGTAACTACAAGTTATGTCCTTTTGCATGTTTTCCTTTTCTTTCTTTTTTTTTCCCTTTTAATCTACAAATACATTAAAAGAGAAAAGATTGAGAAAGACAATCAAAGAAAATTAAGGACTTAGTGAAATATCTGCACTGTATTTAATGTTAGCAAGGATTCATGCACTGTTACTGTTGTGCTTTGTGTTGCTTTCAAAGTTGATTCATTCTACCAGCACAAGTTGGGGATTACTTTTAATTTATTGGCACGTAAGAAGTCCTCCTTCAGGGTCACAAAGCTAGGCAAAGGAAACAGTGTGGCAGGTTTGGGTTTTGGCTTTCCTGATGTGGTTTTGGTGTTTGGTTTTAACGAGGGAACAACAGAAGGGTAGAAAACACAGAACAGGAAGGCAGAAAACCTGGAGCACATCACAACCACCAGAGCAAATCTCTTAATTCCAGCATGGAGTGCTTTGGCCAGAAATGAACATTGAAACTGGGGCTTGCATGTCATGAATTGGTTTCTTGATTTGCTGGTCATGAGCTCTTTTTGGTGTGCCTAAATAAAATGACCAAGAACATGGAAATTACCTTCCACCTGTATCCCTGTACAGTGAGTTGGTACCACACTGTAATCTGCTGTCCTGTGAGGCTATGCACTGACTCACATCAGAATTGTCATTGCCACTGACCTCCCAACAGCTCTCTCCAAGAGTACTCTGGCTCTGACACTGTCTTAAGCCATGATCTCCCCCTTTATTCATTTTTGTTTGGTGTTACTGGTGCAGAAGCATTGCAACCCTGATCAGAGCTATAGGATCAATAAAGCAGAGGAGGAAAGAGCTGCACTCCCACACCTACATCGTCCATCACTGGCAAACCTGGCAGCTGAGCTCTGCTGTCCTGATTCCATTTTTTCATTTGACAAAAAGCCTCTCTTGGAGCCTTCAGGTGGAGAGACCTAAAACCTTATATACATTAAGGCAATTGAATTGATACCCTGTCAGATGAAGAGAATCTCTCTTTATGTGGTGAGAGTTAATGATGATTTATTAGGCAGAACAGACAGGTCCCAGGACATATTTGCAAGGAGCTGTCTATCAGAAAAATTTCCTCCAGAGGCTTGGAGCAAGCTCTTCTTACTTTTTATTTAACAGACACATAGGACAATGAGACTTCAGTTGAAAGCACTTCTCAGGTAACACAAAGCTTTAGAAAGATAAAAGACAAGATGAAAAAGGAATGTTTTAAGATCTGAATACAATCCCATGTCATCACAGAAATGCCACTAAGGAAACTAAGGCTCTCTGACCACCAGGAAGGTGCTTGGGTTCTGTTCTCTCAGGATACTCTTCTCCAGCTCTCATATATCTCTTCACAGAATCATAGAATGGTTTGGATTGAAAGGGACCTTTGAAGGTCACCTAGTCCAGCCCTCCTGCGGTGAGCAGGGACATCTGCAACTAGAGCAAGTTGCTCAGAGCCCCAAACAACCTGACCTGGAATGGTTCTAGGGATGGGGCATCTTCCTCCTCTCTGGGCAACCTGGGCCAGGATCTCACCATCCTCATAAAAATGTATTTCTTCTCTCCAGTCTAAATCTCCCTCTTTAAGTTTGAAACCATCACCCTTTGTCCTGTCACAGGAAGCTCGGCTAATAGGACTGTCCCCAGCTTTCCCACAGACCCACTGAAAGGTCTACAGATGTAGGAAGGGTTTGTTTTCTCTCTGTGGTAAGATTCCTGTATGAGCAAAGATTTCCAGCAGTCATCTTTGCCATCAAGGTTTTGTGTGCTTTGGATTATTTTCCTGCAGACAAAGGAGGCTTGCAGACAGGGAGTGTGTGGCTGCTTGGGGTGTGGGAGAGCAACATTAGTCACCTTTAAAAATCCCTCTTATGTTCTAGTGGCAACAGTCTGTATAAAACCAGAGCTGAGGCTGCATCACTCCTGTTTTCTGAGATTTATAGCAGAGCAGCAGGCACTTGCTTTAGGCTGCTGCAAGGCCTCTCTCACACAGTGCTTGTAGTTTAGAGAACCATAACAGAATCTGCCTTTCCCTGCTTGAATTAAAAATATAAGCTTACTGTCTGTACTCCCTTAAAATGAAAATGAGCTTCAAAGCAGAGAGTCAACATTTGCAAGTCTCTTTTTCACTCCAAAAGACAGAGGAGGTGGACTCTACCTTGGCAAGGGACAGACACTACAGGATTTGAAGTGGAGAGAAAAAACACCAGGGTAACTTAGCAAAGACACTCTGTGTTCTAGAGTCTGTGGCCATCTAGGATCTCTCTCAGCAGTGAGGCAGGATCTAACTCCCAGAACAGCCTTGCTCATAAGAGAAAACTGTTTGACATTAATTTTCCTTGCAGGACCAAGTTGTGCCCTCAGAGCTCCCTGCAGTGATGGCATTTCTGATCTTCCCTGCAGCCATGGGGAGAACAACCTTTCCCCTGCAAACCAGAGGTCAGCACTGGCTCATATTCCCATTATGGGAAGTTATGGCAGCCCCATCACTGGCTCTTGGTGGTAGGGGTCAACCAGAAACTCTTGGGCTAAGCTCCTCTAGAAAAGAAAAAAGAGCTTATTTGTACTCAAACCAGTCCTGATATGCTCATACTACACTACAAGGCAATAAAAAGCCTGGAAAAATCAGTAAAGGATGAAACAAGGCACACGCTTCCCTCCATGGCCTGTTGGACAGAGGCCTTCTGCTGGGTATATTTCTCCTCTAACTGGATTCACTTGTGCAGCCTTCACATTTCTAATATCATTTTTGTGTCCACAATAGAGATTTTTTTTTTCTCCTCTCCTCATTCCCTGCAGTTACAGATCCCATAGCTCTTTGTCACTTAAGCAGAACTATACCTCCATGGAAAGTCTGTCACCACAGAAAGTGAAAGGCAGGGAGGAGAAACACCCACTGTTCTAATAGGTGTAGCATCAACTGATTTGGCCACCCCAGCATTTGCTGCCACTCAGCAGAATGTTGCCCCACTCCCAAAAGATGCTTAATGAATGCACATTCCTTCCACCCAGTGGGAATTAAGGAGCCCTCAGGAAAACTCCAGTCATATGATGTTAAAGCCTGAAAGCAATCTGTGTACATCTGTCTACTCTGTGACCACCAAAGGTGAGACTGAGCTGCAGGAAGACAACCCTCATTACATTTGAGCATTGCCTGTAGGTAATGTTTATCAATATTTATCATTGCTCTTTGCCACACTATCTGCTAACAGCCCCTTGGGTGAAAAATCCCTACCAAGCTCAATCATTTTGATAAAGCCTTATTGCCTGTTTGAAGGGAAATCTATTGGGGGGGGGGGGGAAATCCCACTCCAGCCAGCCTCCAACTGATGCTGCAGATGACCCCATACATGCAAGAGAAATGCAGAGAAGCAGCCTCAAGGGAGCAGTTTAAGAGCTGGCTGGCTTCCCTGGACCAGCCAGCCTGTGTTGATGGAGCAGAAAGGGGTTGTCTTGTTTGGAGAGAACATATTCCTCACTAGCTTGACTTAATGGGGAGGCTAAAGACATGCCAAAGGCTGTTTTGGCCTTTCTGCCTGCCCTGTAAACCCTTAGGCAGCCTTTTGAGCCCCAGAATTACTTTCCTACCAGATTGCCAACAAATTAAAATAGACCACCTTGAGCTCCACAGTCCAATTCAGTGGTGCACCTCCTCAGAGTCCAGTGCAAACACAGCAGAAGCCTTTGTCATAGAGTCATAAAATTGTTTCAGTAGAGAGAGTGATTGGCCATTGGAATGGGCTGCCTGGGGAGGTGGTGGAATTGCCATCACTGGAGGTGTTTAGGAGGAGACTTGATGGGGTGCTTGGTGCCATGGGTTAGTTGATTAGATGGTGTTGGGTGATGGGTTGGACGCAGTGATCTTGAAGGTCTCTTCCAACCTGGTTTATTCTATTCTATTCCAAGATCATCAGGTCAGGAGATGTGTTTAAATTGTTTGGGAGATTAGAGTCTTCTTCTCTGGACTCTTTCAAAACCAGCCTGTGTGGCCTGTCCTAGGTAATCCTCTGAGGGTGCTGGAGCCCTGGAGCAGGCTTCTCATAGAGGTTATGGAGTCTCCTTCTCTTGGAGAGAGTCCAAACCCACCTGGACATTGTGATCCTGGGCAAGCTCCTGTGCATGACCGTGCTTTAGCAAGGGATTGGACTGAATGATCTCCAGAGGCTTCAATTGCTTCCCTGTGATAGTATCCCATAGGCTGATCCTCCTAAAGGAGGAGACCCACACAACTGCACGTTAAAAAGACTACAGGGTTGTAAAGACAACACGAAGTATAGAAGTTCCTCTGTCTTTTCCATAAAGAATATACTACTGTTGCTGATGATCCAGGTGCAATAACCCAGTCTCCTACTTGTCTGGTTGGATCTGCTCTGTTACTTTTTACTTAATGCTTCTAAAATGTTTTTCTTTTAGCTTTAGTGCACTTTCTAAAGCACCCTGCAAAGAAGGGATGGGCTGTGACTGAGCAGCACCGGTGCTGCAGCAGCTCTGCCATGCAGGAGCAGAGAGTGACAAAGGCAGGTATTGTGCAGCACATTTGCTTTTCTCTTCCCCCCCCCCCCCCTTTTTTTTTGTTTAAATTAAACTCTTTGTATAAATAGTCATTCTGGCTGATTATATAATCTCCCACATTTAGATCGTCTGTGTTGCAACCATGGCAACTCCCAGAGCTGAATGCATTCGGTTCAAACTTCTTTCTAAATTTGCTGATGAGGGTGAAGAAGCAGCTTTGGAAACCCTTCTCAGGCAACCTACATTTGTTCTGTGCACAGGGACCTCAGTCCAGTTTGGATTGACTGGATCCACCACCAGCCTCAACAGGCTAGGAGGAAGGGTCCATCCCGTTCCAGTTTGGCTAATTGCATCCCTGAAGCTGGCTATGGATAACACCAACAGCATCAAGGAAGATAAATATCTCTGTTTTGTATAATTAAGTAGAACTGAGCAGTGGTGGAACTGCAGAATGACATCTCTGATGCACAGAACACACAGCACCCACAGAGCCTGTGCAGATTTTCTTGCTTTGCCTTAGCAGCAGGCTTCGTTTTTGGGTTAGAAAAACAACGCTAAAGCCAAAAGGTTCCAAAAGTATTGTCTGAGGTTTTCCCAAATGCTAATATTTGGTTGCAATTTTGCACCCTCAGAATGTGGCTCACCAGCTAGATGCTGTGAAGCAGTTCAGCCACAGAATTACAGAGACTGCTCCAGCAGCAAGAATTCCACATTACAGCCTGATGCTGACCCTCGGAGTCCACCAGCCCCACCTCTCTTCCTTTGCAAATTCAGTGCGGTGCAGTGGGAAGTAAAACAAACCTCATGGTGTCTGCAAAGCAGGAGAAGCATAAGCAGAGTTTAAGTAGTAAGTTGAAACAAGAATGTTCAGTTAGGTAACTTTTCCTATCAAATATGATCACAGAATTCCAGCGTGATGGGGATTGGAAGCGACCTCTGGAGATCATCTTGTCCAACCCGCTGCAGAAGCAAAGTCAACCCACAGCAGGTTGCCCAGGATCACCACATCCAGGTTGGTCTGGAATCTGTACAAGAAAAGGAGACTCCACAAACTCTCTGGGTTCCAGCACCCTCACAGCAAGTATATGTTTCTCCTCATGTTCAGATGGAGCCTCCTGGGTTTGAGGGGTAAGTAGCGTCTTGTTCTGTCACTGGTCATAACTGAGAAGAGTCAGATCCCATCCCTTTAGATATTGATTAACATGGAAAAGATCCCCACTCTCTGCTCATCTCCAGGCTAGACAGCCCCAGGGCTCTCAGCCTTTCCTCCTCACAGATATTGAGGACTCCAGGCCCCTCAACATCTTTGTAGGTTCTGCTAGGCTCTCTCCAGTAGTTCCCTGTCTCTCCTGAACTGGGGAGTCCAGAACTGGACCCAGTACTCCAGATGTGGCCTCACTAGAACAGAGTAAATGTGGAGGAGAACCTTCCTCCACCTGCTGGTCACATTGTTTTTAAGGTACTCTTCTTCATGGTTGGACTTGATGATCCTAAAGGTCCTTTCCAACCAAAATGATTCTGTGAGCCTATATGCAGTTGCCTATCTGTCTCCTAGAACTAAATTCTTCTGTTCCAGGCTAGGCTTTTGTGGCCATTGCCAGACACAACCTGAGAGACTGCAGATGCATCTTTGGCCTAGCCTCACAGTCTAGAGATTATCATCTTCATACAGATATGTCAGGGACTGCAACATAATCCAGAAAACAGGAATATATTCCTCCCTGCTCTATTTACATCTTCACAGCAACAAATGAAAGCCAGGGTGTTGCACTTACTCAGCCAGTTTAGAGCTTGTCCAGAATGTATTCTCTTGCTTCAGATGGATATTTACAGCAATAAGAGGCCCAGCCATGCACAGACAATTCATGCTACAATTACACTTACAAACAGTCAGTGGCAATCAATATCACATGCAGACACTGATTCTGATTATACTTAATCAATGGTGATGCTAATAACTTATATCACTTAATTTATTTCTAATTACATCTTAATTACTAGTTTGGCTATGCCAAAGAGACCTAGAAGCTGCATGACAAGAACCCAGATCCTTTTTTTTTTGTCCTATCCTGACATGAGTTTGACAGCACCAAGAGCTGGGCTGGAGGGAGAGCAGAGATTAAACGCAATAATTAATTATGTGCATTTGAAATCAAAGAGGAGAAAAACATAAAACCCAAGGTTGCTGAGCTTGGACATTAAGAGTAGCTTGTTGCATTAATTTGGGTTCTCAATGCTGCTGTCTAATTCCTTTTTCATTACATGAGGAGAAGGGATATGTTTTGCAAGGGCTAATAGTTTTGTGGAAATGCTGGGCTCATTTTAAATGCGTCTGTTCTCCTACCTGTGGACGATGGATCTCTTTGTTATCTTCTTCTGCGCCTGATAATCCCGTGGAGAATTGAATAAACTCAGGCATTCAAGGCAATAACAGTAGCAGTGCTAGCCTGACGTATTCACAGACCCACCAGGACTCAGCAGAAGGTGGGAAAGGTGTTTAAATAAGCAAATAAAGAGCCACCTGAGCCTCCTTTGCAGAATAATGTAACAGGAGCTTCTCTGGGAGCCAAGTAAACAAATGAATTAATAGGAGTCCTAGCCTCTCCTTGGGCATTATTCACCTTTCTTTATTGGCTTGCTCCCTGGGTGCCTAGGTAAACTTTGGTTGCGACTTTCTTTTTCATCCTCTGTGCCCAAATTGCCTGCCTGGGAAAAACCTTTCAAGAAGTCTGTATTCACAAACCTGACTGTACTTATTTCCATCTGAAAGGGCAGCTGGTGCAAATCATGGCTGAGGCAGCTCAGTAGGGTGGCCAGAGCTGATTTGAGCTGTGACCATGAAAGGCAGAAAGGAAAGAGATAGGAAGGCTTATGTTAAACTAAAAAAGCATAGCAGGTACCCAGACTCCTGATTCAGGAGACAGTTAAGGGAGAACCTCCTCCCACCTGAGTTTTGCCTCTCTCACTGCTTAGTCTTGCCCAGTTTGTGATGACTCACGGGGAGAAACCTTTGCCGATGCCCTGGAGCCCTGCTTTGCTGCTTCAGTATTAGGAAGTAAATCCTGCTGAGTTTAGGGACGTTGGCTGGTAATGCCTTTAGCACAAATAAGGCAATATAAAGTCACTTTGCCCTGTTGCTGGAGGCTTTTTTCCTGGACACATTTTCAAGCCTGTATCCATCTTCCTATACCCTCCATGTAAAGCATTTGCCAACCTCAAACTGATCCAGGGACGTTTAAAGGCAATAGTAAAAATATCTGTCTAGGAGTGCTCTGAATTTAGGTCTGCAGCATTTGTTTAGCCAAGCCACAGTAACTATTTCGAGCTTTTGATATAAATGTAATCTCTCCAGTTTCATTTCAGTCTTGTACATTGCCTTGGATCCCCACTGGTCTGGCACTTTCCCTGTTCTGGGGGAAATTCTGGAGATAGTGTTACAACAGTGCTCTTGATAATCCTGGGCTTGCTTTCACTTTTTCTTACTACACAGGCACTTAGCTGTTGCACGGTCAGTGCCTTCTTGCTGCCAGCTTCTGTGAATGAGATTACCTCACGCAGAACATCTGTCATCTGCTCTAGTGAGGTAAATATAGAGGTAAGCAGTTTGCATAAGGCTGAGTGACCAAACTTACTGCACTTTTCTGGCACCGTCTCTTTTCCTATAGACACATCAAAGCGATCTCATGATTAGCTGCAGGAGAACACGCTCGTTAGCGTCCCTTGGGGAATGCCCTGCATTTCAATAGGAGATGGCTCGCTTCTCTTAACAGCCCCTCTAGGAAAGACTATTGCACTGTGAAATATTTCAGTGGTGCTGCACTTTGCTGTCAGGATTTGGATCACTGTCGATTGCCTCAGGCATGCTGGCAAAGATTCTGGAGCAAACACAGCTCAGGTAGAGACCAAGAGCAAACCACTCCTGGGGAGGCGGAGGAGAGGATATTGCAGGATTTAGATGCCAAATTAGCTCAGTACCCTGACAAAGGGATCACAGAACCAAAATCCAGCTATACACAAAATATAAAACAAAACATAATTAAAAGCAGTGGCTGTTGCCATTAGGAGCTGAACGTTTTCTATCAGTAATCAGCGTGGCAGAGAAAATACTGAACTATTCCCTTATGGTTTCTCCCCCCCTTGTATTCGTTCCAGGAGCAGGAACAGAACGAATGAATACAATTACTATGGTAATTTCCTATTTTCCGACTACACAGAGGCCATTTGGAAATCCTGGTAGCATAATGGTTGGTAATTGTTGAGTTCTTAATGGCTTCTGTAAGGTTGGCCCAATAATGCTGCAAAAAAACACGCAGGCAAAGAGCAGAGCCGCTCAGACATTCATTGCTACGGCGAGTGGACCTTACAAAAGGAATGAGTTTATGCAACTCATATTTCATGAAGGCAAAGGAAATCTCAAATGTCCTATAATTATAATAATTATTTCTGCTTGATGTTTAATTACTCTACCTAATGAGCCAGCAGCGCTATAATGGACAGGTAAAGCTCGGAAGAGATTGTCTTACTCGTGCAATTTGGTTTCTAACAGAGGAGAGAGGTTTGGGTGTTTACAGCAGCACATAATTAAATAATGTCACAATCTCCACGATTTCCAAAATGGGATTAGCTGTGGCTATCCTGCTCCTGCAAATCTCTGCCCATGCCACAGAAGCTTGAGCTAGGCTGTGCACGAAACTCCTCTTCCTCCAAGTACTTCTGTTGATATTGATTATGTCACAAATCAATGGTCAGTACTGTGGGAGCAAGCTGACTATAATGAGGGGTCTGGGGGGAAAAAAGGGGACAGTCCATTAGGATCATCTGGAAACTATTTAAAACAAAATAGGAAGGATGTTGACTTGCTGGAACATGTCCAGAGAATGACAACAAAGTTGGTGAGGGGTTTGGAACACAAGCCCTATGAGGAGAGGCTGAGGGAGCTGGGGCTGCTTGGCCTAGAGAAGAGGAGGCTCCAGGGAGAACTTATTGCTCTCTACAGCTACAATGTGGATTAAATTAGAATATATTGGTTTGATTTTGGGGTACTCTAAAAAGCAGTGGATAAATGGCAGTAGAGTGGTTGGTCTAGAAAAGGACTTGGCCACAATCTACAGAACAAGAAGGAAAGTAGGATGCAAGCTTTCTGGTCTCACAGACCAAATGTTAAAGGACTCATCAGAAATTATGGCAATTCAGGTTCAAATCTCCCATTGCACTGACTTAGGGCGGCAATCTGACCCAAACGCTCCTGTGTTTAACCCTAACCCCCTACCCTTCAGCTATTGATCAGCACTGATCAGATCCCCTCTGGGGCTGCTCTTCTCCAGGCTCAACAGCCCCAGGGCTCTCAGCCTTTCCTCCTCACAGAGATGTTCCAGGCCCCTCAACATCTTTGCAGCCCTAGCTGAACTCTCTCCAGTAGTTCCCTGTCTCTCCTGAACTGGGGACCCCAGAACTTGACCCTGTACTCCAGATGGGGCAACACTAATGCAGAGCAGAGAGGGAGGAGAACCTCCCTCCACCTGCTGGCCACACTCCTCTCAATGTATGAATGTCTTCATTTCAAATGTCTGTCCGGAAGCCCACTGTGGAAGGACCACAGTGCTGACATGAATGGAGAAGACTCTCTCACTGTGCTCCACTATCAGGAAAAAAAAAAAAACCCACAACAAATAGAGTCAGTTTAGAGCCTACTGCTGTGTTACCCAGACCTAGGAGGAAGCAACCTGTTTCTGTAGAATTTGTCCTGACAGCTGGCTGGTGTTTGAATGCCATCAGGCTGCAGGTGAACGTGAGCTGCAGAAATGGCGCCGGCTTCGCTGTAGTTTGAAGTATCAAAAACTGCTGACAATTAAACTTAATTGTATGAATAAGCTCCTTAACAGAATGCACTGCTGGGCTTTCATCCAGCTGAGGGCTGGCAGGGAGAGAGAAATCTGTATGCAGAGAGCCTGTCAGCATCCCCCAACCTGGGAGAACAGGGCTTTAGCACAGTGTAGTAGGAACACAGATGCATCCTGATCTCCCTGACTTCCCAAGAAAACTTCGTTTTCCTCTCTCTTTCATCAAGTGTTGCATTAATAGTCCTTATCCTCAACAACCTGCTTTTCCCTCACCAGGTTCTCTTGAAGGTAAATTTCTAGGGGGGGGGGGGGGGGGGGGAAAGGATTAAATCTTTTCATAAAGAAGTTTAATTATAAGCTTTGGCTCTACCTGCCCAAACAACAGCCATGAGGAGTCTGGAGAGAAAAAGCCCAACATCTCTCTTCTGAAGATAGCCCTTCTGAAATATTAATGCTTCATTCCCTCCAGGGTGGCTTCTTTATTTGCTGCTTCTTCCACACCCAGTTTGTTACCCCAGCTGCCCCTGCAAGTAGGATTGCAGGTAACAAAGATGTTCTTGAGGCCCAGGGGTCAGTTGTTTTCCATTTCATTTCTCTGTGCTTTAATTTTAATTTGTTTTCCCTTACTCTATCACTTACAGAGATCTGAAGGCAACCATTCAGGCTGCATAAATCTAAATACCATTACTGGTAATCAAATATAGCCTTAGCATGGACTTCTGTAACATTATAAACCTATTTTCATGCTACCTAAAGTAGATTTAAGGAAAGGGACAGCTGACCCGTGCAGCATTGTGGGGCTCAGAATTCTTGGCCTAAGAACCAACCGATTTTCTCTTCATGTTTTTTTCATGTACTGTGATTTCATCCTCATAATTACAAATGGGCTAAGGCCAAACCCCAGCCCACAGCCCAGAAGACTACACAAGGCTTTAGATTCAGTTTCCTGTGCTGATCATTGATTTGTTTCTAACCCTTGCGGTGGTAAACGTCCACAATATTTATTTAACAGCCGTGAACTGCGGCAGAACTGTTTCCCTTTCCACCCCAACAACATATCTCAGGACCCTCACCTTACAAAATACAGGTCTTGACTGCAATTTGGGATAAAATATGGGCCAGAGGAAAGTTCATGGGGGCAAGAGAATGTTTGGATATTGTGAGCAACATAGGCAGCATTTAAAACTCCAAGGAGGAAAAAATAAATAGAGGTGGAAGAGGTGAAGGAAAAAAAAAAACACAAACCTAAAGCAAAACAAAATCCACAAAGTTGAAAATTGAAGCCCTTAAATGCAGGACACAGAATGGTCAGTGGGAAAGCACAGAAAATTACATGCCAGGTAATGGATCCACTGTTGATGCAAGGTATGAGGCTTCTAGATACTTGGGTCTGACTTGTTTCCTCTCTGTGAATGTAGTAAGAAGTAGAATGTAAGTAGTAAGGGACAGTTTACAATCCTGTTGCTTCCCTGGCAAAGGTAAGGAAGGTCTAGAGACAAAGAGATCCACAGATCCTTCAGTGGAGAAAAACAACTGTTCTAGAGGATGCTTACAGGAGCAGAAGACAAAGCAGCACCAAATTATAAAAGCCAGCAGAGCACCTGTACCTGAGAAGAAAGTTACACAGAATCACAGAATGACAGGGGCTGGAAGGGACCTCTGGAGATCACAGAGTGGCCTAGGTTGGAAGGAATCTCAGAGCTCACCTACTCCAACCTCTCAGCCATGGGCAGGGACATCTCTCAACCAGACTCAACTGCTCAAGGCTTCATCCAGCCTGGCCTTGAACACCCCCGGGGAAAAGGTGTACACAACCTCCCTGGGCAGAGTCCAGAGTCTTACCATACTCATACTGAAGAATTGCTTTCTAAGATCCAGTCTAAACCTCCTCTCTCTCCATTTAAAACCATTCCCCCTTGTTCTCTTGCTAGATACTCTTATGAAAAGTCCTCTGCATCCTTCTAGGATCCCTTCAGATAATGGTTCCCCCAGAGTCTTATCTTCTCTAGGTTGAACAACCCCAGCTCCTTCAGCCTATCCTCATAGCAGAGGTGCTCCACCCCTTGGATCCTCTTTGTGGCCTTCTCTGGACTCTCTCCAGCAGCTCTGAGATCATCTCATCCAATCGCCCTGCCAGAGCAGGGTCACCCAGAGCAGGTTGCACAGGATGGTGTCCAGGACTCCAGAGAAGGAGACTTCATCTCTCTGGGCAGCCTGTTCCAGTGCTCTATCACCCTCAAAGTAAAGAAATTTCTCCTCATGTTTAGTTGGAACTTCTCCTGTTCCAGTTTGTGCCTGTTACCCCTTGTCCTGTCCCTGGGCACCACTGGAAAAAGCCTGGTCCCATCCTCCTGACACCCATCCTTGAAGTATTGGTCAGCATTGATGATCCACACCCCTCAATCTTCTAGAAGTTTTTCACCATGAGGGTGGTGAGACACTGGAACAGGTTGCCCAGGGAGGTGGTGGAAGCCTCATCCCTGGAGGTTTTTAAGGCCAGGCTGGATGTAGCTCTGAAAAATCTGATCTACTGTGAGGTGTCCTTGCCCATGGCAGGGGACTTGGAACTGGATGATCCTTGGGGTCCCTTCCAACCCTAACAATTGTATGATTCCCTTCACATTCCTCTTTCCAGCTTTGAGGAGCCCAGAACCATGGTCCTTCTGCTTACAAGTACTCATGCTTCTCACCTCAAGTCAAGCTGCAGCACCATGCAGGTGTCCTAGGGTGGATTTATCTTTCCCTTGCTGTGCACTCGTGTGTATGCTCTGGTATTTCAGTAAGCTTTCAACTCTGTTTGAACGTGGTTCAGAACAAATCAAGCCCCCAAATTGATTCATGAGGATTTATGGCATTTTAATTACAGAGTGTGGTTTGGAATGATTTAAGGGCTGATAAGAGCTCAAAGTAGCCCAAGATTCTGTAAGCAAATGAGAAACATGACATTTTGAAAAGGAAACCAATTTTCCCTCAACTTAAACTGTTGCTCATATAAACCAAATTATAAATGTACCCTGTGACTGTAATGCTACCAAGGACTGCTTATGAAGATATGATTAGCAGTGCAATTTTCTTAGGTTTCAGCTGCTTTCTTTCCTTTGCTGCTGCTAATGCAGGAAAAATCAACATCCTTCCTCCTCACCCACCCATCTTTCTCAATGAAAACAAAACAACAAATCAGCTTCTGCAGGAGAGCTTGGAGGTATCCTGCTGAAGCTCTGCTGCTGTACCAAGAGAACTCAGGACAGTGGTGGAGCAGAGAAGAAAATGTACCTGTACAAAGTGTAAAGACATTTCAACGTGGTGTGGTGGGTTGAAACTACCACACATGGCTATGACCCCACAATTATGCCTCATCTAGTACCACAGTTCCTAAGAGAAACAAAGGCCAAGAGATGCAGCAATATGTCCAGCAGGTCTAGGGGGGTTCTCTTCTCCCTCTACTCTATCCTGGTGAGACCACACCTGGAACACTGTCAGGTTTGGGCTCCCCAATTCATGAGAGACAGGGATCTACTGGAGAGCATCCAAGGGAGAGCTGCAAGGATGATTAAGCAACTGGAGTATCTCTCCTGCAAAGAAAGGCTGAGAGACCTGGGGCTGGTTAGTCTTGAGAAGAGAAGGCTGGCAACTAAACCATGGCTTCAAGTGCCACATCCAATCCCCTCTTGAACACCTCCAGGGATGGGGAATCCACCACCTCCCTGGGCAGCACATTCCAATGGCCAATTTCTCTTTCTGGGAAGAACTTTCTCCTCACCTCCAGCCTAAACCTCCCCTGGTGCAGCTTGAGACGGTGTGCTCTTGTTCTGGTGCTGGTTGCCTGGGAGAAGAGACCAACCCCCTCCTTGCTACACCCTCCCTTCAGATAGTTGTAGAGAGCAAGAAGGTCTCCCCTGAGCCTCCTCTTCTCCAGGCTAAGCAACCCCAGCTCCCTCAGCCTCTCCTCACAGGGCTGTGCTCCAGACCCCTCCCCAGCTTTGTTGCCCTTCTCTGGACACCTTCCAGCGTCTCAACATCTTTCCTAAACTGAGAGGCCCAGAACAGAACACAGTGCTCCAGGTTTGGCCTAACCAGTGCTGAGCACAGGGCAGAATGACCTCCCTGCCCCTGCTAGCCACACTATTCCTGATCCAGGCAAGGATCACATTGGCCTTCTTGGCCACCTGGGCACACTGTTGGCTTATGTTCAACCTACTATCAACCACTATCCTCAGGCCCCTTTCTGCCTGGCTGCTCTCCAGCCACTCTGACCCCAGCCTGTAGCACTGCATGGGGTTGTTGTGGCCAATGTGCAGAACCCAGCACTTGGATGTGTTAAATCTCATGCCCTTGGACTCTGCCCATCTTTTCTCTGTTAGTGCAGCCCTAGAAAAACAACGCTGTAACTTCTCCCATGCTTAGTTCCTAGTGTGTATTTAACCCCCTGCATTCAAATGGTAATGGTATACCTTCACCAGCAGGTGACTGGTGTCTCTGATACCTCTTCATTACACCCCCCCAAGTGAACTGTCTCTGTTTTCTCTTTTTAATATGAATCTCTTCAGCTTTCCAAAAGCAGTGGCACACCTCATCCTTTTAAGTTCCAAGCAGAGGACTCATTCTATTACTCCCAAGCCCATGCAGAGCAAGGCAAGAGACTGGCTAGTTTTGTGGCTCCCAGAGCTCTAGATGAGCTGGGGGGGATACTGGCTGCAGTGGCATTGGAAATACCTGGTTAAAAATCTGTATGGGTTTGTGTAGTGCTCTAGCCCCAAATCACTTCCAATGGGAAAATTACAACATAACAAACTGGATTTCTGGTATTGGAATGAATCTGGCTGGAAGAAGTGGGCAAATCAATAAACCAGCAAGCCCCCTGCCTGTGAGTAGCCACAAACTGCCAAGAGAAAAGCACTCTTGGATGTGCTTGTTCTCTCAGCAGTCCAGTCACCATGGCAGCTTCCAAGCTGCAGTACTGGAGGTGAGGGGTGGGAAGGGTTATGTGTGGAAAGAAGTTACTGCAGTATAGGCTGGGATGTGACTTTGCAGCATGCTGCCTTCTCCATAGTAACTCAAGAGCCTGCCTGCACACAGGCTCTAATCCCAGCTTCGTCTGAAGGGATTTCAGATGTCTTACCCAACAGGGGAGGGGGAAAAAAAAGAGGGAGGGATGAGCTACATTGCATTTACCAGGAGGTTAAAAGCAGGTACAAGGGCACTTACAACAGAGTAGCTAACAAATTGCAGGTCTGCAGCCTCGCTCACCCACAGTGACACCTCCAGGTGCTCAGCCTCCCTGGAACAGCAGAAAACGCTTCCCCTGTGCGCACTGCTAATGGCAGTAATTGGGAGATACCATCCTGAATGCTGAACTAGCAAAAGCCCTGAGCTGCCCACACGAACATCCCCTAATGTTCAATTAAGATAAGGCTTAGTACATTGTTTAGTCTGCAATGGACAGTTTTTTTCCTCCCCCCTGCTTCTGCTGGGTTGAAGCTTTTGAGATCAATAGAAAATGGAGAAAAAAATTATTAATAGAGCAGATAATTTCAGTTACACCAGAGCCCTGTTAGAGCTCTGCTCTCCACTCAGCCCTTCTGCCTAATTGCTCCCTGCCCAAGCACATCATTTCTTGAAACCCTTTTATCTTCTTCCATTTCTCCTGGATATTGTTGACTGGAAGAGTCTGTTTGACACTCAGCAGGTGAGATTGGGTTGCTGGCAGCAGCATGGCTGAGCACATGCCTTGCCAGGACCTGGACCTAGGGTTGCTGTGGTGCTGTCTGCTGCAGCTCTGTGGAAATGAGGGATGATTGTGCAATGGGTACCAGCAACAGCTGGGGTGGGAATCGTTGCTTACAGGTGCTCCCTCACACCAAAAATCTCAATGATTCTTGGTTTTACTTTGGAATCATAGAATGGTTTACATTGGAAGAGACCTCTACTTCCAACCCTGCTGCCACAGGCAGGGACATCTTCCACTAGCTCAGGTTGCTCAAGGCCCCATCCAACCTGGCCTTGCACACCTCCAGGGAGGGGGCATCCACAGCCTTACTGGGCAGCCTATTCCAGTGTCTCACCACTCTCACTCTCAATAATTTCTTCCTAATCTCCAGTCTTAATCTTCCCTCTCCCAGCTTCAATCCACTGTCCCTCATCCTGTCACTACAAACTGAAAAAAGTCCCTCCCCAACTGTCTTGTAGGCCCTTTCAGGTACTGGAAAGACACTGTTAGGTCTCCTTAGAGCCTTCTCTTCTCCAGGCTGAACAGCCCCAACTCTCCCAGCCTGTTCCTACAGAGGAGGTGCTCCAGCCTTCTGATCATCTTTGTGGACCATGAGGGTGGCATGTGCCCACCTCTCAAACCTGTCCAAGTCCCTCTGGATGGATCCTTTCCCTCTAGCCATGTTTGTGTCATCTGCAGACTTGCTGAGGGTGCTTCCATCCCACTGTCCATGTAACTGACAAAGCTGTTAAACAGCACTGGTCCCCCGAGGGATGCCACTCATTGCTGTTATCCATTTAGACATTAAGCCATTAATTGCAACTCTCCAAGTGTGGCCATCCAGCCAGGTCCTTATCCAGCTAGTAGTCCATGCTTTTCCAGTTTGGTGCCCAGGATGTCACATGGGACAGCATCAAACACTTCACACAAGCCCAGGCAGATGGCAATGGTTTCTCTTTGTATTCACTGCTGCTGTAACTTCTTGGAAGGCCAAACTCATCAGGCTTGATTTGCCCTTTGTGAATTCATGTTGGCTAGCACAAATCACCCTAATCATAACCATAATCATCACCAAACATGGCCATAATAAAAAAATCAAGTAAATACAGGTTAATCTCATCTGAAAAATACTTGTCCAGTTAAACACTTGTAGTGGCATGTTCAGCTTTGGGGTTTTATAAACATACACTCAAAACATTTAATCTCCAGATTTTGAAATAAAGATGAAGGGAAATTTGGTTTACAGGTGGGACTCAATCATCTTTGAGGTCTTTCCCAACCTTACTGATTGCCCATAGGAATGGGCTGCCCAGGGAGGTGGTGGAGTCACCATCACTGGAGGTGTTTAGGAGGAGACTTGATGGGGTGCTTGGTGCCATGGTTTAGTTGATTAAATAGCATTGGATGATAGGTTGGACACAATGATCTCGAAGGTCTCTTCCAACTTGGTTTATTCTATTCTATTCAGCTGAATCTTGAAGCCTGAAGTGATGTTTTTCACTTCTACCCTCACTCACTGAGAACAGCATCACACCTTTCACTGTGCTTTCACCTCAGACGATTATTCTATCCCACCTCGCAAGCCTGGCCAAGAAATCAGCTATTTATACAACCTTCACTTCACTCAGCCTCAGAGGATCCCAAGAGTAGAGCCAGCTCCACAACCTGCCCTCTGTGCCGTGGGATAGCCACGAACGCCCAAGCAGATGACGACGTTTGCTTGCTGCCCTCCTGTGGCCACGCCGTGGCCACTCAGCCGCTCTGGCGCGGCGCTAAAATCGCCTTTGCTTTTGACACGATTATTGTTTGCTCCTGGCTCTCCACCTGGATTGTTTTCTCTCCCCAAATGCAGCTGCATTTACCGAGACAATTGGCGCTTTTATGTGAAAGGAGCCAGGGATGTGTTTCTAGATCATAAATTTTAATCCCCACAAACCCCTCTCAGGTACCCAAGGATTAATATTTAATGGCAGTTCTATAATGTAATTTCTAGAGGCCAATCTTTCATCTTCAAAACTTCATCATCACAGAGCTACAATAGTAAAGACTTCAAGATGACAACAATACCTTATGAACACAGTGATGCCTGAATTCCCCAGCTCTGTCCTCCAGGCAATGGAGGTGTTCCCAGGAGTCTTAAAATGAGCTAACCATTTTAATTGTCTTTTAGCTCTTCAGCTTAGACTCAGCATGTGTGTGAAATGCTAAAAGGAGCTAGGTCAGTGTCAGGACAAGATGACAACCTTCCTTTTCTGGTTAACATACCTGTAGAAGCCTTCCTTGTGGTACATCACATTTCTTTACAGCCCTTGCCAAGCTCAGTTCCAGTTAAGGCAAGTACAGCTCTCTGTGATGGTGATTACTCTAGGGATTAAGAGAGGTCCATCTCCAGCCTCCTTTCTGGTCTCCCAACATAATGTAAGTTAAAGTCTTGCACAACAAAATATGAGGAGCTGCCTAAAGGACAAGATACTGGTCATGATTCCAGTTTGGCAGCAGCTTGTGTTTGTTAGAGGCCTGGTTACTTTCCCAACAGTAGTCACCCTTGCCTTGACAGCAAGTAAAGCCCTTACTGACCCTGAGGTGAGACATTCCAGACACCCAAAAACTCTGAATAGCCCCAACATCAGATGATGTCTCCATCACTTTCCAATAAACAAACCTTGCAGCTAGCAGGTGTTAGCACCCAGAGCTCCTTTCTGATCTAGAGTGAGATTATGAACAAATCCAGAGGAGAAAGCTTTTACACACACTGACTTGTGGTCACAAAGCTGCTGCAATCATCTGAAAAATAAATCCCAGCAGAGTCAAGAGTCAGGACAATGCCTCTATCAAGTCACCTTCCTTCAGAGTGTATCCATACAAGCATTTTGGTCTCAGTGATCTTTAAGGTCCATTAAAAAAACAGCATGCCCTTGAACTTGTGCTTCCCAGGAAGGCTTTTCTCAGGGTGTACAAGTAAGCAGGTTTCTCTGGAGCTGTGGAACACAAGCCTGTGTGGGACAGAGCCATATCCACTCCAGGCAGAGCTTTGTAGATTATTCTGATATGCAGCCTGACTGAATTTTTTTGATTGATGGCTGTCTCTCCCCAGCCTGTGCTGCTGACTCATGGAAACCTACAGCATTTAACCTTCCTTGGCCAAAGTGGAGAGTTGGGGCTGTTCAGCCAGAAGAGAAGGCTCCAGGGAGACCTCAGAGTGGCCTTCCAGTACCTGAAGGGGGCTGAAGGAGAGCTGGGGAAGGACTTTTGACAAAGGTTTGTAGTGACACTAGGGGTAATAGCTTTGAGCTGGAGGAGGGAAAAATGAGATTAGGAAGAAATTCTTTCCAGTGAGGGTGGGGAGACACTGGAACAGTTTGCCCAGGGAGGTTTTGGATGCCCACTCCCTGAAGGTGTTCAAGGCCAGGCTGGATGAAGCCTGAAGGAACATGGGCTAGTGGGAGGCATCCCTTCTCATGGCAGTGGGATTGGAACTAGATGACCATTAAGGTACCTTCTGACCTAACCCATTTTAGGATTCTATGAACATGTGAGCTCTTGGCTTCCATACAAGGTCAGAGTTGGATGGAGACTCTTGCCAGGTTTCCCCAGCTCAGACCACTGACAGATGGGACAATCCCTGATGTTTCATTCCTGAGTGTCTCTGCTATGCACTGCCTAATGCAGCAGTACAAAATAGCTCCTTCCCCCCTGCATGAGGTTTTTGAACAAAGAAAATTGTATCCAAGTTAAGCACGCTGCAGAGCTTTCAAATCACAAGTGACTCTGATGCTCACCTCTGTCCAGAAAGCCAACAGCAGCCTTACTCTTAAAAATGATGATGACAGAGTCAGTTACATCTGTTTAAAATGTGCTTTCTAGGTTAATTGCCAAGAGGGAGCAATATTTTGGCTAATTGTTCTTCACACAAAAGCTATCAAATCTCAAAAGAAATCCCAGCTGCAAGTACTGGCAGTGATCCTCCAGGATCATAAGTTCTATGGAAAATACTTCTCTGCTCAACAGCTGTGTTCAGGAGCACCTTATTTTTCATAGAATTACAGCACCACAGAAACATTCAGGTTGGGAAAGTCCCTCAGGATCACCAAGTCCAACTGATAACCCTACCCTACAAGGTTCACCCCTAAACCAGATCCCCAAGCACCACATCCAAATGACCTTTAAACACCTCCAGGGTTGGTGACTCAGCCATCTCCCTGGGCAACTCATTCCAATGCCTGACCACTCTTGCCATGATAAATGTTTCCTAATGTCCAGTCTAAACCTACCCAGTTGCAGCTTGAGGCTGTTCCCTCTTGTTCTATCACTAATTACCTGTGAGATCAGCACCAGCCTCTCCACAACCTCCTTTGAGGTAGCTGTAGAGCTATGAGGTCTTCCCTCAGCCTCCTCATTTTCAAACTAACCAGCCCCAGCTCCTGTTTTTCAGCTAGCTATGAGCCTGGGTTTACTCTAGAAGCAGGAAGGCATTATCAATCCCCACAAGCTTTACTCACTGCCAAAGTATTATCTCCACCAGCTGCTTCCCTTGCTGAGGAGGGGCCACAGGAACAGCCAAGGCACATGCCCAGTTCCCCAGACTGCCTTTGCAGGATGAGATGTTGGTTGTCAAGTCACTTGCTTTTCAGTATTTGAGGTCTGATTGTCCCAGTGCAAGATGCAGAAGCTCATTCTACCTCTCAGAGCATCTCAAGAGCTTTTGGAGAAGGAAAGCAGAGGGAGGCAAGGAACAGATCTGTGCGTTCCTCCCTGAGGGCTGATCCTCAGGCTTTCACAAGAAGGTGAGATGACAATGAGAACCCACCTCTCAATGCACACTTGAAGCAGTTCCTTACCCTTATAAATCAGAACTAATTGTGTCCCAAAGTCAATGAAAATTTCATCACACCCACTCTGAACAAGCTCAAAGAGGGCCAGGTGCCCAACTAGTGCTTCCCCTTTTTGTAGCTGCAGATCTCTTTGGGATATGTTTTGCTGTAACATCTACTTCTGATGTGTTTGCTTTTTTCCCCCCCTCCCCACATGCATAATGTTCTTTTCATCCCCTCAAATTCCATATTTTTTGTTTTTTAAACTTGTGGGCTTTATCTCTTAAAATGTTAGTGGAGGATTTGGGTTGTGCTGCAGACAGAACAATAATTTCTACTGTATCAGTCAGCATCACTCCATTGTCTTAATCTTTCATAATGGTTTTTCTGCAGCTTCCAATTTTCCTCTGAATAAAACAAATTACTTAGCAAGTGGAATATCTTCTTGTCATAATAATTTAATATTAAAATGTCAATAAGATTTGGTACACACAGCAGAGGGCACAAAGGTACAGAGACAGAGCAGAAATGAAGTAAACCTAATAAAGTAAGTGAGAAGGTACAATGGGGATTGAGTCTGGCTCCTGCACTTGATATGAAAGAACCTTTTTATCCTGCAGTGCAGAGCAATTGTTGTGTCAGCAATAATATGATTGCAGCACCACTTATAGCTGCTGCCTGCCCACTTAGCTTAGACCAGGCCCAGTATACACTCCCTGGGCTGTGTCCTCCTCAGGGAAGGGATTCATAGAATGGTTTGGGTTGGAGGGGACCTTAAACAATCTAATTCAAACTGCCCAGCATTGACAGGGACACCTCCCACTAGCCCAGGTTACTCAGGGCCTCAACCCAGGTGATTCTATCATTCATCCACTCTGGGAGGCTTTTCCTTATTAACTGCTGCCCTCCTACATGTAAAACTGAAGTGATAAAGAGCAAAGTCCTCCTAAGAGTCACAGTATGGAATCTCAGGATGACTTAGCTGTCAAGAGCTGTAACCTAAACTGCTAGACAAGGAGGACTTTTTGCAGCCTTGTGCTAGCAGACTGTTTGCTGCTGTGTGGTTTGTTTCCCAGTTCTCAGCCTATACCATTTTAAAACCACTCAGCACTTTTCTTGAGAGCTCATTCAACAGGACTAATTGTTCTGATAATAGGAAACTGATGCTGATGTTCAGCCAGTATTTTCCTGGCCTCCCTAGTGAGCACTTTCTGGCTGCCACCAGGAGTCCCTGACTCTATCTGTACGTTGAGGCATTTATCTACACCCTAAAGACTTGTTGATGCTCACTAGCTCTCTTCCTCCCCCATTCAAACATGAGCTCAGCAAAACTCCCATAAGGCAGCTTTTGGACATCAGATAACTCTGTCCTTCCTCAATCACTTGTCATGTGTTTTGTTTCTTTCTGGTGCTGAAATGGTCATAACTGAATGCAAATTTCTGCATGTGCCCAGCTGCTGCTTTATGGACAGTATTCCCTTCCTTTCCCTCTTGGCCATGCTTCTGCTCATCCAGACTTAATTATGATCCACTCACTTGCAGCCATGCTGCACTACCAAAAGCACTCTCAAATACCAGCTCTTGGCTCTTCTTGCCAAGTGTGTCCCACCTACCAATACCAATCAACACCACTTACCAACCCATCCATCGGTTTCACCTAATTGCATCTCCTCTCATTTCTTTTCTCCTGTGGTCCATCAGTGGTTTTTTTCCAGGATGGTTTTCCTATTGTTGCTTGCTACACCTTCCAATTTAGGTATCACCTGGGAATTTAATTAATGTGCTTTTTACCTCGTTTTCCAGGTCGTTAGCAGTGCTTCTGAGCAAGACTGGACATAATGAAAGCCCCTGAGGTAATCCCAGCAGAGCTTCCCCTAACTAGACATCTCAGACTGATGCCTGTTGTGCACAGGTAACAGCTTTCCAGACACTTCTCAGCCCCTGTGAAATGACTTCCCTCCAAGGAAATCAAAGTGAGCGAGTTTTGGAGTGAGGGTTTGTGAGGCACTGGATAAAATTGTTTACTAGAGTACAAAGTGACCAGAGACACAGCACAGGCTGGAAGCTGTCTGCATTTTCAAATCAAATAAAGCAACTAATCCTTTTAGCAAAGAAACAACTCTTAGTAGAGAAGCTTCCTTTTAGTAAGAAGCAACGCCCATTCTTCCCTTGACATCACCCCTCTGGCCTGAGGTTTATACAGGACCACTTAGCTGCTGTGCATCAGTAGCCTGAAGAGTTGGGGCTCTCATTCCTGTCTGCATCCTGCTTGGTCAGGTCCTGGTGGGGAGCAGCAGTACTTTTGGCTAAAGGACAGCAGTAGGTTTCTCTATCAGAGCCACCACTACTAGCCTCCAGTTCCCACAAGTGCAGCACATCATGTACTAAACATACCCTGATGGTTCCACAGCAGCCTCCTCTGGGCAGATTTGGTTCAGACACTGGCTGTGTTCAATAAAAATAAACATGGAATGAGCCTGACACTGCACTGCCCAACAAAATGCTTCTCTGACATTCAGAAGTCACCTATTGTTCTGGTTGCAGCTGGAACAGAGCTGATCTTCCCAGTAGCTGGCACGGGGCTGTGGTTTGGATTTGTGCTGGGAGCAGTGTTGATAACACAAGGATGTTTTCCTTATTGGTGAACAGAGCTTACACAGAGTCAAGTCCTGTTCTGCTCCTCTCCCCACCCACAAGCAGGCTGGGAGTGCACAAGAAGTTGGGAGGGGACACAACTGAGACAGGTGAACCAAAAGGTTGCTCCAGACCATATGATGTCATACTCAGTATTACAGACTCCCCAGGAAGGTGGCTGAAGCCCCATCCCTGAAGATGTTTGAAAGAGGCAGAGATGTGATGCTGAGGGACACCATACAGCACTGAACTTGGTAGAGTTAAATCACAGTTGAACTTGAAGATCTCAAAGGTCTTTTCCCATCTAAGCAGTTCTATGATTTGCTAAAGCTAGGGCAGGAAGGAAGGGGAGGACATTTGGAGTAGTATTTTCTGTCCTCCCAAGTACCCATTACACATGATGGATCCTGGCTTTCCTGGAGATGGCTGAACACCTGCATGCTGATGGGAAGTGAATGAATCCCTTGCTTCACTTGTGCAAAGCACAACAAAACTTGCTTAACAGGCAAAGCAAACTGTCTTTAGCTCAAGCCATGAGTCTTCTCACTTCTACCTTTCTGATCCTCCCTGCTATCCCACTGGAGGACAGCGAGTGAGCTGCTGGTTGGAGCTTAAGCCATGACACTTGTACAGAACCACATCTAAACCCTCCCCACTGTGCACACTGCACTGTGTGGGGCTGTTTATTTCCCAAGCACTGCCCTAGATGTGAATAAATTGCTCAAATGCGATTCCCTTAGTCACTCACTTCTTCTGCAAAGGACTGAGAAGAAAACATGCCCAGAAATTATTTGTAGGGTAATTTAGCAAAATCCTTTCAAAATATGAAGGGAGATGGAAATAAAAGCTGTGCAGAGCAAGATTGTTAAGTAAAGCATGAATTATGCACTCTTACCTACCCATCACACAGCTGTGTGCCTTCCTACAGAGCACTGGCTGCTCTGTGACAGGCCAAGAACTGCAGATAGATTTAGCTATCACCCAATTCATAGCAAAGCCTAATGAAGCAAGGTTTGTGAAGCACCTGAGACCTGCAATTAAAAGTGTTCCACTTTATTATTTTCCATATCAGAACACTTAGAGGAAGAAAACCAAAACCACACAAAAACACACACAGAAAACCCCCCGCCCAGCCCGGTAACCAATTGCAGAGCTATTACACCTAAGTGTGTGTCCAGGCAGAAGCACTAGAGGTGGGTAATTACAGTCTGCTGACAGGAGGAACGTGAGCTGGAGATGCTGCAGAACTGCCTCAGCTCTGTGGGAATCCCAAATGGCATTCAGAAAACATTTCAAGGGGATCAAAGCTGCCTCACGGGCGCTATACAAATTCCCCATCATAAACACTGAATAATACATTACACTAATCTGATTGCTATTGACTGCTACAGTTGCATGTGTGACCTTGGGCATACATTAATCAAAGGGAGCCGTTCAGATTTCCATCCTGTATCCTGCAGCGATGAGCAAAACTCATCTCAAATCTCTTCCAGCCCCTGTATCACTGAGCTCTCTGATGTCGTGTGGAAGTGGAGGCTGGCATTTGGAAGGAAGTGGCTTTCTCTGCCCTCCCCTCTGAGCACACACACACAAATGCTCTGACACAGCACAATCAAATCATGCACCTTCTAGTCCATCATGTGCTCTCTAAACCCAGTTTAGCAAGCATCACAACCTTAAAGAGCTTTCAGGCTTCACAGCAACTGGTCTCCCAGCAAAGACAACAATTAAGCAGAAACACTCTTAGGAATTTCACCAAGTCATAGACTAGAACAATAGCGTGGTCTGGGTTAGGAAAGGACCTCCAAAGGTCATCTAGTTCAAGCCCCTCTGCAGTCAGCAGGGACACCTCAACTAGATCAGGTTGCCCAGAGGCTCACCTTGAACATCTCCAGGAATGGAGCCCCAACCACCTCCCTGGGCAACCTGTTCCAGCATTCCACTACCCTCATAGTGCAGAACTTGTTCCTAACATCCAATCTAAATCTGCTCTTCCCTAGTGCAACTAGAGATCATTTTCTCTTCATTTATTGCTATTTGGGATACCAACCCCTACTCACTCCAACCTCCTTTCGGGTAGTTGTAGAGAGCCAGGAGATCTTCCCCCATTCTCCTTTTCTCTAGACTGAACATGCCCAGGGTCCCTCAGGTGATCCTCAACAGCCTTGTTCTCCAGACCCTTCCCCAGCTTTGTTGCCCTCCTTCAGCCCTCTCAATGTCCTTCTTGTAATGAGGAGCTCAAAACAAAGCCCAATACTCAGGGTGCTGTCTTACCAGTGCAGAATACAGGGGGCCAATCGCTTCCCTGCTCCTGCTGTCATTCTATTCCTGATACAGGCCAGGATGCTATTTGCCTTGTAATGAAACAACAAAACCAAAGCAAGGACATAAAGTTGTACTCACCCCAGCAAAAACACAGCAGCCACACCAAAAAGAGAAAGCAGTCCTAGGATGAAGGAGCCAGAAGGAGCAGGAAGCCACAAGCAGAAGATGGCCCTCCTAAACCTTTCCCCTTTATACTGAGTGTGATGCTCATGGTCTGGGATACACCTGGAGTTGAGTCAACTCAGCTCAGCTGTGCTGGCTGACTCCAAACTACTAATGACCTGAAACCCATAGCTGGCTGAGGATTCTGTTCCAGTCAAATTAGGACATTGTGTTACCTGAGAGCATGACAGGTAATAGATTCAGGTAAAGGACTCAAAGAAGCTGGAGTTACTCTCCAAGCAAGTGTTGTAAATAGAGACCATTTATATCTAAGATAAAATTTAAACAAGTGATGGTAATGCTGATACTGTGTGAGTGATTAGTTCTGCAAACACAGGGACTTGCTTCTGAAATGTTTGATTTAAAAAGAAATGAAAACTGAAAATCCTTGCAATGTGTTTCCTACAATCTGTCTCCATGCATGCCAAGAGGCAGGTGCTGAGGAATACCTGGGCACCAGGGAGCAGTCAAGCAGAGCAGGATGTATGCTTACTCCTGCCATCCAAGCATCCTCTCTCCTGACAATGCAAAAAAAAACCCACCCTGACTTAATTAAAAGTGCCAATTTTATCTACAAAGCCTTTCACAGTCCATGACCTTTGCTCAGACACACTTACTTTTTCCATCAGTCACCCCAGAAGCTGCAGAGTGTTGCCAGGGGACCCCCTGGAAGCTTTCTCCTTCATAAATGTTTCATGCTGGTTCTATTACCTGGAGTGGACTTCCACACCACAAGAATGCAGCCTGGTCCCCCCAGACCTTTATCAACCCTCACTGCTTATGCCAGGGTGAAGAAGCATAGTGCATGTAGACCACTCTTCCTCCCTTTTTCATTTTGCAGCAGCCCTTCAGCCCCTAAGAGAGCATTTCAGGATGAATTAATGGATATTTTAGGAGGTTTGAAGAGAGGTCTTAGAAAGATACACCAAATTGAGGAGAATCTCAAGGCCAGATTAATGCCTTGGATAGAGCTATGAATGGCCATTCAGACTGGAAGAAAATTAGAATCATTGTGGTTGGGAGAGACCTTGAAGAGCATCAAGTCCAACCTTAGAGATGGAGACTGATTGCAGAGTTTTGATGGCTCTGTGGGCTCTTACCCAGATGACTCAACACGAAATGGTCACGCATTGGAAATCACACTGCAAAAGTATTTTTCTTGTCCCTGCTAACTTCTCTTCTCACATCCCACAAAGAAAACTTCATCAGCCCCCATATGGAAGTCCTGAAGGGAGGATTGCTGGCTGTTGCAGATAGGGATGTTTCAAGGGGGAAAAAACTGACTCCAGGGGAGAGAATGCAAGAATTTGTTCTCCTGAAATCCAGGTTCAAGAAATAATTGAAAAGAATGGCTGCAGCCTGCAGCCTGCAGTGCCTGGCTGCCTTGTCCTGCTGTGAGTCAGACAGCTGATCTGGTTAGCTTCAGGAGAGGCTGGAGTTAAGGGACTTCAATCTCACTTACACAAGTTTCAAGCCAGCGTAACTTCTGACTCTCGTGGGTGTTACTTTTGATTTATACTCACGATGCCGAGGAGAAAATCGGATCAAGGGAATATAAATCAAACACAGATCAATACTGAGCATCAAGGTACTAATTCTATCTCCTGAAACAGCCCTTACAAGCTGCAGGAGGCTGGGAGGCAATTCCCCTGGCGCAAGCACAGCAGATTTATGTTGATCTGTGGTCCTGGTGCAGCGGAGATGTTGGAGGTGGAAGGGGATGGGTCTGCACTGCACGCTATTAAGAATCTGTCTGTCTGGGCTGTCAAACATTCTGTAGGCAACTTTGGGAAGTTCTCATAAATCAGCACACTCTTGCACTGGGGACTGTTGATGAGAGCCAAATCGGGTTAAAATTATCTTTTCACTGTGTTGTGCCTTCAGGAACCACTACAGAACCTGAGCCTTGTGCTTCCTCTCATGGAAGGACCACAGGATAAAGAAATAATAGCTGGCTGAGAGCTCCTCTCCAAAAACAAACTCTCCCAAATGGCATAGCAATGTTCCATCATAGAATTGTTTCAACTGGAAAAGACCTCTAAGATCATTGAGCTCAACCATCACATCATTTACACAGAGAAAGTGATTGCCCCTTGGAATGGGCTGCCTGAGGAGGTGGTGGAGTCACCATCACTGGAGGTGTTCAGGAGGAGACTTGATAGGGTGCTTGGTTGCATGGTTTAGTTGATTAGGTGGTGTTGGATGATAGGTTGGACACAATGATCTTGAAGGTCTCTTCCAACCTGGTCTGGTCTATTCTATTCTATTCTATTCTATTCTATTCTATTCTATTCTATTCTATTCTATTCTATTCTATTCTATTCTATTCTATTCTATTCCATTCCATTCCATTCCATTCCATTCCATTCCATTCCATTCATCAGTCCAAGACCACTATGGCCCTTAAACTGTGTCCCAAAGTGCCATGTCCACATGTTTCCTGAACACCTCCAGGGAGGGAGACTCCATCACTGCCCTCATCTTCCTCCAGCGACACAACACCACAGCAAAACTGCTCTTTAAAGTGTGATGAAATGCTTCATGGCTTGAGCAAACTGGTCCATGGGAGGACACAGTTCAGTGGTTCAGTGAACTCTGCAAGCAGTGCTCAAAGCGTGGGGCAGATGTTCACACCAGCCAACAGCTTGTCTGGTGGAGCCTTAATTTGTTTTTAGGAGATATATTAAACAGGTTGAGGCCATTTGGCTGCCTCATGCCAGCACTGGTAAATGTGACTGTATATATTACACAAGCCTGAAATCAAAGGGCTCAGAAGGGGAGGAGGTGGGGAGAGGCACAGTAAAAGGGGCAAGTATTTTGTGCATTAGAAAATGGCACAGGTTATTGATCAAAGCACAAATTCTGCAGCTCCTTCCTTTGTAGAAATTTGCAGAGCTGCGTGATTGAAAGGGGACATTTGTTTGGGGGTGCGTGAGGGGCTGGTTGGGAGAGATTGATGGCATGTTAAACTGCAATAGCTGATAGCATAATTAAGTAATAAAACTCTCCAAGCAGTAATTATAAGACGTGTCAAACAGAGTTATAAGGCAGGAGGCCAAAGGCCAAGTGATTAACCAGCTGAGAAGTGTAACAATTCCCTGGAAATGCCCAGCCCAGGGTGCTGCTGCTGTGGTGAAATATAATTTAATAAATGCCAGCAAGTAGGAGCAGCTTCACATTTCAACCCTGAGCACATGGCAGTGCCTCACATTAGTCTCCCAGACTGCAGGAAAAAGAGTCAGGGGAGCTGCCCAGGACCTCATTAGGAGGCTGACCACACATTTCTGCACTTGGTGCCCATGCAGCCCAGCCTTCCCCTGACTCATCTGCTCAGAGCTGGGCTGCAGGACCCACCATGACCACGTCTGACCTCTCTCAACAGCTGCTGAAGCTGGTGCTCACTGAGCCCTTTGACTTTAAGACATTGAGGTGCTGTAGCAGGTACAGAGAAGGGTAATGAAATCAGTGAGGGGTTTGGAGAGCATGTCTTGTGAGGAGAGGCTGAGGGAACTGGGACTGCGTGCTCAGAGGAGACTTCATTGCTCTCTACAGCTACCTGAAAGGAGGTTGGAATGAGGCTGGTGTTGGCCTCTTCTCCCAAATAACTAATGACAAGACAAGAGGAAATGGACTCAAACTGCAGCAGGGTAGGTTTAGGATATTAGGAAAAGATCCTTTCCTGCAAGAGTGGCCAGACATTGAAACAGGCTGCCTGGGGAGATGGTGGAGTCACCATCCCTGGAGGTGGTCACCATCCTTACAGGGTAGAGTCTAGTGGGCACGGAGGTGATGGGTAGAAGGTTGGACTTGACGGTCTTAGAGGTCTTTTCCAACCTTAATGATGCTATGATTTTGCTCAGGACAGGACCAAGAGAGCTCAGTTAGCTGAAGATAAGATGTGGTTTAGAAAGGTGCTTTTCATCATCTTGTAGCAATTGCAACTGTCTCCTAGCAAAGGTGTGGTGCCTTACTTGAGTGTATCTAAGATACCTACTGAAATGTGAACTGGGGATAATTCCTATTGCTGGAGAATTCACACAGAGACATTTCTACTTCATTAGTTTCAAGGCAATAAAGGGGGGAAATACCCTGACCTCTGTCTCAGTACAGAGATCTGAAATTGCATTTTTCTCTGAAAATCATTCTGGCTGGTGCTGCTTCAGGATCAGAGGCAATAAACCCATTAATGAGCAGAGGTGATTTATAGCCATTCAGACATCAGCTGGTGGTTGGGCTGAGCTCAACTGGTGGCTGGGCTGACAGTCGTGAGTTTTACTCATTACAGGTCAATACAGATGAAGTATGCTTGGACACCATTCACACTGATGCCAGTCTTCTGTGGAGGGTTGCTACCCCACTGCAAAGAGTACAGAAAAGGTCTGAACTTGTTGCTGTTTAATTCCATGTTATGTGCCTCCTGCTCAAGGAACAAGAGTTCTTGGCTCATCTTCTTTAAACACTTTGCTTTCTCTCTCTCTGCCATCACCCCTTATTCCTCTTACCTCTAAGAGATATTGTTCTAATCTTTCAATCTCTCCACACACTGCAGCTTTATGTTCCCTGAATCATTTTCCCTGCCTCCCCTGGACCTTTTTTATCTCTGCCCTGCCCTTTGAGGAGGTGGTGGAGTCCCCATCACTGGAGGTGTTCAGGAGGAGACTTGATGGGGTGCTTGGTTGCATGGTTTAGTTGATTAGGTGGTGTTGGATGATAGGTTGGACATGATGATCTTGAAGGTCTCTTCCAACCTATTCTATTCCATTCCATTCCATTCCATTCCATTCCATCCTATTCTGTAAGACCAGGGAGCAAAGCTGAGCAAAATATCTGTGCTGAGCTGTCACTTCATATAACAGAGATGTAAGAATTTTGTGCTTTCATCTAACTTTTTCTTAATGCAAATGAACATTTTGTTTGCTTGTCTGGCCACCTCTTCCTAGTGACTAGATGTCTTCTTGGCAATGCCTTGTTCCCCTCCTGACTTCAGTAAATTTAACACATATAAGTGGTTGAAATTGTTCTCTTTGTCCTTTTGGTCTGCTTTAGCTTACACTCATTCAGACTGGCCTGACCCCTGGGATGCTGTGTAGCTCTTTAAGAGACTCCTGGAATGTTTTACATCTTTTTTTTCTCCTGCTTTTGGCAATCAAAATCATTATTTTGGCTCAAAGTTAGGGCTGCTCCTGGAGCATCACCCCACCAGCCTTACCCCGCCCCAGTTATAACTCTTTCCTTCAGAAGAGAAGCAATGCCCATGCAGCTGCTTGCTCTCCCAAGAAGTGTTTAGAGGAGAAAACCCCATTGAAGCTTTCTCTGCTCTGCTACAGGGACACTAAGAAGCGTAACAGTCTGGAGAGAAATGATTACTTTCTTTTCCAGAGGAGTCCAGTTCTGTCCACAAGATGCCACAAAGCAGCAGTTTCTAAGTGCTGTAATTTTTGCTGGTTTATTGATTAAGGTGAGTATTATAGAAACATAGAATCAATAAGGTTGGAAGAGGCCTCAAAGATCATCAGGTCCAACCTGTCACCCAAGACCTCATGACTACTAAACCATGGCACCCAGTGCCACGTCCAATCCCCTCTTGAACACCTCCAGGGATGGTGACTCCACCACCTCCCTGGGCAGCACATTCCAATGGCTAACAACTCTCTCTGGGAAGAACTTTCTCCTCACCTTGAGCCTAAACCTCCCCTGGCACAGCTTGAGACTGTGTCCTCTTGTTCTGGTGCTGGTTGCCTGTGAGAAGAGACCAACCCCCTCCCGGCTACAACCACCCTTCAGGTAGTTGTAGAGAGCAATAAGGTCTCCCCTGAGCCTCCTCTTCTCCTCTTTGCTTTCCAGGTGTTTCCTAGCATGAGAAATTTGCACATATTATGCACCTGACACTCCTTCAGCGTAGTGTGTGCTCAACACTGCATAAACAACTGGTGTGAATTCTGGTGTCACCTCAGAGAAGCAGCCTCCCTCTTTGGATAATGCAGACCATGAGAATGACTCTTTTGTTTATTAAGCACATCGAACCCATCCACACCAACTATAACTAAAAGATAATTTCTTTTCCTCTAACCACAAGAGGTCTTTTCCAACCTTATTGATTCTATGATTCTATGGTTCTATAATGCATGAATGCAAGTGCTACCATCCCTGGAGGTGCTCAAGAATCATGTGGACATGGCACTTGGGGACATGGTTTAATGGCTGTGGTGCTAAGTTGATGATTGGACTTGTTGATCTCAGAGGAGTCTTCCAATCAAAACACTTCCATTCAAAGGCTGTGGTGGTGGTAAGTTGATGATTGGACTTGTTGATCTCAGAGGTGTCTTCCAATCAAAACAACTCCATTCAAAGGCTGTGGTGGTGGTAAGTTGATGATTGGACTTGATGATCTCAGAGGTGTCTTCCAATCAAAACAACTCCATTCAAAGGCTGTGGTGGTGGTAAGTTGATGATTGGACTTGATGATCTCAGAGGTGTCTTCCAATCAAAACAATTCCATTCAAAGGCTGTGGTGGTGGTAAGTTGATGATTGGACTTGATGATCTCAGAAGTGTCTTCCAATCAAAACACTTCCATTCAAAGGCTGTGGTGGTGGTAAGTTGATGATTGGACTTGATGATCTCAGAGGTGTTTTCCAATCAAAACAATTCTATGCCAAGACTGTGGTGGTGGTAAGTTGATGATTGGACTTGATGATCTCAGAGGTGTCTTCCAATCAAAACAATTCCATTCAAAGGCGGTGGTGGTAGTAAGTTGATGATTGGACTTGATGATCTCAGAGGTGTCTTCCAATCAAAACAATTCCATTCAAAGGCGGTGGTGGTAGTAAGTTGATGATTGGACTTGATGATCTCAGAGGTGTCTTCCAATCAAAACAATCCTATGCCAAAGCTTGTGGAAATCTATGTGTAAAATAAAAATGGCACTCAGTGAAAAGAGGCTTCAGCAATTCTTTGTTGTAAGGGATACCAAGCCATTTCTTTTTCAGGCAGAGAGACAGTGTGCTTCTGGCCCTTAGGAAACTCCAGGTGATTTCTGTGGCTTGTGGGAAATGGTGAATTATTCAGAGTTTTCAAAACTCCAAGAATGTTTGAAGCCTCAAATCAGAGTTTTGAAAAGCCAGGTTTTCCTATGAAGTGGAAATTTCAGGTGCACTTGCTGGCTGTATGGAGCATTTGGCTCCTGGCCGTTGCAGTCTCAGTGCTCCCCCATGTGTTTGCACGTATCCTCTAGCTAGAATTTGGGCTCCAAATTCCCTGGAAGCCTGAAAGAAAAAAGTAAGTAAAAAAGAAAGCAAAAAAAAAGAAAGGAGGGGTAGGAGGAGGAAAGATCAATTGCAGCAAAATTCCTAGGCCATCTCCATGAAATACCTCCCAGAAAAGGAAACAGATATTTAGGGTTCTTAGTCATGGTTATACTTCTCTCTCAGTGGTCTTTCAGGAATCAGACTCTGAATTGCTCCACAGGTTGCTTTAGCTCACAATGAAGTCTGTAGGGGGTGGGACAAATGTTGGTAAGGCTGTCATCTCCAGCTCAGATGCTCCCAGGACCTCCTGGTGACAGGAATCATCCCAGGGATTCAGATTGCATAGAGTTGGAAGGAACCATCTTGTCCAGACCATCTTGTCCAACCCTCCTGCAGTCGGCAGGGCCACCTCCAACTAGAGAAGGCTGCCCAGGGCCACCTCCAACTAGAGAAGGCTGCCCAGGGCCACATGAAGTCTCCAGGGATGGGGTCTCAACTACAGCTCTGGGCAACCTGTTCCAGTATTTCACCACCCTCATTGTGCAGAACTTCCTCAAGATGTCCAGCCTAAATCTTCCCTGCTCCAGTTTCAAACCATTGCTGCTTGACCTATCTCCACAGGCACTTCTAAGCAGTCCCTCCCCAGCCTTCCTGTAAGTCCCCTTCAGATATTGAAATGCTGCTCTAAGATCTCCCCTGAGCCTTATCTTTGCAAGGCTGAGCAGCCAAAATTCTTTCAGCCTGTCCTTGTAGGAGAGGTGCTTCAGCCCTCTGATCATCTTCATGGTCTCCTCTGGACCTGATCCAACAGGTCCATGTGCTGGGGATCCAGAGCTGGACACAGTCTCACCAGAGCAGAGTGGCAGAATCACCTTTCCTGATCTGCTGGCCCTGCTTCTTTTGATGCAGCCCAGGATGCACAGCCCAGAGGCAGTGAGGAGGCAAGGGAGCCACTCGCCTTGTCTTGAGGCTGTGAAGACACTGAGAAAAATAAAACTCTTCCTGCCAAGAGCCCAATATAATGAGCAGCAAAGAAAGCACCATAAATTAGACACTCTGGTCATTTGTGCCACAAGTAGATGTCTTGGTTATCCATCAAAAATGAAGCTATGGCTAATAAACTTTCTCCCTTTTCTTATTTGCTTATTTGCTTCAGGGGAGCCACATGCATTTGGATAACAGGAATGGAAAGTTTTCCATTTCTGATGTAGTGTCTGCTTTGGAGGACTAGAGAGAGCTTGTGGGCTTGGGCTGAAGTTCTGCAGGTTGCCTGATGCAGCCCTAGGGGAGAGGTGGACTGGTTTTGAATTTTCTCATTGATGTCCTCCCCTGATTTTTCTGAGACAGTCCAGGCAAATAATTTAAACTTGGTGCCTAGGCTTACTCATGCTTTGGATGAGCAATGCATGATCTAACATCACTGCCTCCCACAGACCCCATGAGTCTTTCATTTCTGTTTGTAAGGTGACTTGAGATTCATAGATTCATAGATTCACAGAATGGTTTGGGTTGGAAGGCACCTTAAAGATCATCTAGTTCCAATTCCCTCCCTTGGGCAGGGACACCTCCCACTAGCCCAGGTTGCTCAAGGCCTCATCTAAGCTGGTCTTGAACACCTCCAGGGAAGGGGCATTCCCAGCCTCCTTGGGCAACCTGTTCCAGTGGCTCATTCCGGTCTGTACCTGCAAGATGTTAATAAGAACTCCAAAGGCAACCAGTGGCATGAATGAGCCCTGTGGATAAATGCTTTGATTTGTAGGAAACATTTTTCACCTGTGAAAACAAAAGTAAATTTTGCAACTCCTGGGCTTCTAGGAAAAGTCTTCCAGCGTGTCTCTCCCAAGGCATTACAAGTTCTGCTTCTGCCCTGCAGACTCCAGCTCCCTGGTGACTAATCCTCTCCCTCTGCAGGGTATTACATGGATCATTGTGCAGACACTCTCTGTCTGTTAGCAGACTTACTGGCATAGCTCACACTACCTTACAGCAGATCTCTTTTCTTTTAAAAACTTCTGATGGAGTATTTAACATTCATTTCCCCCCTCCCATCCTTCAATCAATCCACTCAGGCAAATTCCTAAGCAGATGCAAGAATACATTCAAGTGGAATTTCAGGGGATACTTATTGCATGTTAAATACCACTAGGCAATTATTTAATGAGGTTTAACAAGTATGTAATAGATAGATTACTTCTGACCCTGATGTGAAACCTCAATGAATATGTTTAATCAATTGGCATTCAATTAACATACATTAGGGCTTTTCCTGCAGCGCGCTGCTTTATTTCAGCTGCCTGGCTAACAGACAAGGCTTACGTACTTGTTAACCACTTGCAGCCCATAATTTGAGGTCCAATATTCTACCTGTAATAAAGAAAGAAAAAAAAAACATGATCTCATATTCTAGAATCATAGGATTGCTTCAGTTGGAAAAGCCTTCTAAGATCACAGAGTCCAACCATCAACCCAACACCACCATGGCCATTAAACCATGTCCCGAATCGCCACATCCACGCATTTCAGGGTGACTCCACCACCTCTCTGGGCAGCCTGTTCTAATCCCTGACCACTCTTGCAGCAAAAAATTAATTTTTCCTGATCTCCAACCTAAATTTCCCCTGGCACAACTTCAGGCTATTTCCTCTTGTTCAATCACCTGATAGTAAGGAGAAGAGACCAACCCTCCCATCACGCCAACCTCCTTTCAGGGAGTTATAGAGAGCAATGAGCCCTCTCCTCAGCCTCCTTTTCTCTAGAGTAAACAATCCAGTGCCCTCAGCCACTCCTTATAAGACTTATCACAGAATCACCAAGGTTGGAAGAGACCTCAAACATCATCAAGTCCAACCTGTCACCACAGACCTCATGACTAAACCATGGCACCAACTGCCAAGTCCAATCCCCCCTTGAGCACCTCCAGGGATGGTGACTCCACTACCTCCCTGGGCAGCACATTCCAATGACTAATGACTCTCTCAGGGAAGAACTTTCTCCTCACCTCCAGCCTAAACTTCCCCTGGAGCAGCTTGAGACTGTGTCCTCTTATGCTCCAGATCCTTCACCAGCTCTGTTGCTCCAGCATCTCAACTGCAGAGGCGCTCTTGGTGAGTTTATTTGCCTGTGATTACCCATTTAGAAGCATAGATCCCACCTGGTGTGTCAGTATACTCAATCATCTTCTCTGCAGTCACAACTGTAAGGACTTTTCCATGCCCCAGACACTTGTGTCCCCACCTTTGTTGTGATTCAGCAAAGGAAACCAGCCAGTTTCTTCCTTTGACAGGATTTTCAGTGCCTGTGAAGAGGTAATACAGGATTAAAGTGTAATCTAAATTTGCAATGCTGATGGATGTCCTAGGGTAGAGTTACTCTCTTGAAACATCACAAACAACCCAGAAACTCCTCTGCATCTCTGCAGTGCTACAGTTTAATTGAGGCTTAATAAAGAACAACAAATGTGTGGGGGTCTTTGTCCAGTTGCATTCATTAATTTACATGTGACTTTGTGGCTTTTTGTTCTGCTCAGCAGTAGGAAAAAATTGCCTCCAAAAATTGTCAGAAATACATGGAGCACTGTGAAATAATGTTGAAGGCAAGCTTAGCCAGGAGAACTGAGAGAGGAATTAATTTTCAGCCCCACTGTAAAAGTGCTACAGAGGCCAGGCAGCAACTAATGGCTTAAGCTACCTCTAGAGATTTGGATACACTCTTGTCCTACCTCTGAGAGCACAAAGAACTAAGCCATTTGCTTCACATGGTTGAAAGGGAAGGTTAAAAAATCCATGGATAATGCTGAAGAATATTTTCTGTAAACTGGTTAATTTTGCTGCAGAGTCCTACAGCTTCCTCCACCAGAACTGACTCCCAGAGCTCTGCAATATGGCTTCTAAAGTCTGTCCTTTGATCCCAGTCTGACTCCCCATCTGACCTCACAGGCTTCACGCCACCCCGTGCAGCACAAGGAGTAATGCAGAATTTCTGGGGAGAGGAAAAAGGTTTTGTGACCACAGAAGCCACAGTGGGAGAAGTGAGAAAACGACCCAGCTCCTGGCATACTGCAAACTGGCTTAGGAACACATAAAATGCCAGTTTTGGTTCCATTCCCAATCCTTCAAACAGAAAAAAGCCTTGGCGTGCTCTGAGGGGAGAGCTGAAGTGGAGGTTCAAACACTGCAGAATCCTCACATATCCACTCTCTGCACACAAACTGAGACACCATGTGCCAGGAGGGGAGCTGTGTGCTCCTGCCCAATTTCAGTCTGCATCTTTGTCTTGGGATAGGTTTCTTTCTGGGTGTTCTGACTCTGGCTAACCTGCCAGGTTCTGCACTTCCAAGCACGGCTCTTTAGCACCAATTCTCATAGTCCCAGGCAAACTTTGGTGTCAGAATCTGAAGGGCTACAAAGCAAGAAGATGCATTTTGTACTTCTCTTCTGCAGAGAGGACACCCTGCAAGATTAAAGTAACTGGGGTTTGATCAGCATTTCCCATTTGCACTGGGCTCTTTACGAATTGAAATGTAAAAGGTCAAAGCTCCAAAAGCATTTTTCATTTCTAAAGAGGTTTGTTCACCACTGTAATTTAATAGCCATGCCAAAGCTGATAAGATTTTGGAACCTGTCCATGGCGTGTATTGATGTCACAGGTCAAAAATAAAGGCTTCAATGTAATTTATTTCTCCAAGCACAGTGAAGATAATAACTCAAACACAGAGCAATATGTTAAAACTAAATTATGTTCAATAAAGATGACTTATGCCAGTCTTCTAAAAACTAAATACACTTGGCTCGTTACTGTGGCATGGGGGCCTTCAAGAGGCACTTCAGCATTGCACAGTGGCCAAGGTATGGTTCTGGGTCTCAGCCGTGGGGTTTGAGAGCACTGCAAGGGGGAGGAGATGGTTCCTCCTTTCTCTGTTGAAAATCTGACTTGGAGGAGCATTTTCCTGCCCTGGCTTCTTGTTCTGGTTTGCTTTCTGCTGGATGGAATGATGCATAAGAACAAAAATTGGCTCCTGCTATAAATAGAGGCTGTGCATGTGATGCAAGGAGGAGGAGAGCAGATGCTGCACACATAGCTTCAACTGGAGTGTCATGCTGTAATGTGTGGTTAGACATGGGGGAAGGAGACACTTACAAAACACCAGGAAAGAAAATCATCAACAGAATAGGTGCAGCAGAGCCAGCCAGGAACAGCTTCTCCTCGACTACCCAAGCTGTAATATAAAGCATCTAACACTGAAGTTCAGCAGGTGGTCCACTCTGAGTCTTTCATCCAGTGATCTGAAGGAGGAAGCCGACAGTGCTGCTCTTCCTCCATGTGGATATTTACTGGCTGCAGGAAATCCCACACTGTCACCAGTGGAGTGTTTAACTTCGCCCTTGCAGCAAAACAGCAATCAGCAAGTCTCAGTCCCAGCCTTGATATATCTTTCAGCTTTCACCTCTCTTTAGCACTCTTTTAGCACATTGCTTCTGCTTCTAAGAGTTTTTTTATGTGACCAAAGGTTTCTCCTCATGCCTCTTGTTTGAGGCAATGAGACTTGATTTGGGCTACTTGATTCTGACTGGATGCCACTGGGTTATTTTAGGCAGTGACTCCTCCTGAGAACTGGTGAAGTCATAAAAGGGTTGTATTTAATTTCAGAGGATTTCATAGGGTTGTGTCATCAGGCTATGGATTCAGCTCCTGAGATGACATAAGAGCTGATGAGGCAAACTCTGCCTCCCAGTTGCAGGACTGTGGGACTGTCCAAGCTCTGGAGGCACCGTAAGGAGAACATAGGTTGCTCTTCTCATAGCCCTGGTTGAGACACAGCAAGGGAGAGGCAGAGACCCTGTGATCCCAGTATGCAGCCAAATGCTGCACTGGACAAACCTGCAGGATCTATAATGGGCCCTAGGATCCATAAACCAATACAACACCAGCTGGTGTGCTGCTCCTGAGCTGCAGGCGCCTCTAGCAGCAAAGTCCTGCTGGGAGCAGCAATACCTCTGTACAGGTTGGCATTGAGGTTGAAATCTTTAAGTTATCTAGATGATTTAGATTTCAGTGCAGTGCCTGCACAACTAATTTTGAGTAACTTACATGTCAGAATTGCTTCTAGGCTGGTTCCCAGTTAGCTGATTGTAATTTATTTAACACCACACACTTAAAAAGAGCTGCAGGGACGAGAGTAAGGGTCAGGGCTTTAGCTGTCTCCAGGCTCTAATGAAAATCCAGGCATGGCTTCCTCTAAACAATGGGAGATTTCAGCAGGAAAAAAAATCAACCACTGTGAGGAAAAGCAATCAAATAGCAGTCCTGATTATGAAAATCAAAATAGTGAAAGGTTGGTGACATTTACCCTGCTATCACAGCTGCCAGTGCAGAACAACCAATGGTGCAGACTGAATGAGGTTTAGAAGGATTCATAATGTGCATGGAAAGGTTTAGGATTAAACTAAAACCCAAATAAAGCTCTAATTCATTAACAACATTGACAGTGGAAGGCGGTAAGAAAGGCAATCAATTTCAATTTGAACTGAAGAATAAATCAGGTGCTACAAGACACAGATTTACAGGTCTCACATGTTCCTGCAGGATGCCATCAACCAGTAACAGCCACTGCAGTTTACAGGCAAGTAAACCTAAACTCAGGATAGATGAGGCCATCTACCTCTGTAGCACCTCCCCTCTGGGGACAGGATGAAAGAGCTGGGATTGTTCAGTCTGGAGAAAAGAAGGCTTCAGTGAGACTTTAGAGCAGCCTTCCAGTACCTGAAGGGGCCTGCAGGAAAGCTGGAGAGGAGCTAACTACAAGGGCTTGTAGAGATAGGATGAGGAGCAATGGATCAAAGCCAGAACAGGGGAGACTAAGACTGGAGATTAGGAAGAAATTCTTTCCAGTGAGGGTGCTGAGACACTGGAACAGGTTGCTCAGTGAGATCATGAATTCCCCCTCCCTGGGGGTGTTCAAGGTCAGACTGGATGGAGCCTTGAGCAACCTATCTAGTGAAGGTGTCCCTGCCCATGGCAAGGAGATTGGAGCTAGGTGATCTTTAAGGTGCATTCCAACCCAAACCATTCTATGAGTCTCTGATCTAGAGTATGTGTGAAAGAGTTGAAACAGCACCATCATCTTCTCCAAAACACCCTCACAAATGCAGTGGAAGAAATTCTCTGTAAAACAGAGAACAATACTGGAAAATGCCATCTGGGTTAGACAAGAGGAAGGATTTGGATCATGAAGCCAAAGAGGCTTTTCAGAGAACTGACAGGAAAACACTTCATCTGCTTGTTCAGGTCCTTTTGTCAGGTTGCTGCAGCTGAAGTCCCTCTTAGTGATTAATGAAGGAAGATTGTTAATAGGAAAAAGCAAAAGGTAAAGTGGCCAAACCACTTTTAAAAAGCACCAAACAGACAGAAACTCCATGCAACTATTGACTCTGGCAAATAAACTTCTAGCACTGAGCAAAACAACAGTGAAACAGCACAGAAAACTCATCTCAGGCTTGCTCAAAGCAGAAGTCCGTCAGTGGTACTGGAACAGTGACTAGGGTGGATGCATGGAGGAAAGCACCTGACTGCTCTGCAAAACCTTGGCTAACAAAGCTCTGCAAGGAAACAGAAATGACTCTGTGGGCCCAATGGGAAAGAAAGAATGTCAGTAAACTGGGAAGGTCTTCTGCAGTGGCCTTCTCTGCAGAAGAGTTGGTTGTGGTAAGCTCTGTGAGAGGAGTATCACTGTTTGAACCAGAAAACCATATGTTGAGCAAGCTGCCCAGAAAGCTTGTAAAGTCTCCTTCTCAGGACAGATTCCAAACCCTCTTGGACATTGTGATCCTGGGCGAGCTGCTGTGTGTGACACATTTCATACCCTCAAGAGATTTGGAGAATATTTGCTTTTGAATCATAGAACCATAAAATCATTTGGGTTGGAAAAGACCTTTAAGATCATGGAGTCCAGCCATTCTCTAACTCTAGGAAGTCTGGTGCTAAACTGTGGCCCCTGAGCACCACATCTCTGCCCCTTTTAAACACCTTCCAGGGATGAGGATTCAGCCATTTCCATGCAGAGCATGCTCCAGCATCTGAGAACCCTTACAGTAAAGAAGTTTATTCTAATATCAGCCTCAGAGGTGGGGGTGGCAGGAGGGGGTGTGTGTTGACTAGATGATCTCCAGAGGTCCCTTCTAACCCCCACCATGCTGGGATTCTGTGATGCTGTAATTAAAACAAACAAATGATTATAAGCAGATGAGTGTCTAGGCTCAGGGAAGCATCATCATGTAACTTCTAGGCTGCAAAATGAGCTTGATGGTGTCTGTTGCAAGTGCAGCTGGGAAGTCAGGAGGTCTAATACAATGCAAATAACAATGTGCCCTCTGCCAGGTGCCACCTCAAGGCCAGGGCAAAAGCAGTGGCATCTTGTTTGCCTGATGCCAGAGCAATGCTGAAGTCAAAGGCAAGCTCTCCCACACCTACTACTCAGGATCGCCGCAGACTTCACTGCAAGAAATGAAGAACAATTTCCCTTATGAAATCCATGATGTGCTCCCAACCAGAGCTATGCTAAAAAAATCAGATATGGTACTGACAGCATCACTCTTGTACATGACAGCTTAGCCAACACTGAAGTGAGGACCAGAAGGCTATGTGGGGAAAACACAGATAATATTCATGTTGCAAACGAGCTTTGCAATCACTGCAATAGTTTCAAACTCAAGAAGGTAAGGGGCAGCAATCAGCAATGCTCTCTGCATGTGTGCCATGGAGATTCCAGGAAGGAAACGATGTTAGAAGATGGTCACTGCCTGTACCACCTTTAAAAACAAACAAACAAACAAACAAAAAAGATTTGGTTATTGAAACTCTGCAGCTTAGTGTCAAAAAAGAGCATTTTGGGGTTTGTTTTGTTTTTCATTTCCATCTTGTCTTGTGGATGTGAAAACTGAAAATCTGTAGCAGCTACAGGCAGCTATGGAATGCCTTTGAAAGGAAATGCTGTAGGAAACTGTTGACAGCAAATAGAATTCATTTCTGCAATTAATGAGCTCTTGTGGTTTAACCCCAGCCAACAACCGAGCACAACGCAGCCACTTGCTCACTCCTCCCGTCTCCCAGTGGGGTAGAGGGGAGTGGGATGGGACTATAACAAAACAAAACCTAAGCCAAACCAAATAAACATAAAGACAAACATCAAACATCAAACCAAAACCAACCACCACCACAAAACCAAACAAAAAAACCCCACCACAGACAAACCAAAACAAAACAGAGCCACAAACAACCTGACTTGGAAAGGTTCCAGTGTGTGGGCATCTCTCTGAGAAACCTGGGCATGACTCTCACCACTCTCAGTGCAATTCCATCCTTGCAAGTGTAAATCTCCCTCTTTTAATTTCAATCCATTACCCTTTCTCCTTGTCACAACAGACCCTGACAAAAAGTGTGTCTCTAGATTTCTTCAGTACTGAAGGGCCACAAGTTGGTCTCTCTAGAGCCTTCTCTTCTTCATGCTGAGCAACCCTAACTCTCTCAGCCTGGCCTCAAAGCAGAGGATTTCCAGCCCTTGCATCTCTTTTCTGGCCTCTTCAAGACCCACTCCAACAGGTCCACATCCTTCTTGTGTGAGGCCTCCAGAGCTGGACACATGGTTTCCATCCACCCAACACAACCCAGCTACAGTTAAAACAGGGATCTTATCTGTTGGCTTTCAGTGACTGCTACCACCACTGCTCAAAGTCCCCCACAATGATCTTAGCACCCCCAGCCTGGCCTGCTGCTGCTGCACCAGGGGAGCAAACCCCAGCAAAGCCCCAGCTAAGCAGCTCATCAGCTGCTGGCAGCCAGGAATGTCCTCACTGATAAATAACAGCACAACCGTGCTGCACCCGTGACCAGGGGGCTGGTGTCAGGCTAATGGGAAAATATCACAGGGCATAAATAGGAAGGCATCCTTCCCACTGCTAGCAGCTCATTATGGCTCTGACCTAGGGGGATCTGGGCTTATTTCTGTAGCTGGTGGAACTAGTGGTTTACATATAAATTATCTGATGAATGTAGCCTTGTTTTCCGTTCATGAATCATTCATGCCCTGAGTCCAGTTTTGGCAAAAGTGTGTATATTCTGTAAGTATCCTCTGAACCCTCTGAGGAGCACTGAGCTCAGGGCTGTTTGCTGCACACAGCCTGCAACCAGGCAGGTACCACTCATGATCCGATTTCTGCCTTCTTCTCTGGATAACTTAACTGTTTAAAACCAGGTGTAAAAATGATGGCACCAAATAGTAGTTTCCTTCAGACATTAATTCCTTTGCTTCCTTCAAAGTTGTGTGTTTTACAGGCTGCACCTGTTCTTCCAACATCCCTAGAGACAAAAAAATCTTCTCTACCTCCAACTGGACTGCCATCACATAACATATTCCTCATCTAGCTGGAGATGTCCCTGCTCACTGTAGGGGTGTTGGACAAGAAAACCTTTGTGGGTCCCTTCCAACCTGATGCATTCTGTGATATTCCAGCCCACCATCCTCAGGCTGCCCAGTCCTTCCTGAAAAACATCACATAGGAACATTCCCTGGTGCTGACACCCAGGTCCTGTTGGCCTCTTGAAGCTCCATTAACAAGCCTTGTAATACACTCTTCACCCTTCACCTCCCATGGCTGCTAAAGGGGCTTGCTCCTGCTGCCTGCTCTGTAGACTTGCTGCTAATTTCAAGCCTATATTAACTCCTGGCTTATTTAAACCATTTGTCCTCATGCCCATCACTGTTAGTTCTGTTCAGCAGTAATTGTCTCCTTTGGGTGTTTTTCTCCCCAAATGTTCCACTCCAATCTTTACCTAACTAAACTAAGTGCTTTTTCCTCTCTCTCAAACGAAGAGCCCTTGCATTCCTCTGATTGTCCAAATCCCTTTGCTGGACCATTTACTGTTTGAATTCTTCCCTCTCACACTTGGGGGAACAGAACTGTGCACACTGCTCTGATGAGGTCAGACCAACCTTTGCAAAATTGAATTGGTGCTTTGCTAGACTTGTAGGCTTAAGTGGCAATCCAAGGTGGGTATATTTGATCATTACATGAGACCAGATAATTGGCACTTAATAGTTACCCTGTGACATCCAAGTACCCTCGAGTCTTTCTCACCCTCAGTCATTTCTAACAAATAGCTGAAATTCTCTCTACAGCTCCATAAGTACTTGTCCATATGGTAGATATTATTGCATTTTATCCATTTCCCATTCCTTCAGTTTTCAAGGTCAGCCTTCAGTTAATAGCCCCATCCTGGTCTGCATTGACAGTGCTCCTACCATCGCATCAGCTCCAAGTGTCATTGGCACGTTCATTTCCTTCCAAGGTCAATACAGAAATGAAATATGTTCAGGCCCACTCCTGATCCTCAGGGATGTTTACTGGTAACCTCACTTCAGAGTGATAATTCCCCTCTCGGTGTTCCCTGTCACCAGCTCCCCTTTAGCCAGCGCTGTGCCTACTTTACAGCTCCTGTATAAATCCTCAGTGCTTTTGCTTGAGCTGATAATTTCCCATGTGGCACTATATCAAATGATGCCTTCGGCCCAGATAGATGAGGTACCTTGCATTTCCTTTGTCTAGGAAAATCATTTATCTTATCAATTTTATCATGAATGGACACAGTTTGCCCAGAAGAATTTAATCGTCAGCAGGACGCTCGCGACTGCAACAGAAAATCAGAGAGCAGGCTGCGCTCCCCCGCAGCTCTGCTGGGTGCTCTCACTTATCCAGGGGACCCTCATTCCAGAGACACTATTTCCTGCACTGCTATGCCTTGAAATGACCTCTTCTGCCACCTGAGGCTGCGAGTAGATGGTGACTCTCGTTCCTGCTATGGAGGCTGAAGTCAGCAGAAGTGATGCATTTTCACACAGCTGCGCCCTGGCACTCCGAGGGAAGCAGCCGCAGCGTTCACCTGGTTTGTTTTGGTTGCTGTTATATATCAATTTGTTTATTGCAAGGGAGAAGGAGCACGCTTTTTACACAAACCTGATATGTTTAGTGCTTTCATTTTATGTTTTGAGCAGTTAAGCTATTCAGTGTTTTAAAGGTAGTATTGGATCTTTATAACTCTGTGCCGACAATAGGAGGCTGAGATAATGGAGCCTAAAGAGAGAGATTTTTCCATTCCCACATTGTTTCTGAAATATAGAGCGATCAAAGGCACTCAGTAGAAGGTTTCTATCAGTAAATCTTCAGTAAAAGTGCCTTTAAAAGTTAGGCAGAAAGATTGTGGAAGGGAAAATGGCTTGAGGTTATGGTAAGAATTTGCAGAAGTTTTGTGAGAATTCCTTAAAGGCACTGGAGCAGGTTTTCTTTAATGGTGATATCCAAATGCCTCTCACATCCTTCTCAATCTGGCAGGTTGGATCCATTTCAGCCAAGCTCATGAGTAATGAACACCTGTATTAACTGGAACAGGAAACAAACATTCTTAACATACTCACCTGGAGTACTGTGTCCAGCTCTAGGGCCCTCAACAAAAGAAGGACATGGACCGGCTGGAGAAAGTCCAGAGGATGTCCACAAAGATGATCAGAGAGCTGAAACACCTCTCCTGTGAAGACAGGCTGAAAGAATTTTAGGCTCGAGCTGAGGAGAAAGTTCTTTACTGAGATAGTCATTAGTCATTGGAATGGGCTGCCCAGGGAGGTGGTGGAGTCCCCATCCCTGGAGGTGTTCAAGATGGGATTGGATGTGGCACTTGGTGCCATGGTTTAGTCATGAGGTCTGTGGTGGCAGGTTGGACTCGATGATCCTCGAGGTCTCTTCCAACCTTAGCGATACTCTGATACTGTGATACTGTGAGTTGTTCAGCCTGGTGATGAGAAGGCTCCAGGGAGACCTTGTAGCAGTGTTATCAGAAAGGGACCCACAGAAAGGCTGGGGAAGGACTGTTTGAAAGGGCTTGTAATGATAGGATGAGGGGCAATGGCTTGAAATTGGAGGTGAGTTAGATTGAGGTTGGACATTAAAAGGAAGTTCTTCACAGTGAGAGTGGTGAAATGCTGAAACAGATTGGAGATGTCTTTGCTCACAGCAGGGGTTTTGGACAAGATGATCTTTAAGATCATCAACTCCAAACATTCTCTAACTCTACAATGAGAATGAGAACCCAGGAATCAGTATCTCACTTTTCCTCATCTTCTGCACATCTCTTGTCTTGCTCTGGACAGGAGAGGGAATGGTTAATATGAGCCATGCTGTCCAAGCAGAGCAATCTCCATCTGAAGCTGTGGAAGGCTGGTGCTGGTCCCCTCTGGGTGCCTGGCTCTGCTGTGGGGTATCCTGGACGTGCATCATAAATATCTTCTCATTTCTCAGGTTCATAATCTTCACCAAATCCTGCCTGCTGATTACAGCCTGGACGCTCATTGTTTCCTTTCCAAAGGAAAATTTCATCCCTCTTGGGTGTCTGCTTTTCAATTCCTGCTTGTGCACATTTCCTGAAGTGAATAGAAATGTGGGACTTATCTGCACAGGCAGCTGATAGGATCTTCTGCAGAAACCTGCCCATGGGCAATTATGCATTGAAAGGGCAATTACACACACAGCCACCCCATTTGCATACAAAATCTAAATTATTGCCAAGAATTGCATGTACACCTCTGTGCAATATTCAGCAAATTGGGCCCCAAAGACATCAACACTTTCTTCTGCCATCAAATAGCTTTTTAATTTCAGCAAGAAATGGAATATATATGAGTCCTATTAGAACAAATATTATTATCAGAAAATGCAAATGGCTACAACAGGTCAGAGTGCAGGGCTGGCCCTGCTCTCACCCCATCCCTCTGTTGGCCAGCACATCCCAGGGTTTACCCAGTGTCCTCTCCCAGCTGCCTGGACTCCATGGCTCAGGGACTTTCAGAGTCAAAGAAGGGATCTCAGTATTTAATAGCCTGACAAATGGATTATTCTCACAGATAAAAATTCAAATACAGAATAAAGCAATTCTGTTGGCACACATTTGTCCATATCAATGTAGCATCTGATGGGTAAATATGCCTCAGTGAGCAGATTCCCCTTCCCTGCCTTTGCACTTCAGTGGTGACAGGGCAAGGAAGGGTGAAAAAACAGGTGTCACTGCTGGGGCTGGCAGTGTGTGTCCATAAAGACCTCTGCCAGCACAGCAGGCTGTCAGAGCCAAGGAACAGACAGCCCTCCTGCAAACCTTCTGACAGGGCAACTTGGGCCTTGGCTGCAACAAGGAGAAGTGGCAGAGCAAGGGGAAACCACAACTGGGCAGACCCCACCTGTGCCCAAAGCCTGTGCAAGCATCAGACAGAGCCTGGGTTTGGAAAACAGACACTGATCTATTTATTGGGAAAGACAAGCAAACATATTTATAGAAGGGAATAAAGAAACATATTTATGGAAAGAGATAAATAAATGAAGAACAAACAACAAGTCTTTAAATCACCACCATCTCCACCAGTCCCTACATCTTCATCACACCTGGAAGCAAAGGCAGCAATGTGGCCATTGGCCTACCGAGCAGCCCCTGATGGGCACTGGATGTGCCACAGCCCTGCTAACCTGTTCCAGTGTCTCACCACCCTTACTCTAAAGAATTTCTTCCTACTCTCCAGTTTAAATCTCACCTCTTCCAGCTCAAAGCCATTGCCCTTTCATCCTATCACCCCGTGCCCTTGTCAAATTTCCCTTCTCAGCTCTCCAGGTACTGGAAGGCTGCTATAAGGTTTCACTGAAACTTTCCAAAGGCTGAAGAGACCAAATTCTCTCAGCCTGTCCCCACAGGGGAGGTGCTCCAGCCCTCTGATCATCTTCATGGGCCTCCCACTCAAATAGTTCGATGTCCTTCCTGTGTTAAGGGTCCCAGAACTGGATGCAGTGCTCCAGGTGGGGTCTCATGAGAGCAGAGCCGAGGAGGGGAAGGTTTATTTCACGACGTGTGGAGACACCTTCATGAAACTGTACATTTTTTAGTGTCTCTGCCTCGGAGACAAAAAGAGGTGGGGGGTAAAGCAAGGAAGCCAGCCATCAAGAAAACTGTTTATTTGCTTCACAAACCACCTGTTAGCGAGGCCAAGAGAGCCTTCCTGCCTGACAGCCCACAAAACACCCGGCGTGCTTGGCTTTGTCACCGAGATGTGGCCAATAAACTTTCCTCCAGTAAATGTTCTCATTTAGCCAGTATATTTCCATAGCCCCACTTCCCACTGTCACAGGTATTCAGATTCAAAAATAAAGCCACACTTTATAGAAGTCCACTTAATGAGAGCTTAACGTTGGTGCAGTAAATCTGCGAGCAGCTGGATGTGTTTTTAAGTTGCCTTGACGCCTTTTATTTGTTTAATACATGGGTCTATAAAAACCACTTCTCTGTGCCTGCTAATGAGCAATAGGGGACTTGCAGCTATTTGAAACCTGGAACAAGGCATCAAAATGAAGAATGGAGCAAAGGCTGCTGGAGCAGGGAGCTCCAGATGTGACAAATGGTGCTTTATGGTGCAGGAAGATGGAGCACCAGACACGTGGCTGCAGTGTCACACCAGATAAGGGTTTGCTCACAGGAATCCAGAGCATTGCTTTCCTTTGGGCTGAACACCAGCTGACAAGCTTGCTTCCTACAGATGCTAGTGAGCTTGGCATTTCACAGAATCCTGGCCTTGTGGGGGTTGGAAGGGACCTTTACAGATCACCCAGTCCAACCCCTCTAAGGGTCAACCACAGCAGGCACCCAAATCACATCTAGGTGAGTTCAGAATCTCTCCAGGGAAGGAGATACCAGAACCTCCCTGGGCAGCCTGCTCATGTTCAGGTGGAACTTCCTGAGTTCCAGTTTGTATCCATTGCCCCTTGTCCTATCACAGGACACCACTGAAACAAGCCTGGCCCCTTCTTCTTGGCATCAACGCTGCAGATATTGATAAACATTGAAAAGATCCTCTCTCAGTCCTCTCTTTCACAGATTAAATAGCCCCAGGTCTCTCAGTCTTTCTTAATATGCAAGATGCTTCAGTCCCTTGATAATCCTTGTAGCTTCCATTGGACACTCTCCAGCACATCCCTGTTCCTCTTAAACTGGGGAACCCAGAACTGGACACAATACTCCAGATGTGCATCATTCTTTTTAAATGTTGTTTGATGCATTAGTCTCTTTTCATTCCTGTTTAAAAGCATTTCTAACTGTATCTGGCTCCACTACACACACACACACACATCAGACACTCTACCCTCGATCCCTATACAAACCCCTACACTCACATAGAGGCATTCAGCCACATGCAAGCACAGTTTTGCTCAGCCAAAGGCATGTCCCTTCATCTGTGTGACCTGTGAGATCAGTTCCCCTGAGCTGGCTGGAACATCTCCATCTCAAAATGGAAAGATGTCTATTGGGGATGTCACTCCACGAGAGCCTCCCCCTGCCTGACGAGGAGACCGTTTCAGCTGTACCATACAGCGTGATGCGAGGATGTGCATAAACCTGTGTTGCAACACCTCCCTTCAAAGGAGCCTGAGCCACCTCTTCCCAGAGACATCAAATATTCACCAGTGTGGAAGGATGTCCATAGCCCAGAGCCCGTGGCCACCTCATATCCAGTTCCCTGTTGCCTTGATTACAGCAACATCTGCCTCGTCTTAGCGGATTCTCCTCTCAGGCGGCCAAGTTGTTTCTGTCAATAATAAAAATAAGCAGCAGAGCATCCAATGTATTATTGATCAGATAATAAATATTTTACTCTTTTTCAATAATTCAGCATTATCTTAAAAAAAAACAAAACCAACAACCAACCCAAAACAACAAAAAACAGCAACCAACCCAAAGGCCCATGAACAACGGAGGAAAATCCCTCAAGTCCTGAGAGGGCTTTGGGAAGAATGTAAAAAGGATAAAATCTGTGTTAAAAGTAGGCATGTCTCTCTCATTTTGAGAAAAAACCCCTAGGTTTTCAGCTTGGATTGAATAGTAGAGAGTTTGATGCACTTAATGATTCGCCTGAGCTGCTTGGGAGGGTAAAATATCTTTCCTGTCTCAATAATTTATCAGAAATAATGTTGCAGGGGGAAGTATACAAAGGGCTGAACCCTAATGGAGCAAAACAGCAAGTATCTGCTGCAATGCCATGGAGCTGCATATTTATGTGCTACCTCTTTCTCTTCTCTTAGGCTATAGTTTGTACCAGATTTACTCATTTTTACCCCTAGGTGAAAAACCCAGTCTTCTACTTTCAGTTGCAGTGGGATGTAGAAGCATAGACCTGGTGGTAGCCTGCTGAGCATTAAATACTCTTATGGCTTTTCCCAGTGCATTTACTGGCAGAGCTCTCACAGATTCCTGGCATTGTGGGTGTTGGAAGGGACCACTGGGGATCATCTTGTCCAACACCTCTGCTAAAGCAGGGTCACCCACAGCAGCTTGCCCAGGATCACAATGTCCAGGTGGGTTTGGAATCTCTCCAGAAAGGGAGACTCTACAACCTCTCTGGGCAGCCTGCTCCAGGGCTCTGGCACCCTCATGGCAAAGAATTTTTTCCTCATGATCAGGTGGAACCTCCTGAGTTCCAGTTTGTGCCTGTTGCCCCTTGTCCTAACACTGGGCATCACTGAAAGGAGTCTGGCCCTGTCCTCTTGATTAGAATAAACTTTATTATTAGAATAAACCAAACCAGGTTGGAAGAGACATTGAAGATCATCGTGTCCAAACCATCAACCAATCCAACCCACCCAAACAGCTAACCCATGGCAACTCACCTTTTAGCTCTTGCTGAGCATTGATCAGGTCCCCTCTGGGGCTGCTCTTCTCCAGGCTCAGCAGCCCCAGGGCTCTCAGCCTTTCCTCCTCACAGAGATACTCCAGGCCCCTCAGCATCTTTGTAGCCCCTGCTGAACTCTCTCCTGTAGTTCTCTGTTTCTCCTGAACTGGGGAGCACAGAAGTAGCCCCAGTAGTCCAGATGTGGCCTCAGCAGGGGGGGGTAGATACACAATCAGTATAGCTCCTCAAAACTATGAAGGTCATAGGGAAAACATTTCTGCTCTGAAACTGGACTGTGTAAACACGGCACTAGCAACTCCATGGCTGCTATCTTTTCCCACATTTCTCCCATTTACAGCTCCAGAGGGATGGTTTCCTAAATGCTCAGTGCTACCTCAGCACCCACACCTGGTGATGAAGCCCCTTGGCTCTGAACCAGTAATCAGTCAAAACTTCAGCAGTGGTGTTATTTAAATGATGCCTGCACTAGAGCAGGATTTCCCTTCCTCCCTGAAATTCCCCCAACAGCTGTGAAATGATGGAAATACCTTTTCCCCATGTTTTTCTGCCAGAATTGTTTGCCTCAGCAGTTGACAGACTGAGATTGGGTAAACAAAATCAATTTAATTCCTACAAAATCAACACCAATTTATGAATTGAATCAGAGTAAGAACGTGGTGAATACAACTGGATCTGAAATACATCTCTGCTACCTCCTCTGCATCAGTAGTGGAGGGGGGAATGGAGGTCACAGTCAGTCCCAATCTGTTCCATGTTGTTCCTGCCATTTCTTTCTCTTCAGTGAGAAAACTCCTCATAGGCTTCCCCTGCAGCAATGTGAGGAGCACTCAAGGGCCGGCTTTGGTTAGCAGAGCTAGACCAGGGGATGTATCCAGGGCTGATCTGAAGTGGATGGCAAATGGATAAGAGGGATCTGCTTGTGATGCATCTCTGCAGCCTCTTTGAAGAGCAGCTGATGGTGACAGGGCTCTGCCCAATGATTAAAGCATGAAAGTCCTCTCAAGGTGTAGCACAAAACCTCCTCAAGATCCTACTGAAACTCTGCTAAGGCACATGAAAAATGAGGAGGTGATTGGTGGCAGCCAGCATGGCTCATCTGCCTTAAAAAGAGAGAGGCTCCATAACAGTACTGATGAAAGTGGATACCTGTGAGAAATAGAGGGGAGATTTACAGGCATAATTCTCTGTCCTCTTTCATTTCTTTAGCCATCACTCTTCTTTCCATGTTGATAATAAACACTGGTGTAGCTCTGAGAAAGCACCTTGTACACCATAGAATGCTACTACAGAAGATACGTCCATCTCGGTCTAACCTAGTGCAGTTCAGCTCCAACGAAGGAGGAAGTGGAGATTGTTTGACAGTGCTGACACCTCTCATGACCCATGTGCCCCCACACTCAGCTTGTGTGAGCCCACGTTAAATGTTCATTCTGCTGGGACATAGAAACATGGAGTTGTTTTTGTTGGGAAAGACTTTTAAAATCATCAAGTCCAAGTGCTCTCTAACCTTAGCAAGTCTGGTGCTAAGCCATGGCCCTCAGCACCTATCTGCCTCTTAGAAACACCTCCAGGGATGGGGATTCAGCCACCTCGCTGGGCAGCCTGCTCCAATGCCTAAGAACCCTTTCAGAGAAGAAACTTCTAATGTCCAACCTGAACCTCCCCTGGTGCAACCTGAGGTCATTTCCTCTTGTCCTATCACTTGTTACTTGGGAGACCAACCCCCACCTCACTCCAAACTCTTTTCGGAGAGCTCTAGAGAGCAATGTGGTCTCTCCTCAGCCTTCTTTTCTGCAGTCTAAGCAACCCCAGTTCCCTTAGCTGCTCCTTACCAGCCCTGTTTTCCAGACCCTTCACCAGCTTTCTTGCCCTTCTCTGGACCTGCTCCAGCCCCTCAATGTCCTTCTTGTAATGAGTGGCCCAAAACTGACCCCATTACTCAAGGTGTGGCCTCACCAGTGCTGAGCACAGCACTTAGCTAGCAAACAGTCAGGTTTGCTTTGCTCAGCCACTCTCAGAAAGGAAGATGCTATTTGATTTTATTTTAGATGCAGACCTTTTGTTTATTGATGTGAGCTACAGCAGCATGGACTGCACCTAACCCCCACAAATGGCAGCTCATTGAAAGAATGCCCTAGCCGGGGGAGAAAGGACCATTTCTTATGCCACAGGGAGGAGGTTCAGGTGCAACATGTTGATGTTGCTGATTCTGTCCTCACTGAGCTCCAGCTCCTAATAGAGATCAAAGATCTCATTAGATGTATTTGATGAAGAGACAGTCCCTCATTATAGACTTGGATCAAGCTGAGCAAAAGAAAAAGCCATTAAAAAACCACAGGGTCTGCCCTTTCTCTGGGCACAGAACCTGGTTCTTCCTCCAGCAGGCATGTGCTGGTCTGAAGCATCCCAAGCAAAGATTTTACAGGCTCACTTCCCAAACTTTCTGGATTCCTACCTAATCTGTCCTGCTCTCCAACATGGAAGAAAGGGTGCAGGAATAGCTCTTTAGTTTAAGTTAAAAATAAACAAGGGGAAACCAAGGCATTAAGGCTTGATTGCAATTTAAATAAGCAACTTCTATGGGATAAAAGTGAGAATTCAAGCATTAGAAGAGCTTTGGGGTTGGGGAGTTTTTTGGCTTCTACAGAGGGACTTCAGCTGTGCTCTTCCTCCTAATGCCCAGGGGAAAGCCACACTGAGAAAAGACCAGAAGCAAAGCTGGCAGGGATGGTGTTTATCAAAGTGTCCTGTTGAAGGCAATCCTCTTGTCACTGCCTACCAGAGGAGCTGCTCTATCACCTCTGAAGCCTGCACTTGCAGGCCAAGCAGCTAAGTCATCTTTCCAACAGGCTTAGTGTAGCCTACAGCAGCTGGTAAGGCTCTTTACTAGCCAAAGACACCACCTCCAGTACTTTTCCTGTCCCTTCTTGGCCACTGTATAAATATCTCTATGTTCTGCCTGCCCTTGAGGTCCCGTGGCATTGGCATCCTCTAATGTTAGATTAACATACACCACGGACCAGACAAGGTGAGAATCAAGATTTGCATTTCTGTGGCAAACATATTTCAAAACCTGGTGTCATTTTGCATTGTAACTCTCTTCACCTTCTCCTTATTGATATTAACTCAGTATTCCTGGGGGAAATAAACAAACCAAAACAAACAAAAAAAAATCAACACAAACCAACAAATGGAAAAAAAAACCAACCCCAAACAGCTACATATTTTTTAAGTCTGCTTCAGCTTATTTGTTAAAATCTATGACCTTCATTTAGACTGGAGATGAGGAAGGAATTCTTTACAGTGAGGGTGGACTGGAACAGGTTGCCCAGGCAAGCTGTGGATGCCCCCTCCCTGGAGGTGTTCAAGGCCAGGCTGCACATGGCCTAGAGCAACCTGGGCTAGTGGAAGGCTGTGGGGTTGGAACTAGATGACCTTTAAGGTCCCTGTGATCCCATGATTCATCAGCAGAAGTTCAGCCTGATACACTTTTGAGGTCCAATCTGTGGGGTATTCTGGCTGTCTGCCAGCTTCATCTTCCCTTGATGACTGGAAATGTCTTTCCCTAGAGTGGCAAGTCCTCTACCACTTCCCAGCTCCTGCTGCTCAGTGCCTACATGTAGAGAACAAAACAGAAACTCAGTGCAAGAAGCTTCCAGTTTGATAGAATAGAATGGAATAGAATAGAGTAGAGTAGAGTAGAGTAGAGTAGAGTAGAGTAGAGTAGAGTAGAGTAGAGTAGAGTAGAGTAGAGTAGAGTAGAGTAGAGTAGAATAGAATAGAATAGAATAGAATAGAATAGAATAGAGCAGGTTGGAAAAGACCTTCAAGATCATCGAGTCCAACCTATCACCCAACACCATCTAATCAACTAAACCACAGCACCAAGCACCCCATCCAGTCTCTTCCTAAACACCTCCAGTGATGGTGACTCCACCACCTCCCTGGGCAGCACATTCCAATGGTCAATCTCTCTTTCTATGAAGAACTTCTTCCTAACATCCAGCCTAAACCTCCCCTGGCACAGCTTGAGACTGTGTCCTCTTGTTCTGGTGCTGCTTGCCTGGGAGAAGAGACCAACCCCCACCTGGCTACAACCTCCCTTCAGGGAGTTGTAGACAGCAATAAGGTCTCCTCTGAGCCTCCCCTTCTTCGGGTTAAGCAACCCCAGCTCCCTCAGCCTCTCCTCATAGGGCTCGTGCTCCAAACTTAGTGCAGCCCTGTGGCTGCAGCCTCAGTCAGCTGCACACTAAACACTTTAGTTAATTGGCAGCAAATTGGGAGCTATGAGCTGATTGCAATAAATATTTTATTAATTTCAAAAAACAAAGGGTTGCCTCCCTTCTAGCCCCATTTGATTGTGCACAGTCACACGTATTAACGTGTAATTGCCACATCAATTGGCAATCGCGGGCTCAGAAGGAGCTCATTATGAGCAACACTTACGCCTGTAGCCTCAGTAGGTGTCAATCAGCAGCCTGCCATTGAGATCAGTGGAGCTCAGCTTATTTATAGAGCTGCAGCTCCAGTGATTCACCTGGAAAATAAACCCTACACTATTTCCTCATGTTTAAGCTGGGCAGGGAATGGAATGGCATAGAATGCAATGGCATAGAATGCAATGGCATAGAATGCAATGGCATAGAATGGCATGGAATAGAATGGAATGGAATAGAATAGAATAGAATAGAATAGAATAGAATAGAATAGAATAGAATGGCATAGAATAGACCAGGTTGGAAGAGACCTTCGAGATCATTGTGTCCAACACATCATCCAACACCACCTAATCAACTAAACCATGCAGCCAAGCACCCTATCAATTCTCCTTCTAAACACCTCCAATGATGGTGACTTCACCAGCTTCCCAAGCAGCACATTCCAATGGGAAATCACTCTCTCTGTGTAGAATTTCTTCCTAACCTCCATTCTGAAGCTCCCCTGGCACAGCTTGAGACTGTGTCCTCTTGTTCTGGTGCTGGTTGCCTGAAGAACATGTTTTTGTTGACACAAAAATGCAATTTTGTCTGCACCTCACCTATTCTTGGAAGCAAGATATTATTCTTTTTTTTTTCAGTAAACCCCTCAGCTAAAATATAAATACTCAAACCATGGTTCTCCGTGAGCCATGTTTGCCACCTTGGTTTTAGGGGATGTTTGTCAAGGGTAAGGGCTGGGCCAGTCACTAGATGAGTGACAGTGGCCCTCTGTGAACCCTCTGCCTTCCCAAAGGGAAGAGAGGAGAGAGACTTATGGGGTGGGAAAGAAACTAAACCAGCTGGGATGGAAAGAAGAACAATCCAATGAAATAGAGACAAAGAGACACAAACTAATGTAGACCCAACTGCTGGTGGCAATGACATCACCATTGCCACCACTGATGCTGGGGTCAGGCACTGGAGGAGTCCCAGACTGGACTCAGTAACAGAGGAGAAGCAGATTCAGGAGCTGGGTCCTGAAAATGGATTCCAGAAATGGATTCCAGGAGACACAGGATTCAAGGCAGAATGGACAGAGTCCTCTCTGGCCACTGGCCACTGAAGAAGAGGCTTGACCCTGGTGATCCCTCAGTTTGACCCTGAAGATTCCATCCATGGGCTCCAACCTCTTGTTGGTCATTTGAGGGTCACCTGTCCTGTCTGCTCCTCCCCACAGGTGCCAGCTCTGACTGACTCCACCCCAAGATGTGGCACAAGATGTGGCTGTGCCCTTGGTGTGCCCAGGAGCAAGTCTAAGCCAGAGCCTTTCTGCAGCCCAGCCCTTGGCAGGAAATCTCCCCATCAGCTTCTCTCTGCTAGAAGCAGCCTCTGGCTGTGCAATCCTGCCCTGAACTTCAGAAAGTGCCTCACTGGGCAGAGACTGAGCTGAGGATTCAAATCCCTGAGCAGAATCAGTTCTGGTCTAGCTCAAACAAGGACAATATTGCTGACATGAGCCACAAGTTTTCCTGATGCTGCTGGTGGTACCTGGCTGCTGCCCATCCCAAGCAGAGCTGCAACCCACACCCACAGTGTGGGGAATGTTTCTGGCTGGGGAGGGTGGAATTGGGAACCCACATTGTGCTCTTTCCATCTCCAGTTTTAAGGTTCCAATGATAAAATCAAATGCAGCATGTGACAGAAACGTGTGGCAAAGCAGTGACAAGAAGTGGTTGAATTACTCATGAGGAATGAATTAGCGATGAGCACAGCCCCTTCCCAGCTCAGGAAGATTCTGAGAAGGGCAACAAAGCTGAGGAGGGGTTTGGAGCACAAGCCCTATGAGGAGAGGCTGACAGAGCTGGGGTTGCTTAGCCTGGAGAAGAGGAGGCTCAGGGGAGACCTCATTGCTGTCTACAACTACCTGAAGGGAGGTTGTAGCCAGGTGGGGGTTGGTCTCTTCTCTCAGGCAAGCAGCACCAGAACAAGAGGACACAGTCTCAAGCTGTGCCAGGGGAGGTTTAGGCTGGATGTTAGGAAGAAGTTCTTCATAGAAAGAGAGATTGGCCATTGGAATGTGCTGCCCAGGGAGGTGGTGGAGTCACCATCACTGGAGGTGTTCAGGAGGAGACTGGATGGGGTGCTTGGTGCCATGGTTTAGTTGATCAGATGGTGTTGGGTGATAGGTTGGACTCGATGATCTCAAAGGTCTTTTCCAACCTGGTTAATTCTATTCTATTCTGTCTCTGAGATTATGGAGCCTTGCATAGATCAAGAGCACATCGAGTTAACTGCTGCTGAGAGGAAGCTGGCATTGTGTTCAGGCCCAATATTTAGAAGCAGGCACTAGAGCTGTCATTGTGTTTTGTTAGCAAATGTGGTTTTCATTTTCATCAAAATGTTGCAGAGGAAACTGCTGATTTCCACAACATTTTTGATGGGCAAAAGTCAAAATAAAGTGCTTCTCTCATTCTGATGAGGAAGAAAACATCACATCCTCTCCTTTGCTGACTCGATTCAGTTCTTTGCTTCTCTGCATGATTCTGATGTTCTTGCACTTTGGAAACAGAGAGCCACAATTAGATCAAATATTTTATTCTGGTTTGTGTAACATGCTTGTTCTGTAGACAAGATAAAGAGTTACTTGGGATATTTCAGCCTAGCACATGCCTGCCAGAGGAAGAGCCAAGCTGGTGAAGGGTCTGGAGAACAGGTCTTGTGAGGAGCAGCTGAGGGAACTGGAGGAGGCTGAGGGGAGACCTTCTAGCTCTCTCTCCTCTCAGATTGGGGTCAGTCTCTTCTCCCAAGAAACAAGTGATAGGACAAGAGGAAATGGCCTCTTGAGGTTTAGATTGGACTCCCCACCTGAAAGGTTTCTCAAACACTGGAACAGGCTGCCCAGGGAGGTGGTTGAATCCCCATCCCTGGAGGTGTTTCAAAGACTTGCTAGAGTGACAGAATGGTTGGACTGGATGACCTTAAAATGCTTTTCTGACCAAAACAATTCTATGGTTCTATAATTTTTCTCCTCCCTGACTTTTAATGTAAGGGTTTTGTGTAGCACACACATTCCCTTCTCTGACCATTCTGTGGAAGGGATGAATAATTTTTCAGGCTGTATTTTAATCATAAGTTGTTTACTTTGACTACTTACTAGTCATTCTGTGCATTTGAGCTGTCACTGAAGTCATTGTGGCTTTCCTTCTGCTCCTGGAAGAGAGGACAACGTGTTTAAACAGAAACCCAAAAAGCAACAAATTATGAAGAGCAACTAAAGAAATGCAAAGAATTCATAAATACTTCTTTCTGGCCAGCCTGGCACTCGTGCATGGCACAGCCCCTCTCAAGCAGCTACACAAACACATGCTGTGTGTGCAGCACTGCTCACAGCCTCTTTCTTGGCACTATTTGTCAACAGCAGCCTGGAAGAAGAGAGAACAGAATAAGAATTATTAGAATAGAATTAGAGTAAACCAGGTTGGAAGAGACCTTCAAGATCATCAAGTCCAACCTATCACCCAACACCATCTAATCAACTAAACCATGGCACCAAGCACCCCATCCAGTCTCTTCCTAAACACCTCTTCCTCCACCACCTCCCTGGGCAGCACATTCCGATGGCCAATCTCTCTTTCTATGAAGAACTTCTCCCTAACATCCAGCCTAAACCTCCCCTGGCACAGCTTGAGACTGTGTCCTCTTGTTCTGGTGCTGCTTGCCTGGGAGAAGAGACCAACCCCCTCCTGGCTACAACCTCCCTTCAGGTAGTTGTAGACAGCAAGAAGGTCTCCTCTGAGCCTCCTCTTCTCCAGGCTACAAACAGTTGTACTGGGCAAGATAAGACACAGCAAGATATATTTTCCTATCACAACTAAACATGATTAGTCCCATCTCAGTGGTGTCTGATATGATATAGAGTTCAGCATGGTGCAAGGGCTCAGGATTTGCAAGGTGGTGATCAGCCTGTTAGTCTCACAGCTTACAGTAATGTCACAAAGCTAAATTCATCAGGTTTATTAAATGTTTGGAGGCTTTGCAGAAGGAGTGGTGCAGGCTGAGGCCATGGACACTTGTGGCTTCTAAGTGTATCAGGCAGGGAAAGGAGCAAGCTGGACTCATTGTAAGGGTTCCTGTGAGACTGGGAGAAGTGATGGGGAAGGAGGAGCCAACCTAATAATCACACTCTCCAACACAAGGTCTCTGGGAAATAACTCCATCAACAATGGTAAATATTTCCCAGGGAAGCATGTCTCCATCTAAGTTTCCAGAAGCACTAAATCTGTCCAAGAAATAGAGCCAGACGTTTCTCTTGGCAACTCTTCCACCTTTCCCACGGTGCTTTGGCAGTTCTGAAACAGAGATAAGTCATTGCACAGCTGACCAGAACAACACCAGCTGCTCCAGGCTCCCAAGGACCCCATACCCAGCTGCTCAGACCCAGTCTCCAGGCACAAGGCAGAACCTTCTAATGGTGGTGGCCATGGGCCACCCAAGAGATGCTCCACACTAGCCCATGCCAGCAGCTGGCTCTGGGAGGTGTGCTCAGAGAGCTCAACCTTTCATTTCAAGATATAGCTGAGGAAATAAACAATAAAGAATGAAGTATTTTAGACTTCCCACTTTAACATGGGCACCAAGGGTTTCTCCCACCTTATTGTATTCTTTATATTGTCAACAGGGGGAAAAAAAAGTGACAGGAGTATCTAGAAGTGAGTGGCTAGATTTGGATGACCCCTGGAGCCAGCTCTCCAAGTGAATCATTTACCCCCATGAAAGTACAAATTTACTACTGGCTCCCTTCCAGCTCTTTTCTCCCTTAATTTCTCTTTTCTTCACCAGCACAGTCAGTCACTGAACTTTTCTTCTCCACAAAGGGTCATTATTTATACAAGGTGAAACAAGAAGGGGAAGAGAAATGGGTGGCAGGAGTGCCAGGACTCTCTCATACTGTAAGTCTAGCTCTCTACTGTGGTTTATGGTATGACAAAAACCCCCACAACAACACACCAAACAAACAAATCATAAGCAAACCTCCTTCCTTACCATTCTTCCAGCAGAGAGAACTTCCAGGGTTGGAGCAGAATGGGTGAAGTATTCCAGTGGCCCCCTGACATCACCCCGCAGAGAGCTGCCAAGTCCCCTCTCTCTTAAATCCCTCTTTGTGTTTTACCCAGCCTAATTAAGTTGCTTAATTCCACTTGGTGGATACATTGTGGGAGCAAAGCTCTGTTCCAACAATGCTAATGAGCCTGGGTTAGAAGTTAAAGCAGCCGCTAATGTGTTTAAATGAGTTCTTACTTTAGCTTCACAATCCACTAGAAGACGCCTGGCTGGTACTTTTGGTGGCAGTGGGACTGGGTAGGGTCAATCTCAGGTTAAGGTCTCTCTTCCCACACCTCAGCTCTCACTCTGAGCTCCTCAGATTAATCACAGCCTGCTGAAACCTCTTGAAGGAGTTGAGACATTCCCACGTACCTCTTGAGCTTTGCCCTTTGGGATATCTTTGAACTTCAATGATTTGGGTTTTTCCTCAAACAGTTCCTCCTGGGGCATGTCTCCATCCCAGGAGGAGAAGGGATTTTATTGCACACCAGCTGCAATAAATTTCTGCCTCCTCCTGCCAAGAAACCCTCTCAGTGCCCAGCAGATCCTTCACACACACCCAGGATCAATTCTGCAGAGATAATTGATGGCTCCTTCATCAAGTCTTTCTTCTCTCAGTAAATGCACTTCCTGGTAGCAGGCATTAGCATAGTCAACCGAACTCTTTGCAGGCAATGGCTGAGGGTGAGGAAATTGTGCTGAGCAAAAGATTGCCTTAGCAAACTTGGAGCCTTGCTGCTGGGGCAGAGCAGGAGCCCTGACAGGAGCAGCGTTTGGCTGCTCTGGGGCTGGTTTATTCCTATACTTTTTTTTGTGTACTTTGCATAATAATGCAATAGAGTTGACAAAAGATTTATTCCCAGTGTCTATAAAATGACACAATACAATGGGTTTTAAATGGAGAGGAGGGGGGGGGGGGGGGGGGGAAAGCAAGAGAAAAGGTAATTATGCAGGTTCTTCTTAAAGCCTGTAAACATTATGGACAGAAATTCAATTAGTGCAGAGGAAGCTGCAGAAGCACTCATTTTACCTTTCTGGGGTTTTGTTGGTTTTGGGTTTGGTTTTTTTCCAAGCCTTTTAATGTCCAGGCAGCAGGGTATATTTAGAAGATGCCAGTCGTGATGTGCACCAGCATGCAGGCTCATAGACTCACAGAATTGTTAGGGCTGGAAGGGACCTCAGGGTCCCATGGGCAGGGACACCTCACACTACAGCAGGTTGCTCACAGCCACATCCAGCCTGGCCTTAAAAACCTCCAGCAATGAGGCTTCCACCACCTCCCTAGGCAACCTGTGCCAGCCTCTCAGCACCCTCATGAGGAACAACTTCTTCCTAACATCCAATCTGAATCTACTCATTTCTATTTTTTTCCCACTTCCCCTAGTCCTGTCATTACCTAACACCCTAAAAAGTCCCTCTCCAGCTTTCTGGCAGGCCCCCTTAAGATAGTCGAAGGGCACAATTAGGCCTTACATTGCTGCCACAATTAGGCAGCGTACATCTGGGTGGAGCTGAGGAGGGTTTTGCATATCTGTGAACTCTGTGTCAGATGACCAGAGGAGCTGGAGCTCATGCAGACCATGCTGTTGCCTGCAGCAAGCTGCAGCACCAACCCACAGACACAGCCAAGCCCTGGGGGTATTATGGAATGGAATGGAATGGAATGGAATGGAATGGAATGGAATGGAATGGAATGGAATGGAATAGAATAGAATAGAATAGAATAGAATAGAATAGAATAGAATAGAATAGAATAGAATAGAATAGAATAGAATAGAATAGAATAGAATAGAATTAACCCAGTTGGAAAAGACCTTTGAGATCATCTTCCTTCTGCAGAAGGATGTCTCTGGGAGATGGTTCTGAACAGGGTTGCAAGGAGCCATGGAAGAGCTGACTAGTTGCCTCCCCTTTCCAGTAAGGGTGATGAGATGCTGGAACAAGTTGCCTAGAGAAGCTGTGGATGCCCCCTCCCCAGAGGTGTTCAAGGCCAGGTTGGATGGTGCCTGGAGCAACCTGGTCTAGTGGGAGGTGTCCCTGCCCATGGTAGGGGGATTAGAACTAGATGTTTTTTAATGTCCCTTCCCACCCAAACCACTCTATGATCCTAACCTTGTCTCAAGTCCCACGTTTTGCACTCTGAAGACGTTGGAATTGCGATCTGACGTGCCACCGCAGGGGCACAGCACTGCAGGGGGAGCATGGCTGCGGTATGCGAAATGAGCCTCAGCACCTTCATGAAGGACAGCTCAGTGCACTGTATACACTATGATTTGGAGACTGTCCCTATCAGAAGACTTAGCAAGGCTAATAAAATGCTTGGGCATCTCCAGTTTTGCTTTCTGAAGGACTGTTTGACGAAGGTCTGGCTGAAGAATGGACCATCTCTTCCCGGTGTCTGCAGGCAGCTAATGCAAACCAAGAGCACCACCTGCTGTCGTGTTCTGCAGCACTATCGACGTTCAATAAAGGAGCTGTTTTTCCAGCCAGGTTTCCTGCCTGTTGCACCGAACGTTGCTCAATACCTTATTAGAGTTTACTAATAAGGAAACCTCGTGGAGGAATGGATTTTTCTGTTCAGCACTTGGGCTGAAGGAACCTGGTATCCTAGGCTTTGTCAGCTCTGCAGAAAAGAGCTTTTCTTAATGCAGTGTATGAGTCACATGGCCCAGGGCTGGGGTCCATCATCACCAAGCTGTGCAGTGGCCTATCTGCAGCCTGCCAGCAGAAACACTTGTGTGCTCTAGATGTTGCTCCCCGGATGTTTTTCCATGAATAACCCAGTTTCCTAGGGGAAAACAAACAAACAGGGAAAAAACCCAACCAAGCAAACAAAACCAAACCCCTTTCTCCAGAGCATGGCCACAGGATGAAGTAAAGGTTGTGAGGCATGGAAGTACAGGATAGCACTTAAGGAAGGACTATAATAATGCTGGGGACAGACTTTATAGCAGGGCCTGCTGTGACAGGACAAGGGCTAATGGTTTGAAGCTAAAAGAGTGATTCAGACTGGAGAGAAGAAAGGAATTTTTTACACTGAGGGTGGTGAAACCTTGGCCCAAGTTGCCCAGAGATGTGGTAGATGCCCTACCCCTGGAACCATTCCAGGTCAGGTTGTTTGAGGTTCTAGCAACCTGCTCTAGTTGCAGATGTCCCTGCTGACTGCAGGGGGATTGGACTGGAGGAGCGTGAAAGGTCCCTTCCAACCCAAGCCATTCCATGATTCCATGTCTCTGACAGTGGTCATGAGGATGGGGCAAGATTCTGCTCCACTTAGTATCTTTATTATTAACCTGAACCCCACCTCGACTGGGAGTCCCTGCTGTGGCTGCAAGAACAGAAGCAAACTGGAATTAGCCCTTTCTTGGTCATCATGAGGCCACATCTGCACCCCATTTGGGCCACCCTCTAGAAGATAAACTTCAGTGTGAGCACTGGGGCAGGGCTAAGATGCACCCTGCAGCTGGCAGCAAGCATTGCCATTTTACACCCACTTTGATTTTTGTGTAACAAACAGCCAAGGCACAGATCAACTGCCCTCACTTTTACAGGGAGGCTTTGAAACCCTTTGCTGCCAGATGAAGAAATGTACCATTTGCAGTCAGATTTATCCACAATGCATTTCACAGAATCACAAAATGGTAGGGGCTGGAAGGGACCTCTGGAGATCACTGAAGACAACCCCATTGCCAAGCCATGTTCACCTAGAGAAGGTCACACAGGAACACATCCTGGTGGGTTTTGAATGTCTTGAGAGATGGAGACTCCACCACCTCTCTGGGCAGCCTGCTCCAGTGCTCAGTCACCCTTAAATTAAGGAAGTTCTTGCTCATGTTTAGATGGAACTCCTTAGGTTCAAGTTTCTTGTCCTGTCACTAGGCACCACTGAACAAAGGCTGGTCCCATCCCCCTGGCACCCACCCTATAAATATTTATAAGCACTTATGGGATCCCTCTTAGTCTTCTCTTTTCTGGATGGATTTGGTTTGATGCTTGCTGTCAAAATGAAGGTGGAGGTGAAAACCCACATCTAAAGAACTTAATTTGCTTCATTTTCTGTTACTTTCCTTTTGGTTTCCACTTTGCACATGTCCCAAGTTCCAGCAGCTCACAAGAGCTGCTGTAAGTGCTGGGGCCAGGCTGCGACTGCAGGAGTTTTCCTCTCAGTCCTATCGATCTCTCTTGATGGCGTCTCATTTTTCTTGCCATTGCTCCCATGTCCACTGTGGGACATGGGAGAGGTGGGGTCCATCACAGAACTGAACACTGCCAGGGGCAGGGTTGGGCTCACCAGCTTGGTGTGATTTGTGACTAGCACCTGCAGCACAATGAGGCACTCCAGAAAGCGATCGCTTCGCTTTTGATGTGTTCTCAGAAAACAATTAACAGCAGGAGTGATGAATGCACTTCTAATTATACCCTCCCTGTCTCACTCCCTCCTAATCGTGAACTACTTTAACAGGAAAGGGCATTCAGTAAAACAACTGCTTCATTCAGTGACGAGAAACTCAATGGAGGCTTCCCACACCTGGTCTAGTGTCCAGTTCTGGGCTCCCCAGTTCACGGGAGATAGGGAACTACTGGAGAGACTCCAATAGAGGCTACAAAGATGCTGAGGTGCCAGGAGGATCTCTGTGAAGAGGAAAGGGTGAGAGGCCTGGGGTTGTTTAGCCTGGAGAAGTGCAGCCTGAGCAGGGATCTGACCAATGCTCAGCAACAGCTAAAGGGTAGGAGGGCAAGAGGGTGTTCCAGTATTTCACCATTCCCATTGTGAAGAACTTCCTCCTAACAGCCTACCTATACCTACCCTTCTCCAGTTTCAAACCTTTGTCCCTCATCCTATCACCACAGGCCCTTCTAAACAGTCCTTCCCCACCCTTCCTGCAGGTCCCCTTCAGATACTAAAATTACTATAATAGATCAGATATTATCATTCCATCTCCATCATGTGCATATGACCCCAGGGCTGCACGTGTGGGTCTTTGTCTCCAGGCACTTTTCTTCTCCCCTCTCATAAAAGGTCTTGATAGGCATATCTTTAAAATGTCTCATCATGGATGTATCACCTGAGGATCTATTTCTAACCAAGGCTGGCACTGAGCAAGCATTATCCCTGGTAGAATTTTTCATGCATGAGGCTGGAAGCAAACGTTGATCAATGGGAGTTAAAATAACACTGAGCTACATAAACACAGTGCTTTATTTTGTAATTATTTGTGATACTCCACTAGAAGCTAGAAAATAAAATTTGTCTCCTCAAGCATGACCTTCTCCATGTGCTGGGGCTGTTTAGCCTGGAGAGGAGCAGGCTGAGAGGGAATCACCTGAGCAGCTGAAGGCTTCAGACTTCCCTGTGAGCGAGCAGCCCAACCAGTCTTGGGAGAGGAGTGTGGTTTGGGTGCTGGAGAAGAGCCACCATTTCCAGCCTGGGAGTGCAAAGGAAAGGGTAGCTGCAATGATTCGACATGATGCCCTAACCTTGAAAAGATATGGGCCACAAACTACATCTAAAATGGGTTAACACCTGGATTGCCAAGTGCCAGCAAACAAACTCAGCTTTGGTAAAGGGCACCGAGCAAGACAAGGTGGGGCATGATCAGAGTCTGCTGCAGACCACGGCTCCTTGCAGTGTGCTCAGCGACCCCAGCAGTGAATAGGGCAGGGATGCCATGGTTTTTCCCAGCATTGGGGCAGGCTGAGGTTGCCTCAGCAGCAGGCAGCTGTCAGAAAATCTTCTTCACATCTCTTTCCTGAACTCCTCTGATGACAGCTCTGTGGTGGCTGAGGCTGGGACCACAGCTGGTTTGCAGTCACTGAGGCTGACTCTGTATAATTTTAAATCTATTATCCAAAATACATAGCACCCTGCATTTTACACCATAATTGAGACTTCTTTTTTCCACTGTGGATTTATTCTTTTCATGACTTGACTCATGGCAATCAGATAGATCTCTTCATCTACCCCAGGAACACTTCCAGTTCATTAAAACCCTTCTTTCTTTTTACTTCTTTTTGTTGTTCTTTTGCTTCCCCCCCCCCCCTTCTCTTTTTTTTCCTTTTTTGTTGGTTTTTGTAATTAATATTTTCTATTTGGAATCCTGTTATTCGTAGACAGTAGCCAAACATGTTTGGTTAGCAGCCAGATGCTAAGCATATGCAGTAGAGGAGCGAGAGGAGCGAGATGAAAGGCTGTAGGGAAACAGGGAAGACACAAGCTGATCGCCAGACCCACCGACCTCCCCCCACCGAGCTGCTGCTCCTGCTAACAGAGATGCCAGTCTGCAAGGTAAAGGAAAGCCAAATTCTGATGGAAACCAGAAGTGATTTGGAGGATAAATTTTTAATTTAAAAAAAAAAAATAAAAAAAAAAAGAGGAAAAAAAAGAAGGAAAAAAACAACAAAACCAAATAAAAGGCAGTGTGGGATAGCAGGTTTAGAAAGATTGCTCCTAAAAGCTTAAGGTTCTGTTTCTCTTCTCTCTATCTTCAGCCTTTTTTGTTTTTATTGATGTGGAATGAGGAAAGAGCTTCTTCTAGGCACAATGCAGGAAAGCCCAATTCCTGCTATAAGCATCTTTCTCATTTCCATCCAATATTATTGCTCTGCTCCTTGAAAGGCTGCAAAAAAACCCCTCCAAGTAAAGAAGGAAGGGGCTATCTGCTTGCCAAATTATGTATTTCAAGCAGGGAGCACATAGGTCCAGAGCTGTAATAGCTTTTAATTATCTTGCAGGGGTAATTTAAATTAGTTCAACTCTTATTTAGAAGGGTGACATTTATTTCTTTGTATTGCAGCCACTCTTAAATGCCTTAACATGGGATCAATACCTCTTTGCACAAAGCCAGACCTGCATGATGTGCTTATCCCCAGAAGGCATTTGTTTTGCCAGCCAGGGCTTTTTACTTGACCCACCTGGCAGTGAAGAAGTGAAAGAGGTTCTGCAAGGTGATATTTGCTTCCTGATTGCTTGCTTGTGTGTGGTTCCTGGTGTCCAGCCAGGAATTTTGGTGGCAATGCCACCCACTCACCACAGCACTTGTGGCCTTTTGCCTGGATAGAGATAAATCTCCGTGTGTGTGATGTGAGCATTGCCCTTTACTCCTTGCCCTGTCTCTGTGCACCACTGAACAAAGCCTGGTCCCATCCTCCTGACACCCACTCTTTAAGTATCTATCAGCATTTATGAGATGCCCCTCAGTCTTCTCTTTTTAATTTGGTTTGATTCTTGCTGTCAAAATTAAGGTGGAAGTAAAATGCCAAATCTAAAGAAATTAATTTGCTTCATTTTCTGTTATTTCCCTGTTATTTTTGTTGATATCCAGACAGAAGACATCAGATCTGAAAGCTTTGTACTGGAGTAGAGATAGAGTTCAGACCAGCCTCAGTCAGTTCTGCAAAATTCAGAGACAGGAATGTCCTGACAGTGCCCAACGAACCAACTGCATGAAGTTCATCTATCAAACCAAAACTAGAGTCTCAAAATCTGGTCATTGGAAGGTAATTCAGCCTGTACTTCAGGACCTAAAGTGGTGTCAAGGATGCTGTCATGCTTAGAGTGTATCAGCATGGACAGACACAGATAGCTGCCTGTTATCACCATCTCTTCTCCAAAGCAGACAGTTCAGAGACAGCTCTAGCCCTGATAATCCTAACAGTCATATTAGCATGGCACAGAGCCCAAGGTAATATGCCAAACCTCTCATCCTATTCCTACATTGTTTGTGTGTGTTTATAATCTTTAAATCACAGCTCTCTCACATCCTAAAAGATCCCAAACAGATGCAGCAATTCAAGACAAACAGATTGTGAGGCAGAGAGAGCAGAAAACAGGACTGGTGAATCATGAGCACTGAAACCAAATAAATGAATCAGTCCTAAATAGTGTAATTAATAAAGGTTAATTTATTTGTCATCCCAGCTAACCTGGTATCTCTGAACTCATCTGAATTAATGCAAAATGAACAAAGCACAGAAAGGGCAGCAGTAATTGGAAAGCCTCAGTAGATTCATTTTCCAGAAGCTTCTTTCCCTCCAGCTTAAAAAGCACCATTACCACATCAGCATGGTCAGGGTGCACAGACCTGGTTCACAACAGCCTAATTAAAAGGATGTTAATGGATTAACTCTTCTTGAATTAGAGACAGATCCCTTTTCCTTTTGTCATGAGAGGCATTAGAACCCACAGATAAAGTGGGTTCCAGTTTGTGCCCATTGAGCCTTGTCCTGTCACTGGGCACCACTGAAAAGATTCTGGCCCCATTCTCTTGCCCCCCACCCTTTAGCTCTTGCTGAGCATTGATCAGATTCCCTCTTAGGCTATTCTTCCCCAGGGCTCTCAGTCTTTGTTCATTGTAGAGATGCTCCAGGTCCCTCAGCATCTTTGTAGCCTCTCCTGGACTCTCTCCAGTGGTTCCCTGTCTGTCTTGGATCCAGTACTCCAGATGTGTCCTCACTAGGGTAGAATGGGAGAAGAACCTCCCGCTGGTCACACTCTACTTAATGTACCCAAATCTGAGATTACACAGCAGAGTCCAGGTCATAAAGTTACTCCTTTGCTTTTCTTTCTTTCTTTCTCTTCTTTTCTTTTTTTTTTTAGGAGTCTTTTTTGATTTCTGTACCCTGTACACTGTAGGTGGCTGTTTCACTTCTAAAGGCAAAAGTGGCTGTCACTTAACAAGCAGCTACCTGTGGGAAATGGCAGGAAAGCATGTCAGAACCTTCACTTTCAGATGGACATGTGTATTTTTCATTACTTGCCTTGGCAGCTCTGCAGATGTTAAGGAATCTTTCTTCCTCTCTCAGAAGTGAAGGAGACGACATTTAGGACTGTATTTGTCTGGAGTTTAAGAGCTAAGTGCACTTTTTGGAAGTGCAGGTAACTTCCCACTCTCTCTGAGCAGACCTGGGAGAGCTCTGAGGTGTCACTGGAGAAAAGAGCAGAGCAATTCTGGGAGGATTTATAAGTCATGGCTTAACTGAACTGTAATGGACTTTCACACGTTGATCCATTATGATTAGTGTTTGCTTAGCAATCAAAGGTTGTTTGATTTGAAGTTATTTTACTGCTCCTAGAACCCAGAAACCCACAGACTGCTCCAAATTTGGTTATTCCACCAAAACAAAAACAAACAAACAAACAACTGAGAAATTTTAATTCCAGCAAGGCTCTCTTCTTCCCTTCACTCCAGACTTAACTTTTCAACACCCAGATGCCTGTGGAGACTTTGCTTAGCTCTAGAGAAACTTCTGCTTGGCTTTGGCTTCTTTATTATTGTGAGCACTACCCTTTAATATCTCCCAGCTTCCAAATGGATATGGTCAGCAAGATTCTTCAGAAGTGGCTGCTCAGTGAAAGCATCAAACATGCTTACTAGAGGTAAAACAACTCCTTGGTGCTTTCTGCATTGTTATACTCACCCATGCAAGGCAGTCAGGGGTTGTAGCCACCAGAAGGTCCCAGGGTTCCATGAAAAGAGTAGAAACTCTTTCACCTTTCATTTCCACAGGTCCTGGTGACTTTATTGCTGACATCACGAAAGAGCAGACACCTCCACAGCCTGAGTGCCCAAGTGGTTTAGTGAGGAATCACTTCCAATTGCTTATTCATTGACTACTGAGGGGAAGAAAGCTGCAGATGTTTCATTTGATGAACATAATCTCATCTGTTTTGGTTTGTTGTTTGTTTGTCTTTTCAATTACCAGTAAATAAGAAAACAGACAGTTTAAAAACTGTGTATAACTCCCTTATGAATTACCAGACATTCTTGGAATAGAGTTGTGATTATTAGTCCAAATTCTCATCTCAGCCCCAGCTTGGCAAATTTAATGTCTTCTTAACCTTCATCTTACAAGATCAGTTTGCTGGATCCACTGGGGTTTGCATCTCTAGGAAGTTAAATTTTCATAACAAAAATTATGGTGATATAAACCTCAATTTCCTGGTTGAAAAGCAGTGAATTTCATACAGGTACATGACTCCACCTGGGACTTGCTGAGATGCTGCAGAAGAAAAGCTGAACCACAATGGCTAGAGGAAGTGCCTGAAGCTCCTGGGACATGACTTTAAAATTGCAGCCAGGTACTGAGCATAACTGGCACTAACAGGTATTAATCCCCAGGGTGGCAACTGGGTTTGTTTGGCTCTGCACAGCAGCTAGCAGAAGAAGGTCCTGGGCACAACAGTAGGATAAATAATATAAATAATTTGGGCAGTGACCATATGGGACCAGACCTGAAGCTAGAGCAGGATGAGCTGATCTCCTGTGGAGGATGGAACCATGCCAGCCTATGCTGAGGAAACAGCCCAAGTTCATCATGTTTATGGGAACCAGATGGTGCCTTCTGATTTTTTATTTATTTATTTTGATTTAAAGTTCCTCAGACTGACAAGGGGAAAAGTGGGACAAGAGATGTGTGCTGGAGCAGGTTGGTGGGTTATAATGTGGAGAGGGGAGGAAACGGCAGCATTCCCCTAGCTTTGTGGAGTATGATGTGGAACAAACCAGTGCTTGACACTCTTGGATGTGAATATGTATTCCTGCTACTCACAGAATGCATCAGGTTGGAATGGACCCTCAAAGGTTATCTTGTCCAACTGCCCCACAGTGAGAAGAGACGTCTCCAAATAGACCACGTTACTCAGGTTGCTCAAAGCTTATAGGATAGAAGCTTTTCCATCTTCTGTTCCACTGAAGCCAGTATGGGACCTGGCTGGTTTGCTCCATCTGTGGGTTAAGTCTACGGCTCCTGCATGTTTATCCTCCTCATTGGAGGCTACAAGGAGACTGCTAACAAAAGTGAGCCCATCAGTTCTCCTGCAGGTTTCTCCACTCAAACCTCTACCCACGTTTCACCAATGGAAAGAGTGAGTAAACTACCACACTACTTTACTCCTATCCTTCTTTACTTAACCTGAAATGTTGAAGAGCAACAACTCCACAAAGAGCAATGTGGAGGCTAAGAAGCTATTTAAGACCTTCCCAGTACCTTCACCTTTTGGAGAAAATTAATAAGCTGCTAAGCAGGCAGTAGCACATAGTGACTTTTCAGAAGAGAAGAGCTCAGCAGCAGCTCTGCCTCACTCTGCCAGGCAGAAGCTCCCCTGGAGAGCTTGCCTGACAGATGAATGGCAGGAGCCTTGGTAGAGTGGCTGTCAGGCCACTGACAGTCCCAGCATGAGTGTTCATTTGGGCTTCTGCCTTTGTCTCCATCTGTGGATGCGCAGCTAGAGGTGTGTGCCATGCACACAGACAGAGCTACAGACCCTCAGTCAGACTTGTGTAATGTGGATCCTGAAACATCATAGTTAACAATTCTGCAATGGCTCAGAAAAGTCATTTGAAGTCGACCCAGCTAAGGATTGTCAAGTGATTGTCTCTTAAGTGGGTGCCAAGGAGGCACAGGGCTCCTGGTGCAGACCCTGTTATTCCTGGCCAACCTTAAACTGAAAAGAGCAGTCAAGGTGGGCAGAGTAGTCAGAAATTATACCAAGACATCCCACAGTCAACCAATCAAAACTCAGTGGTTGTGATCACTCCCTTGCTGAGAAGAACCAGCTGGTCCTCCAAATCACTTTGTGTTCACTGCTGGGCTAAGGGTATCTCCTGCCACCTCCCCTCCTCTGCAGGGTATAAGGACCAGATCCCATTTCAACATTAGCATCTCCCAGCACCTGCTTCCCACTGTGGAGAAATTTGCCCAGGGAATGGCATCAGTAGCTCCAGACTGAGCCTATCTGCTCTTGGGGAACACTGCAGAGACAATGATGAAACCACCGATACTGCTTCTAATTGCAGACATTACCCCTGGGAGACGTGGTCTTAATTAATGCAATTATGATGTAGCCAAAGGCAGGCAGTGCTTTTGCTGACCTTGGGAGGGGAACAGGCCTTTAGTCACCAGGGAAATTGCTTCTTCCCCTGGCAAATGGCACAGAACCCAGTATGCTCCCATTCCTGCAGGTGCACCAGCCTGTCATCTGACCCCGGTAAGTAAATTCCTGTTTGGTGCCACCTCCCTTGCTCTTGCAAATCAGCCAACTGTTTTCAAGTCAGTCTTTTGGTAAAGGAAAATCAACAATGAGTAAAACTCAAAATTGTACTAGAAGTGCACTCTTATGTCTTGATTTACCAAAAAAAAATAATAATTTAAAAAGTAGCAATAACAACCCTTAAAGAGTACTAATTACAATTATTCAGAGCCCTGATTGAATTGTAATTTGATGCTTCAGTTCAATTAGCCTGAAGGCATTCAGCATGGAGACCTGCTTTCAACAGAAATGTTTCCAGAAACTGAGGTTCTCTATCATGGCAAGAAGCTGCCCTTAACAGCAACAACAGGGTGATTAGGTGAACATTCCTTAATCCTTCAAGAAAGAGATCGGTGACCACATGCTACAGACTTGTAACCAAAGCAGGTTATAACCTCAAAGCATCATCTACTCTTACTCAAAAGAACATCTGAGAAGGTTTCATACATGCTTTCTAAGTACAAATCTGAGAGAGGATTACCAATTGTGTTTGGACTGTAAATGATGGGGGGAAAAAAAACCCTCTTCTCCAGACATTAGTCCCAGATCTGTATCTCCAGAAGCTCTAAGAGTGCACTAACTACCACCAAGATTTGAGTTTCCCCATTTAATAGATCAATCAAAGAAAGAACTAAAGGACATGCCAGGACTGGACATCTCAGTTGGAGTACTCAAGACAGACAGTGAGTAGAAAAGTAAGAATTGTTACTTTAAATCAAATCATACTGAGACCTGGAGGAGTGGGATGGCTTGCTCAAAGTCATTCAAGAAACTGTCAACACAGTTATGGAATGTCCTGGTGGCATTGTCCCTACCTTTGCTGCTGCTGGCTGTGGTGTGCTGCTGGTGGCCCCAGGATAGCCACCAGGTCTTTGGCTGGGCTTCACTGCAGAAAGTAAAGTTGCTGCCTTCAGCACTTTTCACCCACAAAGACCTTGTTGGGGGTCATTTGGGTTTTGTAAGTCAAGAAGACCTACAAGATCTGTTTTTTTTTTTTTTTCAAAGTACCAGCAAAAAGGATGAGACCTGCAAGGTCATTTTCTAAAGGAGAGGACTGAGAATGAAGAAAAATAAATTAAGGCATTCAGGAGCTTGAAGGGCAGGTTGGACAGGTTGCCTGCACCTACCCTGAGGACCCTTTTCTTTGGTGCAACAGGTAGATGCTGTGATGAGGCCCTAAGGAACCATAAAGGCCCAGAGAACTAAACACCTTCACATATTGTGAAGGAATGAGACATGGACAGATGCTTTTAGTCAGATGATTCATCTTCAAGAAGCCTAAAGGCCAGAGTTTTCAAAGACATAATAATACATTAATCAATCTTCAAGTAAAGGCTTCTGTGGACCTCAATATCTTAAAATAATGATGCCTTAGAGTCTTGGCCAAGGTTGCACAGAAACTCTGACAGTTCCTTTCAGCCCTAGACCACCCAGCTGCTCTTCCTCAGAACAAACACCCATTAACGAGCACAGAGGGATTTGCATGACTTTTACTGTGCTGCTCACAGCTCATGAGAGCTTTGCCTTTTGCATGATGCTGTACTTCAGTCTCCTACTGTTAAGCATGAAAAACTGCCATAAAGCAACAGCTGGTGCTAGCAATATCTGCTCAGTCCCTAACACCGCCCAGCATGTACTGGTGCTGAATATTGATGAAACTCAGATCTCATTACCATATAGCACAATATGTTCCTTGCCTATAGATTCCTTCCAAAAAAAACACTCAACCCTGAGATGCAAAATGAGGATCCAGGTCAAGAAGAGGAAGCTCTGGAGCTCGCCAGCTCCTGCCTGGTTTTGTTAACTGCAGGGACGGGAAGTGCCTGCCGAGAACGGGTGGGTGAGACAAGCAGGTGGGACAAGCGCCGTCAGTGCCAGGAACACGTTCCCCCACCTGCACCTCCTGGTCGTGTCAGGAGATCCGAGAGCTGCCGGCGTCTATTCCCCCTTCCAGCTGCAGCAACCGGGAGAAATTCTGTCCCAAACCCGCAGCTCCTGGGGCTGATGGCTACCGCCGCCCTACCCGATGCGATGCCTCCCAAAGCCCGGGGTGGGGCGGGGCCGGGCCGCAGCTGGCGGAGGGCGGAGAGCCCCTCCCGCCCCGCCCCCGGTGCCGCCGCGGGAAGAAGCGGTCGGTGCCGGCGCCGGGAGGGGTGCTACACACCGAGTCAAGTCCGCCGAAGCGCTCGGCGTGAGTGCGGGGCTGGGGTGCCGCTGCTCCGGGCGGGGCTCGGCCGGGCCGGGCCCGGTTCGGGCTCTGGCTCTGCTCCGGTCCCGGTGTGCTGCTGGTTCTTGACTGTGCACAGCCCCTCCGGTGTGGTTGGGCGCAGGGGCTCTGCTGCGGGGTCTCGCTGTCTGGGGCTGGAGCAGGACCGCATCGGTGTCGGTCCCGCCGCACCCTGGCTCGGTGCTCTGCTTCTCCCGTGCTGCCTCCTGCGCCCCGTTCTGCCCCGCGCTCTGTGGCTGGGTGTGCTTTGCAGTGCACGGCTATGGGGGGCCTTGGGGGCTCCTTCTGGGGGCGTGCGCTGTGGGGCTGTGTCACGGAGCTGGTGCGGGGCACCTCCGTGTCCTGCTCTTGGTGGTGGCTTCTCCGTGACTGAGTGTTCAAGGTCAGGCTGGACAGAATTGAGTGCAGCTTGCTGTGGTGGGAGATGTGGTTGTCCATGGCAGGGGATTTGGAACCAGACGATTATTATGAGCCTCTTCCAGCCTTAATCGGTCTGTGAATGCTTAACGCACTTTTTGCTGGTGTGTGCAATTCAGGGTCCGTTTATTTGGGGAATCCACAGGGTGTCTCAACAAGTGTTTTGGGTCTTTCAAGAATTAAGGTAGGAACCTCCAAGAAAGACTTACAAGCTTCCAGGGCAGGAGCTGTGTTTCTTTTTTCTCAGGCATTACCTTGGGGATCCCAAGTAGTGATGATCACCTTCATGTACAACTTTATATCCAGTTAAAAACAGTGGGAGGCTGAGCATGAGTTTTCTGTTTTGGAGACCTTGTGAGCAAGCTGAGGAATTGGGAAAGGCTGAATAAATACTTGTGATGGCCTTGTTAGAGACGAAGATATTGGTTTGGAGCAGTGTGGGCTGCAGGGCTGCTGGTGGGAAACTGTTCTCCTGGCACAGCAGTGCCTGCAGCAAAGCAAACCTGTGCTCCCTCTGGAGGGGGGCCATTAAGGAGGGACTAAAATGAAAGTGTCTGGTGGAGAAAGGCTCTTTCTGTCTTCTGGGAAACTGAACTCCATTTTATTTCTGTTGGTTTTCAAGCATTAAAAGATGTCTATGGTGTGTCACTCTGCTCCATGGGTGTGTGCAGCTTGCCTCAGCTCAGCTTTTGCACCAGCATTGAAATGTCCCTGAAAAATTTGGGAACTGCAGTATCTTTGCAGCTTCCCAGGCTGCTGGGAAGCTGCTTCCCAGGCTGCTTGCACTGCTGTGGTAGAGCCAGCCCCAGCATGGGTCTGTGGTTGCTACGTGGGATCTGAAACCTGTGCCCTGAAGCCTTGGGTCTGTCTTCCTCCACAGCTGAGCTTTTTGGTTGATCATGAACGCTAGTGGCCCAGGCTATCCATTAGCCTCTCTTTATGTGGGAGACCTCCACCCAGATGTGACTGAAGCCATGCTCTATGAGAAGTTCTCACCTGCTGGGCCCATCATGTCCATCAGAGTCTGCCGGGATGTTGCTACACGCCGGTCACTGGGCTATGCCTACATAAACTTCCAGCAGCCTGTGGATGGTATGTGCCAATTAACACAGCCCCAAGGAGCTGCCTTGCAGTACAGGCTTGGGGTCTGCAGCAGATGGAAGGGCAGTGGTGGAAAAGGGAGGGCACTTGTGTGAGTGGGTGGATCAGCTGTTGGGTCTTGGGCAGTACTGTTTAGTGGTGGTTGTAGCTAAACCCAGTCTACTCTTAGGTGGTGACCCATCCCACTCCCATCCCTTTTTAGGGACTGGGAGAGGATACAGTGGCTAGGCTTTGAGCTTGGGGGTGGGGGGAAAGAAGCTTCTCCATAAGTTGATGAAGAAGGCCACCAAAATCCCTTCTGCCCTTTCCTGGGGCAGCCAGCTGCCCAGTAGATCACAGCATGAGGTGCAGCCCCTCTCCTGGCAGGCATTGCACTGACATACTGCTGTAACCTAAAGGTGTTTCATGCTGGAGTGAGGCAGATGAGATGGGAAGGTGTTGGGTTAGTTGCCCTGGAGACCAAGATCCTTACTGGGTAAATGAGTTGGGCATCTGCCATCCTGTGAGAGTCAGACATGCTTTGGAGAAGGGGAAAAATAAATTAAAAAGGAAGGAGTGGTGTGGCTGGATGAGAAGAGAGCAGCTCCTGCTGGCCCTGCTGCCCTGTAAGGCAGAACTGCCAGCCTCATTTAGGTTAATGAGTCCCTGTGCCTGTCTCAGCTGTTGTAGGACATGAAGGGGATCTGTCTTGGCTACCCTCTTTACTCCTCCTGTCTTTGCTTCTTTGCCAGCTGAGCGAGCCCTGGACACCATGAACTTTGAAGTGATCAAGGGCCGTCCCATCCGCATCATGTGGTCCCAGCGGGACCCTGGGCTCCGAAAGTCAGGGGTTGGAAACATCTTCATCAAGAACCTGGATGACTCCATTGATAACAAAGCTCTGTATGACACATTCTCTGCCTTTGGAAACATCTTGTCCTGCAAGGTACATGCTCTCATGGGTCCTGCAGGAGAGGGCTTGCTGCAGAGATGCCCTGGGTTCTTGGCAGCATGCCCCAGCCAGCTGAAATTCACTTTCTTATTTCCTTCTTCCCATGAAGTTTCCTCTGAATTCCCACCTGCTTTGAAGCCAAAAGACCCTGCTGTGTTTCACTTGGGAATGTGGACTTTCCCTTCTTCCCTGTCCTTGCACAGAATTGTTGTGTGCTGTTCTGTCAGAGCTCAGTGCACTGATGGCACAACCACTTGGGCATCATATAAAGTACTGGGTGCTGGCAGGCAACCACCTTGGCCTCAGCAGGGCATCTGGCCCCGGTCAGTCACAGGGCATAGAGCTGACTTGCTGCCAGCACCTCAGTACAGCACAGCTGGAGTGGGAGGAGTGGGATGTCAGGGAGGGAAAATTCCCCTGGAAAATGGCAATAGGTTTTCCTGTGACTTGCTTGTGCAAGTGTAGAGAAACCCAGTGTCTGACTCTTTCCTCCTCCTGGCTCTGCATTCATAGGTGGTTTGTGATGAGAATGGATCTCGTGGCTATGGCTTTGTTCACTTTGAGACTCATGAGGCAGCAGCTCGGGCCATTGACACCATGAATGGGATGCTGCTCAATGACAGGAAGGTGTAAGTGCTGGAGAGCAGAGTGTTTCCTGGCTCTGCCCTTGCCTTGGTGCATGCTCAGGAGCAAACCCCTGCCCTGCTTGGGTTGCCACCTCCTGCTGCTCTGTTTTATCTTCTTTTCCCATCCTTTCCTGCTGGGCACGGCTCTGCTGTGCTGTGTTGAGTCACTCCTGGTTGATGCTGGCGGAAGCATGATAGTGGTTTGGAGAAGTTCCTGATGGCAGGGAGGGAGTTCAGCCCCAGGCTGTGTGGTGTTGCTGAGGCAGTGTAACTAGTGCCCACAAAGCAGGGCTGGTCCTTGATCCCAGCTGTCAGCATCAGATAGTCTGGGCAGGAATAGTGTTTGTTGTTCTTCAGTTCTCTGCTGACATTCCATCACCTTACTCTCTTCAGCTCTCTCTGGTGCAGAGGCAAGCAGCTGCCCAAAAAGGGCTTGGAGACACCTTGGAATAAGACAGCTGGCACATGGTGGCAACCTTTGGCCTCTTTTGTGGTTTGCTGTGCTGTCTTCCCCAGGATGTGTCTGTGCCATGTGTTACCAGCCTCTCCATTTCAGTAGTGCCAAGTAGGGTCTTGGGAGGGGAACAGCAAAGTGGAACATGCTGCAGTTGGTGGATGTGAAACACAGGGTGGGTTTATGGGTGAGCAAAGCATGGCCTGAGGTGCTGGCATCTCTCTTGGCCTTTACTGATATAGGTGAGCCTGTGTCCAGCTTCTCTCTGCAGGGGACACAGGGGCTCAGGTCCCTTTCCTTGCTGCCCGCAGGTTTGTTGGCCATTTCAAATCCCGCAAGGAGCGTGAGGCCGAGTTCGGGGCTCGGGCAATGGAGTTCACCAACGTCTACATCAAAAACTTTGGGGATGACATGGATGATGAGAGGCTGCGGGCAATCTTCTCCAGGTTTGGTGAGTGCAGCTGCTGAAGGCAAACCTCTGCTTCTGAAAACATGGGCTTGGGGCAGTGGTAAGGAAAGTCAGGGAGAGTGGTTGACTGAAATACTGAGCCCCTCCTCTTGGTGGGACTTGACTTGCTTAAAACCACCTCTCTGAAGGGCCTGAGTGGCTTAAATTATCAGGACATTGTGTGCTTTCCTGCTGTGATACTGTGATGATTTGGTTTGGATGCTGTCCTGTAAAAAAACCAAACCAACCAACCAAAAACCCCATCCACAAAACAAAAACCAAAAAGCTTTTACTTTCCTGGGCTACAAAAGTGGAAATTTTTGGTTGATGAGTTTTGGGGCTTTTTTTCCAGTTGTCTCAAAGCCAGTGTGCTACCTGGGTGTAGGAGCCCTGGGAACAAGAGGTACTGAGTCTGAACTGAAAGCACAAAGGGCTTTTTAGTTTAGCCCGTAACTGGAGGATGCCTCTTTGACAGGGTGTAGGTGTTGCATCAACCCATGGACCATACTGTCCATGCTTGGCCAGGGTTAGCTCTGGTGATTTGTGAATACCCCTCCATACAAACCCAGTACCTGTGTTCATATGTAAAGGAGATGAGAACTTCTGACCACAGGAACTTGCTGTGCTGCCTGGAGAAACCAAAAAAGCTAAGAGCAGTCCAGGGTGGGAGGAGTTGCCTTCACCATACACATAGACTCCCATTTCTGCCTCATCGTGGTGATTCCACTGTGTCCTCCTGTTTGGATCTTCCATACTGTCATAGCCATCCAATCTCCTTGCTGGACTGGCATCTCGTGGTGGCTCCTGAGCATGGTGCTGTATGCCAGCAGCACTCCCTTGGTGGGCACCTTTCTTCAAATGATACTTTGCTTTTGCAGGAAAGACTCTAAGTGTCAAAGTCATGATGGACAGCACTGGCCGCTCCAAGGGCTTTGGGTTTGTCAACTTTGAGAAGCACGAAGAAGCCCAGAAGGCAAGCAGTTCCTCGCTGCCCATCTGCTGTCTCAGCCCTGAGCTTGCACCCTGCTCATCTTCTCACCTCTCCTCTGGGGGAACTTCACCAGCTTCATGCTTGCCTGGGGTGTCTGGGTGGGCAGGACCTGGGAAAGGGGAGCAGAGCTTCTTCCCTGCCCTTGTGATGGGGCTGGAATGGAGTGGTGGGTGCACAGCAGGGATGTGGCTGCCAGCTTCTCTCTTCTGAGAGCCCTTCCTTCCATGGCAGGCAGTGGCTGACATGAACGGGAAGGAGATCAATGGCCGCATGGTGTATGTGGGCCGGGCCCAGAAGCGGCTGGAGCGCCAGAGTGAGCTGAAGAGGAAGTTTGAGCAGCTCAAGCAGGAACGAGTGAGCAAATACCAGGTAAAGGGAGAGCAGGATGCCCCTTCCAAGAGGTCTGCACCAGGGACATGCCCTGAGCATCCAGGGACTTCTCAGCACAGGGCTCTCCAGAGCAGATCAGGGTGGTGGGTCCCTTCTGTAATGGAAGACCTGCACAGGGGTCTAGTTGCTGCCTGGTAATGTCCTGTGAAGCGGTGCTGGGGGAGAAGAGAAAAATCTAAACCCAGGATGATGTTGGCAGGTGAGCAAACAGATCTGCTCTTTTCCAACAATTTAAATACTAGCCTGGAAATGAAGGAGCTTCCTGAGGTCTTAGAGCAGCTTCATAACAGTGGTCTGGGTACCCTCTTCACTAAGTGTCTTGCCTATGAGTGGAGCTCATGTGTGATCCTGGCTCTTCTCCACATTGCTGGTCCTGTGGCAGCTTTGGAAAGGATGTCTGAAATGTTGCAACCTCCATCTGAGCTGCTGGTGAAGGACATGTCCAGCTTGAAAATCTGCTGCAAACTTTGGGAGCCCAGCAGCCAAACTGCTTTTTTTGCCTGTTTGCAGGGGGTCAACCTGTATGTGAAGAACCTGGATGATGGGATAGATGATGAGAGGCTGAGGAAGGAGTTTTCTCCCTATGGCACTATCACTAGTGCCAAGGTGAGGCACCAGGCCTGTCACTGGGGCTCTGGGGCTGGCCAGCTGGTGTGCTCAGTGCTGGGAAATGGATCAGGATTATCATGCTGTTGAGTCATGGTTCCCTGCTGATGGCTTGGATCTCAAGCCAAGTGTGAAGGACATGCCACTTGTACCCAATGCTGTCCTCAGGAGCTTCCTGACCTCAGCAAATATTTGGTAGCCTTACTGAGTTACCCCAGCCCTGGTGAGGAGCAGGGTATGGGACCTTAAAGCCACATAATTGAGTATTGCACAGCTGCTCTGCAGTTTTGGAACCAAAGTCACACTGACACAAGTGGAAGTGACCCATGAGCCACTTTGCTCTGGGGAAAGCAGGGTGACAAGCTGGCATTTGGCCTTTTGGAAAACTATAAACATGTCAGTCTTGCCACCCAGACTGGTGTCAACCTTCTCAAAGGCTGCATGCCTGAGTGCAGAAGGATGGTTTAGCTTTAAGGTCAGCTGCCTGTAACCTGACAGATGTAGGGGACAGATATTGCCTGGCCCTTAGGCAGGGCATGGTGTCCTGCTGATCCCCAGCATTCGTTGGTTTCTGTGGCATTAAGCACTGGAGCATTGCTGTCCCATGGTCTGGGGCACAGGTCCCCTGGAAAGCCACAGGCCACAGAGCTTGGGCTGGCACAAACTGCCATTTCATTTCCCAAACCTACCGGATAAACCTCTCCATGGTGCCCCAGAGGTGCAGCCCCATCTGTCCCACAAGGACAAGGGGGCTGCAATGGGCTGCTGGGAGCCACAGTAAGGTGCCTGCGGGTGGTGGGTCCCAGGTACTTCCCCACTGTGCCACACATTTTGTGAGTGCTGCAGTGATCTGTGGACTTAGCTGTCTTGTTCTAATCCAATTTTAGGTGATGACAGAGGGTGGCCACAGCAAAGGGTTTGGCTTTGTATGTTTTTCCTCTCCAGAAGAGGCCACCAAGGCTGTGACAGAAATGAATGGGAGGATCGTCAGTACTAAGCCTCTCTACGTTGCACTTGCTCAAAGGAAAGAGGAGCGGAAAGCCATCCTCACCAACCAGTACATGCAGAGATTAGCCACCATGAGGGCCCTGCCTGGCCCTCTGCTGGGCTCCTTCCAGCCCCCCCCGGGGTACTTCCTGCCCCCAATCCCCCCGGTGAGTCTCTGCCCCCAAACTCCTTACACTGGGACCTCAGTTTGCCCTTGCTGCCAGAGTGGGGTGGCCATAAGGCTCGGAAGCACGTCTTGTTGTGCAGACCCACACACGCGCTGGGGTGGGATCAGTGGGGCTGGTGGGATCGGCTCTGGGCTTCTTTGTAAGCAGCAAGGCTTGCCAAAGGGGTTGAGTGGGGGTGTTCTAGGCAGTGGGCTGGGGATTTAGTAGCTGCTGACTGCTTCTCAGAGGAGGGAACTGAGGAGTTTGAGAGGGTGTGAGCATAGAGCACAAGTCTGATGATGAAATGAGGGAAAGGAAAAGGGTGACAGAGGTGCAGAAGCTTGTGAGGAGGAGATAAGTGGAGATGAAAATGGACACGCAGGCAGCAGGGCTGGAGGCTGATCTTTCAAGTGCTCTGGCGTGCTGCAAGAGGTGGTTTTGGCTTGTCTGTCCATGTGCAGCAGCCACTGAGTTAGACTGGCTCACTTCAGCTCCCAAGTCACCTGTAGATGACATGTTCTTTCCTAGCCACAAACCAGAGCAGCCTTCTACGCCCCCAGCCCAGTGGTCCCAGTCCGTCCTGCTACTCGCTGGAGTGCGCAGCCCTCGCGGCCTCCCCGTGAGTCAGCCTGTCCCTCCCTGGGGCTCCAGGCTTGAGCTGGGCTTGGTGAGGGGCTGAGGGTATCTAAAAGCAGCACAAAGCCCGTGGCCACAGGGTGCTGTTGCCTGGAGAAGTATGTGTGGGTTTGGTGCAGGGGTCGTGGTGTTGGGCACCAGGGGATATGTTAAGGTTGACCTCAGAGGTGAGGTGTTTCTGGGCTTTTCCCTGGTGCTCCCCACCACATCTTCCACAACTCTGCTACTGAGAAGCTGTACTGATCATGCTCCATCTCTGCCACAGCATATCCTTCATCTACCCCCATCCTGAGGGCTCCTGCACCACCCCGGCGCCTGCTGTCCAACATCAGCACCATGAGACAAGCCTCTACCCAGGTGCCCCGTGTGCCCCACCAGGCCCAGAGAGTGGGTGAGTGGGGGAAGGACCCAGCTTTAGTGGCTGCACATTGGCAAGGGTGCTTGCTGTGAGCTTGTGCCTGCCTCTGAAGATGGATCACTTGTGGAGGAGTCCAGATAGTGACCTTCCATGTGATGGGGCTGGTCAATGTCTGCAGTAGATAAGTGTCACTTCTGGGGTAGTTTGTATTCTTTCAGGTGATGGGACAGGTCTCTGATCTGCAGATGGGTCTTGCTGGCAGCTGCTCCTTGAGTGTATGTTCATTAAAGATGATGATGATGCAGCCAGAGCACTGTAAGCTTAGTGTTTGGATTGAGATGGAGATTGCGAAGGGACCTCTTGGGCAGAAGCAGAGGTTCTTGCTGGCTGTGGCTGAACTGATGCCCAAGACTAAGCCTCCAGTAAAAAACATCTGTGTTAGATATGTTTGGAGCTGTGACCTGAGAACCAGACCTTGCTGACATCTACAGTGCCTGGCTGTCCCAGGATGTCCTCTCCACCTTGCTGGCTGTGCTCTTGGTGGGGTGGTGACCAAGCTGCTGTCCTGCCCCAGAGTGCTTCAACCCCATTTCTGTCCCATCACCCCTCTGCCTGAAGAGGCGGCTCACAGCACAGCCCCTGTTGAGGCTCCTCTGTAGACAAGCTTTGAAGAGGTGCTGAAGTAGCACAGGGTGAATGTTTCCCTCCCAGTGAGATGGTGAAGGTCTGATATCCCCCAAAACATAGGACTGTTTGGTGGGACCATATCTACTTGCAACCATCCCAACTTCATGTAATTTGTTCCAAGGTCATCTTCAGTGTTGAGTGCTTATTGCTGGAGTGAGCAGAGGGACAGGAGGGAACCCAGGAGTTCCACCTAAACATAAGGAAAAAATTCTTTGGTGTGAGGGTGCTGGAGCCCTGGAGCAGACTGCTCAGAGAGGTTGTGGAGTCTCCTTTTCTGCTAAACCTTCCTGGACCCTGGTCCCGAACAAGCTGCTGTGGGTGACCCCTGCAGGCAGGATGACAGTGCCCTGCCGGTCTTGGGGAAGCTGCCTTTGACCTGGGGGCTGCTTTAAGTCCCTGAGGATCCCTCTGGTTGAGCACACTGTCCTTGTGCCTGCAGCCTCCTTGGCACAGATACCTGTTTAATGGATTCCTTCTTACAGACGTTCCCATCCCTATTGCAGTCAACATCGGGACACAAACGGTCAGTGCCCGGGTGCCCTCCTCGCCCACCCTGCCACGGGGACCCCCCCAGTACAAGTACTCCTCCACCATCAGGAATGCCCAGCACATAGGACACATGCCCCCCATGGTGGCCTCACAGGTAACTGATTCCCAGGCACTGCACCACGTGTGAGCCCTAGCCCTGCTCTGGACTAATGTGACTGCTGACCCCAGGCATCCCCCTGGCTCTGGCTAGTGCTACAGGGGACTTTTCTGGGGGCTGTTGGGCTAATTGGGGCTATGGATCCAGCAGTCATGCAGCTGGGATGCTAGGCAATGCTGGAGTCTGCATCAGCCTCCCAGAAAGGTCAAATACTCCCCTACAGTTGGGGACCAGCACAATTCCTGCAAGCTAGGGAACTCAGGCATTGCTACCAGCCTTTGACTGTGGCTCTCCTCTGGTTTACCTCCAGGTGGGAGAACCTGCTGTGCATGTCCAGGGGCAGGAGCCACTGACAGCATCCATGCTCGCAGCAGCCCCCCCTCAGGAGCAGAAGCAAATGATAGGTGGGTGTCACAGCTGCCCTGCTGGTAGAGGCTGGGCTTTGGGTGTGGGGATTTGCATCCACCGGGGAAAACTTAGCAGCCAGGAGAAGCTGTAATGCCTTTGTGGGATTACTATTCAATAAAAAAATGCCCAGGCTGGGTTGAAAGGGCTTGGAAGCAGCAAAGCCACTCCCTGTCTGCATTGTCTGCCTGGCAGTGAGACAAGTGTCTGGTGGAGCTCTACAGGAGAAGCAGAGCCCCATGCTGCCCCGCTGCTCCTGGTCATCCACAATGCTCCAGAGCTCTGAGCTATCCTGCACCACTGCTTTTGGGCTCTGAGCAGCAGTTTGGTGACCACAGGGCTTGGGGTCAGCCCCACTATTATGTTCCTTGTGCTTTGGGCGCTGTCTGATGTCCACTGCCCTGCTCCCACAGCAGGTCACTGCTGCTGTCTGCCTTCACCCAGCAGCTCACCTGCTAGCAGACACTGGTGCTGTGACATGCTAGAGTAGGTTTTCGTGTGAGCAGTGTTTTTTTTCCACCACCATCCCCACCCCTGTGTCCCTTTTCAGTTGAAAGGACAGAGCTGGGTGGGCAGGAGGGCTTGTACTGGGTGTGAAAATGCTGGAGATCTTGCACAGGGCTGATGTCTTTCCTGGTGTCTGGAGCAGGTGAGCGCCTTTACCCTCTCATCCTCTCGATGCATCCATCACTGGCTGGCAAGATCACTGGGATGCTGCTGGAGATAGACAACTCTGAGCTGCTGCTGCTCCTGGAGTCTCCTGACTCCCTGCGCTCCAAGGTAGGAGGCACTCAGTGCCCTAGCAAGCCACATCCCAGAAGGCTGACTACCTGCTGCTGCAAGGGAGGTGATCATGGCCCAGAAGATGGCCAGGGACATTGGTAGCCACTAGAAGAGCAAATAGCTGCTCTTTTTGAAGTGAAAATTGAGCAGAAAGGCCCCTGGGTTGATGGCACCCAGTGGTCAGCAAAAAAAGCTCAGAGCAGCTTCCTGGAGGCACAGGCCAAGCTCTGAGAGGAGTTTGGAGGTAGCTAGGAAGTGAGAGGAGAAAGGCAGGGTGGGTGTCACTCCCCAGAAGGAGATGGACAGTTGCTTTTCCTCAGATTATAAACCAGACAAAAGTTGCCTCTCTGCAGCTTTTCATGTTTCCTCCTTAATCCTGGTGAATGTTTGGTTTTGCTTCCCATTAGAGCAGTTGCAGCAAACTGATTACACCTCCTTGGAGACAGGATTTGTTTCCACCTTTTCACTGATCTTTTCTTGGTTCTGCTGGGTGCTCTCAGACAACTTCACCTACAGAGAAGTCCAATTTCTCTGGGAAGTCCTGACTCCTACAGAAAGGGAGAAATGCCCTAGCATTTCCCAAGGGAAGACACAGAAGAGGTCTTTAGGCTGATCCTGTGGAAGCAGCAGGCTTGGATTTTGGAATTATTATTCAAGTCCCTGACCTCTTGGAAGTGGCCTGGAATGTTGCATTTTGTGTGCTGTGCTCTTACACTGGAGCAACTCAACCTCTCCTTGCCCTGTGCTCTGTTGCCAGATCGAGGAGGCAGTGGCTGTTCTCCAGGCACACCAGGTCACAGAGACATCACACAAGGGCAGTGCTGTGACATTCCTGCAGTGATCCTGGGTATGTGCAAGGAGCTGTCATAGGTCTTGGCATGGCTGTGGGTGCGCTCAGGGTTTCTGTGTTCTGGCTCTGAAACTGGGGATTTGGTTTCTTGTCCAGCCCAAGTCTGATGAGAAACTAAACTATCTCTGACTATAGTATTCCACTTCTTAAACTGCATTCTCCATTTTCCAGACTTAATTGTGCTGCAGAGAGCTGGTTCTGTGTGGGTTTGTTGGGGGGTTTTGGGTTTTGTTTTATTCTTGGGGGTCTCTTTTCCTGTTCCTGTTGGTGAGGGCAATGACTGTACAACCAGATAGGAAGGTAGGAAAGGACCTATTTTTTCTGTAGGTCTAGTGGAAACCAGCACAATCTTTCCTGGGACTGCCCAGTGCTTTTGCAGACCTCTATCAGTATATCCTCCATATAATGTTAGCAGCCCTGCATTCTCCTGGGCTGGGCCAGGAGAGCTGCCCCTGCTGCTGAGACTAGGACAGATGCATTGGCAAATGAGTCAGACTCTAATGTAACTCTCTGAAGATTTTCTTGGCTTGTGATCTCAAGGAAATAATGTTAAAACAAGTTGAGGTGAATTTCACCTTGTGTGGAAGAAGTTCTTCCTCTAGCAGCTGACAAAATGCATGTGTGGGTTCTGTTTCTTGTAGACTTTGAGCCCCGAGAGCAGTGCCTGTGAAGAACAGCAGCAGCAATCCCACTGTGCCCTGCAATGACCCTGGCTCATCTTCAATGCCCCATCCTGATGTTTGTGTGTATTCTAAGCCTCCTACACTTGTACCAGAAAATATTCCCACATTGGTTTTTGTTTTGTCTTTCTCACTATTGACAGCACCCTGTAAAATGTAGTGTGGAACCCAGGCTGGTTCAGTTACCCAGGGAATTGCCAAGTGAGTTTGTTGGGTTCTGTAGCTTTATTTGTTCCTGACACTAATAAAAAACTGATGCTTCCACACCCAAAGCATGGGTTGGTTCCCTCTGCAGAAAGACAGCAAATAGTTCTTCTGTTTCATGGAGGTGGAGGGCTGGACTTGGGTCATGCTGCTCTTTGAAGCTTGCAGTGCTGGTGGGGCAGCAGTCCTGAGAGCTGACAGGAAGGGCTGTGTAGGTTTAAATGAACAAATTGCCAACCACCAGGCTCTCCTGATCATTCTTGGCTCTCTAGGACAATGGCTTCAGACAAATTTCATGTGATCTGCCTGGATCTCATGCTCTCTGGGTAGCTGTTTCTAATTTCCTTTTCAAAGGCACCATCTTCCTGTGGTTCATTGGAACAGGCTGCCCAGGGAGGTGGTTGAGTTGCCATCCCTGGATGTGTTCAAAGGTAATTTAGATGTGGTGCTTAGGGGTGAACTTTGCAGAGTAAGGTCAATGGTTGGACTTGATGATCCCAGGGATCTTTTCCAGCCTGAATGGTTCTATGATTCTCTGTGTGTAGACAGCCTTGTACACCTGCAGGAGTGCTGACACCAAGGGTCTCCTGCTATTCACCACACCATGTGTGTCTGTGGTACACAAACACCATCTTCTGAGGTGGTGTGGAGTAGCTGTAAATCAAAAGCTGCCTTTGCAATGTATGGTGTCGAGGAGTCACTGATGAGGCTGGAAACATTCATAAGCACACTGTGTCCCACTGGGACTCTCCTGTTTTCAGGAGTATCTGGGACCTGTTATTGCTGTTTTCTGCCCTCTGGGCCTTCCCCAGAACATGTCACTGTCTTCATCCTTGCCTTAATGCTCTGCTTTTCCTAGTTTGGAAAGAAATTTTGAGTCCTTAGAAGCTCTTTTGGTACTTGAGACTGGTGATGTATTGACCTTACTTGACTGCTCCCTCAAGCTGACAGGAGCACACCTTCATCAGCACCACCTCCCTTCTTTCTATCTTGAGTGCTGGTGTTGCTGTCTCAGTCTCCCTTCTGTGCTGTGTCATGCTCTCACTCCAGCTCGCTGCTGAGTCATCCCTCCTACCTTGTTTCCCTTCCAGCATTTTAACAGAATCACAGGTTTGCTCCTGCATTGTGGCTGCTCTGCCCGGCAGAGGCAGCAAGTCCCTCTTCCCTTATTTTAAAACCACTGCAACAGCGCCACGGCAAGGCAAAGGGCAGGCATTGCAGTGGAGAACGCACCCCTCTGCACACCTCCCTTTATGATTTGGAGGGAAAGCCCCTGCCAAAGGGTGTAAAAGGACTGCACGGGCTGGGGTCCACATGTTGCATCTACTTCACCAGACCCTGCTGGGATGTACAGCTCCCCCTGAAGGATCCAAGGAGTGGTGGTACCCTTTGACTTCTTTTTATCCCCTCTCCTTTTTCTTCCCCTTTTCCCTCTGCTCCAACCCATTACCAAGTCTCCCTTGGCTCTGACAAACCCCCCTCAGCAGCTCTTTGGTGTCTGTTTGCTTTAATCTACTCCAAGGGCACTTTTAAAGCTTAGCAGGACCTCTCCTGCTGTTGACAGGGTTGTGACAAGCACTCTGCCCCTGCACTGTGTAAGGCTAAAACAAGGGTGAGAAATCTTAATGTACTCTCAGTGTTACAGAGGAAGGCACTGCACAGCAGTGCTTGAAGCCCTCTGACAGAAGAGGGAAGACAGTATGGAGTGGTTTAAAGAGTATTTCAGTTTCCCTATAGCATTAATCACAAAACCACACAGCTCTAAAGTGAAAATAAAAAGGGCTTTAATGAGAACTGGGTTCAATGGTTCATAGAATACCTCCAGGTATCTCCTTACCTCCCATTTTGTCAGTGCCATCACTATGAGGTAAGAAGATCAAAAAGTATAATCATGCATGAAGTAGCAAGCCAGACCTCTGCTGGGATGTTACTGCATATCCTCCTCCCTCTTAACATCCCCTAACAACTGCTCCAAAAGGCACAGAGGAGCTAAAGTGGTGTAAAAAAAACAACCCCCAAAACCTCCACAACACACTAAACCCCAAACAAACAAAAAGACCCCCCCTGAAACACAACTGTAAAATTCCCAAGCACCCAGAATGCACAGTGGTAACAAAGCAGGCTTAACTTGCTGTTGTTTTCTTACATGTGCAGAGTAATCAAAGTTGAAGTAAAGCTACTACTGTAAACATCTGCCCAGACACACTAAGCAGCAGAAACTCAGCTGAGGGCCAGCAGGCATCAAGGGGGTAAGAGAACAAGCTCAGCCCTGCACAAGTAACTGTGCCTCCATTACAAGAATGGTACTACTGGTGCAAGGGTAACTGCAGCAGTTCCTGAAGCAACCTTAAGTAATAGCAGCACAAATGCCAGCAGAACTGTCACCTGATTAAGGACAAAAAGCTCTGTAGCTCCTCAGAAAGAGAATAGCCACTTCACATGCATTTCAGCCAACCTAAAAAGTCCCTGAGGCCAATGGTTACAGAAAAGGTGACTTCACCCAGGGAAGTTAAACTGTATGCCCCTCAGAGAGGGGTGTTAACTTCGAGTGATCACAGAGCCAAACAGCAGAGCTTGATACAGATTGTGTCTTAACATTCATTGTGCTGGCACAGAACCTGGTACATCTCAGCAGCAGTGAAAGATAGATTTCAACACTGATCCTGCATTAAGATTGGTCCCTCTAACAGCAGAAGGGAAAAAGCTTTCTTCTGTAGTGGAAAACAAAGCTTTCCTTGTTGCTTGGTTACCCTAGGTTCTGTTCAGTTCTTGCAGCAATCTCAGTGCAGCTGTGTTCTTTGGTTCAGTTTTCAACAAGCTCTTGATATCAGCAATGCTTGATTTGTAATCCTAGAAGGAGAAGAGTTTTTAAGTGTCAGGGCATTAGAAATGCTAAGGCTGCAGAATTACCACCCAGCAACAGGCAAAGGCAACACGACTAAGCCTGTGACTCCCTAATGGCTTAAGCACTGGCATCAACGTGGCTGTTCTAAAACATGCTCAGACTACAGCTGACAAGACAACACTTGCAGTACTCTTGTACCTTCTGAGTCCAACACCAAAGCAGCATGTCATCCAGTGCTGCCCACAGAACCTCTCACCAGCCATAAAAAGATAAAGCTCAACACAGCTGCTTTCAGCACACTGGAAACAGGACCTAATGCTGAGAAACTCATGAGATGCAAACAGTGAGGTGAAAGAAAACCCCCACTCTTTCCCTACAGGTCTCAGCTATCTGATGACAGATGTTGGCTAGCACAGAAATAAGTTCTAAAGGGCTTCTCTGGCCCTGATCCTGCATGCACAGGATAGCCCAAAACCATCCAAAACCTGACTTACCTTCAGTTCTTTCAGTGCTTGAGCACGTCTGTAGAGTGCCTTAACGTTTTTGGGATCTAACCTCAGAGCTTCAGTACAGTCCTGTACTGCCTCCTTGTACTGCTTCAGAGTCAAGTAACAGAGAGCTCTGCAACACAGGAACCTGGTTAGAGTCTGACGCTTCTGCAACACACAGAGAAGATCTCAGCCAGCCCCAGCACAACACAAAACTGGACTCCAGTAACAGTCTGTATCTTTCCACATGATGTCATCTCACTCCTTCACCTCGAGTTTGTTTCAATTAAAAGAATTAAAAAAAAAGAGAAATAGGTTTTTTGGTCTGGAAAACAAAAGAGGATTTGAAGAGCAACCTGCTCTAAAGCTGAGAAGCTGCATTTCAAGGATGCAGGTCCCTATCTACACCAGTCCAGAACATCCTGTGCTGGCTGCAATTGTTTTACATGTACTTAGGAGTCTTTAAGTACAATAGTCTACAGCCTGTGGTTCCTGGGGCAGCAGACACCACTCAAAAATACCACAGCCCTGACAGGCAAGCATTAAAGGGAGAAATCCCTGACTGCTTCCAAGAACATTACACAACTACAGGGAAGTCTGCACTCAGGGGGTCTGTGTGTGGGTGGTTTGGGTTTATTCACTTGTAGGAGCAAACAATAGGCAGCACTGTCTAAAGTACCACAATAGGTTTTAGCCAGGGTCAAGGGGTACTTGGGCAAATTTCTGAGCAGTACCTGTTGGTGTAAGTGGCACATTCCTGGTTGAGCTTTAAACTCTCACTGTACTTCTCCACTGCTTTTTTGTGGTTTCCTTTCTTTACAAGTTCATTTCCTTCTTCCTTCAGAGTTCGAGCTCGCTCTCTGTCAGCAGCATACTGGTCTGAAAACAGGGTGAAAGAGAACAGAACACCATAAACCTGACAAGAGCAGCACAGCCTCTCAGAAAGCAAACACTGCCATACCAGAGGCAAGACACAGAGACATCAAAGGATCCAGAGTTGACTGAAGAGGCTGTGGCAGAACCAGGCCCAGGTTTCTCCAGGCCTCAGCCACAGCTGCAGACATGCCAAGCAGGCACAGCAGCTGTCCTGTGCATCATCCTTCTGAGCTACAGGGCTCTATGCCCAGTTCAGGGGCATGCTCTCACCTGGTTCTCCACTCGGTGCAGCCACAGGAGAAGCGTTCGCCCCAGGGCCTCCAGCAGGACCGCTCCACCTCGTCTGGGCAGAAACTGGGACTGTGGGGATTGGCGGGAGCTTCTGGCGCCAGTTCACACCATCCTTCTCCAGCAGGGCTTTAGTCATCCTGGGAGAGACAGGCACCCCAACTGCTGGGCAATGCTGTAGCCAGTAGGGTCACTTTTTAATCTGTCTCAGGTAGTGAGGGCACCATCTCTCCAGTAACCCCTCCCCATGCATCTAAACTAAGTTAATTCTACAGACAGGACATTAATGAAAGGACCTTCTTCATGTCAGCAAGGCTAAAAATATCATGGCACAAGGACTGAAGCTGTCAGTACTCAGCTGGTAAGAGACATGCCTGTCACTCCTCAGTCAGCAATGAAGTGAAGCAGACAGCCCCAGGAGGAAATAAGGAAGAACTACAGCAGCCTGTAAACCTAGTCAGCATAGGGAGGCTTAGAGGACAGGGCACTGGAATTTGTACATATTACTTCCTTTAAAGCAAGCACACAGCAAAGCACGAACAGTGCCAGGGAATTCATCCCCAGCTCTCAACCAGCACCTTGCAAAGAGTACTAGCAGACAAAGGGAGCATGGCTGAGCCTTGTGTGAAGCAGCAGAGGCCTGCCTTGGATACTTGATTTAGGGTGCCCTTAGGACAAGAGGAAATGACCTCAGGTTGCATCAGGGGAGGTTTAGGTTGGGTATTAGAAGAAACTTTTTCACTGAATGGGTTTGCAAAGACTGGAACAGGTTTCCCAGGGAAGTGGTTGAATGCCCATCCCCAGAAATGTTTTAAAAGATGCAGAGATGTGCTGCTGAGGAACATGGGTTAAGCACCAGCCTTGGAAGAGTTAGAGAATGGTTGGACTTGATCCTAAAGGTTCCTATCCAAACGACTCTATGATTCTGTAACTATGATTTGTGTGCTTGGGACCCAGCTTGCTCCTGCCACGATTGCAGGAGCAGCACCAGGCCGGCAGGAGCAGCTAACAGAGCCGTGGTGCTTCCGGGCCCACCGGTACCGAGCAGCGTTACCTGTTGACGCCGTCGTGAGCTGCCTGGATGGTGCAGTCCACCTGCAGCACCGTCTTGTAGTCCACGTAAGCTAGGCGGTACCTCTCTAGGGCCTCGTAGGCCGCGGCCCGCCGCAGGAGGGGTTTCACCCCGAAAGGGACGAGCTGGAGGGCGCTGCGACAGAGAAGAGAGCGGTCGGGTCGGCGTGAGACCGGCGGCGATGGGCGGCCTCGGGCACGGCGCGGCCGAGTCAGGCATGCGGTGCTCTGGAGCTGACACCGGCCCTGTCCCGCCTCCCGCCCTAACCTTACGGTGAGGATGCAGATGAATGAGCCCCCCATCCTCGCCACCCCTGGTCCCCCTCGCCACTCACGTGCTGCAGTCCGCGACGCAGAGGCTGCAGGCTCCGTCCTTGAGGTAGCAGGCGGCACGGTTGGAGAGCAGCAGGCTGCGCTCCTCGGCGGCGGCCTCCCCTACGCCGGGACACAAGCGGGATTGGTGATCACCCGGGAACCCCCTGCCCAGCCCAGGCCATCCCGGCTCGGTCCGGTCCCAGTCCGGGAAGGACTGTACCTGCGGCTTCCAGCAGCTCCAGCGCGCGGGTGTACAGCTCGGCAGCCGGCCCGTACTGCCCGCGGCGGAACTCCTCGTTCCCGGCCCGCCGCAGGGCGCTGGGCGATGCCGCCATCGCGCCGCCGCTACCCGCGCCGGGCCGGGCCAGGAGACCACGCCTCTCTGCGGGGGCCGCGGGGCGAGGCCAGCTCCCACGGCGCCTCCTGCCGGCGGGGCGGACACTCGCCGCTGGCTTCCGGCGGCGGGCGGAAGTGGTGGCGCGGCGGGCTGCGATGGTGAGGGAGTGATCGGCCGTCCGCTCGCCTGCCTGTCTGACCGACTGTTGCTGCACCGCGCCATGGAGACGGTGCAGCTGCGGAACCCGCGCCGGTGAGCAAAGGGGTGCATACCAGCGGGGACCGGGGGTGCTCCGGTCCGGCTGGCTCCGCATGGGCCTTCCTGGTGCCGGCGCGTCCCAGTCCTGAGGGGCGTCGGCGCGGGTCCTAGGATCCGTGGGAGCCAGGTAGCCGGCCCCATTGAGTCTCTGCCTCTCCGTCTCCCCGGGGTGCTGCCGGCAAATCTCACCCCGGGTTGGCGGGCAGCAGCTGAGGAGTGCCGGGGCTGATGGGGTTGGACGTTTTCGTACCGGGACGAACCGGGCAGTCAGCGCAGGTTGAGGCTTCGGCGGCTGTGAAGCTTGCACCGGTTAATGTGACTACACCGGCGATGTACTGACCAGAGCAGGTGTACTGCCAGAAGCTCTCGATAACTTGCTCGTTCCTGCCGCCTCTTTGGGGGGGTTGTGGGCAGGTTCGTTGCCTCCCTGGTCCCTGCCTAGTCGGGGCGCACCCCACAGCCCCTGTCGAGCGCAGCCCCATCGAGGGGCCAGCCCGGGGCCCCGGGAGGTGCCGGGACGAGCTTCGTCTATCTCTGTCCGTCGGGCTGTGGCGGAGCGGGTCTGGCAGGGAGCGGTTCGGAGATCAGCGCGGTTTGAATGGAGTGTCCGTCTGTCAGGGTGCTGCTATCAACCCCCTGCAGCTGGGGCCGGGAACAAAGGAAGCCGCTGGCCTTCGTGGCCAGGGTCTGTTTAACAAAACAGCCATATGTCTTCTGTTAAAAAATGAAAAGTCTGGCAGTTTTCTGTAATGGCTTAGGCCGGTGTGTAACTGGAAGGTGATCGAGATTAGATCAGCAGCTTGGGCAAGGTTGGGTTTGTGTTGCTGTTACATGGCGTGGTATAAACAGACAGGGAACAGAGCAGGCAGAGTGTGTCTGGCAGCAGCAGGGACAGGCTGGACCCTGCACAGTAACTGCACTCCTGAACTGCACTCCTGAAATGAAGTAGTTTGATGCAAGCACAGTAGTTATTTGGTGATTGAGTGTTGATGTGTGAAAAAGTGTTTTTGGGGGGTGGGTTTTTTGGGTAGAATTTAGGCCTCAATTTTATCTAGAAGGATCTGCCTCTTGCATTTGCACTTCTGGACTCCTCGGACACATTTTGGGCTCCTTGCAAATGGCAGCTTGTGTGGTCACTGATGCATAGATTGTTTATTCTCTCCTCTTCCCACACCTTCCTCCCTCCCTGTTTTCACAGGGACAAGTAATGTTCTGTTGGTTGACACTTATCTTTGCAGGGAAGCAAGTGACTACTTTCAGTATTTCACCACTTCCTGCGTCTGCTTCTTTATCATGTTTCCTTTGCTTCAGGAAGCCATTGTATGTACTCCATGCGTGAGCTGCCCCTCCTGTATGGCCTTTGTACATAAACATAATAGCCAGGGGTCCATGAGTGGTTTCTCATTCAGTTTCTGAAGAAGTTAGGAAAGAAAAAAAATGACATATTTAGTGTCAAAATTAGCAGGCTTGTGGCTAGGACTGAGATCTTCGAGAGCAGCAGTAAGAGCTTTCAGCAGGGTCGGAGTGGCTGGAGAGCTGCCAAACAGAGAGGGACCTGGGGGTGCTGAACATGAGCCAGCAGTGTGCCCAGGTGGCCAAAAAGGCCAATGGCATCCTGGCATGCATCAAGAATAGTGTGGCTAGCAGGAGCAGGGAAGTCATTGTGCCCCTGTACTCAGCACTGGTTAGGTCACACCTTGAGTCCTGTGTCTAGTTTAAGAAGGATATTGAGACACTTGAATGTGTCCAGAGAAGGGCAACAAGGCTGGTGAGAGGCCTCAAACACAAGCCCTACGAGGAGAGGCGGAGGGAGCTGGGATTGTTTAGCCTGGAGAAGAGGAGGCTGAGGGGAGACCTTCTTGCTGTCTACAACTACCTGAAGGGAGGTTGTAACCGGGAGGGAGTTGGTCTCTTCTCCCAGGCAAGCAGCACCAGAACAAGAGGACACAGTCTCAAGCTGCACCAGGGGAAGTTTAGGCTGGAGGTGAGGAGAAAGTTCTTCCCTGGGAGAGTTGTAAGCCATTGGAGTGTGCTGCTCAGGGAGGTGGTGGAGTCCCCATCCCTGGAGGTGTTCAAGAGGAGATTGGACGTGGCACTTGGTGCCATGGTTTAGTCACGAGGTGTTGGGTGACAGGTTGGACTTGATGATCTTTGAGGTCTCTTCCAACCTTGGTGATTCTGTGATTCTGTAATTTGCAGTTGCAGCAACCACATGCATTTAACTTTAAGCATGGCTCTTGGTGAGGGCAATGAGTTCTGAAAAACCTGAGATTAGCAAGTTTCTGTGTTTCAAAAACTTGTATGAATTGGTTTGGGAAGTTTGGAGTTTGAGGTTGTTTTGGTTTGGGTTTTTTTTTGGGGGGGGGGGGGGGTAGCTTTTGTGGGTTTATTTTGTTGTTGTTTCAAATCTTTGTTTAGTTGGTGTGGAAATGTCTGTGGGCTGGTCGGCAGTTTCAGAACACTTTTAATTCAGCCCTTGGCTAATTCAGGAGGTTTGATGGTGAATTGCTCTCACCCGTGGTAGAGCAGGACTGAAACAAACGCAGCTGATCTTGGTGTTTTGTGTACACAATCTCCCTGAAAGCTGCACTGGAGTCCAAGTGAAGTATCACAGTGCACACAGGGTGGTTTTCCTCTCTGGCAGTTATTTCAGCTGACTCTTCTTAGCAATGCTTTTAAAAGGGATGGACCAAGCAGCGCTAAGATCTTAAGAGTCAGGTCCCAATTTCCTTTCATTCATTTTCCTTTCTGATAGACTTTTCCTAGTATATGTCCAGGCCCACACAGTCAAGATTTCAACTTTGGATGTTACAAATGTGCAAGTGAGATCAATATTGCCTCTTTTCTCCCATCAAATGTGTTCCATGTGTACTGTGGGGCTCTGGGGAAGATGATGTTCCCCTTTGCATACCCTTAGCACATGGCCTTACATGATGTATCTTTACATATCCATATGAGATATTCAACTTACCAGATGCTTTCAGTAGCTGCAGGGCTCTGCAGTGCTGTGTTGGTATTTGACCACCAGCCTCTAGATGCTGAGGTGTGTTTCCATCCAAAGGAACTGTAGATTTGTGTTGCCTCATCAAATTCTGCCCCCTGTAATTCCTAATCATCTTTTGCTATTGGATGTTAATAATATTCACTCTCCTGGTCAGGTGAAATAAACTTAGGAAGGCCTTGTAGCTCTCCACAACTACCTGAAAGGTTGTAGAGAGGTGGGTGTTGGTCTCTTCTCACAAGTCATAACTGATAGGACAAGAGGAGTGGCATCAAGTTACACCAGGGGAGATGTAGGTTAGACCTTAGTAAAAACTTCTATGCTGAAAGGATTACCAAGGACTGGAACAGGCTGCCCAGGGAAGTGGTTGAACTGCCATCCCAGGATGTATATAAAAGTCATCTAGATAGGGTGCTCAAGGATATGGTGCAGTAGTGGCCCTGACACAGATTATGATTTGACTTGGTGGTCTTAGAGGTCTTTTTCAACCATGGTGATTCTGTGATCATCAATTTTCCTCAAGCTAAGCCTTGTGTATGTTCAAGTGATGCTCTTTATTCTTCTCTTTCAACAAAGCCCAAACTGCTGTAAAATAAAATGTAATCATTTCTCTGTTCTTACATATACAGGCAGCTGAAGAAGTTAGATGAAGATAGTTTAACCAAACAGCCTGAAGAAGTGTTTGATGTACTGGAGAAGCTTGGAGAAGGGTATGTGTTCATGCTTCTCTGAGAACAAACCTGTTTAATGCATACACATTCAGTGATCTTTGATTTGTCACTTTCATCATGATGCTGTTACTGCAGAGGTGTGTTCTACCATAGGGACTGCTGGTTAACAACAGAATAAGGAATTCTTTCCTCAAGAGTGTGGTATGTTAATCCAGACAGCATCTTCTGGGTCAGCAGTAGAGAGTTAAAGCACTGCTCAAAAGGCCAGTTTGGAGTTGACAGAGCTCTGTGGGTACTAGAGAGGTGAACTAGAGAGGTTTTGTAGCTCATCCCTGGCAGAAGATCCACATAGAAATGAACTTCTGTTGCTTTGTGCTACTTGGTGAGGCAGAGCAGCATGGGAACGCTGGGCAAGTGACATGTCTGCCTTCATAAGCAGTCCATATGAAAAATGAGCTGTAAGTCTGCTTGCCTGATGTAAGTGAAGAGGCTGGAAATCAGACAGATAATATCTGACAAAACCAAGCAAACCTCTGACCAGAGCTGTAGTTTGTACTGGTGCTCACCTGGTACTGTGGGCTGGAAAAAGAGAATTGTATTTGTTTGATTTGTGTAAAAGGCCCTTCCAGAGCTATAGGCAGTGTAATGATGGTTGGCTCCTTTCTGACTGTCTCAGTGTGCTGTGATTAACTTGTGTTTTTGTCACAGAATCACAGAATATTAGGGGTTGGAAGGGACCTCTACAGATCATCCAGTCCACCCCCCCTGCCAGAAGAGGATCACCTAGAGCAGGTCACACAGGAAGTTGTCCAGGCAGGTTATGAATGTCTCCAGAGAGGGAGACTCCACAACCTCTCTGAGCAGTCTGTTCCAGTGTTTTGTTAGAAACTGGAGGATGGTTATTTACATTAATGTGATGGTGACAGAGCACTGGAACAGGCTGCCCAGAGAAGTTTGGAGTCTCCTTCTCTGAAGCTATTCAGACCCTGTCTGGATGTGATCCTGGGCAACCTGCTCTGCTTTAGCAAGGGAATTGGACTAGATGATCTCCAGAGATCCCTTCCAACCCTTGTTGTTCTATGAACCTGTGATTAAAAGACAAATATTTTTGGCAGGAGGATTTATATATTTTTTTTCTGATGTCTGCACTTGTAAAAAGCAAACCCACAGCACCTGCTGCTGTTAAATGTTACTGTGCTTGGTGTTTATGTAATGTTTTGTTTCGTAGCTCCTATGGCAGTGTGTTCAAAGCCATTCATAAAGAAACGGGTCAAGTTGTTGCAATTAAACAAGTTCCTGTGGAGTCTGACCTGCAAGAGATTATAAAGGAAATATCCATAATGCAGCAGTGTGACAGGTAAGCACGTCCTGCAAACCCCACTGTCAGCACACAAAGAAAAGTGCTGGCTGTGATCTGGCATTTAATCACATAGAAGACATGATCACAGTATAACCAAGGTTGGAAATGACCTCGAGGATCATCGAGTCCAACCTATCAACACAGGCCCCATGACTAGACCATGGCACCAAGTGCCACGTCCAATCCCCTCTTGAATGCCTCCAGGGATGGTGACTCCACCACCTTCCTGGGCAGCCCATTCCAATGATGAATGACTCGCTCGGTGAAGAACTTCCTCCTCACCTCGAGTCTAAACCTCTCCTGGCGCAGCTTGAGACTGTGTCCCCTTCCCGGCTACAACCACCTTTCAGGTAGTTGTAGAGGGCAATGAGGTCACCCCTGAGCCTCCTCTTCTCCAGGCTAAACAATCCCAGCTCCCTCAGCCTCTCCTCATAGGGCTTGTGCTCAAGGCCTCTCCCCAGCCTTGTTGCCCTTCTCTGGACACGCTCAAGTGCCCTTCTTAAACTGAGGGGCCCAGAACTGGACACAGTACTCAAGGTGCGGCCTAACCAAAGCAGAGTCCAGGGGCACAATGACCTCCCTGCTCCTGCTGGCCACACTATTCCTAATGCAGGCCAGGATGCCATTGGCCCTCTTGGCCACCTGGGCACACTGCTGGCTCATATTCAGGCGGCTGTCGATCCGTACCCCCAGGTCCCTCTCTGTTTGGGAGCTCTCCAGCCACTCTGACCCCAGCCTGTAGCTCTGCATGGGATTGCCATAGCCAAAGTGCAGCACTCGGCACTTGGACTTGCCATCCTGTTGGACTCTGCCCATCTGTCCAGTCGGTCGAGGTCCCTCTGCAGAGCCTTTCTACCCTCTAACTGACCAACATCTGCTCCTATGATGTTGCCTTAAATGTTTTTCAAAAGGCTGGATTTGTAGGATCAAGTTGCCTCCTGCCACCCAAGTCATGTGAGCTGACCCTTTGGGTAGTGGTAATCCAGGCAAAGGTAAGAGCAGAAATGGAGCTTGGCAAGAGGGCATTGAGCTGAGTTAATGACCTTGCACTTGCTGCAGCACAGAGCTGAGTGTGTGAGCGGTGACCGCTGTCCCCCCCGCTGTGCCATCACCTGTTGAACTGTATAATAACTCGACTGGGTGCTGAACAGCAGCTCCCATCCCCAAAGGGGTAATGAAATCCGAACAAGTTTTGGTATGGAAGTAGAAAACTTAGAGGAGGTGGTTTTGTTTGTTTTTAAGGGGCACGTGGCTGAGAGCCACTAACGCATGATTGCTCTTGCATGTGAGCAATGTACCTGCTGTCATCTGCTGGAGTGGCAGAACTGTCCTTCCTGGCTGTTTTCTGCCTGTGCAGGTTCTAGTGCAGTACAAGCTATTTGCTGACCTGAGCATCCCCAGAATAACTTGCTGGCACCTCTGCAGGCTGATGGTTGTCTTGTGGATGAGCTTATGGATGAGGAAGACCTCCTTAAAGCGTGTCCTGGGCTGAAAGTTTAAAATACACCAATTTCTTCTGATACTATGGATTTAGCCTTGAGAAACACTACTATGATGGACTTCAGGCATGGAAAACCATTTAAAATAAATGACATTAGCAATATAAAACTATGGTCCCAGTCACTCACTCTACTGCACTTCACTCCCTTTACATGAAGGTGACTGGTGGCAGGCAACAAAACGTAACTCGGAAAGAATTTGTTTGTGACAAGTCTTGCTGTGTCACTTGGGCAGCATTACTAAGTGTCTCTTTCTTGATAGAAGTTAAATATTAACATTGCAAGGCCTAAAATGAGACCTTACAGTTAGGAACAGCAGAGGGAGTGCATCACTGGAGCGTCACATTTTCTGTGCAGGCATTGAGGGATGCCGGGTAGGTGACTGATTTAGTTTTGCTGGGTTTATGCTTTTCATTGGCAAACATTCAGCAGAGAATAGACCAAATGCACTTAAGTTTCTTAGCTCTATTCCTATGAAGTTGGGATTCATCTTTCTTAGTTTTCTCCTTTGCCTTTTGCAGAGGACAGGTGGTTATTCTGACCAGTATAGTTTGCTTTTTTGTGAGATAGTCTGAGGTCATACTAGGTTCCTAAAATACACTGTGGACAACACTGCCGATGCATGTGGTAGTGGGGGAATATTCCTCTTAATATTACAGCTATTTTCCAGCAAACTTTGGACCTTATTTTACATTTCCATTGTGCTGCCACTGCTCTGCAGCAGGTTTCAGGGACCATCATGGTCTCTTTCCCATTCCCTTGGCCTGCCTTCTTGCTTGCTGCAGCACTGACCTTGTAATCCTGTTCAGGGAGCTAAACCAGATGAAGACCAGTGGCTCCTTATTTTTATAGGGTTTATTTTCAGGTGGTTTAGCTCCCTGAACTGGCTTAGGGGCAGGCAGGTCAGGTGAGCACTGCTGTGGGGAAGCAGCTTGGCAGGACTGCAGTGGCCCTGTGCAAGTTCAGACTAGTTTTGGAGTGCTTGTGGTTGAGGCTTCGGTGACGCTTCCATTTTTAAAACTTACTGAGGGGCTCTGCAGTATATTGTGCTTATTCAGTTGTGCTGGTTCCTGGTATTTGACCCTTGGTTTTCTTCTCCTTTTTTTTTCCATCTCACAGTCCTCATGTGGTGAAATACTATGGCAGCTATTTTAAGAACACAGACCTGTGGATAGTCATGGAATACTGCGGCGCTGGCTCTGTCTCTGACATCATTCGCTTACGAAATAAAACCGTATGTTCTCTCTCCTTTGAGTGTGAGAGTGGGAAATACAGCTGTCCAGCAGCTCAGGGAAGCCAAGTAATTAGACAGCAGTTAGATTAGACATTAGGAAGAAATTCTTCCCCATGAGAGTTGTGAAGCACTAGAACAGGTTACTCAGAGAAGCCTTGAACAACCTGGTTGAGTAGGAGATATCTCTGACCATAGCAAGGGGTTTGGATCTAGATAACCTTTGGGGTCCTTTCCAACCCAGCCCTTGCAGGATTCTATGAATTTGGGCATAATTCTCATGGTGTTCATTGTCTGACACTGGCCATAGCATGAGATGCAGGTCCTTTGTTCCTCTAAAGATGGAAAAGCTGATTGCATTGATCAAGTTTTGGTTATCTGGGCAATTTTAATTGGTGGAGGAGATTTGGAGTTGGCTTTCCTGAAAATGCAGACTGACTCTGCATAACAGATTCTGCCTTACTTTGGTTATTGCAGGATAAGAATTAACTAGTGGAGAAAGGGGCTTGGTGTTTGTGTGTGTTGATTGTAATATAATTCAACATAATGCTGTAAGTCACTAACTCCCCATTAGTGTGGCAGCCTTTAGTGAAGGCAATTAAATGGCAATTAGAGAGTCTCAGGAAAACAGGCTGATGCAGAGTCATGTAACCTCTCAGCAGCTGATAGTTTGGCTTTTTTTTTTAGCTCACAGAAGAGGAAATTGCTACAATAGTGCAGTCCACACTGAAAGGACTAGAGTACCTGCATTTTATGAGGAAAATACACAGGGATATCAAGGCTGGCAATATATTGCTGAACACAGAGGGACATGCAAAACTGGCTGATTTTGGAGTGGCAGGACAGCTTACAGTAAGTAAACCCATGACAGCTGTGTGCACTTCAGTTTGTTGTTTTAACCTGCCTATGAGGGTGATGTGCTTGTAGAGTCTTTGAGAAATTGTTCTGAACTGTTTTTTAGCACTTTACATCCCATAATGAAATACTGGAACAGCAGCACTTTAGAGCAGATCTTTCTCTGGGGAAGCTGCTATACCTACATGATGGTTTGCCGTGGCATTTGCAGTTTGCTTCAGGGTATTTGTGACTTCTGTAAGCACATTTAATTTCCTCTCTGCAGCCCTCCATAGCACAGTCTTGCTGAATTTAACAGTGTGTGTGTGTACCTGCAAATGGAAGGTAATTTGGGTGATAATTCATTAATAAATGTTTATGGCTAACACAGTTGCCATTGTCTGGATCTTTGTCTCGCTGCTCTTCCCAGGACACCATGGCAAAGCGGAACACAGTTATAGGGACCCCATTTTGGATGGCTCCAGAAGTGATTCAAGAAATTGGGTATAATTGTGTGGCAGACATCTGGTCTCTGGGGATCACTGCAATAGAAATGGCTGAAGGCAAACCACCATATGCAGATATTCATCCTATGAGGGTAAGGACTGTAGCCCTTGAAAATCTGCTGCGGTATGGAAAGGTTTTGCTGTCACAGCTGGCTGAAAAACATATCAATTTGCCACCTTGCTTTTGGTTTAGAGTAAATGACTTGTTTTCTGGCAGTTCTTTGTGTTGTTGATTAAATGAAAACCAAGTCTTTGAGAAGGAGAATCTGCATGGGAAGGAAAATCAGGAGCCTCTTCTGTTATGACATAGCTGCTGGGTGTGAAGAAATGTATTTTCAGGTTTATTACCAAAGTGATTTTTTCATATAAGCACAAATTTTTAAGGCTTGAAATTGGCAGATTCACACCTATTGGGAGACATAATGACTCAAACAGACATGTAAATACCTAGTAAGAAGAGAGTGATTTCTTCATCCCTCTGAGCAAATTGATGATATTAGCACAAACTCTCCCGAAGCAGCAAAGGTGAAATGTCCATCATTCCTTGGTGCCAGTGTATGTGTGGATTTCTGTTGTATTGGTGGAAATCTTTTAAGCTGTGTTTGCCAATCTGGAATGTTCTTCTGTTCTCAGGCAATTTTCATGATTCCAACCAATCCACCTCCAACATTCCGGAGGCCAGAGATCTGGTCAGACAACTTCACTGACTTCGTAAAGCAGTGTCTTGTGAAGAGCCCAGAGCAGCGTGCCACAGCCACACAGCTTCTGCAGGTCTGCCTTTTCATAGTGGAATGTAAGCTCTAGAGAAGGCCAGCTGGGGTAGGCAGTGCTGCTTGCCTGTTGAGATGTTTGGTTTGGTACTTGCTCTTCCTGCTCACTCCGGGTTTTACTTCTTGCTGTCTTATTTTAAAAATCTTAACGTTTGACTGCGACTTTTCTTCTTTAAGAGCCAGTCTAACATCAGCTTCCTGCCTTTTTCTTCTCTGGGTGGTTCTTTTGTTAGTTTGCCTTTTGGAGAAGTTTTTCCCTTTCAAATTCTCACCAGCACTGCCAAGAAACTGCTTCATAAAGCACTAAAAAAGTGGAAACTAAGTGAAAGTGGTTGCTGAGAATGGTCTAGGCATGGTGATGAGCTGTGTGCATGATTCTTGACAGCTAAGCTGCTAAGGAAAGAAATAAGGGTTTAATACAAGTTAAATGTGGGAGGGGAATGAGCTTAAGGCTGTTGTAGATTAAGGGTTAACTATTGGACCCTGAGATCCCATGGGTTTTTGCCCTGGAGGCTTAAACCAGGACAAAGTCTCACAGCAGCAGTGCCCTTTGAAGCGTGATCTCGTTTGGAGGGTGGGAGGTCTCCCTCCTGTGCCAAACAGAAGCACAGCATTTTTATTTGAGTAACACACTGAGTTAAACCTTAATTTTGATAGGAAGTAGACCATAGTAAGAGTGGTTTATGTCTTGATTGGGATGCAGTGCTCATTTGTTTCTAAACTGCTTCTCAGCACCCGTTTGTTAAAAGTGCCAAAGGAGTCTCAATTCTGCGGGACCTGATTAACGAAGCCATGGATATCAAGTTGAAAAGGCAAGAGGCACAGCAACGTGAACTGGATCAAGATGATGATGAGAATTCAGTGAGTATTTAATAGCAACAGTGTACACAGTCCAAACCTTTGCTCCTTTCACAAAATTTAGCTGCTTTAGTGTTTGATTTTGCAGTATTTTGTCCAGTTGCTGGTGGAAATGATTTAGGTATTGAGTTCTCTGGTTTAGAACTGCTTAAGCTGAGGCTTGGTCCCCGCTCAGTCTTTCTATTTGAAGGGAATAGCCAGCATGTGTGGCTTACTGCTTAGCTCAGAGTGTAGCACAAGACCTGTGATTGAACAGGGCTACGAAGTAATGTATGCAGAAGACCTGCTTGGCTCTCCCAGTTGGACTGTACTACATTATTTACGTAGCAGTGAGAATTCTTCACTGTAGATTCAGGTTTTACACTGCTCTCCTAGTAGAAAATAATATCTGTGATGCATTATGATATACATATGTTGTGTTGTTTTACTATTGTTGTGCTTTAGAACCCCCCTTATAGAAACTTTCTACTGCACAAGAGCAACCGACAGAAAGCCAAGGTGAGGGCATGACAAATGGTTCAGGGGATTGCTGTGAGTTGAAGTTTGGGCTCCTTGTTCCAGTGGTTACAGCATGTGAATATGGAACGCATGTTGGGTTTGAGCCTCTGCTTGCTTCAGCCTGAATAAATGAACAACAAAAGGCTTTGTATGCCACTTCTTTTCAGAGGTCAGACCTGAAGAGCATGGTCCATGGTATCTGTGCTGAAGATCACCTAGTTTTCCGGTTCAAGGCCACCTCTTTATTCAGTGTGGAAGCCACTTTAATGGTCATGTTGGCTTAATGTTGGCTCTGAGTGTTGTCCCTACCCTCCCTTCTTCATTTCTGACCCATCTGGAGTCACATTGCTGGGAGATGGAGTCTGTGTAGTGGAGTTGAATTGTCTCTGTCAGTGTGTGTGTTTACCCAAACTCTGTCTACTGGCAGAAAAGTGTTCCCAAGCACTTCCCAAGTGCTGTGGAAGTTTCTGCTGCAGTCCTTTGTTAAACGATGTGTAGCTAACAAATTTATTACTTTCTCTCACCCACTCATCTCCACATAAAGTTACTTCTCCTCCATTAACCTCTTGTGCAGTTTTCTTCTCCTCTTGCTATTGGTTTTGAGGTTGAGAAGTAAACTCTATGGACAGCTTGGCTGAACAGATAAAATGCTTGGAACACCAGAATGTGGAGGGGTCTAGCTTCTCTGTGACATTGAGATGTAGTATTGCAGCTTGATGTGTGAGGCCTGTGGTTTTTTCCTCTAGCACTGATAAAGGTCAGTAAGTCCATGTCACACAGAACAGTGAACTTTGTCCTTATAACAAGAGCATTTCATCCAAGGTGTGATGAATAGAAACTCTACAATAAACCTAGGAAGTGACTTCTGTTCTGGTAGGTACTTGGTCCACATTTCTAAGAAACTAACTGGACTGTGGAAATTTTGACCTTGTTCTTGATTAAATCCTGGTCAGAATATATGCTTAGTGAAGCACACACCACCTAATGAAGCTCCTACCTCTGGCTAATTTAACTGTCTGCCACAAATTGTCCTACCAGAACTTGATTCAGGAACTTATATTTTTCTACAGTCAGTCTCTTGTGCCTTGACAGCAGTAATTCCACTTCTGTACTATTAGCACCTATTAACAGATAGAGAGACCAATAATTTTAATTTTAAAACAATTTACTAGACCTTAGTAATTTACTTAATTCCTTTTAACAGATTTGCAAATTCAGTTAGTTTTGCTTCAGTGCTTCTGAAGTTTGTAGCAGGTAAAACTGTCTAAATGCTAAAGAGAGACTCCTTAAAAACAGGGTGATTGCTTTTCTGCAGTGTCCCACAGGCACTCCAGACCTAGTCCTGTTGCTGTCTAATACCTAACAACTCCTCAGTGAGCTGAACCACTTGAGATAAGGGGTTTAGTTCTACTGTTTAAAGGAGCAGCATGAATAGAAACACTGAATGAATATTGTAACCTACTCTTATGGGCAGGTCACCAGGTCAGAAATGAGCTACAGCTTGCACTGAGGAGTTTCTGCTGATTATCTGTTCTCTTATGGTTTTTCATGCTGGCAGAAAAGTATGAAGACTTTTCCTTACCTGTTTGGAGATGACAGGGAGAGAACCAAGTGCATAAACCAGAATGTTGCTTCTATGTGTATTTGTGTAATTAATCTCTGAATTAGTAAGGCTTGCCAGTGTCCTTGGCTACAGATCTTCTTCACCACCATGAGTAAAAAATCCTTTATGGCATCCTTGTCCAGGAAGAAGATGAAACTGATTCTGGGACCATGGTGAGGGCAAGTGGAGATGAAACTGGTACCATAAGAGCTGTCAACACGCTGAGTGATGGAGCCAACACCATGATAGAACATGATGGCACCTTGGAATCCCAGCTGGGTACAATGGTCATAAACACAGAAGAGGAGGAGGAGGAGGGCACCATGAAAAGTAAGGAAACACCTTTAATAATAATAATAAAAATAAATAATAATAATAATAAACCAGGCTGGAAGAGACCTTCAAGATCATCATGTCCAACCCATCAACCAATCCAACCCACCCAAACAACTAAACCATGGCACCAAGCACCCCATCAAGTCTCCTCCTGAACACCTCCAGTGATGGTGACTCCACCACCTCCCCCAGGCAGCCCATTCCAATGGGCAATCACTCTCTCTGTATAGAACTTTTTCCTAACATCCAACCTAAACCTCCCCTGTTGCAGCTTGAGACTGTGTCCTCTTGTTCTGGTGCTGGCTGCCTGGGAGAAGAGACCAACATCTGCCTGTCTACAACTTCCCTTCAGGTAGTTGTAGAGAGCAATAAGGTCACCCCTGAGTCTCCTCCTCTCCAGGCTAAGCAACCCCAGCTCCTTTAGTCTCTCCTCATAGCGCTTGTGTTCCAAACCCCTTACCAACTTGGTTATCCTTCTCTGGACTCGTTCCAGCAAGTCAACATCCTTCCTAAACTTAGGACCTAATGTGGGCTGTGATGGGTGTTTCCAGCCTGGTTTGATATTTTGGTGGCTTGTTGTGACGTCTTTTGGTTCTGGAGAGGTAAAGGTCTTAGGTCCATGCCTGATTTTAGGTAGTATGAAGGCTTTTTGTTGATCCTTTTTTACCTGTTTTGTGAAAATATAAAATAAGGGTAATCAAAACATTTTGTGTCACCTTAGAAAGTGATCTGGCTGTAAGCTGGCATCTGTAATCAGCAAGCTTGTTTCAGAAGTGGTGCATCAAATTAAGGGCTACATGTGTGAAATGACAAATACCTTGCAGGGCTCAAGCACAGCAAGGCACGTGGTGGGAGAAGCAGGCATCTGTAGGCTTGTGTGCATCTGTAGTGGTGCTTCAGTCACTAGGAACAACTAAATAAACTGCTGCTGTTCTGAGGCACTCAAGGTGAAATCTGTTAGTCCTAAAAGAGAGAAGCTTGCTTTAAAACTACAATCCTTGTGATAGGATGTAGGGTTTAGAAATATGCAACTTTGATCCCTGATAGTCTGTGGAAGACCTCACAGCTTGAGCTGCAGAAGGGTTAAAACTGTGTCTTTGATTAAAGAAATGGAAGGGAGACCCTGCCCAGAAAGGTACAACTAGAACAGAAGGAATCTTTTCTCAGTTCTGGAATCTCATGGAAACCTGTTCCCACTGACTGGGTAGTGGGAACACTGTCTCAGCAGTGTTGAGGCAGAGGTAGTCATAGATGACTCAGCTGTTCAGCATAGATGCTCCTCCAAGGACAGGGTGCTGAGTTGGGGCTCAGCAGTAGTAAAATGTGGTCATCATAGGTAAGGCTTGTTGTGGCTCTTGCACTTCTTCCAAAGACTTCCTGATTTTGGACCTTTAGCTATTGTGGGAGAAGAAAAAAAATCTCAACAGGTGTTTGGGAAAATCCTTTTCTTAGGTGTTTCTCTGTTGAAAGCACCTTCTGTGGGGGGGCCTGTAAGGCTCATGGGTTTGTAAGTGAAGTTTCAGCAGAAGCAGTTTAAAGAGTTTTCTCAACTTTGGCAAACACTGATTGAGTGTCAGAAACCAGAGGTGTCAGCCCACAAAGCAGCTTCTGGCAACAAAGACAATGGTGTAATGCCCTGAGGTTTTGTGGAACAAGGTAGCTTTAGCAAGGAGACCGATGCTGAGAGTAGCTAAAAAGTCATCCCAGGAGTGGGATGACTTACTAACCTTTCCTAAACCTGGTGAAATCTGTGGTTTTCTTTACAAACAGAGACAGCAGTTCATTTCTCATCCTCAGTGTGTGTGGTTGCATTTTGTGGTTCACAGGGACAGGTTTTCCTGTCTGTGGTGCTCCTGCACTGGTTGCCAAGGGTGTGCCTCTCCCAGTCTTCATCACAAGCGTATCTTCTCACTGTCCTGTCATGGTTGCAGCGCTTGTATCTCAAGGCCATCCAGTGCTCTCTGTAAAGCAGTGTACAGAAGTTTGAGGAGATGTTATTAGAAGCATCCCCTTTACAAGGACATAACTAGTTTTGAGCAGCATCGGTTGTGAGGATGTAGCAGTGTCTTCAATGCAGTGCAGTGTCTAAACTCAAGAGGGAGCTCCAGAACAAGCTCTGGGAGCTCCCGATCTCTGGCTACTAGAAAGTCCAGGTTTTATTTTAACCTCTCCTATTAGACTGCAGATTTCTCAAACCCCTCTGTTCTCCAGCTGCTGCTCTGTAACAGTATTGAAAGCTAAGTGTGTGGCAGTTCTTGAGCAAGTTTTGCATTCTGGAGGAAGCATCTTGAGAGACTGGGTGCAAGTGATGGTTTACACTGGTGTCACTTTGATATTGGTGGGCTTCACACAGCACTGTCTAGTGAGACCCAGCCACAATCAGCACTCTGCTGCAGGTTGTGTTGCATTTTAAACCCTTCTGCTTGATTCCAAGAAATCTGATGTTCATTAAGTGATTGCACCAGACTAAAATTTAACTTCTCCTTTACACTTTGTTCTCCTCCTTACCCAGCAGCCTAATTCTGAAGTCCTGGCTGCTGCACAGAGCAGGTCTGTGCTTGTTCTCTGGATGCTGTGCACAGCAGTGTCTCTGAGCAGCATGCCCTTCATGAGAATTGCCTATAGCTCCATTTCTCAGCTCACCATTTCCATATTCATGCTCTCATAACATTCAGTTCAAGTGATTTAACTGCAAAGCTCATCAGCCTGCTGCAGAACTCTCTGGAGCAAGGTCTTTTTGTGATCTTAAATATAAATGTGATAATACTGTTTGGAAACCACAGAGTTTGAAGAAGCACCATTGATTCATACTTTTAAAGATGTCTATATTTCATTTGGCAGCTTGTATTATGACTCACAATAAAACCTAGTTGAAGTCAATAAAAGAGTTCTTGCATGGCATTAGCAGGAGAATTTAGCTTCACTGGGTGTCTTGGGCTCTTTAACTGCAGGCTTCTGCGCTTGTGTTTCAGCCCTTCCGTCTCAAAAAGACCTCTAACTTCATCAGTTTGGGGGTTGGTTTTATTTCTTTTTAATGTAAAAAGTGCTTCTAGGACATTAAAATACAGTGTTTCAGATAGGGTTGTCTTAAAAATCTCTAGCACAGAGTCACTGGGTACTAGCAAGTCCTGGTTTGATTTTAACCTCCCCTCTTAGACTTCAGATTTCTTAAACCCCTCTGTTCTCCAGCTGCTGCTCCATAACAGTATTGAAAGCTAAGTGTGTGGCAGTGCTTGAGCAGTTTTGCCTTCTGGAGGAAGCATCTTGAGAGCCTGCTGAGGTTGGAAGAGACCTTTTAGATCATCAAGTCCCTTCCAGTATAGGCTTGCAAGAGATTCTTGCCTAAATTAATTCCTGGTTCTTCAGAAGGGAAAGGATTCCTCAGTTCCAGCTTTTTGCATTGGGGGGGAAAAGTTTTGTGTTGTAGGCAAATGAGCTGGAGTTCTGTTTGCTTAAATTCTTTCCTTTGCTTGCCTTTCTCTATTTTTCTTCTGGGCACTCAACATAACTACTGGGGCAGCATTACAAATGTCACAGTGACATTCTGTTACATGTTTTGAAAGCTCTCAGGCGATTGCCTGAAACCACAGATACTAAATGAGGCGGCAGCACGTTTTACTGGGACATCGATCCCTGACAGATTGCTTATGGATGGCAGCAAAACTCTTCCAGGAAAACTCCAGAAGTGGCTTGAAGGACTGTAGATGAGCAGTGCTTTGGCATAACTGGCCTGCAGTAGATTCACAGAATGGTTTGGGTTGGAAGGGACCTTCAAGATCATCCAGTTCCGATACCCCTGCCATGGGTGGGGATACCACCGCTAGCCCTGGTTGCTCAAGGCCTCATCCAGGCTGGCCTTGAACACCTCCAGGGAGGCAGCATGCACAACCTCCCTGGGCAACCTGTTCCAGTGTCTCACCACCCTCACTGGAAAAAGTTTCTTTGTAATATCCAGTCTGAATAGAGTAGAATAGAGTAGAATAGAATAGACCAGGTTGGAAAAGACCTTCAAGATCACTGTGTCCAACCTATCATCCAACACCACCCAATCAACTAAACCATGCAACCAAGCACCCTGTCAAGTCTCCTCCTGAACACCTCCAGTGATGGTGACTCCACCACCTCCTCGGCCAGCCCATTCCAATGGGCAATCACTCTCTCTGTGTAAAACTTCCTCCTAACCTCCAGCCTAAACCTCCCCTGGTGCAACCTGAGACTGTGTCCTCTTGTTCTGGTACTGGTAGCCTGGGAGAATGTCCCCCTCTTCAAGCTTCAATCCCTTCCATCTCGTCCTATCACAACAAGCCAAACCCAAGCTGTGTTTCATGAAAGTTCTGTTTTCATGCAGAAATGAAACAGCCAGAGAGGGAAGCACATAAAGTGGCAGTGGTAGTTTATTATCCTGAAGAGTGCCCTAGGATTTCTCCCTTCTTACTGCAGGATTGTTGGATTAGACGACCTCTAGAGGTCTCTTCCAACCCAATTCATTCCATGATTCTGTGATTTCCTCCCCCCCCCACACACCAGTACAAGTGACTGAAAAGCTGGTGGGCTGCAGCAGAAGGCTATAGGGACACCGAAGTGGCATCCACCATACAGAAAGTGTGGGAAGAAAGGGTTTTTTCAGCCTGGGGTTGGCAGGAGAGACTCTCACTGCAGTCTCTACCCCAGCAGGCCATCAGACCCCCGCTCTCCCTAGTGAAAGGATGACAGAAGAGTCTGAACCACATCAAGTATGAACACTCAGCTGAACCTAAGGAATTAAGTTTTCACAACTGGGATGGTTGTGCAGCAGAGCAGGGCTGGAGAGACTGTGCAAGGCCCTGGGCAGCCTGGTCCCAGCCATCACACAGGCAACCAGACCAGTGACTTCCAGAGGTCCCTGCCAAGCCCAGCTCCTCTGACTCATGCTCATCACACTGTCAGACCCCCCCAGTCCTGCAGTCACTTCAGGTCTTTCTATGATGTGCTACATTTCATCACCAATTTTAGTGCGTGTCTACACATGGCCATGTAACACTGCATCTTTGTTTAGTGTTAGCTGGGGTTTTGTTTAAGCTAATTAAAGTAGAGATTGCTTGCTGGCACACAAAAAATGGGAGAAAAGATGTTATCAAATGAAAACCAGCCAGAAGACGTCAGAAATGTTCACTGCTGCTGTGATCTCAGTGGGGGTGCGTATGCAACAAGACCGACAGAAACTGGAGACTGAAAGACATCAAATCAATCATCATCCCAGCACAACTGGATTTCTTTTCCTCAGCCTGGGCACTTAACAGCAGTGGTATCTTTCCAAAGATGATCTGCTATTAATTCACTGCTATATCTTTAAGAGTTTGATAACAGGCGGCCAAAGACAGAAATCGATCACTGCTATTTGCAGAAGCAGCTCCTGCTGAAAGATGACACAGCACTAAATGAGTCTGTGCCAAAACCATTTAACTTCCTAGTTTTATAGGGTTAGACTGAAATATGAACATTTGACAGAAAGTGAGATCACAGCTGTGGCAGAGAAGAGCCTTTCATGAGAAGGTCACCCTGCAGGGATAAGAAAGGCTTCACCGTGCATTGATCCTGAAACCGGGAGAGCTGCTTATAAGGATGAGCTATGAGAGCTCCCTGGAGCCATGAACAGGCCCCCATTTCCATATGCAGTCATCTTTGAGGAGCTGTATTAATTACACAAATGGAACACCACAGCTCTGCTGGAGCTGGTCCAGCTGACTGCAGAAGGGCAGGTCTGTGTTAGCTGCACAGAGCCACAGGCACTGTGAGGACCAGAACTGCTCGTTGTTCAGCCTGTTGTGTGGTGAAGAACAAAGTCCTCCATGGAACACTTACAAGCACTGCCTGGCATAAAGCCATGGTTAGAAAAGTGTAAGAACATCAACATTGTGTGTGAGAACAGAAAAAGATGTGGAATTGGTGGTTTCAAAGGTAGAGAATGCTGTAAATTGGGAGCAACAAACATCCTCCTAGATTCTGATTTCACAGGAGCACCACAGTGAGCTCACTGCTCTTTCAGTACCAGCATACCTCACTCAGCACTGGAAAGCAAAGTCCAGCTGCACGTGGTACCATGCAAGTTGCAACAGTCCCTACCCAAAGCACAAACAGCCCAGACAAGCCTAAAGACAACTGACAGATACAAGGAGGGCACTACAAGGCGAAGCCAGCAAGGCCACACCTGCAACAGGCAGTGGCCTCAGCATCCTAGATCCTCTCCTCTGCCTCTACACAGCAAGGGCAAGTTTTAAGGAAAAACTTTACCAACTCTGTGCTTCCTCCCCAGAAATGTGACCTGAGGGGATGGCTGATTGCAGCTTTCAGACCTCCTTACATCAAGCTTTTTTGACAGAGAACATGAGGAGAATCTGCAAGCTGCTTGCATTTCTGTGTGATGCTGCAGAGAAAGTAGAATGATAAAGAAACAGTGTGGTCAGTTAAACCAGAGAGAGCTTTACTTTTCTTTCCAGCAGTGAAGACTATCCATGAAACCAGATTATCCAGAGTCATCTAGTCCTAAGAATCAAAGCACTCATTTTGTTGATTTTTGTCAAATTAGTTCTCACAACTGAAAATATCTCAGAAGCCTGTCAGCTTTATGGAAGGCTTCAAAAGGAAAGTGGGAGTTACAGAGTTCTTCTGTCTGAGCAAGCTTGCCAAGTAATGAAACTGAAATTTTTGCCTTTCTCAAAAATTATTCTTCCCTGCTCAAACTCTAGAGCAGAAGAATCCTTGTTTAATTATTCTTTCCTCTGGAAAGAGATTGCTGTTGTCTACCTAGGGTGAGCATGCTGTTTTCTACCTAGGGTGAGCATTCTAGAGTCACAAAGATTGGCATAAGATAACCCCACGAGCACTGCATGCTCTCTGCCCAGGTCAGTTTATACAGTTAATACTTCAAACATCTACTCCTGAAGCCATGGTGAGAATCTTCCTGCGTTATATCACAAAATTGGAGCTAGAGTGATGGCTTGGAACAGTCAGGGCATGATGCTACATATTTGTCTACAAAAGGTAATGCAGATCAGAAAGGAAGCAATCACTTGCTAATTAGCAACGTCAAACTAAACCATGATAGGTGGTACATGTGCTTGTCAGGAGTGCAGGAGGCTGCAGGCTGCAGAAAGACCACTGGCCTCAGCTCTGGAGAACTCTTGTGTCTAGGAAATTGAGGTTTCAGAAGCAACAAGGCCAAGAATTTGTACGTTGGCTTGTGCTAGGGAAGTATCACAGACACCAGACACAGCCCAGAAAGATGCAGCCCAGGGAGCAGGAGCTCTGGACAGCCCTGCGGGAGTGCAGTGAAAAGCACTGATGGTAGCTTTAAAGGAGGCAGAGCTATCACTGCCTTTGGTCAGATGCAACACCAGCAAGGATCCCCTGGGACAAGCAGCAGTCGTCTGCTCTTGGATACAAGCTTAAATAGTCCCTTTCACAGCAGGATCAGCATCTGTCACAAGGCAAGTGGCTTGCTTTGTCCTTGCAGCTGTCAGACTCATTCTGGAGTTACAAACTCTCTCATTTCCAGCCTGAAGTTTTTGTGCGCTCGCTCTTGAGCGTGCCTCAGCTCCTTAGTATTCAAACCAGCCTCCTCCACAGTGTGTACTCATTTTTAATTGTGATTATTTAGGAGGTCTCATATCCAACTTCCTTTTTCATTTTAGTGGTCTGAGTAAGCATAGATCTTCCACTGACTTCCTATGTAAAAGGCTTAGCCCCCAGTAGTCTCAGGAAGCTTCTGTCTGCTTTAGTCTAAGTTATGGAACTTTAAGGCTTATAATGCACATACATTTAGGATGCACAGAAGAGTGCCTGCACTTCATTAATATTAAATTTCAAATGGAATTGCAGTTTTGTTTGCTTCAGGCTCTTTCTTGAAGATCACAGATAAACTTTAGCAGCTGGACAGCATAATTTGTACAGTACATTCAGAACTGAGTCCTTTTAAGCGGCAAAGAAGAGAGATGCCAGTTTATTCAACCAGAGCAAAAAGTGCTCCATCATTAATGAACTCACTCCATGGCAACACAGGCTGAGATTTCCTCACATTAAAAGTTGGCCACATATCACTTCATGTCTATTGAAGCTTATGAGGACAAGTCTTCCCATAATTATAGCCTATCTCAAACTAAATCAAAGCAGAACATTACCTGACAGGTCTTGCTAATAAGAAGGTGACCTTAAATGACCATAAAAATCAACATTACATATCCTAACCTCTTTTAATTAATATAGGATATCTAAGGAAAAGAGTACTGGCAGTCACCCAATGCCATGGTGTCAAAAACTGAGGATTCTTCCTGAAAGAGGAGAAAGTCCTCACAGTAATTAAAGCTATTTAAGACCAGGTTACCTCCTTTTGGATCTCCTCTACACAAAAACTCAGAAAATACTATAAATATGTAGTAGATTTCTTCTGCCATCACAGATTTTCAGCAGAGACCTCACATCTTCCACCTTGTTGGCTTTCATTGCTAACTAACTCCAGCAAGTACATGACCTAGGCAGCGAGTTGTGAAAGTGCATCAATAAGAGGTGAAGGTTTTCTATCCTACATCAGCTGGCTCAGCTTCTGATGAACCTTAATGAGGAACAATCTCATCAACAGGGATGAAGTCTTCGGATCCAGCACACTGTGGGCCGGAGCTCAGGCACCCTCCCCAAATGATTTATAACCAAGGAAGCATTTGCTACCACCCATTCTATCCAAACCCCAGAAACTCATTTGCTTATCTAGGGAGAACAGAAAACAGCATAGCAATGAACACTTTTCTTTTTCCCCTGAAGCTTGAAAATCTGCTGGTAAAAAGCTAATTTGGTTATAAACTTCTGCAATTAAGGAATTCAAAGTTTATAGGTTTTTCCTTATTCCTATGCAGGAGGAAAGCTTCCTCCAGGGTGTGTTTTGATCCAGTCAGAAGTGAGTTTATTCTTAGAAGAGACAGGTTTGCAAATAGATGCAGTGTATGGGACAGAGCCATACTTACTCTGTGGTTTACTGCAACGCTGTCTCTTGGTTGAGTCTCCTGAACCATGCTGCCTCCTGTATGCTGTTCAGGGCTGGGGCAGTCACACTTCTCACCTTCCTCAAGACAGCACTTGTGTCAAAAACCCCTATGCCCCTGCTTTCTGTGCCTCACCATCACAAATGCAGGAGCTTAATGATAAAGTGTTGGGAACAGCAAAACCAGCTGTGGTAAACACAGACATATTTCTCCAGTGTCAGTGTTTCTGCAGATACTGATATTAACACATGATTAACTTTGTCTTGGTTAAAGCTTTGTCAAATGCTCAGAACAACGAAAGGTAGGCAAGCATCCAACTTAGATATAACTCTTCATGCATCAGTCTGTGCATTGCCATTATTCCAAGTCCTAGCATGCTGCAGAGGACCATTGTTCAAACAAAGCCCACAGCAAAAATCTCACAATGAAGTGACCGCATGTACAACTCCTCCCATGGCTCAAAAATCCTGTCTGCTGGGCTGCACAGCTTGATATCCTTTCTTCCTACTCTTTCTTCACAGAAAGAGTAATTGGCCATTGGAATGTGCTGCCCAGGGAGGTGGTGGAGTCACCATCCCTGGAGGTGTTCAAAAAAGGATTGGACATGGTTTAGTTAGTCATGAGGTATCACAGTATCAGTCAGGGTTGGAAGGGACCACAAGGATCAGCTAGTTCCAACCCCCCTGCCATGGGCAGGGACACCCCACACTAGATCAGGCTGGCCAGAGCCTCGTCCAGCCTGGTCTTAAACACCTCCAGGGACAGGGCCTCGACCACCTCCCTGGACAACCCATTCCAGGGCTTCACCACTCTCATGGTGAAGAACTTCCTCCTCACCTCCAGCCTGAATCTCCCCACCTTCAGGGGTTAGGTAATAGGTTGGACTTGATTATATCTGAGGTCTTTTCCAACCTGGTTGATTCTATGATCCTTAAACTGTGCCGGCCATTCTATGTCAAGTTTGCCAGCAAGGCTGCTAGGAAGAAAAAAGTCAAAAGTAATGCAGCTGGAGGAGTTATCTGTGAAGATTTGGCTGTACAATGCTGATGCAGTTCAAGAAGAATTTCATCACTGTAGGTGTTTCTATAAACAGTGTGGTATTTAAATGCATAATGCCAAGAGTGGTTTATGGTCCAGTTATGCCTAAATCGATCCATTTATTTTAAACACAGAACTGTACCACTGGACATTAATAACACTAAGTAGTGGGAAGCTGCTATGAAAAGCTCTTGTCTCCAGAGCAAATTAGAAGCAAAACACAGCCAATAATTTTGACATAGCTATGATGTAAATCCTGACAAGATGTGGGGTGCCTGCATCAGCTCTTTGGCTAATGTGCGTCTGATACAGCACCAGTTACAGCTACCAGTAATACTTTATTCAGTTATAAGCCTTCTGCCATCCATACTCATTCTTCTGGTCACATTACAGCTTTTATGGTCATTGCATTAGATGACAAATCACAGGTTAATTAGCGGGGAAGAAAAGTTTCCTGAGTCTTGGCAGTCGCACTTCTCTGATTTAGGTTGAAGCGTCTCCCACTGGCTGTCTCACCAAGCCACCAAGACTAACGAGCTTACTCTGAATCATTTTTCTAATAGGAAATTGCCAAGTTTGCATCTTAGCTCATTTAATTTGCTAATGAAACCCAATCTGCCCTCAAAAGGGGAAATGGCTTTTGAGAAAGGGCACGGCCACGCTTAGCAGTGTAGGCATGGGAAAAGCGCAGTGAAACCCAAACCATCCCCAACTGCATGGCAAGAATAAAGCCTGGAGCTTCTCACTTGAAACATTCACTGACTGTTAATGCAGTGTGCAGGTAAGAATTCTTATCTAGGCAAAGGCAACAGGAAGAAAGGCAGCAAGAAAGACACTCAGGGCAGCAGATGTGTCTTTTATTTCCAGCATGGGTAAACTGACTGATGTACTCCAGTTTGTACCTTCTGTTTTTGTATAATTAGTTCTAGTCTGTAGAGCAAAAAATTCGTATTTTAACCTCAAAATATTTCGAAACACTCTCCTAACATGGTAATTATTTACCAATAGTGAAGGCTGGAGTCTTGCCTAATGTAGGAAATGGGAAGTGCTGTGCAGTAGTGCAATATTCTGACAATTTCCTGTCAATTTCCCCTGAAGGATGCTGGGCAGAAGGGAGGTGAGGGAGGTGGCAAGGGGCAGGGCTGGGCGCGGGGGGGGGGGGGGCACATCACCCTGATGGCACAATGCCATCACCTGGCAACGGCAGCACAACAGGGGCAGTGCCCCGGGACACTATAAAAAGGAGCGTCCTCCTGTGTCAGCTGCCAGATCCTGGCCTGGGAGCAGCCCAGAGACATCCCAGAGGAGGCCCTTGAAGAGCCAGTGGAAGTAGTTGGTGAGGGCTGAGTGAGGAAGACGAGAAGCTAGACTAGGTTGCTGGCTATGAGAGGAGCCACCAATTTCTGGAGGTGCCTGAGGAAATCAGGATTTTTCAGCTTTGAGGAGCACTGCAAAGCATCCCTTCTGGAGCCAGCAGTTGTAAGAAATGGGATGTAGAGATGTTGCCAGGGCATCCAGTGCTTTGGAGCACCCATTGGTGTCCTGCCAGGCACAGGAAAATATTCCTGCCCCGAGGGTCGTTCAGGCCAGGGGCATTTAACCCCTCTCAAAATGCCCTGAGGTGGCTGCAGGTTGAGGGAGAGCAGGGCTGGGGCATCTCTTGGGAGGCGTGACCAGCCTGTGGGAGGAGGAAGCAGGTCCTGCTCACATGCTCAGGGAGTAGCCGATCGCCGGGGCCGGGGTCAGGAAGGAATTTTTTCCCCCGGGGCGGATTGGCTCTGGTCCCTGGGGGTTTTTTGCCTTCCTCTGCAGCACTGAGCATGACCACTTGTCAAAGCTCCTCTGGTCCCTTTTGGCTGGGTTACTGCCTGCTGCTCATGCACCACGAAGATGGCCTCTCGTGCCCTGCAGCTGGGGGGAGGAAGGCTTTTTTTCCCCAAGTGAGATAGTAAATGCCTGTGGGGTTTTTTTGCCTTCCTCTGCAGCACTGAGCACGGCCCCTTAAGGGCCAGGCCTCCTTTGGGCCATTCTGGCCAGGAGCCTGCTTTGTGCTTCCACGAAGGTGGCCTCTTGTGCCCCGCATCCGGGGGGAGGAAAATTTCTTTACTCCCAGGACGGGGAAGCTTCTTGGGTTCCCCAGGAGCTGCTTTTTCCTCTGTAGCATTGAGCACATCCCCTTGTCAGGCCTCCTCTGGTCCTTCTTGACTAGGTTCATGCTGCTGCTCATGCACCACAGAGATGACCTCTCGGGCCCCGCATCCGGGGAGAGGAAGCTTTCTAGACTCCGCGGCCGGGGAAGCTCCTTGGGTTCCTCAGGAGTTGTTTCTTTTCCTCTGTAGCACTGAGCACAGCCCCTTGTCAGCACCCCCTTGGGCCCTTTTGGCTCGGTTCTTTGCTGCTGCTGCTGCTCATGCACCATGGAGATGGCCTCCTGTGCCCCGCATCCGGGGGGAGAAAGCTTTCTACGCTCCTAGGACGGGGAAGCTCCTTGGGTTCCCCTGGAGCTGCTTCCTTTCCTCTGTAGCATTGAGCACAAGTCTTTGTCAGGGCTTCTATGAGCACTTTAGGCTCAGTTCTTGCTGCTCATGCACCACGGAGATGACCTCTCGGGCCCTGCATCTGGGGAGAGGAAGCTTTCTAGACTCCATGGCTGGGGAAGCTCCTTGGGTTCCTCAAGAGTTGTTTCTTTTCCTCTGTAGCACTGAGCAACAGCCCCTTGTCAGCACCCCATGAGCCCTATTGGCTCAGTTCTTTGCTGCTGCTGCTGCTCATGCACCATGGAGATGGCCTCTCGTGCCCCACATCTGGGGGGAGGAAGCTTTTGATGCTCCTAGGACGGGGAAGCTCCTTGGGTTCCCCTGGAGCTGCTTCCTTTCCTCTGTAGCATTGAGCACAGTCTTCTGTCAGGGCTTCTATGAGCACTTTAGGCTCAGTTCTTGCTGCTCATGCACCACGGAGATGACCTCTCGGGCCCTGCATCCGGGGAGAGGAAGCTTTCTAGACTCCACGGCCGGGGAAGCTCCTTGGGTTCCTCAGGAGTTGTTTCTTTTCCTCTGTAGCACTGAGCAACAGCCCCTTGTCAGCACCCCATGAGCCCTATTGGCTCAGTTCTTTGCTGCTGCTGCTGCTGCTCATGCACCATGGAGATGGCCTCTCGTGCCCCACATCTGGGGGGAGGAAGCTTTCGACGCTCCTAGGATGGGGAAGCTTCTTGGGTTCCCCTGGAGCTGCTTCCTTTCCTCTGTAGCATTGAGCACAGTCTTCTGTCAGGGCTTCTATGAGCACTTTAGGCTCAGTTCTTGCTGCTCCATGCACCACAGAGATGACCTCTCGGGCCCCGCATCCAGGGAGAGGAAGCTTTCTAGACTCCGCGGCCGGGGAAGCTCCTTGGGTTCCTCAGGAGTTGTTTCTTTTCCTCTGTAGTACTGAGCACAGCCCCTTGTCAGCACCCCCTTGGGCCCTTTTGGCTCGGTTCTTTGCTGCTGCTGCTGCTCATGCACCATGGAGATGGCCTCCTGTGCCCCGCATCCGGGGGGAGAAAGCTTTCTACGCTCCTAGGACGGGGAAGCTTCTTGGGTTCCCCTGGAGCTGCTTCCTTTCCTCTGTAGCATTGAGCACAAGTCTTTGTCAGGGCTTCTATGAGCACTTTAGGCTCAGTTCTTGCTGCTCATGCACCACAGAGATGACCTCTCGGGCCCGGCATCCGGGGAGAGGAAGCTTTCTAGACTCCGCGGCCGGGGAAGCTCCTTGGGTTCCTCAGGAGTTGTTTCTTTTCCTCTGTAGTACTGAGCACAGCCCCTTGTCAGCACCCCCTTGGGCCCTTTTGGCTCGGTTCTTTGCTGCTGCTGCTGCTCATGCACCATGGAGATGGCCTCCTGTGCCCCGCATCCGGGGGGAGAAAGCTTTCTACGCTCCTAGGACGGGGAAGCTTCTTGGGTTCCCCTGGAGCTGCTTCCTTTCCTCTGTAGCATTGAGCACAAGTCTTTGTCAGGGTTTCTCTGGGCCCTTTTGGCTCGATTCTTGCTGCTGTCTTGCACCTCCAAGGCACCACTCAAACCCAGGCATCAACTCTGAAACAGGTTAAGGAAAACAAAAATAAAGTCCTCTTTCCAATTGTAACCTTTGTGTTGTGTGTCCTTGAAAGAGTTTTGGGGCTGAACACCTCCTGAGATTTCAGGCACAAGGCAGTCTTACTGTTGCCTGATTCATGGTGAGTGCAGGGAGTGGAATGGAATGACAAACTCTGACACAGGTCCAGGGGCTCCATCCACAAGAGCTCTCTGCAGTTAGGCACACTTCTAAGAGACTCCTAAGTCTGGTGTGGCCAGCAGACTATTACCTGCTGCTGGAACCAGCAGTTTCCTGGACACCCAGGAGCTAGGAGTCAGGGAGAGGAATCAGAATGAGGTCATTACAATAGATGAGGCAGTGGTCAGTGACTGCTACACCACTTAGATGCACACAAGTCTATGGGGCCAGATGGGCTACACCCAAGGGTGCTGAGGGAGTTGGCAGATGTGCTCCCCAAGCCACTATCCATCATTTACCTGAAGTCTTGGTTAACTGGGGAGGTGCCAGTGGTCTGGAGGGTAGCAAATGTAACACCTATCTACAAGAAAGGAGGATCTGGGAAACTATAGACCTCTCAGTCTGACTGTGTCAGTCTTTCCAGCAGTGTGGCTGGAAAGCTGCCTGACAGAGAGGGAGTTGGGGGTTCTAATGGGCAAGCAGCTGAATATGATCAAGCAGTGTGCCCAGGTGATTGTCCCCCTGTACTCAGCTCTGGTGAGGCCACACCTCAAGTATTTTGCTCAGTTTTGGGCACCTCAATACAAGAGAGATGTGGAGGTGCTGGAGCCAGTGCAGAGGAGGGCAAGGAAGCTGTGAAAGGCCTGGAGAATAAATGTTATGTAGATCAACTGAAGGAGCTGGTGCTGCTTAGCTTGAAAAAGGAGGCTGAGGGGAGATCTCCTTGTTCTGTACAACTACCTGAAAGGACTTTGTAGGGAAGCTGGTGGTGGTCTCTTCTCACAGGTAATTAGTGATAGAATAAGAGGGAATAGCCTCAAGCTGCAACTGGGTAGGTTTAGACTGGACAGTAGGAAAAAAAATATTCACAGAAAGAGTGGTCAGGCATTGGAATGAGCTGCCCAGGGAGGTGGTTGAGTCACCAACACTGGATGTGTTTAAAAGTCATTTAGATGTGGTGCTTGGGGATATGGTTTAGGGATGACCTTGTAGAGTAAGGTTATCAGTGGGACTTGGTGATCCCGAGGGTCTTTTCCAACCTGAATGTTTCTGTGATTCTGTGAGTAGTTTCTGGTCTACCTCTGCATCAGACACTCCAGAAACATGCAAAAACCACCCATCCACACCCACAATTCTTTTACCATCTCCAGATCCCTCATTCATTTTGACCCAAAATCCAGACAGCCCACCTCAGGCCACTGCTGGCAGCTCTACAGTCTCCAGTGTCCTTTTATTTGGTACTTGAACAAGCCAGAGACACTTCAACATAGAACATAGGACAGATTACAATACCAGACAAAGTAGATCCTGTTTCACTTGGATCTGATCATATTGCAGTGTCCAAGGAAAGCAATATGTTTATCTGCTTTATTATTAAATTAAGTCCCACTCTTTAAATCCAAGAGACAAACTCATGCCAAGTTCCCACTGCCTAAAAGCCTGCAGCAAACAAAGCATAAAAAGGGCAAGAAAGAGTAAAAATGCTGCACTGCTTACTGGCACTGTATATTCTCACAGAAAAATTAAAACCCCAATTTCATACATGCTAACAGTTCACAAAATTATTCTGGCTCTCAAGCACAATGGAAATTGTGGCAAAGCATGCTCAAGGAGAAGGACTTGTGGGTGTCAGCTGATGATAAACTCAACATGAACCTGCAGTGGTTGCTGGTAGCCCAGAAGGCAACCATGTGCTGGGCTCCATCAAAAGAGGTGTGACCAGCAGGACAGGGAGAGGACTCTGCCCTGTGCTCTGGTGAGACCCCCACTAGGAGCATTCTGTCCAGTTCTGGTGCCCCCAGCATAAGAGGGACATGAAACTGCTTGAGATGGTCCAGAGGAGGCCAGAAAGATGATCAGGGTGCTGGGGAATCTTCCCTATGGGGACAGGCTGAGACTTGGGGCTGTTCAGCCTAAAGAGGAGGCTCCAGGGAGACCTTAGAGCAGCCTTTCAGTACTTGAAGGGGACCTACAAGAAAGCTGGGGAGTGACTTTTTACAAGGGCTTGCAGTGACAGGACAAGAGGGAATGGATTGAAGCTTGAGGAGGGCAGATTTAGACTGGAGATTAGGAAGAAATTCTTTCCAGTGAGGGTGGTCAGACATTGGAACAGGTTGCCCAGGGAGGTCATGGATGCCTCTTCCTTGGAGGTGTTCATGGCCAGGTTGGATGAGGCCTTGAGCAACCAGGGCTAGTGGGAGGTGCCCCTGCCCATGGCAGGGTATTGGAACTGGATGATTTTGAAGGTCCCTTCCAACCCAAACCATTCTGTGAATCTATGAAATGCCTTTTGATAATTCAGTGGTGCTGCAGGAGGTTGTTGTTCAGCAGTTGTAGTTAGTCATTTCCAAATACTGTATTTCCCCCCAAACTGCAAGATGTAGGGAAATGAGCATGATTATTTTAAGGGGCACTCTGAGTTCAGCTCTGGTATGTGCAGACAAGCTTTATGTGGCAGTTTGGGCTGGGTGCCTCCTGCTGCTGCCATACAGGGTGCACCTCTGGTGCCCTGGGTGTCCAGCCCAGCAGGTGGACACAGGAAGCTGCATATTCCATACCCATAATGTCCTGCACCCTATAAATCAATCTGCAAGGTCTCACACTTCCTCTTTCTTCCCTTGCTGCCCTTGTGGGAGATGCTCCCTATCTGGTAATGGAGGGGGAGTTTCACAGTATCACAGTATCACAGTATCGCTAAGGTTGGAAGAGACCTCAAGGATCATCGAGTTATCTCAAGGCCTCTTAGGCCTAATGCCAGGAGGAAAAGGGGAGAAGGGCAATCTCAGATCTGGCCAGCTGAGATTAGCCTAACAGTGGAGAGGGGGGAAGAAAGAGCCCTGGGGGTTTTGGCTGTACCCTCAGGTAGGGAGCAGGGAAGTGCTGGGAGGTTTCTGGGTATGCTCTAAGGGACTCTGTGTGCTTTGGGATCTCTTCTGTCACTGTGCTTGTAGCTTCTGTAAAACACTCACTGCTTTCCCATTTAAACTTTCCATCACTTCTGCAACCCCTTTGTCTGAGTCTCCTTCTGCCCCAGTGGGGGGCAAGGGAGGATCTGCCTCAGACTGTGACACTTAAAAAGAAAACCCAAAAAATAACTAAGCCAGTGTCATTTTAGTCTCCCATGCTGCAGACAATAGTTGTCAAGACACAGAGTAGAAGCTTGATTTACATTTTCTTCTTTTCCTTGGGAAGCCTGAATTCCTGAGCCCTGGGCTGGCTGTCAGTAAGCCCTGTGTGGATCAGCCCAGGTTGTTACAAATTCCTCTGTTTCTGCAAGATGTGCTGGTGTTAAGCACTGCCATGATTTGCCACAACAGCTCACCTCCTGCTTCAGCCAGGCTGGGCTGCAGCAGAGTACAAAGGGGGTGTTTGCTTCCTTCTAGATAAATGTTTTATCACTTAGCAGTAATTGGATTGCTGTTGTGTTGCAGTGATTATTCCCAGCAGCACATCTATTCTGCACTTCATAGATGTGTTCCCTGCCTGACCTTCACGCAGAGCCTGTCTGAAGGTGTCTGTCTTTCTGTGCTGGGTTAGGAACTGGCTGGAGGGCTGAGCCCAGAGAGTGGTGATGAATGATGCTACATCCAGCTGGCAGCCAGACACTAGTGGTGTCCCCCAGGGATCAGTGCTGGGCCCCATCCTGTTCAGTATCTTTACTGATGATCTGGATGAGGGGATTGCATCCATCATTAGTAAATTTGCAGGTGACACCAAGCTGGGGGCAGGAGTTGATCTGTTAGAGGGTAGGAGAGCTCTGCAGAGGGACCTTGCCAGGCTGGACAGATGGGCAGGGTCCAATGGTATAAGTTTGAACACATCTAAGTGCCAGGTTCTACACATTGGCCTCAGCCAACCCCATGCAGTGCTACAGGCTGGGGTCACAGTGGCTGGAGAGTGCCCAGGCAGAAAGGGACCTGGGGGTACTGGTTAATAGTAGGCTGAAAATGAGCCATCAGTGTGCCCAGGTGGCCAGCAGGAGCAGGGAAGTCATTCTGCCCTGTGCACTGCACTGGTTAGGTCACACCTTGAGGACTGCATCCAGTTCAGGCTCCCTCAGTTTAGAAAGGATATTGAGTTGTTGGAATGTGTCCAGAGAAGGGCAACAAAGCTGGGGAGGGGCCTGGAACACAAGCCCTGTGAGGAGAGACTGAGGCAGCTGGGGTTGCTTAGGCTGGAGAAGAGGAGGCTCAGGGGTGACCTTATTGCTCTCTAGAACTACTTGAAGGGAGGTTGTAGACAGGCGGAGGTTTGTCTCTTCTCCCAGGCAACCAGCACCAGAACAAGAGGACACAGTCTCAAGTTGTGCCAGGGGAGGTTCAGGCTGGATGTTAGGAAGAAGTTCTTCACAGAAAGAGTGATTGGCCATTGGGATGTGCTGCCCAGGGAGGTGGTGGAGTCACCATCACTAGAGGTGTTTAGGAAGAGACTGGATGAGGCACTTCGTGCCATGGTTTAGTTGATTAGGTAGTGTTGGATGATAGGTTCGACTTGATGATCTCCAAGGTCTCTTCCTACCTTTCCAACCTGGTCTATTCTATTCTATTCTATTCTATTCTATTCTATTCTATTCTATTCTATTCTATTCTATTCTATTCTATTCTATTCTATGCTGTGCTATGCTATGCTGTGCTATGCTATGCTATGCTGTGCTATGCTATGCTATGCTATTCTATTCTTGATCTAATTCTGTACAGTGAGGTTTTGGGGTTTGGTTTGTTTGGCTTGTTTTGGTTTGTTTGGCTTGTTTGTTTTTTTTTCCAAAGGGGAACTACTGGCAGAGGTAGAGCAATTTGTCTTTGCTCCAGTTGTCCTGGTGCAAAAATGTAAGCATTCAGTTCATGCTTGAGCTTTTAGCTGACCCTGGAGAGGCAGTGCCATGCAGGGCTTTGCAAAATGCCTGGTGACATTGGAGGCTGTGTGGAGCCACAGGTCTCTTGCTCTCAGAACCCAACCACCCTGCCAGCAGTTCTCAGACTTGGCAGAAATGTGTTCTGTATTTAACATGTCTGTAGACAAATAACTTCCTACAGTATGTCATAGCTGACCAAGGAATTGATATGTACTTGTCTGAGGATGAGACAGTATCTGCCAAGGAATTTCTGGATCACTGGATGGCAGTTTTATGGAACTTTGTGTATTTTGCAGTGCATGCAACCTGGCTGGGATGACACCCCACACACACCTTTCTACTTGGTAGCAGTTTAGAATAGAATAGAATAGAATAGAATAGAATAGAATAGAATAGAATAGAATAGAATAGAATAGACCAGACCAGACCAGACCAGACCAGGTTGGAAGAGACCTTCAAGATCATTGCATCCAACCTATCACCCAACACCACCTAATCAACTAAACCCATGGCACCAAGCACCCCATAAAGTCTCCTCCTGAACACCTCCAGTGATGGTGACTCCACCACCTCCCCAGGCAGCCCATTCCAGTGGGCAATCACTCTCTCTGAGTAGAACCTCTTCCTAACCTCCAGCCTAAATCTCCCCTGGCACAACTTGAGACTGTGTCCTCTTGTTCTAGTACTGGCTGCCTGGGAGAAGAGACCAACCTCCACCTGTCCGCAACCTCCCTTCAAGTAGTTGTACAGAGCAAGAAGGTCTCCCCTGAGCCTCCTCTTCTCCAGGCTAAGCAACCCCAGCTGCCTCAGTCTCTCCTCACAGGGCTTGTGTTCCAAACCCCTCACCAACTTTGTTGCCCTTCTCTGGACTCGTTCCAGCAAGTCAACCTCCTTCCTAAACTGAGGGGCCCAGAACTGGACACAGGACTCAAGGTGTGGCCTAACCAGTGCAGCATACAGGAGCAGTTCTTCAGTGCCTTAAGCTTGGTTGCCTGGTACCATTGTTTGATGGGTGGGCTGCAAGTCTTGAGGCCAATCCCTCCAGCATTGTAATCACTTGTATGGTGGACTTTAAGCTTCTCTTCTGCAGTTTTCTCACTGTGCAGTCAGTTACACGATCAAATAGCGGCAGAAAAATCGTGCTTTGAAAAAAGCACTTGAGCAGCACTACCTGGTTCAGTCTGTGCTAAAGAAAAAAACCAAGAAAGAAACCCCTCTGGGGTATAATCTAAGTCTGTATGACTGAAAGGATATTTTTCAAAGCAACTGATCTTTATTTTTCATTGGTAATATTTCCAGGGAGGGATGAAACGATGCAGCCAGCCAGACCATCGTTCCTTGAATATTTCGAGCAGAAAGAGAAGGAGAATCAAATCAATACCTTTGGGAAGAATGTGTCTGGCCAGACGAAAAATTCATCTGATTGGAAAGTACCACAGGATGGAGACTACGAATTTGTAAGTCTATACTTTGAAATCTAATCAGTGTGACAATCTTGAAGAGTTTCAGTCCAAGCTGCTATAAGATTACTCTGTGTTTTGACAGGCTAATGGAAATATGAGGAGATTCTAATTGCTAATGCACTTGGAATGGGGCTTTTTGGAAGACTCATTTTCTGTAGGTATTTCTTGGTAGTTACAACCAGTCATCACCTGCATACTTCCCTGGTTTAGAAGAACAGAATAGAATAGAATAGAATAGAATAGAATAGAATAGGTAGAGTAGAATAGAATAGACCAGGTTGGAAGAGACCTTCAAGATCATTGCATCCAACCTATCATCCAACACCACCTAATCAACTAAATCATGGCACTAAGTGCCTTATCCAGTCTCTTCCTGAACACCTCCAGTGATGGTGACTCCACCACCTCCCCAGGCAGCCCATTCCAATGGGCAATCACTCTCTCTGTAACTTCCTCCTAACCTCCAGCCTAAACCTCCCCTGGCGCAGCCTGAGACTGTGTCCTCTTGTTCTGGCGCTGGTTGCCTGAGACAAGAGACCAACCTCTGTTTGTCTACAACCTCCCTTAAGGTAGCTGTAGAGAGCAATAAGGTCACCCCTGAGTCTCCTCCAGGCTAAGCAATCACAGCTGCCTCAGTCTCTCCTCACAGGGCTGTGTTCCAAGCCCCTCACCAACTTTGTTGCCCTTCTCTGGACACGTTCCAGCAAGTCAACCTCCTTCTTAAACTGAGGGGCCCAGAACTGGACACAGTACTCGAGGTGTGGCCTAACCAGTGCAGTGTACAGGGGCAGAATGACCTCCCTGCGCCTGCTGGCCACACTGTTCCTGATGCAGGCCAGGATGCCATTGGCCCTCTTGGCTGCCTGGGCACAAAGCAAACAAATGAGAAAAAAAAAAGCCTGAGGATGGAAGGGTACATCTGTGTATCACAGGGTCTGGACCAAAGACATAATCCCAGTCAAGTCAGATCCTTCATTTATCTCATTCACCTTACATGCTGTAACTTAATTTAATGCTAAACAATTAATTTCCAACGTGTGGTGTTTCCCAGGGGAGGTGGGCTGGTTTGGAGTGTCTTGGAAGTCTTTTGTAGTCTGCAGAAGATGGCCCAAGGGGAAACTTGCTGTAATTATTTTACTTTCTAATTTGGTTGATAACAAGTTTGGCAATTACCCTTATTTCCCCTGCATAGGATGAATTCCACCCTGCACACTGGAAGCTGTGAGAGCTTTAGGTGCAGGCTACACCCCTGAGGCTGCACAGGCAGCAGAAGGCATGAGGAAAGGTCAGTGCCATGCCAGCAAACAGGACCTGCCAGTATTTTTAGAGTATGCAGAGCAGGGGTTTGCCACACATGTGACCCTGTTTACTGATTTCCATTAGGGGTGCCATGTGCATGGATTACCAGTGTGCTGGAAGCATTAAAGGCAGGCAGTAAAATCTAGCAATAACTTGGGCTTTGGGTCACCTTCATGTAGTAATTTGTTGACAATTTGTTTCCCAGCTCTCTGTATTTCTCTGGTTCAGCTGTGGAGGAATCTAGCAGCCTGCCTTGCATGCAGATTTTCTAGCAGAGCTACTCTCTTTTCTGTAGAATAAAAAAACCCCAAACAAACTTGAAAGCAACCTTACTAAATACACCTGGATACTTGTATAGTCCTCCTTTGAGGGTTAGGAGCAGTAACCTCACATTGTGTGAGGTATTTGTCCCATTTGGTTAAAAATGGATCCATTTGATGGCTGGCTGTGGTTAAAAGTCATGTTTATTCATGGTTTATTAATTGGTGTCACCAATTCATTCCATTCAGTCCATTCAGGGACTTGATCTGGGAGCTTTTTCCAGTCTTAATGATTCCATGATTCTATGCAATAAGCACTTTGGAATAAGAAAAAAGTGTATGTTCCTTAGGTGTATCAAGTACATCTGCCCTCAACCTGCCTGCAGCTAGGGCTTGTTTCTGCAGTAGCAGAGGAGACAGGTTGGAGCAGACTTTGTCTGTAGAATTTGCAGGATTTCAGGAAGAGATGAGATCAGGGAGATGCTGGGTGAGTACTAGTTCCTCCTGGGCATTAAGGAATGATTGAAATATTATTGCTTTGTGCTACTGCAGGCTAGATAAATATGCCTTGTCTTCTCTTCTCTAGTCCTCTCCCTGCTATGTGATTAGCACCTGGAGTCTCCTGTCCTCCAGAAAAAAAGAAAAGGCAATATTAAATTACTGATGATTTTTGCTCTTTTCCCTCATGGCAAAAGCACTTGACCTTTTCTTGACTAACATTGTTCCTCTGGAGCAGGCAAATAAGACACTATTTATATCACAAAGGCAATGTCATGCTGGATAAGGGTTAGACTGAGTCAGCCCCATCCACCACAGAGCTGGAAACCAAGAGATCCTATTCTAAGAGGTGAGGAACTCCAGTCCTCCCAGACATGATGCTCTGGCTGTGTCCTGGTTGTGGTCAGGGATGGCATAAACCCAGCACTGTGTTTCAGCCTTGAATTATTCAGTTACTATTAACTGATTAGTCAATGCCTGCTGTTGTTCATGTTTATCCCCACTCATGCTCCAAAGGATCTCCAAAGATTTCAGGCCAGCTTGATAACAAAGAATGTTTTCCAGAACATTATGATTACTGTAACATGGGGAGAAGATAACAATAATTATGGGCAAAAATTCTTACTTTTAAGAAACCTGTAACAAACCATCAGAGGAAAATGCTGCAGGGGGGTAGGCCAGTAATGGGCAGGCTGCATTGGATGTGGAATTATTGCTGCAGTCAGAGCTCCTAATTTTTGTAGGTGAATTTAATTTTGCCAGTGAACATTAGTCACATACTGTTTCACAGACTTGAATTAATAATGTTGGAAGATTTGTTTAGACAATGTCATCCTCTTTTTTTTCCTCTTCACTTTCATCTTTCAGTAGTACTGTAACACCCAGCAGAATTAATTGGGCAATGTTTCCTGCCCTTGGACACAACAAACTGCTGGCTTGTTCCTGTTTTAAAAGCCTTTTAACTGGTCTGAGCAAGTCAGTGTTCTACTACTGCTTGTGACTAAACTGGAATCACTGGGGTTGTTTTGTTCTGGCCCTGCTTGAAGGGCCTCCTTTCTTGCCAAGGCTAGTGTAGCACATATTTGTGGATCATCCAGTCATGAATGTTGTGTGTTCTACCACTAATGCTTTTACTGACAGCCTATTTTGGTAGCAAATTAGCAGGTGCCAGACATTCATGGCTTGTGGTGACTATGCCAATATTGAAACCTCTCCAATTTTATTTCATGAGTGTGGTTTCACTGGTGAGGGCCAGTGGCAGTAGAGTCCCTCTCAGCCTGGAATTTTGCCATTGTGATCAGCTGCTGTCTTATTAATACCTGGAGAGTTAGCTTACATTTTGCTGTAACTCTAATTGGTATTTTTCACATATATCAGTGAATCCATGCAAACTAAGTACCCTCTGAGCTTGATTTTTAAGGCCAGGCTGGATGTGGCAACCTGATCTAGTGTGAGGTGTTCCTGCCCACGGCAGGGGGTTTGGAATTAGATGATCCTTGAGGTCTCTTCCAACCCTAACAATTCTATTATTCTATGATTCTAAGCCTTTACTTAGTAGTTTGAAGCATTATATTGGAAAGAGATACTGGAAAATAAGTAAGTAAAGCCACTTTACCAGCAGAGAAGGGCAGTGTGTTAGTACAGCAGTGTCTCCAGCTTGTTCAGTTGGACAGATGGGTGTTGGTTTGCAGGAAAACCACAAATGTGAATCCTTTTCCTTCTAGTTAGACAAGGGAGGGATTGGTGTAATAGCAGGAGACTGAAGTTCTTACTGAAAGGTTTTTAGAAAGCTTCATCCCTTCAAAGCAAGTCAGATCACATTAGGATCATACTGGTGGCAGACACCAGCCTGGCAGTTCCTGCAGCTCAGTCTGATAACACATACCAGGTGTGGTCTGGGTGGTGAGAATGCCAGGCACGATGGATTGTTGCATGCTGGAGTCCAAACCAGGGACATGCCATGGCTGATAGACACTGCAGCTCTGCATGCAGCTCAGCCCTGCCAGGATCCTGCAGAAGCTGCATCTGGTATCTCACTGTGCACAGTGCTATGGCTCTTGCATTGCCATCCTGCTTCCCCTACTCTGCTGTAGAGCAACTACAGTTAAAAAAGAGCGTGGCTCAGCACAGTGTATTTCTTCTCCCAGCTCAGGGCTGTGGTGAGGAATGGCTGCATGGTGGAGCCATCTGTTTCTTTCATGGTAAGTGATTTATAGGGAGGAACTGTTAGTGGGCAGGTGATTTATTGCTTATCAATAACAGTAAACACACTCTGTTTTACAATGACCAGAGCCTCTAATTTATTGTATTCTGTCTGTGAAGGTGTCATTTGTCTTGTGAACAGCTTGTTGTCTACAGTAGCTGGAACATTCAATGTCTTTGGTTTCTCTTGAACATTCATTTGGATAGCATTTATTAGCAGTCTAGCAGTGATGCTTTAAAGCTTTGCTACCTTTTTGTCCTTCGAAAAGTTCGATCGATGCAAAACTTGGGAGCACTTTCTGTGCAGTTGCAGGCTGGAAAATGATGACAGGCTAAATAATTGCCCCTTGTTTGGTTGGCAGTGGTTTTGGGGTGTTTTCCAAGCAGCAGGAAGAAAGCATGATGAGGATAAGGCAGGTGCTAGAGGAAAAGAACCTGCGCAATGTGGGTAAGCTGCTGTTGTGTGACTTTTTTCAGCCAATCATTCTGCAGTGTTTCCTGACTCTGCTGTGATCTGCCCAGCTTCATCTTCTTTTTACTTCTGTCTTTTTAAGCAGCTTGGTAAAGGTTCAGGTTGGATGTTAGGAAGAAGTTCTATACAGAGAGAGTGATTGCCCATTGGAATGGGCTGCCCAAGGAGGTGGTGGAGTCACCGTCATTGGAGGTTTTCAGGAGGAGACTTGATGGGGTGCTTGGTGCCATGGGTTAGTTGTTTAGGTGGGTTGGATTGGTTGATGGGTTGGACACGATGATCTTGAAGGTCTCTTCCAACCTGGTTTGGTTTATTCTAAATAAAGGTGTCAGATGCAGGACTCTGTACAGTAATCTTTCTGTTCCTCCTTTTTGCCATCCAAATTACTCAAGCGAATAATCTGAGCTGGTTGCCAAGACTCCAGAAAGTCTATCCACTCAGATAGGAGCAAAGAAAAAACCAGCCCTTCATTAGAGTCTGCACATTTGCAGGTCATTTAAAGGGATTATTCCAGAATCAAACAATCCTGAGACTTGCATTGAATTACTATGAAACGTGCCATACAGTCTTTCTTTGCCAAGAGAAAAAGTTACTCTGACCTTAGTGTGATGAAGATGGATTGTTCCAGAGATGCATTTGGAGAGGTGTAGTTTTGCCTAGAAGAAAAACAAAAAGGTAATGCTTGGTTAAAGTGGAGCTTGTTTCAATCACATCTTTTTCCTGAGACTAAAATGAACACTTGGACTGAATCTTCTGGGATTTCTCTGTCCAAAAGTTTCTTGCCTTCATCTATCATGAACTCCTGTTTTCCCAGCAGTAGCTGGGGTGAAAATTACTTCTCAGGCACTGATTTCTTCCAATAATCTTACTTAGATTGTGAAGTGAACTTCTTAACCAGGGCATTTCTCAGTTTGAGAGATAAACCCAGCTCTGGGATGGCTGATAGATATTCCTGCCTAGGCCCCATGGCACTAGGGCAGATTCCTAGTTGGGAAAGAAATGAACTCCTTTGTGCTGTGCTGGACCTGCAGTAAAGCTTGCCTGTACTGGGGGAGCATTAGGACCACAATTGCAGGGGGTAGGGGAACAAAACTCAAATAAAAGGACTGCCTTTAACTGAGAACAGTAGGCAGTCCAGAACAGACAACAGGCTGGGTGCAGAGTGGCTTGGGAGTAGCTCTGCAGAGACTTGGGTGTACTGATAGATGAGAAGCTCAGCAAGAGCTGGCAGTGTGCTCATGCAGCCCAGAAGGCAAGAGAGGAGATTCTGCCCCCTTGACTCTGCTCTGGTGAGGCTGCAGCCTGAATCCTGCATCCAGTTCTGGTGTCCCCAGCATACAAAGGACATAGCTGTTACAGTGAGTCCAGAGGAGGCCACAAAGATGATACAAGGGCTGGAGCACCTCTGCTATGAGATTAGGCTGAGGGAGCTGGGGTTGTTCAGGTTAGAGAAGAGAAGACTCTTTGGGGACCTTAGAGCATCCCTGCCAATACCTGAAGAGATCCTACAGGAAGGCTGGAGAGGGTCTTTGCATAAGGGGACAAGGGGGAATGGTTTGAAGCTGAGGGAGAGCAAGGTTAGACTGGATCTTAGGAAGAAGTTCCTCAGGGTGGTGAGACTCTGGAACGAGCTGCCCAGGGAGGGTGCCTCCTTCCTGGGGGTGTTTAGGGTCAGGTTGGAGGAGGCATTGAGCAACTGAGTCCAGTGAAGAGTAGATGATCTCAGAGGTCTCTGCCAACCTAATTCATTCTATGATTCTAATGTCCACACCTGAAATCATGCTATGGTACCTCCTGCTGATGGAGGAAGAAGTAAAATGTGGTACCTAGATGCAATTTCACTGTGAAGTATGATTTATAAAAAGAGACAGGGTTTTGTGATGTTTTATTCATTTGTTTTAAATGTCACCTGTCTTGATTCATAACATTGATGTCCCCTGCATGGATTTCCTTTTCCTCCAGCCCTCTGCCAAGAGCTGTTAATGTTCTGCTAGATGTGTTTCTTTTGAGCATTACCTTTTCAGCCTATTTATTATGTTCTTCCCAGGAAACACTTTCATACTTGTGACATCCTTCTTTAAGGGGAAAATGGTTCATTTTGACACTTTGTAATCAAACATACAGTCATTTTAAAAGTAAGCCCAGGAAGAGCTTGCTTACCTTCTTGATAGTTGGTTAAGTGATCTTGAATCTTCTGTACCATTTGCATGAGGAAGACACTCTGAAGCTTACTGCAAACCTCACTGAGTTCACAGCTGCTTCAAACCACCATTGTCATTTACAGCAAGTCCTGTGTGTGGAGATTTTAGAAACCTTTCCAACTTCCCCTTACAACAACCAGGGGAAAGCCCCAACAAAACAGAAGGCTTTGAAGTTTGCTAGCAGTAGTTGAGATTGGAAGTGGTAGTTCAGTGGCTTGACTCTTTGATCTGCTGCAGAGGAGAATAGATTTCTGCTGTCTTCCCCTTGGTAGCAGGGTCATTGTTCACCACCTGCTTTCACTTTGGTGCACATTGACATTGATTGCAAAGCACTTACTGCCACAACTTGCTGTCAAAATCTCCTTTTTGCTGTATTTTTGTATACAGCAGGCTTTCTGTGACATAAGGCTTTTAAATGCAACTTGCGGTGAGTGGGAAGTAGAATGAGTTGCTGTTTGTGTTGAATTACTTAGGTCATAGCTCTTAATGGAGACTGAAATACTGTAACCTGAAATCCACTTTACATGAGAGTGTTCAGACTTGTAAATTCAACATCCTGGATTGTCTTGGAGGCCCCTTTCCTACCTTCATCAGCTGAGACACTGACTGAAAGTTAGGTGGCTGAGCTAAGTAACTAACAGAACTTCATCCAGGCTCTTCGGCTGTGGGATTTGTTCCACTACTGCTGCATGTTTGAGGTCAGGCTGCAATGTGCATTTCTGCTTTGGAGGAAGGGAAGAGGAATTAATAATTGAAGGTGTGATGCTGGAAAAACATCTGAGCATACTGAATTCTTCAGAAAACCTGTTTGAGCCTCCTTATGCCTTGAGATCTATTTTCAAGGCTGGGTGTGTTCCTGGCACAGCATCTCCCTTAAAGAAAGAACACTGTGGCTTAAATGACAGCTATTTGAAATGCTTCTAAAATCTCCTTGCAACTCCTCTGTCAGTATAAATGTTTGTAATGGGTAATGTAGCTTAAAAAGACAAAGTATGTCCAGGCTTTTCTCATCTGTAGCAAAAAGGGCTCCTTCTGGGGACTCTCTGCATCAGGAGCCTCTTGGAGGATGGAGAATAAGGACCATAAGGGAAAAGCCAGGGATAAAGTCTCCATCAGGCTTCTCCAAAGGGCCAGATCTCATCCAAACAAGCACCTGAAATGCTGTGCCATGGAGGAGCAAAGTTCTCTCAGCTCTGACTTCAGGATCTGGTACATTTGCCTTTGTGCACCCTCTCATATTGCTATAAAGCCTATGGGGAAAGCTAAATGTTGCTTATTGACAGTGTTATTTGTTACATGTAGTCACTGGATGTCTCCCTGCTTTACCCCACCAGGAGACTTTGCAGCAGGGAGTTTCATCATGAGTGAGGCATGTTTGAGGTCTTGCTCATATAGAGAAGGTAATGGACTTTGCAAGTAGCCACAACTGCTTCCAACAGCCAAGGTGTCCTGGGAGCTTGGCCTTAGCTTTTATTTCAGTAACCTCAGTGCCCAAACAGCTTCAAAACCCAAGTTTTGACCTTCAAGAAAGAGTGGCCTAATACACAATATAGCCTGATACAGTCTGAAATTGAATGCTCAATTCCTTCTTGTTTTGTGACTTACCAGCATGCAGGATTGTTACAAATAGTGAACATCTGGGAAAACCTTGTATGGTGAGGTGTGCAGGTTCATGAGACATAGATTCTGTGGAGATGGTTCACTGGGGGACTGTTTCACACAAATATTTGTCTCTGAGTTATTAAACACTTGCTCCTGGTTTTAAGGACACCAGCTTCTCCCCTGGTCATGCAGTCATTCATTTTTCAGAATGCCCTGGGAATCTCTGTAGCTCAGTCTTTCCTCAGAAAGCTTTACATTTTCTCTCCCATCTTCTTTGCTATTGCTTCCTTTCCCTCAGCAGTGGAGGAGAGGCAGAGCAGCACCAGGCTGTGGTTTTGTGACAACAAGCCTCACTTTTGGGTATAGCAGGTAGGGAATTGGTGTGGACTGCTGGGAAATAGACCTCCTGCAGCAGCTCTCCTGGACCTGGAAATAAATAGACTATGACTTTTTGTTGAACAAAGGTTAATACCCATAAGTGTTAAGATAGTTTAAAACAGCTCTAACCTAATACCATGGATGATGTAGTCTAAAGCCTTTGAAAATGAAACTGGGTGTCTTAAGCCTTCATTTTGCATTCAGATGTAAGTGTGAAGGCTTCAGATACTTTAATGATGCCAATACACCAGTAAGCAAACTTCTCAGTCTCTAGTAGCAGAAGACTATTCCCACAGCAATCTAGTGTTAGCTAGTTGGTTTCCATGCCAGTTCCATTTGTGTTTCATGAGTTTAGTACACTGAATGATACTTCACCAAGATCCCTTTGCTTCAGGATAACCTTGCTTCAGGTACTCTCAATTTTACTCCTTCAGGAGTTCTGCCTTGCTAAGTGATTCTGACTAAATCAATTAATTGTTAATCCTCAGGTGAGTAGAGCCCTTAGGAGCAAGGGAGAGAGGAGGAAAGGGTATGTCAGACTGGAGGGAAATTCTGTTCCAGACCCAAATACCTTTTGTAGCAGAACCTCAGATTTCTAACAAAAATGACTTGGTATAAAAGAATCAATGTTTTCTGACAAATTGCTTCTCTTAAGAAAGAAGGAAGAAAAACCCCCACAGTGGCCAGCTGTGTACTTTACAGCAAATTTGTGCAGCTAGCCAGTGCCTCAAAGCCCAGTGACATGATTTATGTCCAGAAGTGTTTTGTTATTCTTACTTAAGAAAATTAAAGCACAATCACTTAAAGAAGGGGAAAGAAAAAAGCCCCTCTGCTTTGTTTTCCCTTAATCAAATCTCTGGCAAGCAAGTGTTTTCTCTAACCAATTGATGCTTCTTTCTTGCTTTTTTTCTTCTTTTCAATCTTCCCTTGTCCAGACAGACTGCCCTTTTAGCTTGGTTTCTAATTCAGTTGCTGGAGAAAAGCAGCAAGGTAACTTGTCTTTGTGCTTGCTGGACTAGTCAGCTGCTTTCCAAGTCCCAAAAGGATTTTCCAGTTTGGACTTCCTGAAGTTCACTGCTGCAGAGTGACACAGACAAAATGTGTCACTTGCTTTGTTCAGATTGTTTATGGTACTCAGGATGATTTTGGTAGTGAATAAGGTTATTCATACTTAAAATTGATACTAGGACTTAAACAGGAAATGTAATTGTGGAGCTCAGAGGATTAACATGCATTGCTCTGTTTAAAACCCCTTTTAATGACCACTTATATCAAAGAGCAGAGCTTTGCATGGATTTTTTTTTCCTTGGTCTGGCTTCTCTACAGAGCTGAGGGCAGTGACAGCATGCAGAGGTTATATGGTTGGGCTGGCTGTAACACCAAGGCTTTCTTGATCCTTTTAAGGATTACAGTAAGGATTAATAAAGTGCACTTCTTGGCTAAGAGCAGCCCAGGGATGCCAATGTTATTGATGTTCCTGCAGTTGTAAAATCTTTGGTCTGTTAGTAGCAGCTCTGCACAATTGCTGTGTGGTTGTGTCTGGGTAGCCAGAGTAGCCAGGGAGATCTGGGTGTTTGCTGTAATTCTCTGAAATTGGTTTCTGTTGGGGGGGGGTGGGGGGGTGGGGGTGTTACGTTGCCAGCAGCAAAGCTTCCCCCTGAGTCTTACAGGCTCTTGAGAAATGGGGGGGGGGGGAATTGCTAAACTGTGGGGAGAGTGAGAAAGCAAAACAAAGATGCCTCTTAGCTGCTGAAGGAGCAGTTTGTGTGACTGAAGCTGTGATGTCTTTTCCATAGTGGTCACAGGAATTAGCTGCTGGAAGCGTGCTTGAGGATGGTCCTTGCTGAAGCAGCAGGATCCAACACTGCATGTGTAACTACAGCCTGACAGAAGAGGTAGTTGAGTAATAAAGCTGTGCAGTTCTTGCTAGAGATGAGCAGCAACCTCAGCAGCCACTAGTGGGTGAAATTCCATCAGTCAGTGCTGCCAGTGGCAGCTTCCCAAGAAGCCCTTCAAACTGTGATCCTGTGACAGCTTGACAGAAGCCTTGCTAAGCTGTAAGAAGTCTTGGCAGTTGTCCTTCCTGCACATGCAGGACAGAGGGAAGTTGCCAGTTCAGACATGGTCTTCCTGGTGTGTCTGACAGGAAGCAGGGCAGGAAGGAGACTGGCACACACCGCCTGCCAATTGTTCTGCAGGCATAGTATGGATGCACTGGCCTGGTGTCATGACCTTTATTTTAAACATGCAAGCAGAGCTCCCTAGAAAAATACCACAGATCCTCACAGGCATTGTAGCAGGAAGATGTTTCACTTTCAGCAGCCAGAAAACTCCACATTTGTGAAAGTAAGGTCGAACCTTGCCCAGCGTGTCACGTGAGGAGGCCTGGGTCTTCTCTGAGGTAGTTTTATGGCAATACTTCTTTCCAGTTCTCATCACAAAAGGTGATGATGTGATTGTACTCATTTAACCATCTGATCTGCTTGACTTGCACTGTGGCTTAAGTTGATTTGTCTTCTGAACCATGCCTGGGGAGGTGGTGGAGTCACCATCACTGCGGGTGTTTAGGAGGAGGCTTGATGGGGTGCTGGGTGCTGTGGGTTAGTTGATTAGATAGTATTGGATGATGGGTTGGACATGATGATCTCAGAGGTCTCTTCCAACCTGGTCTGGTTCGGTTCGGTTCTGTTCTATTCTATTCCATTCCATTCCATTCCATTCCATTCCATTCCATTCCATTCCATTCCATCCCATTCCATTCCATTCCATCCCATTTGATGATCTAGTGAAAACTGAGTGTTACTTCTTTGTGGGAAATCTTCTGCTGTCCAAATGAGGTGGCCTGAAACAGCTGTCTCCAGATGTGCCCTCATCATGGGTCCTCTACACTTGGCTTTGGGAGGTGCTAGCTGCTGCGCTGGTTTGACATGTGCTAGAAGCTTCAGCCCATGATGTGTTTTGCTAGCACATTGCCTAAATAATTAAGATGCATTAAAAGCAGAGGCTTGTGCAGCTGAGACTTATTTTTCAAATCCTTTGAAAGATTAATATCTGTGTCTTTAATCTTGCATGAAATCCCACAGTGAGTGCCTTTCATCCATTGCTTTCACAACAGTGAGGAACTTTCCTGATGCTAAAAAGAGGGGGCGAAATCACAATAGTTGATGCTTGTGTAGGCTCTGAGGTTGTTCTGATTTACTGTAGCCCCTCTGTAGGATGGCTTCTTGATGGGCTTGTGAAGTTGTAGGGACCTGCCAGTCATGTTGTACAGTGGGTGGTAAGTGCCTGTAGGTTCTTAAGATTATTGTGTCCCTTGTGCCGGACAGTTTACAGTGAGTAAATAGTTAACGCCTGCTCCTACATTACAGCAAGGCCTCCTTCTGTTAGAAACATAAATGAGAACAAGGCACTTAATTTTTAGATCAGTGATTGAAAGTATGCCAAATGGTATGGAGCCAGCATTTCAGGAAAAATGCTAAGGAGAAGAAATGGCACACTATTCCAGCACCAATTTATGTCACCGTTTTCAGGACCTGAAGTCTGGAGCGCTGCTTAGCGTGAGAAATCACCCTCTGCATTTAATTTTGGCCAGAGAAGTGGAATGCTTTTTTTGCTGGTATTAAAAAAAAAAAGAGTGTATAGTACTATTCAGTAATCTGTTCCCTCAGAGTGTATTTGATATGAGCAAATTAATTGATGGCCTGCTTAACCAGTCCTTGAAGCTGCAGAAGGCTAATTCCAGCTTAATCCCGGGTTGTATCTTGTCAGAGCTCACATTCATAAACCAGTGAGATGTGACACCTCTCCCTAGCTGGTGCTCTTCTCTAGCACCCATGCACTCTCGCCTGCTGCAGGCTGCATTACACTCCAAGGTGGTTGCCACAAATAGTTGCAGCAAGTGGTATCCAATGGGTGATTGCCTCCCAAAAATAAAAGCCTGCGTGAGGAGGTGACAGAAGAGAAATTCAGAAGTTGTGGTAGGTACATGTTGAACTGGTCTGCAGGACCCTGGAGAGGAACTATGAGTGTGCCCTTGGGTTTATCTTGATAGCATTGCTGGCAGCCAAGGTCAAGTGAAGCAAGACTTCCATGAAGAGCTTCCCTACCCAGAGAACATCTGAACACTTACTAGGCTAAATGCAGGAACTTTATTCTACTCATTTCTGGTACACAGCCACTTCTGATGTGGAGTGTGATCATCAATAGCCTCCTGTGAAGGACTGACGCACTTCCCTGCAGTTGTAGTCCCAGTTGAATGTTTTGATTCTGGTTTTGGTTTGTTTGTTTCACAGTAGCCTGTTGCTACTGTATTATAGTGGTAATATTTTTTCATTACCTCCAGCAGCAAATTCCTGCTTGGCACTTAATGTTTAGTGGAGCTTGGATAAAGTGGTTTGGATACAACCCTTCTTTGAGCCACGTTGAGGTTTTTCCTGTCCAGATACTCACAAATAAGTGAAGACTCCTGCTCCCTACTGATGTGATTCAAGCTGTCTCGACTGTCTCTAGGGGGCTTTCATAACTGGGCACGAAGTCAAGAACTGTTAGATTGCAGCGTAAAACTAGGCAGAAATGGAAGATATAACAATAAAAGCTATGCTAAATAGACAATTAATTTGTGTTTTCTTTAGTTCCCACCTAGCTCATATCTTTTCCACTAAGAATTTATTTTCCTGTGTAGCGTGGGAAGCTGCAATTTTATTACTTCTGTATTTTAGTCTTCAAACTCCCACTGCCCCTTATGAAGTGATAATTGCTGAAGCCAAGTTTTTCTAAGGCTATTTAAAACTTTCAAGTTTGACATTAGGTTGTGTTGAGCAGTAAATGCCACCTGGAATATTTGGGTGAAAGGCAGCTGAGTGTTTCCTTTTGAGCAAGCCCCAGGCTGTTGGTGGTAAAGGTGGGAGGATGTTCAGAGGGTATCAGGAACATGTGGAAGAGAAGTGTTCAGACTCACAGAAATGGTGGCAGAGGGAGTGTGCCAGGAGGCTAAGGAAGGGAGAACAACATCCTCATTTATTTGTAGGGTTTGCTCTAGCATCAAGACTTGAAAATCTTCTCCTTCTGCAAACTGTTCAAATACTTAGACCATGAGTCAAAAAATATCTTACCAAAGTCATTTGTCTTCCTTTCTTGTTTGAGAAGACAAGGTACTCCTGAGCATGATGGTAGAACAACTGCATCCTCCCTGGAGATGGAGGGCTCGTGTTTGACACAAACTTCAAGACTTCTAAGGCAGCATTTACAAACAAAGCCCAGCTAGCTTGAACTGTTGCAAGGAAAAGGCTTTGTGCAAAATCCGGGGATCAAATTCAGTGTTGGCAACTAAAAGGCAAGTTGCAAGGGGAACATGTTGTGCACTTGTCCCAAGGTAATATTTTTTGATTCCTGTGCAGCCAGTGAGTTAGTGCTCTGTGGAAAGTCTGTGTTGGAGGAGAAATGTGTGAAAGCTGCTGGGGAAACAGCTCATTTCTGTTTGATGCTCATAATTCATGCGGCAAGAAGATTTTGCTGGTAGTGGTTTTGGTAGAGGAGCAAATAAGAATGATAGCGGAAGTGACTCAGGGATTACTGAACATCGTATTCATGTCAGTAGTGCAGACTGGTCTGAGTCAGTGGTGACCTCGTGCTGCTGAAGGGCCATTGAGGGACCAGAGGAGCATGCTGGGTCCCAAACTGATCAAGGCACAGACCCTGCAGTAGGGAAGGCAGACAGGGGTGTTCTTCAGTGTCAGGACTGTGGGTACCAAGGGAACTGTGATAAATGATTTGCTTCAGCTTCTAATTCAGGAAGTTTTCACTCTCTGGGTTTTTATTCTTTTTTTCATGGGAAGGGGCTGAGCTAATCCTCTAGGCTATTTGTTTTACAGTAGATCTTGTGTGAAATGTAAATGTGGCATGATCTGCTTAAAAATACCGTGGCAGGGTTTTACACTGCCTCTTTCTCAGGACAGAACTGCAGAGGTACAAATTTCAGACCATGGTGCCCTTGAATATTCAACTTGGGGCAATGTCTAGCATGACTGCAGAGAGCCTTTATTTCCCTTTTGCTGCTCAGATGCATTTGCATTCAGTAGAATATCATCTTACAGTGACACTTTACCTGACTGTAACAGATGGAAGAGGTATTTTTTTCCCCTATTTAAAATAAGCTGACCTGAAAGGACAACAACTCAGAGGCAGTTTGATGTGAACATTGTTCAGCAGAGCAGTTACAGATTCACAAACTGTGTCAGGTTGGAAGGGACCCTCAAAGATCGTCTTGGCCAAGCCCCTGCAGTCAGCAGCGACACCTCCAACTAGATCAGGCTGCCCAGGGCCACAAAGAGTCTGACCTTGAATGTCTCCAGGGACAGGGCCTCAACCACATCCCTGGGCAACCTGTTCCAGTCTTTCACCACCCTCATTGTGCAGAACTTCCTCCTGATGTCCAACCTAAATCTTTCCTGCTCCAGTTTCAAACCATTGTCCTCATCCTATCCCTACAGGCCCTTCTAAACAGTCCCTTCCCAGCCTTCCTGTAGATCCCCTTCAGATACTGAAATACTGCTCTAAAGTCTCTCCAGAGCCTTCTCCTGTCCAGGCTGAACAGCCCAAATGACCTGCAAATCTGTGTGAAGTGCTGGCAAAAGGGATGTCATGAACTGCTTACAAATCTTCTCAGGGAAGGACTTGTCTGTCAGATGAGCTGTTCCTGATTTACCCGTTGTAGCTGTGTGTGCATGGAAAGGCTGTAGGTTATGTCCTTCTGAGGGGTGCAATTAGCTATGTCCTTCCCAACTGTATAGTGGAAATCATCAGCACATTAAATGAGTTGCTGTCCGTGGTGTCTGCAGCCTGAAGAGCAACAGTCAGTGTGCATGGCCATGGGTAAGAGGCTTTGAGGTGAACGCTCACACTTCTGATGTTTGTCTTCTGCTGGCCATTGTTACAGAGCTAAGATTCTCAAACCCTTGAGTAAAAATACAGCTGTTAATCAAATGGTTAAAAATCAGCTTTCTGCCCATAGAACCTCACTTGAACAGTTTCACTGCACTGCCACCTCTCTCTGGTGACAGATGTCTTTGACCATCCTTAGAACAAGTATTTTGCATCAGCCTTTACATTTGAAATGTGATGCTTTCCTTGAGACGTTTGGCTTGGCTATTTGATTGCTGGGGACAAAAATAGATGGCTTTTACAAAGACACTCAGACTCCAAACAGCAGAGGGGTTGCTGAGGAGAAGTGAGGAGAGCAATGGGACTGAGCCCGTGGCTAAAGCCAGCTCTAATTGCAGCTCTTCAGTGCTGAGACTTTACCCTGAGTAACAGTCTGTCATGAGATGCTCTGTCCTTCTCCTTTCCTTATTTTGCTTCTGGCATTTCTCTAAGAGAGTCATGTCAGAATCCCAGGAGTCTGCCACTGCAGAGACAGTGGAGTTTAAAAACTTCATTTCTGGGAGCAGGTCTCTCTGTGGCATTGGCTTACAGTGAAATGCCACACCACAAAGTGAAATGGAGGCCACCATATTCTAAGTTCTTTTTGTTCCTTTGCAAAGGTGCACGTGCAAGGGGAAGGACAAGCTGGGTGACAGCTCAACACAGGTCACAGGGCTCATGCTGTTAGTGGGAGCAGAGGGCTGGGCACAGGCACTTGGCTCTCATTAGCAATTGAGTGCTGTCAGCCTCACTTTGGCTCATCTCTGCTGAGCAGTCACATTCTAGACCTTTTACTAGCATTGCCCTTTGGCTTTTCTGCCTCTTTTAGGAGTGTGGTGGCATTCACAGCCATGCTGCTGCTATTCCAGGTGAAGACTCTGTAATTAGTTCACCCTCATCAACACACAGCATTGTGCACAGGGTGCATTTCTGTGCTCTTCAGCCTTTTGCCCTGCTTCAGCATGCCTTGCTTCCTTCTCCCACCAGCCCTTTCCCATTTAACCTGTGAGCAGGCTCCTTCAGTATCTCCTTTGTTCCACAGCACACGTCTGTGCGGGCAGCCCACTCCCAATTAGCTCATGTTAATATGTATCTATGGACTTTTGCCCACTCCAGACATAGCTGTACTGTGTGTCTTCCATCCTGTTAGCCATCTGTCCTGGCAGACACACAGTCCCAGCAATTGTCAGAGCCACTGCATCCCTTGTTTACAGTTAGCAGAAAGACTTTGTGTGTTGGTATCCACAGAGGGTGTCCCATGATGCTAGGATCATGTTCAACAATATTAATAGAGCAATTTTTTTTCTTCTTACTACCACATTCTTGGGGTCTGGAGAGACCATCACTGTAAATCTGCTCTGCCCCCAGGTCCACCAACTCTGACACTTTGTGCCTAGCTGTAAGCAGTGCCCAACACATTGTGAGGATGGTGGAGAAGGCTCAAAGGGCATCCCTGGAGGATTTCAGCCCTGGGGCCATTTCTGACATCCAGTGGTTGGCTTAAGCCATGAGCAAGGTGTTCTAGATGTGTTCTTAAACTCTCTTTGAGCAGTCTGGCACTGGTCACCCTGGGAGAGCTGATAGCCATTTGCTCTGATGTAACTGCTTAATCTTTGTGCTCAGCACTTGAATTAATATTTTCTTCCCCCCTCCCCCTCTTTTTTTTTTTCCTATTTATTTTTGCTTTGCATTTTCATTTGACTGTTCGATTCCCTGGACTGTGAGGAAGGGGAATGCTGAATGATTACCTACTCCATAATAAATTAGTGTGAAAAGGCAACTGGTGCCATGCATCAAGTTAAACTGCTGTCTGGTGCAGTTGCATTAATGCATATAAATAATGTATATCTCTGTGCAGGAAGTGCTTTGTCTTGCTAATGAACAGTTGCCTGATTGCAGAGGCCGAAAGCCTGTGTACCCTTGCAAGAAAGAGTTTGTTTCCTGTGTGCCTGGATTATTAAAGTGGATTCATCATCCTGTAGCTGCAACTAGGAAACATCTTACATAGCTGAACGTGCTAAAGGGTTTTAAAAGAGCATGTGAGGAATCAGCCAGCAGGTGACACTGTGATCTGGGGGCTGCTGTCTCTTCCAGTTCAGGAGGAAGGATCAGGATTTCCCTGCTTCAGCATTTACATGTGTTTTAAGGACTGATGCAAACAGCCAGTGATTCTGTCGTTGCTGATAATAGGCAGCAAGTGTCTCACTCTGTGTTTTGCTTCAGAAATGGCTTGAAGAACAACCACAATAGCTGACTAATGAGCAGCTAAATCAGGACAGCAGCATCGCCTGCGCTTCCGTGATGTGAAGAGATGAAGTCACTCAGTCACGACATTTGCTGAGCATTTGAAAACTGATGCTTCACTCTTCACAAATGTGCACAAAACCTCCAAATTATTTTGCATGTTCTTAGCATCCACAGCAGGTGGTCACTGAAAGCAGTTGCTGCAAATAGTCATCCCCATTCTGCTGCAGTGACTCTGGAACAGTCTCTCTTGTGTCTTGCTGGCGGTCTCTTGGTCTTGGTTGGGAAAAGGCCTGGTACTTAGGTGAAGATTTGAAGTTCCTCCAGTGCCCATATTTTTTAATGCTGTCCTAAAATCTTGTCTGTTCCACAGGTTGTGACTGTAGAATACTCCACAAAGCTGTGCCCACATAGCTATGAACAGTCTAGATTGTCCCGGGCCACACTTGGCATCTCTAAACACAGAATGAAACTTTGCTGTGCCAGTTCTCAGCAAGCTGGCACACCCAAGAGAGCTAGTTCAGCAAAGGGCAGGCAGAGAGGGACTTCAGGGAAGGAGAGCTGGTCCTGACTCGCCTGACATCCTTATGTGTATAGTGAAATACAAATTGTATTGTACAAATTGCAAATGATGCCAGCACAAGGCTGACCCAAAGCGACCTGAGGTGTGTGTTCTGGGGTCTCTGGCTCAGCAGGGTCTGAATTCCTCACCATGATTCAGGTGCAGCCTGATTGTACCCATATACTTACTTTTCAAATGCAGCTATTATCAATGATTTTTTTTCCCTTCCTGTTCAGTCTCCTTTTGTCACTAAGAAGTTGCAAGGAAAGGGAAGGGAGAGAGAACTTTGCTTCTGTTCCACCTCAGTGCAGGATTTCTGCTCTAAGCCTGCAAAATGAAGCGTTAGAAAAGCAACTCAACAGGAGAAACATTGCACAGGTTGTTTTGTGTGTTCATGCTGCCACTAAACAGCACTCAGGAGAAGTTTAGGCTCGAGGTGAGGAGAAAGTTCTTCACAGAGAGAGTTGTTAGCCGTTGGAATGGGCTGTTCAAGGCGATGGTGGAGTCACCGTCCCTGGAGGTGTTCAAGAGGGGACTGGACGTGGCACTTGGTGCCATGGTTTTAGTAGTCATGAGGTCGGTGGTGACAGGTTGGACTTGATGATCTTTGAGGTCTTTTCCAGCCTTACTGATTCTATGATTCTGTCATTCATGTAACTGTAAAACCAGCAAAGCAGCCCTGTATCTTGAGGCTGGTGCCACTCTCCTTGACAGCAGCAGTCTGGAGCAGAACTCTTCCTCCTACTGGAACACTTGTTGTGACCATCAGATGGGCAGCAATGTCCCTGTAGGTGCATAGATGGTGACTGCACTGATGCTGATGCCTGTTCTTCTTTTGTCTCCCTGATAGCTAAAGACTTGGAGTGTTGAGGAACTTCAGAGGAGGCTTTCAGCCCTGGACCCCATGATGGAGCAGGAGATTGAAGAAATCCGCCAGAAGTACCAGTCAAAGCGGCAGCCGATCCTCGACGCCATCGAGGCCAAGAAGCGGCGGCAGCAGAACTTCTGAGCTGTGGCTAGAACCTTCTTCCATCCTCAAACAATCAGCTCCTCCCTTCTGTGACTACTAAAGAGATTGATTTCTATTGAAATATGCTAGCAAAATAGAGGGCAATACTTCTGCTCATTTATTTTTCCATAGCACCTTTGTGAACTCAGGAATGCCAGTAGGTGGAAAGTCCTGATGGTCTCTTCTAAGGTTAGAGGTGTATTTAAAGGAGTTTTGTTACTGGGTTTAAGGGGAATTGTTTTTCAATCACAGGAACAGGTAGAAGTAGGGTAATGAAACCTGGCTCGCTCTCTCTTCAGCTGCACTGCCAGCAGTCCATTTTGGGTGAGGTTAATATGCAGAGTGGTATTTAACAGCTGCATCTCCTGTGGGATTTGGTTTTGGCTTCTTTTGGCACAGACTCAGTTTCAAGCAGTTAACTGTATCTGTTAAGGTACTGCTAAGTTTTAGGTCACCCAAGAGAGCAGGTGAAAACGTGTACAAACTGTTCCAGCCTTTTGAAAGAAACTTAAATCTCATTTTCCACAAAGCCTGTAATAAGCCCCATGCCTTACACTGTGTGCTTTAAGCAAGTGTGGTGTCTTGAAGACCTCAGTTTTGTCCCCTTTCAGCATACTCTCTGAATCACTTCTAAGTAGATGAAACATGTTGTGCCTCCATCAGAAATGACATTCTGTAGTTTCAAATCCACACTGACTTCAAACCCAACGCCAGTTGGTGATCTGTTGGAAATGGTCTCTTGGTGATCTGTTTGGTTGTCTGTTTGGAAATGTCCTTCAGGGAGACCCTGTTGACAGTGGAGTGCTGGGAGGAGGAAACAGTATTCGAGCGGGTGGAACTCGTGTGACCCTCTCTCAGGAATTAGGTACTTCTGCTGTGTCTGAGAGGTCTTAATCTCCACACTTTGTGAAATGTTTTGTAGGTTTCATTTCAGCTTTGGGTCTGTAGATGCTCAAATAAGGACTTCATTTCACAATCCTTCACGGTGCTGCCAGGTTTAGCACATCCGAGAAGTTGGACTGAAAGTAAAGACTTGGTTGAATTGACAAAAGTATTCATTTGTGGGGTGGGGAGCAAAGGCAGAGTTGATCTGGATGAGAAGACAATTGCTGATGTCTGGAGAGATTCAGTCTCTTCAGATCCTCTGGATCCTCTTGCGTTCTTCCTTTGCATTTCCTGCCCACAGTAGCTCAATCAGCGTGTACAATCGCCGTGAGGACAGTGCGATTAACTCACACCTGTAGACTGGAGGAGCAAACAGAAGCAGCAAAGAGCCTAGTGCAGGGCAGAGGGTGATGCCTCTGCCTACTGGGCTGTAACAGCAGAGCTGTGCAGTCTGGGATGTATCTGGCACATGATGAAGGGTTTGGATACAGTAAGTATTTGTGGCAATTTATTTCTGCTTCGCTCTGGTAGAGGGACCAGCTTCATCTCATTCTTCTGAGACAGGCCTTGGTACACCACCCGGATAATTAAACTAAACAGCAGTGTCTCCTGAATCCAATGCTGCTAGAGAGGTGTTCATTTCACGCCTCCATAGGCTTTCATTTCTCCTTGGAGCAGGCTCTTGGCTGCTGCTAACAGATGTGCTCCATTGCTGTGAAAGGAACCAAGCCATTTTTACCCCTCGGCAGATCTGGTTGCGTCACTTCGTCTCAGTTTGATGCACAATGTGAGTACCGCTGTCTGGAGATCAGACACACCAGCTGTCCCTAGGGAAAGGGAGACAGCACTGCCCCTGGGGTGCTGAAGTAAGAGTTTGACCCGGGATAAGCAGCTGTTAGATAGTCTCAAGTACTGGGAGAGTTTTAAATTGGGAAAACTGAGTAATTAAAGGCTTTATTGCTGTCACTGAATTAAAATCCCTTAGTCTGGACTCTCTAATGAGGTCTAGTGAAGTGCTGAGTGAACACCAGGGCTCATGCAGTGCCCATCTGCAATCTGTGCAATACCTTTTGCACTAAATGTGTCTATTCTGAGCAATATTCACGAGCATCCTTTGCGTCAAAGAAACTCCCCCTACTTAAGAAGGAGTTCTCTGGTCAAGTGTTGGATCCTGGGTGGATCTGGCCTAGCACCTCTGGCATGACAGAGATGTGGGTATGTGCCATGGTAAATTGTGCACTGATTGTGTGTGGTGTGGACTGAGCAGATTTTACCTCTGCACTGTGTAGTTAACTTCCTAGTGATTGGAGGGCATTAGAAACCCAAGTTTTAGGTGAAACACCACAGAGTGGTGTCTATTACAGAATATGCAACTTGTGACTGCTGTAACTGAATGTAAGCACTCTTGAAATCCTCTTCTTTGCTGATGTGATTGTCTTAAAGTACAGCAAATGAACCAAAATAGCTAAAACTGGTCCAATGGCTTAGCTGTCTTTGAACCTTTCTTAAATGCTTGCAGTGGCAGACACTTGAGGATGTTTCTCACACTTGGAGCTCTAATGCAGAACAACTATTTTCTCCTTCATCGATTTTTCAATCTGTTAGAGAAAATAATTCCCTTTGTGCTCCCTTTGTAGAGTGTGGGGGGAGCATAATGACCTGCTCACTTCTGGGAGTCCCTCCAGACTGAAAGCAAGGCTTGGAGCCAGAAGGGAAGGCTGTTTGGCCACAGTTTTTAAGGGAGAAGTTTGTTTGCTTGTGAAGCTGCATTTGTGGGCTCCTCGGGTCCATCTGCGTTGCTGAAGGTGTTCTGGACAGACCATTCTCTTTGCTTCTAACCCCCCCAGCCATGCTGATGTTCTGTCAGTCACGTGTGACTTAAAAAAAATGTGAAGTTTGTAGCTTTAACTTCTTCTGGTTACAAAGAAAATTAGCAACACTGGCATAAAGTGCTGACTTGAAATGTTCTTTTGTAAGACCTGGCTGTTTGTATATAAGAGTGTTTGGGTCCTTAGTTTGTATATGTCTGGAATAGTAACTTTTATTGTGTTCCTCTGAGTTTGATACAGGAGGTTTGGGTTGATCTTTCTCAAATACCTTGCCTTACTTGTTCCAAGGGACAAATAAACTGTCCTTCCCTGAAAGCATCAGTGTTGTGACTCATATTTCTGTCTTAGAACACCCTGCTGTGTGTTAGTGCTTATCAGGCTGAGTTTTAACCTGACCTGCCTCTAGCCAGCCGATGTTGTGCAGAATTCTGGGGGGGCACACAGGCTTTAATAAACACCAGCAGTAGAGGTGTCAGAGACACGTTTGTAAACAGGCAGTTCTTTAGCCTTCAAACATGGCTTGTTCTGCACCTCGAGGAGCAAGGTCTGTGTGCTGCCAGCTCCGTGCAGCTCAGAAGGATGCATGGTAGATGCTCTGGTGGTTTCCTCACAGCAGGAGCGCGGGCAGCCTGGAGCTGCAGTGCAGAGGAGGTTCCTTTGCCCCAAGTAGTGCTCTGGCAGACAGCTCTGCTGTAGGCACTTGCTGTCTTTGCTCTTCACACTGCAGCCAGGTTTGGGACTGGGTACCCATCAATGTATCCACATCCCTGCACTGCAGGTGAGGCTGGAGGCTGGCTGGCCCCATTCTGCCTGGCTTGCTGCACTTTCAGCTTTCTAGCTCTGGAAAAGATGAGGCTGACAGTGAGTGGGTGCTGCCTTCGATGGTGAACTGTTGGCTTCTATGTGGTTTCCCTGAGCAGTTACTAAATCTGTCCTGAAGGGATGACTAAGTGGAGCAGAGACAGAATTCATTCAGCAGTCAGCTTTGGTTAGCAGTCCCGGAAGAAACAAAATAGATCTGAGCTTTTAAATGTTAGGAAGGAGCGTGAGAATCAAAGAGAGGGAGACTGCAGGCATTTCTAGTAATGGGGGAAGCCTGGAGCTCTTGCCTGTTCTCAGAGACAATATGAGGATCTTGTGGAGCCCCAGCATGAGGGCAGGGCTGCACTCCCAGTGCAGCACTCCCAGTGCAGCACTCCCAGCACAGCTGCAGCTGTACCATTCCCATGCAGTGCCTGCAGGCTGGGGACGTGGCACACCAGTATTCAGCATCAAATCATAGAATCATTAAGGATGGAAAAGCCCTCTAAGATTGTCAAGTCCAGCTGTCAACCTAGCACTTGTCTACCACTAAACCATGTCCCAAAGTGCCATGTCCACACATTTTTGAACACCTGTGGGGATGGTGACTCTACCACCTCCCTGGGCAGCCTGTTCCTCTCATCCTGTTGCCGGTTGCTTGGCAGGAGAGACCGACCTGTGCCTCACTACAAACTCCTTTCAGGTATTTGAAGAGAGAGTTGCAGTTAATTGCATGCAACTAACAAGATCAACACTGCCAGAAACTGGGGCTGATGTTTAGCCAGGTTTTTCTGCCCTGTGGGGGAAAAGTGAGCTTTTCACAAAGCCCATAGCACCAGCAGTTTTTCTTGTCCTGTAACAATTGTCAGCACTAAGGTAGAGGCCTTGCTCTGCCAGTGTCCTTTGTGCCCAGCTACTCTATCCTACACTCTGATTCTGTCCCATTTCCTCCAGTCCACAAGCCAAAAGAGCCTGAGCATGTGCTTTAGATAAATGCTCTGAGTGTTGGCTGGCAGCCCTGCCTTGAGAGATGACAGTTTTTCATTGCATTAATCACTCTGGCAAAATTGTGAAGAGTCAAACCAGGAAACACTCGTCAGCTCTTTCCGGTCTGAAAGTGACTTAATTGTCCTTTAATTTAAGAGTCCAGGAAGATGGCCAATTTGATTAAAGACTTTAAAACAATTCAGTTCCATCTAGGAGGCACAGTCTGTTCTGCTCCCCTCCAGGTTGTTGCTGTTAAAATGAATGCAGCGCTGGAAGCGGAGGCAGCGCAGAGTCCCTGAATCCCATCCAAAGTGATCACAGCAGCTTCTTGCAGACCTGCTTCTGCACAGTCAGTGGACAGCTGAGCTGTAGGGTGAGTCTTCCCCCAGACTCAAGAGGCTCCCAAGCTCTGGACCATCACTCACTGACCATAATGGGGATGATCTGGAAAATGAGGTGCTAGGGCAGTTCTTCCTCTCTGTTCCTCACACCAGATTTGGTGTGTGGCTGTGAACATCCACCACTGGTACTGTGCTTCTCTGCACCCCTGGCCTGTGGTTTTCATTTCCTGTAGTTGTGTGACCTGTCTAGGTGGTTTTGGTTACCTTAATTCCACACCTTTGAGGCTATTTGTTAAGCTATCTCAAATGGTTAGAACAAAAGCCTTGAGGTCATGTTTCCTTCAATATAACTAATAGCTGTGGTTCAGGCAGAGGCTGCAGTGAACCCATGAGCATATGCAGCCCTTGGGGCTTTCTTAGTGCCAGGAGAAAGTGTTCCAGCATAGCTTTGTAAAAAGAAGTGAGTTACAGCACTGTTTGCTAGTCCCCATGCACAGCTCAGCAAATAAGGAACTACAAGGGACACTGATTTAACGCACACATGCTCAAGCAGTCAGCTCTGCTGTCTGATCCCTGAACTCTGCTGAGATCAGCAGGGCTGTAGGAGCCCATGAGCAGGAGAGATCCCAGAAACACTGCCAGCAAGGAGTCTTCCCTTCCTGCAGTGCAAGCCCTTTCAAACCTACCAGTTTTCCAGTCACCAGCCGAGTGCACGGGCTCAGGGTAGTCATGCATCTGAAAGGTGCCAAAGGGAAACAGGTTTTAAACAGAACTAATGAAATTTACTTTGTCTCTGAGCAGAGTTGTCTAACTCTCAGCTGCATGAAACAGCTTAATAAGGTCACTCCTGAATCACCGTTTTCTGGAGGCAAAAGAGTTGCTCTTTCATCGATCATTCTGTGAGCGTGGAGAGCAGCTTCTTGTGGAAATAGAACCTGATAAAGTGTTCAATTGATTTCCCCACCCTACCAAATGGCAACGCAGTCACCCTCAGGAAAACTGAGTAGGGATTAGCAGAGGAGAGGAATTTCCTCCTTGCCTTAGCAATAGTCAGCCCAGTCCTGGCAGCCCCTTGTGTGCAGCAGTGCCTTGCTAATGCGCACGTGGGCTGTCCTCACCCACTCCTCTGGTGCTGGGCACCTTCCTGCACCCAGCTCTTCCCTGCTCTGCAGAACACAAACTCTGCTAGCTCTGCCTGCACAGCAGTGGGAGGATTTGCCTGGTGCAGTTACTCATGGCCACGCAAATCCTAATGCCTTCACAGAGAGCAGGAGGCTAAAAAGGGAAAGTGTCTTTCGTGGCTTTCCAAACCCAAGCCTGGAGCTCTGTCACACCAGCCCCTCCACAGCGGGGTCTGCCTTGCTTTTCACCCCCAAGTTAGGGGAGATTTTGGGGAAGATTAGCAGCAGGTGGATTTCAATTCTTGAAATGGAAAAAGTCTTCAATAAGAGGAATAAAGATGGAACTCTATTTTTAACCCTACCCTCCTGTCACATCCAGAAGAAGAATGCACTTGACACAGGCAGAGCAGCAGGAAAGCTTCCCCTCCTGAGCCAGCCCCTGCAGACCAGCAGCCCAGAGACACCTCCTCTTTGCACAGCATCAGAGAAGCCATTTCCAGCACGAGGAGCTAGTTCAGCCTCTCAAGATAAAGCCCAAGCAGCATCAGAGCACAAAGCACCCCATGAAACACAACGCAGTTGGCTCCCAAAGAGCACCCCCTGCTTCTTGAAGTAGCTGGACACTGGTGGGATATCTCCTCCCTGGGAGGAGACTAAACTTGGCTCTCTACAGCTCCCGGAAAGGAGGCTGGAGCCAGGTGAGGGTTGGTCTCTTTTCCCAAGTAACAAGGAATAGGATGAGAAGAAATGGCTTCAAGTTGCACTGGAGAGATTTGGGTTGAACACTAGGAAATATTTCTACCCCAAAATGGTTGTCAAGCCCTGGAAGAGGCTGCTCAGGGCAGTGGTGGAGTCCCCATCCCTGGAGGGATTTAAAAGCCTCATAGCTGCGGCGCTGAGGGACGTGGTTTAGTAGTGACCTGGAAGTGCTGAGTTAATGGTTGGACTCGATGATCTTACTGGCCTTTTCCAACCCAAACAATTCAATTCTATGACCTGCAGTTACTCCAGGAGCAGTCCAGCTGCTCCTGTTCCCCGGGGGCTGCTTATACACCCCTGACCCAGCCCCACCTCAGCTGAAGCACCGCAGGAGCCCGAGAACACAAGAGCAGCCTCCGGAGCCGTTCACTTCAGTCTTTAATAAAATATACAGTATGCATCCCATGCATAGATAGAAAACTAATTTACATGCTCTGGTAGGTATTTGCATAATGCCTTTTAATTAGTACACGTAATTCAGGCTTCACATTTGAATACATCTTGCTACTGGAATATGTATGGACAGAAGGGGGAACTCCTCCCTTTCGTTCAAGTAACAGCGCGGCGGGCACTGGTCGGAGCAGGGGATGGAGCTCGCTGCTCCCAGCTCACAGTGAGCCTGAGCGCGGAGCCAAGCACAAACTATCAGTACTGGAAGACTTGATCATGCCAGAAGCATGAGCACACACCCACCTCCCCCCCAAATCCCACAGCACTGTTCCTTGGGGACCTCTCCCCGAGTCCCACTGGGCTTCAGAAAGGCTGGACCTGTCTTGTCTTCCTCAGGATCACCACAGGCAGAGCCAGCAGTGGCAGCTGCAGCTGTGCTGAAAGCCATCCAGGACAGCTGGTGGCAAACACCAAGGCCTGAAGCCATCCTGCAGCCAGCAACAGATTTTTGAGCTGATTCAGTGATTGCAGGGGGTGCATTTCTCCTGCTTGGACTATGCTTTGCTGAGTGTATTCCTCTGTGCATGAAGGAGCTGCACAGCTGCCACAGAGAATGGGGGAGGACAAGGTAAGACTCTGCAGGGAGTTAATGCTGTGCTGGAAGCAGCCCTGAACATGCTCAGCTGGGTGGGGAATCCAGGCAGGAAAGGGGCTGGGGGCTCTGGGCACACCTCCCTGCCCACAGCTCTGAGGCACCCAGAGGTGGTGGTGATGAGTAGTGCGAGATCCTCTTGCCCCAGCTGTTCTGAGGACATGGGGGTGCTCCCTCCCTGCAAAGGGAAGAGGGGTGCATTGGTACCGAGGGAGCTCAGCTCCCTGCAGGCACAGAGTGGATGCCTGGGGCAGTGTCACACAACACCCCCCACACCCCCTGACAGCCTGGCTCCGAGGCAAGGAGGGACGAGACAGCAGTTGTGGAAGTTGTGATGAGGAGCAGCTCAAACCCAGCTGGTTTTGGTCATCTCCTCTACCCCACAGAGAGCTGCCACAGCCCCTGCCTGGCAGCTGTTCCTACAGTGAGAATAGCAACATACAGTAATGGCAGAGACAGCTTCCCCATGCCTAGAATTGTCCCTCCAAGTCTGCTCCCTGGTGGCCCTTTGCAGGGACTCTGTCCCCTCTCTGCCCTGGAGGCTGGGTGCCAGCAGGAACAGAGAGCAGCTGCTCTCAAATGCCCCATGGGGCAAAGGGCTTTGGGGAAGAGCCCCCCGAGGGTGGCCCCGAGGCCTCCCCAAGCCTCATCCCCCCTTGCTGCTCCTTCCTCAGAGGACAGTATTCCTTAGCCTGATCATCCCAGCCTGATGTTCCCACTTCACAGACAGTGCTCCCAGTTGTGCAAGCTACCGGCACAGCTCCAGATCCCTGGGGGCTCTAGGTAGTGCCAGTGCGGGAGACCAGTTAAAATCCAGCTGCAGTGGAAGGCGAGTTCCAGTTGATCCCACTGCAGGGGCTGGGGACAGTGGGACTCACCCTGAGCTGGACACCACCTCCTCTCTCATACAGATTAATTTCCAACCCCCTTTCCCCCAGCAGCTGTCAGGACAGCTGAGCCTTTGGAGGCCATTTCCAGCTGTGGGTAGGATGAGGTTGGGGCTGGAGTTGATACCAACCTGGCACAGAACCTGCAAAGGCAACCAGCCTGGTCAGGGGCTGCCTCACCTTCCAGCTATTCAATCTCATCCTGGACAGCACAGAACCTCAGAGCAGAGGAAAGTCTTCTCCACACAGCCAGGGCAGGGCCTGTCAGGGTTCACCTGCATTTCTTTTTGTTTCACTGCCTTTCTGCCAGGATGCATCCAGTGCCACAGCCTCTGTTTGCAGCCACAGAGGAGCAGGGCCACCATGGCTGGGTGAAGGTTGTGACATGTCCAGGAAGACCCAGACACTGCTTCCTGGGGACTGGCAGCAGCTGGCACCCGCTGGGCATCTCCTCCAAACCCTTCTGTCCTTCACTGAGGGATTGATGCCAGGTGCTGTGTGAGATAGGGAGAGACTGGTTCCCCCACCGTGTCCTGTTGTCACAGCCGTGCCCTCAGTGAGAACGTGAGTCCCACGTGTGCCATGGGGTCAGGGTGTGAGGTGGGCACTGGGGGTCAGACCGCGGCGGTCAGGGCTGCCTCTGCCCAGGGAGGTCTCGCTCAGAGCCTCTGAGTCTCGGTCCTGGCTGCAGGTGCTCTCCACATCCTCAGGGATTTTCTTCCCACTGTTCCTCACAGCTGCCTCCAGCGCCTTCTGCTTGCGGTAGAAGTGGGAGAACTTGTTGAAGATGATGGTGATGGGCAGTGCCACAACCAGGATGCCCCCCAGGATGCAGCCTGAGGCGGCCAGCTTGCCCGCCACGGTGACAGGCACCACATCACCGTAGCCCACCGTGGTCATGCTGACCGTGCCCCACCACCAGCACGCTGGGATGGTGTCAAAGCCGACGTCTTCCTCCTTCTCAGCAGTGTAGGCCACGCCAGAGAAGACAGAGACCCCCACAGCCAGGTAGAGCAGCAGGATCCCCACCTCCCGGTAGCTGTGCTGGAAGGCAAAGCAGAGCAGAGGTCAGCAGCACACCACCCATCCCACTGGGATTGCCATGGCGTGAGTGCAGCCCTCACACCTCTGTCAGGAGCTCGCTGCCTCTCTCCACCTCTGCCAGGGGATGTCCTGCTGCAGGGCTGGGCTGAGATCCGTTGCAGGGTGCATGAGTGACCCACCCTGGGAAATCAGCCTTGGCACCCACAGCCACCCCACTGCCCTCCACCAGCCCATGAGGAGGAGGCAGTACCAGGCAGAAAGGAGGACCTTGTGCTTCTAGAGGCTCATCCTCTGCCTCCAGCTCTCACTCTGACCTGGTCCCAGCTAACAATATTCCAACACATTTTCCTTTTCTCTTGAGAAGTCCCCAGAAACCACCTAATAGGTAGCCTCTAAGTGGAGAGATTTGTATCTTCCCTTGACTGTGGTGACGTGCTGGCAGGAGGATGTGTGTCTCTCCTGTAGGCTCAGCTCTGGGCTCCCTAGCTGCTGGAGACCCCAAAACCAGAGCCCCAGGGACCTGATCCCTCCTATACCCCATCACCATTTACAGTCCCAGCATTCATTTAACCCCATGTCCACATGTAGCAGAGAGTTTTCTTGCAGAAACAACTGTTTCTGAGAGAACAACATTTCCCTTCAGGTTTTTCTGCTCCTCCATGGGAGACTTGAAGTGAACCTCACAGCTGCCATGAAACCAAGCAGCCCTGGCCATCAGGTTAGCCCAGGGATCCGTCCAACATCAGCATGAACTGGTCTTAGCAACCATCCCCCAGAGGGTGCTGCACGCCCTGACTCCATGAGCCCAAGCCTGAAGAGTCCCAGAGGGGGCCATGGGACACCCAACCTCCCATGTGGACATGTGGGACACGGGGAGACAGACTGGTGGTAGATATGTGCAACACTCTGCAAAGAAGCCATCATTTCTCTGGCCTCAAACTAAGACATTACAAGTTGTCCAGAGAGGTTGTGGATGTCCAATCCTTGGAAGTGTTCAAAGCCAGGTTGGATGGAACTTTGCACAAGCTGCTCTAGTGGAAGGTGTCCCTGCCCATGGCAGGGAGCTTGGAATGAGGTTACCTTTTGGGTCCTTTCCAACCCAAACCATTCCATGATTCCATGATTGGTGTTGCAATATTGCTTTGGATATTCTTGGGTTTTGAGCAAAGTGTAAACCTGTGCCAGGAGCCTGGGGGATGGAAAATGCAGTGGGAATCTGGGGGATAAGGCAGCAGGTGACACCAGGAAGGGGACTGCCAGAAGACAAGCTGGGACCAGGCAAACTGCCATGGGTCAGAACTGGGTCAGTGCTGGTCTTGCTAGCAGCCAGCTCCCACCCTGCAGCTGGCAAGGTTTGAGACAAGAGCCCTGCAGAGAGTGTAGATAGGGACCCCCACCACAGCCTCCCCCTAAAGCCTCACAGACTGGGAGGGGACCACAGACCTCCTCATCCCTGGCAGGGCCAAAGTAACCACAACCAGTGCCAAAGCCACTGCCACCCTCACAGCATGGCTAATCCCCTTGCTTTTGGATTGTCACAAATGAATCTCTTGGATGTTTCTGACATTGATCTGCAGCTTGCAGAAAGAGCTCTGATGGTGGCTTTCCCCCTCTAGTCTCCTAGCAGGCAGAGAATGTATTACTGGAGACCTCATAGTGACTACACAAAACATCTGAGCAAAGCAAACAGCAGAAGATAGGGGAAAGAGATTCCATGGTCAACATGAAACATAAAGGAGGTGGATTCATGGCAGGGAGCAAGAAGATTTTGCTTAGACTGCTGGCAGAAGCTGCTCAGATAATGCCAGGGGAAATAATCTCCTCCTCCACCATCGCCTGTGGCTGCAAATGCCCTACAGAATCTCCAAGGGAGCGCCTCCAGAAGGACAAACAGCTCACAGCTGTTTCAAGGATGTACCACTTGGCCTCCAAAACCTTGTTCCTGCCTGGCTCTCAACATCACATTTATATGTCCCAGCTGGGAAGCAGCAGAGCCCCAAACCCTTATCCATGTTTAAAGAGTATTGATTATGGCCCGGGGATGTGTTGGAGGGGGAAGGTGAGAGGGGACATCAGGCAACTTGATTTAATTCACCAGCAGAGTCAGGACTTAAGTCACAGGGGAGGCTCCAAAAATCTGCCAGCTGATTCTCAGGCACTGGCTGTCACCTCTCTGCAGCTATTTATCCTCAAAAAGTGTACTTTGCTCATTGATCCAGGGGCAGGCAGCTGCAGCTGGGGTTTGGGTGGGATGCAGCAGAGCTGGGGTTCAGGTGGAGATGCAGTTTTGGCAAGCAGACAACCTTGGGAGAGGTGATACTGCATAATAAAAGGCTCCAGGGAAACAGCCAGCCCAGCAGCAGCCTTTGTGGGCTCCTGACCTGGCAGAAGGGCTGCCTGCCCTTGGGACAGCCGTGGGCCATGTGTGGGCTCCTTTTCACACTGGGTGTACACCTTTCCTCCAGTACAGTAGAAGACAAATGTAGTGGAAGAGCCTGGTTTGAGCCTGGCCAGAGCTACCAGTGTGGGGCCTCAGTAAGGAGACAGCCTAGGGTGGCAACAGAAGGATGGTGCATCTGCTGTCTGGGGACCTGCAGCTCTGTCTCTTCCAACTTATTTGTGTATTTAGGCCCCTTAGGGGACAAACAGCAGCTCCTGAAGATCCCTGCAGATGCCTAAATTACTCAGTGCCTAGCACCTCTTGACTGCCAGTGGAAGCCCAGCCCCAGCCCCACACCCAGGAAGCTGCACCAGCAGTCAGGACGATGGTACCCAGGGCAGGGAGGAGAAACAGGGGTGTGTGGGCAGCCTGTCCTCAACTAGACCCTGCACCAGGCCTCAAGCCATCTGAGAACTGGGCAGAGTTTATGATGCACACATGGCAGAAACCCCTCTGCTGACACTTTGGTGGCAGGGAGCAATTCCTCACTCCAGCTTCCCGGACATCCACAGCTTCTAACTCCTCTGCCACTGCCTTGTGCTCCTGCAACAGGAAGTAAATCATGATTAACAAGGGGTTCTAGTTTCTGTGCTCAGTAAATCCCAAGACCAGGCTGCTGCATCAGGTCTGTGTCTCCACTCATCCTCATTTCCAGCCAGCTCTGGAGTCCCCAGGAAGCAGCACCTTCCAGTACCCCCCTGGGTGAATCAGTGGCTCAGAGAGGCTGGAGCTGGGCTGCTGCTGGCTCTCTGAACCTCATCTGCTGCTTCATGAGATGCAAATGAACCTGTCAGTCACTGCTCTGCTGCAATGTGTTGTTCAGACTCAAAGGGAGCCCAGGCAAGGTCCAGGAAGCCTTCTCACATGGACAGCTGTGTTTCAGTTTCACAAGCAGTGATACACAGGTCTGTCACTTCCTAATTGCTCTCTCAAGGTGAGCATTCCCAAGTAAGTATGATGCAGGTAGGGTTTCAGGTGTCTTCACTTCAAACAATGCTCCCTGGAAGCTATTTTCAGCAGGCTTTGAGGATGCCAGGAGGGTTTTTTCCCCAGTTATGCTCTGTGGGCTTTGCAGGCATAGTGTTGGCTTGGTCCTGCTTCACAGCAGCAGTTGGCAGAAAACCTTTCCTTCTGCCCATCCCCATTCACTCCCTCAAGGGCTGTTTTTCTCTATGGCTCACCCATGGGAATAGGTCCAACCCTGGCAATCAAGTCCTGCTGACACCAGGACATCCCTTGCTGGCTCTGCCATGACTAATAGGATGTCCTCAGCAGCATCTGAGCCCGCTTCACCCTTGTCATGGCCCTTTGGTGAGAGCAGCACCAGGAGCTGCAGTTCTGGCCCCTGCCAAGCACTGAATGGGAGGACGGTGTCCCTGGGGTGGAATCCCAAGCTCTGAGATGAAGATTGCTTTCCTTGGCTGTTTCTTTGGCACACATTTGTTTGAAGGGGAGAAAAGCACAAGGAGATGTGTGTGAGCAATGCTTGGAAAACCTGTCTGCTGGTTTAAATGTGGGGACAAGAGGCAGTCCCTCCCATGAGGTGAGGTTTGCCATGGGGACCATTCCCTCATGCCCAGCGTGAGGTCCATGTGTGATGGGGCACTGACTGTCACTTTGTGTCCTGGCAGGCTTGAGGTTTGGCTTTTCAGTTTTCTCATGATGTGGTCACCAAAAATCAGAGAGAAAGGCTGAGCTTAGCTGGCCTCCACATCAGGCTGGATTTTCTCTGTGAGCAAAGGAGGTGAGGGGACAGTTTCACCCTCCCCAGCTTTGGGCACATGGCACTCAGCACAGAGGGGAGAGAGGAGGGAGGACAGACACCCATGCAGGGCACTATGGCAGGTCCACAATGCACAGCTGAGATGCAGCAATGGAGGCTTGGGCTGCAGCATCAGCTTGGTGAGGATTCATGACCGCTTCTTGCTTTGACACTTATCACAACTGCTCTTGGCCTGTCCACAGAAGCTGGGGGTGCTGCAGAGAGAGTCTGGAGCAACACAGCCTTAGGGCACACTATGGAGGATGAGGACATCCTCTTACCAAAGCTGCAGGAGTATCACCCCTCAGGATGGATCCCGGTCCTTCACTGTCTCAGCTTATTCTCATCCATCTCTTCCTCCTGAGGACTTCATGGTCCTGGGGCCACTTCTCCTCAGCCCTGCAGCTGGTGGCCACTCAGGCTCTGCTAAGGGCATGGAGCCTGCCTTGGGCTCTTTGTCCCAGACCCTTTGATTTTCTGTTGCTGCTCTGCTCTACCTATTGCTAACCATGTGCCAGCTCAAACCTCATCATGTCCTGGAGCATCCAAGTGTCAGCTCAGCTTGACCAGGATCTCTACATCTCCCTAGATGGGAAAACACCACGGTTTGGGCACTGGCCTCTGGCCAGCTGGCATCACGCCCTTAGGAGGTTCCCCCTTCTCCAGATTGGGGACAGGAGCAGCTCCAAGCCACACACACTGGTACTGGCACACCCAGCAGCTGCTGACTGGCCCAGTCCCTGCTCAGCAGGGTGCTTTCCACCCAGCTGCACTCTGATACACTTCTGGTGGGACATCACCATCCAACTATGCACAGCTGAGTCTGTTGCTACACCACTTGCACACCATGCTGGCAAAGGGGTGGAAGCACCTAGAAGCACCAGTTCTGCATGAAGCAAAGTCTGCAAGAAACAGGGTGAACTGCTGTCTCCTCTGAGTGTGTGTGCAAAGAAGAGCCATGCAAGTGCTCCTCACACTCGGTTGCTTTAGCAGGCATACAGCCCCCCAGCCCAGCCCACCACCCAAAGCAAGCCTGCCAGACATCATTCAGAGCTGGCAGCTCACTGAGAATGGGAATGTCCACATTCCCCAGCCATGTCAGAGGTGTTCTTCCCACCCAGAGACTGAGAGGAGAAAAGGAGACAGAGAGGCAGTTTACCTTCAAGGTGGCCCCCAGAGACCTCAGTCCAGTGGAGTGCCGAGCCAGCTTCAGCACCCGGAATATCCTCATGAGCCGAAACACCTGCACGACCTTGCCCAGGTTGCCCAGCTCTGAGTCACTACCCATGGTCAAGTCCACCACGAGGGTGAAGTAGAAGGGCAACACCGAGACAATGTCAATCAGGTTCAGTGGGTGCTTGAAGAACTTCCTGGGGTTGGGGGAAAGCAGGAGACGGGAAGACACTTCGAAGGTGAACCAGGAGATGCAGAAATACTCCAGCTTGTGCAGGATGGGTTCATCGAGCACGTTGCCGTTCTCATCCACCTGCTGGTACTCGGGCATGCTGTGGATGCACATGGTGGCGATGGAGACCAGCACCACGCTGATGGACACGAAGCTGAAGAGCTTGCTGGGGATGGAGTAGCCGGGGTTCTCCATGGTGAGCCAGAGGCGCTTGCGCAGGTTGCCGCAGCGCAGCGTGCTGTAGCGCAGCAGGTCGTGGTTGATGTCGGAGATTTCATCAGGGGACGTGTCCACACTGCTGACCTCGCTCTCCTCGTCCCAGTTGTGATGCCAGCTCTCCAGTTTGCGCTCGTGGTAGCGGTAGCTGCAGCAGGAGTCCAGGAAGAACTCATTGATGCCCCAGTACTCGATCTCCTGGCAGAAGGAGAAGACGCAGAGCTCCTCCATGACGTGCAGCTTGCCTGTCTGGTAGAAGTGGAGCACGTAGAGGAAGAAGCCTGGGTTCCGGTCGAAGTAGAACTCCCTGGCGCTCACGTCGTAGTCATCGCAGAGCTGCAGGATGGACTCCTCGGAGTCGCAGGAGAGCAGGCGTCCCAGGCGCGTGTCGGGGAACTTGGAGAGGGCGCTGGAGCTGAGCCGCCTTCTCAGACCCCCCACGTTGATGTTGATCACATCCTCCTCGAAGCTGGGACCCCAGTAAGTTAAGGTCTTGTTGACCATGATCAGCAGAGCAGGAGCTGGTTCCACCTGTGGATGAGACACGGCAGGGCTGGAGGGGAGGCATGGCTCCTCCGCTCTGGGTGCTCCTGGGTGAGAGGGCACACGAAGCACCCTGGGGAGCGAGAAGGGGTGAGAGAGGAGGGATGTTTGCATTTAGAACAGTGAGATTCTTGAAAAAGGAGAGGGGAGGGTAGAGAAGCAGCTTTGGGCAGCTGTTCTTCAGCGATGTGGAAGGGAAAAAAAAGCAAGCTGATGATTTGTGATGATTTTGCAACTTTTCCTTGCCTTTTTTCACCTCTCAAAGTTCCTCCCTTTGCTAATGACCTGAGAAAGGCAGTTTACTGCACCTCCAGCCCCTCATCCACAAGGCTTTCCTTGTTCAGATAGGTAATTAGTCACTGAAGAGAGGATTTGTTCCCCAAAGAGCCTATCCCATGGGGGGGGGCGGGGGGGGGGCGGGGGGAATCTCACTGAATCACCATCGCAGTGATTCTGCAAAAGGCTGCTAATTAGACCTGGTCAAAAAGTCTTTAGAAGGTGCAGTGTTCCCAGCAACAAAGGCAGTTTTGCCAAAATCAAAGTGTTTTCACAGAAGGTGTCTGTTTTAGAGTGAATTTTGGTGGGAGAAGTGTCAAAACAACTCATCTGTCTGCTTTGTTTCTTCGTGTGTGTTCTGCTGTGTAAAGGATTCAGGTTACTTTTATTAACATTAAAGCATTAAAAAACCATGGTTCAGAATCATCAATGACTGAATTAAAAACCTCCATCTTGGTAGGGAAATAGAAAACAGAGTTTTTGTCTCTATTGGGTTTGGGGAATTTCAATCTCAGGGAGCTGGGCTTTTCCATCCACTAGAAATTCCATTTTTAATGAGCAGCAGTTCCATCAGGGAACAAAGAACAGCATTCCCACGTCCTTCCAATGTCTTGAACAGAAGCTGAGGATGAAAAGACAGCTAGAAAGGTTGGAGGTCTTCCTAAGTCACCTTGAAATCAGACTTCCCCACCTACTTTATTCATCATGCTATGTGGAGCAGTCCTGCACCCACACAATCCCCCCACACACACTCCTGCCGTGGGGGTGTTGGGTGTCCTCAGGAGGGACACTGCATTTGCTCTCCTGATGGAGGATTTACCTTTTCCCCCTGCACATTAGCAGCTTTGGGAAAATCCCTCTGTTAGGGATGACTCGCTCCTGAGTTCTGCTTACACTTTCAGGGTTCCAACATGATTTCTGCAGCCACTGATGCTTTTGCTGCAGTGGCCAGTGACCTCCAGACTGGCCTGTCTCCCATCCTAAAGGCTTCCCTCCCTGGTTTTAATCAGCCAGCAGCTTATTAGAAAAATCTCTCCCATTTTGTGTCTTGTGTCACCCACTGAGGTTTTCAAACTTTTAGGTGACCAGGGACAGAGGCTGCAGCCAGGCAGCAGAAGCTGAGGGAAAAGACAACCACAGTCTTCATGGTGATGCTGAGGTGCCACCACACCAGGACAGTCCTGTCCAACAGCAGCCACCAAGGGCCAAGCCAGATCATTGACAGGAGGCAGGTCCCCACCCTGCCCAGGAGAATCCCAGCCCCCCTTGCACCCCAGCCCTGTGTCACTCATCTCATGGGGTTTATGGGGGAAAACCCAAAGCCCAGGAAGGGCTCAGTGTGTTTGCCAGTGTCTGAGAAATATGATGTAAAAGGTTTGTCTGACTGGGAGGGACCTGGGGGACATTTTCACAGCTAAATGTGAACTGGTCACATGTAAATGTGAAATGGTAAGGGCAGAGCTGGAGAGGAACAGGTACCCAGGTCATGGTTAAAAGCAAGCCCCAAAGGTCTCTTTCTGTGCTGAGCAGGACTATAGGTGCAGCAAATGCTGGATTCATGTGAAATAGCCTGGCAAAGGCATCTGCTAACTCCACTGCATCTCCCAGCCAGGGCTCCTTAAAGACACAGGCTTTGCACTACAGAGACAGTGCTTCCCCTTACACCATGTCTGGAGGAGGCAACAGCCTTGTGATAAGCCTCAGAGCTTGATGGAATCATTGTCTTGCCTTTCAAAGGGGAGGGGAAAAAAAGGAAGGATCATGTTTTTCAGTGCTTAAGACAAAAGCAAGGGAGGGAAAGGGGGGGTAAACACTCCTTTTCAGGGATAAATTGGAATTTCTGTGACAGATTAGCTTTTCCAGAGAAGACATCACACAGCCCATCTGTGGGGTTGGTATGACTAATCCAGGTTCCTTCCAGAAGGATGTTCATGCATTCAGGCTACCAACACACACAGGGGCTGTGGGGGTGGGTTTGTGGGATCCAGCTTATTCCACACCCATCCTCAGCTTCTCTCCACTCCAGAAGACCAGGCCAAATGTCACAGACACCAAAGACATGATGGTTTGGGGGCTGGGATGGGGCATGAAGCCAGGAGGGAGCTGGCTCCCACCTGTCTTCCAGCTCAGACAAAAAAAGGGGTGTCAGGTCCTTGCAAATATTTGTACCCAAAGGAAATCCCTCCTTCCCTCCCCAAAAGGGTCACAAACTGTCTGAGGTGCTCTGTTCTGATGTTGGTTTCTGAACAGAGCAAATGATTTCTGCCCACATACAGCTTTCATCCAGGGATCTAAAGCAACAATTAATAGTTTTACAACTCTTTTGCCTCCTGGTTTTATGACCAGCTGAACTCAGCTTCAGAATGAAGCTGGTGTTTGAAGTGAGATCTGGTGTGATCTGCCCACTGGACCATCAAAGCATGAACCCACCTGGCATTTGCAGAGGGATCTGGTGGGAAACAGCAGCTTGTTCTGGGATGGTTGGGAGGGGTTTTTAATTCAAAACACAACAGCTAGAGAACACCAATGTCTCTGCCTGAGACAATATGCCTTTGCCAAATTTTCCTTCAGTTAACTCAACATTTCCATTAATTGCTGGGAGAAGGGAGGAGAGAAAGCCAGCCTCTTTTCTGATAAATTGTGGAATACACTGTAAGCTATTTTAAGGAGACATCCATCAGAATTACACAAGCCCAGTGTGAGCTGGGTGTTGGGCATCCACATGAATATGCATCTTGTGGAGAAAGAAAGAAAGAAAGAAATCTCCTATGTAGGCATTCATGGCAGTAAAATAAAACCATAAAAGCAGCTCAAGGGTATCTGTAAGAAATGCTGCAAGAGTTTGACTTTACAGAGTTGGGGTTTATCTAACAAAGGCTTTCGGATGGAAGTTACGTATGTTTATTCTAACAGGCAGAGGGGACTCAAGGGAGTGGGAAGGAAGATGCTAATAGACATTCAAGTGAGGATGCAGCAAGTGCAGGGAGTATTGCACACAGGCTTTCCCAGCCAGGTACAATGGATTTAAATTAATAGCCCCAATAAAAAGCCCTGTACTTACAGCTCAGCGAGGCTTCCCAGCAGGGAGTCGTGTGGCTTGTCTCAAAGGAGCCATTAGAAACACGTAGAGGAGGAGGAAACCCTTATTCCTTGCCTGTAGCTTAGTCCCGAATGCCCTGTCATCCCCGGCTTGCCACTCTGCACGTCCCAGGGGTGCAGGGCTCGCGGCTGCAAACCTCTGGAGAAGTCCTGTATTGGATGCTCATGGGGATGGGGAAAAGCTTGGGTTCCTGGGTGGGGCAGTGGGGCTGGCAGACCTGCAGGATGGTGTCCCGGGGCAGGACTGGGGAGACACCTGCTTTCTAGTCATCCAAAAGTGCCTCTGCACAGCCTTGTCCCCATTGTTGAGCGTCCCTGTCCCCATCGACCTGAAGATGCTCAGGACCAAGCCCTTCCATTAGCGGGGGGTTGGCAGACGGGCAGGGGGGAGGGTGGAGGGGAGATTGCCACTGCTGGCTGCTGCCACAGGCAGAGCACAAACTGCAGCTGTACGCCGAGGCCACCCAAATGCCCAGGGCTGGGGATGTGGATGACGGGGGGGAACTCCCAGCTCGCTCCGGAAGGCAGGAGTAGGGATTACCAGCAGCTCGGCATTCTGCTGCCGGCGGGTAGCCCAGTGCCTGCTGCAGATGTCTTGTGCCAGTCCCTGCTCCCAGACCCCAGGCAGCGTGTGCGCGGCTCTCCTGAAGGGACCCCCGCACCCTTCCCCGTTCCCTGGGGAGGAGGCGATGCAGCCTCCGGGGAAGGAAGGCTGCAGGGAGAGGAACCGTCCTACACCCACCTGCGGAGGAATGCATAGGGGCATCCCTGTGGCCCGAGTCCCAGGCTCATCCCGGGATGTGGGTGCTGGCACGGCGGCTCCCCGCTCATCCCAGGATATCGGTGTCTCGCTTCCCGCTCATCCCGGTGTGCCGCTGCCCGCATCCATCCTCACCCCCGCATGCCGCTGCTCTGGTTGCCCTCTCACCCCGGAATGCCGGTGGCCCCGGTGCCTGCCGCGGCCCAGGGTGCTGAGCCCTGAAATGCCCGGGGTCGCTGGCACCCCGGCTTCCCGGGACGCCTACTTTCCCCCTGGCTGCTGATCTCACGCGACCCGAAACGCCGGTGCCTCGAGTGCCCACGATGCCGGTGCCTGCAGCACCCGGGGATGCAGGTGCCCCGGCTCCGCGCCCCTCCCTGGGGTGCCAGCGCTCCGGGTCCCCGCGGTGCCGGTGCCTGCCGCACTCGGGGTACCGGAGCCCGGCCCCGCGCCACAGCTCACCTGCGTCGGCGCCGCCCCCGCCGCAGCTTGCGCGCCCGGCGCGGAGCCGCGGAGCCCTACGAGGCTGGCGGCGGCAGAAGCTCCGAGGGGCCAGAGGCGAAGGGGGTTCCGCCCGCTGCCCCCCCTTCTGGGGGTGCCGCCCTCCGGCCCACCCAGAGCCGCGGGGCGGGAGCGGGGAGGCGAGGCCGGTCCCTGCTTCCCAGTTCCAGATCCCCGGTTCCCGGCCGCCTTTGCCACTGGCGCCTCGGCGGCACGATGGGGCCGGAGCAGCACGATTCCCCCCCGAGTTCCTCCGGGGCGTTCCCTGAGGGCTGTGCTCGGGTCTGGGGATGCCCGGGGATGCCCAGGGAGGGACGCCCAGCGGGGAGTCCTCCCCGAGCTCCAGGGAAGCCCACTCCGAGCCCCGGGAAAAGCCCACTGGGACCACAAGACAAGGGATCCGATTTGGACAAAATCGGTTGGCGGGTCGGTACAGCTCCAGTGCCAGGCAGGTGGTTTGCCCTGTAAAGTCAGAGCAAGGGCTGGCAGCGGGATGCGATATCGGAGCAGGCGGTGGGAACGCCTGCTCGGACAGCCTTACCTGCTGGATGTGTCCTCCGCAGCCGGGACAGCCCAGGGGACAGCACTCTCGGTGGAGCTGTGGTCTCACTCAGCTCTGCTCTATCCCAGCTCTTCCCAAAATTGCCCAAGTGGAAGCACTGCCCTCTGTGGGGTGCAGCATGTCCCGTGGGGTGCAGCGTGTGTCCCGTGGGGTGCGGCGTTCAGGACGAGCAAGGTCCCAGCAGTGGTGCTGTCCTGCCCTGGGCAGATGATCCTCCTCTGCTCTTGCAGTTACCCTCCATGTGATCCAGCTCCATCTTCTGCTGTGAGAAGGGGGGGTGTAGGTAACCAGGGAAGCGTCCCTGGCTTGTTGAGCTCCCTGTTGTCTCTTTAAAGGCTCATTGGGAGGTGGGTGAAGGTGGCAAGTCCTGGGCATGGCACGCGCTAGCTCAGCACGATGCCGCTGCCACCATCCCCGCACAGCCCAGGTCCTGCTGCAAGCATACCAACTCCCCCAGAAGTCAGCTGCTGGAGCAGCAATGGGAAAGAGAGGATGGCAGACCTTCCTGGGATGCTGGCCAAGGCTGCATGTCTGTGCAGAGATGGTTCATCACTCCCTCAGCTGGCATGGAGCTGCTGTGTCAGACAAGCAGCTCACAGAGGGCAAGACCTTGCACCATCCTCCACATTGGATCCCTCAGCTTGCTGATTCCTGGCAAGGAGCTTGAGCCCATGGGTGCTCACCCTTCTCTGGGCTTGCTGGTGGGTGGCTGAGAGCTCTCTTTGGTGGCGAGCATCCTTCCCCCTGCCTGCATGCCAGCCTCCCCGCACCGCGTGTGCTGCCAGCCGCCTGCTCGCTGCTGCAGGGTCATCAGTGTGGCTCCATGTGTGTGATGTGTCAGACTGCCTGTGTGCTGGGGGCTTGTTTACATGGGAAGGAGGGAGGGGGAAGGGATGACTTTGAAAAGAAAAGAGAAAAAAGGAGGAGCAAAACCAACCAACAACTGGGGGAAATTCCTCTGCTCTGTGCTATAAAGCAAAAAGCGTTTATTTTTATGGCAGTTAGGGGTGGCTGAGCATCCCTGGGAGCTGCAAGACAAACATGCCCAGCTTCATCTGCTCTGGGCATGCACAAGCTCAGCTCATGGCGGCTGCTGGGCCCCAGTGGGGTGCAGCACACACTGTGGAGGAGGGCTGGCTCCTACATGGGGTTTTCTCTGCCTGTCACTGACATATAATGATCAGGGTGAATTTTCATTTCCCTTCTGAATATATTTCTCAGTCAGCCCCATGCTGTGAGGGTATTCAGTCCATCTGGCACTGTCTCTGCACCAGAGCTTCATTTCTGCACTGCCACAGCAGAGAGCTGAGCCCTGTTTCCCCAAAAAAGCAGCTCTCAGCACTGGAAGGTTTGCTCAGTGTCTCCTGGGCTGTGGGGGGAAGCTGAGGTATGAGTGGGAAGAGAGGCACGGAGCTGCCAGGGCTCTCCCTGTAACATCACAGGCCAGAGGAGCACTCTGGGAAGGGGCTGGGAAGGCACAAAGTGGAGACACCTCCATGCCCACTATTGCAGCTCAAAGCTGCATCTGGAAGCAGCTGCAGGAAAGTGAAGTTCACCTTCTGGGCTGCACCAGCCATGCACAGGCTTGTGCTGGCAGCACAGCATCCTTCAGAGGGGACTTGGCTGCAGCACCAGTGGTAGTCGAGGTGAATTTTCCATTGGCTGCATGAATTCAGATGTGACAAGCCTGACTCTCCCATTAGCTGACCAGAGCTTCTTGGCCTGACTTCTCACTGACACTGGCAAGCCATGGCAGGAAAGAGAGAGTCCCATTTTAAGGCTCTTTCCCAACAAACTGAGGAGCAAGGGCCCATACTTGGAGCAGCCAGGTTTGCAGCCACGCTTGGAGGTCACAGCTCCCCGCAGCAGGGGCCAGCACTGCCACCCTTCCTGAGCTAGCCAGCAGTGATGTGGAGAGGGGGAAATCAGAAAATCAGGTCAGCTGGAAACGCCTCTCCATCCCTTCCTTTCATGTCACCCCCATCTCCCTCTCTTGAGGAAGGCTGCCCCCACCGAAGCCCGGGGGGGAATTATGTCAATAACCACACAGCAAATCCTCCACGTAGGGACGGCGGGGGGTGGGGTGGGGGTGAAGCCTCTTGCCGTGGTCTCTTCTGCAGTCTGGAAGCAGCTAGCAGAAGCAGGGTGAGTCTGAAGCCAGCAGCCATTTCAGTACTGCAGTGAGTCATCCCAAAAGGCGCTCAGCTTGTGGCAGCTCCCTCCCTTGCTTCCCTCCCTTGCTTCTTTCTGCCTTTTTGGTTGCTTTTTTTTTTTTAACAGCTGATGTAGCAATAAATTTAAAAAAAAAAGAGGGGGAAATATGCAAGAATATAACATGTCTGCAGAGCTCCTGCAATTACAAAAAGAAAACCTTCCAGCACTTTTGCCTCCCCTTGGACATCCGTTGCAAAAGGTGGGAGACGCTGGGTACCTGCTGTGTGGGAGGGTGGGACGGGGCAGGACAAGCACCTGCGGGCAGAGAGGATCCATGGAGCTGGCTGTCAACAGGGAGACAAGCACAAAGAATTTCCCAAATAGTCCTTTACAGAGGGAAAGAGCTAAATTAGGTCATGAAAGCCTGCTGTTGCATTTGACAGTGGCAGAGATGTTTGGGCTTTCCTTAACACTCTTTTCCCCTGATGGTTTCTGTGCTCGCTGATGTGCTTTTCCACCTCTGGGCTTCTGCAGTCTCTAGGAGGGGATTGCTTCAGCTGGAGGGGTTTGGGCCTCTGTTTCCCTTGCTATGAGCTGTCCCTGTGCAGCCTTTCATCTCCCTGGAGCTAGCCCATGGGGTGACAGGAAAAGAAAGCCAAGCAGCGATGGCAGCGTTTCATCCTCTGAGCAGGAAGGGACCTGGGGGGTCCCTGTCCCCACAACCCTCATCTTCTTCCCAGAGCCATAGAGTGTCTGTAGGTGCTGCTGATGGAGGATTATCAGCCTGCTCCATGCTGGAAATTATTTAACCAACCTCTTCCAGACGCTGGAGCCCTCAGATGCACCCACAGCATCCAGCCCCCTGCAGGAAAGTAACTGTGGTGGGCGCAGGACAAGCTCTTGGCGCGTCGCCTGCCTGCAGCCCACGGCTCTGACAAGCCTGCAACTTTTCTGGCTTGGAGCTTTACTGAGCCCACGGGGTGCCTAAGCCAGGAAAGATTAATGAACATTCACTGAACTTGCTGGAGAGCTTGGCTGGTGGTTGGGCTCTGAGGCTGCAACCAGAAGCCTGAGAGAATTTGGAGAGTTGCAGCGCAGTGGTGGCTATTTTTTATATAGATGGAAAACCTCTGGAGGGGGATCAGGGAGATGCTGCAGTTAAGGTCAGGCCCTTTAGAGCAACGATTTATATCTGGAGAGTTTCCACATGCCCTGATGACATGCACTGACTGCATCTTACAGCAACTTGCAATCTTCTTAGCACTGCATCCCCTCCCTCCATTCTGTCTGTGTCCCAGGGTGTTTCATTGTCCTCCAACACCCAGGACACACCCCCACAATCAAATCCAACAGAACCATCGGCCATTCCCATGCTCATTGTAAAACTGCTGGAGCATCTCAGGCCAGGCAGCCTTCTCCAGACTGTTCCCATCAGGGCTGGGAGCCACCGTGGGCAGGGATTCCTGCATAAGGGATGGCAGCATGGTGTCAGAGAGATTAACAGCGAGACCTTGGGCTGTTCCCTGTCATCTTTGGTAGCAAGAGAGGGCACAGCTACCTTGTCTCCAAATCCTTGGAGCAGTAGAAGGAGCATTTGCATCCCAAGAAAATATCCATTGGTGGGCAGACCGTGCTGGGATGCAGAGTGGCACCCAGGCAGGAGCTCTGTGTGGCTGGGTCCTGGATGGAGCTTCCTGATGACATTTCAGAAAAAAAACCCTATTTTCTATTTTTAGTGAGCAGAGTGAAGAGAGCCAGGGAGGCAGCACGTGAGCTCTGAGTGCTGTCTCAGCCCTGTGCTGGAGCCTGGAGCTGATGTGAGGAGCAGTCGTGCATCTCACAGCAGCAGCAGCCGCCAGCCCCGTGCTCCTTAACCTGATCCACTCACAGCAACTTCTGAAGCAGAAAGGTCTTTGGGAAAGGGACTGCTGCCTGCTTTTGGTCTCTCTCAGGCAGGCTCCACCAGGGTGTTTGCTCTGATTTGTACCACACCTCTGATTCGTGCCTGGAAGGCCCAACCTCTGCTATTGCCCGTGCAAGACCCATGGCACAGCGCTGCTGTGCTGCTCTTGCCCATCTCTGCCTGATTAATGTGAAACCCAGCTCCATGAATCATTCATGAAGCTCTATTTAGCATAATGATTTCTGACATCCAGTGCTTGGGAACAGCATTTTGGGACAGACCAGTTGTGACCAGTGAACTCCAGAAACAATGACCTGATGTTTACCCCATCTGAACCGGGAAGGTGCAAAAGGGGAGGGAGGGGAGCTGGGCCCCCTTTGGAGGGAATCACAGGTTGCTCTCTAATTAGCCAAATGTGTAAAAGCTAAATATTGACATAGCTTTGCAGTTCCCTGTGTCTTGCAGTCACATTGCATGTTATTAACCTACATAGCTGGGAGGGAAAGGAGCATCTGTGTGTGTGCCTTGGCACAGGCAGGGCGGAAGGAATTCCCCTGTGCCATGCTGCTGGCGTTAATGGGGAGCTGGTGCCAGTACCCAAAGGAGCTGGGAAATGGTTTTCCCTCCAAAACTGGAGCAAGGGAGTGGTAGAAGTTTGTCTGGGCTGCCCTGTAGCATAAATAGAGCACCCTCCTCTTCCATGGCACTTTGCTGGGGGAGAGTCTCTCGGCAGGTGACTGACCTCGCTGGGAGGGGGTGTGCAGGTACCCTGGTGTCTGTGCTGGTGGGTTTGGGGGTGCTGGTGGATTTATCACCCTGACCTTGCCCAGAGCGTGGGTGAGGGCTGTGAGCTGGGATCTGAGCTGCTGTTTGGTGTGTGTGAGCAGGGGCTGGTGTAGGGCAGGTGTCTATGGGAAGTGCTTTGCTCACTGCTGGGTACTTGAGTGAAGATCTTGGCCAAATTCCCAGCACCAGACCTGGTGGGCTCAGCCCAGGAGGAAATGCCACAGCAGGGAGTCCTGAGCTGTGGTAAGGTCACGGGCAGAGAAAACAAACCCTTCCATCTCCTGGCTGCTCTAGCCCTGGGGAGAGCAGATGACATGGGAAGAGCAAGCATGGAAACATCTCTCTGGCACAGATCTTGCTGCTTTTCCTGCTGCCCCACTGGCCTGCACCTAGGACACAGGAATTGTCTTCCCTGCCAGAGACTTGGATCCACAGGATCTTAGGTCAAAGCACACTGCCAGGAGCTCACTGCAGTCAGTGATGCTGCTCTGTGTGTATTGTGTGCACTGCCCAGCTCCTCCTGGGTGGGTGCTGGCTGCAGGGGTGGGTCCAAGGGAGTCTAATTCAGTGTGATGAGAGCTCCCCAGTACAGAGTGGTAGTGAGCTGGGTGTTGCTGGGAGTCATGTGGTAGGGACCCTGCCTGGGGAGAGGAGGGCAGAGGATTTGTTGATGAGACTGCAGGTGGATGCACACAGCTGGGGCATTGCCTCAGGGATTCCTCACTTGCAGTGCTCCCAGACAGCAAGCAGCAGGAGGGATGCAGATCAGGGTTGCCCACAGCACCCTCTGCCCCAAAGCCATCTCCTCCTACATGCCTGAGCTGGGTAACAGGGGTGACACAGGCAAAGCTAGATCTGCCTCAGGGCAGGCAGAGGGACCCCTGCAGGCCATTACAAGGAGATGTGGAGGCCCCAGGCAGCAGATTTTAAGGGATGAACCCTTCCTGGGCTGCCGCCTCACTCCTGTTCCTGCAGAGGGGCTGCTGCAGTGGGCACAGCAGCCACTGGGCTGCACAGAGCCATGCCTGGAGCTCTGTGTTTAATCAAACCAATTAGCAATTTAATCTTGTTAACAAGCCAAGATAATTGCAGTATTATCAAATTATCAGGCTGCATGCAAATGCTTGCTTAATGGTTGGTCCTGCTGCAGCAAGGGGGTTGTGATCTCTGACTAAATTGGCTTCTCTGCCCTTGGCCACTGCACCAGCCTGGGCTGCCTCAGGGCAGGGATGGCTGGGGGCAGTGGCTGGGGCTCTGTCCCATGGCCTGTGTGGCACAGGGCTTCCCTCTCAGAAGGGTGGGTTTGGGTAAGGGTGGCAGAGATATTTTCTGCCCCAGCAGGACACTGCACTGGTCAGAAGCAATGTTTGATCTTACACTGAGTTTGGCTGATGAGCCCCCAGCCCTTGTTCTGCCCAGCCCTGCCAGCACTTAGCTGTACCAAAGTTACAGGAACCCCTTTGGAGCTGTTGGGTTTTGTGCTGGCCTGAGGCTTTCCCAGGCAATTTTCTTCAGCTGAGTTTTCCTCACCAGCTCAGTAACATTTGGAGTTTGGGTCTGTGTACTGCCCACCTCCTCTGCCCTCCAGAGGAGTACCCACAGGGAGGCTCTGCCTCCTGCATCCTCCACCCTCCTCTGCCCCCAGTACAGGCAGGGCCAGTCCTCTTCCACAGCCCTGTCCAGCTTGGAATGTGTCTGGGGGGACATGCTGTTCTCCAGGTCCCCTTCTGGCCTTCCAGGAGAGTCTCCTACAGTGTTCCGTGATGTTTTGCTCCTTCCCTTCCCACCACCTCTCCTCCTGGGGTTTGTGTGCCTCTGGATGGATTTGGTCCTACCAGCCAGCCCCTGACCACACTCCAAGTTTGCAGCTGGACTGTTTTCATCCTCTTCCCCAGGCAGAAATTCTGGGGTGAAAGTGATAGGAGCATGTTCCAGGACGGGCCTGGAGAAGGGCAGAAGGAGGTAAAGAAAGGAGTCACACATCAGGAGCATCTGTGGCACAAGCTCTTTTATTTGTCAGAGCAGCAGTGGGGCAGAAGAGGGAGAGGGTGAGCAGCTGTCACACAGCATGGCATGGCAGCTGTAAGGGAGTGGTCCTGCAGCTTGAGTTGGCCCCTGACCATAGGCTGCTGGCTGTTCCCATCCTCCCAGGAGCTGGCATCAGGCAGGACAAGCCTTAGCAGAGGCATGGGCAGCTGGCTGGTGCCAGGGTGGCACAGGGAGGCTGAGAAGGCTCTTGGTCCGTTCTGGGAGCAGCAGCTCACACTAGGGAAAGAGAGAGATAACAACAGGTTGATCCTGGTGCCCATAGTAACCCCAGCCCACGTCTGGCCATCAGTCACCACCCCAGCCCGGCAGCAGAGGGCTCTGGCAGCTGGACACAGCTCCCTGCCCAGAGCCACCCTCACCATCCCCCTGCTCTGTTAGCCAGGGTGGGTGCTCTCCAGAGCCTACCGTAGGAGACGGGGAAGGGAAGAGGGCGTGAGATGCATTTCCTGCCACAGAAGGTCTGGCAGCACTTCTTGTAGCGAGGGCACTGCCGGTCCAGGATGCACCTGTTGGGAGGGTTGAGCATGGCGCAGGTGATGCGGACGGGGGGGCAGGACCAGGCGCTACCTGAAAGAGAAGGGAGATGTTTACTCCAGACTGCTGGAAGCTGAGGAGCCCTGGGGGGGATTATCCCCAGCCAATGCCCCATCCCAGAGGATCCCTGCAAACACAGCTCCTTCCCAGCCCCTGTGCTTTTCTCCCCCCGGACGTCACCCCAGGTCGTTTCATACCTGTTGGCAGCTCGGTGTAGAGGATGAGCATCCCCACCAAGAGGAAAGCGATCACTGTCTTCATGCTGCTGTGTCCCCAGGCGGCGTGGGTGGGGAGAGCTGGGGGACAGCGACATTTAAAGCCCCGGGGAGGCTGGGGGTGGGGAATGGGGCTGATGTTTGTATCGTTTTCCTCTGCCATTGCATGGTGTTTTCCGGGAGCCTTTTGCACAAGATGCAAACAGGATTCTTTGGTTGCTCAAAAAGCAGTTCTGTTGCACCACTGTTCCCTGCAGCCACACCTGGGGCTGAGGGACAAGCCAGACTGCCCCGGGCACCATCCCCCAGGCAGGGTGGAGGCAGTGGAGCTGCTCTCTCCTGGGCAGGGGCATTTCTGCTGGAGACACTATGCTGGTGACCATGCTGTGTTTCTGTCTGGCAGTTCATCGTGTGGGTTTTCCTCTGTACCTGGCTTCCACATGGAACAGCAAACCAAACCTTAACACCTGGGTCTGGGTCAGCATGGGGCTGCCTGTGCCTTCCTAGGGACAATCCTTAAAGGTTTCCCCTGGAGGTGTTCAAAAAAGGCTTGGATGTGGCACTTGGAGCCATGGTTTAGTTGTCAGGAGGTGTTAGGTATTAGGTGATAGGTTGGACTTGATGCTCTCTGAGGTCTTTTCCAATCTGGTTGATTCTGTGAAACCTGCCCCAGCCCTAAAGCCAGTGTGGGGAAAGCAGCTTTGGCTTAGGCAAGGGTGAGTCTTTCCCAAGCTCTGTGGGGGTCATCTGAACCCCAGCATCTTCTCTGGGTGAGCACTGCCATGTAGGAAGCAGGTTGGCTCTGGCAGAAAGTGGCTGGTCCCAGCAGTGTAGGAGCATGAGCTCCACACAGCCCAGTCAACAGACAAACATCCCTGGTGTCACTGAGCCCTAACTCCTGATGCCAGCAGTCCTTACTCAGAAGGCAAAGACTTCACTACCCTTCAAGCCTCCATCTTCTCCTTCCCAAGGAGACTTACACCCTTCTGGGCAAAGTTGTTTTCTTTGGGTGCTCTTGGGCAATGGGAAATTACTCCATTTCCCACCAGTGGGTCAATGTTCCCCTCATGTTGTGCAACAGGTTGCTGGAGCTTTTCCTTGGGATTTCTGGTGCTAGCAGGAACCCAAAATGTGCTGCAAATTGGTGCTGGGAATGCCCCAGGAGGGGAAGGCATCCTGCAGCTGAATGTCCCATGCTCCTGTAATGGTCAGGCTGGGACAGTCCCTGATTTCACAACTGGGCAGGGCCAGGGGCTCCTTGCACAAGTCCAGGCATCACCCCTACGTGCTGCAGGCAGCCCTGAGCCTGCTGTCATTGTTCTGCCCCAGCCCCTGGAGCCTCTGGACCTTGTCTTACTGGAGAACTGTTAATTATTGTCCACTTTCCCTAATGATTCTGTGGCTGCTTTTATCTCTTTGTAATTTATGAAATAAGCAGGAGAGTATTTGGCCAACCCAAACAGACTTTCTGGGCTGTGCACCAACAATTTAGCTCTTTTAATGAGAAATACAAGCACTGGATTAATTTTTAAGCAATTCTTTGGCATTCAGTTGCTGCCAGGGCTGGAGAGGACAGTGCTGTGCTCCCAGCTGGTGCCAGGGTCTGCTTGAGGTGTTGATTGGGGCTGTACCTCCAAGAGAGAATACCAAGGAGCAAGGCTTGGATTCAGCTGCAGAGAAGCTGGGGCAGGGGGCAAGGGAAGAGATCCATCTGAAGGATTTTGATGGTGCTTCATCCATAGCAAGTCCAGAGGAGAGAAATCTAGAATCTGATTCTGTTGCAGACTCCCACAGAATAACCCAGCCCAGGGCATTTCTGTGCACAGGACCATCTGGACTCTGTTGCACTGTGCTGTGTGGGCAGCGCCCATTGTCCCAGGGTCCTGCAGATCTGTCCCCATCCTGCCCTGCTCGTGGAAAGCTCTTTGCAAGCCTCCTCCCTTGGCAGCAAAGACTGAGCTGTGCAATGCCAGGGCTGCTGCTGCTGACACTGCAACTTCCCAGCCAGACCAGGGCTCTCCAGTGTGTTTTATCCAGGGATGGCAAAAAGGGAGGCCAGCTGCCCTTGGTCCCATGACTCCAGGTTTGAGAATAGCCAAGCCCCAGCCTTAGCAAGCTCCTGAGCGACACCTTGTGCCCCACCAAACAGCCTTCGCTCCCTACGGAAAAAACTTCTTCACTTTTATTGGAGCAGGCTGCCCAGAGAGGTTGTGGAGTCTCCTCCTCTGGAGGCTTTCAAAGCCTGCGTGGACACTGTGATCCTGTGCAACCTGCTTTGGGTGACCCTGCTCTGTCACAGGGATTGGACTGGATGATCTCCAGAGGTCCATTCTAACCTCCACCATTCTGAGATTCCATTGTTCTGTACCAGGTGATTTCATGTTCTCAGCCTGACACCAAGCATCCATCTATCCGTCCATCCATCCATCCATCCATCCATCCATCCATCCATCCATCCATCCATCCATCCATCCATCCATCCATCCATCCATCCATCTATTCGTCCATCCATCCATCCATCCATCTGTCCATCTATCCGTCCATCCAATCATCCATCCACCCCTCTCTCCCTCCCTGGGTCACAGCTGAGGATGCTCCGTTGCCGCGGGGCTGGCTCCACCGCCGCGGGGTCGCGGGGCGAAGCGGGTGCCCCAGCCCAGCACACCCTCCGCAGCGCAGGTGTCTGGCGCCATCTAGCGAAAGCCGTCAGTGAGGCACTGCTCCCGGAGCCGATCCCGCAGCCTGTCCTGGGGATGCTTCCCTGAAAATCCCACCTCAGCTTCTGCCCAGCTTCTGCTGCTCTTCCCCGTGTTCCCCCGGCCCCACCGCGGCCCCACTGACACTTCGCTATCCCCTAAGGCCACTCCATGCTGCCAACCCCTATCAGGCCTCTCCATTCCACTGCCAGCCCAGCTCCCTTTTGTCTGCTGCTTCCCTTAGTATTTGCCACAAGGAGAGAGAGCCAGATGAGGTTTAATCATGCCCCCAGGGCATGCTGATATCTGCTCTAATCTAGCCTGTGATTAAACCCCAATCTCAGCTCATTGCTTCCAGTGTTTCCCCTCCCTTTTTTTCTACTTTCCCCCCACAATCAGAATATGTTTGTAGGGAGCTGCATACGAAGCAGGGAAGTCCCAGGTCCCAGTTTATTAGGGACCTAGGGCTGACAGGAGGGCTGTGGGGCTGCTGGCTGGGATATGCATAGAACTGATCAGCACTGCTTTGTTTGCTGGCCCAGCAAACAGAGACAATGAGGCTACTAGTTGATGCCAGCTGGGACAAGAACCCTTGCCCACAAGCCACATTTAACTGGGGAACCACTGATATCCATGACTCATGGAGAGAACTACTCCTGGCCTTATAAAGTGAACACCTGAGCACTTCCCAGCTCCTCTCCCCAGAACAGTCCCAGTGACTGCACACCCGAGCCCAGGACCTGCTTTCAGTCTCCTTCTCCTTGGCGCCAAATTTCAGTCTTAAGCACACAAAACTTTGCCATATTCCAGCTCTGATCTGCTAGGACACAAGTAATAGCATCATAGAATGCCTTGGTTTGGAAGGGACCCTTGAAAGTCATCTTGTCCAACCCCTCTGCAGTCAGCAGGGACATCTCCAGATCTGGTTCTTCTGGGCCCCATCAAGTTTGACCTTGAATGTCTCCAGGGAAGGGGCCTCCATCACATCCGCGGGCATCCTGTTCCTGTGTTTCGCCCCTTTCATTGTGAAGAATTTCCTCCTTATGTCCAGGGTAACACTACCTCGCTCTCATTTAAAACCACTGCCCCGTCCGTGCTCAGTGGTGCCACCGTGTGTTCAATTATCGGCAGAGCAGCTGCGCCGCGGCGTGTGCCGCCCCTTCAATGCTTGGGTGCTGCCGTCTTGTGTTCAATTGTCGGCACTGCAGCTGTGTGTGGCGTGTGACGCCCCGTTTGTGCTCGGTGCTGCCACCGTGTGTTCAATTTTCGGTACTGCGTGTGCCGCCCGTCATTCCTCGGCGCTGCTGCCTCGTCTCTAAATGCCATGAATGCTTGAAATGCCTGAAAATTCTTGGGGGGGGAGGCGATCGGTAGGGGAAAAGGGGGATGGGAGGAAGGGATTAAAAACTATTTGAACCTGTAGCTATTAGTGTGAGGAGTTAAGCAGGCAGAAACCTCTGGTTTTTATAGAGATATTAAAAGTGTGTATTCATTTGTAGCTTAAAAAGGATTTTAAAATAAAAACCCTGTGTCCACTCCATTCTAAAAAGTGTTTTAGAAGATCAAGACCCGTGCTGCCATGGGCCCGGCGCGTTTCTTAGCGAGCTAAGAAGCCATGGAAGCCCTCGGTGCTATGGGACAGGAGCGGCGCGTTGCTACGGACTCCGCGGATGCGCTGTAGAGCGGCGTCTTGCCAGGGATTCGGCGCAGGGGTCTTAGCCTTCTCACGCCTGCGCTGTGGAGGCGGAGTAGGACGGACAGAAGTGGAGCAGAAGGGTACCGACCTCACCCGAGCCGGGAGGAGCCGAAGGGAGCCGAGCCACAAGTAGCCGTGTTTGACAGAGCTGAAGTGCACGCAGCCGACCCCAAAAGGGTCTGGAAGCCTCTAAAGGGGGTCTGCGCGTATCAAAAAGTGTTTGGGGGGGCATCAAAAGGGGTCTGGAGGCCTCTGGATATTCCCTTCGGGGATCCTGGGTGGTTCTCTGGAGGGTCCTGAAGGAGTTTTGGGGAAGTGTCTTGGGGAGGATTAGGGCTCTCTGGGGTCCACAGAGCGTCTGGGTTCTTCTGTGAGGTCGCGGGGTGTTTGTGGAGTTTCGGGCTTTGGGGACCCCCAGGATTCACAGGTGCCCTCACCCTGTTTTTTGATGTGCTCGCATGCCTGGGACCCCCAACCATGCCCCACCCCCGGCAGGTGAAGGGAGTCTCGGAGCATCTAGAGGGGTTTTGAGGGTATCAAAGGGGTTGTGAGGGCATCTAAAGAAGGTTCGTGACCATCTAGAGGGTGTCGGGGGTACCGAGGGGGGGGTTGAAAGCATCTAAATTGGTCTGGGAGCATCCACAAGCATCGCGGGGAAGCAGCCGCCACAGCGCCGCCCCCTGCCCGCGGAGGCGCCCCGGGCACGCCGGCACCGCTCTAGGCGATGCGCTTTAGCCTCCGGCCGCTGAGCGGAGGAGCCGCGGAAAGGGCGGAGATGAGCGGGGCTGGCCCGTCCCTTAGCGGGCGAGTGTTGGGGTGGGAACGGGAAGCCAGCCTTGTGGGGGCGAGGGGTTTGCGAGGCGATTTGGTTCCCCCGAGGGTGCCAGTCAAACGCACCCCTCAGCGAAGAGGACTGCTCTCTGTTCCTCTCCGGTGGCAGCTGGATGCCATCGCTGCCCGGCCCACTCTGAATGGAGTGGCAGGGTCTGTCCTTGGGCGGGGAGAGGCTCTCTTGTTGACAGTGGGGCGGCGGAGACACGGGGAGGTGGAGGAGACGAGGGGAGGGAAGGACTCCCCACTTTCTTTACCTCTCTCCCTCCCCCCCACTTCCGCTCTGCAGCATGCTGTCACGGCGCTGACATACTCGGCTTTGGGCGGCGAAGGTCACTGTAGAGCAGGACTGGCCGCTGGGAGGCTGCACTGCAGGCGACTCGTGTCGGCAGAGGGTGGATGGAAGGTGTTGCTGCAGCCGCGGAGGGATGGCAGCCCAGCGCACCGAGCCAAACCTGCTGCTGCAGATTCCTAACTAACCTAACTCGATTGGGCTTCTTCCAGCCTGTCAGGTTAAGGCAAGCGATAGAATGCAATAAAGCACTTGGAAAACAAAGTCTTGCAGGGGGAAGTAACTTTCCCCCCCGCCTCCTTGGGACTATTTCTCCTTTTGTCCTTACAGTCGAGTAAGGGGGGGGGGGGGGGAAAACACCCACACAAGTATGATTTCATTCATTGAAGAGGTTTAGAGGTTGTCACAGTAACAGCAGCCAGCAACTAAGCACCAAAGAGCTGCTCACTTCCTCTTCTCCTTTCTCCCTGGTGGGACAGTGAGCAGAATCAAAACTCATGCATTAAAATAAGAACAATAAACTAAAAGAATATTAACAGAAGAAAAATAAAGCAAAAGGGCTTTGGGGGGCATCTAAAAGGCTCTGCGTGCATTTTAAACGGGTCTGGGGATATCAGGTGGTCTTCTGGGGACATTACAGCAGTCTGGGAGGATTTAAAGTGGGTCTGGGGACACCTAAAGGACATCTGGGGGCATGGAGGGGGGGGGGTCTTGGACCCTCTTAAGGGCCCAGTATGAGCCAGCAGTGTGCCCAGGTGGCCAAGAGGGCAAATGGCATCCAGGCCTGCATTAGGAATAGTGTGGCCAGCAGGAGCAGGGAAGTCATTCTGCCCCTGTACTCTGCAGTGGTTAGGCCACATCTTGAGCACTGTGTCCAGTTCTGGGCCCCTCAGTTTAAGAAGGACATCAAAACACTTGAACGTGCCCAGAGAAGGGCAACAAGGCTGGGGAGAGGCCTTGAACACAGCCCTATGAGGAGAGGCTGAGGGAGCTGGGATTGTTTAGCCTGGAGAAGAGGAGGCTCAGGGGTGACCTCATTGCTCTCTACAACTACCTGAAAGGTGGTTGTAGCCAGGAAGGGGTTGGTCTCTTCTCCCAGGCAACCAGCACCAGAACAAGGGGACACAGTCTCAAGCTGCACCAGGGGAGGTTTAGACTCGTGAGGAGGAAGTTCTTCGCCGAGCGAGTCATTCGTCATTGGAATGTGCTGCCCAGGGAGGTGGTGGAGTCGCCGTCCCTGGAGGCATTCAAGAGGGGACTGGATGTGGCACTTGGTGCCATGGTCTAGTCATGAGGTCTGTGTTGATAGGTTGGCCTTGATGATCCTCGAGGTCCTTTCCAACCTAAGTTATACTGTGGGTCTGTGGGCATCAAAAGGGGAGTTGTGGGTAGGAGAGGATCCTGGGGCCTCTGGATTTTCCTTTGGACTGAAACACTGGAGGCAGGAGTGGAAGAACTCCTTTGGGATTGGTTCCCTTATCCCCTCCCACCTTTACTGGCCAGGATACTTCAAAGGAGACTTCTACTTAAAAGAAAAAAAATTAATCCCATTTTTATCTCCTCAAAACAACCACAGAAAGCAAAGCAGAACTACTTTGTTCCAGGTGGACTTCTTCCCAAACAGTTTGCTGAATATCAAGAGCATGAATTAGCAAAGTGTTCTGATTAAACAGCTGCAAGTTTAAGAGGCAATGCTTCAGCTGAGCAGCATTCATTCATCTTTACTGCTGGCTACAGAAGTACATCTGCTTTTACTGCTGCATCTACACACCAAAGCTCATCACTGCAGTTTCAAGGAGCTGATTTAGTCCAACAGAGAGGACCCCTAAAGCTTTTTCAAGTTCATAGTATCATAGTACCAGTCAGGGTTGGAAGGGACCACAAGGATCATCTAGTTCCAACCCCCCTGCCATGGGCAGGGACACCCCACACTAGATCAGGCTGGACAGAGCCTCATCCAGCCTGGGCTTAAACACCTCCAGGGATGGGGCCTCAACCACCTCCCTGGACAACCCATTCCAGGGCTTCACCACTCTCATGGGGAAGAACTTCCTCCTCACCTCCAGCCTGAATCTCCCCACCTCCAGCTTCATTCCATTCCCCCTAGTCCTATCACTACCTGAGATCCTGAGAAGTCCTTCCCCAGCCTTCCTGTAGGCCCCCTTCAGATACTGGAAGGCCACAATTAGGTCTCCTCAGAGCCTTCTCTTCTGCAGACTGAACAGCCCCAACTCCTTCAGTCTGTCCTCACAGGAGAGGTGCTCCAACCCTCTGCTCATCCTCGTGGCCCTTCTCTGGACACCTTCCAGCACCTGCAGATCCCTCTTGTAATAGGGGCTCCAGAACTGGAGCAGTACTCCAGGTGGGGTCTCACCAGAGCTGAGTAGAGGGGGAGAATCACCTCCCTTGCCCTGCTGGCCACACTTCTCCTGCTGCAGCCCAGGATCTGATTGGCTTTGTGGGCTGCAAGTGCACACTGAGAGCTCCTGTTGAGCTTTTTGTCCACCAGCACCCCCAAGTCTCTCTCTTCAGGGCTGCTTTCCAGCCAGTCCCTGCCCAGCCTGTATTTGTGCCTGGGATTGCCTCGACCCAGATGCAGGACCCTGCACTTGCTCTTATTGAGCCTCACGAGGTTGGCCTGTGCCCACCTCTCCAGCCTGTCAAGGTCCCTCTGGATGGCCTCCCTTCCCTCCAGCCTGTCTGCTGCACCACACAGCTTGGTGTCATCAGCAAACTTGCTGAGGGTGCACTCAGTGCCACTGTCCATGTCACCCACAAAGATGCTGAACAAGCCTGGTCCCAGGACTGATCCCTGAGGGACTCTGCTTGTCCCTGGCCTCCACTGGGACATGGAGCCATTGACAGCCACTCTTTGGGTGTGGCCATCAAGCCAGTTCCTTATCCATCCAGTGGTCACCCATCAAACCCATGTGTCACCAGCCTGGAGACCAGGATGTGGTGTGGGACAGTGTTGAAGGCTTTGCTCAGGTCCAGGTAAACAACTGCAGTTGCTCTCCCCTCAGCTATTAATTTCATCACCTGCTCATAGAAGGCCACCAGGTTGGTCAGGCAGGATTTGCCCTTGGCAAAGCCACGCTGACTGTTCCCAATCACCTCTTCCTAACCAAGTTTTATGCAGCTCCAGGTGCTAAAGGACACAGATCTAAACATCTGAGGGTACCACCTGCCCCCAGACAGGAGTTCTACTAAAGTCAGCTACTCATACCCCTGTAAGAGAAACAAAATGTGTTTTATTCAGTGAAAAGGAACACTTTATGTATAAAAAAAACCATTTCCCCCCCTTGCAGTTCACAGGCTGTAGTACTAGCTACATTGTTTTTGCTACATCATAGAATGTTCCCATTTTAAATAAGAATCATCAGTTTAAGCCAGCAAACAGAAGTCCTAAAAGGCAAGTTTCTACAGTTGTCTTCTAGCAGGGCAGTACACAACAGCCAGGAAAAAGGCACTGTAAGAAGCTCCCATGAGATCATCTAATAACCCCAACCTTCCACCTTGTCTAGAGAGGTCAGCTGAGAGTAGAGATTGGAGAGTCTAGAACAGGCCAGGTTGTTTACTTAAATGGATCTGAGTATTACTGAAGCATTCCATCAGCTTTTGAAAACTCAAAAAGGAGAGGAGGAAGACAGCCAAGAGCTCAGAAGCAGCAGCTAGATTCTCCTTCCCCACAAAGCACTGCTGCTGAGTTATTTCCACAGGAGTCTTTGTATAAGCAAACTCCCATCTTGACTCAGACTCGCTGAAGGAAGCCACCAACCCCAGCATAACCATCTTGGAACAACTGCTAAATGAGGAAAAACAGCCACCCCACTGAAAACAGCCCTTGGTCTCAGCACAGGGCAGGGATTCTTTTGAGAACAAGAATTTAGAGAAGGAGCATCTGTCAAGAAGAGTATCATCTTAGAGGACAAGGAAACTTGCAGAGTTTTCTGGAGCACTCCTACAGCAAGGGTACAGCAAAGCAGCAACTGTGCATAGGAGGCACACTTAGTAAGGTTTCACACTTCAGCTTGTTCCAGCAAACTGTTCACTTATTTTCTTCTTCTGATGTGTTATGAGTGAGTTGTAGAGAGCATCTTTCCCTTTAGGGACCTCATTGTCCAGGAGATGATGGTTTAAGACATGAAAGTCCTCACACTCCCCTGGATGACAGCTCTGCAGATGGGACACAATCTCAAATTGAGGGCACATTCTCCACAAGCTACCAGGTGGCCACAAGGGACAAACACAACAGACACATCTCTGTCCATGCACACTTTGCACATCTTTTCCTCTTGCAGGCGTCGGAGCTGTTCTTCTGTGCTCATCTGATACTCATCTTTACCAAAAAAAGGAGGGGGGGAAACAAAAAAAAAGCCCAAACTTAGTGTTGAAACAGCTCCAGAGTGCCAGCCCTGTCATTTTAGGAAGTCACAATGCAACTCACTCATCATTTTGTTCAGAGCCTGAATGAAGATGGCAAAAGTACCTCACAGGCAAATTTCATTTAAGCTGAAAACCTACAGCTGCTCTAGACTCCAGCTTATCTCCAAGATTCAGCATATCTACACATGCTGGACTCAGCAGGGAGAGAGATCAGCATCTTTTTACTTTAGTAAGTCAATTATCCTGATAAATCAGGATAATTTTTTATGTATAACAAATCTGCTTCACAGTGAAGCAGATTTGTTACACAGAATCCTGCATCAGGGGTCTCTGTGTTTGGTTACCATTCAAGTCAGCACACGTTCCCCTTCACAATGAAAGGATGAGTGACTACAGTGCCACTGCTATCATCACTATAAAATTCATCCCAGTTTCCCAGCCAGGGTAAGCCCACTGTACCTGATTCCTTTAGCTGCACAGGTTGCATTTCTTCTCCTGCAACTGATGTTTCAGCCTCCCTCTGAACAGCACCTGTATAGCCTAAAAAAGATGACGGCATTAAATCCTACCCCTTCCCTCCCTCTCCAGACACTGCTGTTTTAAAAGAGGAAACATCCTGGGTTTCAGTAGCCCTAAACACCTCCACCCTGCTATTAACTTCACACACTCAGCTTAGTAAAGTTGATGTTCTCTGTGGTGCTTTAGTCATTATTCTAACCTCCCCACCAAGACATGTCCACATCACATTGTCTTGTCTGCAAAGCTGGCTTATCTATCAGGCAGCAGAAGCTATCAGCTGCTGCTGATATCATTCCTGCTCCTGCGCTACTATTTAATCACACTTTCAGGTTTGTGGAATTCCACCTCACCCCCCACCCCCCCCCTCCTTCTTAGCTAAAGATGGCAGACTGATATGTAGAGAGGAACTTTGGAAAGCAGGCTTGCTCCTAAAAAGCCTGTGGGGAGCTGCCTCTTCCAGTAAACCTCACAAAACAAATAACACAAGACAGGTACAGATAAGTTAAGGAGCATATATATGATCCAAGCAGACAGGAAATATGGCTATTTCTGATCAAGCCATTGATTTGGTTTTAGCTAGGCTTGGAGCACTCCTCCATCCTAGAAGCTTTGCTTCAGACAATTGCCTCTGTCTGCATCAGATGTGAATGTGTGCACAAGCCTCCACACCACACAGCTGTCTGTTACTGCAGGTCTGAAGGCAGCAGAAAATATGGAGGGTATCTACACCATAGCCTACTGGAGGCAGACAATTACTGACACCCCAGTAGCTACAGTTCCTTCAGGTTTCTGTAAAGCAGAACTTCATCCTTCAGCCTCTCAAAGAAAGGCAGGCTTGGGTATATCATTAATTACGACCTAGGAAAAGAGAAGGCAGGCCCACAACTCTCAGTGCTCAAGATGAAGTGAATAAGAGTTCAACCATTCACCAAGAAGTGAGTGTGAGAGTCTGGCCTACCTCTGCTTTCCTCTGGTTGAAGCAGATCAGAAATCAGCTCAGACTCAGAGAGGTAGAAAGTCCCAGTCAGCAAATATTTGTTAGCTATCATCTTAAACACCAAGACAGGCTCAAAGCCCATCTGCAGGACATTCTGCACTACGTCAGACACATCCTGAGGAAGCTCTTGCAATTCCAAGTTCCCTGGAGGATCTGTAAAGCAGTGAGCAGATACTTTACCAAAAAGGTGGAACATTGAGCCAAAAAGTAGGCCACTCCCTGAAGCTGTTATATATTAAATGCTATTCATGTATTCTAGAACATTCCTCAAGCTGTCCACATAATTAGATCAACATCCAGATGTATAGTTTTCAATTTCCACAAGTCAAAAGCAATTTCATAGCAACCAAGAGACTGATTTTGAACAGTCTACTCTATTGTATCAGTGAATTCAGTCTCCCAAGTTTGGCTTCAGTCCAGAATCCTTATCTATTTTTCTACATCCCAGAACAGAAGTCTCAGAGTCCTTTTAACCAAGATCAAGTGGAACATCCCAATTGAAGTCTCTCCTACCTCAATCTAGCTCAACCATTTATCAGTAAAGACAGAAGTGAGAAATTCAGCTTTGGGCTTCCTTAAACTCATCCTGTTGGACAGGCTCTTCAAGAGAGCGAGAAGAATCAGTTTTCCACAGTTATGGGAGCCAATTTCAACTACTTAAGTTCCAGGAACCACAGATGAATGGGAATAGATCACCAGGATCCCCCCTTTGGTGAATAAGTAGGGCTTGTAGCTACAGTTTAAAACGCTGTGGTGTGAAAGACTCCAGACAGAGAATCAAAAGCACAGACAAGTCAAAGGAAGGTTAGCCGAGCACCCAAAAGTCAGTTATCCAGGCTGGCTAAGCATCTCTGGTCTTAGAGGTCTCACAAGAGCAAGCAATTTTGCTTCTTGTGCTAGAGACCATTTTCCATAAATAAAGTGCAACAGCTTTGAGAACATCAAAACATCACACACATCTACAGGAGATGAGCTGGGGAAGGGCACAAGAACTAAGGCTACAGCACTTTGAACAGAAGACAACACACCAGTTACATCACTGACCTTGGGAAGCAGAGGAGTCATGTTCAGTCTGATCCCAGGGATCTCTCTGAAAACACCCCAAGAGTTAGAAAGAGAAACATGTTCACAACTCCCTGTATCTACCAAACCCCCACCCACTTCACACAAAGTAGGAACTCACTGGAGACAGCAAGGTACTGGAAAAGGAATCCTGAACACTGTTCACATATTCACTTCCTCTTGCCTGCAACAAGAACTCACATCTGTGAACAGAAAGATTTATAGGTAGATAAGTACAGGATCTCAGAGGTGAGAGCAGCAGTAGCAGTTTGAACTTCAGAAGCAAATGGTGCTATTGGGTTATGAGAAGCTCATTACAGAGGGAGTATCATGGTCTTCCCCCCCCACTTCCAGGAAGGGTAACAGTAACAGGCTCATGATTTTCCCCCACCTTAATGCAATCTTCATGTTTGGCCCAAGAGAAGAGGAGGAAGAGATCACAGAAGATGTGACAACAGGACAGTTTTGGTTGGGAGAGACCTTGAAGATGGAGTCCAACCACAACCTAACTCTACCTAGTGTGGTACTGTCAGCCAAGATTGACTTACTCTGGATACCATTTGGCATGTTCCCTCCAAGGATCATCTCCAAAAGACCAGCTCCTCACTCCTCCATCACAGTGAAAACACCTCACTACATCATCTTGTCCTGAAAGAGACATCAGAAGATTATTTGACATCTGAGACACTTCCAATTATGCTCTGCTAGCCCCAGAGGAGAACCTGGGGAGAGATTCAGCACAAACCACAGGCAACTGGATGAGCACATGACAACTGCCCAATGTTGTGCAAGCTGTGTAGGGGCAGGAAATCTAATGAGTTTGAACTCCCAGAGCTGCAGCTGGCTGAGATGATTCCAGAGCTGGGTCACAAGCTAACAAGCAGCACACGAGCACCATAGCTCCCATGTAAGCATACACCTAGCCCTTCTTGCCTGCTTTTAAAGCAATTAATTATACCCATTAAAATTGGTTTCTGCTGTGAAAACATTGTTTCCAGCAGCAGTAAAATGATGTACTCAGCTTCTGTCTCCCAGGTATAAGAATTTGCCATGACATGGTCCCACACCACTCCTCTGCTGCTGTGCTACTCTTGACAAGTCACAGAGGAAAAAAAGCCAAACATTTAAGATCTACCTACAAACACCCTGTCCTAAGGGCAAAGAAATCATGTCAGTAAAGGCTGCCAGTGAGTTTGGGTCACAGATCTTCCAACTGCTTGTGTTAGAGAAGTGATGGATTAACTCAGTTCCAGAGTTGTTCTGCTCAAGGGAACACAGGAAAGCACTACGTCAGACTGCTGCTGCCTAATGAGTCCCCAAAGTCTGTGCTGGGCTCTCAAACAGCTGCTCTGCAAGTGATCAATCAAATCCAACACAAACCACAAAGGTTTTCAGCTGCAGACACAGAGCAGCCATCCAGTATTTGAAGGGGGCTACAAGAGAGGGACTTGTTACAGAGGCATGTAGTGACAGGACAAGGGGTAATGGCTTCAAACTAGAAGATGGATTTAGATAACACAGTAGGAAGATATTTCTTCCCTGTGAGGGAAGGCTGCCCATTGAAGTTGTGGAGGTTCCAAGACTGGAAGTGTTCACAGCCACATTAGATGGGTCCTTGAGCAGCCTGCTCTAGTAAGTGTCCCAACTCCCCTGCTGTTAGTAGGGACTAGATGTTCTTTAAGGTCCCTTCCAACCCAAACTACTCTATTACTCTATGATCCTATGTAGTTGCATACATGCATAAGAAATGCTGCCTGCTTTCCTCAAAAAGCATCTTTTTCATTTCTATATTACAAAACTAAGGTACTTACAGCAACAGGGCCCAGTGACAGCCAAATGAGTTATTTTTTAAGAAGGCTTGAGTGCAAGACAGAGCTTACACAAAACAGAGCATACCAAGCAAGTGCCTCACATCCTTTTAGAAGTGCAAGTAATAAATAGCCTCACTAGACCTTAAAGTACACACTTCCCTGCTAGTAAAACACCTGTTTAAAACACATCACTTTCCCACTCCTGCTGCTAAAGGCACAGACTCAGCAGTGGATTCCCCAGTACCCAAGCCAGAGTTAACATCAAAATGAATTCAACAGCACAGGCTGATGGAAGGATGTGGTTTCCAACTACTCCAGCATTTTTGCAAGCAATGAAAACAGAGGTACCTTCAAAGTTGAAGCAACAGTTAACCATTTGCCTGGAGTACCTACCTGTGTAATAGAATCCTGCTCTAGCCAGCTGCTCAGGAGGCATGTCTGTATATTGTGGCCAGTTCTGAAACGTTGACAGTCTCATCTCCTCTGTTGCCATCTCTGGGTATTCTGGTTCATTAGGCAGCGCTGTCTCTTCACTCTCTATGTCCTGTGAAAGACTGAGGAACTGCCCATCCACAGTGTCAGAGATTTCCTGAAGTGGAAGCATCTCTTGGTTTCCAACATCCTCACCACAAATGAATTTACAGGAAGGGAAGAACTTCAGGTGCTCTGCTATTGGGCAGTTACCAGGTGCCCAGTCCTTCAGGACACCACCACAGCAGAAACACTGCACATCATCTCCTGGACCCACAAAGAAAAAGCCAGCCTTGACCAAATCTCGTGGAGACATAGGTGAGGTGTCTGGCCACTGCTGAAATGTCCTCAGTCTTCTTGCTTCACTCCTCATGCTGCATTCAAAGAGCTGGCAGCAAGCAGCCCCAAGCTCGACCTCCTCTGCTGGTCTCATGTCCCCCATGTTCTTGTTCTGAAAGAGGGGGAGAGAACCCAGAGCAGTCAGCTGGATCGCTGTTGTCAGGCAGCACTCACCCTGTGGTATTTGTTCCTCATCCCCATGTGCATTCCAGAAAGCTCCTGGTCTTGACAAAGCTGAGCTCATTTCAGGATTGCAGCCCAGTCAGGGATCTGGTGCTTCTGTACTTTGCTGTTGAACTTTTGCTGAGTCCTCACTAGTGTCTGGAGGGAAGAGACCAGCACTTTCCAAGCCCCTCTCACAAACTACAGGAGGGATGCCTGCAGGAACAGACAGTGCAGGGGGAGGACAGATCCTGTGCATCCTCCCTTACTGAGCCAAACCAGCTTCCAGCATCTGCATGCTAAACCCCCAGCCATTTTGCTTAGTTTTTAAGGCAGTATTTTTAAGGTAGTGTTAAAAAGACTCTGCCTTTTTTTTCCCTTCCTTCTCCTAAAACCAGATTTAAGAAGATATGCCATAAAGCAGAGGACAGCCACATCCAAACAACTTCTCAGTATTCATTTTACAGTCAGGCACCACAAAGAAACAGGTTTTTCATAGCTTTACTGTAATAAATGGTTAATATATAGAAATAGCCCTAGGAAAGAAAGCTTCTCCAAGACACAGTCAAAGATAATTAGCTTTAGTTTCTATAGGGAGGTGTCCTTAAATCAAGGATAAGACACTTCCTGCCTATGCTAGTTCTGAGAATGAGTGAAATTAAAGAAACCAAGTCCCCAGTTCTCCAAGCCCTCATCCTACTTGAGGTAACAGCCCTTCCTTGTGCAACTAAGCTAAATTGCAACCAAGCTGCTGCTTCTAATACTTTCTGTATGGCTGGCACAAGCTTTCAAAAGGTCATGCAGTTACACAGTAGGGAATCAGGATCAATTTAACTAACCACTTTGAAAGAACTCTTCTGGAGTGAAGTCAGTACACAAAATGCTAGGTGCAATCAAATCCATTCTAAGTGCCCTGAAAATCCATTCCTCACCTAACCCAGCAGGTTGGTACATGCCAAAGATGATCAAACAATATATTAGTTGCCAGAGCTAAGCATTCTGAGCACAGACCCAAACCATCAGACAAGCAAATAGTGAATTTGAGGGGGGAATATACATGTACAATTCTACAAGGAGATGGTTGTACAGCTGGTACACCACATTACTAAGATCAGAGATAACTACTGCAGTGCACTCTTGAAAGGGCACACTGTAAAAAACAATCAAGAGGAGACCACCAGAACAGCAACTACTCTACAGTAAACACAGTTAAGAGGCACTCAGGCCAGGAGCATCTCTGAAGTACTCTTAGTTAAGTGCTACAGTACATTTAGAGGGGGAGAAAAAAACAACTTACAGGGTGTTTTAGTTGCAAGACCTATAGCCAGAGGTAACAAACCCATTCTTCATGGGCACTGCACACTTAGGGAGATTTTAAAAGCAACAGCAAGCTTGCTCAAGCACATGCCTCTCATGGTTAAAGGCACCAAGGGAGAGAAGGCCTATTAACAACTGGAAGTTTCTTCTACAGTCATAACCACAGAAACCAGAGTTGTAGGAAAAGGCAACTCCAGAGGTTTTACAGCTGTGCTTTAGTTCATACAGTAGCAATTCAAGAAGCATGTTGCCAGTGCAATGAAAAATCTAAACAGAAGTAAAACAAAAAGTAGCTCCTGACACCCAGCAGAATGCCAGCAAAGCAAACTTGGGAGCATACATTTCAGCCTTAGGAACAGATTCTGCTCTCAGGACACAGAAGAGCAACAAGACTTGCTTGTTGGTCACAGCACCATCACAACAGTGTTACCTTCACCTTGGGCCCTAACAAAACTAAAGTTATTATTTTTAAGCCATGAAAAACACTGTTTTCAAGCCCAAAGGCCACCAAATTACCTTGCGCTCAGGGAACATACAACAAAGCAAACTTCACAGCAAAACACAAAGAGAAAAAACCCCAAACCAACAGGTTTCCACCCAAAAGCTTAACACAAATCAAACTGCCTTTAAATAAGATGTGCAGGTACACAAGTATATTTACCTTACTTACAAAGGATCCCAATTTGGTTTCCCTGCATTAAAGGCATATATATACACTATATAGAAGATGCATTAACCTGACTAACACACCTCTAAGTCAAACCCATGTTTGAAATGGTTACCCCACCACAAGCCCCTACTTAAGGCCCACACAGTAACAACCTTCCAAAGTAACATCAACCATTTGCTAGAATTAATAAAGACTAAGATGTAAACTTACCTGCTTAAAAAGAAGGTATATATATATATATACACACACTCACAAACTCTTCCAAGAATAAAACTCCCAAACCTCCAAGTTTCCAACTACCCAGTGTGCTTACAGGCACCTCAGAGCTGCCTCTCAGCAAAGGCAAAATCCTTTCATGGAGAAAGCAATCCCAGCTGCCACAGGGGCCATTTATACAGTTTCATTCCCCCCAGCTGGCTGGCTTTGTGCTGAAATTCTCTACTGGCCACACACCCCATTTCACCTTGATAAGCAGGTGTGAGCAGGGAAGGAGACTGCTCAACTCTCTTGCTGTGGCTCAGGGTTAACAGCATTTCTGTGCTTTACAACTTGCTCTCACCCGTGGTTTGCACCTTACAATATTTAAGAGAATGTACCTTAGAATGGGCTGCCTGAGGAGGTGGTGGAGTCACCATCATTGGAGGTGTTCAAGAGGAGACTTGATAGGGTGCTTGGTTGCATGGTTTAGTTGATTAGGTGGTGTAGGATGATAGGTTGGATGTGATGATTTTGAAGATCTCTTCCAACCTGGTTTATTCTATTCTACTAGAAAATTAACAGATAAATAGCAACAAGCTTTTACTCAGGGCATCTGGAACAGGTTGCATTGCCTATTCTTTGGGAGTAAATGATCTTTTGCACCATCACATCTTCACTATTTGAATTCCTTTAATCCCTTTGCCATCCTGCGGTCATAATTCAGGGTGATGCTGGAACCCTGGAGCAGGCTGCCTAGAAAACTTGGGGAATTGCCTCTGGAGAGATTCCAAACCCACCTGGCCATTGGGATCCTGGGCAAGCTGCTGTGGGTGCACCAGCTTTGGTAAAGGGGCTGGACTAGATGGTCCTGTGATCCACACAGATGAGGCAACATTCAGAATGACATTAACTCAGGATATTCTTGGAGTGTAACACTGTAACCTAAGGGGTAACACAGGTCTGTGTTTGGTGTTGGCTTTGTTGAGGGAAATGTTTGGCCATGAGTTCTGTGGTGACAGGTTGGACTTGATGATCTTTGAGGTCACTCCCAACCTTGGTGATGCTGTGATTTCTGATTTCTGTGATTTTAAAGCTAGCTTTGAAAGTTGCAGCTGCTTGGAAACAAAGATGTGTGCATCCCAGTCTAAACCACACACTTGACAAATCCTGAGCTCTCCATGTTAACATAAGAACTTGGGTGGTTTGTGTGGTGAAACGTGATAAATTGGGATTTTTGTCTTTGAAGGAAAACCTGGAGGCCTTTTCTTACAGCCCAGCCTATACAAACATTTCCATGAAAAGAACAGTGTTGGAATGGTTTAATTAAACAGGTGTTAATGAAAATCCCTGAGCAGCAGAGGGCACTGCCTATATACAAAATTCACAGACTCCTGCACCAAGCCAAGGTGGTTCTTGGGGTTTTGTCCATCATGAATTGAGCTGTAATTGCACATTATTTTCTGCTCCACAGATCCCCTCCTTTAGAAGTCTGCACTGGTTTTTAAGGGATGTATCCTAAAAGTATGATACAGAGTTAAGAAAATCCCTCCTGCAGCAGGTGTTTGGGGACTTTGCTAATGGGTTATAGTGCACCACCTGGTAATAGATAAGAATGATTGATGGGAGAGGTTGAGAGAGTTGGGGGTGTCTAGCCTGGAGGAGAGAAGGCTTCAGGGAAACCTTCTTGTGGCCTTTCAATATGTGAAGGGGCTAATAAGAAAGCTGGGGACAGACTCTTTAGCAGGGCCTGTTGTGGCAGGACAAGGGGTGATGGTTTTAAACTAAAAGATGAGAGATTTAGACTAGATAGAAGGAAGAAATTCTTTACAATGAAGGTAGTGAGGCACTGGAACTGGTTGCCTGGAAAACTATGGAGGCTCCAGGCCTTTAAGTGTTCAAAGCCAGGTTGGATGGGGCCTTGAGCAACCTGGACTAGTAGGAGGTGTCCCTGTTGACAGGTCACACTCTTTGTATATGATTTCCCTTCTCATGTTTTCACAAACAAGGTGTCAGCAACATGAAGAATAGATACTATTTCTGTGTGCCTCCTTTTATTTTTCACCCTAAAATGATGGAAATTCATGTTGGATCCTTGAGCTGGTTGCACTCCACAAGGGTGTGGGGTGCAGGGGGAAAAATGATTCCAGGCTGGGAATGTTTAATTTTATCCCCATGCTCATAGCAGAAAGGGTTGCAGAAAATGCCTGTAAAATCCAAATGAAAAAGCAAAGGCATCCTGTAGTTTACATGTGAACCCAGGATCCCAATGGCCAGGTGGGTTTGGAATCTCTCCAGAGGCGATTCCCCAAGTTTTCTAGGCAGCCTGCTCCAGGGTTCCAGCATCCTCACACCAAAGTAATTTCTCCTTCTGTTCAGATGGAAACTCCTGGGTTCTTGTTTGTGCCCACTGCCACTTGTCTTGTGAATGGGCACCACTGAGAACAGTCTGGCCCCATGCTCTTGCCCTCTACCCTTTAGTTCTTCCTGAGCATTGAGAAGATCCCCTCTCAGACTGCTCTCCAGAGCCCCAGCTCTCTCAGCCACTCTTCAGAGTGGCTCCAGTTGCCTCAGGACCTTTGTAGCTACTGCTGGACTGTCCAGCAGTTCCTTGTCACTCTTGAACTGGGGAGCCTGTATGCCTGACATGCCCTGTCTTTGACAAAGTAACAGGTATAGCCTAATAGCTGTAGCCCCCTGTTCTTTGGGATGCTGAAGCAAATACATTTCTAACATCCTGCCCACATACACTCATGGCAGGGATGATTCACAGTCACACAGTTTCTATATCAAGACTTAGTGAACATACATAATCACATGGACTTCAGAGCAGTACCCATCACCCAGGCATCCAGGACAAGCCTTTTTCTCTTCCTTCCAGACAGATGTTTCACTCTCTAGCCAGGCTGCTCACTTTGTTTTTGAAGCACTGCTTTTTAGGCAGCCTTTCCAGCTCCTTCAGGGACTCTCAAGAGCACAGAGTTACTTTGTCCAGAACTATATTGCAAGGCAATCAGAACCAAGATAAAACATGCCAATCTTTACTTGCTAAGCCTAACAAAGAACCCAAAGCCTCTCCAGGTGCTAAGGATGAACACACTGCTTTCTTCCTTATCTCTGAATGACTGAACAGAAAAAGGACAAAGGAAAAGAGACTGTATATTTTAAATATTTCATTAGAATAGTAAATTCAGACTCAAACTACTCATTTCCAAATAGAAAAGACTGGTTTTAACTCAGATGGTACTAGACTCAGTTTGGATCTCAAGTTATTACCTCAGGCAATATCACAGTATGTTACACACATGTTGAAAGCCTGATTTTTAACTTTTTCTCAAGTATGGTCTTATTCATAGGTTTACAGAATGGTTTGGGTTGGAACAGACCTTAAAGATCACCCAGTTTCAACCCCCTGCCATGGGCAGGAATGCCTCCCACTAGCCCAGGTTGCTCAAGGCCTCATCCAGCCTGGCCTTGAATACCTCCAGGGAGGGGTCATCCTCCCTGGGCAACCTGTTCCAGTGTCTTACCACCCTCACTGGAAAGAATTTCTTCCTAATCTCCAGTCTCAATCTCTCCTCTTCCAGCTCAAAGCCATTGCTCCTTGTCCTATCACTACAGCCCTTGTCAAAAGTTCCTCAGCTCTCCATGTGGGGTCTTATAGTGCTCATATCTAGAAACTCTAAATGGTGGATGTTTGTTGCACGAAACCTACACAAGAAGTATGTTGATAGCCAGAAGAAATTTACCAAACTAAATCTCTACAATGAAAATTCTTATTTCTGGCCAGCTTAAGGACCACGACTTCCATTCTCCAAACAGATGTCAGACACCTATGTAACACATTAAAGGATTATCATAGTATTATAGTATCAGTCAGGGTTGGAAGGGACCACAAGGATCATCTAGTTCCAACCCCCCTGCCATGGCCAGGGACACCCCACACTAGATCAGGCTGGCCAGAGCCTCATCCAGTCTGGGCTTAAACACCTCCAGGGATGGGGCCTCAACCACCTCCCTGGACAACCCATTCCAGGGCTTCACCACTCTCATGGGGAAGAACCTCCTCCTCACCTCCAGCCTGAATCTCCCCGCCTCCATTCCCCCTAGTCCTATCACTACCTGAGATCCTGAGCAGTCCCTCCCCAGCCTTCCTGTAGGCCCCCTTCAGATACTGGAAGGCCACAATTACACATAGATAATCAATGAAAATTCTTTGTTACAAATCCTTTGTTGCTGCACCTGTTTCCAAAGTCAAAAGGAAATTGTATTCTACAAATCTCACTTAGTTGCTGTCCTCTGGTGGCAGTGCTGTTTAGAAGCACTGCAGTGGTCTTTGTCTTTTGTTGTGGCTTAAAAGTCTCCCAAGCCCTCCACACTCTAACCAGGGACTGTGTTAACTCTCATTTACTCTGCTTTTGAGTCGGGATGGTGTCACCATAATACAATAGCAAAGAAAAACGATGCTGATTTCTGTCCCATCACTAAACATTGGTCATCAGAATTCAGATCTGAAGCAAGCTGTCACAGAAGTTTCTCTGTTAGAATCAGTATGTATAATAGCCTGCAGGACCTCGAGGAGGACAGGAACCGCCATTTAGCTCTCTGCACTACCCACGAACTTCGCCTCTACCAGATTTCAAGTAGGACTTAAATACTAGTGAGACATATAGGGAGTTCTGGTCATTAGATGTTTCACCCATTGGGCAAAAAACAACTCACCAAACACCCCCAACCCCCAGGCACATGAAGCACCAGTGGCACTGATGTAGAACTCAAATATTGCAAATAAAAGGGCTTTGCTTTGATCCGATTTCTCCTTAACAAATGTCTCCTTTCCCCCCTTCCTGAGAGACTTGTAGCAGGGCTGACCGATGACAGCTCCGGTGGCTTATTCAACGCTGCTTCTTACCTGATGCTATGATTCTATTTCCTCACCTGACTAGTTTACCTCTCGCCCTTCCTGAAATCAATAGAAACTACTTCAAAGGAGGCAAGATTTCACTCAGGCGCTGCAAAACAGCATCTAGAAAAGCGGAATTTATTACCCTGGGAAGAAGACCCCGAGACGAGAGTAAGGGGCCGCCACCAGCCGGGCTACTGGGAACACTCTACCACAGGCTCCATTCCGCAGCTCCCGCAGGCCCCAGGGCCGTACCTGCGGCGGCTGCGGGGTGGTGTGAAGGGGCCACGTGTGAGCCGGCATGGCCGAGCCCAGGAGCAAAAAGCGATGAGAAGGGAAAGGGAAGAGAGCAGGAAAGAGGCCGCGCGCCGCACCACCAGCCCGCCACCCGCCCGCGCAGGCGCAGCACGTTCCGCCGTGCTCCGCGCGCCTTCCTCCCCCTCCCCGCCTGCGCCTTCCCGGCGTGCCCCGCGCGCTCTCAGCGTTGACGTCACCGCAGCCCGGCGCCCGCCGCCATTGGAGTTAGAGGCTCCGGCTCCATCCCTCGCTGCGGCCCGACGGCGGTGGGCAAGGCCCGGGCGGCTCGGCCCGGGGGTATGTGAAGAGACGGGGCCGGCAGGGTGAAGCGAGGCGCGGGACCGGTGCCGGTCTACTGTCCCCTGGGTTTCCTCCCCTGCCCCGAGGAGACGCCGAGCGGCGGCGCGCACGCCAGCGGCCCTTTTCCCTCCCCCTCGGCCCTGGCCCCTTCCCCTCCCCGACCGCCGCCTGAGGGGAGAGGCGCCGCCGCCGCCCCTCCGCCAGGCCTCGGAGCTCCGCGCAGCGCCGAGCGGGCCCTGCCTTCTCCCCCCGGCGCTCTCTGCTGAACCACGGCGGCCCCGTACATGAATTATGTCTGCCACAAGCGTTGACCCTCAGGTAAGCAGCGAAGCGCGGGCCTGCCTCCTACCCAGCCGGGGGCGGGGGGTTTCCTTTGCAGGCCTGTACCTGTGTTTGGCCCGCGAGAAGCTTTTTCTTCTCCTTCTTTGCTTCCTTGGAGACTAGTGTTTCTCATTAAGTTCCCCCGCGAGCACTGCACGGGGCTACTGCTTTTCGAGAGCCGTGGCCATTTCTAAGGAAGGCCAGGGCTGAATGATACGTAAAGCATAACTCCTCAGCCCCCGTTCGAGCAAGCCTTGGTAAGCCATTTTTATGAGCTTTTTATCCATCCTTAAAAGCTGTGTGTTTTGCAGTAGCATTATAAGCTTTTTTTTCTGACATTAACTTAATTTCCTTTCTTTTCTTTTTCACTGTGTTCCCTCACTCAATCATGTGTCGTGGCTTCTCAAGAGACCGAAAGGACAGGATAATAAAGGTGAGGATCATGCTGAGATCTGGTTAAGTCGGTTTTGAAACAGATTAATTACACAGGCACCTGTGGGTGAGCAGAAAAGTGTTCTTCCTAGTCCCCGTGAATAACATCTGGAACAAGGGAAGTTGTCCTTTGTTTCAAAAATAACACAAACTTACTCATCTAAGCTCACTTGCATCCTACTTAATGCTAAAGAGTTTACAGTGGGAAGGACTATGTGTTAGTGCTAAACATAATAATGCCTTCAGTTCCTTAAAATAAAGCAGATTTCCACATAAAGTCAGCAGGATCTGCCTATTCAATGTCTATTTTTGCATACTTACAGTCTCTTCCTGCTGTATGAGTACAATTATGTCACTGGGATGCTGTTGAGTGATATATGTACCAGGTGTCATATATAAGCCTACACAATTATTTAAGGAATTTAAAATTTGAAAAAAGATGAAATAATAATCCTTTTAACTCCTCTGCTTCATTTGAGATTGATTTTAATGCTAAGTTGTCTTAGAAAATACCTTGATTGTTAGTGGGGTTGCTGATGAGTGTATAACTGTTTAGGCTTGCAGACTAACAGTATTCACCTCATAAATGCTTTTAAATAGATCTTAACCTGCCTTAAAAATCCACCTACATCTAGTTACATAAAGCTTTACCCTATTCCTGTGTTTGTAAATGCTCTTTTTCCCCCTCCTTCTCCTCCCCTGACAAAGTTTGCAGTAATACTCTGGTAAATGGAATCTGTGAAATTCCCAAACTTGTTTGTTAAACAGCTGATTTGCTGTAGTGGTATTTTGACTTCAGCTCTTCTGTGAAACAGGTAAAGCAGCTGTCACTTCATGTGTTTGACCTTCTTTTCATAAACTTGAAGCAAAGGAAATAATTTGAAGTTCCCTAAGAACCGTTTCAGTTGGAGCCATCTTTCAGTAATAGCTTTTGAATGCCTTTCACACCTGAACTTATGCTTAGGTGGCCCTTTGCTTGTGATAAATGTCTGTATTTTACACATGAGAAAATGGAGACTTAAAATTCTGCTGAAGAATACCAGAATATCAAGAAGGCACTTAGCAGCCATTATTTCATAGTTAAATGTGACCTCACCTAATCTTATTTTAGCCAACTTAATTTAAGCAGCAAGTAACAGATGCTGGGAGAAGTGTAAATTAGTTTGAGAGTTCTAATTATGGACCAGAACAATAGATGCTGTTTTCCAATATTTTTTTTCCACTAAATTCTTGTCAACGATCACAATTTTTTATTCAGAGTTAGTTCACAGGAGTTGTCTTTTCACTCCTGACTGTAGAATATATTTAGTGTTTAAATATACTGAATAGTAGCGGATAAAATAATGCAAAGAGAAACCCTGTGCAGGAAAAAATGTTACCCCTTGGTCTTTGAGTCTTCATGCTGTGAAGGAGGAGTGAAACACTAAAGGGACTCTCTGCTGAAGTGCTTCTAAGCAGTGTTACAACATGTTGTCCCCTTCTTCTTGCAGTACAAAATGGTTCGTTACACCAGAAGGATACAGTTCACGACAACGATTTTGAACCTTACCTTTCTGGGCAGTCAAATCAGGTTAGTGTATTTTTAACCTTTATTTTTTTCTTCTTTGGCATGCTCTTGGCACTCAATTCATGGGATTATGTCGAGGGAGCAAATTCCTTAAATAGAAATGGAAAAAGAAATGACTGGCATATTGTGTTACTTGCTAATACAACCAGCATTTGTGCTCACAAAGCTAAGATTACTCTGCATATCCGGATGGCCACAAGTCAAATTGGAGTTAATGCTCTAACTAGTGTCTGCTGATTGCTCCTCCAATTGAAGGTCATTGAGAGGGTTGGGCTGTGACAGCCTACTTGATCTCGGGGTTCTTTGATGGAAGAATTGCATGTGGGAGTTAGAAGGTTCTGCTTTTGGGCTCTCCTGATTTGTGTAATTTGTATAATCCTAGAAACTAGCATGGTTGAACTTTGGTTTGGATGCTTTCTAGGCAGCTTGTAGAGATGTTCAGCTTTCTTTTTCCACTTCAGCAAATATTGTTGTTCTTTCCTGTCCTCTGAAATATCTGAAGAATTAAAGATGTATTATTTTAAGACACTAATGCAAACTCTCAGCATAATCCACTTCATTCTAACATACATCAAATCAACATCCATGATTTAAATACCATTATCATTGAAAATACCTTCTGTTTGAAGTTATTTTTGACATAACAATCACATCTTTAAAGTGAACAAAGCACAGGATACAAAATACTTCACACATACAAAATGCCATTTTAGAGGGAGACCTGCTGAGATAGATGATTATTTCTTGGCAGAAAGGTTAAGTGTTATCTTTAAAAAGGGCAATTTAGAATTCAGCCTGAAGCTGCCAGATACCACTGTTAATATTGGTGACATCACTGAGCTTGCTTGCAAAAGGAAATTATTCTACATGCCATAACCCCCCTGAGTATATAATGTGCTGTTCTGCTTCATTTATGGAAACTGATTTAAACTTGAACACCAGAGCAACCGGTATCAACTCATGTGCTGTGTGTTGTTTGACTTCAAGGTGTGTTAACACATTTGTTAGAGCATAGAAATAGATGGGACTTCTATAGGTTTGATTTGGATCATGGCTTCAGGAAAGGTGCAAACTTCAGGACAGTATAGATACACTTGAGCTGGTTTCCATCCTGGAATGCTATCTAGACGGCACTGTAGAAGTCAGGCCAAGTGCTACATAACATGAACTGAGCTCTGCACTATGTGAGTTCCAGCTCCCTAGCCAAGCTTTAAACTCACCTGCAGCATAGATGTGTCCTGCAGACTTGAGTGAAAATGATTTAAGGGGAAACACTCCCTTTTTCTCTGCAATTCATGTACTGTAGCAGAGAGAAAAGCAGGAAACCTGGGGGAAAACAGGAAAATTTCCCTTTATAATGCCAAATTAGTTTTGAAAGAAATGGAGTCTTTCACCTTCCTCTAATGGTTTGAAAATCCACTTCATCACATTTGTATGCAGTTCTTAATGACTTAAACCCCAAATAGGCTTTTCTAATGAGTAAGAAACTGAACATTACACTCCATATGGAAAACATACAGACCCAACTATCACTTCATATGGAAAAAATGCAGACCTAACTGTTACAGTTTAATTCTAGGAAATTTGTCTTAGTGGTCAACAAAGCCCAGCTATTACACTGAAATAGAAAAATTGCTGTGACTATTAGAATTTCCATAATTCTAATAAAGTTTTTCTCACATGGAAATGTGGCAGAGTTATTTATGCTGCGGTGAGAATTTGGCATGCTACAAGAAACAATTGTGTAGGTTGTCTTACAGTTTTAACTGGAAAGTGACAGTGGCATTAATTAGGGATGTGAGATTTTTGTACTGGAAACAACCATGTTTCTGAACAGAGCATCATTATCTACTTACTCAGTCAGATTGATTCAGCCCTTGAAAATGACTGTAAAATGCAAGTGACTTAAAGATGGGAAACCAACTGGGTGGTTTAGAAAATCCTTAGGAAATGAAAAAAATCATTCAGAAATTAAAAGCCCAGCTGACAAAACAATGTATTTGACATCAAAGATCAAAAGTAGGTTGACAATATTATGTTAATTTCATCTTCCAAAGACACAAATGAGATTTTTAAATCATACTGAGCATATTGTACAAGCAAATAGAATATAATTGTTGTCTTTCTGGTTTTTAGGTAGTGATTCCTTCTTTTCTTTCCTTAAAGGTTCTAGTATTCAAGTAGAAATGGTTAATGCAGGTCAAATTTGAGCTGTGATAGCTTTTCATTATAAAACACTTTTATGTGCAGAGGGAATTGCTCAAAGTAGAGTATTGGTGTACAAAGCAAGGAAGGCATCCCCCATATCACCTCATCCAGAAACAAAATCAGGGAATGGTTTGGGTTGGAAGGGACTTTGCAGATCATCTAGTTACAACCCCCCTGTCATGGACAGGGACATTGCCAGGTTGTCCAAGGCCCCATCCAACCTGGCTTTCGACGTTTACAAGCTTGGAGCCTCCACAGCTTCTCTGGGCAACCTGTTTCAGTGTCTCAGCACCCATACAGGGAAGAATCTTTGTCCTGTGTAATCTAAACCTAGTTTCTTCCAGTTTGAAGCCATTACCTCATGCCCTGATGCTTCATGCCTTTGTTGGTTTCCCAGCTCTCGTGTAGGACCCCTTGAAATACTGGAAGGCTGCTCTAAGGTGTCCCTGCAGCCTTCTCTTCAGGCTGAACATCCCCAACTCTTTCAGCTTTCAAAAGATTATTCATGAGTTCCAGGGATTACTAGCAAGCAGCATGCCTTGGGAGAAAGAAGGATTCCCTCCCTCATTAACAGAGTGATTGGGACGGCTTGTACTTGTTTGTGTGTTGTTTTTATTTTTTCCCTCCAATGATAATAACAAAAAACTATAAATGAGGCAGAAAGATCAAGGTTGAGTGTGTTGAAGTCAATGTTTTGCTGTTAGAGTGAAGCACTTGAGTCAGTTTTTTTTTTACATGCTGGCACAGAGCCAGTCAAAATAGATAGAATGTTTTGTGAAGATGTCTGCTGAAAGTTTCCTTTAATCTGGTTAGAAACCTTCTGGAAACTTTGCAGGCTGTGTGATGGCAGGTGACAGCCTCAGGAATCATCTAGAATCCCTTAGCAGAAGGATTTTTTGGAAGAAAACACCTGCTTTGGCTAGGCTTACAGAACCCTAGAATCATTCAGCTTATTCTTTTTTTTGTCTTAATAAATTCTAGATCTGTAGAATGTGTGAAGATAAATAGTTTTTCAGAGATTCTGTCGTCTTTTTGCCTGGATTTGGTTTTGCATTTTCTTGCTGCTTCAAGATGTGATTCATAGCAATCTTGAAGTCAAGTCATTCAGAAAAATGACATTTTTTATATGCTAAATATTGATTATTTTAGCTTGGGAGTCTTAAAAAATTGATGCATTTTGGAAGCTTTTCTCATAGGAAGGTGGGTTATGCACCTCTCATTGATGGTAAAATTTGCACCTAAATCAAGGCAGGAGGAATAGTGACTGAGATAATTTCTTTTTGACTCAACAATGCTGGATTTAGGCTTTTTTAAATCTCAGAAGTGGTTACAGATCTGTCTGTGAGTCTTGGAGGCATTTTATGGGATCATTCTGTGTGTGGAAGGGAAGGATCTTGAATTACTCTGACTGTGGGGTGGCACAGAAGGGAGTTGTTGAAAAATGAGCAGTAAAATTCACTATCAGTTGTGTATTGTGCTTATCTTCAGCAAGGTGGTGTGTTTTTTTGGTGTGGGGTGGGTTTTTTACTTCATTTTTTGGAATGAGCTGAGAAATAGTTGATATTTTTTGCAAGATGACTGAAGTTCCAGTGCAATTTTGCTGATTTTGCCAATAGCTGTGGGTTTTTGTTTTTTTTTCAAGTTTGAAATCTTGCAGCTTGAAAGAAATGTTAGTTCCTCTTAAAATAATCTTTCTCTGTGAGTAAGGAAAAGGGAGCTGCTGTTTGACTCATTAACAGGAGATGCTGACCTTCTTCCCCCACACTGGTAATTACAGTTGGAGTGTTGCTTTGGAAAGTCTCCAATAAATATGCTTCAAGTTTATTTAAAGAGGAATAAAACCTATTTTAGAATATTCTGTTTGTTCTTTTGCATTGTTGAAGATGAGAACATACAGAATGCTGCAAAATTAAGGGTCAGCAGAAGATTGATGTTGGAATGAATGGCTTCTCTGCTTGAGCTAAGGAGGGAAAGATGGAATTTGAGGGGGATCTGCTGGTTTGTACCCAGTCAGTCTCTTGTTTCATAGAGTAGAAAAGGTGGCCTGTGTGGAAGGACTGTGAGAAAATGTCTTGTACACTTGTAACTGTGCTAGTGAGGGAGGAAGAGACCTTTGCAAAAGGCTGAGTAGGGTCTTTCTCAGTTTGGATGGTATGTAGCACATCACATTTCTATGCACTAGACTCCAGTATGCAGTCACCTGCATTTCAGCTTGTAGTTGTTGGGGCTGCTTACACCAAACTTGGGGTGCTGCTTAGTGATCTCTCTGTGTTCCTATCTGTTGGAAGGGTTTTTTTGCATGTTTTACCACTTCAGGTATGTTTTGCCTCTCAAAACAATTCCAGTATGAGGACTGTAATTGTATTTGCTGTTACCTGTGTTGTTGCATTAGTTTAACCTAACACTTCTCCCGTACAGTGATCTAAAGCTGTTCCTTAGTTTTATGAGACACAAAATATATTGTTATATAAGTTCCTTGTAATATTTTCAGCTGTTGGTAGATTAAATAATTCTAGGAGCAGCCACTAAACACTTAGTAATGTAACTGAGTTTACATGGTTTCAAAATCTCAGTACTAACCTCATTGTGAGCCACCAGTCCTGGAGTGTGTTAGAAATGCTCAGATCCTACAGTTTAGCCCTGCATCTTTCTTGGGAGTGTGAACTATGATCTATAATTAGAACATAAATTACCTTCTCTCTGTTTGTTTCTATTTGGTGATGAAGAGTGGTGGGATTATTTATAAGTGAAGGGGGGTTTGTATCTAAAGTTCCCTTATTTTTTGTCTTTAACAGAACAGTAGCTATCCATCAATGACTGATCCCTATCTGTCCAGTTATTATCCACCATCTATTGGGTTCCCCTATTCTCTCAGTGAAGCACCATGGTCTACAGGAGGAGATCCTCCTATCCCATATCTCACCACCTATGGACAGCTCAGTAATGGAGATCATCATTTTATGCACGATGCTGTTTTTGGACAGCCTGGGGGCCTGGGAAATAACATCTACCAGCACCGGTTTAACTTCTTCCCTGAAAATCCTGCCTTCTCAGCCTGGGGAACGAGCGGATCCCAAGGACAGCAGACTCAAAGTTCAGCCTATGGGAGCAGTTACAGCTACCCACCTAGTTCACTGGGTGGTACCATCGTGGATGGACAAACAGGATTTCATAATGATACGTTAAATAAAGCTCCTGGAATGAACAGTATTGAACAGGGAATGGTTGGACTCAAGATTGGTGGAGACGTTACAACTTCAGCGGTGAAAACAGTAGGGTCTGTTGTCAACAGTGCTGGAATGACAGGTACCCTCTCTGGTAATGGTGGATCTAATGTAAACTTGCCAGTATCTAAACCAACCTCCTGGGCTGCTATAGCTAGCAAGCCTGCGAAACCACAGCCTAAAATGAAATCAAAAACTGGACCTGTAATCGGGGGAGCATTGCCTCCTCCACCTATAAAGCATAATATGGACATAGGGACTTGGGACAATAAGGGTCCTGTGGCAAAAGTTCCTGCCCCCCAACAGATACCTTCTCCTCAGTCTGTTCCACAGCCACAACAACAAATTGTTCAGCCTGTTCCAACTCAGCCTCCTCCATTGACTCAGCCTCAGTATCAGACCCCTCAGCAGGCACCCCAAAACCGCTGGGTAGCTCCTCGCAACAGGAATGCAGCTTTTGGCCAAAGCGGAGGAACTGGTAACGACAGCAGCTCAGCTGGCAGTACCCAGCCCAACCCTCTTCCAAGTGGCGAGTCCCATCCTGTCCTTGAAAAACTGAAAGCTGCTCACAGCTATAACCCTAAAGATTTTGAATGGAACCTTAAAAATGGACGTGTGTTCATAATCAAGAGCTATTCTGAGGATGATATTCATCGTTCCATTAAGTATTCTATTTGGTGTAGTACAGAACACGGCAACAAACGTCTGGACAGTGCTTTTCGGTCCATGAATAGCAAGGGTCCAGTCTACTTGCTGTTCAGTGTCAATGGTAGTGGACACTTCTGTGGAGTAGCAGAGATGAAATCACCTGTGGACTATGGCACCAGTGCAGGTGTCTGGTCTCAGGACAAGTGGAAGGGGAAATTTGATGTCAAGTGGATCTTTGTGAAGGATGTGCCCAACAACCAGCTCCGACACATCAGGCTGGAGAACAATGACAACAAACCCGTTACAAACTCCCGTGACACACAGGAGGTGCCCTTAGAAAAAGCAAAACAAGTGCTTAAAATTATTGCTACTTACAAGCACACGACCTCCATCTTTGATGACTTTTCTCATTATGAAAAGCGCCAGGAAGAGGAGGAGGTGGTGCGGAAGGTAAACTTCTTAAAACATTTATTTTATGCACAGATATGGGGAAAATGAAATGGGGAGGCTGCTATGGTGGAGAAAATGTAAGTAGGAATTTGGAATGCTTTTAATACACCACAGCTTGGTGGGTTTGTGTGTGTTTAACAACACAGAAAACAACCTGGTCCTTTTTTGGGTGTGACAGTTTCCTAGCTAACAAAACCAGACAGGTGAAGGACATAATGTCTCTCTTTATTTTTTGAGTTCTAATCTTTTAATCTTAAAATGATTGATAAACTAGGGAATAGTTTCTGATGCAGAATGGGATTCTACCAGGGATTGCCATGTAAGTGTTTTGCCTTAAATAAGAGAGTGTTTTAACACTATATCACTGGAGCTGGGCTATCAAAATTGATATCTGTATTAGCATTTGAAATTGTGTACATCACCTCGAAGAGCAAGAAGCCTGATCTTGTCCAGTTGATCTCTTTGGAAAAGAAAGACTTGCATAAGATTGCTGAAGTAGTGCTAGAAAGATGTGGTTTTGCTGCTGTCTTACTTGAGTAAATAAAGGGTTTCCAGTTCCTGGGTCTAATCTGTCTACTAAATTTTGAACAGTATTGAGCCAAGATGTAGTAAGAGAGATTTGGGCAGTAGCTAAAGATGTAGTCAGAGATTTGGGTGGTAACTGAGAAAGTGTATTAAAAACCTTTTTATTGTGGTTCTCAGGTCTACCCTAAGAGATACCTATCCCTGTCCATCCCATGATCTCAGTTCCAGGAATGCCCTTCTCTAATTAGGAAGTTGTGAAGTAATGGACTGACAAGCTACTAGGTGTTAGGATGTGTAATTACTAGCTAATTAACACTTCAAGTTGCTTAATGTTGACAATGTTTGATAGACTTTTGTGGAGCATTTCCAGTCAAGCATTTATTGACAGTCCAGTTAAGTGCAGCTCACACTTGCCTCAAATTGGTTTTGAAGCAAAGACTTATTGCATGTTCCTGAGGCTTAAATTAAAGTTGCTATTTTAAAGGTTTTATTGCCATTTAAAAATGCAGGTAAAATTGCTTTAAATTCTCTTGACAGAATATACCCTTAAATTATGAGTGAAAAGGAGGTCAGTGTCTGAAGAACTTCTTAGCTCAGCTTTTCCTTGCCATAACTTATGATGTGTGTAGCATGGCTCAGCGCAGCAGGGAAGGAGAGCTTCACATCTGAAGTGTTTCTCTTGTACTCCCTGTGGGGCTCCACAAGCTAAAACCTGAAAGCTTTCACTTCATCACTTCATTCCTTCAGCAGACAATTAGCAATTCAATATTTAATGTGACCTGTATCTTGAGAGGTGTTTCCTTATGGAGGACAGAGTAAGGCCTGAGGTCCGTTGCCCAGCATTTGCAGTGCATGTGGGGACCATTGTTTTGGTTGGGTTTTTTTCAGTGCTGAGTCTCTCTGTGGTTTGCTTCTGGGTCTGGAGGGGAGAATAATGTGGGTGTTTAAGGAGTGAGTGCTAGGAAAGTGATGGGAGAGCTCATCTGGAAGCATTAACTTGCAGGCCTAAGGAACACCCAATGGCTGCTTACTGAACTTCTTTGCTTTGTGGGTAGCTCCAGGGCCTGATGTCACCTACTGGGCTGATCCTGCTTTGGCTTGTTTTACTACAGACAGCTATTCCCCACTTTTAGCTTAGGTGCTGATAGAGTATTTTTGCCCAGCTCACTGCTTTTTGACAGGATCAGTTTTTCAAAAGAATGATTTTTTTTTATATATGTTTTTTTTTTTCTGCTAAATGTAAAACTGAGCCTGTGGCTTGTGTGACACATTCTGAAAATGAACTCTGAAGTCTTAATTTAACATTTCTTCCATTGCTCTGAGTAGCTCAGAAAATGGGACAATATACAAATAGTCGGAGTATGCTGAGGGAGGTAATAGTGCTAGAGAGGTAAAGCAGATCAGCAGTGAACTGCAATGAAAAACAAGGTGCTGCTTGTCAGGTTGTGTTCTGAAAGCTATTGTCTGGAAAGTTAATCACTGACTAAATGAGTTTAGAAGTCCAGCTGATTGCTAGAAGAGTTCCTTTGCAGGATATGCACACACTTGGAAGTTTGTGCTGTGGAAGGTGAAGCCTTCCTGTTACACAAAGTTAACCTTCCTATCACAGTGGTTTTTGAAGACATTGCCGGTTAGCTGAACAGCCTAACTTGACAGTTTTCAGGTGGTTGGTAGTGCTGTCTTAACTGGTTGTCAGGTTGCCAGGTTTTACCTGTTATACTCTATGTAGCACTAAAATTACCTGTGGAAACATTGTGTTTCCATTTCACCATGGTTGTGAATTGGACAAGGGCCAGAATTCTTTAAAATGTCCTCATGGAGAGCTTAAATGCTTTAATTTCAAGTACACAGGAATATTTAGTAGGGAAGAATGCCTTCATGTCATCTGTGCACTGCATCCATTAGCACTTCAGCTCCTATCTTGAGGCGGTTGCAGTTTATTGCCAGCCGGTGTGTCCTTAACTGACATTTGCAGAGGAAGCTCCAGCGTGTGTTCTGAGTTCAACTGACCCAGGAACCTCTGGTAACACCAGATCATCAGACGAGGATTTGGCAGGTTTAATGCTGGATGAAATTCATTAAAGTGCCAAAGATTCATCAGTGCTGCCAGCATTGCTTAAGGATTGTGTCATCATCTAGAATTGAGAGAAGATTTGTTCGTGCTGGAATGCAAGTCCAGCTTTTGATTTGCCAGAGTAATAAACGGTTTAAGCCCAGTCTGGTGACCCAGAACCAGGGAAAGGAGTGATAGTAGGATATTGGTTTCTGGAATGAAATACCGAGAAAATTAATGGCATGAAATCTCTCCAGACCCTTCTCCCAGTGTTTCTCAGGCAGTTTCCAGAGTCACTGCATTGTCCACAAGGAGAGAAACTTTGGTGTTATAACCTCAGGCTCTTGGAAGCTAAAAACGTTGCAACATGTGAGGGAATTCTTGAAAAAGAAAATGCAGTGGAATGTGACATCATTAAGGTTCCCTAGAAACATGCATGAGTTAACTTTAGAAGACAACTTTGTAATGACTAAAAGCTTGCAAAGAAGATACACTTGATGCAGAACTTTTAAGGAGGGAATGTTGTCCTTCCCCCAAAACTAGTTAAAAACATTTCTATTTTAAAATTAATACCAATAGTTTGTTTTGCTGTGAAGATAGCTTTATATTTGTGTGTTGGAAGATGAGTGCTTCCATCCCACTGACCTTACCAAATAAAGTTGAGAAGGAGGGTTGACAGCTGCTTCAGACTGAGGTGAGGGGAACAGCAATTTGTTTCCAAAATGTAAGCTTCTGCAGGGTTTGTGAAAACTCACTTTCCCTCTGTCTGAGGACTAGACATAGTTAATGTCATGAAGGAGAAGTGTGCAGCAGCATACTCCCCTGTGAGATACCAGAGTTCTCCAGGAGAAGAAACTGTGAAGGCTTGGGATGGATCTTCAGAACCAACATGAGCAAAGCTTTGTTACTTCCTTACAGAACTGCTTGTGCTTCCTTGCTGTAATGCTAATAGCAGTATAAAGAGAAGAATTTGATTAGAGCTAAAAAGCAGCCATGCTCAAGAGCACAAAGAACTGTTCCATCAGTTTATATGATTTCAGATGCTTTTTTAAAAGCAAGACTCAGATTAGTCCCCAAGAGAGAAAGCAAGTAGCAAGGTAAGAGGAACTGCTTAGTAGTTTACTCAGTAAATGGTGATTTATAAAGCCTGAACTGAGTCCTGAATGCATGAGCAGACATTTAGATAGCAGGTTGAAGTCTCAGTTGCTGGCCTGTCTTCTAGTTGCGTGGGACTAGGCCATGGGAATGGAAAACTTTGATTTTTCTGAGAGGAAGTGGAATTATGAAGGGCAGTGGATGACCCCATAGAAAACTGAAACAAAGTTATGTAAAGTGGCAGAGGGACAGAGGACAGACCAGGCTTGGTAGGACTGCAAGGCAGACCAAAGGGGATTTGCCACCTTAGAAATGGAAGTGGATGGAATGATTAATTTATAGGAAGTGTGAAAATGGGGTCGATACAATCAGGTTTAGATTCTTTTAAGCACCTTTTGTCTGAAGCATCAGGCAGCCAAAAGTTCTTTTCATTAAGAGCATATAACACCTAATACATTCTGGTACTCTGCCACTAAGAGATTACATTCATGGGCAGTTCCTCATAAATCAGTAGTTAAAAGCTAGGAGGAATATAGAAATTTTTTTCCCCCTTTTATTTTTTAAGCAAATTATATCACTTTTTTATGGTCTGGTAAAAGTTTTTTCCTTCTAAGTCATAGATTGCAAATTTACACCAGAGTTTGTTGACTTCATTTTATTATGAAAATGGAAATACTGATATTATTCTGACTGGAGGCAAAAATCAATATATTCCATTAAAAAAAAACCAAACCGTCATTTAATTTTATGCTGTGACCAGCTGAAGCAGGAAGTACAGTCTGTTATGTTTCTAGTCTTGGGTATATTTGCAGATAAACTTTGCACCACAACAGCAACAACTCTGAGATGAGTTTTATGTGGCTTCCACAAAACAAGTGAAATCTGAAGGCGTTAGTCTAGGACTTGACTGTTGTTTACACTTAGCCTATTCACAATTTCCTTGCTTCAAGTAGGATTTGGTGCCATATTGATGCCTTTGAGTACAGTACACAAAGTCTTTACCTGCCAGCTTTGCGCTCTGCAGTCTGGGATGAAAAGAGAAATGGCAAAGGCTGAACCCTTTCTGTTCAGTCTGTGTGGAAAAATACACTGACCTGAAGATACAGCAGCTTATTTCAGTCAACTTATCCTGCTGTCACCTACCTGTTCTGCAATTTAGGGGCTCATGAAACAGTTACTGATAATGTCCACCTTTTTTGTTACTGTGTTGCTCACTTTTTAAGCCCTTTGCAGCTGCTCTGCTCCAGATGGAAGCAGAGGCATGACTTTGCTGCTGAGAGAGCACAGATTAGCCCAGTGAAGACTTAGAGCAGTTGAGGGATGCCTGCAGGTATCTCTTAGTTTACCTGTGTCCAGTATCTGTTCATAGCAGTTTTTTGAGACCTCAAAGACCCTACTGGCTTCTGTACTAGAAAGTGTTTGGAAATTCTGGGGTCATTCAGTCTGGTTGTGTTGGTTTTTATCAGACTATGCAGAATCACAGAACTCTTCTTCCACCTGTTAATGTATATATATTTATTTATTTTTTAAACCCTTGGCTTGTCAAGTATTTCACAGCCTCCCAGAATTTCTAGAGAGCTCAAATCCCTACTTTTAGTGAATGTTGCTAAACTCCAAAGTCACAGAATCCTGGAATGGTTTGGGTGGGAAGGGACCTTAAATATCATCTAGTTCCAATCTCCCTAGAATGAGCAGGGTCACCTTCCACTAGACCAGAATACTTGAAAATTCTACCATTTCTGTGGCGTTCACCATTGCATCATCTTTTCATGGAGTTCACCAGTCCACCACCTTCTTCCTATGGAGTTAACCATTCATAGAATCATTAAGGTTGGAAAAGACCTTTTAGGACCATGGAGTCCGACTGTAAAATCCACCACCTCTTTCCTGTGGACTTCACCAATCCACCATCTCCTTTCTGCCCTTGCATTGGTCATGCTTCTGCTGCAGCAGCTAAAATAATCCAGAAATCAGGAGTCCTGCAGGCCCAGACTCTGCCTAGCAATGCTGGTAATTCTCTCCATTCCTTGCTGTGACCATATACAGTCAGTTTGAAGCGACTGTGCAGCTCTTCCACTTGAAGCTGCACTCAAGCTCTCAAATCCTTGGGCCTGTCAGGTGTGTCCACTCTATTTACAGAACACAGCAGCAAGGTTTTCTAACCAGCAGTATCATTATCTGGGGGTACTTCAGAGCTGTTACACAACTTCACAGCTTTTGTTTGCTTGTTGGAATAAAGGAGTTAAAAAATTCTAACTTGTAACTCTTCTTTCTCTTTGCAGGAACGCCAGAATCGAAACAAACAATAAGAATAAGCATACCCAGTTTGATAGATGTACTAGAACTGATATTAAATTCGACTCTGAGAAACAAAATTGAAAGTCTGCTGGTGCTGTATGCTGGCATCAGGACAGACTAAAGCTTTCCGCTCCAATATATCTCTCTTCTCGTGCAGGGGAAATTAAGTTGTGGCATCTTTAAGTACATTGTAGTTTACTTTTGCCCAAGTGAATCTGCATTGATTTGTATCTTATTTTTTTCCCCCCCTCTATGTACAACTCTTTAGAAACCATTAATAAAAGTGTGTCTGGTTTTATTCTTTTTTTTAAGTTGATAAACAGTTATCTTAACCTAATGTGGACCTATACATGAGCATACTAAAGTGTCAGTGCTTCCCAAAGGCTTTATTTTGGCACAAGTTTATGTTCCTAGCCAGATACAGAGATTATGAAGAACACATCACAGATCATCCTTCTCTCTCACCCCCTCCCCCCCCAATTTTTTTCCTCCCCTGGCAAAAGTCAGAAATCATGTCTCTGATTTGTTTAATTAAAGAAGCCCAACATTGATTCTTTTTGGTTTTCCCTTTTATTGGAGAGACTTTATTTTTTTTAAGTGTTATTTTAGTGTTTAAATTTTGATTTCCTTGCATTGAGATAACTGCACTTCAGAATATTTTACATGAACCCCCTTCCATTTGATCCCTCTGTGCAGCTGCTGCTTTTTCTTTGCGCCCTCTTACCCGTCCAAATTACGCTTCATAAACCTGCTGACGCGTCAGTGTTTCGAGGTTGGGGTTTGGGTGGTGTTTTACTTTTTTTTCCTGTCTAGTAGAGAAATCAAATTGTCAGTGAAAATGTTTCTCTGGGAGAAAAAACCAACAAACTAAAACCCACCCCAACCTTTTTCCCTTCCCCATTCTGTTGAGCAGCGCTTCGGTGTGCATCCATCACCCTACGCGTCCTGGCGAGGGCGAGTGAGGTGCTTTCCTCTCAGCCAGAATTCTGCTTTTCTGGGTTGGTTTTTCCTTTTTTTTGTAGCTTAAGGAAATAAACAATGTGATGCTCTCAACGTTGCAGGGGGTTTTCTTTTCTTTCATTTTTCTTCTCTTTTTGTTTTTGGACAAAAAAAATGTGTTTAAAGCCCGTTTCAGCTTTCAGGCGTTCTTAGTTAATTGCAGATCATTTTTAATCCTTCCCTTCATTATTCTCTTCCCCCCACTTCCCCCCTCCCCCCCAATCCCTAATGCCATTTCTTTTTTTTTGTTAATACCAATAATGCTGAGCTTTAATGTAGGAACTAATAGTATGGATAATATGATGGATTATGCCTCAGATGTTTAAAATCGACAGTGTGTAATGTCTAATTTTGTTTCTGGGGTTTTTTTTACCTTTTTTTCTGTTGGATGAGTAAAAAAAAAAAAAAACACAAAACAACAACAACAAAAAAAAAAAAAGAGAAAAACATCAAAAAAACAACCACCACCAAAACCTGTTTTAAGAAACTGAATTTGCTGTCATGTTTTTGTGGAGTGAGGGGACCGTCGGAGAACCTGTCACCAACTGGAGTTTCAATTAAGCATGGAAATGGTGCTCATGTCCGCTGCTCTAGCACACTGAATCTGCACGTGTTTATTGTTAGAGGATCTTTTACTATATTAGGAAGCAAGTATCTTCAGAATACTATTTACTCCAAAAGGACCTCCAATTTAAATAAAGTTTAATCTGTATCATTTAGACTTGTATTTAGAACGTATAACTCTTGTCTCTGAACTGTTACTGCCTGTAAGGGGTAATGGACAGCATCAGATTTAACTTTTCCTCTAGGAGAATACAAGCCTTAATAAACAATACATATTTAGCAAGTTTGATGTCATTTTTCATTTTTTTTCCCCTCCCCTGCTTTCAGTTGTCTTCCTTTGTTGCAGTCACCCTTTTTACCAGCTTGTGCGTGTGTGTGTGTTAGGAATAGTGTGACCAGCAGGAGCAGGGAGGTCATAGTGCCCCTGTACTCTGCTTTGGTTAGGCCGCACCTTGAGTCCTGTGTCCAGGTCTGGGCCCCTCAGTTTAAGAAGGACATCAAAACACTTGAGCGTGTCCAGAGAAGGGCAACAAGGCTGGTGAGAGGCCTTGAACACAAGCCCTATGAGGAGAGGCTGAGGGAGCTGGGATTGTTTAGCCTGGAGAAGAGGAGGCTCAGGGGTGACCTCATTGCCCTCTACAACTACCTGAAGGGTGGTTGTAGCCAGGAAAGGGTTGGCCTCTTCTCCCAGGCAACCAGCACCAGAACAAGAGGACACAGTCTCAAGCTGCGCCAGGGGAGGTTTAGACTTGAGGTGAGGAGGAAGTTCTTCACCAAGCGAGTCATTCAGCATTGGAACGGGTTGCCCAGGGAGGTGGTTGAGTCATCGACCCTGGAGGCGTTCAAGGGGAGATTGGACATGGCACTTGGAGCCATGGTCTAGTCATGGGGTCTGTGTTGATAGGTTGGACTTGATGATCCTCGAGGTCCTTTCCAACCTAAGTCATACTGTGATACTGTGTACTAAATCTGAGAGGTGCTTTGATTGAGTAACATGGATGTTTGCTGTCAGCACACTGGGTTGTGGAAGGGTTTTGCAAGACTCTGCTAAGGTGATTTGAGGTGCTTTGACTGTTGCTCTTTCTTAGAGGAAATAACTGCATGTACAGTGGCTGTCACTTGAGGTTTCCATTCTCCATGTGTGGCAGAGAAGCTGAAGAAAGAATTGGAAGGTGTATTGTGCCTTGAGGAAGTGGTAGTGCAGACCTGGGTCACTGGCATAAGGAAAGAATTTTCCAAGGAGGAGTCAGAGAATCATGGAATGGTTTAGTTTGGAAGGGACCTTGCAGATCATCTAGTTCCAACTCTCTCTTTATAGGTCCCACTTGACCAGGCTGCTCAAGGCCACATCCAGCCTTGGCTTTGGACGTTTCCAGGTCTGCAGCCTCCACAATTTCTCTGGGCAACCTGTTCCAGTGCCTCACTGCCCTCATGGGAAAGAATTTCTTCCTAATGTCCAATCTTAATCCAGCTTCTTCCAGTTTGAAGCTCTCAACAGTTTCATTTACACCAGTTGGCTCTGTTTCCCAGCTCTAACTTTAGCAATTTGACTTCATATCTTTTTTTAACTGACTTTTTGAAGCAATGCTGCATTTTGTAAGCATGTTGCCAGCTAATAAAAGCACCTGCTGTTAAGTTTCAGTTGTTACATCAGGACACTTGCAACTGGTGATTCCAGAGCCAAAAAGAATTCAGTTCCATCTGGACCATGAGGAGAAAAGTTAATTACACAACTTGTGTTCCTTTCTTTAGATCTGGAGAACCAAACACAAGTGTCTTTGCTGTGATACAGCTATAGACTTCAGGTAAATATATTCTTAAAAGAAACCCACACCACCACCAAGAAAAGCCCCCCCCAAAAAGGAGCCATTTGAAAGATTTTAACTGAAACCAGTCTGGCTGTGCTGTTAAGAATAGTTTATGATGTATTTTGGACCCTCTGCTTTTGTGGGTAGCATAAACCAAATTGTAATAGCTCCAGCATGCTGAGGTTTCTTGCAGTACTGAGTTAAGTGGGGTGGAAATTTAACAGTAGGTAAAATCACTTTCTTTGTGAGCATGTTGAGTGTTGAGACCAGGGAAATCCTGGCTGCTGCTCATTCTAATTTTCAGTCATCTCCCATTTCAGTTTAAAGAGACATCTCGCTTTTGTGGCGTTCAAGTTGCGCAGTGAGTGGGAAGAGACATCCTGCCAGTGTCTGGTGCAGGATAACTTCATGCCATGAGTCTTGCTTATTTATTTAATCCAAGTGACAGTTCTAAAAGAATTTGCCTGTGTGCTTTGGGAATTTGTACTGAAAGTCAGTTCTTAAATGAGCTGCTTTTGTGTTGTCAGAATGTTTGTGTGACAGTATCCCTGCTGCCTTCTGCTCTGAACCCTATTCTAGCTGGTAGCTCCAAACACCCATTACAGAGTTGAGTGAAATTGCTCCTCTCTTCTGTTGCTGAGTGGTGCTGGCAGCATGTGGTACTGCTCTGAACATCACATCATTAGGGAAAAGAAAACTTCATTCAGTTGCAGGTAGTCACCAAAAGCAATAGCAGTGAGTACTTAATCTGTAAGGAGATTGTTGCTGTAAAGATGGGGCTTAGTGCTTTGAGCTTGTGGAGAAAATGGTCAAGTTAAATCTGATCAGCTGTAACAGGGAGAAACAGGCAGACAAAAATAAACTCACCTGCAAGATCACTGCTCTGCCATAACAACATGCTTGTAAGTTAAGGTCAGGCCTTGGGGTTTTAACTCATTTTTTGGGAGGTGGAAATCAGGGTTGCAAAATTTAGATTCTTGGTTCTTCCACCTTTTAAAGACATGCTGATATTTAAAGATGTGTTTCTTCACTGAAACAGAAGGAGAGTGGTTTGGGTTAGAAGAGACTTTAAAGATCATCTAGTTCCAACTCCCCTGCCATGGGCAGGGACACATTTCCTACTAGACCTGGTTGCTGAGGGCACCATCCAAAACTGCCAGGGTTGGAGCTTCCACAACCTTTCTGGGCAACCTGTTCCAGTGCCTCCCCACCCTTGCAGGGAAGAATATCTTCCTACTGTGTAATCTAAATCCAGCTTCTTGCAGTTTATAGCTATTACTCCTCACCCTGACGCTACACACTCGTATAAAAGTCCCTCTCCAACTCTTCTGTAGCCCCCTTCAAATCCTGAGAGGCTGCTAGAGACTTGATTTTTGTTTGGAGAACTTTTTCAAAGGTATTCAAAGGATTTACTCAAAGGTGTTAGTGAGATCTTGGTGGGGGGAAAAAAGAAGGAGCAGGATTTTGTAGTGTTAGACTGAGTAGAGAGCATGAACAAGCAGTGATGGAACGTGTCTTGGCTTTTCCTCTTTAATAATGGGCACTTTTATTTGGCCAGGAATGATGGAAAGTCCCATAAACGTGGGTATTAAACTACCTACAGGCAAAGATGTCCCAAAACTCTGAAAAGCAAACCACAGGTGTGATGGTGCTGCCCTTTTATGCTCTACCTGATGAGAAAAGTAGAGTGAGGGAAGCTTAGGTAAAAATAGAAGAGGAATGCAAAAAATGAGGCTCAAATAATATCTGATGAGGAAAAGTGGGGTTTGATCCAATGCTGCTTCTCCTGGTCCCTTTTGCTTTGGATTCTTTATGTTGAACAATCTGCTTCACTTGGGGGAAGAAGCAGCTCTGGCTTTTTCTGACAGCAGTGCTCAGCATCTGCTCCCTCGAGGAGAAAGCTGTTGGCTATTTTGGGGAAATTTTGCAGGATTTAATTGGAATTGGTGATGCTGCCCAAGAACAGTGTGAGTAGTGTGAGTATAGCTGTGGCTTCTTGTGTGGTCACCACCTCAGCTGCAGCCTGCCCTGTCCACAGCTCCTTCAAGAGAGAGCAGCTCTCCTTCAGCCTATTTTTAGAAGGAAAGTTGTTCAGTGAAAATGTTGAAATGACTTCACTGGGGGGTGACTTGGCAAAGGGAGCTTGTGGATTTCACCAGTAACATGGTTCAGGCTGAGGGGCTGTTTCAGAGCTGACATCATTCTCACCACACTGCTTCCAGTTCACAGATACTGGCACTTTAACCCCATGTCTTGTCTGGGAGTGTTTCTGATTTCACAGCTTTCCTGGCTGCAGAAAACTTGGCTGGGAAAAAATGCCTTTAAACATAACTTGCATCTGCAGTTATGCATAGGATGAAACAGCCTCAAGTTGCACCAGCAGAGGCTCAGGTTGGATATTGGAAGAAACTTCTTCACTGAAAGGGTTCTCAAATGCTGAAACAGGCACCCCCAGATAGGTGGTTGAATCCCCACCTCTGGAGGGGATGTTTAAGAGGCACAGATGTGATTCAGAGGGTTTAGCACCAGCCTTGTTAGAGAATGGTTGGACACAATGACTTAAAGGTCTTTTCCAACCAAAACAACTCCATGATTCTATAGGTGATGTAACCACTATAATGGTGGGTTTTTTAACTCATTTCCTAGCAAGAGCCTAAGCAGGGCAGGACTTTAGGAATTACAAGAGCAGCTTTTGTTCCCTGCCACGGGCCTGGAATTGTCTTATTTTATGTAGGATCGTAATTTCAGGGCACCTTTGTAATCCCTCAGGAAGTATCACAGTATCACAGAATCACCAAGGTTGGAAGAGACCTCAAAGATCATCAAGTCCAACCTGTCACAACAGACCTCATGACTAAACCATGGCATCAAGTGCCACATCCAATCCCCTCTTGAACGCCTCCAGGGACAGTGACTCAACCACCTCCCTGGGCAGCACATTCCAGTGACGAATGACTCGCTCGGTGAAGAACTTTCTCCTCACCTCGAGTCTAAACCTCCCCTGGTGCAGCTTGAGACTGTGTCCCCTTGTTCTGGTGCTGGTTGCCTGGGAGAAGAGACCAACCCCTTCCTGGCTGCAACCACCTTTCAGGTAGTTGTAGAGAGCAATGAGGTCACCCCTGAGCCTCCTCTTCTCCAGGCTAAACAACCCCAGCTCCCTCAGCCTCTCCTCACAGGGCTGTGCTCAAGGCCTCTCCCCAGCCTTGTTGCCCTTCTCTGGACACATTCAAGTGTCTCGATGTCCTTCCTAAACTGAGGGGCCCAGAACTGGACACAGTACCCAAGGTGCGGCCTAACCAAAGCAGAGTACAGGGGCACAATGACCTCCCTGCTGCTGCTGGCCACACTATTCCTAATGCAGGCCAGGATGCCATTGGCCTTCTTGGCCACCTGGGCACACTGCTGGCTCATGGTCAGGTGGGTGTCAATCAGCACCCCCAGGTCCCTCTCTGGCAGCTCTCCAGCCACTCCGACCCCAGCCTGTAGCTCTGCATGGGGCTGCCGTGGCCAAAGCGCAGCACCCGGCACTTAGATTTGTTGAATGCCCTAAGTCCTACACAAAAGAGTGCTGATGACTTAAGCATCATCTTTTTTGCTTCCTGGATGGGCCCTGATCTCTCTTTTGCTCATGTTTCTGAGGTTAGTCGCTGCCCTGGGAGATGTGCTTCCTTCAACATGCAGGACTTTATGGAGTTGGCATCTCCCCTGTCTTTTACTGAATCTCCTTTAATTTGCAGAGTGTGGGAGGTTTTATGCCATCTGTCTGTTTGTAAGTTATTCAAGGAATTATTTTTACCTGGGATGTTACCATGACAACAGACAGTTGGTAAAAGTCTTCACCAAATGCATTTCTAATGTTGTCCAACTGCTGCTGAATCGCTAAGAACTGGTGGTTGCTGTGGTTTCAATAATGAAGACAGTGTGACAGAGGTGTAAGGACTTGTTTGGCCCAATCTGCCTTCTCCAGGTATTTATAGATTGTGAATGCAAAGCCTTGGGCAGTGACACACAGAGCAAGCAACCTTCCTGATTCTGCCCCCCACACCATTTTGTGAGGTGAGGATAGGAAGCATGTTTTATCAGTAATGGTAATCAGTAAATGATTCTGCTGCCTCTCTGCTCTGCCCTAGTGAGGCCATAGCTGGAGTACTGGGTCCAGTTCTGGGCTCCCCAGTTCAGGAGAGTCAGGGAACTACTGGGGAGAGACCAGCAGAGGCCAGAAAGATGCTGAGGGGCCTGGAGCATCTCTGAATGGAGGAAAGGCTGAGAGCCCTGGGGCCGTTGAGCCTGGAGAAGAGCAGCCTGAGAGGGAATCTGATCAATATTCAGCAAGAGCTAAAGGGTGGGGGGCAAGAGGATGGGGCCACACTGTTTTCAGTGGTGCCTGGCAGTGGGCACAAACTGGAACCCAGGAGGTTGAGAGAGGTTGTGGAGCAGGCTGCCCAGAGAGGTTGTGGTCTCCTCTGGAGAGATTCCAAACCCATCTGGACATTGTGATCCTGTTGGTGCCCCTGCTTTAGCAGGGGGTTTGGACTGGATGATCTCCAGAGGTCCCTTCAGCCCTCACCATACTGAGATTCTGGGATTCTGAGATACATCAATCTAGATGTATATTATTAGGGAGTTTTTTTTTCATCCTTTATCTCTTCTGTGCAGTTTCTCCATGGAAGTGTTCCCACACTGCTCTGTTCCTGTTCCCACACTGCTCTGTTCCTGTTCCCAGCATTATGCAAACTGCAGCAGCTTTGATTTCTCTGCTCTTGTGGATCTACAAATTGTAGCATCAGCAAGTTGATAACATCTAAAAGAGCTCTGCATCTCCCTGAAAGTCACTGATCTGCAAACCTTAAGGAGCTGGAAAGTACTGATGTAGGAAGTGTTCCTGCTTCTGTTGGCTCTGCCATAGCAACACCTTTTAGTTGAGAACACTGATGGCAGAGAAGCTCAACATACTGAGTGCAGCTGAAGTCCTTGAAGCTGAACTTTGCTGAAACTATTTCACCTGTTTCTGATGAAACACTGCAGGGGGGTGGATGCCCTTAAGCTAATGAAGAAGCAAAGCAGATAAGTGTCTACAGCAGGCTGGAGATAAAGACTGTACACATACTGTGCAGCGAGTCCAGACTTACTAAGTCTGAAATTGGGTTTACTGGGAAGAGTGGCTTCCTCCTCAGCCCACTTTGGGGTGAAATGTTTAGAAAACCAGCACTTTTGGAAAAGAGAATGAATTTTGGAAGGTCTGGGGATTTATGGAGACTCCCTGGAGATTTGGCTTTCTCATCCCTTTGGTGTTTCTAGGAATCCTTCTCTGCTGTAAATCTGTTCCCTACCAAGGGGTAAGATTTTGACAGAATGCAATTCTGTGAGTGCAGATAATAAGCTTTTTAGGGAAAAGCACTCTGCAGAGGTCTGTAGCAGCCTGTCAGCAAAGGCTTTTCAGCACTTTTCAAGCAGCTGATTATCAGGAGCCCTAGCAAACCTTTCCTGTGGAAGGACAAGGTGTTTCGATGTTTTGGCTTGTGATGACCTTATTTCATAAATACATCAGTGGCATTTATCTCTGTCTGACATGAAACATTAGAAATGCATGAAGTGCAGCTATCTGGTAAACCTTCCAGCCCTCTGCTCTCATGTTTTACTCATGCAAAGCCTTTCTAGTGCTCTTGAATACATAAAAGCTGTGATCCTTCCTGTTTCTGCTGCTCAGGTTTGAGATAGGACAAAGTCTGAAGGCAGGTGCAGGTTAGGAGAGAGAATGAAACCATGGCATTGGACTTTCAAGCTGTTCTGCTTAAAGGTTGTATAATTATATCCTGAAAGGAGATATTTTGTACTTGCTCCAAGACAAAGCAGTGAGCAGGGGTAAGATCCACAGAGACAGTGGGTGGTGGCTGAGGATGGAGGCTGTTCACTGTTCAGGAGATGTTACAAAGGGACAGTGTCAGACTCTGAGGTAGGTACCAAAGCAGGTTTTCTGCCTTAAGGCACTGCCTAGTGGTGAGGATTATTTCCTTATTTTGCCCTTTTCAATCCTCATGCAAGAGGCTGCTTCACCCTTTGGTTGAGCTGAAGATGAGCCAGTGTGTGCCCAGGTGGCCAAGAAGGCCAAAGGCATCCTGGCTTGGACCAGCAACGGATGGAAGGACCAGGGAAATGATTGTCCTCATGTACTAAGCACTAGTGAGGCTGCCTCTCCAATTCTGGGTTCAGCTTTGGTCTCTCGCTCCAAGAAGGACATTGAGGGGCTGGAGCAGGTCCAGAGAAGGGCAACGAAGCTGGTGAAGGGTCTAGAGCACAGGTCTTGTGAGGAGCACCTGAGGGACCTGGAGTTGTTCAGGCTGGAGAAAAGGAGGCTGAGAGCTGGCTCTCTACAACTGCCTGAAAGGAGTTTGGAGCCAGGTGGGGATTGGTCTCCTCTCCCAAGTAACTAGTGATAGGATGAGGGAAAATGGCCTCAAGCTGCACCATGGGACGTTAAAGATGGATCTGAGGAATAATTTCTACCCCAAAAGGGTGGTCAAGGCCTGGAACAGGCTGCCCATGGCAGTGGTGCAGTCCCCATCCCTGGAGGACTCAGAAAGCAGTATAAATGTGGTGCTGAGGGACATGGTTTAGTGGTGACCTGGCAGTGCTGGGTTAACAGCTGGGCTTGTTGACCTCACAGGTCTTTTCCAGCCTGGAGCTGTAGTGGTTTATGCCTTTTGCATTCATCAGCCCAGACTCAGTTTGGAACAAAATGAAGTAATTAAGGAGGTGTCAGCTGCTGCATCCCTCCAGTGGGTGTGTATCATCTTAAAAGTGGAGGAAGATGGATTTGTGTCCTCTAGTGGTGCATATTTCTCTGGTAAACAAAACCCATCAAAACTGTAGCAGTTCCTGGTTTGCTCTGCCAAAGAACAAGAAAAGCTCCTGGTTTGAAGCTGTTAGTCCAGTCAGGGAATCATTCCTTGGTCCTTGGCTGCACCCTTGGTTCACAGAACCTGACAGCTCACTCATCATCATCAAGGTTAGGGGCACAGTAGGGTTTTTAGGTCCCAAAGCTGTGTTGTTCTGAAAATGCCACTTCAGGACTAAGGGGTAAGTCAGGACAAGAAACAAAAAGCAATTTTAACCAGCTGGGAGTAAAGACAACTGCAAAAGATTTCCTGATGCTGAGCAAAGAGCAGCACTAATGAGGTCCCGGGGGAAATGTGATCTGCCCAGGGAGTAAAACACTAGATGGGGTAGAAGAGGGATTTTTGTGAGCCAGGTAGCACTTCAGAGCTTTCCTTAAGTCACTGACCTTGCTGAGGATGGGAAGATGTTGCATGTTGCTAATGCATTTTTTGTTCCAAAGCAAGTGATAGTGGAAGATAAATCTTAGAAGGGAAGTGTAAATAGAAGGCTGACAGAAAAAGTGATCTCCAGACAGGTTGTTTGGGTTTGGCTTCCCCCCCCCCCCCCCAATTATTAATCCATTGATGAGCCTGGAATGGGTTGTCCAGGGAGGTGGTTGAGGCCCCATCCTTGGAGGTGTTTAAGCCCAGGCTGGATGAGGCTCTGAGCAGCCTGATCTAGTGTGGGGTGTCCCTGCCCATGGCAGGGGGGTTGGAACTAGCTGATCCTTGTGGTCCCTTCCAACCCTGACTGATTCTATGATTATTTGAAGTAATAAATGCAACCAAGGATGTGAACCTGCAGAGCACAACTTGCAAAGAGGTTCCTCCTGTTAAGTTTCAAAGGTCTCCTGAGGAAATGAGAGCAGCTTGTGAGGCAGAACCACTCTCAGAAACATCCCCCAGATTATCACCTACTCCGGTGAGTATGACTTGTGCTAGAACCTGAGAGAGCCTGGAGTTTTCTCTTATGTTCCTGCTCTCAGGTTGCAAAGCTCTGGGATGTTAGATGGGTTTCAGATGCCATTCATTCACCTGGAATTTGTTCCCATATAACATCCCTTGCAAAACTCTTATCAAAGATAACAGCTACAAAATGAGACCTTTCTGTCCCTCACCTGCTGTTCCCATTCATCTTCAGAATGTATGGAGGGAAGGATGTGGGGAACTGGACTCTCAGTTGACCCCATCTGGCATAGCTCATACTTGGGCTTCCCATGATGTGATCCCAACCATGAATGGTTCCAACCCCAGGTAGATGTGGTCTGTGTGCTGCTGGCACTGTTCTGAAAGGAGCTTCTGGGTTTGTTTCAAACAACAAACAAACAAAAACCCTCAACCAAACATCATTGGAGCAGGAAAAAAAAGCAAGGGGAGAGGGGAGGGAGGAAGAGGGAAGAGAGACTACAAAAAAAACCAGAATTCCAGCAGCTCTGGTGATTGAAAAAGATGAGAGAATTGTTTGTTTGGAGAGTGAGGGCTGCTGGAACATGATGTTCAAGGTCCCTGCCCTGCGGAGCTCTCTGTCTTACCTTGCTGCCCTTTGTTCTGCTCTAGACAAGCTGGCAGGTGTTGCTCCATCCCAGGAATCGTTTCCTTCTCCCATGAAAGGTTTCCATTAATACCTTCCTGCTTGCATCTTTGTTTCTGGGCAATTTCCAGAGCATTAAGCCACAGCACATCCACTTATTCTGGGACTCCCCGTCTCAGTCATTAGCTTCTTTTGCAAAGCCGTGTCCACTGCATGCTGCAAACCTAATTGTGCTCTGCCTGTTTCCTCCCCTTTGGCTTCTGTAGCAGTTACAGCCTCAAAGAGCTCCATCAGATTAACCACAACTCTTCCTAGCTGAAACCACCTTGCTCCCTATTACTCCAGCTGTGCTTTTGCATTTGATCTTTTAAATGCTTTGTAATGCTTACCACAGTGTTGAGGTGAAGCTAATTGGAATGTAACTTCCTATAGCCCTTCTAGGTCTTTTCCTGTCATGGTGCCAAAAGCTTTTCTATCCTTGGGACCTGCACCTGAATTTAGCTGGGAAGTGATGGGCTTTCAGGAGGTAAAGGTTTGCATCAGGACTTTGGTGTAAATTTTGGGTTCTATCTGGCTGCAATGGGAAGAGGGGGGAGCCTTGGTGTGGAGGGTTCATGCTGCCAGCAGGCAGTCTGCAGCAGAAGACTGCCAGGCAGCACAGTAAGACAGCCCCCCATGTCCTCCTGCTTCCACTGGCCAGTTTCTAGTGCTGCTTTGCTACAACTCCCTGAAAGAAGGATGGAGCCAGGTGGGCGTTGGTCTGTTCTTCCTAGTAATAACAGAATAGAATTAAACAGGTTGGAAGAGACCTTTGAGATCATTGAGTCCAACCTATCACCCAACACCATCTAATCAACTAAACCATGGCACCAAGCATCCCATCCAGTCTCTTCCTAAACACCTCCAGGGATGGTGACTCCACCACCTCACTGGGCAGCACATTCCAATGGCAAATCTCTCTTTCTATAAAGAACTTCTTCCTAACATCCAGCCTGAACCTCCCCTGGTGCAGCTTGAGACTGTGTCCTCTTGTTCTGGTGCTGGCTGCCTGGGAGAAGAGACCAACCCCCACCTGGCTACAACCTCCCTTCAGGTAGTTGTAGAGAGCAAAAAGGTCTCCCCTGAGCCTCCTCCTCTCCAGGCTAAGCAACCCCAGCTCCCTCAGCCTCTCCTCACAGGGCTGTGCTCCAAACCCCTCCCCAGCTTTGTTGCCCTTCTCTGGACACATTCCAGCAAGTCAACATCTTTCATAAACTGAGAGAAAATGGCCTCAAGATGCAGCAGGGGAGGTTTAAGTTGGACATTAGAAGAAGCTTCTTCACTGAAAGGACTCTCAAACACTGGAACAGGCTGCCCAGGGAGGTGGTTGGATCCCCATTGCTGGAGGCATTTAAGAAATGCAGAGATGGGATGCTGAGAGGCATGGTTTAGCACCAGACCTCTTGGTAGGGTTAGATAACGAGTGGACTTGACCTCAAAGGTCTCTTCCAACCAAATTGATTCTATCTCAGCTCATTGTGTACCCCTCTTCCCCCACCTTGTATTTTATTCCCAGACACTTAGGTCCCAGCTTCTTTTGCCTTACGCTCTGAGCCTGCAATCTTAGTTGCCCCCAGATGTGGCAGGCTTCTGCCTTGGCATAAACACTGCACAGCCTCTCTTGCTGCAATTCCCTTGGGATGACTTTTTATGAAGGTGCCAAGCCAAAGTAGCTCCTCTGAAAGAGACTTTGCCCGTTTGGAAGCATGTGATACAGGTCCTCTCTCCTGTGAGCTGGTGTACAAGCTTTTGACAAGCGAGCTCACCTGCATGTATCCCTCTCCTTTCCCCTGCTCTACTACTTTTATTTTTGCCATCTGAATGCAAGAGACTTGTCACATCCCATTAGGTAATTTCAAGCCACCTCATTCAAATCTCACTCCTCATTTTGAGATGCTGTTGGAAAAAAGATGAGTCAGGAGCAAGCTTCCTGTGTTGTGCAGGAGCTAAACCCAAGCTTGGCAGTTGCAAGCAAGCCTTTGATCACTTTGCACCAGGCATGAACATCTCTGCATCAGCAATTTCCATATGGAAGTGGTACAAACTTCCCTGGAATAAGAGGAGTCTCTCTGGGGACTGAGTACCACAGTGAACCCAGGAGGGGCAAGGCTTGGAACAGGGAGGCTCAGGCTGCCTCTGGGGCTCTGGGGACAGGGGAGGAACATCTTCATGTGTCTCTCAGTTGGGAAGCATGTGAAAAGGAGTGAAATGGTTGCTCAGCTAAGGGTGAGTTAGGTGAAGACTGTAACCTTCCACCCTCACAGGGCCAAAGGAGTTCGCATGGTCTGCTTTATTGCAACACTGATTGGCAGCCCAATAGGGAAGGGTTTGTGCCTTGCACACTTCCAGCCTTGTCATTTTAAACACGAGCTCTTGGCCAAAATCCAGTGCATCCATGGAAGTGGCAGCCCTGGCATCCAGTCCTGCTGTCTGCAGAATAAAGGACCCGTGCATGGAGAGGTCGTCTGGTGTTTGGGGCATCCAGAGAGGGGCCGGGGTATGCAGGGAAAGAATCAGAGCCGCCTATCTTCTAACACAGGAGGAAGCCAGCGTCTGGTCCCTGCAGCCTCCTCTAAGATGGAGAGCTAGTGCCACCTTGTGCACAGAACAAGCCATGCCTCCCACTTAGGGAAAGCTAGGGCAGCTGCCTCCTCCTCCCCAGCAGCCTCTTGCACGCTGCAGAGAGGACAGAAGGCACCAGGAGGCAGCAGGGGTGAGTGACAGGCTGGCTGCAGGATGCCCTACCACTTTTCTGAGCGGATTTCAGAACTCAGCCAGAGGGGCAAAGCCAGTGAGGGACAGTGATGCTGAACTTAAAAGCTGAAGGTGAAAGAATCTGGTAGAACATCACATATGGTTGCCTCTGGAAATGCCAGAGAGGTGGCTGTCACCACTGGGAAAGTGGCACTAAGCAGGCAGAAGGAGGCAGAACAGCCTCCCCAGTGCAGAAGGAAATGTAACTCAGTGCTGAAACCAAATTCGGAGCTCAGCCCTTGCACGGACGCAGGAGCTGAATCATTCATCGGTGGTTAAGTGTCAGAAGCACCCCCTGGGAGGCCAGAAGGCTGGGTCGGTTACCAACAGGAGCCTGCAGCAGCCCTCTCCTCTGATTCCAGTTGCTGGCACAGAGCTGGTGTCCCTCAAGGAAAAGTGGCAGTGGTGCCATCCTGCGGTCACCTGGGCCTTTGCAACAGGGAGAGTGGCTTTGTCCCCCTATTGTCTCCTCTGCTTCTGCAGAACCTGCTTTTTATTCTTGGTTCTCCCTTTGTGATAAAGGTGATAAAAGTTTAAAGAGGCATTGCCTGGGCAGCAGCTGCCGGTGGGGTTACTCAGAGGGTTATGAGAGCAGCCTGTGAAAATGATCCCTGTGCTCTTCAGTCCTACAGCCGCTGCAAACAGCGCAGGAAAGCTGCAGGCTGGCTCTGCAGGGCACACACAGAGCCCCTGACCTGCTGGTGTCAGAACTCTGGCAGCCCAGGCTGGAGAAGCTGTGCTGTGCTGCAGCTGAGGTGAACTGCCCTGAGAGCCTAAAAACCTCTTTTTCCCTCTCTGAAGGGTGGGGCAAAGTCCTGGGTCCTTAAGTGAGTACTTTTGGACTTGAAAGCCCTGGGAAGGTCAAGCAGCCATTTTCTTAAAGATGCTTTTGCATTTTTTGGAGTCAGCCCAGCCAAACTGCCCTCCTTTGCCACCAGTGAAACCTCCTCATTGTTTAGGTGTTTTAATCTTTTCTCCTGGGGGGAAAGGAAATAATAATAATAATAAAATCTTATGTGGACCCTGACTTTTTTATTATCCACCTAGCAATGCAGAAGGCAGAACTGAGCACAGTATTCCAGGCAGACTCAAGACAAACCAAGGAGGTAGTTGCCTTCTCTTTCTTAACCTAGGCAATTTCAAGTTCCTGTTTAAATTGCTGTTTACTCTTAAATTGAAGTTTCTTGATGTCAGGGCTTGATCTCAGAGGTCTTTTCCCAACAAAACAATCCTATGATGCTTTCATCTTACATACCTGAGTGCGAGTAGAGCTTTGAAACTTCCCTCATCTGGCTCTTCAAGTCCTCTGGGCATGTCATAGAGCTGTTTTGGTCAGAAATGACCTTTAACATCATCAAGTCCTTTATGTGAGGACCAAAAAGCTGCAGCTACAGCTGTATAATGTGCAGTTCATCTTCTACACATCAGGTTATTGCTGTTTTCCTCTCTTTCTACACCCAGGAAGGTGTGCAGTTCATCACCAGGGAGCTCTTAGGAGATGAAAGAAAAGAGCAGTCCCTCTGGGATGTCACCTGGGGGTATTATACCTTGATAATGCTCTCAATTGGTTTTGAGCTGCCTTGGGACAAACTGTCTGAGGAAGTAATCCCAAATAGGATTATTTCCATAGGATTAATGAAGGGACATCCCAGTTCAGTCTTTCGGGGGGGGGGGGGGGGGGGGGGGAAGACAGACACCTGGAATTTGATCATTTCTATTGGGATGTCTCAACCTTGTACTTGTATGAGGATGACAAGCTTGGGCTTTGCAGACTCTGAGCTTTGTTATTGCTATTTGAGCAGTGATGTGTCTGTGGTGACACTGAGGAACCCTTTGGGTTTGGGAAAAGACATGAAGGTCATTGGGGAAACAGATTTGTGATGCCACCTTCTGCTTGTAGCACCTTGCATGTAAGGCTGGAGGGACCAGTTCTCTCTTTGGTCTCCTGCCAAGTGCTTCTCCAGTGTCTTTCCTAGGCAGGAATTTCTCTTCCTTCCCATGGTGTTCCAGAGGTTCTTTGTCCTTCCCACCAGAGAGCTTTTCCTAACACCTGAATCATTTCTGTTGCACACTGGGCACATTGCTACCTAAACAGCTGTAGAAATCTGCTGTTTTCCTTCCCCTTTACAGAATCACAGAATTAACCAGGTGGAAAAGAGCTTGAAGATTATCAAGTCCAACCTATCACCCAACACCATCTAATCAACTAAACCATGGCACTGAGTGCCCCATCCAGTCTTATTTTAAACATTGACAGTGACTCCACCACCTCCCTGAGCAGCTCGTTACAATGGCCAATCCCTCTGTGAAGAATTTCTTCCTACCATCCAGCCTCAACTGCAAAATTGTTTTAGAATCATAGAATCATCAGGGTTGGAGAGGACCTCAAGGGTCATCTACCTCCAACAGCCCTACCACAGGCAGGGACACCTCACACTAGATCAAGTTTCCCTGAGCCACATTCAGCCTAGCCTTAAAAACTCCCAGGGATGGGGCTTCTACCACCTCCCTGGCCAAACCATTCCAGTGTCTCCCCACCCTCATGGTGAAGAATTTCTTCTTAACACCCAATCTGAAGCTACCCATTTCTAATTTCTTTTTTCCATTCCCCCTAGTCCTATCACTACCCAACACCCCAAGAGTCCCTCGCCCACTCCCTTTTCCCCTTAAATCCCAGAGCACCTGGGCTCTGTTGGAGTCTCCTCCCATCCCAGGTGTGGCCACTTGCCTCCCCCTCCCCTTTTTAATCCCTCCCAGGAAAGGCAGAACCCCTAAGCTGAGCCCATCTGGGCTGGAGGATCCTCCTCTCATCGCTGGTGAGTGCCCGTGGTGCACACTGGGTGATGGTGGTGGTGACAACAAAGGCCGGGGGGCCTGGTGGCCCCCCGGTTGTTAGGAACAGAATTGATGGTTCCCTTTCAGCAGCTTTGGTTGTTGTCCTTTTTCCCTTGACCTCTTTATTTCACAGGTTTACCTACTCTTTTTCATCCAGCCTTCCTTCAAGATTGAGCCTCTGCCCGGATTTGTTTCTCCTTATCCTACTTGCAAGCAGTTCCTGTATTTTTTGATGCAGCTCAAACCTGAGGCCTCCCTGGCACCCACAGTGGTCAGCAAGACAGCTCCACCTGCTGTGGGGTGATTTGAGACCAAAGAGGGCTGTTTTTTGACCACCTGTCCTTAATGGCTGAAGTCAAGACTCAAGTCAATCATATGTAAAGCCATTCCTTGGGCAGTTGTTGTATGAATAAGGACTGGATTCTGGTGCTTTGTGTACATCTACAAAGGGTACTTACAGGGCTGAAGGTAAATTTTCCTTCTTACCCCTACCTTGGACCCAGTTGTTCTTCTTCTTGGGTAGATGGAAACTGTGCATCTCTCCTAGGTGTGGAGCAAATGTACAAGGGAACTAGGGAGGTAATTTATCCTTTGTAGTGACTCTATCATGGAATGGCATGATCCAGACCTCTTGTTGCAAAGACTGGCTCGTATTCCCCAGGGCTTTTCCATTAGGAAGCTGGACTTTGCTGATCTTGGATAAATCTGAATGCAAAGGAGGTGGTGCCTGGGACGGGAGATATTTTGGTGTCAGTGCTGTTCTTGCTGTGTGACTAATGGCATTGCTCTAGGGGCTTTTATCATCTAACTAGCCTGCAGGATTAGGTGACCTCCTGAAGAAGGTGTTCCCAGATGAACCCTGAGCAGAGCAAGCCTCTCCTAGCCAGCCAGAAGTCACTGTAGGATCATAGGGAACCTAGGTTAAGGAGCTGGTTTTGACACAAAGATGGGACTGTATCTCTTTGGTCTTGAGCTTCCACCACTGAGCAGGAAACATGATAGAGGAGCAGACTGTGGGCAGTTTTGTGAACATACATGGGTGGCCTCTGTGTAATAACCCTCAACACCCACTCATCTGAGCCTGGACTTACCTAAACAAACAGGGGTGACTGTGTAAGCAGAGAACATGCAAAGTGAAACCATGGCTGGCTCCACTGCCAGCCTTTCTTGCTTTTCCATCTGCCAGACGCAGCTGAGCTGCCTCCTGCTGCCTCCTGCTCATCTCCCTTGATTTCAGGCTGGTGTGAAAGGCTCATTGCAGTGCAGCAGCCCCAGAGCCCATGACCGTGCTGGGTGGGGTATGTGTGAACCAGCCGCACCTCGGCCATGCCGCAGCCATCAGCTCTGTCGCATGCAGCAGGGAGCAGCTTGGGGATGGTTTTCCTGCAGAGCCCTGCAGCCTGGGGATGGGGGCAGCTATTGCTGGTCACACTGGTGCAAGACACACGGTGACATTGGAGGGATCTTTGTGTGAGGGAAGAGGGCTATGGATAAGTGACCTACCCTTCAAAATCCCCCCTTATGTAAGCAGAAGAGGGCACACAGGCAGCCTGGGGAAGCAGAGAACATTTGAGGATTGAGGCAGTCCTGTTTTGTGTGCAGCTCCCTCCCCCGCAAACCTGGAGCGGGATCTGGTTCAGGAGGAGCAATCTGGCTTGTGCCATCTTGGCATGGTCAATCTTGATTCTTGATCCCCATCGTGACCCAGTCTGGGGACCAGGCCCAGTCTGTTCTGTTGAGCCCCATGCAACCCCCCAGTTACCTGCATTTCTTCAAGATCTGTCCTTGGCTTCATGGTGGCCCCTGGAGGGAGCCAGCAGCTTTCATGCTGCACTGCAGATCACCTTGGAGTGACTTCTTCCCTTCTGTCTCTTAATACCAACTTTAGCTTTACTGAGCTCCCTGCACTTGGCTTCTTATCCCTCACTATCTGCTTTGCAAAGAACCAAGGACTTGTTCAAGAGCAGAACTGCCCTGTGGCTGGCAATCTGCCCTGCAGAGTTGCAGGGAAGAGATCTGGGTGACACTGGTGTCCCTTCCCCCAGCAGTGAATTGAATCACTGCATAGCCCCTAACTTATGGTGAGGGCAAATGAGGTCAAAATGTGTCCTGTGACCTTGCAGCGCTCGATGGACGTGGGAGCAAGTGGGTCTCCAACACCTTGGTTCTTGCGCTGATCTACTGGGAAAGAGGGAAGGGAACAATCCAGCTTCTCTTGAGGATCTCTGTGCCTCTAGAGCCCTCCTGGTGAAGGGCCCTCCTGCACCTTGTAGCCTCTTGCCCTGTGAGCTTCTGCAGTGACACGGTACCTGGCCTTGCTGGAGCAACACTCAGGATCAGGTCCGCAGGAGAGGAATGTGTTGCTGCACCGCTCGATGTAGCCGTATGGGCACCGTGTGCTTCCTCACTCCTGCCTCTCGCCAGGCTTGGAGGCATCACCCCTTCTCATCCGCTTGGTTGTGCGGCGCTTCTGCTGCAGAACAGCCTCGAGCAACGCTGCTGTCCTCCCAGGACCACGTCCTCTGCTTCTTCCCTTTCCTTGTCCTGCTTCCCCCGGGAGCCCTACCTAAAAGTGCCCGCATTCCAGAGGTGAGCATGGCATGGAGCAAAATCCCACAAAGCACAGGGAGGTTTCTCTGTTTTTTTCTCCCCTCTCCTAAACAAGCACTCTGCTACTGGCATCTCCGTTGCAGACAAGGTCGCGTGTCCCACGTCAGGCACTGCAGGGATGGAGGATGGAGGTGTCTATGGGCTCGCTTCCTCGGACAGACGCAATGCTGACAAAAAGTGGAGCAGAGATGAGGAGGGGAGGGGAGTGCAGAGTTGTGTATGCGGCTGAATCCAGCTCTAGGGCTTTTTTATTTTTTTTTGCAGCCAGATAATTCAGTCTTCCCTTGCAAAGCAGCGCTCTCAGGAGGCTCAAACTCGGGGCTTGACGTGGTGTTAGGAAGCTGAAAACACGAGTCTTGCAACAGAGATTTATTGAGGTCTATAGCCTAACCTGAGACCTAGCGTGGGGTTGCTGCAGTCTCGCTGGAGACTGCCAAAGGGGACACGTCCCACCTTGCAGGCTGCAGTGGCAGGGCTGGCACTGGGGTGGCTGCAGCCCCCAGCTTTTTGATCCAGCCAACCAAACAGGGTGATAATTTAGCTCTGTGCATAGTCGGGTTGGAAAGGGTTGTGAGTGGTCAGCTGGGCAGGACTATGGACCTGGGTTGAAGCTCCAGAGTAAGGGCCCTTGGCCAAGTCCTCTGTGCCAGGGAGGGATGTGGGACAGGGCTGCAGGGGGCAAAAATCCCACCCCTAAATGAACAAGTGAAAAGATAAAGCAAAAGCACCCTCCTTCCTCCCAAAAAAAACTCAAAAAAGGGGAGCTTTTTCAGGGAGCATTGCAGAATCTGGTGCTCCTTTCATAGTGCTGGGAATGGAGAGAGAGGGTGTCCCCTGCTTTTCTAAGGTCCCCTTGCATGGAAGGGGGGGGAAGAGGGTGCCTCTCTCTGCAGTGAGGGGCCGCTCATCCCCCCTCCCCTCGCCCACGCCCCGCTCCTCTCTCCCCGCGGTCCCCCCTCCCCTGCTTTGCCCGCATTGTCCTGCTGCTCCTCCTGCCCTCTGTGGGGCGGGAGCTCCCGCAAGCCCCGGCGGGGCCCGGAGCGGGGACACCCTCCCTCCCCCCCCTTTTTTTTCCCCATCTCCCCCCAGTGCCCCCGGTAATGCGAGCAGACAGCTGCCCCGCCGGGCGCTGCCCGCATTGTTACTGCTATTTGTCAAAAGGCCGAGGATGCTCCATAGCTCGCTCCGTGGCTGTTGTTAAGTGTAATTAGAGGGTTTATGTCCCCAATTTCCATGAAAATGAAGCTGTGAGGCTCCTCTCTTGGCATTCACCGCGTGCCTTAATTGTATGGACATTAAATCAAGGTCCGCTGTGAACACGCAGAGAGGGGCTCGGGCTGTCCCCGCTCGGAGCGGGGCAGGAGGCTAGCGGGGCTTGCGGGAGAGAGGAGAAGGAGGAATGGTTGGAGGTGGGGGAGTCGGGGGAGGAAGAAGAGAGAAAGAGAGAGGCTGTCAGTGCGGCGCCCACCCCACCGGGATCACCGTTCTCCCTCCCCACCGCCCCGAGTCCCCCTCCGCCGGGGTGGTCGCGGAGGAGCGGCGGGGCTGGGGGCGGTGGAGCCTGGGTTGGGGTTCGCAGGAGGGTCGCCTTGAGGCCGAGTGCCGCTACCATCCCCCCACACACTTTTTGCCTTGATGGGGTCAGCATCGCTCCCCGGACCCCCACATCCCGTCCCAGGCTCCGCCGGCCACCCCCGCTGCATCGCACCGGGCACAGAACACCCCCGGGGGATGAGGGGGTGGACAGAAGGATACATCCCGAGCTCCGGCCTTACTAGCGATAAAAACGCGGTTGGTAATAGTAAATACTAACAATTAGTAGTGCTAATAATAGTAATAAAAGCCGATAGCGCCGAGGACAGCTCGCAACAAACCTCCGGCTGCCGGTACCGTGAGTAGGAAAGCGCCCGGAGATGCTCCACAGCCCCCCCAGGTCCCGGGCTGTGGGAGCGGGTCCGTCCCCCACTCCTTTCCCGCCGGGCCACCACCGGCCAAGCCCTCAGGGGAGGCTGCAGGGGATCTGGGGGGATATCCCCGATCCCTTCCCAGAGCAAAAAGGAAAATCCCACTGAGGAAGGAGCCGGTTTCTCTCCTCTGGAAGGGAAAGCGGCGGAGGTTAAAGACGCGTTTCCCGGCTCTCTGCTCCTCCGAGGTTCGGCATAAGGATTGCTCCACTTAAAAAAATGCTATAATAATAATTAAAAAGAGGAGAAAAAAAAGGAGAGGGAAAAAAAAAAAAGGAAAGCAAAACCAATAATAAAATGGAGAGGGATTGGAAAAAGATAAAGCAATTAAAGAGGTTTCGTTGATCGCCGTCGGACTTCGAGGCGCCTTAGGAATTTGGGATGATTTTTCTGGCTAGATAACCGCGTCTGAAAAAAATCCTTACCCCCTTCCCTTCCTCCCCTTCCAAAAAACAAAAACAAAATAGAAAAGGAAAAAAACCCACAAGCTCATGAAGGTCGCTTGCACGAGGGAAGGAAAAAAAAAAATAATACAGAATAAAAATCCTGATGCTCTTCCAAGTTAGCGATAGAGCTGGGTGGCTCTTCCACCATTGTGGCCCAAACCCCGTAATTGGAGCTCGGCGAGCCCGGCTCCGAGCAGATTTTTACCCACTCCGGTGGAGACTGCGCCCGGCTCCGGCGGCACAAACTCCGCTGCTCGCTCAGATCCAGTGCAAACGCCCTCCCGTGGCTCAGGACGCTTGTTTTTGTGTAGCAAGCTGAAGATGAATAAGAAAGGCGCCTAGTCTCTCATTATCTTTCAATTTCAGACTTTTTTTTCCTCTCTCTCTTTTTTTCCCCTCCCCTTTTCTCTCTCTCTCTCCTCTCTCTCTTTTTTTTTTTTTTCTTTCTTTTTTTTTTTCTTTCTTTTTTTTTTTTTAGATTTTCTTTTCTTTCTTTCTTTCTCTCCTCTCTCCTGCCCTGGAACAATGCAGAAGGACCTCATCAGAGTGAAAAACCATGCTCCTGCTAGGCTTTAAAAGCAAAGATGAACTTGGTGCACCACCCATCTTTCTCTTCTCTTCTCCAAAGCTCTTTAAAGGGGTTATGAGGCGTCTCTCTCAATTTATCCCTTTTCTCTTGATCTTCCTAGCAGAGGGGTTTGGGGTCTAGTCCTGGCTGTTTCAGCTGATCTCATCCAGTCTAAGGGATTAGAGCTTCTTCTCCGCATCCCGGCTCTCAGCACATCTGCTGATTGGGTTCAGCACAAGAGGATTACATTGGGACCCAATGACGTCACCGCTAGGACATAAGTTCTCCTCCATTAACCAAATCCTCATCAGCAAGATGTCCTTGAAACTGGAGGAGTAACATTCAGGACTCCATCTCCAGCCTTGTCCCCACCTTCCTCCCGGGCAGGCTGCTTGGGCTTTCGGCAAAAATATTGTTTAAGCTTCGAGCACTTGCAGCTGCATCGATAACCTTCTGCTGCAGGCTTGGAGGATCGAGGTGTGTGTGAGGAGAGCTCCTGCCCTATAAATAGGGTTCTGCACCTAAACTGTTAATCAGAGGAGCTTTATATATTCTCTTGCTGCTTCTTTTTTTTTTTTCTTTTTTTTGTGGGGAAGGGAGGGGGTGGAGGGGCAGAGGGGGAGGGGAAAGCTGCATCCTACAGTTATATTTCCCAGCTCCAAAAGACATCAGCGATAATTTTCTGTTAGAGCTGACATGGATTTAATTTTAAAACATTAGGGTTGGGGTGGTTTTTTTTTTCCTCTTTTTTAAAGAAATGTGTAGGATTCCCCCCCCCCCCCCCCCCCTTCTCTCTGAGAAGAGACAATGTGTCCTGAGTTATATAAAGCAAGAGGTTCCCTTTAAATATACAATAGGAGTCTTATATTTGGGGGCTTCATGCTAGCTTTTTGTTAATATTCTGTGAGCACAGACTCACAGGAGCAAGGACCTGAAAGAAAAAGGCTTTGACTTCCAAGTGCCAGACCAAGAAAGGGTTGGATTTTTTGGTGTGTATGTGTGTTTTAAGAATTCCACCCCGAGAAATGCCCAAAATACCTATAGATTTGCTGCTCTCAGCCTGCTCCAACCTATGCTGTGCCATCAGCCATCCCGCTCGGGCACCCTGTACTTGCAGTTTTGCTGGCGTCTGGCTACGTGCTCCCACCACATCCATTTTGAGTGCTGGGGAGCACTCAGACAGGGGTTTTGCTGCAGCTCTTTGCTGGTTAAACTTGCAGACCTCATCACGGGATGGCTGTTACAATGGAAATGGGCCCCAGGACTGATTTATTTATCTAGGACTGCTGAATTTCATCTCTGGGGAGAGACAGCGTGTTTAACAACAAGTAGGCTATGCCCAGCTAGGAGAGGTCTTGCTTTAGAAGCCTTGCATGTATTTTTGGTAAGCAAGCCGCTTCTTCACTGCTGATTATCCATCCCTCCCAGTCCAGACAGCCACCCTCCCCCAAAAATATGTATGCACACCCTCATGCTGATTTTTGTGATGGGAGGTGCAGATCTGCAGGTTCCTACACACCCTTATTCTCCATCTAGAGTAACTTCTATGGCCAGCAGCGCTTTGCACATCCGCTCAAACAGCTTCCAGGCAACAATTTGTTTGCCTGTGTGTGTATTTCCAAGCACTGTGGCATTTTCCTCCTCTATAGAAAGGGTGTAAGGTGAGGGGAGGCAGGGTACAATTGTTTTGAGGGAAGGTGTCTTTGCTCCAGCTGTGAAAGCCTCTCCCTGCCCCAGCAGCATGAGCATTTCCAGGACAGCTGGGTCATAACCACTGGAAGAGTGATCTATTCCCTTCCCCAGCATACCAAAACAATTGTTTTGAGGATGGCATGCCCTTTTTTTGAGTGCTGTGCCACACCAGGCCAGGCTCCAAGGGGGAAACTGCTTCCAAACAGCAGCTTGTAAAAAGCTGGTGGGCCACGTTTGGCTACCGATGGATGAATGAGCAGGAATACTCTGCAGCGAGGTGAGATATCACCTTCTGAGCTCAAGAGCCATATTTAAAAGGCAGCCACAGCACTCTGAGCCTTCATCCCTATTTCTGTGCCTTTTTCTCTTGCTCTTTTATAACGCTGCAGTTTGTGACATAAGCACCAAGCCAGGGAGAATCAGTATTTGGCATTATGCAGTGAAGGGAATTTTCCCTTTGCTTTTCCTGTTCAGAAAATGTAAAAAAAAAAAAAAAAAAAAAAAGAAAGAAAGAAACCAACCAAACCAAATCTGCTTATTTAGAGCCTATTCCATATTGACCTATTTACTCCCAGAGACCAAGGCTCTCAATCTTCTATTGATTTAAAAGAAAACAACCTAAACAAATTAACACGGAGGAAACCGCTCTCCTTATCCCCAGGGTCTGCTGTTTGCGCCGGGCCCACCCCCGGGGGACGCACACTCAGCCCCGGGGGTGATCCGAATAGGCCAGGGAGAGGCTCCCGGGATGCCCCGGGGGGGAAGTTGGGGTGCTGGGGTGGCTCCCCTCCGGGGTCTGGTACCGACCCCAGGCCCAGCCCCAGAGCTTCTCTCCAGCTCCTAACGCGGCTTTAGGCCCGGTACCAAGGCCAGCCTCGACCCCAGTCACCGGTCCTGAGTCCGGCCCCGGCCTCGGTTCCCATCCTCGGTCCTAATCGCCATCCCCGCTCCCGGTCTCTGTCCCGGCCACCCCCCACCCCGGTCACCGGCCCGGCCCTGGCTTCGCTGTCCATGGTATTGAAGGACCGGAGCCGGCAGGAGCGGTTCAGTCCCGGGGAGGGGAGAAGCTGGATGTTCTTCCTCCCCATAAAGCAGGAGATATTTTTTTCCGTCCCCTCTTCCAGAGAGGTCTTTCCTCGGCTGAAGGACCCTGCGAGGGGATGTCTGTGTCTCTGTCTGTCTGTCACGCATAGTCCTTCACCTGCCTCTTTCCCTCCCTCCCCCCCCCCACCCGAAAATCCTCCCCGAGAACCCCCTGGGGGTTTTATTTTATGCCCCCTGCCCAGGGTGAAGCAGGGCTGGGGGATTTTGACCCTGTCACTGCAAAGCCCCGTGCGATGACTTACGATGTCACCCGGCAGCGGGGGGAGCGTTGCTGCTCGGCGGGCTGGTGGTTGGGGGTTAATTTCTCCTTTAAAACAAACCCCACTAACATTTCAGCCCCTCCAAAGCTTACCCCCCACCACCTCATTCCCCCCCCCCCCCCCCCCCCCCCCCGCCACCTCCCACGGCCCTGCAGCAATTCCTGAGTCTCAGGCTTTCAAAGCAGGCTGGGCTTTGGCTGCTGTTTTAATAACACTTCCAGTGAGACATTTTCTCTTAAGCACAGCCCTTCCTTAATCTCTAATGCAGCATTTCTACATCCCGGAAGAAAATAGTCAGATGATTTGCAAAAAGCCATTTTTTTTTTCTTTTTTCTTTTTTTTTAAAGTCTTTTTCATTTCTTTTTTTCATCTTCTCCCCCTCTTTCCCTCTCTGCCTTTTTTAAACCTACCACCTACTGTTCCCCGAACAAAGAAATCCCAGAGACAAGCAACATGCCTCCACTTTCCTTCCATTTCCAAACCCCGACTCCACCATGCAGAGATGACCACGTTAGAGAAAAAAAAATAAAAACAAATAAAATAAAATGCACAGAATTGAACCCAAAAATCAGCTGTGGCACAACAAACCCTGGAAAACCTACGCTCGGCCCCATCCCGGGCAATGTGACACGGGCGTACCCACGCACACAGACACACATGCACTGCAGAGCGCTCACAAAACACCTCCAAAATTTCATCCCCCCCTTCCACCCCCCCCATCCCTGCCAGATAAGCCAACAACAAAACAGCCTTTGTCTGTCTGTCTGTCCGCTGCTAGGCTATGGCCCAGGTACTGGAGCAGCGCTCAGTGCCCGCTGCCCCGTCCCCATCCCCAGCGCCTCCTCGGAGCTGACCCGCAGCCTGGAGGAGAAAGCGAAATCTCTTTAAAATGAAGCCCAGATCTCTTTCCAATCTCAGAGAAAGGTTTCCCAGGGTTCTAGGCCTCTGGTTTCTGCCCCAGAAAGCTTGCTGCATAAGAAAGAGATCACCAGAGTTTGATCCCTGCTATAATTTCAGGCATTCTTCTACATTTTGCTCTTTTTCTTAGAAAGCAATTCAATTTCTTAGAAAGGAATTACACTTACAAGAGGTCTGGGAATCAGATTGTTCTATCAAGTCTCCTCTCCCTCTTTTTCTCTGTCTCCTTTTGGTCTTCTTGGCTGCTGCAGGGCTCTTTTTTTGTTTTGTTTTGCTTTTTTTTTTTTTTCCTCCTCTTTCCTTCTCAGATCTGTTATGAAAAAAAAAATAATAAATAAAATATGCCCCCCTCCCCCTTGCTCTCTCCTCTTCCCCTCCAAATACACAATTTGCTGATTTGCAAAGCCTCTTCCTATGTGGAGGAAAGCTGCCTGCTCTCCCCACGACTCGCTTTCCTGGCCTCCCAGCTCCTTGAGAAAGGAGGAGGGCCTTGTGCATTACAATTCCATTCAATCTCATTCATTCTTGCCTCTTTCTAACGGTCTTTGGACAGCAAATCCACACCAACGGGGGGTCCGAGCCCCCTCCTCACACCTCCCCCCCCAGCCTTAAACACACACAATAGCCGTCAGCTAACAGCACAGCAGCAACTTTGAAACATTCAAGCTTCTGAAGTGAAGAATGCCCGCAGCTCCCCAGCCCCCCACCCCCTTCCACTTGTTCCTGGGCTTGACATTTAAAAAAAACAAAACCCCACACCAAAATCCCCAACATATAATGATCTTAATTAAAAAAAAGAGAGGAAGAAAAAAAAAAGGAGAAGAGAAAAAAAAAAGAAGATTGGGGGGGGGAAGAAATAGATAAATAAAATACATCCCTCACTTGTGTCACACATGGCTTCTCAGGGCAGAATTCTGGTGTCAAGAATTTCCTCGGCAGGAGAGGATTGCTCCATCACATAGCTAATTACCTGCTGCCCCTCTCGGTGCTCCATGCTGGAGAAAGGCTTTATTTTCTTCTTCCCCCCCCCGCCCCCCCCCCCAACCCTCTTTCCCTGGAGATGTTTATTTGCTTGTATCAAGCATCAGGATGGTTTCCAGCCTAATTTTATCCTGGTCACCTCATAAAGGCAAGGCTTAGGGGGCTGGGAGCTGCTGGGGTGGGGATGGAGGGGGGTGTCCCTGGTTATTGTGTGCCTGAGGTGCAGCATGGAAGCTGTGCTGGTGTGAGTGGAGCTGGGAGGAAGGATTGACATCTCCTAGCATGGAGCTTGCCTGCACCTGGGAGTCTCCCCCCATCCTGGGGTAAGGTGGGGGGTACACAGCCCCTTCCCAGCTGAGGTGGCACAACTGGGGTGAGAGATGCATCCCAGTAGGGATGGGAGACTATTTCCCTGCTCCTGCATGGGGCAAAAGGTCTCCTGCCTCTTGGGTGGGATGTGAACAAGTAGCCACCATCCCCCCACCCTCCAAATGCAGCTCCTCAGTGGGGCTCATTGCCCTCTCCTTGCCAGCCTGGTCTGGAGGGTTCAGGCCCAACTACCCTATCCCCATCTCCAGCCTCTGCCAGCTGTTGTGTGGAGCTAAGGCACTGGGCAGTCTTTGTGCAATTTCCCCACACCACCACCACATTTTGCTTTGAAGTTTATGTATTTTCTCCTTATTTTCTAAATCAAGAAGTCTCCTTTCATCATCTCTAACCTGCTGCTTGTCTCCTCCTTCCCCAGGGAGCCCCTCTGATCCCAGCAAAGCTCCTCCAAAACCCAGGACATTGTACCAGGGTGGGTTTTGTCTAGGAATGGAGAGAAAAGAGATCCTTGCACATGAGATCCACTGCTGTTCTTGCTGGAATCATGGTGTCTTTGGTTAAGGGACTGGCGAAGGACTTCATCAGTAGTGGTTGTGGGTCCTTGTCCTCAGCACCCCTGGCTCTCTTGGGTCTCCAAGCACTGCCAATTCTCTTGGCCAAGGCTGGAGCCACTGTCCCCTTCCTGGTGGATGTCCCTCAGGGGACAGCCTGACCTTGCTGGCATCCAAATGAGATGGCACTGGCCAGGAGGAATGGGAACTGGGGTAGCGCAGGTACCTCCTGGTTTGGTTTGACTTCCTGTAAGGGGAAGGAGAAAGGGAAAAGGAAAGGAAAGGGGAAAGGGAAGCGGGGGAAGGAGAGGAAAGGGTAAGAGATGTGCAGCAGGGTCAGAGCTCTTCTGTACCCGCTCGCTCCCACAGTGAGATTTTGCAGCAGAAGCAGCAGCGTTAGCAGGAGGCCACAGCTTGGCTGTACACGTTTGAGGGAAAAGTCCAGTCCTAGAGGCAGCCCGTGGCTACTGCAATTCTTTTAATACAATTAAAAATCAATGACACTCGGAGCACGCACACAAATAAACATCACCCCTCTGCATCACTCCTTCCCTGCCCACCTCCTCTGGAGGCTGGTGGGGAAAGCATCTTCTCCAGACCCTGTTCATTACTGCTCTACTTAGATGGGGAATTGCTTAACCGGTCTCTCTCCAGTAAATCATATTAACTCCAAGCACAGCTATTTATAAAATGTTCCACAGCCCAAGAGTACAGCATCCAGATCACTCGAAGAAAATTAGGCGATTAGGCGTGCATAATCCCAGCCCAGTGTGTCTATGTACAAAGCCTCGCCAGCCGCCTGCCTTCAGCTATTCACTGACATTAAAGAAATCACCCTGTTTATTGGAAGCCCAGCTCCAGCCCCAGTCCCAGACAGGGACAGGGAAATAGCCTTTTACAAGGCAAGAGCATTCCTGGATGGCTTCTGATGGCTGAGAAATGAAGCTCAACTTGGGAGAGTCTCGTTCCCCAGGTCTGCTTCATCCCTTCCAGCAGAAGGGCCCCTTCAGACATATAAAATGCAGCTCTCTGGGCTGGGTTTCTCCCCCCTCCTCCTTTTGCGACCCATTAAACGTCTTCTATACATTTCCTCTTCATCTTGTCAAGGCCAGTTGCTCTATGACTGCTGGTTTCCCAGGCAAATCACACCAATTTCTGAGTTGATGTTGAAGGTCCACATTGGCTCAGTGGGGGGTCCCAGCGAAGCACTCATCCATGGAGCCGGAGGTCAGGCTCTGCCCTGCTTCGCCAGCTGAATTATTATGATTTTTTCCCCCCCCCCCCCTTTTTTTTTTTTCCAAGTCATGTTGCTCTTTGAACATTTCCAGATCTGTTGGCAATGAAGATAACAACAATAACCAAAGGAAGGGTATCCTCACCACAGACGTGCCTCTCAGCCTTTCTGATAACGAGGAGCCTGAAGGGGATGCAGCTCCTCCACCTTTGTTTTAGCTTAAACTCTTAAAACCAGAGGTTTTTTAGGACAAAACTAACAGAGTGCACAAATACAACACCCCACCCCCCCCGCCTCCACACACACCCCTACTCCAGGCAAAAGCTTTGCCCCAAGCACCACACAGCTGCAGGTACCCACCGCACAGCCGTGCCCCTTGGGCTCTGTCCATGCGCATCCAAGGTTGCATACACATTTTAAAACCATTCTTTTTTGCTTGAGGGCATTTGGATCCCTCATCTGTGCCCTGAGCAGGGAGCGTGGGCACAGCGACAGCCCTGGGCAGCCTGTGCTCCCATGCAGCCTGCAGGCAGCCAGGCAGGAGCTCGACAGCTTCCCAGCATTGCCCAACCCGGGATGTTCAGAGATGTGCTGCTGCAAGAGGCTAAACCCAGAAATAAATCTCATCCCTGCTTTTTTGCACTTTTCCACTCTTCCTGCCTTTCTGCCTTTCCCCTTTGCCAGCTTTAGCATTTTTAATTAAATTACAAGCCTCAATAATGTTTTCCTAACCACAGCTCCCTGCTTCCTTGTGGAGTAGCGTGCAGAAAGGTATAATTTTGCAAACAGTTTCTTTAAGAGCTGGGCCTGAAGTACCATCAGCGATGTGTGTGAATAGAAAAAGAAACACCTCCACAAAAGAAGGGATTGTTAATGGAGGACAATCCAAAGGGGGCCCACTAAGGCCTGTCCTTTACAATAACGATGGAGGGCGATGATTTGAATGCAGGGGGCCCTACTTTCAAATCTGGACAAAAACAAAATGGTAATAAGGGTTGAATCCCTCACTGGTCAAAGCAGTGGGCAGCAACTGGTCTCTTTAACTCTCCCCACCCCATCCCCCTCCCTCCTTCCCCCAAATCAGACCCCAAACAAGAGGAACTCTCCTCCTCTTTAACTTTATTTCCTTGATTAGCTCTAAAAAAAAAAATAATCACCCGAGTGGACTTTGGGGAAGTTTTTTAGGGCTGTTTGAAAGGAGAAGGCTCCTTTTCTGCAGGTGCTGAGGGGACGTGCCTCGCTGCGGGCAGGTAAGCACCGAGGGGCTTCTTTTTCTTACCACGCTCAGAGGTTTCCGAGGGCTGCCCGGGATTTCTGAGGCAGCAGCCAGGATGCAGCTCAGTAGAACCCTTCCCTTCATTGGAGGCTGCATTTAGAACTCTTCCCTTTATTGCAGGCTGCATGCAGGACCCTTCCCTTCAGTGCAGGCTGCATGCAGGACCCTTTGCCTTCAGTGCAGGCTGCGTGCAGGACCCTTCCCTTCAGCGCAGGCTGCAAGTAGGGCTGTTCGGCAGCAATGCTCTTGCCTCCCTGGCTGCCCTACCTCCAGATGTTGCATCATTTTGTGGGGTCAGTTCATTTTGTAACACTGCTTGTAGCTTCCTCATCCTGGAACCAATTAAACCCCCTTGTTGGAGGGAGGAGGGATATTGGGGGCGGTTAATAATTACAGTGTGATGTTTAAGTACCGCTCGCCACTTATTTAATGGGATTGATGCAAAATATTGGTAAATGGCTCTGGAAAACTGGACATTGCACCAAGGGCTGTGGGAAGAGTGTCTGGTGGTGTGTGGGGTCTCCATGTGGGGTAGAGGGACCCCTCGCTGGGGACATCTCTGGCTGGTGCTGTCTCCCTAACAAAAGGACTCCCCGTGATTCCCTTCCCACCACCCCATCCCATCCCATCCCATCCCATCCCATCCCATCCCATCCCATCCCATCCCATCCCATCCCATCCCATCCTATTCCATCCCATCCCATCCCATCCCATCCCTTTAGCTTTGCTTTACATTCCCCTGAAAACCACCCCACTCAGCCTAGCTGGGGATATTTATCCTGGCTTGGGGAGGTGCAGGAAATGGATGCCAACCCCAATTCCCCAAGGCTCTGTGCCCCTGCCCTTCTCACCCATGCAGATCTACCCTGGGGGCGATAAAATGGAACAAATATCTCCCTCCCAGGTGCCAGCGGGCACAGTTGCAGCCCATCGTCTATGCATGTAGCACTGCCCACTTGTCAGGGATAGCTTTACAGCTCTGTTTGCATGGCTATACTGAATGCACTGGGTTACAGATACAGTTATTTATGTCTGTGTATGTCTAATGCATGTGCAAGTGGGGTGACACACATATTTATATGACCAGACTGTGTGTGTGTCTATGCACCCCGTGTGCTTGTAATGCCCTGTGTGCTCCAAACCTTTCCAGCTGTGCTGGTACAACTTGCACTGTAATATAGATCTAGGTTATGGATATATTTCCCAGAATGTATTTCTAAGTCTCTATAACTCCTGCGGGTGCTGAGCTGTTGTCTGCCTGTTTGTCCATCTGTCTGTACACGGCTCCTCTCAGCAGCCCCGTCTGCAGTTGTATTTTCCTCTGTTTCATGCCTAATTTTGGTGTTGTAGCCTTCGGCTATCCCTGTAGAAGTTGAGCAGTAGCTTTAGCAGGGTCATTCCTCTCCTCTGGAGCAGTGAATGAGCTGGGAACAGGCAAAGCTGAGCCTGGCTCCGGCTGCTGCAGCCCCGCACTCCAAACCCACACCCCTTCCCAGGGCCACTTCTACGCATTTAAACTCTCTTCTGCGTTTGGGAGAACAGGGCAAGGTTGGGCAGTGACACCAAGCAGGCTGTGGGAAAACCTTTTTCCTTGACAAAACCACACAAAACGTCTTAAATCCTTTGCTTTTAGGGAACACGTTTATCCTGAGCCTTCCCCTGGAATGTGCTCCTGGAGAGATCGTTTTATCCCAAGGAAAAGGGGGGAAAGGTATTTTCATGGTGCATTCTCCACCTTCCCTTACAAAATAAGCCCTTCCCTCTAAGAAGGGTCCCAGTCCTGGGGAAAGGCACCTTCCTGGTCCTGCTGCTCCACTCACCAAGCAATGCTGAAGGGACACAACACCGTTTGTGTTTTGCTCAGCATCAGTCGGCCCCTTCTCTTCCTCCTTTATTTACCACAAGTGCTTTGAGAAGGTAAAAAGATCTTCCCCCACCCTTCAAGTTTCACCTCTCCTTAAATATTTGCCCTAAAAATATTAGTCTCTAATGGAGGCAGGAGCCTGTTTGATTAAAGAGAGCTTTCCAAACAAATGCAGCAGCCTGTCAACAGCCCGGCAGCATCCGTGCCGCTATCGGGAGCCGCTGCGGCATCCCCCAAGCCGCAGTATCCCACGCTGGGGCTTTCACGGAGAAAAATCAAGTGTAAATACCTGCAAATACCATTCTGGCAGACATCTCTGCCTTTTATTCCTCTGTGACAAGCATGACAAGCCACTGAAATAAGGCACCTCGAAGTTCTTCATGAGAAGGGGGGGAAACTCCTGTCTCTACTGCTGCAGCATCAGAGCCGTGTTTTCTCTGACGGAGTTTTGGGGAGGGGGGGTGGTGGTAAGGACGTTTTGTGTGCATTGAGCTGATGCTTTTGGTGCTACCTCAAACCATCAGCCCCATCTGTCTGGGATTCTGGTAGAGGATTCTGTCTCGGGGGTTGCTGGTGCTAAGTTCGATGTGGTGGTTTCTGGAAGGAAGAGTGTTTGTAAACACAACCTCTGGCACGGGGAGGGTGGTGGAACGTGGGGTGATGTACGGTGAGGGGGTTTTGTCAGTCATGCTCCCCCCCATTCCTGGGAAAGGTGCTGGATAATCTCACTGTAATTCCGGGACTGAAGGTGGAGAAATGATGCAAAACAATTCTTTGTGCGGGGAGATTTCATATAATGGAAGATGGAAAGCTCAAATATCCCTCGTTGAGACAAAACAAGACCATATTTCACAATGCCTAGTTAAAAATAAAGAGGAAATCTATTAATGCAATAACTAAATTGCTATTATAGGCATCAAAGCACCCTGATGCTTTGAGGTAACTTTATTTCCCTCAGTCTTTTTTTAAAGAGCACAACATTAAGGGGGGGGGGAATAATATAATATATCTCTTACCCTCCTGCCTCACTGAAACCCTGCCATTTTACTCATTAATTTTGTAATTAATCAGTTAAGAAGTTCTGACTTATTGGATTAAAGGGACGGGGAAATGCAATTCCGCCCAGCCTCATTTCAATATGCGATTGTGAAATTGCTCTTTTGAGCTTCCTGCCTCAGCTCCGTGTCTGCTTCGAGGTGAGGGAGCAGCGGCCGCAGCGGCCCCAGCCCCAGGGGAACCCTCTGGCTGTAGCCCTCCGCTCCCCACACAGCCCCCATCACGTCCCTGTGCCCTGTGGGGCAGGGGGTTGTCCTTGGGCTGACCAATTGGCCTCACCGATGAGCCGAGCAGCTGGGAAGGGAAGGAGCTTTCTCATCCTTTGCAGCTGGGGAAGAGTAGAGCTGGGGGGGATGCAGAGGGTCTCCCATCCCCAGGGCTTCTCTCAGCTCCCGCCGGGGCTTCAGGCATCCCTCCCTTCAGGAGGATCTCTGCTGCCCTGCTCCCGCCACCAGATAAAGACATGACCCATCTCCCAGAAATCAGGGACAGAGACACCTCCCTTCCCTGCCCTAGCTCCCCTCTGCCTGTCCCTGCTCTGCGGTCCTGCCCTGCCTGCCCTGCCTATTCCTGTTCTGCCTTTGCTCTGACTATTCTTGCCCTGCCTGCCCCTGCCCAGCCCTATTCTGCTTTTCTCTGCCCTGTCCTTGCTCTCTCTCTCTGTCCCTGTCCTGCCTGTTTATGTTCTTTGCCCTGCCCTGCCTGCCCCTGTCCCCTCACCAGCCTACCAAGCTCCCCTCTGGCTTGTGGCCTCTGCGTTGTCCCCAGAGTAGTGGGGACAGCAGTAGGTGGATCTGGGGAGAGAGTGGAATGGATAAGCAGCAGAGCTCACCCAGCCATCGAACTTTTGGGGGAAGGAGAAGGCTTTCCAGGGGATCTGATCTCAGTCCATCACCTGTAAAAAGGCACTTGAGTGTTTGCATCCCAGAGGAATTTTCCTCTAAGCAAGCACGAAGTAGCAGCTAACTGTCAAGTCCCCAGGGTGACAACCCTGGGTGTCACAGCCGGTGGCCCAGTGACCTCCTCGGAGCCCTCTCCTCCAAAGACACTCTGAGTTTGTCTGTCCTTAGGGACAGGCACGTTGGCAGAGCGGAGCAGGGGACGCTGCAGCCTCCACTGAGGCCATTCCCCTGTGACACGCAGTCCCGTGAGGACCCAGCGCCGGGCAGAGGCAGCAGCAAGGGAGACGGCAGAGATGTGATATTTTTATACAATACACACTTTGCAATTAGACATGTCCAGTGAATGATTTCTCTACCTCTGCCTTTGATCTCTTGAAGAGCAGACAGCTCCATAAATCCCATTCCTCTCTTTTCAGCCATTTTGCATTTCTTGTACAATTAATGTACAGCAGAGATCCATTCCTTTTCTTTTTCTCCTTCCAATTCTTCCCTGAGCAAACAGCCCACTTCTGGCCACATTGTCCTAGTGAGACCTAGGTGTTTTTTTTTTCCTTCTCCTTGTGCCATCACTGACACAAATAAAAAATACAATATGAAAATAAAACAATAATAATAATAATAAAATGCATTTTGCTGCCCAGTTTTGGTGAAATCACGAACAAGCTGCAACCTCAGAGCCCTGAACCTGCCCCACAATTATTACTGCTGTTATTAATTTGGAAACCTGGGCAAAACAGGCACACAGAAATAGATGCTTTATGCTAATTATTTAGTAAAGATTTTTCTCAGCAGTGCAGCAAATCTCTGGAGTTCCTGCATTGGTTTCGCACTTAAAAGAACTTGGTGCAAATGTAATCAGCACATTAAAGTGCATCTTTCATTAGAGGACAGGGAAGAGCAGGGAAGAAGCTTGTCCCACCCTTCTCCATGCCATCTACCAGGTGACCTTGGAGCAGTTCATTTGTGTAGTGTTCTGTGTATTATTATTATTAATCGTCATCATCCTCCATTATTTTATCCTCCCAGCTGCCAACATCTTCAGCCTCTCCCAAAGCACCCATGGAAAACCCACAGGGTTAAAGCACTTTCCCTGGCTTTGATGCTAGAGATGTAACCCATTTGCATGGTGTGGTGAGGATGAGGATCCACACCAGGTTCTCCAGCACTAAGGCAGCCTCTGCTTCTCATTTTGTGGAGGTGGTAAAAACCAAAGGCAAACTAATTTTTCTAGAAGAGATGGGTTAGGAGAGGTTTGGGAGACCTTGAGTGGTTTCTATCCAAGTCACTGTTTTGTTACATAAAAATAAACCACAGGAACTGTTCTCCCTCCTCTTGCTCTGCACACAGATGTGAGAGGAAGGGGCAGCTGGGGAGGTGGCTGGGCAGGGATCTTCAGGCCCAGGCTTGACACAGTGCCAGCAGGGAAAGATCAGCTGAACATCACCCTCTCCAACATTGAAACCCTCCTTTATCAATTCCAGCTCTGTCCCTTACCCTGATGAAGTTCTCCCACCCTGTCTCCCTGCCCATCTATATCCTACCTGTCCTCTAAAGCATCTCTCCATTCTCCCTCAAAAACAGATAAGCAGAGACCTTGTCCTGGTCCTGTGTCTTCTTGCTGTCATACCCTTGCGTTGGTCTCTACTCCTGCTTTACTTTTCTCTGGCAGCCTTTGCCCTCTCCCTCTGAAAACTGTTTCTGTGAGCAGGCTGTTCTTCGTGGGCATGGAGGTGAAAATCCAACTGGAGATGCTAAGATCCACTGGCTAGGCTATTTCTACCTCTAAAGATACCTACCTCAGTGAGCCAAGAGAGAGGCAGCCATCGTAAAGACGTTTTTCTCACTCAGCCCAAGGCTTGGATTTTAAATCCTCAGGACAGAGACCATTTCATGTGGTGTGTGTTTCCATAGATTCAGCACAAGGCAGGGACCAGGCTGTTAGTTCCCTAATATTCCCCCTTCCCTGACTCCTACAGTGTCACTGTTTCATCTTTACTAGAACACATATATTTTTACATCCCTCTTTTTCTTCCCATGCCTCTGTCTGACTTGCTCTTTGGGGTTTATAGTTCTAGACATATTGTTTATTATTCATAGTATTAATAATAGGGATCATCCTGCTACAGCAATTAAATAATTATAAGACTCATTCAAATTTGGTCAGCCAGAATGCCCCATATGGCAGAAATATACCTGAGAATGTGAAGATCTAAGCGTGCTGGGGGCTAAGTGTAAGGTTTATCTTTCCATAAACTTAAATATGTGCATTTCTTACCCAGTTGGATCCTCCACAGACCCATAAAGCAAGTAATACAACAATCTGCTCTTAAGATGCTCTAAGAGCTTGGAGAAATTTGTTAGGAGTGCTACTTCTGCAGGCTCTTCTCACCATGAATTGGTGATGAGATTCATTCTTTGCTTTTACATCCACTTCTCTGGGCTTTCCCAAGCCAGGGGTAGCCTCTCATTTGAAACAGGGCACCCATTTGTGATACTGGGTTTTGTGAGATGCTGTTGGAAAAGGATCTTTACCCTTATTCTGCTCATCCACTGAGAAATGGTCCTCATGCTACCCTGAGTCACCCCTTCACCTGCCCAAGACTTGCTCTATCTGGGGCAGGCAACTGGGCCAGCGCACACCCCAGATGGTGCAGCACATGGATGTTCAGCTCGTGAAGTGGTAGAGCCCAGCCTGCCTGAGAAAGCATCTCCCCACTCATCTATCCTTTACTGCCTCCCCACTTGGCAGCAGATGTGGTTTCATTACGGCACAAGGAGTTCCCAAAGCTCAGAGAGGCTGGTGTCAGCAGAGCCCCTTCGCTGCCTTGAGTCACAGCCATTTGCAAATGCCAAGTGGATTTTTCTTCCCCTCCAAATGAAGAAGGGAGGCTGAAGAATGTGAGAAGAAAACCAAAGGTCTGAAGGGTCTTTTCCATGCTGGAAGGTCTGTGTTAGGTTTAGCTGGAACAGACAGAGCTCTGCATCCCTGCACATCCCCACCACCCTTCTGATGATGTGAGATGAGTTGCATTTTCAGCCTTTTCAGCTTGACATGACAGTTCTAGTTCAGCAGAAAGTTCATTATCTTATGGCCTGATTTCACTCTTTGACTTTTTCTTCCCATCAGATTCTGTTCTCTATGTGTGTGATAATTCACTTGTATATTAGCAGAGCCAGATACTGAGCGGTGCAGAGTTGCCCATGGACGTCACTCAGGAGCTCTCAGAATGAAGGACCCAATGCAGTGGCCACTGAGTACAATATTAATCACTCCCTTCGACCTTGCTGTCACTTAGCTCAAGATCACAGTTACAGCAAACCTGAGGACAAGACTAAAATGCTCACACAAGTACATGTAGATACCCAGTGAATTCTGCAGAGCTAAACCAGCTTCCACGAGTGGAGGACTGAAGGTGACACGTGCACCACTCTGTTATCTCAGGGATGTTTGATCCAAAGACTGGAAGCTTCTAAAGAGGATGTGAATAGAAAAGTGTCCGTTATCCCTGCTTTTAATACCTTCCTCTATCTTGATGACATACATCTCTAAAAGGTTAGAAAATAAATGATTGATTGGAGCCAGAGTAAATAGTAAAGGAAAAGAGAAGTTCACTCACAGAAAGGTGAATTATTTTATTTCCCCTTTACTCTCTTTCTCCCCTCTGTGTCTGAAGGGCAGTTTTGGTCCACACACCAAAGTTTAGCAGAACTGGACTAAAGCCCTCTGGACTGACAGAAATACAAACAGAGCCAGTGACTTTCTCCTAACTATTCCTTTGTTTAGGGGAAGAAAAAAAACCAAAGGACAACATTCTTTTATGGTGCCCCATTTCCACAAAGCTAATTTCTCCACCTGAGCATTCCAACTCAGGTGCTAGGGAGGTGTCTGTGCCCAGAAAAGGTCAGGCCTTAAAAGATATTTTGCATTTCCTCTGTAGGAATTTGTATGACAAATAGTTTTAAAAGCCAGCGTTAGGGAAATGAAAACAAACTGTTGATGACCTAGAACACACATAGAGAGAGAATCAGATGATGTAGCTACAAGGTCATAAATGCTTGGAATATTAAAATAAATAGCAGAGCTCTTGAGTTAATGAAAAGCCAGTTAGGCCAATAAACATCTAAAAGAACACACATGAACAAACATCCATCTTTTGAGTTCATCCGACAGTGCTGTTTACAGCTTCACCAGATTTTTGGGCCAGTTCCTGTTGGACTGGGCAGTAAATAAGTTAGTCAGATGGTCCTGGTACTGGCTGAATTTCTCACAGCCCAACAAGAGGCATCCCTGGCTAATGGCTGACCATCCGTGGAAAGGCAAAGGGGCTGCATGCTCTGGATGTGATGTGTGCCTGGTCCAGCCACGCACCTGACACCCTGTGCTCAGCCTATGCTAATGGGTTGCATACAAAGGAGAGAGCAATATATAAAAGAGGAGTCCAGCACCAACCCTGAAGGCAGAGTTTGCAATCTCCTCTATGTAGTTAATACCCAGCACTGGCCCAGGGGCTGGAGCCTTTCTGCACAGCCTGTCTGAGCCTATGTATTCAAATGACAGTGGGTCAGTCAAGAATATCTTGTCTCTTCTTTTATTGCACTCTAAACTCCCCCTGCACATTTAGTTTTTTGTCCAGCAAAGAGCTTGCATCCAGCTTCAGTATCCCCTCTACAGCATGATGCCCATCCTGGTCCCTTCGTCCTCCACCTAAGGGTAATCTGTGAGTTCCCAGGAGCATTGAATTTCACCCCAAGCATAGGTGGGGAAGTGGGGGGGGAAAGGCTGCAGTTTGCATTTTAAATGCTGGAAGCATATTTTAAGGGCTCTGCTTCTGTCTGTTCTCCAGTTCCTGAGAAAAACTCAGCTAAGGAAAGATTTTGGTAGAAACCCAAAAGTGACATTCGCCTGCCTTTTCCAGGTAATGCATATGCATGCATGCAAAACTCAGGCATTGGTTGCTTCTGCCTCAGGATTAAGAGCTATGGCATGAACAGAAATAGAAGCCCATCTTTACAAAATTGCTTTTAAAAATTCCATATGCCAGTTGCATACCCTGCAAAGATGGAGAGCTTGAGTAGTGGTGAGGAGATATGGGGCTGCCAGCCAGGAACATGAGCAATAAGCTCAGCTTCCCAGCAGGTCTCTTCTTTGTCTTTGGGTCATCTCTCCTTCCCCAGCCCATTTTCCCTTCTCTAGAAGTACTTATTCGTGTCACAGAACAGCCCTCAACAGGAACACTTTGTTTGTGACTAGGAGGTTGAGCTCACACTTGCTCAAATATCCTGAATTTCTATGAATGGAATTAAAACCTTTGTGTTTGGCATGTACAAGAAACACAGGGATGACTCTCAAAGCTGCTATTTAAAACCTAGGTGGGTTTTAAAGGGATGAATGGCCCATCAGGGTACCAGGAGTTATGTCAGAAGGAGATGTCCAGGATAGCTTCTTGAAATGCAGGGGGGGAGGGGGGGAAACTATTACTTTGGAAGAGAAGTAAAAATGCCCTAACCCTCTCTGCAAATGAGCAAAAAAAAAGCAGTCTTGACTTCATTTGTTGTTGCAAAACAGCAACCCAAGTCCAGGTTGTTCTCCATCCTGCTCTGAATGACTTCTGGGTAGAATAAATCTTTCCTGCTCTTAAAATAAATGAGAGAGCTTCACAATGCCAGGGCCATTAAGATTTAGAGTGAAATAATGCCAAGAAATGATTTGGGCTCCAATTTGTATTCCCAGTGTTTTCCTCCAGCTGAGGAACACAAAGTTACACTCTCACCGTGCCTTGGTGGTGAGCGTCCAGCTTCACCACCCTGCAAAGCTGGTTTGAATGTCAAAGCAGGGAGAGAAGGGAGCCATCCAGAGTGGAGGATGCGACCTCACTTTGTTTGGAAGCTGCAAATGGAGTGCCCTCCTCAAGGCCACACCCTGACAGCGACTTTTCACTTCCCCTGGATGCTGAAGGAAATGGGAGAGCAGAACTGAGCAGCTGCTCCCAGCTGCCTCCCCTAACTCTTTGTTTATCACAAAAGATGAACCTTCCTGGGAAGGCTGCAAGAAGCTCTCTGGTGCAGGAAACAGTCAACAGCTAAACTTTATGAGTTTTGCAAAGTGCAACTGGGGGGGGAGGGGGAAGTATATAATTAAAAACAACCAAGAAACAAACCAAATTAGCTAAACAAATCATAGGAACCTTGTAGATAAAATACTGAAATAATTTAGAGGGGCGGGGGGTGGGGTTAGGTCAAAATTCCAGTCAGGTGACTGGAAACAGTGGGAAATAGTGAGTGGAAATAGTTAAGAGACTGGAAACAGTGAGAAATAGTGAGTGGAAATGGTCAGGAGACTGGAAACAGTGGGAAATAGTGAGTGGAAATAGGAGACTGGAAACAGTGGGAAATAGTGAGTGGAAATAATCAGGAGACTGGAAACAGTGGGAAATAGTGAGTGTAAATAGGAGACTGGAAACAGTGGGAAATAGTGAGTGGAAATAATCAGGAGACTGGAAACAGTGGGAAATAGTGAGTGGAAATGGTCAGGAGACTGGAAACAGTGGGAAATAGTGAGTGGAAATAGGAAGAAACTGGAAACAGTGGGAAATAGTGAGTGGAAATAGGAGACTGGAAACAGTGGGAAATAGTGAGTAGAAATAATCAGGAGACTGGAAACAGTGGGAAATAGTGAGTGGAAATAGTCAGGAGACTGGAAACAGTGGGAAATAGTGAGTGGAAATAGGAGACTGGAAACAGTGGGAAATAGTGAGTGGAAATAATCAGAAGACTGGAAACAGTGGGAAATAGTGAGTGGAAATAATCAGGAGACTGGAAACAGTGGGAAATAGTGAGTGGAAATAGTCAGGAGACTGGAAATAGTGAGTGGAAATGGTCAGGAGGCTGGAAGTAGTGGGAAGGTTTATTCATGCCCTTCCCTGCATGATGCTGCAATATTTTGGAGTATCCATTTTGCCTCCTTCCAGCCATCGATCACAGACAGGATTTCTTTAGGTTGTTTTGGGAGGTTGCTGTTTTCTTCCCCTCCAAAGCTCCCGTTGGAAACGGCAGGACCCTTCCCGCTGATTTTCCTGTTCCTTCATTAATCCCTTCGATTTAGTTCGGTTGGAAGGGAGAAGCGAGGTGTTCCCTGCCTATTCCTAGCAAAATTCTTCGCTCTGCTTTTGTAGCTTCCACAGCTTTATTTGTGACAACTCAGCTTTTAATCTGAGCAATGATTTTCAAGTGGCCCGTTTTTAGCGTGGCAATTTGCATGAGCTTTAAATTTCTCTTTGCTTGATTCTTAATAGCTGAAGTTGTTGTGTGGGTTTTGGTTTTTTTTTTCATTTCCCACAACTTCCATGATGCTTAATGCCAAAGGAAATGGTCTTAGGCAGGGCAATTGGAAATACCCTGGGTGATAACAATTTGAAATAGATTTAGCTTCTTTTTGGTTTAATATCTAATTTTTCCCCCTGACATTATGGGCTGGAGCCTCCTTCTTCTGTGACTAACCGAGGCATCGCTGTTGTCTTGGTGGAAAGATGAACTGATGCCTTTTTGTTTGAGGGTTTTGAAGTCAGTTTGGAGGATGAATGCCCAGACACAAACTGCTAATTTGAAGCTGCAAAATCCTAGGGAAAAAAAAAAAGAGAAGAGAAGAGAAATTAAGTTAGCAAACAGCTAGGAAAGCAAATACCTGCTCATGATGCTCTTAGAACAAAGGTAGGTGAGGGCTATGAGAGTGTGACTGTGCATAAATTGAATGTGAGGCTCTGAAATATTTCCTGTATTTATGTTTTCAGCCCCAAAATGTTTTGAAGTGTTTGTGTCAGTTGTGAGCAGGCTCAGTGAGTCCCCAGGTTCTAACAGGATGTGGTCCCATCCTTTGGGGAGATAAAGTGGCAAATAGAAGAGAGTGGTTAAGGGAGTTTTACATCATTAAGGCATCAAAGGGAGATGCACATAAAACAGGGGTTTCACTCTGTTTTCTCTCCCCTTTCTTGCATTGGGATGATTTCTATTTTATTTATGGATGCCAAAGCACATAGCTTCTTTTTTTCCTCCCCCCATCAAAAAAAAAAACCAACAACCCAGAACCCAAACCCCAAAATAAAACAAAAAACCCCAAACCAACAGAAAACCCCAAAGCCAACCACCACAAAAAAATCAAACAGGAAGAAAACCCAAAGCCAACCACCACAAAACAATCAAACAGGAAGAAAACCCAAAGCCAACCACCACAAAACAATCAAACAGGAAGAAAACCCAAAGCCAACCACCCCAAAAAATTAAACAGAAAGAAAACCCAAAGCCAACCACAACAAAAAAATCAAACAGAAAGAAAACCCAAAGCCAACCACCACAAAAAATCAAACTGAAAGAAAACCCAAAGCCAACCACCCCAATAAAATCAAACAGAAATTAGAGCTAAGAAATCAGCATTTGAAAACTAAGCTGAACTTGCTCATTCTCCATCCTGTCACTGCTCTGCATAAGCTGGATCCATTTCCCCACCCCTGCAATCAGCGGTGAGGGAGAACTTCCATTGATTTCAGTAGGAAACAAGCTAGAACATGTTGGCTTTAAATATCTGAATCCTCAGCTGCGCTACCCAGGCACGTCAATCTGTCTTAATACTTTGTTTCAGGTTATTATATTAACAAAATTCAATGATATGCTATAAGAAAATTGCATTACATGCTGTCTCTGTGTTTTCAGCTCTCATGCTTCATACGTGCTGACGTTCCTTCTCTCTCTGGGAGTGATCCTGTATGAGCTGCTCCTCCAAATCTGCTTTGAATCTGCTACATTTGTTAATTCTTCAAGCAAAATAGATAAATCAATCAATCCTGGGACAGCAACCATCCCAACACAGTTCCCCCCCCCCCCTTTTTTGGTTTTTTAAGATTGTGGAAATAGATTCTCTCAGCCTTGTACCTCAAATAATGCAGAGAGAATGAGTGAACACGCTGGGGTTGGGTCTAGGCTGTCAGGCATCACAGCACTAAGGGATACTTCAGCTAAAAGAGAATCCAAATTAGTGACCCATATTAGGAATAAACTGGTCATGCACCACAAACATGATTCTGTAATTAAAACCCTCCCTGGTACAGGCACAATTGATGCACAGGGTGTGTGTTGAGGCATAACAAAGCCAAACAGCTTCACTGGGAGAGTTAACTTCTTAAATCTAGTTCTGATGCAAGGCTGAAAACAGGAGCTGGGACGTGCAGGGGAGCATCACTTCTGTACGGTCTGGAGACACACGGCTCAGGCACACGCATGGCTGCAAGCAAGGAAAAGCAAGGAAGGGAGCAAATACAAACCAGAGCTAAATGTAGAGCTTAGTCTTGTCATTATTTAGAGGCAGGGGGTCCACTGCTGCACACCAGCCTCTCCCAGTTCCATGCACTCCAGCTTACAAACCCTCCCTGGAAACTTGGGCTAATTCTGGTTTTTGCCTTGCAGTGCAGACTGCCCTGAGCTCAGCTTGCCTCTGTTCAGGGCGAATTCCAGCACCTCTGGGGCTACTCTGACATCAGGCTCTTTGCTGAGTCAGGTTCTGCTGCACACTCAGCTACTGCATCTGCTGGGAAAGGAGGGGGAAAAAAAAAAAAAAAGAACTAGAAAAAAAAAAAAGAGAGAAAAGTGCATTTTTAACTATTTACTACATGAGGTCATACTGCAGGGACCCGCTGCGCTGTGATGGAGCCAGCCTTGGCTGCTCGCTGGGGATGGTCACTCCAGGAGCTGCTCTGTGGAGTCTTTCTTCTCCAACAGACGGTTTAACCCTTTCAGCTTTCTGACAGCTGAATAAATAGGCAAATGAAGCAGGGCTTAATCTAGTGTCCACCCCCTCCAAAGGCCCTGAATTAAAGAACTTAAAGAACTAATTGCTTCTCTAGTGCTATTGCTGCCCTGTGACTGCTGAAAGACTGCTGGAGGTTTGCCTTCGGTCTGTACGCTACGTGCCAGCCTTATTTTGTTAGAATTTACTATATTTCCATATTAAAACAGCCAGGCCGGAGGGGAGGGGGGTGAAAATGGCAGAAGAAAAAGAAAAGAAAAATAGAGACTCATTAAAACTGCATCAAGTCACCCAGCTGAACTTCCCATCCCTCCACTTCCCCCTTCAATCAGCAGCAAGGATAACAATTAGATGTGATAGCTATTCCTAACAGGCGCCCGTCAGCGCTCGCTGCTCCAGCTCTGGCTGAAGCAGCAGAACCTTCGCTCATCTCCTGCGAGTTGATCACTGATGAGGCTTGGATTTGCCAAATAAACCTCTCCCAAGCAGGAGAAGAACCATAGGGCTTTATCCCCTGCATCTTTCATTGCTCTGGTTTCTTTCCCCTCTCAGCAGAGCAGCAGCAGCAGCAGCAGCGAGTGGCACATCCCATCCTGGGCTGGGGCTGCAGCTTTGAGTCCTTCCCTTGCAGCTGAGGGACCCCCAGCCACGGCAGCAGCAACACTCAGCATCACTCAGCCAGAAAATTTGGTATTAGGAGTGGGAGAAAAGGTCACCTTGGAGGATCAGAGATAGAGAGTTAAAAGAAAAGAGGCTGGGAGTGGGAGAAAGGGAGGAGGAATGGCGGGGCGGGTTGGGGGGGGAGAGGCTGAGAAGGGAAGGGGGGAAGGGGATGCAGGATTTCTAAGCAGACCTGACCCGGGAGGATAAAATATCCTGTTTTCATTGGTTCAAATGAACCATTAGGGAGAGAGTAATTTGTTGACCTTTTTGCTGCCTTATCATGAGATGAACAGCCTTAACATGGGCTTCACGTTTGCCTTAACCCCACTGTAAATCAGGGAGGAATCAATTTTTTTCTCCTTTTATATTCTTTTTTATTTTTTGGGGGTGGTGGTGGTGATGGTGGTGATGGTGTTGGGGTCTGTGTGCAAAACAGATAAATAAATAACAACAACCAGGAGCCCAGCTTGTATTTGGAAATGATTTAGCAAAGCAAGGTCACAAGTAGGTATTTATATACCTTGGTTAGAATCCGTATGTGGCATTCCCCACCTGCCTTTATATTTTTGTTGTTGGGTTGGGTTGGGGCTTTTTATGGTTTGTTCTCTTTTGGCTAAGCGAGGGGGAACCAGGGCTGTGCAAAGACTCTGCTTCCTTTGGGAATTAAAACTGGAGGACAGTGATTTTCCTTCTTATTTCCATCAGCCTCGCTTGGCAGTGGTTCCAGTGAAGTCAGTTTACACTCTCCTAAAGCCAGTCTCTTTCCCCAGCTCCTGCAGATAGTCTGGCATGATTTTGGCTTAAGGAAGGCAGGCCCGACATGAGTGTTTGGTTGAAATGACAGTTTTAGAGTTCACTGTGGACCTTCCATGCAAGGTTGCCATCTGTGCAAGGAAATCGAGCTCACAGAGTTTGGAATATATCAGCTTGCTGGGGGTGGACCCAGGGGCTGCTCATCACTGAGCCCAAACCACACTCAGACCCTGTGAAAGACTGCCTTTTCTTGGATTTCACACTAAACCTTGATTTTTCAACCCCTGGAGGCTTCAAGAATAGACTGGACACCGACCCCCACCACCCCCAGAGAGACCCAACAGATTGCAGGGGATCCAAGCATTTTCCAAATGTATGAGAAGCTGTTTGCTTTGGATAGGAAGAGACCACCAAAGAGCTTTGCCTTTGTGCAGGTTGGGCTTGGATTATCAGTGTCTGCTTGCTGTGAAGTTGCTGGTAGGGATGAAGTCACTGTTAGGGATGAGATGGGAGCCTGCCAGATAATTCCTGCACTTTGAGGAAATTCAGGCTCAGCTGTAACTCCTCAGCCACAGCTCCCATCCAGCTGAGCCAGTTGTATGGTTCCAATTTGTCTCTAGTGTTCAGCTTCACTCGTGGTGTTTTCTTGTCTCTCCCTCTGGCTCACTGGGGAAACCAAACCATGGGGAAAAAAAAAAGCATAATCAAAAAATGACCAACTCCAAAGAGAAAATGACTTGAAATTGTAGGATCACCAAGATTTCTTACTTGGTGGCACAGGTATGTTTTGTGCTTCCATTGAGGCTCTTGTTATAGGAAATTTAGATATGGAGCAGAAGCATCTGGCCTTCAAAGCACTCGGAAATTGCCATGGGATGTTATGATAATGCTGCTTTTATGTCACTGATCTTTTCCATTTGTCCTTTCCTCTCTAGGTAACAGCTTGGAAAATGTCACCTTTTGGTAGGTAAAGAGAACACTCTTCAGTGGAGGGCTCGTGATAGGAACTTTTATTATAATCATCCTCTATGAGATGCGGATCTTTAAGCAGCCAGCAAATTCTTGTCAAGTGAACCCAAATCAGGAAGGTCAAATGTTCTCATGGAGAATGTGAGATAAGGACGACTTCTGTGCCTGTTCTTGAATGTAGCATCTTCTTTGATTGTTCTGAAAGATATTTAAAATTACTTCTAGCAGCAGGCTGGGTAACAATATACCCGTGTGTGCCAGGCTAAAAATAACCCTTGGAACGGCATTTCTACTGTGCTGTGAAGTATGTGATGGCTGGGAGAGGTTTCAAAACTTACTTTCCTTTTCACTCTCCTGCCTTACATTAATTGCACTTTTCCTACATAGCTTTAACATAGCTTATGTCAGGTTTTCTCCCTCCCTCAATGACACTCTCACCTTGGCTTTTGGAGGGTGGTGCTGGAGTTTTCCGCGGCGCCGTAGCTGTCACGGAGGTGGCTTTGGTGACATTAAGAGTTTGAAGAAGTTGTTGTTGTTGTTGAAATGAATTCTAACCCAAGGAACAATCAGGATTGGTAAGACAAAATAGCAGTGGCATAGGTCCCCAAAAATCAATGAAAAAAAAATATCTTAAATATAGAGTTTCATTTAAAAACTGTTCCTATGCAGTGCTTGCAAAGTAAACATTGCAATGTGCTGTTACATGGAAGGGGGAAATGGATGAGTTAATCCAGCTTCTGAACCCAAGTGGGAAGTGAAAGAAACATGTGTTTAAAGTGAAAAGAAAAAGAAAATGCAGAGGAAATGAAGGAGGAAAAAAAAATCCTTCCAACAAGCTTTCTTTTCTATTTTTTTTTAGCTGATAGCATCTTGAGTTGAGCTTTGAAATGTGTGTGTGTGTGGTGGGGAAGAAGCATTCCTCCAGGGCTGAAGGGCTCCCTGACACCTCTGACCATAGCTATGATGACATTTGATCTTCATCCCCACCACCCAGGATTCAAGTTCAGCTCATGTCTTTACTCTTTGCCACAGTATCGCACTGATGGTGCAGAGCATCCTTGATGGGGCTTTCTGGTACCTTAATGGGGCCTTTCATCCTTCTTCAGGCACTCCTGGTACACCAGAACTCCTGCTAAGAGACAGGGATATCCAGAGCTCAAGCTACTTCCATAGTAAAAGCCACCAATGGTTCCAAGAATGTGTAGGTTGTATGATTAAGGCTCTGGAGAAGTTTCTGCTGATGGTGCAGATGTACCACACACAGATGGAGCTGTACAGATTCGTGGTAGGATACAGACTGAATCTGCATCTCCTGGTTTCCAGGGTGTTTAGTACCCGCAGCATGATCCCATCCTTTCTGGCTGCTCTCTCTGAAGAACAGCTACTCCAAGAGAAAGTGGGCTGAAGGAGAGTTCTTAGGCATTGGAATGGGCTGCCCAGGGAAGTGGTGGAGTCACCATCCCGGTGTTCAAGAGGGGATTGGACGTGGCACTTGATGCCATGGTTTAGTCATGGGGTCTGTGGTGAGAGGTTGGACTTGATGATCTTTGAGGTCTCTTCCAACCTTGGTGATTCTGTGGTTCTGTGATTCTATGGGATCACCTTCATTTATAGACCTTAACAAACCTCTGAAGCACAACATGTGGCAGCTCACACCTCTCCTCCTAGAATGTGACTAAACCAGCAATTCCAGGTTTTATAAAACCCAAAGGGGGAAAGAGGCTGGATCCACCCACCTCATTCCCAGTCCCTGTATTTATCTGCCTGTGGAAAATGCTGGGAGGTGGCTGGCAGAAGCTGCATTTCGATAACAGGAATGAAGGGAACATGTGTACACAGTTGTTTTCCCTGACTGGGGTCTGTGTAGTCCTTCCGGAAGGTTAATAAATGGTATGCAAATCCTCTTAAATGGCCGTGTTTACACCACAGCTTAGTGGCTCCAGCCATGTCCTCCACTTTTAACTCCCTAAGTTTTAGTGCAAAAAAAGAATTTGCTTCCCCACGCTCTTTAGGGCTCACCCAGGTTTTGTTCACCCTTTTCTTCAGCTAGCCCTTGTTGGGATCAGAAAGGATATCACCAGAGGGAAAAAAAAAAGGAAAGTTAAATTTAGGTTGAAGAAAGAAGGGAGAGGAGAGGAGAGGAGAGGAGAGGAGAGGAGAGGAGAGGAGAGGAGAGGAGAGGAGAGGAGAGGAGAGGAGAGGAGAGGAGAGGAGAGGAGAGGAGAGGAGAGGAGAGGAGAGGAGAGGAGAGGAGAGGAGAGGAGAGGAGAGGAGAGGAGAGGAGAGGAGAGGAGAGGAGAGGAGAGGAGAGGAGAGGAGAGGAGAGGAGAGGAGAGGAGAGGAGAGGAGAGGAGAGGAGAGGAGAGGAGAGGAGAGGAGAGGAGAGGAGAGGAGAGGAGAGGAGAGGAGAGGAGAGGAGAGGAGAGGAGAGGAGAGGAGAGGAGAGGAGAGGAGAGGAGAGGAGAGGAGAGGAGAGGAGAGGAGGCAAGGAAAAGAAAAAAAAAAATAAAAGGAAAATTAAAAGAAAAATGAGGGAAAAAAAGAGGAAAAAGAAAGGAAAAAAGAAAGAGAAAGATGGTTTGCTTAAAGACAGGAGGCTACTGTGGTGTAAAATGAATGATTAATAAGGATAAGAAAAACCTAGTTCAACAGGGCAAATGCTCAATAACAGCTCGTTTAATCACTGGCAGATTAGCTGCAAATGCAAAGTGTCTGCTGCTCCAGCTCTGCTAACTGGAGCTGGAAAGTGTTGGCCAGTCATTAATGGCACCATAACCTTTCAGGATGTTTAAATCCAGTCTTTAAATGTAGAAGTGGTAAATTTTTTTTCTCCTTTTTTTATTTTTTTTATTTTTTCTTTCTTTCAATCTACTTTATTTTACTTTGCATCTCCTGCCCTCAATGAATTTTACAACGTGGCAATAAGCTGTGAGCTGTGTCACCTTTGCAAATACTGCTGGCCTGGAGTTGTGTCTTTGGGGGAGAATCAAATTTCCTGAGGTCCAGGCTCAGCTTTGGCAACCACTGAGTCCTCTCCCTTGATTTCATTTTCAGGCAGTGCTGACGCTGCCCTTCTGTAATTGTCATTATGAGAACCAAGCACACCAAAACAAGTGCATTTATGTGTCACTGTGAGGAGAATTGACCAGCTTTGGGAGGGAAACTGATGTCAGATTTTCTCTTGAGCAGAAGATCTGAGTCCTGGAGGTGCTTTCAACAAAATATTTCTCTTGCCTATTGTCCAAAGGATCATTTGTTGCACACAGGCTGCATTTATTTTGCATTCATAATGAACACAGGAATCTCTTAGTGCTGAGCACTTTGAGGAAAGGTCTAAGCAGCTTTCCAGGATAGTGCTGTGTGTTTTCAGCTTTCCAAACTGGAGGAGACAGTCAGTGGCATCACACTTGGCCTCAGATTTGCAAGGCCAAACCAGGCAGGCTCTCCTGCTCTCTTCTGTAAGAGAAGGGGCTGTGTCTCCACATCAAGTAACTCTTCTCTGCACATACTCAGCTTCAGTTTACCTTGCTTAAGCATGGACTACAGCAGCTGGGTTAATGTGAGATACCATTAAGGATATTGGTGCAAAAAAAAGGAAGTTTTGGCCAAACAAAGATGCAGAATTTGCTACTGAGTTAGTACTAAAATTGATGCAGAGCTGGGCTGGGCAAGAATCAATTCACTCTTCACAGAGATCTCCCTGAGCCAGGCTTGCTGCATGGGAACACCATGGCTGCTATTTGTCACCTCTTCTGTCAGCCCAGCTGCTTTAGTCTCGTGGAATTACTTGCCACATGCAGCTAAGTTGTGGGATAACAGGCTAAGCAAGAGGCAGTTTCCCTGATGAGACAAGAACATTTGATTTCTGCTCGAATTTGTAGCATAAAGAAACACAGCATTTGGAAAAGGCGAGGCAAGCAGCAGCTCAAAGGTTGTCAATATCAGTTCCCAGTCGTGCTAATAGCCTGGAATTGGTTGGAATAGGTTGCAACAGGCTACCCATGGAGGTGGTGGAGTCACCATCCCTGGAGGTGCACAAGAAACATGTAGACATGGCACTTTGGGACATGATTTAATGGCCACGGTGGTGTTGGGTTGGTGGTTGGACTTAATGATCTTAGAGGGCTTTTCCAACTGAAACAATTCTATGATTCTATGCTAATAATGCTTCCCTTTTGGATTAGTATATTTTGTTAAACATCATCACCATCAGCCAGAGCTTTCAAATAGCGTGGACTGTTTATCAGTCTCCAGCAAGCTCAGTGTTCTTTCTGTCCTCAAACGTGTTGCTCTTTCTGCCTCATTGTAATTCTGCAGCTCACCCATCACATTGCTGAAGAGGTAGAAACAAACTCATGTGTATGGGAATTTGAGCATTTGAGCTGGTTTTAAGCTCATTTCAATTAACTTGGTAAACTATTGGAGATAAGCTGCCTCTGCCTGGAGTCACCTTGGCTGATAGTCAGTCATGGATGTGAGATGTATGAAGTTCACCCTAGATTCAGATTTCTCCCCAATAACCAGGCAGTGACGAGAGGCTGATGATGCACACTCTGTCATTATCTTTAGCACTTTATATATATATTTGGCTTCCATGGCAGAAATGTTCTCATGGCTGTTGTAAGTGAGGCATCACCTGTGTAACAGATTTTCTGACGCTTCCACTTACTTCTCAAATTCAGAATCAGAGGTGTGAGTGTGATGGGCTCTGAAGGTGGTGGGAACACTGAGGAAGACACAAGAGAATCGCAATAGCTATCAGAAGGTCTTACACAGACTGGGTGTGTTTGCATTCCATGCTTGCAGGTGGGACTGTATCACAAAATGTGGTTTTTAGGTGCACAACATTATGCCCCAGAAGCACAGGGCTTCCCAAAGCTCTTAATGGCCTTAAAAACATTGAGTGCATGGTCTGTGGCCTCTGGTATCTGCAGAAACCATTTCATAGCAGCCACTTGGATGAAAGGAGACACCAGTAGAAGCAGCACCACAGAAACCAGACCCAGTGTGAACAAGGATGTCAAGAGCTTCATAGGTATGCTGTTTCCTAAAGCTTGGTTGTTAGGATATTAGGAACAGTTTAAGGCAAAAAGAATTAAAGATAGAGCTATTTCCTTCTGGCTTCATAAGCACAAAGACCTGGTGGTTCAAGGATCAGAGAGAAGAAAGAAGAGCTCTTCTTCCTGACTTCATAAACTTGACTGTACTCTGAACTGGAGTGGTGCAACCTATGTAAGGCACCAGCAACTCACCCAAGTCTTTCCAATGAGTGGAAAGAGTGGTCAGGCATTGGAACAGGCTGCCCAGGGAGGTGGTGGAGTCACTGTCCGGGGAGGTGTTCAACAAACACGTAAACAAGGCACTTGGGGACATGGTTTAATGACCATGGTGGAATAAGGTCAGTGGATGGACTTGATGATCCTAGAAGTGTTTTCCTACTGAAACAATTCTGTGATTTTATAATTGGTTGCAAGCCTCAGATCAAAGGTTGAATTACCTCCAGCCCCTCACAGGCAAATCCCTGCGTTTTCAGACCATTCTGCAAGGCAGCTCTGCTACAGGAAGTGTGAGCTTGTTAGAGGCCGCCAAGCACCGGCAATTTTAGAGATGATTCCCATTTTAGAGATCAAAGCTTGTGACAGGGTGCAATTATGTTTAGAAGAGATAGGTGATCAGGGACTAGAACTTCTCACAGGAAGGATGGGATTGGCATAGGAAACATGGAGTAACACTGAGATCTTTTTTTCTTTGACTGTTGGCCACATTATGAAGGTATTAGCTGAGACCCCAGAGATGAAACCTCCATTGTAGGTTGCTCAGATGCACTGTGCACACTTGAGCTGTTGTATCTCCCATTCCATTCAGGATCTGTTTTAAAACAGAACATGTAACCAAACTGCCAGAATTTGGTTAACAAGTAATTATATGTATTTTTTTTCTGGCACAATCTTTTTCTTTTTAATTTGAAAGGGAACATAAAAACTCCAGGTACGTACTCTTTTGATGTTTCTTTCAGGATAAGGTGGCACAGACATTTAGCTTTTGCTGCCTTTCAAAGCAGCAGCAACAGAGGGCTGCTGGGAGCAAGGAATGTTGTTGGGCTCTGGGAAGAGCAGCTTTGCTCTCCCCTCAGCTGGTTTGCTCTCTCTCTACGGGGAATATAGCCCAGCTGCACAGAAATGATGAAAAAAGTCTATGGATGATACCACTCAGGTTTTGATGTGCATTTTCTGATCTCTTCTGCTGAGCACTTAGAGTGTGTCCTCTTTCATGGGTGTGCTTTCTGTGTTTCTCTGAGATCAGCCCGATGCTATTAACTGTTGGGTTCACTCTGGTGAGGACCAGGGAGACTGATCAATAGCCAATATGTATTTCATAAACACTGAGCCAAGGTCAGGCAAACAAACACAGGAGCAGATACACAGTCCCCTCTTGCTAAGTCCAGAGGTCTCTAGGGAACATTCATTGCTATTGGGGTGCAGGTGTTATTTCTGCTTCTCTGTTTTAATTCAGTTGGTCCCTGAAGAATCCTTATGGGCTTTGGAGACCTTCTGGCCACACCTTTTATCAGCTAACACTACCCATCTGTGGCACTGTGCTGGCCTTTCCTGTGACCTTTATTCTGTGTGACCTTGATTTTGCCCCACCACTAATCTGGAGAACCAGTTCTGGCCCCTCAACTATTTAACCCTTTAGGACTGTAGATCTGATTTTTTCTTATTCCACCATGGATGTAGAAAACCAGCTGTACAAGCAGTTCCTGCTGCTACAGGGGTGTCCATAATTAAGAGAAGCAGGTGGGCAGATCTAACTAAGGGTTTTTCCTGGGTTAGTCAGCACAAACAGCCATCAAAGGTCATTGGAAAGACTTGGGTGAGTTGCTGGTGCCTTACATAGGTTGCACCACTCCAGTTCAGAGTACAGTCAAGTTTATGAAGTCAGGAAGAAGAGCTCTTCTTTCTTCTCTCTGATACTTGAACCACCAGGTCTTTGTGCTTATGAAGCCAGAAGGAAATAGCTCTATCTTTAATTCTTTTTGCCTTAAACTGTTCCTTAGAGAGAACGTTTGCTGGACTAGTTCTCCAAGCATCAAAGCAGCCAAAACAGGGATTGAGTGTTTGGTTTAGTTTGGTTATTTGAGAAACTGCCATCCCAAATGAGAGAGTGCCTCTGTACATTGGTGATTAGGCTCTGGTAGAGCTCTGCTCACATTAATAGCCCTGTTTCTCTCCCTGTCAAACACTGTAAGGAGGGAACTTCATCTCAGTAAACCATCCAGTTTAAGTATTTGAACACTAAGTGGAAGTTTCTGGTGATCAAAGTCATTTCCTTGAATAATGTATTCATACATAAACCTGAAAGAAATGTCATAATTGCAATAAGGTGTCTCTGGGGAGTTTGGTTATCATGATATAATCACATCCCTGGAGAGGGAGAGGCACGAGGCATAGCCTTGTGCTTAATAACACCCCAAGGGTGTGATTATCTCATAGCAATCGCACCCTCATTGTGCCATGTGGCCTGAAGAGCTGCAACAGGGATGGAAAGCCACGAAATTTAAGCAGAGGCAACAAAAACGTGGAAACTTTGGGTATTTGGACATCAATTTCTGCATTTAATTTTTTCTTTTAGGTAGAAAGCAAAACTGTTGGAGCAGCAGGATAAACACCAGAGAGTGAAGCTGTTTCCTTGCAGTGCAAGAAAGAATGGGATGCAGTATCTGTCCTCAGCCATCTGCTATGCCTTGTCCTGCCTTCCCTCTTTTATTTAGCTAATTATTTATTTACTTTGTGTATGTATGTGTGTATGTGTGTGTGTGTGATCCACCAAGTTGAATTAGCGTGGCTGGGGCTCGTTCTGACGCGGCACGGATCTGACAGTGCGTTGGCAAAGTGGCACGCTGCCTGTGGTACCTGGGCACAGGAGGCAGATTGCTTCCTTCTATGGAGAAAAGCTTGAAAGGGAAGGATGAGCAGTGGAGGATGGGGAGCAGAGCAGTTCCCTTCAAACCTGCCTTTACCCATTCTCCTCTCTTTCTCTTAGACTCCTTCTGCTTCAAGGCAGCAGGAGAAGGGAGGGTAGGAGGCTCATGCCTGGGTAGGGAAGGCAGAAGGGATGCTGTGGTAGATAGTTGATGTATTGGTTGTGTAGGAGGCTCAGAAACCTGAGGACCTTGCTCTTTGGTGTGGTCTGCTGGTGAGTCTGTGAGTTGGATATGGCGGATAAAGATGCCTGTAACAACTGACATGGACTAAAGATGCATCATCTTCTGTGCAGCTTCTCCTTTGGTTTCCTAATGGCTGTGATGTGAAGGAAGGATATTATTAGCTAAAGGGGGGCTGCAAGAAGGCAGGAGAGTGACTTTTTATAAGGGCCTGGGGTGACAGGACAAGAGGCAATGGTTTGAAACCAGAGCAGGGTAGATTTAGATTGGACTTTAGGAAGAAGTTCATTACCACGAGGGTGATGAGGCACTGGAGTTGGCTGCCCAGAGAAGTTGTGGATGCCCCATCCCCAGAAGTGTTTAAGACCAGGCTGCATGGTGCAACCTGGTCTAGTGGGAGGTGTCCCTGCCCATGGCAGGGGGTTTGGAACCAGATGATCTTTAGGGTCCCTTCCAACTCAAGCTATTCTATAATTCTGTCAGGGCATTCACTCTTTGCACTGCTGCCACCATTCCTCCCTGCCTGCAGATGCAGAGCATGGTACAAGATCTTCAGACACTGCTGCAGAGGCTGTTCTGAGCAGTCTCAGCAATAGGATGTGGATGGGACAACTGGGTGCAATATTAAAAGAAAATCACTGAAGTTTGGTTGTGTTTAACCGTGAGGGCAAGAGGTAAGAGTGAGGAATTCCCAGCTCAGCCCTATTGCTTTGGAGAGAGTCTGCTCATGCTGCTTACAGAGGTGATTTCTGAGATCCCCTCCCATGTCCTGAAGGTGTGCACTGCTTATCAGGAAAAGGGATGGCCAGAAATGCAAGAAAACTGCATTTTGTGGTCGATATTTCCCCTAATTCTCAGGCACAGCCCATCTAAACCATAGCTGTATGGGCTCAGTGCTGTAGAATTTGTTTAGGGGCATATACAGTTCATCAGGGAGAGTCAATGTCTTGCTTCTCTAAGTCTTTATTTTTTTGCCCCTGTAATATAGAAGACTTCTTTTTTTCACAGCATAGGAATAAAGTGTCTGCCCAGGAAAAAAGGTTTATAGCTTTCCTCCTTGCTCTCCCTGCCCCAGCTCAGCACACACAACCTTTGTGTGCAGGGAAGAAGCACCTCCTATGCTCACAGAAAATATATCAGATTTAGGGCTGTTAAAAAAAGAGAGAAGCTGCTGTTCAAACCTGTTTTGTGCTCTCTAAGGTTTGTAAAATCAGAGTTGTTTGGGAGGAAAATGAATGGTTTTTTTTCTTCACTGAAATCTGGATGGTGGTTTTGTAGGTATGGAGAAAAGACATGCCATTGTGTGCTTTGTGGTTTGCAACCACGTGGATGTGGGTAGGAAGGAAGAGGAGGACCAAAGTTCCAGCAGTGATGCTGTGTAGAGTTTCTGAGCCTCTTCTGATTGTGGCCTTAAGGGCTTGTAACAGAAGTATTGCTGTTTCCTGTAGCACAGCCCCTGCCCTGGCTTGCAGTGTGTCCTGGCATTGCTTCACTTGGCTTTTAGCGGCTGCAGAAGATGAGGGAGGAGTTTTGGTAGCTAACAAGGTGCACCCTGAATCATCTGGGGTGGCAACTCTGTGATTTTGAAGCCACACTAAAAACTGTGGTGGTGTTGGGTGCGCTTGGGATCACTCAGTACTTGCTTTGGGCACTCAGTTCCTGCTTTGGGTGCTCCATTCCTGTGTTTCCCTGAGCGAGTGGACATGTCCTCCTCTACCTCCTGACTCTACCATTTACCATCCTTCCTCATGGATGGGAGCTGAGGGACTTTATCTGACATTTTTCCTTCGTTTGTGAGATTTCTCACATGTTTCATGGGGCTGACAAAGGGTTGGCAAAAGCCTCAGTGGGACCTCACTGTCTCAGACCTCTGGTGATGGACAGAGGTGATGTTTCTTTCCTGAGTAGTTACTCGTGCATTCTGGGTACTGGAAAAGCTTTTCTAGAGAAATTCTTTTAATTTCTTTAATTGATTGCTTTTAATTTGGCTGTGGGGAGAGGAAAAAAAAATAAAAAATTCTTCCATGAGCAAATCTAGCGACAAATCCTGGAGAGAGAGGAGAATAAAGTCAGACAAACCGGAGAGGTTGGGTGCTTATTGCCTAGTCAGCGTATTAGATTGCTTCCATAGCATTTGAAATCCAAAAGCCCCCAAGGTGTAACTAGCACACTTTATGTTTTCAGAGAGTCTAGGCAATTTCCACAAATTGAAAAATTATTTTAAGCTTTCAGAACGTGTCAGGATGATGAAATGAGTAAATTCCATCTCTTGCTTTTTCTTTTTTTCTCCCCCCCCCCCTTCCCCTTTTGTTTTGGTGTTTTTTTTTGGATGACAATTCCTTGCTGTTGTGCACAGTAGGCTTGGTTTTGTTTACTGTTTTGTTTACTGTTAGCACTGCTGTCTAAGCTGTCAGCTCGTGGTTTGGACAGCAGCACTCTGTGCTGGGTTAGGAACTGGCTGCAGGGCTGAGCCCAGAGGGTGGTGGTGAATGGTGCCACATCCAGCTGGCAGCCAGGCACCAGTGGTGTGCCCCAGGGATCAGTGCTGGGCCCCATCCTCTTTAACAGCTTCATTGATGAGCTGGATGAGGGTATTGAGTCCATCATCAGTAAGTTTGCAGATGATACCAAGTTAGGAGCAGATGTTAGTCAGTTAGAGGGTAGAAAGGCTCTGCAGAGGGACCTCAACTGTCTGGACAGATGGGCAGAATCCAGTGGGATGGCATTGAACAAGTCCAAGTGCCGAGTGCTGCACTTTGGCCACGGCAACCCCATGCAGAGCTACAGGCTGGGGTCAGAGTGGCTGGAGAGCTCCCAAACAGAGAGGGACCTGGGGGTACTGATCGACAGCCACCTGAACATGAGCCAACAGTGTGCCCAGGTGGCCAAGAAGGCCAATGGCATCCTAGCCTGCATTAGGAATAGTGTGGCCAGCAGGAGCAGGGAGGTCATTGTGCCCCTGTACTCTGCATTGGTTAGGCTGCACCTTGAGTACTGTGTCCAGTTCTGGGCCCCTCAGTTTAAGAAGGACATTGAGACACTTGAAGGTGTCCAGAGAAGGGCAACAAGGCTGGGGAGAGGCCTTGAGCACAGCCCTGTGAGGAGAGGCTGAGGGAGCTGGGATTGTTTAGCCTGGAGAAGAGGAGGCTCAGGGGTGACCTGATTGCCCTCTACAACTACCTGAAAGGTGGTTGTAGCCAGGAAGGGGTTGGTCTCTTCTCCCAGGCACCAGCACCAGAACAAGGGGACACAGTCTCAAGCTGTGCCAGGGGAGGTTTAGACTCGAGGTGAGGAGAAAGTTCTTCACCAAGCGAGTCATTGGTCATTGGAATGTGCTGCCCAGGGAGGTGGTGGAGTCACCGTCCCTGGAGATGTTCAAGAGGGGATTGGATGTGGCACTTGGTGTCATGAGGTCTGTGGTGACAGGTTGGACTCGATGATCATCGAAGTCTCTTCCAACCTTAGTTATACTGTGATACTGTGATACTGTGATGATATCAATGAGTTCTGAGATGGGTTGTTCCTTCTTCAAATAACAAAATGTGTATTTGATCTGAAGGAGGGGGGGGGGGGGGGGGGGAAGAGAAAGATGTGTCTGGATGCAGCCCCAGCACAGGGCTGGTCAGGCTGACCGCTCCTGACAATGTCTCTTTAAGAAAGCTCTCTTCTCTCTTGCAATGTTAAAGTTGCTAAGGTAACTGTGCATTTTTATTTTATTTTTTTTTTAGAGCACAGCAAAGTAAATAGGTACATGACCTGTATAAATTCGCAGTGCATAAATTACTAGGGCCCTCAAGCTAGACTAACTTCTACACTTCCGTGTTTCCAAATGACTTTGGAGCTTCTCTGCATGTCTAATGCAGAAGAATTTGAAGTGCATGGTTCACACTGCAAAATATCCCCGAGAAAACCTGGGGCATTGCTTTCTCCTGTGGTCTTGGTGCAAAGAGGAGCCAGTATGGGTTGTAATGGGCTCTCAAGGAGAGGAAGAGTGGCTAAATACATGTGTGTGTTTATATATATATATATATCTCACAGAATCATTACGGTTGGAAAAGGCCACTAGGATCATCAAGTCCAACCTTCTACCCAGCACCTCCCTGACCATTAGACTATGATCCAGAATGCCACATCTACTTGTTTTTTGAGCACCTGCAGGGATGGTGACTGCACCACCTCCCTGGGCAGCCTGTCCCAATGCCTGACCATTCTTGCAGTAAAGAAATTCTTCCTGATATCCAGTCTAAACTCCCCCTGGTTCAGTTTCAGGCCATTGCCTCTTATTTTTCACTAGTTACTTGGGAGAAGAGATCAACACAGACCTCACTACAGCCTCCTTTCTGGTAACTGTAGAGAGCAATAAGGTCTCTTTTCAGCTTCCTCTCTTTCAGGCTATGATATATATAGATACAATCCCAGCTGTTACAGCAACAAGCAGCTCCTGCCTTCCTCAAACCTGAGTCTACCTAGAAGAAGCCACTTTCCTAATCCCTGCTGCCTGCATGTGTTTCTCCTCCCCTGCTGTCTGGGGGGTTTTGAGCATTGAGAAGCTCAAAAGCCAGCCTTATCCTCAAAGATCCCTCTTCCCCAAATTGCACCAGGGGAAGTTTAGGATGGGCATTAGGAACAATTTCTTCCCCAGAGAGGTTGTCAAGCCCTGGAGCAGAATACCCTGGGCAGTGGTAGAGTCCCCATCCTTGGAGGGGTTTCAAAGTCATGTAGGCGTGGTGCTGAGGGACATGGGTTAGTAGTGACCTGGCAGTGCTAGGTTAGTGGTTGGACTTGATGATCTTACAGGTCTTTTTCAACCAAAACAGTGCTATGATTCTATGACTGGTCTTTCCCTGTCCTGGCTTGCATCCCAACACCTGTCACCAGCTGATTTCTGTGTGGAAGGGTTAGCAGGAACCTTGTGTTTGGCAGACAAAGAAGCTTGGGTTCTTGCTGAAAACCTGTGTCTTCTGCCTGCAGCTTTGCCTGCTCACATACCAGGGTGTGATTCCAGGGGTGTTTGAAATTCAGGATGCAGAACTGGTAAGTCCGAGGTACCTTAGTGAGTCCTACAGCATGTGCATGGGGCTGGTCAGCATCACTCTCAGCAGCATTGTTCAGTGGCAGCTCTGCTGGGTACCTCCTGTATGCTCATTGGGTTGCAGGAGGCTGGATTGTCTTGGAAAAACTGAAGTTGAGCAGCTTCTACTTCAGTGCCAAATTCTTCAGCCCACATCCTCCTCCTTTGTCCTCTTGTGCTATTGTATCTTGCAGCATCCCTGAGCGCAGAGTTGCTGGAGGGCAGAACGCAGCTCAGTTAATTTTATGCCAGTGCACACTGGTGCTGTGCCTGTGCACACAAATTGTCTGCGTGGCTTTGGAGCTGTGTTGGGTGTTTGGGTCCTGCTGTCTTCTGATAAAAGGTGTCACCCTCCTGGTGGAGGTTCCTTGTACAGAAAAATGTGCCTGTACACCGTGCAACACATGTACAGTGAGTGCTCAAGCTGTGGTAGGCCGGCTGCACATATGCTGCAAACATCTCTGACCACTTGCAGCAAACCCAAATGTGCTGAGATGATCCTTGTGTGCACAGGGGCCTCCTCTCTGGGATTTCTGGGTGTCTGTGTGGTCAAAATCTTCATCCTCCATCCAGACAAAATGTTCTGGAAGAGAGGCACAGAATTCTTTGGGTTGGAAAGGTCATCAAATCCAATTGTAAACCTAAGACTCTTGTAAACCTAAGACCACCACGGCCATTAGATCATGTCCCCAAGTGCCAGGTCCACACACTTCTTGAACACCTCCACCACCTCCCCGGGCAGCCTGTTCCAATGCCTGACCACTCTTGCAGTAAAAAAATGTTTCCTAATATCCAACCTAAACCTTCCCTGGCACCATTTCAGGCCATTTCCTGTCTTCTATCACTTGATACTGGGAGAAGAGACCGACTCCCATGGATTGGGGCATCCAGGACCAAGGTAGCCCAAGCCTGGTGGGACTTACTGCTGATGTCATTTAAGGGGTGATAGGAACTTATTTCTAGCAATATCTGCTTGCTAACATCAGACTACCCACATGTGCCTGGCAACATCCAGAACACAGCTCTGCGGTGAGGTCATGGACCACCGCGGGGAACGCGGGACTGGCAGTGCCAGTTCCACAGGCTCCTTGTCAACAATACCATCTGCTGGATGGATCACTGCTTGGAAAGGGATGGCAGGACGTGGCATCTGACCATGACGTGCAAGACTTATTTTCATACTTACCTGTGGATACGGAAGGGCCTCTGCATAAAGAAACGTTCTGGCAAGGTGGCTGCTTCCCCCCCTGCCCTGTTCATTTCCATGACGCCAGTTACTCGGTGTCTGGCTGAGAGCACTTGGATCTCCAAAGTGGAAGCAGCCAGTGCTGAAACAGTCCCAAGGGACATTAGGTTGGAGAAATAATTTAACTTGCTCCTTTCCTTTGGTTCCTTTTGTCTTTCTCAACCATGGAAACATCTCCAGAAGCTTCTTCTGTGGCATAGGAAGATGTGAGCAGCCCAGTGCTGACAGATCCAAATGGTGTCTGAAGGCAGGGGATCTATTTAGAAGCAAATTTGGAGAACTACTTCTTCGCAAACACCAGAGCTCAATGCATGGTGAGGGTCCCTCTTGCTGATGTCACACAAGGTCCCAAATCAGACCTTTCATCCTCAGGCTGCTGGTTCTTCCATACATCTTGTGGTTTTGTGATGACAGTGGCCACCAGAGGCTGAGGGGAAATGACCTGAGAGCAAATCACAGAATCACAGAATCAATAAGGTTGGAAAAGACCTCAGAGATCATCAAGTCCAACCTGTCACCCAACACCTCATGACTACTAAACCTTCAAGTGCCACCCAGCAGAGAAACTGGGCACTCATTGTAGGCTAGACATTTAAGAAGAAACCATTGCAGGAGGTTGAAGGAACTGTTTTGGGGAGAAGGCTGATACAACACCTGGGCTGATCTGGTGTTTGCTCACATTGTTGTACGTTGTCTTATTTTAAAGACAGAAATAAGTTGATCTGAAGAAGTCCCATCTGCTCTAGCAGGGCTGGAGCTGCTAAGTTCTGGTACTGAGGCTCAGTGGAAAACACTGGAGAAGTAATGCAGAGATTTATTTTTTTGTCAAGCAAACCAACAGGAGGTGGGAACACTCCTTCCCTCAGCTTGCAAGGAGAGTTGCTGTCTTATGACTCCTTGCTGCAGTGGAAAGTTCTTTCTTTTCTTCAGGGCAGCAGCTTTGCCACCAGACTACTTGAAATCAAGCAGGAAAATTCAACAGTGCTTCCTCCCCATACCTTGTGGGCTGGGTCCTGCTCTTGTGGCACCACCCGTGGGTCTCCCACCCATGACGGGTGACGAGGCTGTCCTTGTGGTCTGTGCAAGCTGTGCTGGTGGTGGTTGGGAGGGGGTGTGGGGGGGGTGTTTGGCTTTTTTTTTTTCTTTAAATGGTGCACTATTTTCAAGAGGAGATGGACTGCGCTGGCACAGGGCCAGAGGCAGCCCTCTCCTTGCCAGGAAGCCAGATGCATGGTCACATTGCCTGGCTCTCCCTGGCAAGGCTGGGAAAGCTTCAGCAGGTGTGATCAACCAGCAGGTTCAGAGCAGCCTCCGAGGTACCACTAGAGCTGTCGTCACACCGCCAAAGCCCCTGGACAGCAAATGTCACCACCTTCAAACAAAAAACTCCTTGGTGGGCATCTCTCCTTTGACAATGAGACTGCCTCCTCCTCCGTTGGGCTTGCACACTAAGGGCTTTAAGGGATGGCTTTGGAGCAAGGAGCAGCAGCAGGATGAAAAGGCTTTTCCCCCCCCCTCCCTTTTTTCCAACCACCCCCCCTCCCCCCCAAAGCCTTCCACCTCCTCAGCAATGTTGCAGAGAGAGCAGAGACTCACAGTCAGCAGACTGCAGTGACAGATGGCAGGTCATAAGCCCTCTCGCTAATCTAACACTGCAAAAGAAAATAGGGCTGGGGGTGATTCAGCTGCTAGGCCTCAAAGCGAGAGGATGCCGGGATAGCATGCTCCTCTGACATGTCCTTGAAGGATGCTGCATCCCAGAGGGACCATCAGAACAAAAGTGAAGGGGGGAGAAAAAAAGGGAAATAAAAAAAATAGAAGAAGAAGAAGAAGAAATTAAAAAATTCTCTTTGCAGAATAAATAAGGTAAATTTTGCTTCAAAAATGGATAATGTGCTCTGGGTTCCTCTGAGCAATTGGATTTCTATTAGCAAGATGCAAATATTTCTGATAGAATTCTCCAGCAGGGATAATTTGTGCTCTGGTTCTGAAGCTAGCCAGCCATGGTCATCCTCCCATCTTTAATTGTCCACTGACCAGAGCTGTCTGCAGCACCTCTCCACGGATTTCTGTCTCAAGCTGTCTCTTTGTATGCCTGGATCTGAAGGCAAGCTGAACCCACTTAATTCAGCACAGCATTCTGGAAGCATCCACGTGGCAAGAGGAATTTCTTGGCATTTAGAAGCTGCGACTTGCATTTAAAACTAGCAAATTCTTGAATTTATTTCCCCACACCCCCCCCCCACCCCTGAGAAGAAATACAGACTGCATCCTGTGCTGCCTGCTCCTGCTGGCAAACACCCATCGTGCTGGAGTGGCAAAGCTTGTGACACTACATTGGAGGCCAATGTCAGAGGCTGTTGGATGCTTCCATCCTACCATGAAATAGGTTTTAAGGTCCAGAAGATGAGTTTTCACAGGAAAAGCCTTGCAGGGGGCATGGAGGAGGCTATGGATATTTCTGGGCTGGATGGTCCAGAAATTACTGTGTCCAGTTCTGGGCCCCTCAGTTTAAGACGGACATTGAGACACTTGAAGGTGTCCAGAGAAGGGCAACGAGGCTGGGGAGAGGTCTCGAGCACAAGCCCTATGAGGAGAGGCTGAGGGAGCTGGGATTGTTTAGCCTGGAGAAGAGGAGGCTCAGGGGAGACCTTATTGCTGTCTACAACTACCTGAAGGGAGGTTGTAGCCAGGAGGGAGTTGGTCTCTTTTCCCAGGCAACCAGCACGAGAACAAGGGGACACAGTCTCAAGCTGTGCCAGGGGAAGTTCGTGCTCAAGGTGAGGAGAAAGTCCTTCACAGAGAGAGTCATTTGTCATTGGAATGTGCTGCCCAGGGAGGTGGTGGAGTCCCCATCCCTGGAGGTGTTCAAGAGGGGATTGGATGTGGCGCTTGGTGCCATGGTTTAGTCATGGGGTCTGTGGTGACAGGTTGGACTTGATGATCTTTGAGGTCTCTTCCAACCTTGGTGATTCTGTGATTCTGTCCCAGTGAAACTCACTGGGCTCTTCACTAGCAATAGGCCGTTATTAAGGAGAGGACAAATCAGACCTTAAGTGTCTAGGAGTTGGGATTATTTGGGCCATAAACTGGAACACAGGAAGTTCCATCTAAACATAGGAAAAACTTCATTTTGAGCTGCCCAGAGAGGTTATGGAATCTGCTTCCTGGATTGGTTCTAAACCAACCTGGACAATGTGATCCTGGACAATCTGTTCTGACTGTCAGGAGGACAGAGCCAGACATCTTCTCAGTGATGTCCAATGATGGGACAAGGGCATAGGAACATAGTAGGTTACATGTGAATGTAAGGAAAAACTTTTTCACTGTGAGGGTGACATAGCACTGTAGCAGACTTGTTGTGGGATTATCTTGTCTGGAGACGTTCAAAACCCACCAGGATGTGTACCTGTGTGACCCACTCTAGGTGATCCTGCTCTGACAGGGGGATTGGACCAGAAGATCTTTTGAGGTCCCTTCCAACCCATGAGAGTCTGTGATTCTGTGTGATTCTGTGCTCTGGCAGGTGGGGTGGACTAGATGATCTCTAGAAGTTCCTTCCAACCCCTTCCATGCTGGGATTCTGGGATTATGTGACTATGGACCAAGTTTGCAGCAATAAATCAGTGTAACTCTGATGAAATGGAGGACATTGTGGTCCTGTCTGCTGAATCTGCAACGGAAGACAACACTCTGCTTCATGTATAGGAGCTGCCAGGGCAGGTATCACTAACCCAGCTCGGTCACTGCTGATGTCACCCTTAAAAACAAGGCAAAATGAAATAAATAAATAAGTCAGTTGGCTTTCAAACCAATTCCTGAAGAGAACATTTTAGGGATTTTTCAAATGAAACTTTTCAGTGGAGTGAGCACCCTCACACAATGTTCTTCTCATCTGCTGGAAAATAAAAAATCTTATTAACAAAAGCTTTTGCCAAAAGCATTACAGGGCTCTTCAAGCCACAATTCAATTATTTGTACCTGAAATGTTTCATTTGTTGCCCCTAAACACTTAAAAAAAAAAACCCTAACCCTCAGTCTTGAAAACATTTTCAAGTGACAGGAGATCAGTGTGTTCTACGAATTCATTGTGCTGGAGGAGAAACACTTGTGGGCTGGTACCAGTCTTGACATCAGTTCTCGTTTTTAACTCAGGAAGCAGCTTGAACTAGCAGAGTGATTTCTCCTGGTCGCCCCTGACTCCTGTTGGCTTCCACCTTGCAAGAGGAAGGATGCCTCCTGTTTGCATGCTTCTGTATCCTGCTATTAGAATGGAGAAAATGGGATGTAGAGAAGGAAAATATACAGGGCAGAGTGTATAGCTAGAGCACAAGAGAACATACTGATGGAATTATGTTGGCTATGCAAACCTTGAGTACTGGCAATGCTGAAGTGGTCCAAGTTCATAGACTCATAGAAAGGTTTGGGCTGGATGGGACAGTATCACAGTATCACAGTATTGCCAAGGTTGGAAGAGACCTCAAGGATCATCGAGTCCAACCTGTCACCACAGAGCCATACTAGACCATGGCACCAAGTGCCAAGTCCAATCTCCTCTTGAACACCTCCAAGGATGGTGACTCCACCACCTCCCTGGGCAGCACATTCCAATGACCAATGACTCTCTTGGTGAAGAAATTTCTCCTCACCTTGGGCCTAAACTCCCCCTGGTGCAGCTTGAGACTGTGTCCTCTTGTTCTGGTGCTGGTTGCCTGGGAGAAGAGACCAACCCCTTCCCGGCTACAACCACCATTCAGGCAATGAGGTCACCCCTGAGCCTCCTCTTCTGCAGGCTAAACAATCCCAGCTCCCTCAGCCTCTCCTCATAGGGCTTGTGATCAAGGCCTCTCACCAGCCTTGTTGCCTTAAAGATCATCTTAAAGATCATCTAGTTCCAACTCCTCCACCATAAGCAACCACACTTTCTACTAGCCCAGGTTGCTCATGTCTTCATCCAACCTGGCCTTGAACACCTTCAGAGAGTAGACATCCACAAGGTACCTGGGCAACCTGTCTCCCCATCCTCACTGGAAAGAATTTCACCCTAATCTCCAGTCTAAAGCTACTCTTCTCAAGCTTCAATCCATTCCCTCTCATTGTATCACTGCAAGCCCTTGTAAAAGGTTCATGCTGTTTTGAAGGTCTGTCCTGAAGTTTGTCTTCTTGCAGAGGTAAATTGACTTTATGCAGAAGCGATGTTTCAGAACAGCAGGAAATGGGATGCTTCTATTTCAGTGATGTTCAAACAAATATAGATGTTCACATGAAAGTTTGGGATGAAACTAAAGCCACGTGGTGTGCCAAGGCAATCCACCAGGAGGTGAAATGAGGAGAGAAGAGCTGGCTCGTTGCTATGTTTTGTCCTTGAAGCTAAACTCCTTAGCAACTCCAGGTAGCCAAAACTGGAAGAAGGATGTCATGCACTGAGGACCAGCTTCTCTAGTGTTTGGGTTCAAAATGAGTGGGATGGCATTACTGGCAAATAACCATGAGTGCAGGTGGAGGCAAAGGTCTCAGAAGACATGCTGGCTTCTCCCAGCTCCAGGAAGGCTTGCAAGTTGTGCAACTCTATTTTATATCCAAGATCAATCTTTTCCAAGGATCCTGCACTACATTTCTAATGACCTGCTCATTGATCTGGTGGGAAAGGTCCATTTAAAGGTGCAAAACCCCCAACAGATGACTAAATGTAATGATTCTTATGACTGCCTCTCAGAGAAGATTTAGCCTTTCTGAAATCCAATATAGATCAACCTTTGCACCTGAGAGCTATAGAAAGACAACCCTTTGCTAAATGCTCTGACCTTTGCATTGTAACTTGATCCTGGGAGGAGATAGCTCAGAAAAGGCTTTCACCAACTTTTTGTCTAGGCAGATGGCAGCAGAGATGGTTGAAATGGGCAAAGAGTTTAGTGGTTTGTTTTTTGTTTGTCTGTTTTTCTCTCAAGAAAGGCACACTTTGCAAGAATGTACATTGTTTTAGGAATAAATGCCATCAAACAAAGTTTTTGTTTCCTGTTAGTGATGTGGAGCCTTTGGTTCATCTGGCCAGAGGCAGGCTCTTACTGAGAAGCCTGTTGTGCAGGCTGGGTATCATAGAAGAGTCAGCCCAAACAAAATCCAGAGGATTGCTTTATGGCTCAGTTTTTTCCCACCATTATCACCACTAAAATGTCATCTGAGAAATTAAGTGATGATGCCTACAAGAAAGCTGGGGAGAGACTTTTTGTAAGGGCTTAGGTGGTGGAGTCACCAGCACTGGAAGTGTTTAAAAAGAGCCTGGATAAGGCACTTGGTGCCATGGTTTAGTTGATTAGATGGTGTTGGGTGATAGGTTGGACTCGATGATCTCAAAGGTCTTTTCCAACCTGGTTAATTCTGTATTCTGGCTTGTTGTGATAGGACCAGAAAGAGCAGGATGAAGCTTGAGAAGGGCAGATTTAGACTGAGTATTAGGAAGAAATTCTTTACAGTGAGGGTGGGGAGACACTGAAACAGGCTGCCCAGGGAGACTGCGGATGCCTTCTCCCTGGAGGTGCTCAGGGCCAGGCTGGATGAGGCCTTGAGCAATCTTGTCTAGTGGAAGGTGTCCCTGCCCATGATGGCAGGGGGTTGGAACTAGATGACCTTTGAAGTCCCTTCCAATCCAGACCATTCTATGAATTCTGTGCAGGAAGTTGTCCTTCAGCATGCCCACTCTGCTGTTGCAATACTGAAATAAACAGGATAAATATATATACTTTAAATGGAAAATAAAGCAAATCTAGAAAGGAGATGAACACAAAAGGTGTTAAATGCAGGGTGCTGATTTAAGAGTCCTCCTGATGTAAGTGTATCCAAGGCAGTGGTGGTGAAAGAGCTGCTGGCGTCGGTTATGTGATGGTAATAATAAGTAGTAAAAATAGTGGCAGAGCTGAAGGAAGGAGGCTGGGCAAGGGAACTCTGGCCGTGTAAGTTGGTTTGTGTAATTCCCTCAGCTCTCCTTATCTCCCTGTGCCTTTGGTTGGCATATCAGCCAGACAAAGAGCTTAACACAACTTGGCATAGCGACTGGGAAAAGTGTTTAAAATTTCCAGCAAGTGGAACAATTAAGTGAGCTTGCGAACGAGGGAGAATCGTTGTCCCCTTAGGATTCCTATCACTGAAGGATAACATTTCCAGGCTTTGTCCAGCAAGAGATGTCACTTCATTTACAGAGATCTTCACAATGCTGAGGTATATTGGATATTGGTTATTATATGTGAAAGACTATCAGGAGTCATCTCTGCTGGGCTGATTGTTCCTGGGTTTGGGGCTGACGGAATTTTAATTTCAGTGGTGGTGAAGTTTCCCGGAATTATAGAAGCTGATGAAAAGGCTGTGGGTTTTAGAAGGAATAATAGTGTCCCAGATTCCAGGGGTTTACTAAGGATTTGGTTAAAGGCATCCCTGCATAAGAGAGCTTCCTGAACTGGGACTTCCTGCTGTCAGCTGGTCCTTTTGGGATGGAGATAGGGACGGGAAAGTAGCATCTTCTACCGGAGAGTACTGTCACGAGGGCTTGGTTCCTTGGCAGTCGTGGTGAAATCATGTTCTTCAGTGCTTCTTTCTATAGCTTGGAAGTAAAAAAATAAATAAGGAAATAAAAAAAGATAAAGAAAGAACTGCTGCCCTATTTTGTGTTGCTGCTGATCTTCCCCTTCTTTTTAAGGTTGCTTCTCTTCCCTTCTGCTGCTTTTCTTCGTTGCAACAGCACTGAGGATGTGTCATGCCTTCCCAACCCACTCCCCTTGGATTGAGGGAGGGGGGGAAGAAATAGAAAGGGGTGGGGAAGGGAAGAGAAGCAACGAAATGACTCTGTGGTACTGCATAAATAGTTGCTTTATTATCATAAAAAAAAACAAACTAAAAAAAAAAATAAAAAGGAAAAAGAAAAAGGAAGGAAAAAGAAAAAGGAAAGAAAAAGGAAGGGAAAAAAAACCAAAATGGGAAAGCAGCACTCTAAAGATTTTCAGGATCAAAACATACCCACGAAAATGTAAAACAAAATTAAAACCAAGCCAGTATTCACGTTGTCAGCAGTTATTTTGTCACTGCAAAGCATCTCCTCAAAGGAATATTGTGCAGCACAGCAGCAGCCGAAGGAAGCAAGAAGCTCTGGCGTTCACTTAAAAGGGAAGAGCGGGGACATCTTCAAACCACAGTAATGGGTCCCTGGGGTTCCTCTAAAGTCTGATAGTGGCACCGACGCTTCCTCTGAAGTTGGAGGCTAGCAGGTTGTTAAAACTTCCTGGGTTTTAACTGCTGCCTCAAGTGTTTGCTGGAGTTTTGTTGAATGTCTGGGAAAAAAAAAAAAATCACTTCTCCACCTCCTCCTCTTTCCCCTCCCCCACCCCCCCCTTCTCTTTTTTTCTAAATACAAAAACACCACACACTCCCCCCCCAAAAAAAAGCCCCAAGCCCCACCCCACCCAACTTCCAGATATCAATAAAGAATTGAGAGAGGAAAACACTGTAATTATAGCCAAAAAGCTGGCACGGTGCCTGCTGTATAAACCCGTTATTTTGGTAACATAGAATTCGGTACGGGAATAATTCTCTGGGTGGAAACTTGGCAAAGATGATCTCAGCCTGTGAGCTAAGCTTTGCCTTTTTTTTTTCTTCCTCCTGTAATAACATTATTTTTTTTTTCCCCCTTCCTCTTCTTCTTCTTCTTTCTCCTTCTCTACAGATTTAGCCATTTCAAAATTGTGCATCCTATTACCAAGATTGTGTATGCACAAAATGACCTATGTTATGGGTCTCTGGGGTGATGTGAATGTAGACAAGAGATCTGCATGTTAGATTAAAACCCCTTCGCTGGAAAATTGGTACCCTGTAGATTCAAATACAATTAGCCTTGATCTGAACTGCTGCCACGATGGGAGCAGGCTATAGCTAAGGGTGGCATGAAAGGACTGGAGCCCAGGAGACCCTGGGAAGTGTTTGGGGATCCAGCCTTTGGGTTGCTGTGTGCTGGGGAATATTTCTGGTTCGACTCCTTGCTATTTCAATCTTGATAGCCTTGCAGCTATTCAAGCTCACTGGTTTGGAGAGGTAGATACCTAAATACTTGCATTTGAGTCCTTTGTGAAATGAAGATTGTTCTTTCTCTGTGAGAAGCTTCGTGAGCCATCATCAGACGCTGTAGTCAGCCCTTATTTTTTAGAAAGCTGAGCCACCAGAACACCTCTGAGAAGCTGTGAAGAGCTCAGATAGCACAGGGCTCTTGTAACAATTTTTTTCCATTTTGACCTACATCTTCAATTTATTATTTTTTTTTTTTCCCAAGGAACTGTGTGTTTGCCTCTGCCTGCAGGTTCTGGGAGCTGCAGAGGCTACGTGAGGAGACCGAGGCTTGCATTGAAATTCATGTCAGCCTGCCATAAACATCTTTCTAAATGAATATAATAAGATCAAATCTATTACTGCCATTGTCCCCCCATCCAGAGTGTCTTGCTGCTCTGGAAGCTAAGAGACTGTCCAACGGGTTGTGACTGCCTCAGCAGGAGCCCGGGGGGCAAAACTGGCCCAGTGGGGATTCAAAACTGCAGTGTAATTAGTTCCACTTCCCTTCAGCAGAAAGTGGGACTGCAGCCGCCTTTGAAACCATCTCACCAGAAAGTGGGATGTGCAGTTTACTAATTTTCAGAGAAATCAGTCCCTGGATGAGGGATTTTGTTTGGGGGGTTGGAGAAAATAAAAAAAACCAGGGCTGTTGGAGTTTAAGTGGGATGAGACCAGAGGTGCTCTTTAGCTGCTGTGCCTGTTTTGGGTGGTCAGCGAACACACCTGTAGTTTTTGACCTTTTATAGGATCACAGGATGGTAGGGGTTGGAAGTGACCTCTGAAGATCATTGAGTCCAACCCCCTGCCAAAGCAGGATCCCCTTGGGCAGCTCACACAGGAATGCATCCAGATGGGTCTTGAAAGTCTCCACAGAAGGAGACTCCACAACCTCTCTGGGCAGCCTGCTCCAGGGCTCTGTCACCCTCACAAGAAAGAAGTTTTTCCTCATGTTGAGGTGGAACTTCCTGGGTTCCAGTTTGTATCCATTGCCCCTTGTCCTATCACAGGACACCACTGAAAAGACCCTTTTTCTTGACAGGAATCCTTCAGATATTTAAAGACATTAATAAGATTTCCTCCCAGTCTTCTCTTCTCCAGGCTAACCAGCCCCAGGTCTCTCAGCCTTTCCATATCAGACAGATACTCCAGTCCCTTCCTCATCCTCTGTTGGATGAGGACACTGTTGGACACTCTATGTTATATCCCTGTCCCTCATGAACTGGGCAGCCCAAAAGTGGACATAATACTCCAGATGTGGTCGGAGAAACAAATGGTTTTCCTCCAGTTTATGCAGGGGATTGACTTTGGGATTTGCTGCCCCTGCTCCCAAGGTGATGTTCAGTGCAGTTTGCAACAGGGAGCCCTGGTGGGTAGGTGTGAGCAGCACCAATGCCAGCAATCAACACCCTGTTTATTATCTTGTTCTGTATTAAAGCTAAGTGGGATTCAAGAACCTAACACTGAAGGCATCTGTCTAGTCACAGGTTGTGTTTCAAATGACAATGGCTTTTAGCCAGTATTAATTACTGTGGCAGTACTGCAGCAAATGAACCTTTGGTGCTTTGCATCAGAGAGAGGTTGCCTCTGAGGTGATCGCTCTTGAATCTTGCTGACTGCTAAAGGCAACTCAGTGTGGTTCTACTGAAGTCGGTGGATAAGTCATAGTAGACTCTGAGACAGAAACAACACTTTAAATAACTTGTTTTACCTGTTTGAAGTGGTCTGGGTAGTTATGGATGACAAGGGAGAAAAGTATTTGCAAATGGAAGGATGATGCTGAAGATCATGGTGACACGAGAGCTGCAAGGCAGATCCGAAGCACCACTGAGCCTACAGAGAAACTGTTACTGCTTTTGGGGGCTTTGGATCAAACTGACTTCTGCCTGCAAGATGATGTGGCTTTGATCACACTCCGCTCTTCCCTCTGAAGCAGCTGGAGTGATGGTAGCCTGTGCACAAGCAGGTGTTGACCTGAGCAAGTACCTGTTCTGTTTTGGTGGGTTTATACTTTTGTTTTGCAAATGCTCTGAGTTGCTTGGACAAAGCTGGTTCTGGACCCTCAGCTGCAGTGATGTGTTCATAAAGCTTGGTGTTGAAGCTGATACATCTGCTGCAGATCTTGTCAAAGCTCTTTGGCTCCAGCCCAGCACCACAATAAGGTGGCTGGAGAGCTGCTGGAGGACAGCAGGCACCCATTCAGGGCAGAACACTGCTCTTGAATGGCTCTGCCTTGGTCTTCCATGGTGTGTGCTGTAGATGGGTGTTTGAGGCTGCAGGATTTTAGCCTGTGATGCTCCTCTGTCTGGAGGTAACATCTGGACAGGCTTGGAAGAGGTGTCTCATTGGGAGCAGAACTAAAATGATGATGCAGTTGCTCAGCAAGTGTGAGGCTGCTCCAGCACTGGAAACCTTACAGTTATCTTTTTGGTGTAAACCTTTTCCGTGCAGGGCTTGGGAACAGGAGCTTGTGAGGGGTTTGCTCCTTGAGAGCATGTTCTGGAGCAATAACTCAAACCCTCTCCATTGCACTTCAGCTGTGATCACTGAGTTATGAACTCCACCTGGCCCCAAGGGAGCAGCCAGCAAAAGGCATTTAAAACCTGGAGGCTGAGTGGCTTCCCTGCTGGCACCTGGATAGAGCCCTGTGCAAGTGCTGGTGAGTCATGTTAATCCTGAAGGGTGCCCCAAAGACCTCACGCTCAAAAAATCCCACTATGAGGGCCCAAGGGGAGGGGAACCCAGTCTGCTGCTTTCTCTTGCCTCTTCCAGTGTTTGTTTTTAACCTTTGGAGAATTCCTGTTCATGCTGCAAAATTGCTTGGAAATAGAGAAAAGAGCAACATGGAAACAAACCCAGATTTTAAACTTCCTTCTGCAAACCCAAGCCTGTTTTCCAGGAGGGGAAGATGTTTTGGTGGGGTCTTGGTCCCTGGGAAATGGATTTACATCTTTCATCACTGCTACCCCCCCCTAGAGAAGAAGAAAAAGGAAAAGGAAAAAAAAAAAACCAAAACCAACACCCAACCTTCAAATATTTTATCTTGTTCTGCAGGACCCTAGCAGATCTCTCCCTAGGGACCATAAATTCTTTCCTGACTGTCACCACTGCTCCTGAACTCTGGTGCGGCACATGGGGAGAGTGAGCTTTGTTCCTCCACAGCGCAGAGGACATGCCACAAATAATTTAAGGGACCATTTTTCTTTTCATATGACATTAAATATTCTTTACTTTAAAAAAAAAAAATAGGAGAAAAGAAAAAGGAAAAAAGGCACATCCACACCACTTGGTGCAATGTAATATATCCAGAAGAAGGACAGATGCTGCTTAATAAAAGACACAGCGCCTGCCTCTGCTCTGTGTCTAACCTCCTGAATCTTCTCCCCGGCAGCCGGCCAGCTTGCTCACAACTCTGCTGCCAGGTGATGAGGCAGGCCAAGAACAAGCTCAGCACTGGGCCAAAACTCTTTGAGGACATTGTTTGTACCTCCAATTCGACTGCAGGGAAAAGGAAATGGTGATTTGGCTGAAGCTGGCTGGAATGATGATTTCTCGTGTCCAACTTGTTCAAGCATCTTCTCCATCGTCCATGTAAATGTGGTGGACCTACCTGTGCTGGGTTAATGGTCAGACTTGATGGATCTTAAAGATCTTTTTCAACCTAAATTGTTCTAGCTTCCTAAATTGTGTATTCAAGTCCCAGGCTGAAGTTGGTACTGCAGGAGGTTGAGCTGCAACCTTTTGAAGGATGTGTCCTTCAGGGCTTACTTTGGTTTGGATCTGAATGATGAGGTTTTGCCCAACTTGTTCAAACATCTTCCCCATTTCTTTGTCAGTCTGGTGGACTTGGCTGTGCTGAGTTAATGGTTGGACTTGATCTTAAAGATATTTTTCAGCCTAAACAATTCTATGATTGTATTTCTATTCAATTCCCAAGTTGAAGTTGGTGCTGCAGGAGGCTGAGCTGCAGACCTTCGAAGGATATGCCCTCTGGGGCTTGCTTCTCTTTCAATCTGGAGGGTACAATTAAGCTTGGAGGGAGGTTTTCATAGTAATGGAGAGCTCAGAGGCTGGAGAAAAGGTCCTTTTGACCAAGAAAGCAGTAAAAGAGAAAACACAGAGAAGTCTTCTGCTGGTTTATTGTGTTGGTCTCTTCTCACTGGTGAAGCACATAATAAACTGTCAACAAATAGTGGTTTAAACAATGAAAAGCTGAAGCTGTAAGAGGAAAACTGTTTTCTGACTCAGTTTCTCACCTCCAGTTTTAGGGGGGAATGGTTAGATTTTCCCTTTTATTCCTTTTGCTTTCCCTGCTACAGAAATAAAGTTGGGGAAAAAACATATATAGGGAAACCAGCAAAATGTTCTGGGAATGAAAGGAGTGAGTCAGAGTAACACCCATCTGATTGTTTTTCAAAGACCCTAAAAATATTGTCATGATTCAAACAACTGAAACTAAAGAATACCTTGGAGAAGAGCAGGTTATTTCCCAGTCCTTCACCCTATCATACCCCAAACAAACCCTCCTGAAAAATCTGTTCCTCTAACCTTTCTCTTTCTTTAATGGAAAGTTTGCCACCTGCTTATCTCATTCCTCCTTTGAGCCTCTGAAAGGCACCTTCACTTGCTTCTGAAACTCTCCTCCAGTGCTCAGGTATGTTTGCACATCTCACCCTGTGAGTAGAAATGATTGGAGACAAGATCTGACTGGTCAAATCTGGTGATTTTGAGGTAGAATAGGAAACATTTTCTTACACATTTAACTACTCTCTTTGCAATGTGATTCCCTTTGTCTTTTTGCTTTGTTTTTGCTGGACAGCTGAGTGACAACTTTCAAGAAATTGTGGTGAGACTCTGGAACATGTTGCCCAGGGAGGTTGTAGGTGCCTCCTCCGTGGGGGTGTTCAAGGCCAGGATGGATGAGGCCTTGAGCAGCTGAGTCTAGCTGAGAGGTGCCCATTCCCATGGCAGGGAGCTTTGAGTAGCTGATCTCTGAAGTCCCTTCCAACCTGAGCCACTCTGTGACTCTACCATTCTATGAATCTGGGTGATGGGTTGGACGTGATGCTCTTGAAGGTCTCTTCCAACCTGGTCTGGTCTATTCTATTCTATTGTATTCTATTGTATTCTATTGTATTCTATTGTATTCTATTCTATTGTATTCTATTCTATTCTATTCTATTCTATTCTATTCTATTCTATTCTATTCTATTCTATTCTATTCTATTCTATTCTATTCTATTCTATCTCTTATGGGTGTTAGTTTGCAGATTCCAGGTTGTAGCTGACAACTTCTTATCCCTGATAACAATTTCATCTCAGCCAGCCAAGAAGTCAGCTTTAGAGCAGCAACAGAAAGAATATCATAGGTGACATAACCCTGCCAGTGCAAACCCATCAATGCCTCTGTAATATAAACACTGAGGCATGCCCATAAATTTAACTATGACTATTCCAGAGAGGTTCTGGTGGTGTTAGAAAGGGCTGGGGCCTCAAAACTGTGAGATTGCTGCTTTGTTCCCCCCCACACACACTTTCTCCTACTTCCACATGAGTTTTCATGAATGACAAAGTATGTGTTTGTGTGGGTTTTATACTTACGTCGTCATGTGTTTGATCTGGGTGCATCAGGCATCTGCCTTGCCTAGTTCCCATCTACCCCATGCTAATTATATTGCTCTGGTGACATAAAAAACACGGAGAGAGTTGTGAATAGATTATTTACGATGCCACCTGAACTCTAAGTAATTATAGCGGCGTAATTTAGCTTCCCCCCTATTTCATTTTTATATGGGATGCAATATTTCAAAATATCCTGCTGCACATCTATCTTTAGCTCTGTGTTTGGAGGAATAAATTGTGATTCCCTTTCAAAGGTAATACATCAGCAATGCCCTTAAGGGAGGGCCCTGTAGCTCTGTCAGGAGCAATCCATAAACTAATTCAAACATAAACAGAGACAATGGATACTTAGAACGAACGTGCAGCTTCATTCACAGAAAATAATCCTGTGCTTACCTGCCTTGCTGTGTTTAAGTCTCATTCTCTACCGTCAAAGCACTAAAGGAAGGTGCACAGTAAGTCTCAGCCTAATGGTTCCTAATACAGGGCTTTGCCTGTAATTTAAACTGTTGGGGCAAAATTAGTGTCAGGCAGCAAATATCTTTCAGTCCATGGAATAAAAGTATGAATGTTTACAATGGGAGAGGGTCACACACAGCAGATTACCCAGGATCACAATATCCAGGTGGGTTTGGAATCTCTCCAGAGAAGGAGACTCCACTATGTCTCTGGGCAGTCTGCTGCAGGGTTTCAGCACTCTGACAGCAAAGAAGTTTTTCCATGAGTTCAGGTGAAAATTTGTTGCTTGTTGATATTTGTTTGTGGGCTGCAGGGATCTGACCTCACTACATCCTACAGGAGCCTGGTACATGAGAAACTTCCCTTCCTTTCCAACCCCTTTCATTTTGTGATTCTGTGAAACCAAACCTTTGTGCTACTGAGCAGCTAATCAAGGAGCAGAGTTTCTGCTGCTGGAGTGTGAGAGACCCCAACAAAAGTGGTGTGAGCGAGGACGTCCTGGGGGGATCAGAAGTTGTTAATTTCCAGTAGTGCTGTGAGGGTCCCTCTTCCAGCACTCCTGGCTCTGACTGGTCAGCACATACATGTGTTGGATTGTTCCACCTCTATTTCTTGCTCTAGCACTCACCAATCATTGACTTTTAGACCAGTCACCCCGACCTCCCTTTGCCTTATTTCCCAGGGCTGTAAATCCTGCAAAATAACACTTTCTGAATGGATGAGGCTATGTGATTCAGCGTTCAAACAAAGGCAGGTTGCCTCTCTAGAGGTGCTTAATGAGAAATCATAGCCTTAAATGATGCTTTCATACTGAATTAGGCATCAGGAAGTCAGCCTCAAATGTTCATGGTTTTGCTTTGCAAAGTGCTTTCAAACCCTACCACTAAAGGAGATGTAAACATAGTTTATTATCTTATATCCTTGAAAACCCATCCAGTATGGTTTGGCCCTCTTTTTATTTCTTTAAAGCCTTGTGGGCTCATTATTCTACTTCCTTAACACAAAGCTATGGTTAATGACAGTGGCCTTGAATGGGTGAGTAATGTCACTGGCCTCCAATCTGCAAGAACCACCACAGCCCAGGTTCCTGCCGTACCAGAGATGTGCAGGCATTTATGTCAAATAAAAGGTACTTAAGAGAGTCAGAAGAATTCTTCTTCTCCTTCTTTTTTCTTCTTATTTTTTTCTTTTAATTAAAAAATGTCAGGTTTCAAACTTTACATGGGATTTGTGATGGCTCCAATTCCCAGTTGGCATGTGTGAGGCGGCACCCAGGAGATTCGAGGTTTCCATGACATCATACGGTAACTGTGAGCCTATAGTTAATTAAATACTATATCCATGTATTCTAGTTAATTGATGCTTCCTTTACATGGTTTATTGTGCTGCAAACTGGTATTGCTTCTGTCTCACTGAGCAAACACAGAGAGGGAGAGAGAGAAAGAGACGGTGGGATGCTCCAGCTTGCAGCTGGGGGAGAAGGGAGCTGCTGGCACGCTGCGCTGTGCCCAGGGGCAGCCTGGAGGAGACCCCAGTGTCACCTCCACATCGGGACTTTGAGGTACCTCTGGGGGTCAGATGGTTCTCTTTTGTGAATGAGCTGAATCTGGGGAACAAATCACAGGCACAAGCAAGCCATGCCTTTCTCAAAGTCCAGCTTTGTCTCGGGCTTCTCTGGTCCTGGTTATGCAGATGAGGAGGTGCAGAGGAGGGTGCCCCATTATACTCATGCAACAATCCTTAGCAGCCAATAAAATTCATAGTCCTCACTAAGATGCTGCCTGACTGTGGTTCAAAACCCACCTGGACATTGTGACCCTGGGCAACCTTCTGTGGAAAACCCTGCTTTAGCTGGGGGGGGTTGCACTGGATGATCTCCAGAGGTCCCTTCCACCCCCCACCATGTTGGGATTCTGTGAACACATAAATGTGATATCACCTCTGTAAGAACTGTCCTTTGGGAATGTGACTCTGCCCAGGCCAGGCTCTGGGATGTAACAGGCCCTCCTGCATGCTGGCCTTAGGGAAGAGAAAAGCATCATCTTTGTATCTTTAGCAAATAACAATATTTAATGTCAGGAAATCCAGCTCATTTGGGAGTTGGTAACATAATGTGATCTGGCAGCAGGGTCTGACCACTGACCTCCAGCAGCACACCTCAGCCTCCTGCAGCTTTCCTAAAGGGTGTTAAATCCCTCAAGTCAAAGCCAGTCCAGGTTGGCTGCCGTGGTCAGGTCACCTGCAGAAAAGGGCAGGGCACATCACCAGGCTTGCCTAGAGAGATGGGCATGTTGTTAAATGATGTGCCCAGAGTGGGCATGACCTTGTCCACTGACAACACAACCATGTTAGTGTGAAAAGGTGATAAAATTCACAGTCCTTACAAAAATGCTACCTGATTTCTGCCTCTTTCCCTTTGCCCAGTCAGCTCCTCTTTGCAAAAGTCCAGGGCTGCCACATCCTGCTTGTTTGCACTGGAATATGCTCGCCTGGCTGTTCTCCTCAAGCTTGAGACCCAACTACCACTGCAAGGAGGAAAGAAAATAGTTTTTATTGAGAGGGTTTCAATCAAGGATGTAATTCAAGCAGCAATTTAGTAGAAGTTCATTTGGCTTGCGTAGGACTGTGACAGATTCTCTGCTCCCCTCTTCTGACCTTCTGCTGTACTGGGGTGATTTGTGTGTGGGAGGGAAAAAGGGGATTTGTTCAATGCTGGAGCAGGGCTGAGAGCACTTGACTCACAGAAGATGAAACAAAACCCAATTTTAGCTCAGACTCCAGATGTGAAACTCGGAGGCACATCTGCACGCTGCTGTGCACTGCTGTGTCCGTGCTGCTACTGGAGGTCCTAAAATATGAGATGCTGTCACGTTGGCAGAGGAACATTGCTTCCCTTCAGCTCCCACTGAAAAGTTCTTCCAGAGCTTTCAAAAGACAACATTTAAAGAGGAAAAAAGTATAATTATATACAAGTGTATACTTCATCTGGAGGTGTTTAAAAAGAGACTGGATGAGGCACTCAGTGCTATGGTTTAGTTGATTAGATGGTGTTGGGTGGTAGGTTGGACTTGATGATCCCAGAGGTCTTTTCCAACCTGGTTAATTCTGTATTCTATGCAAACCAAAGAGTGGCTACCTCCTCTTCATCCTTTTCCCTCTTCCATTCTATCACATCTTCTTTCTCACCAGTTGTATAATTTCACAGAATGCCAAGTTGGAAGGGACCCCAAGGATCATCTGGTTTGACCTTTCCAGGTAATAGCCTGGTTGAAATGATCTGGCCCAGCACCCTGTCAAGATGAGTCTTAAAACTGTCCAGTGCAGGGGAATCCACTGTTTCCCTTGGGAGATGATTCCAATGTCTAGCAGCTCTCATGGTGAAAAATTGTCTACTGGAATCCAATTGGTATCTCCCCAGCAGGAACTTGTCCCCATTACCCTTTGTGTTTTCCATGGGGCTTTGTAAAGAGGGAGTCTCCATCCTTCTGGTAGCCACCCTTTATGTACTGGTCCATGGTAATAAGGTCTCCCCCAACCTTTCTCTTCTCAAGGCTGTTCTCAAGAGGAGATACTGTAGATATGATGAGGGACATTTTTAATGACAATATTGCAAGGTCTCCATCTTCTCTCTTGACAACTTCCAGGCTGAGTTTTTTCAGCCTTATGGTTCTTGCTCACTTGCACCTCCATATTTCTGGCAAGAGGAAGAAACACCACAAGAGTTGACTTCCCCAAAATGTTTGCTTGCAGATGTTGCCCTGGACTTCTTCCAAGAGGCAAAGTGGCCCCAGCCCTGTGAACAGCCACTATAAATGAAGCCAGTTCAGAGGGGGGCAGGTGAAAATGCACCAAATTTCCATACCATTTCAGTAATGCCCCTCCAAATGATCCCCTCTCTGATCCTGCCACCATGCTAAGTGCTGCAGTGCTGGTGCACTCTGGCAAATGGTGCCATCTTCTATTAAAGGCAGGTATTCTATTATTTTTTTCCCCTCTGCAATTCTCTTTAGTATTGCCTTTAGAGGCCCCTCTATGTGGCTCCTTTCACTTCTAATTACTGCACTAGGAGATTACAGTGTGGTGCTGGCGACAGAGAGAGAGAGAGAGGGAGGAAGGGGGAGGAATGGGATGGTGAAGAGGGAAAGATTTCTGCGGTAATTTGCATTTAAAGCTGGCACTCAGCATTATATCTCCCTGTTCACCCATTGTCTATAAACATTTTAGCTCTTCCTTCTGCCTCATCAGAATGAATTAAGCATTTTCATTGCACCACCAGCCTAATTAGAGTCATTTACTATGTTGACACAAAGGGTTTTTTTATGAGCATCTCAGCTCTAATACACTACAGCAACATTGGAAACCCCCGATCAAAAGGTAAATGTTTGGGGGTCAGAGATATTTTTCAACATTCTCCCAAGAATACAAACAAGTTCCTGGAGAGGTGACGTGAGCTCTTGCAGCTCTGCTGGGGCCACAGAAACTTTGTACCAGTGCACTCACAGGCTGCTTCTGCCTCCCGGTTGCACTTGTTGAAAGGGGTCGGTTCAGCACAGAGGTGGCTTTGCGTGCTGCTAGCACCGAGCAGCGCAAAACAGTGTTGGGTGAGTGGGTGAAGTGAAAGGGCAGATACAGGTGGAGGGAACACAGAGATGGGCTGCTCTGATGTTGAGAATTCTGTGCAAGTTGAGTGCATCAGGTGATAAAATGAGAGGAAATGTGCCACGGGAGGTTTAGGGTGAGTGTGAGGAAGAATTTCTTTCCTGCAAGCGTGGTCAGGCATTAGAAAAGGCTGCCCAGGAAGGTGGTGGATTCACCATCCCTGGAGGTGTCCAAGAAATGTGTGGACATGACACTTTGGGACCTGGTTTAATGGCTGTGGTGCTTGGTTTAGGTCAGTGGTTGGACTCTGACCTTAGAGGTCTTTTCAACTGAAACAATTCTATAATTCTGTGGTTCAAGGCTTCCTTGAAGCTGAAGTCTCCAGACAGGCAACCAGTTGTGGAGGTTTTAGATGGGTCTTGAGGCACTGTATTCTGCAATACCAAATGAGACAATCAGAGAATGGAATCAGAATCATTTAGGTTGGAAAAAAACCTTCATGAAATGCACAGCTTCTCACACCACCTGTCAGGACAAGACAACAGGATGTGAAGTCTTCTGGGTTTTGGGGCTCTACATGTACACCAGGAACTGAAAAGAAAGATGATGTCCTTAGTTAAAACTGGAGGCACTTCTGATTCTCCCTAGCCTGATTTTCAAACATGTTTGTGTTAGCACAGGAAAGTTATGTCACTCACAACCAGCCTCAAGAGAGCAGGAGTTTGTTTCAAAGCTGATTTTAAAGTGTTCTTCTTTCTGTCCTTTCCCAGTACACGTTTTCCCCCAGTGTCACTTTTCATGCAGGAAAACTCTTTGCTTTTATCTGATTTAAGGACTTCATAACCCCTTACTCAGGCCCTTCTGGAGTTGGGGATTTTTCAGTCAGGTCTGAGGAAAGTACTTTTGTCACCATCTCTGGGCAGACTGCTCTTAGTACCTGACCGTGCAGAAGTTGTATAGATTTGTAAGATAAAACTGACTCAGCTGTACCGTAAATCATCATTCTGGAGTGGAGCCATCAATCACAAGAACAGAGATGTGCAAGGGCATGACATATGCAGGACAACCAAAAAAAAAAATCCTTCTGTGCTTGCATCTTTACTAGCCTCCAACTTGACAGCAGCATGTTTGATGGCTGTCCAGCAGATGTCTGGAGTCAAAGTTAACTTCAGGTCTGCTCTTGGGCGATGTTTCCATTCTCTCTGTACTGGAGAAATGCAGCCCACCACACAATCAGATCCAGAGGACCACAAAATTATTGCTGAGAGTCCTGTCAAGTGCAGGAGTGTTGTGGGACACTGACTATTTATTTCAAGTTAGGCATGAAGACCTTGATTGTCAGGTGTGCTCCTGTGGTGGCGCAGAAGGTCTGAAACAAGCAAATGGGCTTACTGAAGAGGTGTGGTGTGGGTTTGTCTGGTCCAGCACCCTCTGTCCAGCAGTGGAATGGCCTCCTGACCAGTTCATCTATTCTTTCTCTGGGGCTGTGCTTCCTGATATTGCTTCATTATTCTGTCAGCAGCTCTAGTGAGATCTTTTAGAAATAATAATGATTTGTTATTTTTTTCCCCCAGAAGGGATGGCTCTCAGAGAACTTTTTATTGCTTCCCGACTTTGTCCTCTTGCTGTTTGTGACCTTTTTCAGGACACTTGAGCAAGATTTGCTCCAAGATCATTGGGACAATTTACTGTCAGTTTTACCCACTGTAAAAGCTTTTTCTCCCTGTCTTTGGCTTCCCCTATTGCAACCCGTTGTGAATCTAGAGGGAGATGTTCCCTGTTACACTGCAAGAGTTCATTTTCTTTCAGAGGTTTTGGAGAGGGAGGAGATTTTCAGACATGCAAGTTCTGTGTCACAGCAGTGTCACCTTTGTGTTGGGTGAATTAGTCATTCCTCACAAATCTACCACAGATCTCAGGAATTTGTGTGTGCATGTGGAACTGGAAATGCTTTTTGGCAGCTCTGCAAGTCATTTACTGGTTTGTAGTCCTCAGGTTCAACTTTGGAGCCCTTCTAAGCATTGCAGTGATATTTCATGTCTTTATCACGGCTGATTTCTTCTTGCATCTCTTCTGTAATGATGTACTTGCCCAGGGCAAGGAGGCCATCCCTTTGGTAAAGAAGCTGGATGTGTACAGAGAAATCTTTGCTGTAGGTTTGGTGCTCAAGGTTTAGGGGAGAAATTGTCCCTGGGTGATCTGGCTGTTCAGGTTTCTTGCAGTCTTCAGGGTCACTATGGTGAGGAAATCTCCATAGCTGTCTTCTCGGAGAGCCTGAAGTTTCAGAAAGTTGTTTGCTGCTTTTGTGGGGAAAAAAGAAAAAAAAGTTTTATGAATCCATATTTCAAAAGTGAGCATCAAAATCTTTGACATTTCACAATGAAGATTTTCTGGGGTTTAATTATTTTCATTAAAAAAAGAACAAGAGGGCAGATTTTATTTTGTAGAATCATAGAACGGCTGAGTTTGGAAAGCATCTCTGGAGATCATCTGCTCCAACCCCTCCTTGTTCAAGCAGGGCCATCTAGAGCCAGTTGTCCAGGACCATGTCCAGATATTATTATTATTATTATTATTATTATTATTATTATTATTATTATTATTATTATTATTATTATTATTATTATTATTTAATATCTCCAAGGATGGAGACTCCACAACCTCTCTGGGCAGGACTCAGTCACTTTCACATTTAAAAAGCATTTCCTTATTTTCAGACAGAAAACCTTTCTGTTTGCAGCTGCTGCTTGTCTTTTCACTGGGCAGCGCTGGAAAGAGCCTGGCTCTGTTCTGTTTTCATATTCCCTTCAGGTATATTTTAACAAGGGGTCTCCTGAGCCTTCTCCTCTCCAGACTAAAAAGTCTCTCAGCCTTTCCTCTTATGTGGGATACTCTGGTCCCGTCATCATCCTTGTGGACCTTCACTGAACTCTTCCCAGTATATTCCATCACGTCTGTTTTGTACTGGTGAGCCTGACCTGCAGACACTGAAGGGCTGTTGTAAGCAGGGGAACAGCTTGAATTGCTGTGGTTCTTTCAGTAATCATCACCACAACCAGAATCCATACCAGGAGATTTCTGGATATAGATGTTTTGGAGCAGCTCTTTGTTCTGTGGTGTGTGCAGGTCTGTCTTTAAAAGCTGTGAGTCCCTGACTCTTGCTGTGTAATACAAACATGGCATTGCAACAGGCCCTGATATCAGTCACGTTATGTTTTACCCCGTTGAAGTGCAATGTGTGGCAGATCTGAATTTAGAGTGGGGATAGAAATTTAACTCAGATTTCTGGGCTTTTCCCCCCTCTTTAGAACTATTCTTAAAAGCAAGTGTTTGCTTGGTCCACAGGAACAACATCAGGTTCTTCCCGGTTATAATGCTTTCTTGTGTTTGTTTTCCTAGCAGAAGATGATTTAGCTCTTGGAAACAGAAGAAAAATATTCAGATATTCTAGGATTATTATGCCACAGGATCCTTGATCAGTCCTTGCTCAGCATCTCCCTGTCCTATGAAGGAACTCAATGCTCTGCCATGCTCACCAGTCCATGAGTGATGTCCTCATCTCCATGAGCTGTGCAGACAGCACAAAACAAGGCACACCTACAAGATAAGAGTCTGAATTTATAGCTCCTTTTCCCCTCCTCATGAGAACTGTTATTATCTTGCATGCTGCATAAAACCCATTTCTCCCCCACTCTGAGTGCTGTGGTGGAGCTTTTGACATGTTCCCCTGTGTGTATGTATGTGTCCATGTGTAGGCACACATAAGCTGGCTGCAAGCTTGCTCTCTTCTGGGAAATTAAATACTTATTTCCCTAATCCTGCCAGGCCCAGATAAAGCCTGATGCTTCCCTTGAACTCCTTAAACCAGCTGATCTGCTCAGACATGTTTGTGTCCGGTGCTTCCTAAGTTTGGGCCAAATTTTAGGCAGAGTGAATAGTTCATGAAGAGCAGGAAAATGGTCTGGGGGAAAACCCAGATCTTATAAATATATCCCTGGGATCACTAAAGCCTCTAGCTACATCTGCATCTAGTAATTATTTTACAGACTACAAGGAACAGTGAAGTGTTGCTTCAATTTATGTATTTTCTGGCCTCTGCATTTGTTTCATAGTCAGAGACTAATGGGTAGAGCACTGGACTGGAACCCAGGAGACCTAATTTATTTCAGGCTATGCTCCCAGCCTGCTGGGGAGCTCTGACTGAGCCTTTTCCTTCCCTCTGCTGATCCTTCCCCTCTGTAAAGCTGAGAGAGTGATAGTGAACTTGTTTGTAAAGTTCCTGATAAGCCAGCAGCAAGTAAGATGGGTATTAATAATGTAGCCCATCACTATGAAAAATTGATTTTAGACACCAAATTATTAGTGGAGCCAGTTAGTTACTGTGTTATTTAAGTGCTGGTAGTAAGGGGAGAAATTACTTTTCCCTATTTTTTGTTTTAACCAGTCTGCCTTGAATATCCATGGTGGCAAAACTCGGTGCTGGGGCTACCGTGACCGCTCTCAGAGCTTTGGAAGGAAGGGCGAAGATAGAGGGAGCAGGGATGGGGGCTGGCGAGGAGGGGAAGGTGCTAGAGGGGGAATATTGGATGGGAAAATAGAGCAGAGTGGGCAGATTGGAGAGCGACAGATTGTGAAAGCGGGGGAGAGGGAGAGGAGAAGAGATCCTATTAGAAATACCATGTGTGTGCGTGCAGGGAGGAAGGGACACGGCGTCTACTGCCATGGCATCCCAGCGATCACATGTAGCCCACATTAGATAACTCTTCTGGTTGGTTAGCATGGCTAACCGCTGCAAACCTGGGCTGCTTTTAATCCCAGACATCAGCTTTTTAATCTCAAACGCATCAGGCAGGATTTTGGGAGGGTTTTTTGGGCTTGGTTTGGGTTTTGTTTGGGTTTTGTTTGTTTGGGTTTTGTTTTGCCTTTTTTTTTTCTTTCTTTCTTTCTTTTTTTTTTTTTTTTCCTCTTTTTTTTCAGATAGATGCAAAAGTTAAGGATCTCCACAGCTTTAGGGTGCTGTAGAGGAGGCTGATCAGCTGTCATCTTGCAAGAACTGAACTATGAGGAATTTATTCTGCCTGGGAAAATGGCTCCTGCCTTCATGCAGGATGGCTTGGGGTAGGGGTGGAGGTGGAGGTGGGGAGTTTGGTGGAAAATAGCCTCCTGGAAAAGATGGCATTTCAAAAGAGGATTTAAAAAAGCCCTGAGCCCTCCTCCTAAACTGAGGGGGGAAGAGGGGGGAACGGACATGGGGGAAAAAAATCAAACTTAAAGGGTCTGAATTAAACAGGTGAAACATAAAAAATGTTGAAATAGGGCTCAAAACTCTGTATTGACACCATCAGCCTTAATTTACCCCTGAGTGCAGGAATAAAAATTCATAGAGACATGATGAAAGGCTGAGAGTATCAGCCAGGGATCCAGAGACTTAACCCTGAGTTTACTGCTCCCGCAATGGCTTCGCGGTCAGAATATTTTTCCATTGTGCGGCTGGAGATTCTGGGTCTGTATTTTTGTGGGGGTTTTAAAGAGTTTATGGAATTTACCACATAGCTTAGAACCTGGGTGGATGCTGTTTGCTGTCATTCCTCTGCGTGTGTCTATGTGCACGCATCCACATCTCTGAGCGTGTTTTTATCTCGGCGTCGTTCTCAATACGAGCACAATAACCATGTAGTTCTTAGTCTTGTGTAGGTTTGGAGCTAAACGGCTTTTCACAGTTCAGGGATGCAAATTTAACCCAGAATAACATTATATGTAAAAAAAAAAAAAAGGGAGTGGGGTGGGGGGGGAATATCCTCCTCCAAGTAGAAGAGGATTTGGTCTACGTGGAAGGGAGACGAAGAGAATTGTCAAACTGTGGGCAGGTGCTGGACAGGCTTCCTCCATATGAATTGGTTAATGCGTCTTAATCCTGACCTGCAACACCCTGCCTGGCTAATGCTGTGGCCTCTCATGACCAGGAGCTGCAGACTGCTGAGTGGCACAGCTCTGGGGTGGGGTTTTGTCTTCTTTTCTATTTTTTTTTGTCCTTCTTTTCTTTTTTTCCCTCCTTTCTTTTCTTTCCTTTTTCCCTGCTGTAGGCTGCTGACTACGTTTCGTTTGTGACCCACTTAGAATTTGAATCCGGTTCTCTCAACATTTTGCGGGGATGGAATTATTCTCCTGCTCTTTGTGTACGTTGCCCCCTGCGATGAGATTTCCACACCACATAGATGAAAAATGTATATTTTTTTTTGGGGGGGGGAAGGGAAAGAGCCCCCAAAATATCCATGTTGTTTTTTTTAATGGATTGTGGCAGCTTAACGCGCTCCCCTTCCTTTTCTCTTTCCTTTCGGTGGGCTTTTAATTTGTAAATAGCTAATTATTTGTTGGGGCTTTTCCTTCAGATTTGGGGAAGCGACACGTGTTACCCCACGGAGCTCAGTGTTGCTATGCAGATTTCTGATTTTGATGGCAGAAAATGTAAAGCCCTGGGAAACAAAAAAAAAGCAAAAAAAAGAAGACAAGACGAGTCGGGAACACGCGCACCAAATCCTGCCCTGCCAGCTCAGCCTTCCCGCTGCCTTAAGCCAGCACCCGGTGAAACCCCGGCACCTTTGGAGGAGCCAAGCAGGGCTGGAATTTTGGGGTGCATGTGAAAAGATCAAAAGTTGGGATAATGGCCTGAATTAGAGGGATGATGAACAGGCAGTGAGTTTGCAGAGGAATGGCTTGTAGAGCGGGAGAAAGCTGCGTAATTCCCTCTTTCCCACAAATTAGTGGCACGTTGCAGAGCAGCTATTTTTATAACTATTTATATATATATATATGTATATAAAACCACAAAAATACAGGCATCATCCAGCAACAATGAAAATAAATAAAGCAACCTGTATGTCTATAGGTTTTAGAGAATGAAAATTGATTCTTTTCCACTTTGCAGCTAAAAATAACGCGAACATCCCCCCTCGCTTGTGCTCTGTCTGGCTTTGTTCTTCTTCCACTACTTTTTCCCCACATTTTTTTTTTTTTGTCTTGCAAGTAGCTGAGCTACACATAAAATATTGGAAGCTGGTGTTGTCCCTACCCCTCTGTAGACTCTGTCCTTTTCTGCACCTTTTTATTTCAGTTGCTGACACAGACAGGAGCCCAAATTCTCAGCGATCCCCTTCAGGTTTTGCTCTCCATCAGATAACCTTACCTACAACTCCCCCTCCAACAGAGTCACAACCACCACGTTAAATGCATCTTTCCCAGACACAGTCCTGTACATACAGTACAAGAACCTGGGAGAGAGTTTTCAAAACCAGGCAGAGAAGGTGAAGTATTTTCCCAGGTTAGGTCAGATTCACAAATGTGGAATTTTTGTTGCTGTTGTTGTTTTCTTTTCTCTTTATTTCTTTTATTTTTAGTGGAATCCCAAGCTTTAGTTTGCAGGCACCTCCTGAGAAATCATCTCTGTGAAATATGGAGTCCTCTTCGCCATCTTATTATATCACTCCTGCACTGTAGAAGGATCACTCTCTAAACTGAAGCCCATTTTTAGTGAATTCTTGCTTTACTTTAAGACCCCTTTAGGTTTCCTAGAGCATTCGGTCTGAGCTGTCCATCTGAAGGAATCCTGATCTCACAAATCAAAAGGGGGGTGTGGGGTGTGGAAATACCTTCCACAGCCCTTGACCTGGCTCACAGCAACTCCCTGTATTACAAAACAAAGGGCTGTGGGGATGGGGGGGGAAAATCCCACTGTGAAAGAGAAAATCAGCGTTATTGCTTAGCTGTAGGTTTGGAATTAAATCATACGTGAGATGTAAAAACTTGATGGAAATCTGTGACCTTCTGGCTTACCTACAACTGTGGTGGAAGAAAGTGACCCTAGAAGAACATGATTTACTGGTGATATAAAATGAGCTGTAAAATCCAAGTAGGATGGGTTATTGTCAGGGAAAAAAAAAAAAAGGGGGGGGGGCATAAAGACAAGGAAAAAAAATAATCTAAACCTTAATTGGCAGCGGGAGGAAATATAGAGGAGGAAAGAGGGAGATGAAGGGGAGAACAAGAGCATCCCCAGTGGCAAAATGGTTAAAAGAGACGACTAAAATCCAGCAAAAAATCAAGCAGTCAAGTAGTTAATTGACTTTGCTTTAATCAGCCCAATGAATATTCATTAGTGTGCTGGTCCTAATCATGGGGGCCATGTTGTCCGCATTTAGCAAGCGCACGCTCAGCATCATGCATGCCTCAACAGCTTCCCTTCCTCTCCACACTGACATTAAATTTAGAGGCTTTGCGCCTTCCCAGCTCGCAGGGAGCGGGGATTGGCCCAGCAGCTCGGCTCCAAGATGCCATAGCAACCCCTGGCTCGTTGCCTTGGCAACAAATTTTTTTTCTTTTAATTTTTTTTTCACTCCTTCCCCCCCCTGGAAGGGCCTGAGCCAGTAATCCATAGGCTTAATGTAGAAAATATGCCTTTGTGGGGCATGTGTATAGAGATATAGAGATGGAAGGCAGAGATTGAATGGGCGGCAGGCGCGCGTGGCTCCCATTGTGTGACTCTAACCATGGGAGTGGGTTGTGGGATCTCCTCCTCGCCCTCTCGAGCTGTGTCTTGGGTTATGGGCTTTATATCTTTTTTTCTTTCTTTCTTTTCTTTATTTTATTTTCCTTTTTTCTTTCTTTTTTTTTTCCCTTTAAGTGCAAAATGCACTCTCTGCCTCTGCGGTTTGCTTCCAGACCCATCGGAAGGGAGGAGAAATATTTCTCTTGGCCATAATTTCCCTCCCCCGCCAGCTCTTCCCCAACCAGGGAAAGAAGCAGCGACTGCTTTAAGAGATATAGGACCCTATTATTCACATGGAGTTGAAGTTCCTCCTCCTGAAGGAGGTGGGTCTGGAAATGAGCTGCCCCATAAATCAATGGAGAAGTGCAGGCATGAAACCGGAGTCACGCAGCGGTGAGTGCGGCTGCTACTCACGTTCGCCGCTGCTTTTCCCTACTTGGGAGCAGTGGGGGGAGGCTCCTGCTAGAGATTGGTTTAGCCAATGCAACTCCAAGCCCACTCCAGTGTGTTAATATTCCAGATGTTGCTGGGGAGAAGATGATGATGTCCTGATCCCGGTGTTTTAAGTGGAGGCTGCATTTCTGCTTTCCCGAAAGCAGAGCATGAAAAAGCAGCAAAGACCTCAGCTGCAGCAGACCCAGCATTCCTGGCTTTAAAAACAGAATAGAAAAGAAATGAAATATTATGTCTTATAGGTACTATATACATAAATACACAGAATTTAACCCTCCTAATGTATGCCTTATAATATAACTAACAAAAGGAACTTTGGAGCTGGGAAAGCCAAATGGTTAATGTTGTCTAGTAAATAAACCTCATCTCTCACAACAAAAATAACCCCAGCATGTGACCCAGGGGGGCTTCATCTCCAGAGGGATAGGGGACAAATGCACAAAAGCAACCTGTCCTCTCCAGACTGGGGCTGGGAGAGTGCAAAGAGAGCACAAAAACACTTTGTGTAAAGATGAAACCTGCATGGGAACCCAGAAATAGCACTGCAGAAGATTAAGCAATAGGTGCTTTCAAAAAAGCATTAGTAATTTCCTAATATTCCCTTCCATCGAGCTTTCTTCCTTTTTTCCCCCCCCTTTTTTTTTTTTTTTTTTAATAGCCCTTAAGATAGAGCAGAAGTAGCTACAAGCAAGAAACTAATTCAGAAGCTGCAAGAGGAATGGAGTTTGGTCTCTACGAGAGATTTTTGACTGTTTCTATTATCATTATCTTAAATTATTCAAAAGTGTCATTTTGAGCTCACGGTGCAGGCACATGGTTTAATAAAAGCACATGAAGCAGGATCTTCCTTACTGCCAAAAAGAAAAAGGGGATCATTGTCCTTACTCCTCCCATCTGCACTGGGAAAGGTCCTATTGGGTCAGCATCATGCCCTAGGAGAGCATGATGTGGGAGAGAGGTTGGATTCTTTTGGCCCGTCAAGAAATATTTTGCAGTGATGCTAAAAATTTAGGGAAGTTCAGGGTTGGTTTCCATGGTGGTTTTAGAGCAGCATAGCAAGGAGGAAATTTTGTTTCTCCCCTGATTCCCACATACAGAATGGCAACAAATCCCTGCTCGAGGTCTGTGCAGCACATTGAGGGTTTAGGAGTTGGGATATGGTGGCGTGCATTGGCTAATGGTCCAAACGCCTGCTCTGGCCATCATGGGTAGGAAATTGTTTCTTCACATCTGCATCTGCACAGAAGAAGATAAGGTTAATCAGTCTCCAATTCCCAATCAAACAGAACTACTGTGGTTTGCAATGTTTTTAAGTGTGAAAGGAAAAAATCTGCCACCCACGACCAAATGTCAGAATTTGAAGGCTGGTGGCTTGATCTCGGAGGCCTTCAGTAGCTCCCATCTGGCTACGCAGCCCCACTGCCATCCTGAGCGCTGATGAGTGGGGTTATTTCTGGCAGGAAGGGATGGAGGTTGTGGGGGGAGAGGGGTTTAGGATGCATCTTAGGGTTTTTTGGTTGGTTGGTTTGTGGGGTTTTGTTTTGTTTGTTTGTTTTGTTTTCTTTTCAAATGAAATTAAATCCACCAGCAATTACAGCTGTAAGAGCAGAGAGGAGGGAGAGGAATTGTGAAAGACCACTTTAAATCAGCTCTATCAGAGTCACTGGTAAAGATCATTTCATCCCAAGAAGCATCGAGGCAGAAGGACTCATAGGATCTGAGAGTGGCAGAGCACTGATGTGAGACGAAGAGCTACTGGGGGAGGCAGAGAGGAAGAAAAGTAGGTTAAAAAATATTTACAGTGGAATTTCCAGGGAAATTTGTAATCTCAGTAAACCCATCTTTTGAGAAAAATTCTTTTGGTGAACTCTCAAATGTTTTTCAGAAGTCCAGACCAAACTATTTCAGAGAAAATTATTTACATAGCTCTGCTAAGTAGCATTCATCTAAAAAAAACCCCAGACATAAAGGGAGTAAGTTCATTTTTGTGGTCATATTTTGTTGATTCACATCTCTGAATGTGAAGTCTCTCTGCTTCCATCTGGTTAAACTTGGAGAGCTGTAGGTGGTGCATTGAAAAGACATGATCAATTAATTTTATCAAACACTAGCATCATGACACTGTCCCTTAGGCTGGCAGAGCCCTGGGTGTGGTATCTCCTCTCAGACCTTTCCTTCAGCTTGAACATTGTTTGTGCTGGTGCAAGACTTGATGGGGTGCTTGGTGCCATGGGTTAGTTGTTTAGGTGGGTTGGATTGGTTGATGGGTTGGATGTGATGATCTTGAAGATCTCTTCCAACCTGGTTTGGTTTATTCTAAATAAAGTGACTGATTATGTGATGCACGAAGGTGAGGGACAGGACATTTCAGCTTGGAAATAATCATGGAGTAGAAATAAAGGGCAAGAAGGACCCGCTCACAAGGGAAAGCAGCATGTGCTGCTCACAGGACCCATCTCTGGTCCTTCACTCTGCATTCCAAAATGGTTGAGAAGTTTGCCATGGTGTTTGTGGGGCTGGAGGAGCTTGCTCTGACTTGTTTGAGTGATTGATCATCCTGGAAGTTGTACTGATGGTACCTGGAAATTCATCTTTTGTTAAGCATGAGTCGTTTTCATTGTCCAGTTGGGGAGCAACAAAGCAACAAAAAAAGATTGAGTTTAGAGTTAACCTCTGATGAGACATCTGGGAGATAGTGTGACATCCCAGAACAGTTCTGGGACCAATCTCACTTTCAAATGGTGAGGAAGGAAGGGGCTGGAAGTTGAGGAACAACACGTTAGGTGACTAGAGCTCCGAGCACTAATGTTGTCCAACAAAACTGAGGCTACACCTGCGATGAATGTTTTTGTTTTCCAAGTTTCATCTGATCAGCTGCAATACTTCACAAACATAAAAATAAACCATGAAACAAATGGAGCTTTTTTTAACTCTGTAACTTGATGTAATCAACAGAACCTTGATCTGATTTCTCCTTTTGATTTGGTCTTGCAACGTTTTTCTTTTCCTTCTCTAGCCACGAAAAGCCCAGTGAAGCAGTTCCTGCTGGGGATACAGAAACCTCCAAGTCCAACCAACCAAACTCCAAGGTAAGCATCAGTTAATTTTTTTTCCCTTGATTCTTAAGTTGTCAGTAATTTGGGTTTCTTTAAATGGATTCTAACCTTAGAGTACGGCAGCGTCGTATTTGCTGAGCCACAGAGCCGCTGTTTGAACAGAAGCATCTTCTTTTTATTAGTGATGCAAAACCAGGGAACCATTCCTCCCCAGGTACCCCAGCTGAAGGTAAGCACACCACGCAGGGTGCAGATTTGACACAACTGCTCCTTCTGCACAAAGGCTGCTTGGAAAGCACAGAGCATCGTCACTGGTACCATTTCACGCCCGGTGCTTTCAATAAAGCTGAAGGCTATGCAGGCAAGGAGCTGGAGGTCAAGGGGCAGGCTTGGCTTGATGCATCACACAGCCACCCCTCAAATCTCACCTGCCTAACCTGGGATGCTTTTGCAGTGAGGCAGCATGCAAATTAATCCCCCTCTGCATTAAAAGATGGAAAAATCCCTTCTTTTATGCATTTATGTCTTTTCTCATCTCTATTTTTGTCATTGGCTGGCAGAGTGGGAAGAGAGAAGGGAAGGATGGGGAGGGAGGTACCAGGGAGAGGAAAATTACCACCAGATCAGGCAATTGAAGTGAGAAGGAGGAGAAAAAAAAAAAAAAAGCTAATTCCTGTAGCTGTCCCCTGCACAGAGCGTTCAGATTCTTTTATAGGTGTTTGAGCTTGGTGAGTCTGTGCCAGGTTCATAAAGCCCAAACTTGAGCAGGTTTCTCTTCCAAGGAAGGCTCATCCCTTGACTTGATTCAGCAACACCAAACAACATGCCTCTGAAAACACAACACGGCCACAGTGGTCGGTGCAGGGCTGCTGCACCTCTGGGTGCCTTCTCCTAAACTCCTTGGGGCTACCGTGTCTCCTAATTGATACAAGTTCAAACCTGTTAGTTAGGAGTGGGTTAGTCTGTGTCCAGCTGCCTTCCCTCAGCCATGGTGTGCTCTAAGCAGAGAGGCAAAGCCAAAGATGTTATCTTCTTCTTACAAATCATGCTGTTACTTCAGAGACCTTGTGTTTGGGGGTTTCCTGCTGAAATTGGAAGGAGACCCAGTGCTCGTCCTAGACTTACTGATTCGCAAAGTTCTCTAGAGGCTGAGAGTTTGGAGAAGTTTGGGGTCTGGCTTGGAAGGGTTGGATTTTTCTCTGAGAACTCGGCCACTGCGCAGCAAGCTGCAAAGTCTTGAATCAGGAAGAATACATTTTGTCAGATCGTTGTGCAGAACAATGCTCTTGGAAAACAAAACAGCCGCCACCAGAAAGAAAATCCCCAACAAACAACATAATATTTATTTCTGCCATGGCAGCTCTGTGAACTGAAAATGGGATGTTTTGTTTTGCTGGGCTTGTATGCAGAATGTGATTCTATCCAGTTGCAGACAAAAAATATGTCTGGGCCTTGGAAGGGGGAAGAGGAGGGTGGGAAGATCTATGTCTGCAGAATCACTGATGCAGGAAGATGCAAGTGCTGTGTTGTGTCTAGTTGCATCATGTGTGAATCCATCAGCGACTTAAAGAAACAGCAAACTCAGTGCAACCTCTTTCTGTGGTTTTTCCATCTGCTCCCTGATCTGCTGGTGATGGATGTTCAGCTTTGCCATCTTCTGCCCTCAAGAAGTCCTTTGTGGAAAGTCCTGGTGATTTTTCTTTGCTGAAAAAAAATAGATACCTAGAAATGTCTGCAAGCTTTTGTGAAAAATCCTTTGTCAAATAGTTACTGTGCTGTGCTGCACTTTGTCATATCAGCAAAAAATCGTGTTGGACTTGTGGAGGATTTTCTTAGAGGGTCTTTTTGTTGCGTCCTGGCTTTACAATGATAACTGAGCATGGGAAATTAAATGCTTCAGCTTTAGTTTGGACCTTTGGGTACAGACGTGGAACTTGAGCCCATAACTTGCTGACTGTGAGGTCAAAGCTACTCTGTGAAACTGATGATTGAGGTTAGTCTTGGGAATAATTGTCCTCCTAAAGCTTTGTGCGTGGTTTAGCATTTTACTCTAATCCAAATCCTTCTCTTTTACATTGCTCATTGCATCTCTGGAGAGCTATCTGCCTCCACAAGGACTCTGCCAACCCACTACCAACAAGCTCACATCCACGTTCTGACCCACTCAGGGACTGACCATTTTGATTTTTAGCCAAGTTTTTCTCAGGAAACCAGTTCTGTGCATGCCAAGCAGTGTGTAGGTGTCTCTGTCTATCAGTTTCTGTAATATTTTTTAAGCCTGCCAAATAATTTCTACCAGTTTTGACAGAGGCAGAAGTCTTAATTATATGTAATTCCTATGAGTTTTCCAGCATGGGCAGCAGGGGATAAAGGATACCCCATCACTGCTGCCCTGAAAAGAAGGAACCTGCCCAGTTTATACCTCTATTCGACAGCAGAGATCCCACCTCATCTGTCTACCTCAGCAGCAGGTATTTTGCAGACTCAAACACCACTAGTTCATTTATTTGCTATTTGCTCACTTACCCATTGAGAGATTTGTTCATTGAAGTTGGAGTGATGACTGCCAACACATTGTTTCTGGGAAGCTTTGCCTCTGTCATGTGCTGAGCTGGTCTCATCATGTACAGTTTGGTGAGCAAGTGGTAAGACCTGGGTCAGAAGTTGCATGCTTCTCTTCCTAGCTGTCCCAGAGCCTCTTTTCCCAGGCAATACAGCATCAGACTTTGCAGCATTGGGTAGTAGTTGGACTCAATCATCTTAAAAGTCTTTTCCAATCTAAATGATTCTATTATTTATTAGTAACAATTTTTAAAAGCCTTTGTTAATTGACATCTGAAAGGCAGTTTTAATGACTGGGTGGGTTTGGTATCAGTCAGGTAGTACCACGTTGATTTTGCTCATTGTACAGGAACACCTACAGTTTCACTGACCCATAGTGAGAGCAAGGACAGTGCCTGGCACAGCAGAAACCCCCCAGAATGTTTTGCAGTGACAACTGGGGACATCCTGCCTTTGCTTTGTAGCAGTTGCAGGGACAGCAGGTTAACAAGAGACAGCAACACTGCACCAAGCTTTGTGCTGCTGAGCTTTACACCAACTCCTGTGCGGAGAACAACTCGGGTAAGACAAGAAAGGAGCTGAAAAACTGTTCGCCTCTACTACAGGGATCCAGTAGCAGTTACACATCCACTCCATTGTGCTATCATTTGTGCACACGAGTATATTGCTATAGAAGGGCTGTTGTGTTAGCAAAGGCTATCCTCAATGGTGGTAATTTGGTTTTGTCATGGTAACACAATGCCGATACACTGCGCACACAAAAGTGAGTTCTGCATGGCTTGGCAAAGAGGTTTTCACATAGCTGCTGGGCGAGTCCATTGGTTTCTCAATGTTCCTAAACAGGAATGGGTCAATGGCAATTTTTAGGAAGGCAGATGCCCCTTGCTGAGCTTGTCTGACTATAAAGTGCTACACAAGACATGAGACGTACAGAGCATCCTCAGCCCCTCTGTGTAACTTGCAGACTGTTAAAACTGCACAGCGGGAATGAGGGCTCTTTTAATCCACTGAATTTGCTGTTTAGCATGACCTGAATAATCCAGTAAGGCTAACGTGATCTTCAGCACTAGCACTCAGCTGCCTCTTACCCTCTTTGAAGCTGCAGGGTATCAAAAATATCTGACTGGTTGGGACCAAGGAAAGTTGCTTGGGTAGTGTCTGTGTGTCATTTGTTTTTCAGGGACATGGTTCCAGGCTCTGCTGTTCCCAATGCCTTATGTCTCTGTTTCTGTGTGAATTTTTAGACAGGGTCTCTCTGGAACAAGAAAGCTAGGGAGGGGTTTTTCACAGGGGCTTGACAGGACTAGAGGCAATAGTTTTAAACTGGAAGAGAGGAGATTTAGACTAGATATTAGGAAGAAATTCTTTACAGTGAGGATGGTGAGACACTGGACAAGGTTGCCCAGGTTGATTGTGGATGTCCCCTCTCTGGAGGCCTTCAAGGCCAGGTTGAATGTGGCCTTGGCCAGCCTGGTCTAGTGGAATGTGTCCCTGCCAATGCTAGGCGATGTTGGAACTAGAGACATCTTTAAGGTCCCTTCCAAACCAAACCATTCTACAGTTCTATGATCTTGCTGCTTCTGATGACCATAGTTGCCTGCTCATCATTTCTTCCTTTATACTTTTTCTATAGCAGGAAATGAAAAGCAGAAAAGGGCAGAGCCACTGTAGGACAGTTAGAAACGTGTCAGTAGCTGCCTAGCAGGAGGCAGATTCCTTCCTCCAGATTGCCGGATACATGAAGGTAGAGCCTTGATTGGTGTAAATTGCCATAGATGAGGAACTATTCTTATTCATTCAGATTTATAGCAGCTGGATGGATGTTCAAATTCTTCCCCATTCATCATGACCAGCAGCAGCACAGAACTGGTGGGGTGATGGATGTCAAGAATCAGACCAAAATGTCTTTTCCTACAGCTGATGGTCTTGGTGGTCAATGTTTGGGATCCTCTTCCCACACAGTGGCTGAGCAAGTTTATCCCTCCTCTCCAAAGCTGCCCTAAAAAATAACCACCTGGGAAAGGGAGGCAGATTTTGGGGAAGCATCTTCTGTTATGCCACAGCTCTGTGGCTCTGTCCAACTTGTAATCAGTCCCTTCCAGCACTGATGTTAAGAGCTGCTCTGGGATTATGAGCAAAGGATGTTGATAAGGCAAACTTTCCATCCTTGCATCCTTAAGAGGGCATCCAAATGCTGCACTGTACAAAGGAATTGAAATTAGCTCTAAATGCAATTGGCTTTACTTGCTCTGTAGAAAAAAAAAGGAACATATTTTAAAAGGATATGTTTCATGTAATCATGCTGGGTTTATCAAGTGCAGAAAGATGTCTCCTAACAATACCAGGAAGATTACAACTGTCAATCAGAGCAGAGGTCCTATTCTTGCCTCTTTGCCTCCCTCCCCTTTTGCTCTGCTTTTCCTGGGCATAGCAGCATTGAACAAGGCTAAGAGTGTCAAGAACTATTTAACCATCAAAAGACAGTGCCAGCCAAGCATGGCACTGAATCTCAGCTCCTAAACATGCCAATAATCAGGTTTCTAAAGGGAGAAATGGGCACAAAAAGCAAGAGCGGAGGCCATCCTGTGTGGTCCCATGAATGGGTACACGCTTTCCTTCTGGGGTGTCTCAATAGCACGAGGGCTGCTGCAAAGTGGGCAAAGCCCTTCTTGAAGCTTGGAGGGCTCCTGGAGCTTTTCAGCTCATTGCTGGATCCTCAGAAACCCTCATCCTCCTCCTCCTCTTGGCACGGCAGGGTCGATAAAATCAGATCAAGGCTTAGCATTGCTAAACAAAAGGGAGTGGTTAAATGGGCTTTTAAACACTGGAACCTGTCCAGCTTGTTGGGAGGCAAAGCCTGGAGAGGCGGGGGTGAGGGGAAAGTGCAAGGTGCCAAAGTTGGAGCAGAGTGGCACTTGTGAGCAAAGTTGTTGGAAAGTCATTTGGTTGCTTGTGTTGTGCAGTGTGTCTTGTGTGTGTGTGTGTGTGCAGAACAGATTGGCAGACGCCTGTGCCCATGAAGGCGGGCTGGGGGCTGGGGGGGAGGCTGCTTTGGAAAGGTGCCAGTTGTTCCATGGGCTTTCTGCCATCAGGAGGGGTTTTTTTTACTTCTTTTTTTTTTTCCCTCTTCTTTTTCTTCCTTTCCTCCCCATCCCAGCCCCCAAATGCACATGAACAGGCTGGCAGGAAGAGCACGCTGAAAAGGATCTGACAGTTTGAACAACACTCGATGACTTAGTTTGTTTTCCCTGACTTTGCGCCAGCAAGCAGGTCTCTGGATGAAAGACTTTATTAGGCTTTTAAAGCCACTGACACAGGTCTTTCTTTGACCTGAGGTACTTGAGAAGAAATGAAAACAACGTGTAACTTTCATGGAGTTGAAAGACTGCCCAAAATGAAGAATACGGTTTACAAGGGATCCAAAGGATCACAAAACGCTTCCCAGGGTGAAGTGCAGCAAGGCGGAGCGGGGGAGAGCCCATCCTGGGCAGAGGCAGAAGATGTTCAGTCGCTGCTCATGATGATGAGGAAAGCTGATCCAGCTAATTAGGATATTACAAGATGATCACATCCAGCAGAAGGTGCCATAACTAGTCATCAGCTTTCTGGGTGTCCAGTGTTAGGGAAATAATGGAATTAGCACTTATTATCGGGAGCCTGGAACCACATGGATGCTGCCTGGGTACCGGCACAGGGCTGTGCGCTCAGCTCTGAGATTCTGCTCCACCCAGCTCCTCTTGGGAGAGCTGTGGAGGAAAAGCCACACACTAGTAGCTGTGGTAGCATCCAGAAGGAAAATGTAGGACAGTTAGATCCTCCTCCTTTTCCTCCTCCTGCAGCTATGCCGGAGAGTCTTAAAAGGGTCAGAGCTGGTTCCGAATATTACCTAAATTATCCCCTCTTCAATCCTCAGGGGTAGAGGGAGAATTTCTCATTAACTTTCTGTATGCCTACTTTACTCCTCAAGGAGCCTGGCTGAAGAATTTTAACAAGAAAACCAAGAATTAGGTTTTGCTTATAAAAAGAAAAATACAATAAACATGCTCCTCAGTGAGGAAGGAGAAGGCATCAAAGAAACTTCAGGTAATAAGATGGAGTGAAGCAATGGCTCTTAGAAGTAATCAGTGGTGTGAAGAAGCCCCCCACTTGGAAAAGTAATTTTTAGGAAGGGGTGATTCATGCTTTTCTCTTTCTAAAGCCTCATAGAAGGACAAAGATGGCAGGCCAGGTTGGCAGAACTGAAATAGTTTCTCAAACTAGAGACCGGAAGACCGAAAACCAAGTAATTCGGATGCTGGCTTATCAGTCTTGGAAGAGAATCACAGAAACTGAAGCTGCATCTATTTAAGTCTCAGTAGGCTGGGGAAGGAGTTTTCATGGTTACAAGCCATGATTGAGAAGTTTTCCTGGAGCTCACCACAGGCCTCATCCTTCCCCAGACCAAAAATAAAGTGCTGCAGTCAGCAGAGACCGCGACTCCAGCAGCTCTGGGACAAGACAGAGTTGTCACACGAGGACATCCTCTAGGAAAACTCCAGGGAGCAGCCATGTTTTCCTTGCACGGCTAATAAAACCTTCTGCTCTCTTAAAACCCTGCACTGTTGATAGCACAGAGGGATGAGGACTTTGACAAGGCTGTGTTCAGCTGTCACCAAGGTGGATGTGACAACAGCTCTGCACAGAACCACCACCACCTTCAGTTGCTTGAGCACAACTTTGTTCTCTCTAGCAGAACTGCTCTCCAGTTTGCTTACAGGCAGGATTTCCAGCAGGCTAGCATGAAGCTGCAGCTTTGTGAAAGTCCTGGGTGATATCTACTGATGTGCAATACTGATCTGCAAATGCACCCAAGCAGCTCGGGTTTGCACAATGTCTCCATCATGCCCACAACTGGGTCATCTGCCTAGATGTGCCTCACCGGAGCATCTGGTGGCTTGCAGGGATCTGTGCCCCGGAGGGAAGGAACACATCAACCATCTCTCCAAAGGCTTGATGTTCACAGTGAGCTTGTGATCAGGAAGCCTGGAGGAGTCCAGCACAGAATTTGCTCCTGTCCCTTTTGTTTCAGGTCCCAGTGCAGCCTTTGTGTACACGTGTGCAGGAGCGCAAGGATGTGTCTGTGTTTCTTGTTTCCCTTTCTATAGGACTGAATGTTCTGAGCGAGCATGTTATTGTATGTGTCTGATGAGCCATATGGAAGCTGGGAGGCTTCAGGAGTGTTTGGGGAGTAGAATGCCAGGATCTGATCATCTCAGCAGTTCTTCTTTCTTATTATCGCATTGCTTTTGCTGCCATACCCACTTGATGCTATTTACACCCCTTTCCTGAGAAGCTGGTATTTCCCCACCACAGTTCTCGTTCTCCATGGGGTAGAAAGGCTTGGGGAAGTGCTGTTTGAGGCTCGTTGTGACTCAGTAATGCTCTGCAAAGCCTGTTCTGTTGTCAGGCTGCCTGCAAAGGGTTTGTAGCATGAAATAATTCAGCCTCTCTGACAGGAAAGGTTTGGATTTTCAGTGCTATTAGGCAGACAAAAGGTGAATTAGCCCCACTCTGTGGAACAGCCCCGACACAGGGAGGGTGCTGCTCTGGCACCAGCATTATTTCACAAACTGGTTTTCTATGGTCTTGGATTCCAACAAGGCACCTCACAAAATACACAAAGGATCAGATTGTATCTCCTGATGCTGGCTGGTATTTCCTTCCCGTGGGGCACCGGCGGCTGCTGCTTTCTCTCTTTCCACACCTTGGCTTCTCCTGACCTCCTTCCAGAAAACCCACTGGCAGTTGTTTAACAGCTTCACCAGCAAGTCGGGCAGTGGGCACCTTTCCATACTGTGTGTTTTTCTCCTCCTGTGCTCGAAGAGCCTGTTCTTCCCCTGCACCTGTGGAGCTTGTTAATCTCTGCAGAAGATTCAGTTCTTTGACTGCAATCCAAGACTGCACCATCTGAAGCAAACTGCAGCCTCCTGCCCTTTGAATGATCCCCATCTTATCTTTCAGGCTGGCTCAGCCCTGCTCAAGCAAGGATGGCAGAAAAAAAAAATGGAGTTGGACACTGAAAAATGGCCATCTTCCTTGGTGGGCATCCAGTGCCCAAGACCTGATGCTTGACCTGGGGGAGAAGCTGGGCTCCATGCATCTCCTCCTTGTGGACATGACTGGTTGGCATGGCTGTACTGGAGAGCCTCAAAGTGTGAAAAATTATCATAGAACGGTGTGAGTTGGAAGGCACCTTAAAGGTCATCTAGTTTCAGCTCCCCTGCATGATCAGGGACACCTTTCATGAGACCAGGTTGCTTAAGGCCCTGTCCAATCAGGCTTTGAACACTTCCAGGGTGGGGACATCCACAATGACTGATGATGAACTAAGTTACTGTAGAGATAAATGGCATTGTCCTCTCCAAGGTCCTGATCAACACGAGGGCTTTCAGCTCTGATGTTGGACCAGGACATCTCAATGGTGCAGCTTTTTTTTCAGAGGCTGGGTCTCTCACTGCAGCTTCAGCTAAGTCTGGAGCAGTTCAGGATAATTTCTGTTTATTAATTGACTCTTTTTTTTCGTACAAAGGGCAAGAAGCACAGAGACTCGTGCTAAAAATTTATCTCCCCTTGGAGGAGTGAATGCAACTTAACTAATAAAGGACTTTAATTACCACCCAGTTCTTGCAGCACTGAGGGGAGCATCTAACCTTGCTTAAGTGCTCTTTGAATCCTTTTAGCCCCCCTGAGTTTTCACAACCCCTGAGAGAGATCTTGTGATCCCTGCAGCCCCTGTGTGCTCTGCTGGGAATAAATGCCACACAACCAGTGTTGTGTGTTGTGCACCCAGCTCATCCCTCTCTGGGCTCTTCATTTCCATATGAAACATTTCTTTAAATAGCAACAGACTCACAGGGGCTGATTTTATTGTCCTTGCTGTGGCTGAGCTTAGTCCTAGCATCCTTTTGAACCTCCTGACTTATTGTTTATTTCTGATGATCTTTGTGGCCCTGTAAAGACTTCTTACCCATCCAATTCTCATAGCAGAACTCTGTAGTCTGATCCCAGACCTCTGCCACATTCCTGCTGGTAACACATGTTTCTGAGCAAGGACCTTGCTCTAGCAAGAAAATCCTAGTCTTTATGATCTCTCAGCTTCCCCAAATCTGTTTCCTAAGGAGTAAACAGACACCTGCATCACTTTTCAACTGCTCTGGAAAGGAAAGGAAAAGAAACCTTATCCCAGTGTATTGGGTGGTGAGGGGCCCCATGGGATGCCTGTGCAGTGCCTGAGCCAGTCTGTGCATGACAACCTTGGCATGAATCACAGAGCGGTCGAGGTTGGAAGGGACCTGCAGAGGTCATTGAGTCCAAGCCCCCTGCCAAGGCAGGTTCACCTAAAGAAGGTCACAAAGGAGCACATCCAGGTGGGTTTTGAGTATCTCCAGACAGGCAGACTCCACCACCTCTCTGGGCAGCCTGTACCAGTGTTCCATCAGGCTTCAGTTACAGAAGCCCTTCCTCATGTTTAGATGGAACTTCTGATGTTCAAGTTTGTACCCAAAATGCTGCATGCTGGAAACCAAACCCTGCTGCTAAAGAAGTCCAAGGGTAGCAATGAGGGGTGGGGAATAAATCAATTCAGAAGCAACACGTAGCCCTTCTGAAGCCAGAAAGACAGAAAGTGAGGTGAATATTTTATGTGAGTACTTCATGGTGGTTTTGGTTTGAAACAAAGCAGTTTGTAAGCAGACAGGTTTGTGCTCCCAGTAAGTGCCTTTGAACGTGCATCTTTTCTGATAATGAAGCTGCTTGGTGCATGTCCCCCTGCTTCCATTTCCTCTCAGATTTAAGTTTCTCTTCTAGGGCCTTACAGGAAATAAATGTGCCTGATTGTTTCCAAAGAGCTTTTCTGATAGTCCATGCAAAGTTGGCCATATATTTATTTATTTACTTTCCTGGGTGGTTGTTCTTTTCCCCAAATACGAGCGCTGATCTTCTGTGTTCCTTTAATGTCTTCCAGGAGATTTCCATTCCCTATATCAAGTCTTCCTAAATTGTCTCTTTAATCCCCAGGTTTTTAGTGCTTGGCAATGCTGCTTGTTCTGAAGTGCCATGATGGGAAGGTGGAGGTTTTTTGTTTTTTCTTTTCTTTTCCCCCTCATTAGCTGCTTTTAACATTCACCTCCTTTGTTTGTGTATCTTCTTTAGATTCCCTTCCCTTTGTGGGCAGGGCTTTGCTCTTCTGAGGTGTTAATAAGCCTCTGGCAGAGACGACATCTGTGGCAGAGGACATTAAGTTCTGAAAAACATACTTCTTGTGTTATGAGGCCCGTTACCTCATCTGAGCAGCAACTACAGCTTTTAAAGAGCAAGGACAAAGGAAACACTGGCTTAGGGCTGCTTCATGGTGGGTGGGTTTTCTTTTTTTTTCCTATATCAAGACTCCAGCTCAAAGTGTTTGCACAGGAGAGGGGGGAAGAGACTGCCGAGGGGAGGAACACAGTGGAAAACTTGTGAAGGGGAAAGGAAAAAGAGAAGAGGCTATTTAAAAATACTGTGCATTGCTTAAACCAACACCTAGCAAAGGATAAAGGCTTTAGAGTGTATATACGTGATCCATCCATCTGTTCATCCCTTTATCCAATCCTATAGTCATGGGTATCATAAGAAGGAACGAGAGCGGTTAAAGCCTCCCCATCACAGGCGTGTCAGATGTTCCACACTGAACAAGATCAAACCGGGGATTTGCAGCCTGTGGGATGCAAAAAGATGTCATGGAGGAATAAGTGCTCTTCCTTTCCCATACTGACAAATGGGAGGGGATCGTTTTGAGCAGGCTGGAGGGGAGAGCGCTGGAATCACCCGCAGAAGGAGAGGGGAATGGCTGGGTTACCACCTCACTGCTACGAGGTGTAACTCTCTGCAAAGTTTCAACCTGAGTGCATCAAGACCCTATGCCCCCTGCTTAACCTTATATATGACTTAGCTGCTAAACATTGTGGAGCAAAACCAGGGCAGGTCCTGATCAGACATCAGGTGGTTGCACTTCAAAATAATTTTGAATTAAAATCAAAGGAAGCAGTTTTCTCTCCTCCTCCTGCTCCACCCTCCTTGAAATTTCCTGTGTTTTACCTGGACACATTCCCCCCCCCCCAAATATTTTCATTAATTTTGCATTGTTCTGCAGGATGTGGTAATGGAAACATGACAATAAGCTTTCTGTTCTGTGAAAGTCAGTCTGATGTGACACCCTAGGTGACAGGTTCCTGTCTATTTTTAAAGGGAGGTATCAATTACTCGGCTGCCAGCTGAGCACCTTGTTGGCTATCGGGCGGTTCTGTTGTAGCATTTTCATAGCTGCTGGTATCTTGAAAGCTGAATGAAGCAAAAAGGTTCACTGCACAAGGTGCAGACCTTGATCTTTCCATCTTCAGTGCATGGATGAGAAGTCCTTGGCACAAACCGGGCAACTGACTGACGGCAGTTATGTGGTTGTGCCTGAACCACGTCATGCCTGAACCATGTCGTGCCTGTGCCGTTACACAGCAGTGGGGGGGCTTGGACTGTGCCTCCTTGAAGCTGCTTCTTCACCTCATCAAAATCCCTCCCCTGCCCTGACCCATGGTGTGGGACCAACTTGGCAGACCCCAGTGTGCATCTTTAAGCAGTCAAAGCCTTTTGCTTGGGGGGTTGCTGTCGTCTCCCCAAGGACGCCTTTTGTGAAGTATCTGTTCTCAACTCCTGAAAGGCATCCAAACCCCTGTGTGAAAACTGAAATGAAAAACTGGCTGGCACATGCTCCCGTGGTGGAACTAGGTGACTTCTGTGCCTGCAGATTGACGGTATCGCTGCTGCTGGCATGACAAGTCTCTGCGTGTTGTAACCCTGGCACCAATCAGTGCCACGGATGCAAGCTAGCCTCCTCTTTCATTACTCTCAGTAGCTCCTTCCCTTCCCTGCTTAGGAAAAAGAGCTATTTATGGATCTGGACAAGGTGACCTCCATATGGCAGATTCTGCCACTCACCGTGGGGACTCAAGCAAGGCACATGCTCCTCGGGCAAGGCAGAGACACACTCTCGAGCGGTGGGCACATGCAAATGTGTGGTGCTTTCAAAGCAGGAGAATGTGTGTGCTTTTAGAGAAAAAGAGTACAAAACACCTAAATCACTCAGAAAGCAAAGACTTTGGACTTCCTTTATGCACTGAAGGAAAACAATGTAGTTCTGCAGATTGTGTGTTTGTGATAGTCTGATTTTTTTATCTGGAATAGTATGAAAATAAATCATATAAATGCTTGTCTATAAATTCCCCCCAGAGCCTCAGAAGGAGAGAGCTCAATTCCTGTGCAGGGTTAGCTATCTCTCCCTGTAGCATTAATCCCCACCTTATTCCTACCCTTGGGGAGCTGCACAAAAGCACTCCTCATCGGGCAAAGCTGTGCTGGTGTAAACAAGGTGACCCAAATTTTTCAAGAAAAGGAGAGGCTGAGAGGAAGGGAGAGGAGCAGGAGGAAAGATGCAGGATCTTCCTGGGTGTGAGAGATACTGGGCTAGCTGCTGCACAGCCCAACTGGGCTCACGCAGGGTGCAGGAGGCAGCGTTTCTGCATTTGATTTGTTTGATTTGGTCAGGCATCAGTGGAGTTACATGGTAACCAAAGTTGGAGGAAAGGAGCTCTGTTCCCTGAAGCTTCAGACAATTAAAAGTACAGACTACCACCATCCATTCATGCTATGTCCTAGAAAATGCAGGTGAGCCCTAGTACCACCTCCCTCATGCCAAATTCTGCTCCCCCACCCTATTGCTGTAAGGAGATTTACAGAGGTTTAGCCAGTACATTCCCCCCACCCTGCTCCCCGCCCTCCCCCCTCCCCACACCCTCCCCAAGTGTATCTAAATAGCTGTCAGTATTGCAGAAACAAAACTGCAATTTTAGTGAAGAATCACTCTTAATTATACGGGAGCAGAGATTCCCTTGCAGCTCCACAGCCCTAATTCCTAGCTGTGGGACCCAGACTTCCCTGAGGCTGCAGTATTTTCCCTCAATCCCTCTGGGTGTAGTAGCAGGCTTTCAACAGAGGCATTGTGTGCTGAAAGATCCTAGTTGCACAAAATGGCTTTAAAACGTATAGATGAAATCTGCAAGGCGAAGAAGAGCACGTTCTGCCCTGCTGTATTGTTTCCTCTCCTTGCATTTCGCCCCCCCAGGCAATGCAATCCTCCATAGGCAGCTTTCCAAGTGGAATGCGCTGTTTGGGTTGTTGCAGGACATACACCAAGTACAGAAAGGCAAGCTCTCTTCTTGCTCTTCGTGGCAATTTATATTTGGAGCTGCTTGAATAATTCATGGCAGATCATAACTATTTCTTCCTTTTTCTTTCCCCTTTTTTGCATGAGACTTATTCAAAGGTAATTTTTCTCATTATCTAACTATTTTTGCTTATACATTTTTTTGATACATGGAAATAGAGGTAAACGAGTAAGAATCACCTCCTTTTCATGCTGAACAAGGAACTTCATTGCAATGAGCAGAACAGCAGCAGCTCAACTGTTTCTGTTTTATTGGACGTCTGAGGAGATGTGTTGTAAACTCTTCTCTCTCCCTTCCTGCTCAGCTCCTCTCACTCATATGCTCATCCTAAGCAGTATCCTGCTCATAAATGCCTTCTTCAGGCACTGATGAAAGCAAATATATTAGATAAGTATCCTGCAGGCAGCAGCCATTCATGGGTATAGATATTTGGGCACAGTTTCATGACAGGCATGCATTAAAAGCACTGAAGTTTGTTTTAAAGAGCACGCTAAATCTATCTCTGTGTTGATGCACATATTAATATTCTAAATGTGTTTATCAAGCTGAAAACCTTATTTTTGAAGGGTGATTTAAAATGGTATTTCAGCTTTCTTTTTTTCTTGAGCAGATGAGGGTGAAAATCCACATCTCGCTAATCACAGCCATCGCTCTGCTCTCTTCCCAGTTATGCTCCTTCTACTCAGACCTGCTTTCCAACCTGGGCTGGGCTCAGTAACACAGCCAACAAGGCAGAGTCCCTACCTGGGGGAGCTGTGAGCACTGTGCTTTTTCAGCCCCCAAATGCAGATTGTAGATGCTTCATTAGAGTGGCCACGTTTGGAAACTGTCCCCTAGGGATGTGATCCAGTGTCTGCTGAAAGGAGGAAAACAAAACCTCCCATTGACATCAATTTTGATAGGCTTTGGATCAGCCCTTTAAATGCCCCTTTTTTTTTTTCCCTTCTATTCAGCATGGTTTTATTTTCCTCTTTTGAATTACCCCTTTTGCCCCTTCTCTGTCTTTCCTTCATCCTTCTCCTTTGAAAAATCAAAGTTACCAGGTCGGGACAGGATTCTGCTTTCCCGGCTGGGTAGATTTGATCCATAGTGAGAGTTTCTCCTGGAGTAGAAATCTATCTGGAGGACATTAACTGTCTTGTGTGTCCTGCTGGCTGTTACTTGCTTATGTAATTCATTTATTTTTTTTGGTTGTTTGGCTGGGGTTTTGTGCTTTTGGGTTTGTTTTGTTTTATGAGGATTTATATCTAAAAGCACCTCTCCTAAGCTCTAGATGCTTGCTAACCCTGCCCGGCAGCCTGCCAGTTCCAACCAGCCAAAAATATATCACCTTACTTGGCTTGTGGGCATTTTTGTATCTTTAAAAGTTAATCCAGCTCTAAGCTGGATTAATAATGGAACATCCCTTTAACCAAAGGCACGTAAGGTCAAGGCAGAGCGATGTGGATATTCCAGGCTGGTAACCACAGAAGTAATATTTTTTGGTCTTATATAGGGCTCAATATGATTTATTTCAGCAGTATTTTTCCTGCTGGACTGAAGGAGGAGCAGAGGAGTGGGAACAGGACTAGACTGAAGGAAGAAGAGGCAGTCTGACAGGACTAGACTGAAGGGAGAACAGACAATCTGAGAGGCTGATGGTGGTGCAGGGTGTTTGGATGAGCAGGTACCTAAAGGGAACAAGAGAGAGCAGAAAAACATTGACATTTTGGTGGGGGCAAGTTGGAGGGTGAGCTGAAGTCATTTCACATGTTAAAGAGAGGCAGGTTGGCACGGGGATGCCTTTCAAAGATGCTGGAGTGACAGCGAGCATGCTCCAGCTGCGTTCACGGGGTTGGTGTCGTCACCAGGGTACTTTGATGTGCTTGGTTCTCCTTGTAGACCCTGGCTGTCAGTCATCGCTTCGGCAGCGTTATATAATGTGCTGCTAAGATCACTGACTGTGCGCCCTCCCAGCAGCAGAATGGTTTCCCCCCTTACCCCTTGAATAAAGAAGACACATGGAGATCTTCAGATACTCCTCCTCCTCCCCTTTTCAGTTCACAGCCTTTAAAAATACAACAAAATGGAAATGGAGGGCTTGGGGTTTGCTTCTGCGTGGGGCTATTTCTAGCAGTAGGTGCTTGGCTGGAGCCAGGCAAGTTTCCCCATAGTTAGAACTGATGTGAGAGCAGTGTTGAAACTTGTGATCCCCAAAAATGTGGTGGCAGAAAGGTAGTGGATTTGTATTGGTGTGATGTCCTTGAGAAGCCCACACTGGGGCTGGATCTGACAGTACAAGGCATTAAACCACAGTTAGCCCAGGCTGCTGACCCTGAGGGAAATAGGAAATTTGGGCAGCTTGAAGTCTGTGGTTTGGGGGCTGTTATTTTTCTCTTGAAATATGATTCTATTCCTTCTCTTGTAGCTCAGAAATCAATTCCTTGAAAAGATGCCCCATGGATAGATTTCTGAAGTGTTCTCTTTATTGTCTGTTTTAGTGCTGCTTCTCCCCTTTTCTCCTGCTCTCTGACAAGAGCTGATGATGTGGCTGGAGCAAGGAGGACATGCTGCATCTCATCAGTGAGGGACATGGGGCAAACTCTCACAGCTTCTTCCTGAGTGTGCTCCTTGGGTAGGGTCTTTGCATGGTCTGAGGTTTAGGGATGTCTCTAGCCCCAGACAGCAGGTTCTTTAGGGGTCTGGGTGGATGGAGGACTTCAACTCAACTTGTAGATGTAAATCAGGACTTGGCTAGCCTTAGTCTTTGGAGAAGATGACTGATTTGTCTTGCTCGCTCCACTCAAAGCCATTTTATTTATTCCCTCCAAGTCCTTCTCACAGAGCCTTCAGCCATTTGGTGCTTTAATAAGTCTGTAAAGAGCAAATAACACAGCAGGCTGTAAATGTCTTGTAGTGGGAGATCTAACCTTTTCTTCCTGGTGTTTCCAGGAGCTGAAACAGCAGTGACTGGCCAAGAGGCCCATCTGGGCACCCCAATTCCATAAACCCTCAGACCCTACATCATATGTGCTAAATTGTCATGGGTACAAAACTGCAATCTGAGTGGAAAATACCTTCCATTTGGACTGTTCTGGGGGGAATCATGCTTGAGACACGTGTCAGAGACGCATTCATCTCCCTGCCTATATATCCATGTAGTTATTGCTGCTGAAGCATGTTTATTGAACGTCTCAGCCTGTTTATCAATGATGGATGAATCACTGATATTTTTATTACCAATTCCCAAAAATATCAACCCAAATGTGTCAGGCAGCGAGACCGCAAACAGGGCTGCACAGAGATCTCCTCACCAGGCCAAATGCTTCTTTCTTACCTCTAAACCCCATGTTGTAAGAGACATTGACTGTAAATTCTTAACAGATGGGGTATCACAAGCTGTTAGAGAGCATCTCTGCTGTGGGGACACACTGCTAAGATAATGCTGCACGGCTGTCTGAGCCCTAACAAAACCAAGACGAGCTGGAGGAGGAGGAGGCTGTCATCTGTCTGGGTGTTGATGTCCTGCTTGTCATAGAGAGATCTAGTCAAGCCGTTGACCCCCTGCTAAACTCACTCGGTTCCTCTGCACATTTACAGAGGCACAAATGTCATGATGAGAGGTTCCTCTTGTTAGACATGCATCTTGGATGGCCCCAGGGTTTCACAAGTGGGTTTGGAGGTGGTCTTGGAGAGATTTTTGGGCAGGCCATGTGCATCCATGGTACATTAAAGAGACTGTTCTGTGGAGGGTGTTTTCCTCTCATGCTTTTTCAGATGGTGCAGTCTTGTGGAGAGTGAATGAGGCTTTATATGAGCTGTGACTGTTACAGCTCTAATATACTTTGCATGAGACTATAGATCTGTGGTGTGCTGTAAGGTGGACACACTTATGGGAGTGTATATAAGTAGTAAAATGGTCTCAAGTTGCACCAGAAGAGGTTTAGATTGGATATTAGGAAAAATTTCTTCACTGAAAGGGTCACCAGGCACTGGAACAGGCTGCCCAGGAGTCACCATCCCTAGGAGTCACCATCCCTAGAAAGATGTTTAAAAGATGTTTGGATGAGGAACTTAGGGAGATGGTTTAACCAGTTCTGCACAGGCAGATATTAGGTAATGGTTGGACTCGATGATCTAAAGGTCTTTTCCAACCAGGCAGTTCTATGATTCTATGGATGCAAACACATATATCTGCATCCATACACATGTATGGTGCCTCTTGCACTATAAGAAGCATTGGGAAGTGGCTCATTTTCCCTGGTAAAGAGGTGGATCAACAACTTGTCAATATGCCAAAGTAATTAAAATACTATTGCAACATTCTTCACAGATCTGACATATTGCATTAACCTTGTGTAGCCCCTTCAAACAATCCCACTGCTCCCTATGACTTAGGAATCCACTCCCACCTATGCTGCATTTGAGGAGGCAAGAAATGTTTTTTCCTGCTTTTATAAAACTCTTTGGCCTTAATCTTGTGTCATCCCTCCCCACCACACACCTCAGACAAACGGGAAGTCTTCTGAAGCCTTGTAAATCATCGCCTCCTAATCCCATAATGAAAAGCAGGATTACCTCTGGTGTAACACTTGCAGGATATGTCTTTGCATGATGCTCATGTTGGGTCCCTTACCTGGAAGAAGATTTCACCTGCCCTACACAAGAGGGACAAAGAGGATTCCCCAGGTCCCTGCAGCACCTTCCCCCCACTGAGCCCCGCTGTTCTCTGCCCTGGTAGCCCAGAGGATTTCAGTCTGCCATTTTATCAGGCAGTTTGTCCTTAAACTGAACAATGAAAGTAATAATAAAATTAAGATGCTCACTAAAATAAATCAGAGAAAAAAAATAACTGAATTAATTACAATTAATTTGTTGATATTTTTCCCACCAAATCCATGAGACTACCATCCATAACTCATGGATGGTGAGGATGCAATGTTTAAAACTCAACCCCAACTGTTGGATTTGGGCTGTGATAGTCAATTCAACTTGCTCTCAGCTGCATTCAGCACAGAAGCGGCAGGGCTGGGAAATGGGTCCCCAGAGCAACTTGTGAATAATTCAGGTGCCTCAAAATCACACAAGGGATTTAGTTGTTGTTGTTGTTGTCATTGGGGTGGGTTTTTTTTTGGTAACACCTAATCAGCCCTTGGCACACAATGCCACAAGAGTTTAATGAGATTCTGAAAAGAGCCATCTCTAAACAGCTGCAGATTGAGCTGGGGTGTGTGTGAAATGCATCATTCCATGGAGGGGTGTGTTTATGTCTTATGTGCAAACACACAAACCTAATAAAATAGTTGGCTAAAGTGTTTTCACCAAGGCTCTGAGAAGAAAAGGGGGATTCAAATGAATTCAGCATGACCTAGCTGCTGTGCTTTTTTCAAAGTGATCTTCTGAATCTTCAAGATGTCCTTGTTTATTTTCTTTGATTGTGCTTTGATTTAAAATTCTTGGCTCATTAAATGCCATAAAAAGAAACATTTACATAATTTACAAGCTCTTTATATGAACATTTTAATAAAAGAACACACCTTTAAATTAAATCACAAAGACACATGACATCTTTGAAGGAGAAACTTATATCCCCAAACACAATAAACATTCTTCTATTACTATGTTAATTTGGAAAACAGGTCATGGGAAATTAAATTGCTTAAAATAGGTCACCAATTATAACTCTGCATTCTATTACAGCAAATGCATCTCTGAAATCTTTATTAGTTTATTTTAATTAAAGGCAGAAAAATATTCAGTGTTAAATTATTGCCATTTGTATGTTTTACATTGATATGGACACGCATTTATTAGGCGGCGGAAAAGTGCTGCGCATCTTCTTCATTACGGGGCTTGTATTGTTCTTTAGTTACTTCCCCCTTAAAGTCAGGGAGCAGCAGGGAGTTCATTCTGCCTCTGTACTCGGCACTGGTTAGGCCACACCTTGAGGACTGTGTCCAGTTCTGGGCCATTCAGTTTAGGAAAGATGTTGACTTGTTGGAACGTGTCCAGAAAAGGGCAACAAAGCTGGGAAGGGATTTGGAGCACAGCCCTGTGAGGAGAGGCTGAGGGAGCTGGGGTTGCTTAGCCTGGAGAAGAGGAGGCTCAGAGGAGACCTTACTGCTCTCTACACCTACCTGAAGGGAGGTTGTAGACAGGTAGGGATTGGTCTCTTCTCCCAGGCAACCAGCACCAGAACAAGAGGACACAGTCTCAAGCTGTGCCAGGGGACATTTAGGCTGGATGTTAGGAAGAAGTTCTTCCCGGAAAGGGAGATTGGCCATTGGAATGCGCTGCCCAGGGAGGTGGTGGAGTCACTATTACTAGAGGTGTTTAGGAAGAGACTGGATGAGGCACTTGGTGCCGTGGTTTAGTTGATTAGATGGTGTTGGATGATAGGTTGGACTTGATGATCTCAAAGGTCTTTTCCAACCTCTTAATTCTATTCTATTCTACTCTACTCTACTCTACTCTACTCTACTCTACTCTACTCTACTCTACTCTACTCTACCCTACTCTACTCTACCCTACTCTACTCTACTCTACTCTACTCTAATTCTATTCTATTCTATTCTATTCTATTCTATTCTATTCTATTCTATTCTATTCTAAGTTCAGAATCATAGTGGGTTTTCAACACATAAAAGGAGGGGAGTCCAAACAAGGTAATGGTGCAAATTTAATTTGATCATTTATGAAAGGGAAGGCAAAAAGCAAACATTCTCTGTATTTGGAAATGCTTTATTGACCTCCTAGAAATGGTTTCAGAACAGGAAAGACCAGAATTCCATGTGTGTCAGGTGCTTGTCAGCAGTATTGCAGCTCAGATTGTGCTTCAAAATGAAATACTTTGGGGTCTTTTTCCCATTGGTTCAGCAGAGACAGAAATGAGTTTGAGCCGGGTGTCTAAAGCCGTGGGGCTACAATGGAACCCCAGAGCTACCGTGGCTAGTCCCTGCACAGGTCTAGCTGAGGTGTGTTAAGACAGGCTGAAATACAATCTGTGTCTTTAGGCTGAGAGGGTCCTGAAGTGGTTTTAGCATCTGTAAATGTCAGATTCACGTGAAGGAGAATTTCACCTGCAGGCACCCTGAAGCACAAAAGCGCACAGCCATGGGGTATGTTAGCTCTGAGCCAGGCCAGGCTCTGCCCACCTCTTGTGCCGTCTAAAAGAAAGAATGTTGAGTGTTTGTGCACCTAAGTGGTGAAAATGTTGAACATGTGCAAACCAATAGGATACCAGTAATGTTTTCTATGGCACACCAGGAGTATCTGCATGGGGGTTTTAGGATTGTGTTAAAAAAACATTCATGAGCCTACTGTTGCTTAAATTAATTTCATGTTCTCCTGCAGAATGTGGTTGCCCAGCCCAGCTGGAGGAGGTCACCATGGCTTCACAGAGCTGTTTAGAAATGGTTTGCCCAGATGCTACAGAGGAATTTTATGCTATAAAGCTTCTGAATCAGTATGGCAAGAGGCTTGGATGCTCCTAAGAAATAGCAAAGAGGCATAAATGCCCTTTTGCCTTGAAGCTGTTGGTTCAGCTTCAGCTTCCTTTCATGCTCACTGCTCTCTGCACCCCAAGATTCCTCTCCCTGCTTGGGGAGCTGCTTTGAAGCCCTTCTGCAAGTTCCCAGATAGCTTGTGGGAAGGCAGCAGCTGGATGGTGTCCTCCTCAAGGTAAGGTCATCCTTCACTCAAATTCTTTTCTTTGGAAAGAGGAGAAGCAGGCAGGTTTTTTTCTCAGTCTCCTTCAATGAAGGCCTGCCAGGGCAAAGCAGAACAGGATAGTAGCTTTGGTTTCTTGCCAGTGCAGTCACCTATAGATTTCTTGTCTGGGATATTTTTTTTCTCTTCCCTTAGCTGCTCAAAGCACGTCCTTAAAAGAGGCTCAAGAGATCTTTAAGTCTAAACAATAAAAGACCTATTACTTACCCAGGAGACCAACAACAGCTCTCAAGGGTAAACCTGCATTAATTATGTATTTGAGCATTTGTAGGTTATGCATTTAGACAGCAACCGTGTTATTTACTGAAGAGCTGGTAATGGCTGTGAAGCAGTTGTGATGATCCAGGGTAAATATGAGCATCTGAGGACTGGAGGTGAAGCAAGCGGACACAGAAGCTGGTGATGGAGCACCAGGCATGTCACCTCCCTTGTCTGGCTGGGCTGTGGATGCTGCTGCTGCTATTTTTGTCAGCCTCAGGATGGTGTAAACATGAAGGGTGGTGACAGATAGATAGCCACATACTTTTGCTGTTAAGGTCCCCAAATTATTTTGTAGCCTGAATCTACCCTTTCAAACCCAATGAGCTGCCTGGTGGTTGCAAAAGGAAGGAATGCTTGTTTCTATGTGAGTCCCTGCAGGATGGCAGCTCCTGGAAACTCAGACCTTTGCATCCTTGTAACCATGAATGTAAATTCCCTTAAAAACCAAACCAAGCCACAAAACAATCCACAACCCAAAACACCTCTGGTGCTCCTGGCTGCATGCAGTCAGTGCTTCCCCTCTATAGATCCAACAGGATTTCACTAAGGATTATGAACAAATATTGCAATTGCCTTCAGCTGAGGAAGAGGAAGCATCCAGTGTGCCATCAACCCAGGTTGCCCAAGGAAGTTATGGATGGCCCCTCCCTGGAAATTAGGATGGGATGGAATGGAATGGAATGGAATGGAATGGAATGGAATGGAATGGAATAGAATAGAATAGAATAGAATAGAATAGAATAGAATAGAATAGAATAGAATAGAATAGAATAGAATAATAAATAAGAATAATAAATAAGAATAATAAATAAGACTAATAAATAAGAATAATTAAATAGAATAAAATGTTCAAGGCCAGGTTGGATGGGGCCCTGAGCAACCTGGTCTAGCAGTAGGCATCCCTGCCCATGGCAGAGAGGTTGGAACTAGATGATCTTTAAGGTCCCTTGCAACCCAAACCATTCTATGATTCTGTGTTCCCCAAGTCTGCAGCTTTGGTTCTGTATTTCTGCAGATATTTCTGTGGTTTGGGTCGGTTTAACCTGCAGAGTGTCAGGCTCAGGGCTGTTTTTCAGTCTTCACCTAGGCATTTAAAAAAAATATATATACCTGGAGTACTGTGTCCAGTTCTGGAGCCCCTATTACAAGAGGGATGTGGAGGTGCTGGAACGTGTCCAGAGAAGGGCCACAAGGATGATCAGAGGGCTGCAGCACCTCTCCTATGAGGACAGACTGAAGGAGTTGGGGCTGTTCAGTCTGCAGAAGAGAAGGCTCCGAGGTGACCTAATTGTGGCCTTCCAGTATCTGAAGGGGGCCTACAGGAAGGCTGGGGAAGGACTTCTCAGGATCTCAGGTAGTGATAGGACTAGGGGGAATGGAATGAAGCTGGAGGTGGGGAGATTCAGGCTAGATGTGAGGACGAGGTTCTTCACCATGAGAGTGGTGAGACCCTGGAATGGGTTGTCCAGGGAGGTGGTCGAGGCCCCGTCCCTGGGGGTGTTTAAGCCCAGGCTGGATGAGGCTCTGTCCAGCCTGATCTAGTGTGGGGTGTCCCTGGCCATGGCAGGGGGGTTGGAACTAGATGATCCTTGTGGTCCCTTCCAACCCTGAATGAAACTATGAAACTATAATGAGAAAGTTGCAATTCTACAACTGTGCAAACAGCACTTACTGTGATCTGCATAAAGATGGGTGCAGAAGAGCCCTGGTATTAACGAGTCATTAATATGCAATAAAAAGCTTATTTGCACTTTGTCTAAAAAGTAACAGTAACTTCAGGTTTTCTCCCATTTGCATAAATGCTGCAGCACAAGGCTAAACCCACTCCAATAACAGTCCTTAATAGGATAATCATTTAAAGATTTTATGTATAGGCTACTGAACTGTCCATTTAGAGCCATTTAAGTGAACGTACAATGCACAGCGAGGAGGATCATGTTAAGGAATGTGCTAATTTACTGGATCTAGTTTCCCAGGCAGCGTTTACAGGGGTCATCTTTCATGAACTACCAGAGTCACTTAAATCATAATATTTCATAATAAACATCAAAGGCTGCTGTACAGTGGGGATCATAAAAAGGCAACAAAGCTGCCCCGTGCTCGTATTTGCCTTCAGCTTGGACCACTGCCTGGCTGGGGGAGCATCAGCCTTGGTGTTCAATCCGTGAGCGTTTGAAACATATTTACAGCTTCATACCGAAGCTCGATGTATAATGGTGCCTGCTAAACCTGCATTAAGGACCAAAATAGTCTTCCCTGGAGGTGCACTTGCCCTCTAGAAAATAAATCCTCGCCTCGAGTAGATAAACAGCCGCGTCTTTGCTCACAACAACCCTGCTGCTGAGAGCTGCGGCGTGGTTCTGGGGAAAGCAGCCTCTGAAAGCTGCTGCTCCCCCTGCTCTTCTCCAAAGAGATTTTTTGGGTTATTTTAACTCGTGCTCACAGTCCCGCAGTGCTTTTTGGGATCGGACCCGCTGGGCTGCCAGCCCTGCCAGAATTGATCCTCTTCACCCAAACATTTAATCGTTAAGTGTTTAAGCAAAACATGCTGAATTTCAGTTTTAACCTTGTCCTTAAGCCCAGCTGGCTTCACTGGGGCTGTTTTGCTGGAGCCCCTCCCTGGTCCGTGATGAATGGGGAGATTCTCGGGGTTGAAATGGGCTTCGGATAGCAGCTTGGATATCAAGGATATTTCCTTTTTTTCTTCCTTTTCCTAGCAGAAATTAGATTTTTCAAGCCACACCAACTGCTCCCTGATGGGGTCAGGCAGCTTAACCTGTGCCTTGCTTGCTAGAATGATCCTCGCCTTGTCCTCCAGTGCTGGCCCCTGCGGTGGCTGCACCGCGGGATCACCGCCCTTCTGCGCTTGCTCTGTTGGCATGAAAACAAAGATCCGTTTACATGAGACCGTGCTAACAAAAGGAATCACACCAATCTTTCTCTGTGCCCTTTAAATGGTGAAGCTTGAAGGATCTAAGCTGAAGGTGTTGCTTGTTGCATCACTTGAAGGATCTAAGCTGAAGGTGTTGCTTGTTGCAGATGCAAAGGCAGCTGTGAAAAGGCTGTTCCAAAAACGTAGCAGCTCCATCTTCCCTCCTCTCCTTCCATTCCCCTGAGCCAGGAATATTCCAGCTTCAGAACACGATCCTGAGCAGTGCTGGCCACCCATTAATGTCAGATGTGCTGATGGGTATGGTTGCATCCTTTTAAGCAAGGTTTTCCTGTCAGAGGGGGGTGGTTTACTGGTACAAACCCATTGATTTTTGTGTGTTTGGCTGCTGGGTTGCATTGCGAGAAGGTAATCAAGCCTCGGCAGCTCTAACTTTTATAACACCAGCAACCTCTCCGCAGATGAACTCTGCTCTGAAATATTCATTTTGGTGGCAAGTCTTAATTGCATTGCAATTATTTCTGAAGTTACTCTGAGTGCTTTGCCTTTGCTGCCTCTACATTTTCCATAGACTCTTACAGCATTCTTTAAATCAAATGGTGCTCAGATACCATGGTGATGGTTGACCTTATTATTATGGGTGACCTCTTTCTTTTGGCCTCGGACAGCAATGGCTGACAATAGAGAGGAGCATTTGCTGTTTCTGTGTCAGGATATGTGGGTGTTTCACAGTCCCTGTGTGAGCTGGTGGGTGCAGATTAAACTGTGGGTTTTAAATCATAAAGCAGGAAGAATACAAAAAGTCAAATGTGCAAATGCCATGATCAGAGGCTCAGCTGATTTCTTGACACTGCCATCAGCATCCCTGACATCACAAATTCCAGTTACAGGGGGGGAAAGAAAAACCACACACAACAGATGACACCATTTTTGCAGGGGTGGAATATGTATCTGCTGAGGAAGCAATGTGATTTTTCTGCCTTGGCTTTGTGTGTGTCTGCAGGCACGTACCGGGTGGGGAAGGGTTAGATATTCAAATCTTTTGCCTCCGTAGCATAAATGTCTTGATTTAGTCATGTGGAAAAGAAAAGGGGGGGAAAAAAAAGGAAAAGAAGAATTAAAAAAGGTAGAAAATTCAGACTGCAAACCTGATCTCATAGGGGTGTCTGTCAATTTATCTTTCAAAATAATATATGTTATGTGTACACACAGACACAAGCACGGAAAGATGTTTCCCTTTGGACTCCCAAGATTTTCATTACTTTATGCACAACAGCCCTGGTCAAGCTCAGGAGAATAAAGTGTAAAATGTTACAGTTTGGATGGATCTATAAACCTAAAAGTCCTTCCTGAAAACAAAGCAAAGCAAAGCAAAACAAAACAAAAAGAAAAAGCAATCCGAGTTAAATTTCTGACGGTTTTATTTGACCACGAGTAGGGTTTGGAATTTGCAACCTGAACCTTGGAGACTCTGAGCTGGAGAGCAACTGCTAAGCTGGCTGCCCAGCAGCCAGTTAGGTTCCTGCTTTGAATGTTTAAACATTCACCAAACAGAATGAATTTTTCATCTATCACTTCAGCAAACAATCTGGCTCCTGTGCGCTGAGGGGATGAATAGCCACGCGTGTGGGATCTTAATGGGGAAAGACAAGGGAGCATGAAGTGATCCTTTTTAAAAAGCATGAGAGGATCCCACCTCACTTGCATCTCAGGAGCTGGATGTCAAGAAAGGCATTTTGTAGCAGCATGACTTAATACAATTTCCCTATGCCACCTTCTGTGTTTTTTGCTCAGTGTCGTTTTTAGCTCGTGGAGTTTTCTTTGGGTTTTGGAAGCCCACACCTGATTGCAAGGGGCTGCAGCAGCCACATCTACTGAGCTGCTGCATCCCTGGCTCATCCTTCAGGAGGCTTTGATAGAGCATGTCAGCACCTACCTGCCTGTCTGAATGGCTGTGATGAAGGTGCCCAAAAGATGGACCATCTCCCAACACACTTCTGTTGCAGAAACACAGGCAAGAGACAGTATTTACAGAAATTAATCTTTACAGTCCCCATCCTATTTCCTGCTTCTTTTAAATCCTTATTCTCCATATCAGCTTGCCTCACCGTTTGTAGCACTCTGAGTGTCAAACTAGAAGATTTCCTATTTTGTTTCTTCTCTTTGTCTATTTCTGGTTTATTTTTGTGCTGTCGGGGTTTAAAGATTGATTTCCTCTTCCCAGCCCACCAAATGTTTAAAGAAAAATTGCTAAGTCAATGTGACTCCTCAGATCTGATCCCTCTGTTGTCCTGGTTTAAAAGTCACACACGTACGCTGGTCCTTGTTTCAGGAGACTTGTTACGGGATCGGTTGTAGAGACTAAATTATTGAGGCTCCTGGCCACTGGTAATGCATTTAGAGGGAGGATAAATGTGTATCATCGTCACCATTGTCATGAAGAAGAAGGAAAGGAAGATGTAGAAGAAGAAAAGGAAGAAAAAGAAAAGGAAGAAAAAGAAAAGGAAGAAAAAGAAAAGGAAGAGAAAGAAAAGAAAGAAGAGGAGGAAGAATAGAAAGGAGGAGGAGAAAAAGAAGAGGAGGAAGTATAATAATACAAATAAACACAAATAATAGGAATAGCAACAACAACAATGATAATAATAAGAGGAAGAGGAGGAAGAATAGAAAGAAGGAGGGGAAAAAGAAGAGGAGGAAGAATAATAATACAAATAAACACAAATAATAGGAATAACAACAACAACAATGATAATAATAAGAGGAAGAGGAGGAAGAATAATAATATAATAATATAATAATAGGTACAACAACAATAGCAATAACAATAACATTATTATTACTATTATAATTATTACTATTATTATTATTACTATTATTATTATTTACCAGGAGGCTCCCCCTGAACATGAGGGAAAACTTCATTGCTGTGAGGGTGCAGAGCTCTACAGCAGGCTGCCCAGAGAGACTCTGGAATCTCCTTCTGTGGAGAGATTCTAAACCACCTGGCCACTGTTATCCTGGGCAAGCTGCTGTGGGAGACCCTGCTTTAGCAGAGGAGTTGGACTGGAGGCTCTCACAGAGGTCCTTACCATGCTGGGATTGTGAAATTCTGGAGAAGCTTTCCTAGGGAAACCTCACTTTTATAGGATGCAGGGTCTCTGCCCTCACCATCTGAGTCTCAACACTTGGGAAACAATTTCTCTATTGAAAGCTCACGCTGCAAAAAAAAAACACACCCCAAACAAAAAAAACCCCAAGTGTGAGAGGCAGCACTTTCCCCACGTCATTCCTTCCTTTCTTTTTCTTTTTTTTTTTCCTTAATGGTGTCACAAATATTCACTGCCAGTCTTTAATTGCAGCCAGCACGCTGCATAGCAAGGAGGGATCTCCTTGGGATGTAAGAGCTGGCCAGAATTAGGCAATAGCTCTGCCCCACCCGCAGCACCCTCGGTGATTTCCTACAGCCCTCAGTACAGTCGTCGGTATGTGTGGTGCATTAGTTAAGTTAATTACAACAGCACAGAGATTCATTGCAAATTGTTCCTAGTTAAAACTGAAAATTCACTGGAACAAGGAGTGCTAATTATATTCCACTTGTTACTGCTGTGTCTAGTTAATATTCCAACAGCTGCTTTGGCAAGATAATGATGGCTCCAGCAGAAATTACTGAACAAATAGATTTTTAAATCAGTAACAACATATTTACCAGGATTTTTTTTTTTATTGGGGGGGTGGGAAGATTTCCCCCCCCCCCCCCCCCCCCCTTTTCATACACAAAGTTAAGCCCTGCCAGAGTTGAGCATTCACAGTCACTGAAAAGTAGAGATAAAAAAATATATACATAAAATCAACGTTGCCATTATTGTGTTGATTCGGCACAATTCGGGGGGGGGGGGGGGGGGGGGGGCGGGGGGGCAGGTGGGGGAGGAAGGAAAAAGAAAAAGGCTAAGGAAGAAAATATTATTAATTGTTTCTATCCTCGTGTATGGATACAGTGCCCTTCTCAGGGTCACAAAACTCAGTGGAGTGGTTGGACATAATGAGAAAAGTGCCCGGCGTTGCAACAAGCAGTGTTGAGGGAGGATCTTCTCAATGCTGATCAATATCTAAAGGGTGGGGAGAAAGAGGATGGAGATAGATTCTTTTCAGTGGTGTCCAGGTGCAAGTTACAACACAGAAAGTTCCAAGTTGGTGAGGGGCCTGGAACACAAGCCCTGTGAGGAGAGACTGAGGGAGCTGGGGTTGTTTAGCCTGGAGAAGAGGAGACTGAAGGGTGACCTTATTGCTCTCTACAACTACCTTAAGGGAGGTTGTAGACAGGCAGAGGTTGGTCTCTTCTCCCAGGCAACCAGTAGCAGAACAAGAGGACACAGTCTCAGGCTGCACCAGGGGAGGTTTAGGCTGGAGGTTAGGAGGAAATTTTACACAGAGAGAGTGATTGCCCATTGGAATGGGCTGCCCAAGGAGGTGGTGAAGTCACCATCACTGGAGGTGTTCAGGAGGAGACTTCATAGGGTGTTTGGTTGCATGGGTTAGTTGATTAGGTGGTGTTGGATGATAGGTTGGACTTGATGATCTTGAAGGTCTCTTCCAACCTGGTCTATTCTATTCTATTCTGTTCTATTCTATTCTATTCTATTCTATTCTGTTCTGTTCTATTCTAAATCTGAACTTTGCTGTGAGGGTGCTGGAGCCCTGGAGCAGGCTTCCCAAAGAGGTTGTGAAGTCTCCTTCTCTGGAGAGATTCCAAACTTCTCTGGACATTGTGATCCTGAGCAAGCTGCTGTGGGTGACCCTGCTTTAGCAGGGGGGTTGATGATCTCCAGGGATCCCTTCCAACCCCACCCATGATGGGATTCTGGGATCCTGTGGGGGCTGGTCCCGAGTGCTGGATGTATGCCATGTGGTGGGGCTCTGGCTGCCACATACCCAGGGCTGCTTTGGTTTGTTACTGCTGAAATGTGCACATGAATTGTCAAATTGCTGCAGCATCATGTCTCTCTCTGTCCTCCCTTACCAATGGAGTTCAGGCATTACAGAGACTCTAGAGAAATCTTCTCTAGTCCACAGTTTCTTGGGTAGCCTACAGCATGCAGGGTTGGGGAGTCAGGCAAAAGTTTCAGCTTGCATCTAACACACTAACATTTGTGACCCCAAAAAAGTAATTTCTGTGTTTGAGACAGCACATAGAATTTCAGGACTTCTGAGTGTTGACATCCCAGGGACAGGGATATTCTAGAAAGAGTCCCATAGCAGTTATGAGGATGATGAAGGGATGGAGCATCCATCATATAAGGGAAGGCTGAGAGACCTGGGGCTGTTTAGCCTGGAGAAGAGAAGCCTGAGAGGGGATCTCATTAGTGTTTACAAATATCTGGAGGATGGGTGTCAAGAAGAAGGGGCTAGGCTCTTTTCAGTGGTGTCCTGTGATAGGACAAGGGGCAATGGATACAAACTGGAACCCAGGCAGTTCCACTCAACATGAGGAAAAACTTCTTTACTGTGAGGGTGACAGAGCCCTGGAGCAGGCTGCCCAGAGAGGTTGTGGAGTCTTCTTCTGTGGAGACTTTCAAGACCCATATGGATGCATTCCTGTGTGAGCTGCCCTAGGGGATCCTGCTTTGGCAGGGTGGTTGCAGAGGTCCTCTCCAAACCATACCATTCTATGATTCTATGATCTCTGCCTGTACAAGAGCTCAGAACCTCCTGAAACTTACCTCAGACCGTCCCTGTGCTGCAAATTGGACTGAGGCTCTACCCAAGCAGTGGTGCACAGCTGCCTTTCAGCTGGACATGTGCACAGGATCTGCTTGTACCCAAGACAACTCATCTATAAAGTTTCTAGATTTCTACCAGCAGATGAGCATCTGCCTTACAGAAGTGTTTAAGGTACCACCACCTCCATCCTGCCCTCTGAGCAGCTGGGGCTCAGCACTGTGGAGACAACCACAAACCTCACTCTAAGACAGTCACCAAAGCGAGGGAACAAGCTCAGGTTGTGTCACTTCTGTCACTCCTCCCATCCTGTGCCCTTCACTCTGGGCACACACAGCATGTGAAAAGATGCAGGACATTTTTAATGAGTCGTGAACGAGAAGTTCAGCTGGAGCTGAATGTTTAAAATCAGAGGCAAAACAAACAGGCTGGAGTGTCTGGGGTTCTTTTTAATGGGTAGCACAGCTTCTGGTTTATTATCACTGCTATTACAGTTTGCAGCTGCAAAATGAGCTGAAATTTCAATAGCAGGATGCCTCTTCATGCTGCTACAGGAATGTATATGCTCCCTCGTAGAAATCAACGTGCACCTCTCATCCAACCAGGCTGGAGCTCTGGATCACACCATTTTAGAATTCATCTGCTGAAAAAAGGGAAGAGAGGCTTTAACACCTCAGCTAAAAGGGAGGATGTTTAGTAGTGCTACCACTGAGCAAGGCTCTACCTTTTGAGGGCGAGCATGCAGCAGGGTTTGCCTGCCTGGAATTGCTTACATTTTCAATTAGTTTTCTTTGGAGAGAGGATTTTCTTCCCACTTAGTCATAACACCAGGATGTGTTAAATTCACTCTGGGTTCTTCCCTGTCTGGCAAAATAATTTGTGAAGCAAGGTGGGGGGGGGGGGAAATAAAATGATAACAAATATCTAGTTAGCAGCAATTGAACACACAAAGTGGGGTGACCAGGAACTCTCTGCCGCTGAGCCAGCATTGATATATGTCCTATGGTGTCTTTGGGGAGGTTTCTAATTGCAATATGAGTTTTGTGTAGTAACCTGCTGGGAGAAGGGGGGAGAATGCAATTGCTTATCAGTTTATCATTACAACCTTTTATTAAGGTTTGGGGTTTTTTTTTTTAATTAAAACAGAGCGACAAATGTACACTCTTATCCCTATAAGCAATCTTATCTAGTGTGACTGCTGCTATATTAGTGAACTAAATCCTCTTGATTACATTGGATGTGATCTTATGAAGTATGACAGCTTTACATATTAATAATAGGAACTGTCTGAATAGGCTGTCGCCTGACCCTCTTCTCCGTGCCTCTCCACCAGCACTCCTTTAATCTATTTATCTCAGTCGCTTTCCAAGATAAGCTGTCACACTCTCAGGAAAGTGCAGTTGTCCCCATTTCACAGAAGGGGAGTCCAGGAAAGACCTAGGAGCAAATCCCCAACTCAGCCCTTTGACCACAACCCCTTTATCCCAGGAACTCTGGCTCTGTCCCTCTCTCCTTTAGAGATGTAGAACAGGAGAGATCTATTTTATTCTTCTGATCTCAAACTGAATCTTGTGGTGTTCCCAGCATCAAATTTCAAATTGCATGAGATGACAGAACCACAGACTGGCAGGGGTTGGAAGAGACCTCTGAAGAATATTAGAATAGAATAGAATAGAATAGAATAGAATAGAATAGAATAGAATAGAATAGAATAGAATAGAATAGAATAGAATAGAATAGAATAGGGTAGGGTAGGGTAGGATAGGATAGGATAGGATAGGATAGGATAGGATAGGATAGGATAGGATAGGATAGGATAGGATAGGATAGGATAGGATAGGATAGGATAGGATGGAATGGAATGGAATGGAATGGAATGGAATGGAATAGAATAGAATAGAATAGAATAGAATAGAATAGAATAGAATAGAATAGAATAGAATAGAATAGAATAGACCAAGTTGGAAAAGACCTTTGAGATCATCAAAGCCAACCCAAAGTCCACACCTCCTGCCAAGGCAAGTTCACCTAAAGAAGGTCATGCAGAAACACATCCAGGAGGGGTTTGAATGTCTCCAGAGATGAAGACTCCAACACCTCTTTGGGCAGCCTGTTCCAGTGCTCCATCACCCTTCAATTAAAGGAGTTCCTCTTCACAGAATTTCCTCCTCATGTTTCCAGATGAGCAACTGCTTTGGTTTTCTTCAGATCCAGGAAGGAGGGGACTATTCTTCTGGGTGTTCCAATGGCTGACCACTCTAATCACACAGTAAATAATATTTTATTCCCCCTAATATCCAGCCTAAACCTCTCCCAGTGCAACTTGAAGCCATTTCCTCTTGTCCTATTACTTGTTGTTTGGGAGAAGAGACTGACCTCCCTCTGGCTCCAACCTCCTTTCAGTCAGTTGTAAAGAGCCAGAAGGTCTCCCTTCAGTCTCCTTTTCTCCAGATTAAACAATCCCAGCTCCCTCAGCTGCTCCTCACGAGACCTGTCCTCTAGACCCTTTACCAGCTTTATTCCCCTTCTCTGGACCTGCTTGCACACCTCAAAGTGTTTCTTGAAGTCAGGGACCCAAAACTGAACCCAGTATTCAAGATGTGGAGGTGCAGACACCATTCAGTTCCAGCTTAGCTTTGCAGAAAAACCAAAACCACATCCTGCCTTACAGTTTCCAGTCAGTGGCCCAGCTTCTGCTGCCCACAGCATGGGTGCAGCATGCTGAAGTTAGCAGAGCTGTTCCAGATTTGCAGTGACATGGGATGGAGCTGTGTGTTCCCACAGAGCCAGCTCTGCTGCTCACAGGAAGCTCTTCACATCTGTGCCTTTTATGACAAGCCAGCAGAATCCCTCCAGAACTGGAGGGGGTTTATGGCAGATAAAATAAAAAATCAAAGTCTTCTCTGTGAGTTAAAATTTAGAAGATCCAGAGGCACAAATGAATGAGCAGGTGGCATGGGGTGTGCCATGCAGCTTAGCTGTCGTAGTCCCCTCAGCTAGAAGTAATCTCTGATACCCTGAAAACCAGTATCATGGCAAAGAGAGTCCCAGGCACTTAAGGCTTCTGTGATTGTGTCTAAATTGGAGTCTGAATGTCTCTTCCCACTCACAACTCCACATTGCAGCATTGTTCCATTAATGCTCTGTTTCTGTTCTGCAGAAAGATTGGGGGAGGTTGTGTTCTGTTCTATCCTTGCAGGTGGCGATGCCTTGCTGTATAACATCCATTCACTTCTCCTCCTTGCAGTTTAGAAGGGCCATTCATTACCATTTCTGCATTAATTCCATTTATGCCATTTCAAACTTCACTTCCTTAGCAGGAGGGACCTGCATTAATAATGATATTTCATTAATTGCAACCAATTAAAAGAAATTGCCTTATTTTGCTAGAATTCTCCTGGCCATTCCACTGGTACTCCCCACACATTTATATGACTACTGCAATTCCTTTCAGTGGAGTTGAGAGGATCTGTGGAATACCTGGAGGATCGGCACTGGTCTTTGTAGGCCAAGAGATGAGCAGTGAGGTTTGTTTTCTGTGCAGAGAAAAAGAGGAGGAAAAAAATATTCCTGAGGAAAACTGGGAACACTGATGCCCAGTGACTCATCCAGGTCTTAGTGGGGACATTCAGATGGTGCAGCTTGGTCACAGTGTTTGTAACCTACTTTAAACTGGAGCAAGGTAGATTTAGGTTAGACATAAGGAGGAAGTCCTTCACAATGAGGGTAGTGAAATACTGGAACAGGTTGCCCAGAGATGTGGTTGAGGTCCAATCCCTGGAGACATTCAAGGTCAAAACTGATGGGGTGCTGAGCAACCTGTTCTAGTTGGAGATGTCCCTGCTCACTGCATGAGGATTGGACAAGATGACCTTCAGTGCTCCCTTCCAATATGATGCATTCTATGATTCTGTGATGATTCTGTGATTCTTCTTGCACTAATGAGACATAGAATCACAGAATTATTCCATTTGGAAAAGACCTACAAGACCATCAAGTCCAACCACTATCAAACTTGTAAGCATTTTACAAGCTGCTGAACATTGGGACACCTGGGAAGTGTAGCTGTTTAGATAATGATCTAATAGATCTAACAGATGAGTTTAGGAAGAATCTGGTTGTAGAAAAGTAGGTATTCAGTAAACCTAACAATAAATCATTGAAAATACATTTTTACCTGTGATTAAAAGCACCAAAGTATAAAGTTCTGGTGCCTCCAGCATAAGAAGGACATGAAGATGATCAGAGGGCTGGAGCACCTCCCCTACAGGAACAGGCTGAGAGAGTTGCAGTTGTTCAGCCTAGAGAGAAGGTGACTCTGGGGAGACCATAGAGCAGCCTTCCAGTAGCTGCAGAGGGCTACAGAAGAGCTGCAGAGGGGCTTTTTACAAGGACTTGTAGTGATAAGACCAGAGGGAATAGATTAATGCTTGAGGAGAGGAGATTTGGACTGGAGATTAGGAAGAAATTCTTTCCAGTGAGGGTGGTGAGGCACTGGAACAGGTTACCCAGGGAGGTCATGGATGCCCTCTCCCCGGAGGTGTTCAAGGCCAGGGTGGATAAGCCTTTGAGCAACCTGGGCTGGTGGAGGGTGTCCCTGCCAACCACAGGGCTGTTGGAACTAGATGATCTCAAAGGTCTCTTCCAACCCAACCCATTCTATGAATCCATTAATCAATGAAACAATCAAGTTTGAAGAAGATTTTAATGCATGACAGAAAGTTGGTTCAGAGCTGAGGCTGTTCCCTTCCTCTCCTTCCACAAACAACCACCGAGCGATTAATCTAAAGGGTCTCAGTTGCCCCAGCCAAAGAGCTGACGTGAGTAACGGTTATGGCCCCACATAACACACAAGGATCATAAACAGTTAATCTTCACCAAAAGGGAGAGTGAAATATTGTTTGATATCATTTTTAATAAAGAGAATAAATTAGCCTTTAAATATCCTCGCCCCATCTTTAAACGCTGGTTACAGCTCCTGCACGCAGAGCGAATTAGCAACTGAATAAGTGTGTCAGGGGTTATCAGCTGAATTATTACCTCCCAGTCCACTTTGCATTATACTGGTCGTTGTGTCCATGGTAGCTGGCAAGCTGGCCACCTGCTTACGATGGCTGCACAGATAACCAGCTTTGTCTGATGAATTAAAATGGTGGCTTTAATCTTGTCGTTAATTCCTAATTCCACTAGTAACATCGGTCACGTGAGGGGGGGGAGAGTATTGTTCTCCTCTGTTTACTTATTGATATTGGAGGGTTTGATGATGTCCAGTCTCCCTGCAATGGCAAATTTAACTCTTCAGGGCTGGCCTGGAAATTCGATAGCCGCGGTGGTTTGCCGTTCCCTGTAAATGCGGTGTTGGCAAACAGGAAAAGGAAGGGGTTAAAAGGAAACTCAGTGCACACGTCCCTCCCCTCTGGCTGTGCATCAGATTGGATTCTAAGAAAGATTGATGGTGGGCTTTAAAATTAATTGCAAGGACAATTGTTATTATTAATACACGTGCATATAGGTCCAACAACCCCACGCAGGTCTTAGGAGTAAGGATGCCGTGAGAAGGTAAATGAGATGTAAAGGCATAGTTTGGTTCTGTTTATCAAATAATATCCACCTGTCTTCCAGTGCTGCCTTCCAGGGCAAGAAACAGTCATTAGAGCAGTCAAGGCAACGAGGCTGATTATGTTGGGGTTTTAGGCAATCTGTGAGAAACAACTATTAGCAGTCCCCACACCGGGAGCTGTGGGAAGAGATCCTGTTGTTCCTTGCATGGGATTGTGATTCATCACACTTTGGTCTCTCCTACCACTTCAGGATTTCTGCAAACCCAGTGAGCAAGCTCCATCAGCCCTCCCTGAGCCTTGCAGTGCCTTGGTTTTTCTCTTTACACAACACAGAATCACAGAATGTACTGGGTTGGGAGGGACCCCCAAAGGTCATCTTCTTCAGCCCTCCTGCAGTGAGAAGGGACATCCCCAACTAGGTCAGGTTGTGCAGGGCTCCAAACAGCCTATGTTGTTACTTTAAATGTTGACAGATATGTGTGTATAAATGTTTAGTCTTTTAAATGAGGTCCCTTTGAAAGAGAGGGACTCCTCCTGGTGTCAAGCTCTGGCAGCATTTTGAAATGACAAGGGTACCTATTTCACATTGATTTTACCACATCTAACTCTATTTTTGGTCATATTTAGTCATGTCTCATAGATTATTGAGATAATTCAATATTTTCTTTTCTATATTGGTCAGCCATGCTTTCAACAACTCTGTGCATTTGTTGCTGGTTTCCCCACAACAGGGAATACTTCATCAGCTCACCTTGCAGATCAGTGGTGCCATGGTCTAGTCATGAGGTCGGTGGTGACAGGTTGGACTTGGTGATCTTTGAGGTCTCTTCCAACTTTGGTGATACTGTGATACTGTAATACTGTGAGTGGCCACCAAGCTATGTGCTCATTAATGTATAACTCAAGCTGATGTTAAATCCCCCTTCTTTTCAAAACAGAGAGACAGATATTGCCCACAGATAGACTGTTACAAATCCAGGATGTCCCTGTGGAAGCCACTGGTGGCATGATTCATTGCTGTGACCCAGTATCAAGCCTAGCATGGTGCAAGGTCCCTGGTGTGGCTGTGTCTGCACCATCTCTGGATTTGGGAGCACTGCTTGAGCAGCTTGAGCATCTCACCATGTGAGTCCAGCCACGCTGCTGCTGCTGGGGCGGATGCTCCTGCACAACATTTCTCTGTGCTGCTCAGATGCAGCCACTTGGCACTAGGACAGGGACCCCTGCTCTGTGTCCACGACCTGCTCCCAACCCAGCATCCTCCTTGCCCCGTGCTCTGGGGAAAAGCCCAGGAGCGAGGACTGCGTCCTTCATCATCCCAGTTCCTGCTGTTCACATCCTTTATTAATCATAGCACCTAGAGCACATTGCCAGAAATACACACCTTTCTCTCTTGAAAAGAAGCCTACATTTTGCTCTGCATGGTTAAAAAAAAAAAAGAAGAAAAAATAAAAAAGTAAAGAAAAAAAAAATAAAAAGAGGCAGAACTTGAGAAGATCAGGGGGAAAAAAAAGTAACAAAAAAACTAGAACAGGAACAGTTCCCTTTGTGAAGAATTATTTGCTGTTTGTATTTTTGAGAGGGAGGGAGGAAATCCTAAACTTTGCATTTCAATGGGGTTTTTTTTATTATTTTTATTATTATGATTATAAATCCATCTGTGCACACACACATATACAGAGGGTGGGGGGGGAAAAAAAGCTCTTTCTGTTCTGCACAAGGCACAATTTAAGGCAGCTTTCAGAAATCAAAGGCAGAACAAGTGTTATTGTTATTCCCAATATACAGATGTTTATTCTTATCTTTTCCCCCCCCACACACCCCCTCCCTTCTTTTCTTTATTTCTACTACTGTCTTTTCAGTGACATCATAAGTAGGACTTGTCTCCTCAGCATCTTGCAAAGACTTTTGTTTTCTGGGACAGGAGCCTATTATGTCGTCACACACTGGAACAGTAATAATCTCCCCCCTCCCTTGGAAGGCTTAACAGAAGACAATGAAAGGAACCATATTGTTTTCTGCTGGCACTCAAGAAAGGAAGCAGGGGAATCTGCAGGGGGAACAAAATGAGATGGGTGAGGTCGGCGCTCTGGCATTTTGCTTTCTGAATTAATGTTTGGGCTAAAGAGGGAGAGGGTTTCCACACTTAGCAGACAAGGGAGGACATCTTAATTACTAGGTCAGGCACCAGGCTGAGTGACATGTCAGGTGAAAGAACCTGATCCTGGAAGGAGCTGGGCACACCAGGGCAAACAATATCTGCTCCTCACTTTGAGGTGTCCAGTCGGTATGGCTTACCATTGGCCCAAGTTGCCATGTGTAGGCAAAGCTTATGTTGGTCCAGCTGTCCAGATGCTGAAGCAATGCTGGTCCACCCTCTCAGCTATGCTGTACCTCCTTGCAGCTGGATGAATTGGCTTTCAGAAACATGGATGCTTTTCTTGTTTCTTTGAAGGTCCTTTCCTGAAGCAAGAGAGCTGGCACAGCCCTGCCCCTTCCTTTTTTTCTCAATAGGAAGTGTCCAAAGGAACATCTAATAAGACTCAAGAAGTGGCTTACCTGTACCTTTCTCGTGGCCAGAAACGCATAACTTCATCAGAATCTGACTTTATTCCTATTACTGCACTTAAACTTTCTCTCTTTTCTGGGGTGGTCTCCTCTTTGACTTTCCTTGAAGCAATAAAGACAGACTCAAACTCCCAGAGAAGAAACAAACCCTGGAAGATGTACTGACTCCAAAGGGTGATGTCCAACTACATTCTTACTACCTTACAAAGGAGATGCATGTGTAAGCTATGACAATGAGCATCTTGGTCATCATCTAATTGCTCTACCTTTTTTTTTCCTCCTTCTGATTAGACAGAGATGATTTCTTGAGAAAAGAGGGTGATGGTGCAGGAGAAGAATATCCTGATCAGGCAGGATTTTGTCTTCCTGTGGGCAAATAGACCAGAACTACTGAAACAAAAGCAATTCTTCTTTCTTCTTTTTTTTTTCCCCTTTTCTTTTGTTCTTCATCTATATATTGGGAGACAGGCAGATAATCCCCTTACTTACTGCTACCTTATGCAACAAAGAAGGCAATATAATAATATTGTATGGGAATTCGATGTTCCTCACACCCTAACTCCTCTTTGGGAGTTCCTGTGTCTAATGTGTTATCCCTTTTTATCTCTGATTTTCAGACATATTGAAGTGCTTGAAAGGGAAGATAATGTATACAAAATAAATGTGCATTAAGCTAAGACTGTGGCACAAGAGCGAGCCTTGAATCCCATGTATTAAATAAAAGCCATAGGAAGAAATGTTGCACGTATGGGGCCAGATTTTCTAGGATAGGCTTTGCTCCAGCTGGAGAGACCTTATTGTGAGTAGGGCACCAGCTGGGGAGGAGAGAGATCTGTTCTCTCTTTCTGTTCCTGCCATCGACCTGCTCTGTGACCTTACCTCACTTCTTTGTTTGCTCTCTCTCTAGTTAAAAATATCAGCTCACCTAAAAAAAATGCAGCTTTTGCTTCTTGTTCTTGTGGAGTATGGCTAGGCTGGTGGCCCTCAGTGCTCTCTACTCCCACATAAAACCCCAAACACTGATTAAATTCCCCAAATCTGGGGCTTTTGTATGGAACAAGCTAGACAGTGCTTGTGCTCCCCTCAGTCATAGACTGCAAGGATTGGAGAGCAGCAGCACAGAGTGGTGTCAGCCCCCTCACTGGCAATCCCAGTTCAAGAGGGAAACCTGTCCATGACCTGCAACTCCCGAAGCATTATTTATGTATTTTTAAATCTAATAAATCACCCTTATGTGGACTACATAAAAAACATCCTCCCACACAGCCCCATCGACACAGGGACTCATCCCTTTAAGGAAAGTGACCCCAGAGGGAATTTTAAGGTGCTGTCTGAAGTAATACAGCACTGATACATCAGCACAGTAACATTTTCCGTGGAGGGAAATATTTTCCAGCATGTTTGCTGGGTACATTCCTTCATCAAATAATGTCTTCATGTGTAACTCTTAGAGAAAACATGGTTATTCCTCTCAGAAAGGTAATCTTGTCTAAATTTGCCTTAGCTCTGCTAAGGCTGTGAAGGGTAACAGATGCAAACCTTATGACTCGGAGCATGTTGTGTGGGTTGGATAGAGTCACAGTGCACAGTTCTGGCTGGGAGAAGATGGTCACAGATGCTTTTCCAGAGGCAAAGCTGCATGGAAAGAGGCCTCTCTCTTTATTCACAAATTTAATTCCTCCTCTCTCTTCCCTCCTGCACAAGTGACATTTTTTTATCCTCTTTGTACCTCCAGCCTGAATGCTGAACTCTTTTCTCTAGGGATTGGCTTCCAATTGCAGCACTGGGTAGATTTTTCTCTCTAGTGATGCCATTGCTTCAGCCCAGTTCCTGCCCCAGCAATCAGAAATTCATCTTCTCCTGGCAATGCTTTGGGAAAGGCAGTATTCCTTCAAACTCAGACAATGAAGAGATCCTTGTGAAGTTTCAGTAAATCCCTCCCTGAGAAGGCATGCTAAGCAGGACTGTCCAGCTCAGCCATCTCAGGAGCTGAAAAGTCCTGTGGCAAATGGTAAATCCCACACAGAGAGAAAAGGGCATTCTGAGATTAGAGAATTGGATCACAAAGTCCAGTGATATAAAAGCATGGATGTATTTAGTAATCTGTGTGCAGTGTGTTCATCAGAAACCTCCAGAAGCACACGTCACAGAGTTGTCCCTTTAGCAGGCAAAGCCCCCTCATTACTTTGTACATGCACACACATTGCCAGCAGTGACAGCAGAAGTGACCTGAACCATCTCAAAACAAGTGCTTTGCAGCTGGTGGCACAAATACAAAAGTCCTTCCTTGACTTTTGGACATGTTTTCTCATAAAAGGCATATCCTGTCTGAACAAGAGTCTTATTAACTCTCTGCAAGAGCCATACAGGGTTTCAGTTTCAAGCCTCTGTGATCCAGGGCCAGACCTGCAGAAAAGTCTCTCTCCAGACCTGATGAATTCATAATAATCTGGTTTTGGTTTTTTTTTTCATAGAATCCTAGAAAAAATTTTGGTTGGAAAAGAACTCTAAGAGCATTGAGTCCAACCATCAGCCCAACACCACCACGGTCATTAAACCATGTCCCAAAGTGCTGTGTCCACACGTTTCTTGAGCACCTCCAGGGATGGTGACTCCACCACCTCCCTGGGCAGCCTGTTCCAATGCCTGACCACTCCTGCAGGAACGAAATTTTTCCTGGTATCCAACCTAAACCTGACACCTAATGCAATGCCTGTGCAGTGCCCACTGTGTAACTAGTACCCAGCCTGCTGAGGGCTGCTGACAAGCTGGGTCTGCTGATAGATACCACATTTATTTGAACACCTGGTGCTTTATGACTCTTAATTTTTATAAAGACTCTCTGGCACTCCATCAGTGTTCTCAGCCATTTTGTCTTTTCAGTTTACTAACCACGCATCTGTGTCTCCGTCCTCTTTCCATCTGGAAGACCTGCTCCTTAGAGTGAGATTCTTATAGCCAAGAAGGTCCTGGGTCAGAACACCCTGAAATGGTACACGTTGGCCAAACAGAGAGTTGAAAAGCTTTTTTTTGATTCAGAAGAGATTGAAAGTGTTTTACTGGACCTTTTCAGAAAGTGTTGTATTTAACCTGACTGAGGTTTGAGGCAGATCTGCCTTTTTTGAAGTGGTTCACTCGCTCATTTCTGTCAACTACCAACTGTGTCCTTAATGCCACTGAAGTAGAAAAGATGTTGCTAAGATCAGCTTTTGGTCTGTATCATTAAAGCTTTTATAAAAGCAATTAAATTGCATACTATTGTGAGAAAAGGTGGAGAGCAGAAATCACCCTGTAGTGTTGTCGTGGCAGAATGATTAATGAGTTCCGTTTTCTTCCCTCTGCCTCTTTAAAGTGGGGCTGACTTCTGAAAGGGTGGGTTTGAGGCTGGGGGGAAAAAAAAATGTTGCTGAAGGTCTCCATGCTGGCAGTGGCATTAGCATCTTGTTAAATTGCCAATAGCATTCCAAGCAGGCTCTCCTTCGGTTTTGCTTTTGGTCAGCAGAGAAATGAGTGCTAAGTGCAAGGTTTAGGCAATGCTGCTTGTTGGGAGGTGGAAGTGTGGGGAGATGGTGTCAGTGTACCTGTAAATCCCACCTTGGTTCACCTCACACCCCTGCAACTAATATTACCCAGATCACACTGATGTCACCAGAAAGTTGAAATGAGGGTAAGACCAGAGTAGCTGCTGCTTAGATCTTATACCTCTTTTCCCCTCAGATATCATAGGATCCATAGAATCATAGACTCACAGAATGGTAGCGGTTGGAACAGACCTCCAAACACCATTGAGTTCAACCTCCCTGCCAAAGCAGGATTACCTAGGGTAGATAACACAGGAACACATCACAACACACACACAACAGGAATCACTGTTGAGATCTAGCTCCAGAGTTGCAACTTTAATCATAGCATCACAGAATCACAGAATGGCTTGGGTTGAAAGGGACTTTCAAGATCATCAAGTTCCAATCCCTATGCCATGGGCAAGGCACTTTCCACTGGACCAGGTTGCTCAAGGTTGTGTCCAGCCTGGCCTTGAACACCTCCAGGAAGGGGGAATCCACAGCCCTCGTGGGTAACCTGTTCCAGTTTCTCACCACTCTCACTGTCAAGAATGTTTTCCTAATATCCAGTCTAAATATTTCCTCTTCCAGCTCAAAGCTGTTGTCCCTCTTGTCCTATCACTGCAAACCCTTATAAAAAGTCCCTCTCCAGCCTTCTTCTGTCTCAGCTCAATCTGCCTGGGTTCAATGGTGTTTTTCTATTTCTGCCTCTTTCCAGAAAGCCAATTTGTGGATAAATTATGCACTGGAATCGGGACATAACCCTTGGCTACTGTTTCAGACATTTATCCTCTCCCAGATCAAGTGATGCTACTAGAAGACATTAACTTTCCCCAGCTGTCTCTTCCCAGCCTTGTGGGTAGGAATGATGGTATGTGCACTCCCTAATCCACTTCAGGCAGAATCAGCCAGGTTAGTTTAAACTGCCAGTGACTGCAGGTAGGAGATGGATGACCATGTGGAACTGATTAGGGAGCACTCGGATGCTCCTGGCTGTCGGCAGAAAGGAAAGGAAAGGAAAGCTGGAGGCTGGTGAAACCTTCAATCAGTTCTGCAGTTTGCAAAGAAATCTCTTTTTATTATCTCCTAACTTGCACTCTCAGCTACTTTGGAAGCCTTCTTCTATGAGGACAAGGTGGTGCATCGTGCAGTGTGTGGAGCACAAGCATAGTCTGTGCTAGCCACCTTCCATAAACACACAGCTGGGGCTTTCCAGGAAAGCTCCCTGCAGTGAGTGCTTCTCAGAATTGTTTTACCTTCTCTCTTTTGATTTTCTTCATAAAATTAGAGAGGATATCTCAAGGACAGGCTCTGAAATAAGAATGAGGAGGAATGCTTTTGTTTGGGGAATGTGGAAAGAACTGCCAGGAGAATGATATTGGGTTTAAAGTGAGGTTAATGACGGGTATTTTGCCGTGGATGGCTGCGGTCAACAAAAGCTATTCATGGAAGAGCAAGGACACACAAATATCTAACTATTAGCAAGAGATCAAAGGAAAACAAAAAGCTCAGAGAGGTAAATCTTTGTCTGGAAATGATATATGTGCCTGTGGATGAAGGCTGGCCTCCAGAGGTAAATGTGCAGGGGGCTGATGGGGATTATCAAAACCTGGGGAAACATATCAAAAAAAGATGGAGAAAAGCATTGCCAGTTAATGGTAGAGATTTATGGATCTGTTACAAATCACATTGACCTCATGAACCACCATCCCCTTTCCCCAGCACCTCTTTTGCCCTTCCCCTTGATGTCCTCTCATTATTAAAAATGCATGTTTCTCTCCTCAATTTCATACATGGGAACACAGTGACAATCAGCCCCATTAGTCTTTGGAGCAGCAAATACATTAGCTGAAGGTTTGAACAATGAGCAGAGGATCCCCAAGTCCTTTCTTTGTCCAGATTACAGCGATTCTAGAAACAGGGTTGTTGAGCAGCAGCTCTTCCCTGGATTTCATCAGGCTCTTGCTTAGCTTCTGACCCTAAAGAAGGGAAAAAAAAAACCAGCTGATGTACAGCCCAGTGTGGGAGAACAGGCATTTATGTGCCTGTGGAGGGATGCCAGCCGGGATGCCATCCCCTGACCATCTTTTAGTCTATAGATGCCTTTCCCAAATGTCAGGGTGGTTGACAGTCCTAAAGGACAAGGAGCAGAGGAAGTAAAAAAGATCAGAGACAAAGGAAAAGAAAAAACCCACAACCACACATCCCCCCCAAACAACAGCAACAAACCCAGAAAGCTGGCGGATGTACTAGCTAGGCCACTCTCCATCATTTTCCTCCAGTCCTGGCTCACAGGTGAGGTCCCAGATGACTGGAAACTGGCCAACGTGGTCCCCATCCACAAGAAGGGTTGGATGGAGGAACCTGGAAACTCCAGGCCGGTCAGCCTGACCTCAGTGCCAGGGAAAGTGATGGAGCAGATTATCCTGGCGGCAATAACTGCGCACCTGAAGGATGGGCAAGGGCTCAGGTCCAGCCAACATGGATTCAGGAAGGGCAGATCCTGCCTCTCCAACCTGATCTCTTTCTATGATCAGGTGACCCGCCTGGTGGATGTGGGGAGGCCTGTGGATGTGGTCTACCTGGACTTCAGCAAGGCCTTTGACACCGTCCCCCACAGCAAACTGCTGACTAAGCTGTCAGACCGTGGATTGGACCATTACACTCTGTGCTGGGCTAGGAACTGGCTGGAGGGCAGGGCCCAGAGAGTGGTAGTGAATGGTGCCACATCCAGCTGGAGGCCAGTCACCAGTGGTGTCCCCCAGGGATCAGTGCTGGGCCCTGTCCTCTTCAACATCTTCATCGATGATCTGGATGAAGGGGTAGAGTCAGTCATCAGCAAGTTTGCAGATGACACAAAGTTGGGGGCAGATGTTAGTCAGTTAGAGGGTAGAAAGGCTCTGCAGAGGGACCTCGACCGACTGGACAGATGGGCAGAATCCAATGGGATGGCTTTCAACAAGTCCAAGTGCCGAGTGCTGCACTTTGGCTACGGCAATCCCATGCAGAGCTACAGGCTGGGGTCGGAGTGGCTGGAGAGCTCCCAAACAGAGAGGGACCTGGGTGTGCTGATCGACAGCCACCTGAATATGAGCCAACAGTGTGCCCAGGTGGCCAGGAGGGCCAATGGCATCCTGGCCTGCATTAGGAATAGTGTGGCCAGTAGGAGCAGGGAGGTCATTGTGCCCCTGTACTCTGCTTTGGTTAGGCCACACCTTGAGTCCTGTGTCCAGTTCTGGGCCCCTCAGTTTAAGAAGGACATTGAGACACTTGAACGTGTCCAGAGAAGGGCAACAAGGCTGGGGAGAGGCCTTGAACACAAGCCCTATGAGGACAGGCTGAGGGAGCTGGGATTGTTTAGCCTGGAGAAGAGGAGGCTCAGGGGTGACCTCATTGCCCTCTACAACTACCTGAAAGGTGGATGTAGCCAGGAGGGGGTTGGCCTCTTCTCCCAGGCAACCAGCACCAGAACAAGGGGACACAGTCTCAAGCTGCACCAGGGGAGGTTTAGACTTGAGGTGAGGAGGAAGTTCTTCACCGAGCGAGTTGTTTGTCATTGGAATGGGCTGCCCAGGGAGGTGGTGGAGTCATCGACCCTGGAGGCGTTCAAGGGGAGATTGGACGTGGCACTTGGTGCCATGGTCTAGTCATGGGGTCTGTGTTGATGGGTTGGACTCGATGATCCTCAAGGTCTTTTCCAACCTAAGCGATACTGTGATACTGTGATACTATGTGAACCATTTCCTAGCTGCAAGAAGTAGGAGGGCAGAAGGAATAAGGACATGCCCAGAATCTCCCAGAGAAGTAGGGGGAGTGCAGCAGAAAATTCTCCTCCAGCTGCTTTCCTCCGGGCAGGTAAAATATGGGGAATCTCCTATTACATGTTTTTGTATTGCCTGTTGAGTAAACTGTGGCTTTCCATCCCTGTTACTCTCCTGGTAGCTATCACTCATAACACAAATATACAAAATAAATTAATTAAATTAAAAAAGAAAAAAAAAAAAAAAAAGCCCTTGTAATGATTTTTTCCCTGCTTAAGTTTTCAATTACATCAGCTATCTCATACTCATTAGAAAGACATGAGCCCATATTCATTAAATGCAAAACTAACTTTCCAACAGCAAAAAGGCTTGGGTGAAGAGGGTAATGATTTAATTTTCTTCATTTCAGAGAATTACATCTCTTATCCTGGGGCAATACGTCTGTAAATGCAGACAGAATGCTGGTTCAGACTCAGTTTAAATTCCTAATTTGGTGGAGCTGCTTGGTAGCAAAGCCTGAACAAGGTCCAGGCTCCTGTTTTGTCTTTTACGCTCAGCCAAAGAAAACTGAATGTTAAAAATGCCGGGTTCTGCACATCGGCCACAGCAACCCCATGCAGAGCTACAGGCTGGGGTCAGAGGGGCTGGAGAGCGGCCAGGTGGAGAGGGACCTGGGGGTGCTGGTTGATGGTAGGCTGAATATGAGCCTGCAGTGTGCCCAGGCAGCCAAGAAGGCCAATGGCATCCTGGCCTGCATTAAGAACAGTGTGGCCAGCAGGAGCAGGGAGGTCATTCTGCCCCTGTACACTGCACTGGTTAGGCCACACCTCGAGTCCTGTGTCCAGTTCTGGGCCCCTCAGTTTAGGAAGGAGGTTGACTTGCTGGAATGAGTCCAGAGAAGGGCAACGAAGTTGGTGAGGGGTTTGGAACACAGCCCTGTGAGGAGAGACTGAGGGAGCTGGGGTTGCTTAGCCTGGAGAGGAGGAGGCTCAGGGGAGACCTTATTACTCTCTACTACTACCTGAAGGGAAGTTGTAGACAGGCGGATCACGGTATCTTCTCCCAGGCAGCCAGCACCAGAACAAGAGGACACAGTCTCAGGCTGCGCCAGGGGAGGTTTAGGTTGGATGTTAGGAAGAAGTTCTATACAGAGAGAGTGATTGCCCATTGGAATGGGCTGCCCAGGGAGGTGGTGGAGTCACCATCATTGGAGGTGTTCGGGAGGAGACTTGATGGGGTGCTTGGTGCCATGGTTTAGTTGTTTAGGTGGGTTGGATCGGTTGATGGGTTGGACGCGATGATCTTGAAGGTCTCTTCCAACCTGTTTTTATTATTATTATTTTTATTATATTCCTGAGAATTCCAGACAACATTTTCCAAAGTGACTGTCTTTAGGAGAAGATTCTTTAACACTCATCCCTACAAACATTAGCTCGTGTTTGTAAAGGCTCTTCTCTGCCTGAAAATTCCTGTAGATGTCTAGAGCACTGTTCAAAACTTGTGGCATTCAAGTGTGGCTCATGTCTCCGAGTCCCAGAACTTCCAAACTACACCATCTAATGTTTCTTCTCTATTTAGACATGAGATATCTTTAAGAACTCAAGACTTAGCAGAAGGATTTGTTATTTACTAGGTAACCATGCTTTCTAACATCACTTACATCCATACACAGCTTTGGCACAATTGTTGTTTCTTTTTGCATAAACTGTGGTGAAAGTGCTCATCAGTTAATAAAAAGCCTCCAAACCAGTAGTGAACAAGGCTGCTTTCCTTGGTTAAGCCATCATGCAGCATGGAGTCACAGAATCACAGAATTGCCAATGTTGGAAGGGACCCCGAGGATCATCTAGATCCAATCCTCTGCCATGGGCAGGGACACTTCATGCTAGATCAGCTTGCTCAGAGCCACATCCATCCTGCTCTTTAAAATCTCCTGAGATGAGGCTTACACCACCTCCCTGGGCAACCTGTTCCAGTGTCTCACCACCCTCATGGGGAAGAACTTCTTCCTGACATCTAATTTAATCTCCCCTCCTCTGGCTTGGATCCATTCCCCCTGGTCCTATCACTACCTGACACCCTAAAAAGTCCCTTCCCATCTTTCTTGTAGGGTCCCTTCAGATATAGGAAGGCCACAATAAGGTCTCCTCAGAGCCTTCTCTTCTCCAAAATGAACAGTCCCAACTCTCTCAGCCTGTCCTCATAGGAGAGGTGCTCCAGTCCTTCAGAAACCCTCTGAGCTAAGGTCTGCCCTGTCTGTCCTGAGATACAGCTGCAACACTTCTACTTGCCCATTGCTTACTGAGCTGGTCAAGTTACTGAAAAATCCCAGACTTTCCAAATTCCTCACTGGTTTTAGATATTTTTTTTCATGTATTTCTTCAAAGATGTGCATGACATTTATGAGAGCTATTAGAATATTTGGGGATTTTTTGTGAGCTGAATGAAACCGTGAGTTGAAATGAAAAGTTTTGATGGGAATGGCACAATTGTTTCAGCAGGAAAAATGTGGCCAGTGCCAAAACCCCACCCTTGAAAAGCCCTAAAAGTCTTTCTGTAGAGCAGCTTCTCAGATCAGGTTCTTCCCACCTTACTTCCACTGGAGCTCTCCGATTTTTTTCCACCCTCTGTCCAAACTAGTGAAACAGCTACATTTTTATCAGCTGCTCTCTCCACCCCAGAGACAGCTGCATTTCACTGGAGGGAGAAGCAATTTTTATAGGCAGTGCCACTCTCAGAGCTTTGCTAGAGCAGGTGAGGTAGGGACATCACCTAAATACAAGCTCAGGACAGCAGCTCAGGCTGTATTTCAACATGCTTCTATATTGAAGTAACATTCCCACCAATATCTAAGAGCAGATATTGCTTTCCAGCTAAGTTTTTCTCTCTTGAAGTTTTCCACTCTGTTTAATAAAGGAGCAACATTTGGTTTCTCATTTCTCCTTGGCTGCTGGTGGCTGCAGGGCTCTGCAGACAGAGTGATGGAGAAAGTAAAACGTTCTGAGCAGCAGCTCAAAGGGGATGTGGGGTTTATTCTAAAATCTGGGTCCATGTTAATGCATAAAGATCAGCTCCAGTTCCAAAATAGCTACACAGGGCTTTGTGAAAGCCAGTGAGCTCTGGCTGTGAAGTCAGCCACCCAGCACAGACCCAGTTAGAGAGGGGGATGTGGAACATTTGATCATTTGGCCTTTTTCTTATGTAGCCACAAAGATAAAACACACTCATACAGCTAAGCCTATCACACGGCAAACTAAGCCAGGCAGCCAGGGCAGGATTTCCATTAAGGCTGGAAAAGACCTCTAAGATGGTAAAGTCCAACTGTCAAACCTACACTAACATGTCCACTCAACTCCTGGGTAACTAAATTGCAACCAAGTTTCTCAAGAGGGACTGGGATTAGCATGGGAGCTCAGGAAAGTTTTTTGAACCCCTCCAGGGATAGTGATGTTAGCACCTCCCTGGGCAGCCTGACCCAATGCCTGACCACTCCTGCAGCAAAGGAATTTTTCCTAATACCCAACTTAAACCTTCCCTGGTGCAACTTGAGGCTGTTTCCACTCATCTTATCAGTAGTTACTAGGGAGGCGAAACCAACCTGTACCTCACTACAACCTCCTTTCACATAGGGGGACTATGGGACCATTTCATGCCCTGCTTTCTAATGAGAACAACCACTGCTGCCTTCCTTTCCCAAGCACAAGCTATTCTCCCAAACCAGTTTACAGATCTGCTGCTTTCCCTCATTTAGCTTTATCCAGCCCTGACTGTGGAAGTTTTGCAGTTCCCTGCAGCATCTCCTGGTTTCTGTGGGAGAGGACAAGGGTGCAGCAGGGCAGGAGGGAAGGAGGGATGGAAGGGTGGAGGGAAAGACGGAGGCAACGAGGGAGGGAGGGAAGGAGGGAGGACCACCAGCCACAATCTGAATCTCATTTCCAGTCTCTTGCTGGCAGCATCCTGTGACTTCCACATCACAGCAATCTTGACATAACCTTGGAGGAGAGTCAAGCGAGAAATCCCAATGCAGCCTGCAAATGCTGGGGGAGAAAGAAGGGGTGGAGGGGAGGATGGGGGATGCAGCCTTCCAGCTCTGTGCTCCGTGTTGGAGATGTTAATCCTGGGTTTGAGAAGTGAAATGGTGCTGGGAATGAAGGGGAAGCAGCAGCTGCAACTTGTTTAAAAGATATTTTGTGTGATTCAGGATAGTCAGTTGTCATTTGTTGCAGCCTAAAGCATGTAATGAATGTTGGCATGTATAAGGCCTGTGACTAGAGGACGGGCGAGTTCTCCTTGTTTGAAAAGCATCCTCCTGTCTGCAGTGAGATTCTGTGCTCTGGAGGGCTGTATGCAGCAGCAGTGAAGGCAGGGAAAGAGCAATGGCAAGTCCATTCTTTGCTGCATTTTGGAATTAAAGTAAAAATTCCATTCTGTTTATTTTGGATGATTATTGTGTAATAGAGCAGAGGGAGGCTGGATTTCCAGGGATGCTCTGCAGGACCACAGCAAAGCAGCATCCAAAGCCTGGATTGTGCTGTTTAATTCCAGTTCACTTCATTTCCTTCACCACATTTGAACTCTTGAACCAACTTCCACATTTCTGGAGATATTTAAGGCTATAAATGACGAGTCCTAGATCTCACAGCTGATAGCAAACAGTAAAGCAGCCATCTGACTGGAAACCCAAAGGGTATCCCCAGATGTCAGCTGGACCCCACAGTGCTGCAAGTGCCAGCAGCCGCAGGGTATCCCAAATAAACGCTGTAATACAAGCGCAGGAGCTGCATGAAACATGTTGCATTGTCACATTGGGCTAGCTTCGGAGGAACATCTTTCTTTCAGGCCCATCTGAAGCCTCAACCCTTTACAGGATTTTAAGCACAAATGATTTATTATTTTTTTAATTTATCTTCTTTTTTTCTTTCCTGTCAAAAAGAAAATGTTTGCTCTCAAAATAATTATCCCATCATCAACTGGAAACAAGCCTCATCCTGAGTGAAAGAATGGAGTCATGTGGGATATTTTTAAATAGCACAACAATATGTGCTAGAGAAGGGGGGGAGGGAAATATTTGTTTGAATTATTTACAATATTTACACTGTTCTCCTCAACAGCATTTGCAAAGCTATGGTTTCAAAACTTGGCAATGTTAATGGAGGGAGTTTGTTGAAGGGTTGTTGTTTTTTTTTATTGAAGGTTCTGGGGAGCTGGTTAAACGCTGGGAAAAATTAGCTCAAAGTAGGTCACAGAATTATTGGTGGGTTTAGATCAGGTGTAAAGGTTGGAGCACTGTAAATGTCTTCCTGGGGTGGGCGAGCATCTCCTCGTGAGAGCGGATCCAGGGCAGTCAGACTTCAATAATGTGGGGAATCAACCATCTGGCCCCAAACAAATCGACTTACAGCCTGATCCCCCAGCCTTCCGTGGGTGTTGTTTTACTCCTATGAGTAGCCCAAATGCATCTACTTGTGCACATAGGAAGATGCTCTGCATGTAAGGAGGTCACACTGGAAAACATTGAGCCCGGAGATGGGAACTGGGTGAGGGATGGTGCTAAACCCAGTGGTGTTTCACCCGTCAGCAGGGTCTGGAGGTTTCAGCACGAGGTTTGATGGTGAAAAAACGATCATTTCAAAACTCAAAGCTCATCCTCCCAGCTTCTAAACCTAAAGTCCCCTGTGTGTCTCTGGGACAGATGCAGGGCTTTGGGGGATGCCTCCATCTGCACCCCTGCACTTCACAGTGAAGGACCAACAAGAAGGGGTAAGATCAGGCCCGAGCTGTGTGCCGAAGCCTGACCCTTTGTTTCGGCGGTGTCTCTGTTGGTGACAGATGGTGATGCTGTCCTGGTGAATTTGTTACCTTCTCGATGACATGCAATATGTCTGCATCCTGACAGTGAGAGGAGAGACTCCAGCTGTCCCTCCAGTAATTGACAGCAAGGAGCTGTTTTCACTTTTGACAGAGCTAAGAAGCATTAGCATCATATTGGCTACTAGGAGGGGTTTTATTATTATGTTTATCATCTGAGGAAAGTCATTGTGGGACTGGGTGAGGTGGGGTTTGGGGTTTTTATTACTACTTTGCTCCTGCCCGGTCCTGCCGTTGCAAACTGTCACATGCTTCAGCGGAAAAGAAAGGGGAGGAAATGTGGGCTCCAGCCACCTCGTCCCCAAACAAGCCCCACTCCTCTTTTGCTGATGGAAGTGACAAAACCCCACCTCCTTCCTTCAGCAGCAGTGGGGGTGGCAGGAGAGGAAGGATTATTTTAGTGCATAAAGTAGGTCACTGAGGTTAGTTGGGAAGAGGTCCTGTCCCGTTTCTTACACCCTGATGCCTGCTGAAGTCGCTGCTTGCCATCAGGGTTTGGGTCAAATCCTCTGCTCTTTGGAAAAAAAAGAAAGAAAATGCTCTTGGCTCTTGCTGTTCTATGTGTTTTAGGCTCCACTGGCTGGCATTCCAGATGATTTATATCTAGCTTGCTTCCCTTTCATTCTTCCTAGCTCTCACATGTACCCCGCACTAGCAATAAAGGGCACCTCTCCCACATCCTCATAGACTCTGCAGCAGTCTTCACTCCATAATAAGTCCTTAATAAGATTGGGCAAGCAAAATCAACTCCAAGCACATAAGTCACACAGACATCCCTACAACAAGGACTCCTCCCTAAATTAGATTCAAGCTGACCTAAAACAAAAGGTTGGGTCTTGCTGCAGATCTACCAATAGCAAAGCTACCGAGACAAGCAGTCACTTCAGAAAGAGTTGAGTGCTTCCTGTTGGTCCTGCCAGTTGTTCCCTGCATGCCAACCACTTACTGTCTCACTGCTGAAATGCTACCAGAGGAAACAAGCTATTGCTGTGAAATTTATTCAGGGCATTCACATCTCTTGCCCTCTTGGTGTCTTCCAGACACAAAGATAAGGGTCATCCATGGTTTTGGGCCACTCTGATGTCTCCTGTATTCATCTAGCACCTATAGCCATAGAACATTAATTAGTCCTGTGCTGGAGGGTGCTGATATCAGAGTCTGGTATTTCATGCTGGATTCATGAAAATCTAATCATGACAAAGCAAGTTCAGCCCAGAAAAGTGATCTCAAAAGGAAGGTTTCACCCAGTGTGGTCACCAACCTAGTGCTGCATCTATATTTTCTCATCCATGGAGTGGGATGAGAGCAGGACTGGTGGATGCTGCATGATGCATGAGAAAATCTGCCTCTGCAGGAGTCACCAAAACTTCAGCTATGTTTGGCCACAGAGCATTTATTCCATTCTCACTTCAATCCATTTCAAGACTGGGCTAGGTGTTTGAATATTCTAAGCCCAGCATCCCACTGTAAATACATACACGTGAATATAAGTGTGTGCATTTACACATATGTCACTTCAGGCATTCCCAGAGAATTCTTTTAATCTCCAAAGTGACTTTTGTGGCTTTCTAGAGGGGAAAAAAATAAAGGAGGGGGGTAAAGAAGTGCAAACAAATAAAACAAGTTCTGCCAGGTTTGGGAAAAAACCTTCAGAGTTTATTGAATTCTAATTCTGAGCCTTTCCTTAAAGAAACATCTCTTCAGCTCTTCTGTCCACAACCAAGTCCTCTGCAAAAACAAATCCACCCAGTGAAAAATGCAAAAAGTATTTGTCAGCTCTGATTTATTATTAATCCAGGCATTTTAGCAATGATTCCTGCAATACTTTGCCAGTTCCCTCAAATGAGGATTGATTTTCAAGTCTCATTGAATACCGTTGCTGAAAGGTCCCCTTCCCAGAGAGCTTTAAATATGCAAGGACAGCACTGGGCTGAGAGGCTGTTTGTGCTGACTAAATTCTGAACCTATCGATTGGAGAGTGTGGCACTGACTTCAGAAATTAGCTGGCTTGGGAGCAGCATCAAACTCCTGAATTCATATCGGTGTTGACACGAGTGCATGGCAAAATCCCAAGCCAAGTTAGTGCTGTGCAGAAAGCTCAGTTACTGGTCCTGACTTGGGGCCAAAAGCTTGACTCATTCCTTGGACCAGAGTTTGGAGGAGGGTACGTTTTTCCTTCCCAGCCTTTTCATTCAGTAATTCATGAGATCCAAAGCTTGATGGTAAAGAAAGGCACATATCCATATCTGAGCACAAGTGTATGAATGAATACTGCTGTGCTTCGGGGTTTACGAGCCAGGATCCACTCAGGGGTGCAGAGCCCCTGGGAAGCTTGCTGCCTTGTTTAAGAGTGAAGTAGGTGGTTTAAGAGTGAAGTAGATAGCTTAAGAGTGAAATAGATAATGTTTTAAGAGTGAAATAGGTAATGTTTTAAGAGTGAAATAGATGGTTTAAGAGTGAACCAAGCGGTTTAAGAGTGAAGTAGGTGGTTTAAGAGTGAAGCACATAGTTTAAGAGTGAAGCACATAGTTTAAGAGTGAAGCAGGTGGTTTAAGAATGAAGTAGATGGATGCCATGGAAGCCTCATGCTATCTGTTACATGCCTTTAAGAGCTGGTGTTAAATTATTCCTACTCCTGGCTATACAGTGATATGTTCTGCAGCTTCCTGATTCTGGTTGAGAAAGAGAGTGAGGGAGGGCACTGGACTGAGAGGACAAGGGGAATACTCTGTGTAACCAGTATTTGTCAGAAACAGGAGTAATTGCTGCTCTTTGGTGTGATTTATGGAGGTAACAAAGGTTAATAACAATGCCACTCAGTCAGTTTATTCTATTCATTTTCATGTCATTACAACGTATCAGGCATGGTGAGTCTTGCAGCTGGGGTAAGGACTGTGTCCCTCCCAGGGAGATGCTCCTTTCTTGCTCCTGTCCACCAAAACCCCTTGCTAGGGTGGGCTGGGGGCTTGGAGCTGAGCTGGGGCATGTCCATGCAGGGTGCTCATTAGAGGTTTCAGTGGATTGTCACACTCATTGCATCTCAGAGGCCTGAAATTTTAGACAAATTATGGAAGGAGCTAGCGTGAGTGGAAGTTAACTTGAGGCCAACATATTGGAGAGATGCTTTGCTGGAAGCACGTAGGAGTGAGGGCAAGGGTGGGCAGTGAGGGGGTGGAAAGCAGCCTGTGACAGCAGATATCCCCACGGGATGCCCCAGGGATGGATGGGGCTTCTGTGGGAAGAGGTGGATAATGCAAAGGAGCCGTCTGTCATGCAAATGTGGGAGCGTGAGGAGTATTCCTGGGTGAGCTCCCCAGTCAGCTCTGGGGGAGCTGGGAATGTTTTATAGGGGGATGCTGCTGCTCTGGCCCCTGGGGCTCTGCTCTTGCAAGGGGAGCAGGAGGAGGGGCTGGAAGGAGGGCAGGGCAGGTTGGGATTACTTTGTTGTTTTGTTTAGGATTTGGCAAAAGCCAAAACCCACTGCTGAGAAGTCTGAAAGTGAAGGAGAATGGCACTTCAAAGTAAAGATGTTCTTTGTCTGTTGATGAGACTGCCACCACCCAAATCTTCACTGCAGCTGCCCCCATGTCTGTGAATTTGTATTTATGATCTAGGGAGTTAAAACATGCTCCAAACTGAGCCTTCATTTATCAGCTCCTTTCACTGAAACCTTCCTGCTACTGCCACAATCTTTTACAGAAAAGAGCTATTTTGGGTGATCACAGCATTTTCTGTGGCCTCACAGAAAGAAGTCATCAAAGCTTGGAGACTTAAGGGCAGAGTGATTCCCTGATTTTCAGGAGCTAGGGTTTGCTCTTGAATTCTGTGCAAGGTACTGAGGGAGATGCAAAAGAGCTGTTGCCAGAGATGCTCAACAACCACAGCAAACTCAAACATTTCCCCACATCAAGTCAGTGCTGCAAGAAATCCAGCACAACTTTTTGTCCCAGCACTGAGAACCAGTGTCCACATGTGGCCTGGCCACACACAGATGCCCTCCCACAGGCTTAGCCCAGATCCGTCCTTCACGTAGACCTGCACCCAAACATCTGCAGTCTTTAAGCCTCCGCAGCTCGAAGCCCCCAGCCAAACGGTTGCATGGGCTGCTCTTTGTGTGAGAGAGGGTTAAAGAAAACCCAACATCTTGCTACAGATCGTCCCTCCCTTCCACCCACTTCAGCGCTGGCAGTCTCACTCTGTTCTTTCATCCAAGTGGGCATCAGCACCAGCCCCATATTCATGAGTGTCAAGAGGTGTTGATGCACACTGCATACGGCAGTCGGCTGCTTTTGCCCACCCCGGAGACTAAATGCCTCGCACCTCCACGCAGCTTCTGGGACTTGGCTGCCTTTCAGATTTTAATTTTTGGAAGGACTTTGATATGTTTCCAGCTCTTTCTCTGCTGGTTTTCACCGCTTGCTCAGCAAGGTACCTGGGCTGCTTTGTTCTCGGAAATGCATTGAGAAATCAGCGGTCTCCAGCTATGGAAAAGCTGCTTTTCTGTGTTGCTTTGACCCATTTCAGCTGCTGTTAGAAGACCTGAGATGGACAGCAAGGGACAGCAGAGCTTTAAAGTGCTACAGAAGTGTCCATCTAATTGATCTGCTACAGTTCAGAAGAGAGGATGTGGATAAAATTAGAATCATAGGCTCATTGAATGGTGGGGTTGGAAGGGACTTCCAGAAATCATTGAGTCCAACCCCCCTGCCAAAGCAGGATCACCTAAGGCGTGTCACACAGGAACACATCCAAATGGGTGTTGAAAGTCTCCAGAGAAGGAGACTCCACAACCTTTCTGGGCAGCCTGTTCCAGGGCTGTCTCTCACCCTTACAGGAAAGAAGTTTTTCCACATGTTGTGGCAGAACTTCCTGCATTCTAGTTTGTGTCTGTTGCACCTTGTTCTATCACAGCACACCACTGGAAAGAGACTGGCCGTGAAAAGAGACTAGCCCTAAAAGAGACTGGCCCTAAAAATGTCCCTTTCCAGTTTGGTGGAAAATGGCAGAGAGGTAAGCCTCCACCCACAGTGGTCAAAGTCCTAGCACTGATGGTGGAGCATCCATCTGATGTATCAACTCAGCTCCAGCAGCTCAAGAGAGATGGTCTTCCTCAGAAATCTGCCTGCTTCAAGTTTCCCAGAGTCCTATGATGATTTTTGGTATTGAAAGAATTTTTGTTGTTG